>NC_060119.1:580827341-582179841 GCF_021461395.2 Schistocerca americana | reverse complement strand
GTATTTTTCTCGTTGAATTGTTGCCATCCAGCTAGGCGCGTAGTTTGGCAGCTGAGGTGTTGATGGTCGTTGTGGGCGCCAGTATTCTGTGTGTCATGTATTGAAATCTAGTACTCGTTTTTCCGGTTGCATAGAGCACAATTGATTTGGTTGATTGGTCGGTCAGCTGTCTTTTGCTTTGGTTGCCTCCAGATTAAGAAGTCCCTGGACATGCTGCCTGTCTCACCTAAATGGGTGTTAGTGTTACAAACCCAAGCTGACCCTTGGAAAATTCTGAACGCCATTCCTTGTGTATTATGTAGTAATTTCCCTGTTTTGATTTTGGTTGTTTGGTTGATGTGTGGCTTTCAGCCTAATATCGGTATCTCTTAAATAAATTTTTTTGTCTTGCCCTTAAGGCGTGAGATAGTTATATTTTTATATGGGGCCTTCAGCCGAATTTTATTGGAGAGGTTTTAAGATAAGGCATTCTGCCTTTTAGATTGAAACTGTTTCTAGGCCTTATGCCGTTAAACATATTTTGTTGATATATGTATTCATATCTCTTAAATTAATGTTCTTGTCTTGCCCTTAAGGCATGACATTGTTATTCTTTCTTTTATATGAAATGTTTTAAGATACAATCATCTGCCCTTTAAAATTGGAACCCTTTCTTCTAAGGCTTATGCCGTTAAATTATGTGTTGGTTAAAGGCCTTCAGCCGAATTTTAATTTCTCTTGAGTTAATCTTCTTCTCTTGCCCTTAAGGCATAAGATTCTTATGCTTTTGAATGGTTGTGGTGGTGGTGGGTGGTGGGGGGGGGGGGGGGGGGAGCTTCAGCTCAATTTGAATGAAATGCTTTTAAGATAAGGCCTTCTGCCTTTTAATTGAAACTCCTATTATTGCTTAATACGCTACTTCCATCCTAATTCCCTTAAAATGAAATTGCTAAAGCCTTCAGCCGATTATATTGAAGATTTAGGAAATATTCTTGGGTGAAACCTCCAGAACAACACTGTATATCAATTTTTCTTAAGCCTTGTGTCTTGGATTTTGAATGTGGCCTTCAGGCGATCTGAAGTTAATCAAAGAATCTCGATTAAAGTTTTTAGTGTTTTGCATCCTTGTTGTAATATTGTGTATTGATAAATAAAGTTTGTATGTTGAGTGCAACTGACAAGAACTCATTTTGACCTCTTTCCACAACCTAATCTGCTTTGTCCAGCTAGCACAGGATGCTGAAATTTATCATGACCTCTACCCTTCTTTCCAACTGTAACCTGGCCTGGTCCCTCCCTCCCTCACTCCCCAGGCCCCCTTTCCGTCACCCATCCTTCTCCCAGAGCGGATTATCCTCCCTCCCCCCCCCACCTCTGAGTCTCCCACCTTGACTGCTTCTCTCACATGTCCTTCCCTCCATGGCTCTCCTCAGCACATCCCCCCAATCTCCCACCCTCTCCTCCCTCTCTTCCTTCTTCCCTTCTCCCCCCCTCTCCCCCCTACCTCCCTTTCTCCCTACTTCCTCATCTCTATGCCCCTGGAAAATCCTCTCGGTACGCTCATCGTAACCAGTGTGCTATGTCGGCGTGCCGGCCAAAGTGGCCGTGCGGCTAAAGGCGCTGCAGTCTGGAACCGCAAGACCGCTGTTGTCGCAGGTTCGAATCCTGCCTCGGGCATGGATGTTTGTGATGTCCTTAGGTTAGTTAGGTTTAACTAGTTCTAAGTTCTAGGCGACTAATGACCTCAGCAGTTGAGTCCCATGGTGCTCAGAGCCATTTGAGCCAAGCTATGTCGGCACTGTGTTTGGTGCTGTTCTCCTGTGCATCAAAAGCTGTGATTTCAATTGTGTGCAGGTATTGCACCTAGTGTTACTGTTAGTGATTGTTATGTGCTACGCCATCTATCGAAACTCTTATGTTTCACTTTAATTGGCCCAGTGTGTAGTTTTCTGTGTGTGCTACTTTTTTACTGTGCTACTTTTTGTCTGTTCTCTTACATATTGTTCCTCATTTTTATATCTATGTACGCCATATTTTCTCCATTCTGTTATTTTAAATGCCTTCTTTGTATAATTTTTGTATTTTTGGTGAAGCGCCATACATATGCTGTTGCCAGCCCATCCCATATAGGGCCCTGAAACACAGTGAAGGAAAATGAAACCATCACAGACCACACTGCCCATTCCTTCCATCTCCATGATTTCTACCTACCTGTTTATGGTTGTCCCATATAGCTCACCACCACCCTGAGATACCTTGGCCTCAACCTTTACCATCACCTCATGTGGAACCCTCGTCTCATGACCATCCATCAAATAGCCCGTTCCGGCCTCTGCTTCCTGAAACTCCTGTCTGGCCGGACATGGGGATTCTATCCTTCCTACATCCATCCTATCCTCTGTTATGTCACCGTTGGCTGGATCGCCTCCTCCCCCCTCCCTTTGTAAGGCCCCTGCAAAACCTATAACGCCACACACACCATCATGCCTTCCATATCTGTCTTGCTTCCCACCCTTGCCTCCTGTGTGACCTCATCCCTTTCCCCCACCTCCTCCTTTTCCTCCAACATCTCCGTATCCTTAATACTGTCCACAGGCTTGATCTCCCCCTCCACTCCATGGTTTCATCTTTCCTCTCCACCCCGTGCCTGTTGTCACACCTCTATTGCTGTATCCCTCCCTCTCTCCACCTTCACACACTCCATGTCCTTCATCAGGGCCATTTCCAGTACCTCCCCCTTCTGGATGTTGAACTTGGCCATGACATCTACCCTTCCTACCAATTGTAGCCTGGCCTTGTTCCCCTCCCCCTCCACAGGGCCCCCCTTATCCTCTCCCCTCCTCCTCCCAGAGCTTATATTCCTTCTCCCCCACTGAGTCCCTGCACCCCCTCCTCGGCTCTTTTTCTCCCCCAATCACTTCCTTCCCTGGTCCCCCTTCTGTGGGCCCTCTCTTCATCATCCTTTCTCTCCCCTCCTTCACGCCTCCTTTCCCATCTCCCCCACTCCCCGCCCCTGGCAGATCCTCCCTGGTTTTTATTCATCTTCAAGTGTGCTGCATTAGTGTTGCGTCACCAGTTATGTGGTTTTAATTTTGTGCTTGACCTGTATATAGTCCATGATCGTTCCATGCTGTGCCGTCCATTAAGTGGCTGCTTTAGTCTTTCTCCTACTTTTTATGATCTGGCCATACCTTGCTGGTGCCTTTTAATCCTTACAGTGGTTGTTTTTGTGTCTACAATATTTTTTTGGTGTTTTAACTCCGTTTTGTAGTCGCTGTTTTTGTATGCTTTCCTCTCTCATGTTCCGACTTTTTGTTTCTATGGTCCGCCATGTTTTCTTCTTTATATTGTTTTTAAGGTCTTCCTGTCTACTAGTAATGTCTTTCTGATGGACAGCAGTGCTTATGCTTCTGCCAACGGAATCCAGATGGGAAATTGGAAATACAACAAAGAAAAAAAGTGGCTATTGTAATATGTTATCAAACAAAACAATTTCAAATTGTGCGCAGAATCGCTCGGTTTATTGAGTACACTTGTGGAGTTATGCTTTTAGCCCTAGTAAATTTCCAGCTTCTCTAACAAATCGAGAGCAATATCCTTTTGCACCTTTTGCAGAATATGCATACAACTCTCAATATTCCTTATAGTGTGGCGAGTTTCTACCAAATGCATTCTCAAAGCGGTTATGTTACGTGCTTGCAAATGCTCCTTGCATCTTATTTTAAGAGAACGGTCTGTGTGAGCGATATAAAAGTGGTCACAAGTGCTACAAACGATATTGTTAACACCAGAACCATCAAATTTATCAGAATTATTACTCAAAATATGTTTTACACGGAGTTTCAGAGTGTTGTTCTGTCTCGTAAACTGACATACGGCCGGGAGAGCGGTGTGCTGACCACATGTCCCTCCATATCCGCATCTAGGGACGCCTGCTGGTTGAGGATGACACGGCGTCCGGTTGGTGCCGTTGGGCCTTCGTGGCCTGTTTGGGCGGAGTTTAGTTCAGTTTTCAGGGTGTTGTTAATATAGAAACCACATCTGACCTTAGATTTTTCTATTTGTTGGATCATTTTTCCGTAAAAGTTCATGGATTTCATTGGAATAGTTTTCAGTTTTCCTGAATTACTTCTTCTTTCTGGGTAATTGTTCGTCTGCCTACTATTAACTTCTGTTTTTTTTATCCTATTGTACGGGCGCATGCCATCAATTGCAGAAAAATCGTTGTCTAAAGCAATTTCCTTTACGAAACTAAGTTCTTGGCGTATTTCATTGTCGGCCAATGGCAATAGAAAGAGTCGGTGGATCATTGAAGTGAAAAATGCAGGATCGCGCTCTGCTTGTTAAGCTGTATTAGAAGAATGATGACTGTGCACACGTCGTTGTGCAGAAGTTCCGGCCACTGAAGGGTTCGAGAAAAGGCGTTGGTCAGATGGCTGCGGTGGGTCGGAAGAAAATGATTCGGAACTTCGAAAAGACAGGTTCTTTTGGTGTGCAACCTAGTAGAGGGAGGAAACGAATTGATTCGTTCTCAGTGGAAGCAGTGGTCGCAGCAATGCAGGATGATACGAGTGGTAGTGTGCAAACGTGTAGTGCACAGAGAATTGCCTCAACACAGGACATACCCGTGAGTACAGTGCGTAGAATCTTATGAAACATCCTTCTTTGCTAGCCATTCAAAATTATCCATGTGCACGAGATGCTTCCTGTTGACATGCCAGCAAGAGAGACCTTTGCTTTAGAATTTCTTGCTAACATGAGAGTGGAAGATGTTGTGGACAGACGAGGGGCACTCCCATCTGACAGGATATTTCAACACACGTAATTGTGGAATATGGCCAACGAAAAATGCACACGCAAATCAACCAGTACCATTTCATCCTGAGAAGGTCCCTGTGAGGTGCAGGTTTACGGCATCATTTGTCTTACGGCCATATTTTTTCGAAGAGACAGGTGCTTCTGGTCCTATTAGATGTACCGTCACTGGTAAGCACTATGAGTGTCCATTGCGCAACCACGTTATTCCAGCTGTCCAACCGCGTGGATGTATGGATGGGATGATTTTTATGCAAGATGGCGCACCACTGCACATTGCAAATCCAGTTAAGCAGCTGCTGAAGTGCCTTTGCGGAAATGGTAGAATTATCAACCGCCAATTGCCTACAGACTGGCTGTCCCGATCACCTAATCTTAACCGGTGGGATTTTTTGCTTTGGGGCTATCTGAAACATACTGTGTTCAGTGTTCCCATTGTAAAATTCGCTACATAGCCCATCATAATCTGAACGTAACCCCGGAAACACTTCGATCAGGTGTGGAACATGCTGTTTCTCGATTTCAACTTGTTGCAAAGAAAGATGGACAGAACGCTGAACATGTATCGCGCCAGTCACAAGGAAATTAATAATTCGATTTGATTATGATTGAAGCCTTTTGTGCTGTTTTTGGCCTCTGGACAGTCAAAAACAGATGTGATTGATGCTTCTTACGTAGTTTTTCGCCTCAGGACTCTTAAAAACCGATTTTTCCCATCCAATGTGATATTACCTTGCTGTGGTGGATAGGCTTACGTAACTAACAACATCACATCTGTACAACCATGCACACTGAGTAGTACTGTTTTTTTAACGTCAAACATACACCTTAGCCATTGTTGTGTGATTCATTTGTCATTTGTAGTCGACCACTATAAAATTATGATGCTTATAGCGCCATCTATTGATACATTTTGTAACTATTTATTTTTCCTTTGCTATACGTTTTCCCACTTCTCCGCTAATATTCCGTTGTAATTTGATGTCGTTCTGACCAGTGCTGTTATTTCTACAGTGGTTTCAAAGTTTAACTGTAATTACAATCTCCCTGTATTCGATGAGCCATTTACAGTTATTGAAGACTTTTGGAACAAAAACCGATAAAAATTTATTACTTTACCTAAAACAAATAACTTCAGTCTGAAATTGGTTTGTTTCAGAATTACGTGTATGCTACGTATTCACCTAATTGTTGCGGAATGCCTTTTGATTTCTTTCTTTATAGAAGACTGGCTAACCAATACTTACAACAATGTGGGTTTTATTGTTGTACTCTTCGCGTAGTATTGCACAATTCTTAAAACAACTCATCATTAGGAACCACAACACTTTTCGTCTATATGCTTCGGATGATGCGCGTCTACTTTTATCGATCAGCATCATTTTGTTCAACTCGGTGCCATAATGTGGTCACAAAATAAAAAAAAAAAATCGTCCTAAATTCTTCGGGTGGCACACCAGGAAAAAGTGCGCCCACGTTTCTCGCCACTACCTGCTGTCCTTCCCTTCTTGAACATTCGGGAGGACGACGGTTCAAACCTGTTATCCTGATTTTGGCTTTATCTTGATTTCCCAAAATCGCCCCAGACAGATGCCCGACTGGTCCTTCTCTCGCATTCCTCACTGAATACGTTTTCTCCTACAGTCCACAGTTCTTTTTATTACGCTATACAGCACAGACAAGAGCACATTAGGGTGCACGATGCATCCCTGCCATAACTAAGCGTTTGTTTGGATACATTCAGTAGTTTTTCAGTTTCGTGGCAGCCTGCATTCACATTCCTCAAGCATTGCTTTAATAAAATTGATAGTATTTAATGGTATCCCCCTTACTCCCAAGATATGCCACATGACTCCGTTACAAAGGAAGTCAAATGCCTTCTCCGAATTAGTAAAAGTAAGGTAAGGCGTGCTCTACCATTCTGATCTCTGTTAAAGTGTTATGCGTAGAGTGTAGAGGAGATCGACGTTGGTATTTTCTGAAACCAGTTTGCTCTTTTTTTAGCCGTAACCCCACAGCGTCCTTAATACAGTTTATCATTAATCTATAGACAACTTCACTTGGTACAGGGAGGAGGCTGATGGCTCCCCATTTATAAGAGGTCATAGTATTCCCTTTTCTTTCTTTGCAACTTAATTAATCCCTCTTTCCAGTACCTTGGAAGTTTCTCCTCTGCCCTTATCTTCTCAAACAATAGATGCAGAAGATTTACGGTAGTGTCGAAATCTGCTTTAAGCACTGTGACTTCCTCTGCTCTCGGAACTTAATCATCCCTCACTTCTGTTATCACTCCTCACCCTCAGTCAGTAGCTGCATACTCAACTCGAATTGTATTTTCTGTGGCCTTGTTACGCTCATATTTAATTTCGCCTTAATTTTCTTTCTTCAGCTGATCAAATTCCGTGTACTCCCAAACATCCAGTCGTTCTTCTAGTGGATTTAAACTCAAGGACCTGTTCACTCGAATTGCAGTAGAAATACTTCATCTAATCACGTGTATCATCAACATTATTTTTATCATTCTTCTTTGGTACTTGGCTCAACATGGCATTCTTCTTGTTTAGCCCATAGTCTAACTTTTCTCCTATTTCTTTTTTTTGCTTTCACCAACGAGTTTTCAGCCATGATGACAATCTAAAATTTGCGATAGTAACGTGGTGAGCATCGCCAACATCAGCTCCACATTGATTCCGCACATGCATTAACGACCTTTTACATTTTTGGCTCAGTGCTGTATGATCAATTTGACTTTCCATTCTGCGACCAGTATTACCCATTTTACCTTAGGGAAAGTCTTGTGCCTAAAAACTGTACCTTCACTGAATAGTGAGTTGTGGAGATGTCTGAAAGCATATCCCCACTTTCATTAATTTCTCCAATACCATGGACTCCCATTATATGCGACAGGTCTTCACTGTTGTTTCCAGCTTTAGCATTTAGGTCTTCCATAATAATCAAAACGTCCCTCTTATTGCTTCTTTTAACGGTCCATTTAAGAAGTGTAAAACACCTCTTTCTATTCAACATCCGCGCATTCTGTAGGACCGTAGCACCGGGTAAAAGTGACATTAGGAATCTTTGACTTCAAGTGTATCGTCAGCAGTTGTTGTGAGCTTGCCTTCGTTCTATAATGCCCTCTCTTGCTCCCTTGGTTAAAGAAACGTCCAACGCAATTTCTGTGCTCTGTATCCTCTAAACTGGGTCCTGTGTGTGTGTGTGTGTGTGTGTGTGTGTGTCAAAAATCTAGCCACCTCAATAAGTCCAAATGTGTCCTATCTGTAGGTACCTCGACACCTCCTTTGTAATCTTTTCCAGTCTGCTGGGTTCTCTCGACTTTGTGACATTCCTGGAAACCAACTTTTTCATCTTAAAGTGAGGAAATTCGTCGACTCTGATTCTTTCGGGCTGTCTTTTTCTCCTGTTTCTTTAATCATGTATTTCTGGGCCTGCCAGTAACCGGCCTACATCTCGATGTCTCGGTGTCTCCAATCTACCCGATTTTCTTTCAAGGGTTGAACCCTCGAGTTCGTCTGACTCCCCTTTGCTTCAATATCCCCGCGATCCGTGTTTATGATCTGAGCAGGATAAGGACAGGCCTAGTATATGAGAAAAGGAGCCTCCCCTTCCACTTGTCCGCCCGCTAGTTAAGCCACAGCCGCCATAGCCATCCGGATCCAGAGCACGTAAAGCTCCTCGCCCACAGCGACGGTGAGGCAGTGTCCGGTGAGAACTTACGGTTTCTCTGCTTGAATTTTTTACGAGAATGATATGCCACCTTAAGATGAGCTCAAGTCTTGAAATACTTTGGAAAAATTTGTGGCTGGGTGTTGTGTATGTCTCAGAGTGATATACACGTAATCTCAAGGTGAAAAATTTGTGGCTGGGTGTTGTGTATGTCTCAGAGTGTTATACTCGTAATCTCAAGGTGAAAAATTTGTGGCTGGGTGTTGTGTATGTCTCAGAGTGATATACACGTAATCTCAAGGTGAAAAATTTGTGGCTGGGTGTTGTGTATGTCTCAGAGTGTTATACTCGTAATCTGAAGGTGAAAACAAGAAACACTTCATTCCAAACACGGTTAATTATGTACACTGATTTGTTCCTCTGTCCGCATAAACTACAGTATGTCCCAAGTACTGTAGAAAAAATGAATATTAAATAGCCTTGGTAAGGTTTACTAGCACTGTTTGTAATAAACATACGAATATTAACAATACACAGCGTTAAATTTCAGCCTTTTAAAAATATGGGAATAAAGTATTTTCTTCTTATTTCTGCTCGCGCCATTAATTACCAGCAACGCACGCTTTCATTAGCGTACATGTAGTGCTACCTTTTCCTAAAAACGTCCCCATTTTGGCGGCGAATCTGTTTTTTGTTGTAATGCGTCAGTGCTGCCACAGAATGAAACTGCTACATGCACTTCCCCTTTTAATTATGAATCCGTGTTTTAGTTAAACATGTATCGAACACAAAACAATGTTAATGAAATGCAACAACTGTTGCAGTGGAGCACAGAAATTGATAATTGCTTTTTTCAAATGTTCGTTCTCTCTCCCCGCTTCCCTCCAAATATCGAATACGCACATGAATAAAAAGCAAAATGATGCGATGACAACCATATTATAAAATGTTTTCAATAATTCCCGGTCTCCGTTGGAATGGATAATTGTATTATTTGTGGCTACGCAAAAGTAACTTTGTTCTGAGAAAATTGGACGCACGTATATTACATTGCACGATTGACAAATTACACAAGGATTCATTTTTCTTTCCTTGTAGTACTGAGATGCATGAATGACACCAAACAATAAATTTTCACAATTTCGAAAGAAATATTTCACAGATTTATGAGAAAGCTGCTTGCAAAATTCTTTACTATCACATCTAAACTAACAGATAACTATATATGCGGGGTAATTATACTGTTCTTTGTGAGAGTCACTTCTGTGCGAACTCTGATACTAGTTTTTGGGTTTATCAAGCTACCTCATCAAGTCGGAAGAATTTCTTGAAGGGTTGGACACAATAACCATAAACACTTAATCTTTCTATTTAGCTGTAACAGTCATTCTACATTTGATGGGAAAATCAACACACCTTAAAGCCAAGGTAAGAGAAAGCCTTTCACGTCCTGAGAACTTCATTCTCCTCGTAGTTGGCTATATGAAAGTCAACCATAGTCAAAGTAACACTTTTCATTACGCTTAAGAGTTTAATTTTGACTGTCGGAGATGATGTCCTTGCGAATTTCTATCATTTTGAGAGTAAATGAATAGTAGCGCGTTTAAGAAATGAAGTTTCGTTGTTTATCATCTTTTCTATGGGATCAGAAGAGTCGGAGTTCAAATGCCAATTCGGAACGGATGGTGAAATAAATTGGTCTCAGCTTAAAGAAATCAATGTTTCAACAGAGAGGTGTACTCATATGTATCGTGTGGACCACCACTTAACTTCCTAAAGGATAATGTCTTTGCGAAAAACATGATCTATTTCTTTCGTCAACTTTGCCCTATTTGAACCTGTTTTCCACCTGTTACGGCATACTTGACGACAGGATATTATGTCCAAATTGTCCTTCTTTTTGGGGAAAATGTAAATTTTCATTTGTTGAAAACAATGGATGTTTTGGGAGACAAACACCAAGCCACAAATAATTGATAATTCATGGGAGATAAAAGTAGTAATTATATGCGTTCCACTTCTGTTGTTAGTGCACCTCGATTATTTATTCCATTACAGCTGCTGTATTCAAGAGCACAATTTTTTAAGCATTAGCTTATTACGATTTAATATCTGTATGTTACATGCAACTGTAGAACCTCATAATTAATTACTCTAAAACTACTCCCAAACTTGCGGGTCGATACTTCGATTGTTAGAACACAACAGCATATTTTAGATTGCTGCACGCTATATTTAGCAATATTTAAGGATAATTCAATTTTTCGAAATTGTTCCTTCGCATTCTGTTCAAGAAATGGATGCTACTGATCTTGTCGTCATTAACAAATCTCGCATCCGTGTTATCGTAATAGTATCTAACTCACTAAAGCCGATATTAACTTTATTTTTAAGAATACCACGTACCCCACATAAAGCAGTTTTTCGAAAAACAAATACTAGTTTTTGGCTGGAGTAAGCTGTCCTGCTTATTTCCCATATGGCATCCAGGAGCTCAAGTAGGCAAAGCAAGTTGAGTTCGCCACCTTACGGGCTGTGAACTTACACAATCTTACCGTACTCATATTAAACGTATATAAAATCAGTCCTTGTAACCACTAAGATATATAGATTTATATCACTATCCGTGTGGCGTCACCCATGGTGTAGGGCTAGTGTCTATGACTACTAGTAAGAATGACCTGTGTTCTGTTTTCGAGAGCAGCCACTGACAGAATTTTGAACAAATATCATCATTAATGGCGGCCGAAGAATTCTGGCATTAGCAGTCGTCCTCGTTCTACCAACGGTCTTGTCAAAGAGGGCGGAGGAGTGAACAGAAATTCAGGGCACTCTCGTCTCCATTAGGTGGGAAACTGACCTTAAAATACGGACAATCAGCAATGATCAACGCCATGAACGTGCTGAAGGCAGTGCAAACTATTGCATTAAAGTCACACGTCGAGTGTTGACACGACATGTGGCCAGAAACTGGAAAAGTGTCATAATGATATTTCCATTGACAAAAGGTCCTAGATCAGTCCCGCATTCGAAGCTCCATGAGCAGACTACCAACGGGGTGGTGAACACGAGAAAATGATGGAATAATCAACGACGGCATAACGTTCTACGAGTCTGAGTTTGCATTGCTAAATGGTTGAAGGTAGTTGGAAAGGTACAAAATCTTAAAAGGGAAATACAAAGATTGATTCTAGATACAGTGAGAGGATTTCTGGTAGAACGGACGTAATATAATTGTGCTATGCGGTGGATGTATCGATTATTTATGCGTCTGTTTCAATCTAACCACCGTAACAAGCATCTCCGGCTGCAGGTTGACCTCTGGAGGTTGCACCGGTAGGAAGACAGAGATTGTGAGGGGCTGCACGAGCAGCGTGGACAGTCGGTGTTTGCCGACTGAGGGCGTTAGCTGGCGATGTGACGAGTAGCTCTGCTTGTTTTGCTGTAGTGAACTTGGCTGGTGGCTGCTGGCGGCAGCAGCCGATGTTTGTACCACACAGTGTTGAGCCACGTGTAGTTCTTTGAGCATTCACACAACCTGTGGCGCGTCTGGCTACATACTAGCGCACTTCTGGAATTGCAAGGCTTAGTGAAGCTCGCGTTTGGAAATACCTAGTTATCTAACCCATTGGCTTCGGTCGCCATACTGTTCACTACCAGTGTCACAGCAATCAGGATTGCCTAGTTTAAGTCCGTCTGCCAGTGTAACGCTTATTGTACCTGGGGAAGTATATTGCTTGAATGTGTGGGTATTGCTCAGCAACCTAGGAGAGTGAAATCTTACTTCCGCTGTAGCTTGACCAAAGCACCAGCCATTTTCAGTGTGTAAATAAGTTTGAATGTAATGTTGGCTTTGGTGGCGTGTCTTAACTATCAATGTTTAGTTTTGAGTTATTAGATGATCACGTCTCTCGTTACAAGTTCACTATATAGTAGCTACCTTGCCGGTGTGTATGAGTATGTTCATTAATACCGTTACCCTCGTACCATTCATTCTCAGATGTTGAGACTGGAAGCTCAATTGGATCATATGGCTAACCTTGTAAGCAGTAAGGGATCTCGGGTCGGTAGAAGTGTAAGAAGATTGTAGACCATTTACTTCAGAAGGTTAGTGAGTTGCAACTGGTTGCAAGTTTGATGCTATGGTCGGGTAATGGGGGAGAACGAAGAGGTGACTGACAGGATCCAGGTTCGCGGGCTTAGTCGATCAGTCGATCACAGTCTTCAGAGAGCTGGGAACTATTTAATAATTTGCCTAACACCCTATGGGGCGTAATCCAGAGGATATCTGTAACTTGTCCGTTGATTCGATTGAGCTCTGACAGTGGTATTACTGTGGTTAACGGCTTGGTGCAAAAATTAAGCTGTTAGTTTGCGGGTTACTGTTAATGTAGTATTTCAAGTCATCTATCCATGCCCTAGTGAAAATTTAAGTGAGTTAACAGCCGGCGACATTGAGCGCGGCGAGTGGTCGCAGAATTTGCTGCGAATTAGCTACACGGCTCTTGTATCGTGTGCGAGAGCTTGTTGAAGTTCTGACCCAGTATATATTGAGGCAATCAGGAAATAGGTGGCGGCCTTTTGTTTCCCTGTCTCGGAAGCCGAAGCAGTGAATATCTTTCGGGGGATGAGACAGGGGGACTGTTCTCGTACAGGCCGGCCGCGGTGGCCGAGCGGTTCTAGGCGCTTCAGTCGGGAACCGAGTAACTGCTATGGTCGCAGGTTCGAATCCTGCCTAGGGCATGGATGTGTGTGACGTCCTTAGGTTAGTAAGGTTTAAGTAGTTCTAATTTCTAGGTGACTGATGACCTCATATGTTAAGTCCCATAGTGCTGAGAGCCATTTGAACCATTTTCTGGCTCTCGTAATCTGGTTTCATGTATATCTGTGACTTTGATGGATCATGATCAATTGGTCTCGAATATAGATGATGTATGCATTAGTGATGAGAAGTGAGGGCTGCCTCACAGAAATCGTGGGAAGTAATATAGAGGTATGGTGAAAAGGAAAAGAATCACCCAGTTACAAAGATCCGACCACTTGTTTTCGGTGTATTTAAGAATGTCCCTTACTACGTACATACTAAGGAGAAAGAGGGGCGTAATTGGCAACGAGCCGAAGCAGACTAATTTAACAGCCTGCACTCAGTGGTTAAGAAACGACGAAGGTGCAGGTAAGTCAGCGCTCACACTTTTCACCTGACGCGGCAACGATTAATGACGAACCGGCAGCCGCCTTATTATACCCTGGAAGCAACATTTCCCTAGTGGACTACTACTGGTATAGGAGGCTGTCGAGAGATCCCTAAGCCTAGTAAGTTATTTACAGTGGGTGTAGATCAGTAGATGCAACTGCCGATGATAGTCATGTGAAATTAAGTCTTAGAACGGAAGATTTACATTGGCTCATGATGTTGATTTACATCAAGTGGATGAGTACCGAAGCGCTTTTGGGATGTGATTTCTTCCAGAGAATGGGTTAAAAATGGTTCAATTGGCTCTGAGCGCTATGGGACTTAACTTCTAAGGTCATCAGTCCCCTAGAACTTATAACTCCTTAAACCTAACTAACCTTAGGACATCACACACATCCATGCCCGAGGCAGGATTCGAACCTGCGACCGTAGCGGTCACGCGATTCCAGACAATAGCGCCTAGAACCGCTCGGCCACCCCGGCCGGCTCCAGAGAATGGGCTGTGTTTTGAATTACGTTAACAAAGTGGTTCATTTCAATTTTAAGTCTTACCGAAAGTTTCATTAATGTCAATACAAGTTTCTAAACACAGTGAATGCTGTCAAGGGGATGGAGGGTGAGTTTCATGTCCGTCATCTGGACCGGATGCAGGTATGGAAACTGTTGGACACATTTGGGTGTTACCCGGATTAATTTTGTAAGTAGGCTGTTTATGTTTTCTCTATGTAAGTAGGCTGTTTATGTTTTCTCTATGTAAGTAGGCTGTTTAGGATTTCTTATTGGTAACGCCACCTCTGTATGACAATCACTGGCTGTGCTGTGGGCAGTCTGTGTCTGCTTTGCATTGTTGTAATACTCGCCATTGTAGTGTTAGGCAGCTGGCTGTGAACAGCGCGTAGCGTTGCGCAGTTGGAGGTGAGCCGCCAGCAGTGGTGGATGTGGGGAGAGAGATGGCGGAGGTTTCTAATTTGTCATGAACTGATATATATATTATGACTTGTGATGATATTGAGGTAAATACATTGTTTGCTCTCTATTAATATCTTTCATTTGCTAACTATCCCTATCAGTAGTTAGTGCCTTCAGTAGTTTGAATCTTCTATTTAGCTGGCAGTAGTGGCGCTCGCTGTACTGCAGTAGCTTGAGCAGCGAAGATTTTTGTGAGGTAAGTGATTTGTGAAAGGTATAGTTTAATGTTTGTCAGGGCCATTCTTTAGTAGGGAATTTTGAAAGTCAGATTGCGTTGCGCTAAAAATATTGTGTGTCAGGTTAAGCACAGTCCTGTAGAATTGTTCAAAGGGGAAGTTTCATATGGCGACCCTGCCGTTTTTCTGTATTATTCTGGAAAGTAAAACATGTTTTAGTAGTAAATTTTATGGTATAGCTACAAGGAGACAGCCTTTTCTGTAGCACAACAATACGTTACAGCACAGTACTTTCTTCATCACGGCAATAAGCGTAATAAGTATGATATCTATACGCAAAGCATTTCACTTTTGTTTATCATGAGGTAAGTACATTGGCTTCTGCAGAACTTAGCTTTCGGAGGACGATAACTACGACACTTCCACACAGATTATGTTGCAACAAGACGCACATTTAGCGCTACAGTACACGTATTTGAGTGATTAATTTTGTACTTGAAACATTTATTTTTAAAGATTTTTGAATTACAAAGAAAGTTTTCCGTGATATATTTCATTTCATTGCTGTAATCTGTAACACCTGAGGGTATAATTACATAAATCCTCAGGGGGGTACACGCTTACTTTGTGTACCATGTGTTTGGCAAGCACAAGGAACCCTAGCTAATATGGTATTTGCTTATACAACTTTACACATCGGTACCATATTTCTCTAACACACAAATTACACAGCTATCTGATCATATAACTGAGAGATAAACTTTTTTTATTACATCAGTGACAGATGTTTACGCAATTACACAGTTGGATAACTTCTCACTTATGAAACTGTATTTTGTCTGTACTTTGTAAACTGTTCATATTTTTCGGAATCATTGTGATACTACGAGAGCTTTGAATGATGTATTTGGTAAGGGAGCATGATTTTAAAGTACGTTTGAGGTAGATGACATTATTGATATGAGCAGAGAATTTTTTAGGTTTTGAAATTATTGGAGGAAGCTACGATGATTTTGAGATTTGACTGAGGTGTTATGAGGTTATTTTTACGACGACGATCTGTATTATGCTGCTGAGGTATGTTTATGATTAATAGGCTGAGGCTATACGAGTTATTTGAATATGCTTCATATTTATAATGACGAAATATTGATGAGTGTCGATGGATACGTATATGTGTAATAAGGTAAGGAGTAATGAATAGTGGGTAGGGACTCTTGACTTGTGAAACAGGATGTTGGAAACCAAGAAACGTACTTTAAGAGTTATGAAATGTGTGACTGTATCACAATGCTGACGAATATTTTTTTTGGACACTTATATTTATAGGATTTTGTTTCTACAGATTTGCAACGCTAATTCTTGACCTGTGAAATATTTTTATATGAGACTGTCACTGTAGCGGAAACTGCTGTCGTAAATATTTCCGTACGAAAGTTAAGTGACCACCTGCACGTAATGCGTCGCGGGCACCCAGCTGTGTCAGACGCCTGGAGAAAAAGCCATTATTGCGAGCCCTTTTCAGCGGCACAGGTAGAAAAAAAAAGAAAGGGAAGGCCATTGTACGCGCTACTGACATCTCCTTGTTGAAAGCATACTGTGGAGCTCGTAATTTATGATATTTACTGAAATGCCTAATGAAACGATGAGAAACATTTCACAGCTATTGTCTTGCTAGTTAAGAAAAATGCCATATGGCTTGCTTTATGTATTTATTTACACATTTTGTTTAATATCAAGTTTCTAGCTGCACTGCAGCAATGGTTAAAATAAAATTTAATATATGTACTAATATAAATATTTTATGCCTACAGATCCAGTAAATAATTTTATGATCCATCCAAAACAAATGAGGGAGCACAAAAAGAAATTTCCCTTCACAGGAATTGCATAAATAATTTTTTTACGATTTGGTAACTTATCTACTAGCGTAAGTTTTTGTGATGCATCACTCTAATGTTAAGATGTGACATAGGTATTAGACATGGCCATTTTAGTGTAATATTTTTTCTGCTTGCGCTATGTCATGTTTAGGTATAAGTTGCTGCTGTTTGCCAGGCATAGTGTTATTGAATTTGACTTTTGCTCATTTATGCTGCTAGCTTTGCCAATTTGCATTTTTTTGCATTGCTGTTTGTGTTGATTTGTTATGTGATGCTGCATTGCCTCGTCCCTTAGTTTAGCATCTGAGCTCAGTAGATTTAAGTTAGCTTAAGAGGGGGTAGCCTCTAAGAGAATGAGTTGCCCAAACTTCGAATGACTCTGCTGTGGGTTTGCTCTGTTGTGGCCCATTACCTGTCTGCATGTCAAGAGTCAGCACTGTCTTTCCGTTGGAAGGTCAACACTACTTCTTCAAGACTGCATGGAAATCCACTACTTCTATGTGCATTTTCTTTTACTGCTTGGACTTTGAGAAAAGCTCTGCATTTTTACTGTGATGAACAATGTGGACTGTCTTTACGGACTGTGAGAAATTTTGATCTTTTGACCAACATAATATTAATAAGTGTGTGCATTTTATATCTTTGTTACTGTAATTGTGAAAAATTTTTGTCAAATCTGTATTGGCCAGTGCCCAACACCATTTGTAAAAATTTTTGTGGGGAGCATGGGGGCTATGTAAGTAGGCTGTTTATGTTTTCTCTATGTAAGTAGGCTGTTTATGTTTTCTCTATGTAAGTAGGCTGTTTAGGATTTCTTATTGGTAACGCCACCTCTGTATGACAATCACTGGCTGTGCTGTGGGCAGTCTGTGTCTGCTTTGCATTGTTGTAATACTCGCCATTGTAGTGTTAGGCAGCTGGCTGTGAACAGCGCGTAGCGTTGCGCAGTTGGAGGTGAGCCGCCAGCAGTGGTGGATGTGGGGAGAGAGATGGCGGAGGTTTCTAATTTGTCATGAACTGATATATATATTATGACTTGTGATGATATTGAGGTAAATACATTGTTTGCTCTCTATTAATATCTTTCATTTGCTAACTATCCCTATCAGTAGTTAGTGCCTTCAGTAGTTTGAATCTTCTATTTAGCTGGCAGTAGTGGCGCTCGCTGTACTGCAGTAGCTTGAGCAGCGAAGATTTTTGTGAGGTAAGTGATTTGTGAAAGGTATAGTTTAATGTTTGTCAGGGCCATTCTTTAGTAGGGAATTTTGAAAGTCAGATTGCGTTGCGCTAAAAATATTGTGTGTCAGGTTAAGCACAGTCCTGTAGAATTGTTCAAAGGGGAAGTTTCAATTTATTTAGTTTGCGTATGGATAGAGGTACAACATCTATCATGATTGAAATTTACACTCGTATGACTAGATTGCGAATGAAGTCTATAGTTTGTGAAGTCACGAGAGCAAAGTAACTAGTACTGCCCCTATACTTCCTTGGCTTACATTCTGTTATGATGTGCTGGATCGTCAGTTCTATAGCACCGCAGTGACTCAGGCGTTGAAGTTATGTTGCACTAGAAGTGGGAGGCTGCACAATTCCCATGGTTGGTTCGGATTCGGTTTAGTGTGGACCATTGACTGTGAGGGAGGTTGCAACCAGTTAGCGGGGTCTTCTTCACAGCAGGCATTGCTGGGCAGCATTTGTCGTTATGTCCCTTCTGCCACTCAATGGTAGTTTGGTAGTTGCTGTTCCTCAAGTTAATGCCGTCTCTTGTTAGTGGTTTTCTCGAACGCAGGCGATTAGCGTTTCTGTTGCTGATGTCAGAGTGTATCGGTAATTCTGGATTGTCTATTATTTTGTTCTCTCTTAAGAGAACGTCTTACGTCTGATGTCTGACGGGGAGATATGACTTAGTTCTGGTAACCAGTGTATGGGAGTAGATTTGATTCTGCCAGTGATAAGACGAATTGTGGTATTTAGTTGGGTATGTATGATATTTGTATGGGCACTATTGAGCCAGACAGATTGGAGTCACTTAGAGGACAAAATATCGTTTGTAGCTTCTTGATCAGAAACCTGTCAGTCCATCAACTTGCCGTTTGTCACAACCCATGATGAGAAAGATGCACAAAATCATCGGTCAGATGTTTACCAACGGGGTAATAAGACTTTCAGTCTCGCCCTAAGCTTCTCCCTTGCTTCTGGTGCCAAAGGTTGGAGAGGTACGCTACTGTCCCCTGGTAAATCATCGCGTTCTAAAACAGAAAGTTGTCCACAAATAGACACTGTTAGTGGATCTTCATAATATTTATACGTGGTTCTCTGGTTCGCCGTATTTTAAAGTACTCGAACATAATCAAGATTACCACCCAGTGCAGTTGCGGGAGAAGTCGATGCCACTGACCACATTTCGTACAGACTGGATCGTTTTTGAATACAATCACGTGCCGTTTGGTTTGGCGACAGGGTCGGCAGTTCTGTCTAATCCCTTAGATTCACTGTTACTTTTTCATCTGTGAGTCGTCAGTCCCCCGACTGATTCGACTCGGCCAGCCACGAATTTCTCTGATGCGCGCACCTCTTCATCTCCGAGTAGCACTTACAACCCACGTCCGCAATTATTTGATGCATGTATTCAAATCTCTGTCTTCCTCTGCAGTTTTTTCCCTCTACAGCTCTCTAGTACCATGCAAGTCATTCCCAGATCTCTTAACAGATGTCCTCTCATTCTGTCCCTTCTCTTTAGTAGTGTCTTCCACATATTCTTTTCCTCTCCGATCCTGCGCAGTAGCTCCTCATTCCTTACTTTATTAGTCCACCTAATTTTTAACATTTGTCTGTAGCACCAAATGCATCGCTTCTCTTTTGTTCCGGCTATCATACAGTCCACGTCTCTCTACCATACAACGCTGTGCTCCAGTCTTGCATTTTCAGAAATATTTACCTCAAGTTAAGACCAATATTTGTACTAGTACACTTCTCATGACCAGGAAAGCTGTTTTTGCAGCGATAGTCTGCTTTTGATGTCTTCCTTGCTCCTTCCGTCATTGGTTATTTTGCTACCTAGGGAGCAGAATTTCTTAACTTCAGCTATTTCGTGGTCATCAGTCCTGATGATTAGTGTCTCGCTGTTCTCATTTCTGCTACTTCTCATTACTTACGACTTTCTTCGATTTACTCTCAATCCTTATTCTGTACTCATTAGACTGTTCATTACGTTCTGCATATCCTGTAATTCTTCTTCATATTCACTCAGGGTAGGAATGTCATCAGCGAATTGTATAATTGATATCCTTTCGCCATGACTTTTAATCCCGCTTCTGAACCTTTCTTTTATTTTCATTACTGTTTCTGCGATGTGCAGATTGAACATAACGGCGAAATACTACGTCTCTGTCTTATACCCTTCTTAGTACGAGCACTTCGTGGATGGTTGTGCATTCTTATTATACCTTCCTCGCTCTTCCACCCTTCTTTTCCTAAAGCTTACCCCTATTTTTCTCAAAATTTCCAACATCTTGCGACATATTACATTATGGGACGCTTTTTCCATGTAGACGAATCGTATGAAAGTGTCTTGCTTCCATTATCAATTTCAACGTCGGAATGTCCTCTCTGGCGCCTTTACATTTCCTAAAGCCAAACTGATAGTCATCTAACACATTCTGTTTTCTTTTCCATTCTTCTGTATATTATTCTAGTCAGGAACTTGGATGCATGACCTGTTAAGCTGATTGTGAAATAGTTTTCGCAATTGACGGCTCTTGCAGTATTCGGAATTGTGTGGGTGATATTTTTCCGAACCTCATATGGTATGTCGCTAGAGTTATAACTTCTACATACCAATCTGAATAGTCGTTTTGTTGCAACCTCTCCAAATTATTTTAGAGATTGTTATGGAATGTTATCTAACCTTCTGCCTTATTTGATCTTAAGTCCTGTAAAAGATCTCTTAAATTTTGATCCTAATTCTGGATTCTCCATCTCTTCTAAATCTACTTCTGTGTCACCTTCTGTTAAATCAGACACGCCTTCCCCCTCACAGAGGCATTTAACATACTCTTTCCACCTATCCAGTCTCTCTTCTGCATTTAACAGCGGAATTACCGTTGCAATCTTAATGTTACCGCACCCGGTTTTAATATCACTGAAGGCTGTTTAGACTTCCCTATTTGCTGAGTCAGTCTTTCCGCCAATCATTTATTTTTCGATTCCTTCACATTTTTCATACGGCCATTTCGCCTTAGCTTCTCAGCACTTCCTGTTTGTTTCATTCCAAAGTGACTTGTATTTCTGTGTTCCTGAATTTACCTGTACATTTTTGTGCTTCCTTCTTTCATCAATCAACTGAAGTATTTCTTCTGTAGCTCATGGTTTCTTCTCAGTTACCTTCTTTGTAGCCTTTTTTCTCTGCAGTTGTTGTGAAAGCCCATTGTAAAGATGTCCATTTCTCTTCAACTGTACTGAATGCTGAGCTGTTCCTTATTGCTGCATCTAAAGCCTTAGAGAACTTCAAGCATATATCTTCATTCCCTAGTATCTCTGTATCCCTCTTCCTTGCGTATTGGTTGCTGCTGACTAATCTCTTAAAATTCAGCCAAGTCTTTGGCACTGCTACATTGTGTTCTGAGTTTATATCTGCTCTTGCGCAAGCACTACAATCCAGTATCTGGTTTCGGAAACTCTGCCTGGCCATCATGTAACCTAACTGAAAACCTAACGTATCACGAGGCCTTTCCCATGTATAGCTCCTCCTCTCTTCAGCTATTACGAGCTGAAGTTAATTATAGAACTGAATTAACATTTTTCCTGACTCATTCCTTGACCCAAGCTCATATTCTCCTGTCAGTTTTCTTCTGCTCCTTCTCCTACAACTGTATTCCAGTTCCCCATGACTATTAAATTTTCATCTCCTTGTACATATTGTATTACCTTTTCAATATTCTCATATATTTTCTCTGTCTCTTCATGTTTAGCTTGAGACGTCGACATGTGTACCTGAACTTCCGTTTACGTTGTCGATTGTGATAAGAATAACCATATCGCTGAACTGTTCACAGTAACACACTCTCTGCCCCACAGTCCTATTCATGACGAATCCTGCTCCCTTTATACCATTTTATGCTGCTGTTGATATTACCCTATCCTCATCTGACCAGATATGCCGGTCTTCTTTCCATTCCGCTTCACCGACCGCTAGTATACGTGAATTGACCCTTGGCATTTCGATTTTCAGATTTTCTAGCTCAGATATTCCACGTCCCAACTAGAAGAAAGTTATTGTGTCGTTGATTAGTCAACCTTTTTCTCTTGCTCACGTCCCCCTTGGCATTCCCCTACTGGAGATCCGAATGAGGGAGTACTCTGGAATCTTTTTCCAATGGAGAGACGATTTTCAATTACAGGCTACGTGTGCTGTGGATACATGCTATGTGTCTTTAATCCAGTGGTTTACATTGCCTTCTGCATCTTTATGGCGTTGATAATTTCTGAATTCTTCCGACTTTATGGACAGTTTCCGACCCCAAGGACAAGAGAGTGCTCTGAACGAAACTCTATCCGCTCATCCGCCCTGTCTGACAAGGCCGTTGGCAGAATGAGGGTGACTTCTTATTCCGGAATTCTTCGGCCGCCTATGTTGATTATTAATGAAAATGCAAGCGGTGATGGGTTTTGAGCCAGTTACCGAGGACGATCTTATTACCATTCAAAGACGTGACCCGCCTTTCTTTAATCCCTGTTTTTTCGAAGCGGGCGTTCTACGACACCCACTCGAGGTCACAGTTGAATCGTTCACTCCGTTTTTGTTATTACAGAGAGCAATTGACCCCCTGATCGAACACGCTGAGCTACCGCGCTGGCTACCTTAGACCACAGTGTTAGGTGGTCTCAAATTCAAATGCGTATATAGTTATTTGCACGATGTGTCAGTATACAGCCGGACCTTTGAACTGCATGTACAGCATACTGAGTAGATAGTGCAGTGCTTAAATGCGTCAGGACATACTGTAAAACCGCCAAAGGTGCATTTGGAATGGGATGAGGTTTCCTTTTTGGGACGGATGGTTTCAGCTCGTGGTATGCCGGTCGATCGCGAGTGCACTAAGGTGATTACGCCGTGTACTGGTTATATTATTCGCCTGTTTCAATACAAGGGCCAAAGCAAGAATATCTGGGGGCGGCCTGAGTGAGAGTATGGAAGAGCCTGCGCAAGTGGCGCAGAGAGGCGATGTGTTCGGGTTGGAGGGATGAGCTGGGTGTGTGTCAAGTGGGTCTGCTGGTTTTGTTGCTATGAATTTGGCTGATGAGTGCTGCCGGCGGCAGCAGATTTTTGAACCACACGGATCTCAGACACATGTAGTTCTGTATTGACGGAACCTGTGGGACATCTGGATACTGATTACTGCACTTGGGATATTGTAAGGCTTACTGGTTATCAATCCTGTGGGGTCCGTTCGCTTTCCTGTTCAATACCGATGTCACAGTACTGAAAATTGCCTAGTGTAAGTGCATCTGCAGGTGTAGTGGTTATTGTACCTTGCGAGGTATATTGCTTGAAAGTCTCGGTGCCATACCGAGATATTGCGAGACACATCATTAATTTTCAAGTAGTGCTCTTTAACCTATGAGCTGTGGCGGCTCGGTTTGTTGGCCTAACTACCTCTGGCACTACTATCGATACTCACCTCCCTTGTACTTATCTTTGGTTATCTGGTTGAGGTGTGGAGGCTCAGCGGGGAGGCAGGCTGTTGTGAAAGGCTGGTGACGGATGGAGGAGGGCTGGAGCAGCAGTGCCTGGCCGCGGGGTTTGGTTGGGCCGATTTGGGGTCTGACAACGCGTGTACCCAGTCGGATAGCCGAGCGACTTGTCGAATGTTGGGCAGTCGCTAAAGAAGATGACGAATGTCGTGCTCTGGATCTCTGGTGACGGGGATCTCCTTCAGTTATTTGAAAAGGAGTTAAAAGGATAACTCATAGCGGGGAGAGTGCACTGCAAAATACTTCCTATTAATATTCTGGCCCTGTGGTTTTATTGTTTAAAGGAGAATCGGCGAAGTATTACTGTGTATTGTTCAGTAAATAATATGTATTTATTTGTGCTGCAGTGTGGCTTGGCTTGAGAGATGCCAATAGTTATTAGTGCGCCTTCTTTGAAGCCACGTGATTCTGTTAATTGGTAAACCGCTTGTTTGCACCCGCTTGGGGTGCGATGTTATGGATTGAAGTGGGAACACCGGTGAGTGGCACTGTACCCGGTGGCTATATCATGATAATGTATCAGGTGCTGGGGATGTATTTGAAATCTAATTGTGATTCATTAAAGAGTATTTATTCTAATCTACGTCCATTGGTTTTAGTGATAACTGAATTACGTAGGGCTACTACTAGGTGAAACTTTCTGCTTTGCTTAAGTTCACTTAACTCAGGTTACAGGCTGTATTTATCTTGCTAAAGCGAGTCTCATCATTTGTTAGGGTATATTCTGTTACTGTTTGAGGGTACGGCCTCGCATGTGATTTACGTTCACAGTTGATTGTGAAACATGCGAGCGTACAGTCATGTTTGCAGCCCTGATTTCTGGGCCGCTACCTTGGCGCCATCCTACCCAACTTCCGAGGTTTAAGTTATTGCGGCGGGAGCGCTTTACCGCGTCGTATGTCGTAACTGGCAAAAGTTAAGTAGTTGTCTTGTTCCTTGAAGCTATACCTGGGTCGAGCGACTGCCGCCGGCGTGTAAAACTGTTGAATTTAGCGGGATTAACTGATGAACTTTTAAAACTTACGATCAAGCCGTTGATCCACCTACTGTTCATAAAAGAAGAATGTTCAAATTCTCTACTAACTTTTCTTCATAAAATCGGACGTGCTCTGTATTTGGTAAATGTAGTTTCCCTTTAATGAACGATTCTAATTTCATTCTAACTGTACATAAATTAGGATTCTTTTTGTTTATTGAATACTGCTTCCTTTTGCTTGTATTAGCAAATTTCCGTAGACTGGCACTTTTAAAGTTACTAAAATTGTGATGGTTTTCATGTTGTTATTAATCTGGAAATTAACTGATCAGTACGTTGTTCAAATGGTTCAAATGGCTCTGAGCACTATGGGACTTAACATCTGTGGTCATCAGTCCCCTAGAACTTAGAACTACTTAAACCTAACTAACCTAAGAACATCACACACATCCATGCCCGAGGCAGGATTCGAACCTGCGACCGTAGCGGTCACGAGATTCCAGACTTAAGCGCCTAGAACCGCATGGCCACACGGGCCGGCCAGTATGTTGTTCCTAAAATAAATGTTCATTGGATGAAAACTGTCTGATGGGCCTCCCTTCCACATGCTCATGTTTGATCCTTTCCTATCCCGAACCTGTTACCTGGATTAGACGGTTCCCCAGGTGAGTTAAAAGTACCTGCAAACGAAATATGAAGTTCTCAGAGGGACTCATCAGCAGAAGTAGCACTCTCCTGAAGATGGCGACCAGCTGGATCGCCGAAATATCGAATCGAGTTTATTTTAGAATCCGGAAACAAACACGGAGAGACTTTCAAGTAATAGGCTGTCTATTTTTAATACGGAACCACATCAGCATGTATGTATTACATAACTGTGGAACGTTATTACCAAAAATTTAGAAACGTTTTTCACCCCTTTTCTTCAATTTTTTTCAGGACAGTCTAATGAACATTCAGACGAACGTTGATTACACTTTCCTTAAATATTTGGCATTTATTTATGGCTTACTGACTTATGATTATAATACTGAAATGGAGTCCGAACCGTGTGAAACTTTTCAGTCCTACACAGTCCCAGATGAAACTTTGATAAATGATATGACTGAAACTACTATCCTCACAGGTCAAGCAGCGGAAGAGTTCTGTTTCATAAGTATATCCACGATCCCTGCCGATTTTATCGTTCATTTTAAGGGAGTTCAGTTCAAAGTCAAGAATTATATTGCAGTAACAATAAACAAGCCCAATGTCAGATAGAGAGGTAATGGACTGGGCAAAAATTGGACATAGAGAAAGGGGGAGCAGAAAGTCAGAGACATGGAGGAGGAGCTGATGGGGAGAGTCAGAGAGAAGGAAGAGGAGGAGGCGGGGACGGAGGGAGGTCTAGCTATGACGTAGAGTGCCGTTCAAAATGTTGAAAACTCCATACTGCCTATAACAACGGAGCTATATGGAAGTGATGTATATGAGTTATTGGTTATAATTGAGAATAGTATGCTAAAATAATGATTAATAATTACATTTACAGTGTTGTACAAATAATTGTTGTATACACACTCTATGTGATCAAAAGTATCCAGACACCCCCATAAACATACGTTTTTCATATTAGGTGCATTCTGCTGCCACCTACTGCCAGGTACTCCATAACAGCGACCTCAGTAATTGTTATACATCATAAGAGAGCAGAATGGTGCGCTCCGCTGAACCCACGGACTTCGAACGTGGTCAGGTGGTTCGGTATCACTTGAGTCATACGCGAGATATCCGCAATCCTAAATTTCCATAGGTCCACTGTTCCAATGTGATGGTGAAGTGGAAACGTGAAGGGACGCGTACAGGACAAAAAAGTACAGACCGAATTCATCTGTTGACATACTGAGACGGGCGACAGTTGAAGAGGGTCATAATGTGTAATAGGTAGACATCTGTCCAGACCATCACACAGCAATGCCAAACTGCATCAGGATCCACTGCAATTACTATGACAGTTAGGCGGGATGTGAGAAAACTTGTATTTCGTGGTCGAGCGGCTGCTCACAATCCCCACACCACAACGGTAAATGGCAAGCGGCGCATCGCTTGGTGTAAAGAGCGTGACATTGTACGATTTAACAGTGGAAAAACGTTTTGTGGAGTGACGAATCACGGTACACAAAGTGGCGATCCTATGGCAGGGCGTAGGTATGGCGAATAACCGATGAACGTCATCTGCCAGCGTTTGTAGTGTAGTTCTGAGGCCGTGGTGTTACGGCATGGTCGTGTTTTACATGGAGGGGGCTTGTACCCCTTGTTGTTTTGCGTGGCACTATCACAGTAGAGGCCTACATTGATGTTTTAAGCACATTCTTGCTTCCCACTGTTGAAGAGCAATTCGAGGACGGCGACTGATTCTTTCAACACGATTGAATACCTGTTCATAATGCACGCCCTGTGGCGGAGTGGTTACACTACAATAAGATCCGCGTAATGCGCTGGCCTGCACAGTGTCCTGACCTGAATCCTACAGAACACCTTTAGGATATTTTGCAACACCAACTTCGTGCCAGGCCTCACCGACCGACATCGATACCTCTTCTCAGTGCGCCACTCTGTGAAGAATGCGCTTTCATTCCCCTATTCCCCAGGAAACATACCAGAACCTGATTGAACGTGTGCCTGCGAGAGTGAAAGCAGTCATCAAGGCTAGGGATGGGGCAACACCATACTGAATTCCATCGTTACCGGTCTAGGGCGCCACGAACTTTTAAGTCATTTTGAGCCAGGTTTCCGGATCCTTTTGAGTACATAGTGCATATACATATTGGTAACACCTGATATTGCTCAGTTTGAAATGTATAAACTGACTTTACCTGTCCAAGCACTCCTACTGAGTACAGCAGCCGTCGGCAGTTTATGTCGAGGTACGTTGTTTACAGTCCAGCTGTAGCTCCGTTTGTTTAAAGAAAGGACCCATCGCGAAAGTCGGTAATGTATGCAAGCGAAGAAATTTAAAATGGATCAGAAATGCCTAATTCTGTATGATTCAAGGTTAAAAGTAATCACTTTGCAGAATGAAAGCCATACTGTCCGACTTCTATCAAAGAAATTGAAGCTATCCGTCAGCGGAGTCGTGAAGCCCATACGCCTACATCTGGAGACAGGTTCCTATGACGACCATCATCGCTGAGCAGCACCCCGTCTTCTGACTGGTTTGATGCGGCCCGCCACGAATTCCTCTCCTGTGCAAACCTCTTCATCTCAAGTGTAGCACTTGCAACCTATGTCCTATCCTATGTATCCTATGCTGGATGTATTCCAATCTCTGTCTTCCTCTACAGTTTTTGCCCTCTACAGCTCCCTCTAGTACCATGGAAGTCGTTTCCTCATGTCTTAGCAGATGTCCTATCATCCCGTCCCTTCTACTTATCAGTGTTTTCCACATATTCCTTTCCTCTCCGATTCTGCGTAGAACCTCCTCGTACCTTACCTCATCAGTCCAGCTAATTTTCAAAATTAGTCTCTGTAGCACCACACCTCAAATGCATCGAATATCTTCTGTTTCGGTTTTCTCACAGTTCATGTTTCACTACCTTACAATGCTGTACTCCACACGTACATTCTTAGAAATTTGTTCCCAAATTAAGGCCGATATTTGATATTAGTAGACTTCTTCTGGCCAGGAATGCCTTTTTTGATACAACTAGTCTGCTCCTGATGTCATCCTTGCTCCGTCCCTCATTGGTTATTTTACTGCCTATGTAGCAGAATTCCTTAACTTGTAACCATCAATCCCGATGTTAAGTTTCTCGCTGTTCTCATTCTTACTACTTCTCATTACCTTCTTCTTTCTTCGATCTACTCTCAATCCATACTGTGCACTGATCAGACTGTTCATTCTATTTAGCAGATCATATAATTCTTCTCCTCTTTCACTCAGGATAGCAGTGTCAGCCGCGAATGGTATCACTGATATCCTTTCAGCTTGAACTTTTATTCCACTCCTGAACCTTTCCTTTATTTTCATCAATGCAGCCGGCCGAAGTGGCCGTGCGGTTAAAGGCGCTGCAGTCTGGAGCCGCAAGACCGCTACGGTCGCAGGTTCGAATCCTGCCTTGGGCATGGATGTTTGTGATGTCCATAGGTTAGTTAGGTTTAACTAGTTCTAAGTTCTAGGGGACTAATGACCTCAGCAGTTGAGTCCCATAGTGCTCAGAGCCATTTGAACCATTTTTCATCACTGCTTCCTCGATGTACGATTGAACAGTAGGGGCGAAAAATTACACCCTTGTCTCACATCCCTTTTAATACGAGCATTTCGTTCTTGGCCGTCCACTCTTATTATTCCCTCTTGGCTGTTGTATTTATTGTATATGACCCCTGTCTTCCTATAGCTTACCCCTACTTTTTCATAATTTCGGACATCTTGCACCATTTTAAATTGTAGAACCCTTTTTCCAGGTCGACAAATCGTATGAATGTGTCTTGCTTCCATTATTGACCGCAACGTCAGATTTGCCTCTCTCGTGCCTTTACTTTTCCGAAAGCCATACTGATCGTCACCTAGTGTATCGTAAATTTTCATTTCCATTCTTCTGTATATTATTCCTGTAAGCAACCTTGATGCATTAGCTGTTAAGCTTATTGTGCTATAATTCTGGCACATGTCAGCTCTTGTCGTCTTCGGAGTTGTGTGGACGATATTTCTCCGAAAGTTAGATGGTATGTCACCAGACTCATACATTCTACACATCAACATGAATTTCTGTTTTGGGTACCGACAAATAAACGTAACAGATTCAAAACTGTCCACGAATTGACTGCTGAATTAAACACAACTAGGGATACTCCAGTGAGTGAGTCAAAAGCGAAACAACGCCCGACAGTAAACAACCTACAGGGTTGTGTAGCATCAAGGAAGCAAACAGCAAGGAAACAAATGTTGCATCCTGTTATTAAGAAGAGAAGACTTGAATGGGCTACGAGGCACCAAACCAGGACGGCAGGCGACTAGGAAAGAGTTTTATTCAGTTATGAATCGAACTTCTTAGTATTTGTAAGCAAACACTGTCGATTCGTACGCCGTATGATCCATGAACGCTTGGATCCTCAGTGTGAATTTCCTACTTTAAAGCATGGATGGGGCTCCGTAGAGGTATGTTGATCTTCTAGAGGTAATGAAGTCGGAGATGTGAAGAAAGTAAATGGAAAAATGAACCAAAAGGGTTATCATACAATTCTTGTCATCATACCATTGTTGAGCGATATGCGAAGATATCTAGTTTGTGTATAATTGGGAAAGACTTTGTCTTGCAGCAAGACAACGACCTGGGAAGTTCATCCCGCTTGCGTCAAAACTATTTGAAGTCTCTAGAGACTGAGAAAATTTTGAGGAACACGTAATAGCCTCTCCAGTTACCTGGCTGTGACCCAGTCGAGCTGATATAGGATGAATTTGACAGGAGGATACGAAAACGGAGAATAGTGTGTGGAACACATTTGTGGGAGGTCCTGCAGCGAGAATGGAGACTAATTACAACTGATGGCCTGGTAAATCTGATCTATCGTAAGATGAGAGCACGCACGGAATTGATTAAAGTAAAGGGTGGCTATTGTGAGGGCTCTAAAATTTAATGGTAGCATTAAATATTTACGAAATAGTGAGATGCAATTTTATAATATTTTTCCTTTTCAGTGTACACAACCACTTGGTATTTCCAAGCTTATGGCGGGTAATGTATATCCATTCGACATACAAATTTAGCAATTGCGAAGCATTGTTCGGTTCAATGACAGGCTACATTTTAGTGTTCCGTCCTCTTCCAGCCCTCATCGATAAAAGAACCAGCTCTAGCTGACGTCCAGCTGAGATGAAGTCGTGATGCGCTATCGACGGTGTAGCTGGAAGACCCTCTGTCATATATAAAAGTCAGTAGGGTGCTGCCCGTGTTGTTTTTACCAGGGTGAAGGTGACAGCATTGAAGCAGCTAAATATTTCAGCAGTTCATAGTCATACACTCTTTACACCGATGAAGAAACATTACTCCAGGTTTTTGTTTGATACTTTTAAAGTTATGGTTACAGTGGACTAGCTGGTGGAGCTCTACACTTCGTCCCCAAATTAACTCAGCCAGCTACCAAATGAATATCGGGGTTTTTTCCCTGGGGTAGAAGGTGGCCTGGGTGTGCGGCCCACCATCCTCCAACGCCTAGCGTCGTGGCGAAGAAAGGCTGTAATTCCAGGTCAATCGCGGACCACCACGAAGACAAATTTACTCAGTGGATTTCTGGATAAGGAAGCCCAAGTTGTTATTGAGCGCTCGTATTAATGTCCTCCAAAATAACCTGCAGATTGATCAAAACTTTCTTGACGAGCATAAGGATTGAGAAGATTATATCGCATATATTCTACACGATAAGTAGCATTTTCCCCTTCGTGATACGACGACGCACCTGCGAGAGACCTTTTGGCACGCTACCTGCTGCGAGCCTCCGCCTACGGCGCCGTGCCATTACCGCGGTGCGTTCCGATGTCGCGCAAATGAGGGCGCGGCGTGGCTGGGTGCGGTATGGGGCGGGCAGGGGCGGTGCCCGTATCGGATTCCGATCCGGTGCTCAGCCGTTTGGCACGCATGTGAGAAAGGGAAGAGCCCGTGCCTCCGGCTTCTTCCCTACCCCGCTTTTCATACAAGCAACATTCCACACACAGCAGATAGGCGGATCGGCACACACAAGTTTCAGTGCTTCATAAACACCCAGGGCAAAAGCTTAGTCACAGCCCGAGAGCACATGTGACAGCGCCTCTTTCCTCGACAATGGCCTTATTCTGGTTAGGAACACAGTCAAGATTCCTCAGCTTTGCGTTGTCAACTTGGTACCTAAAGCCTGAGACCATTAAAGCCTGTGTTCGAAACAAGTACACGTCTCTCGCCAAGAATGATCTCTTTGCCTGTACTAGTCTGCTTCTTATGTCCTCCCTGTATCATTCCGTCGCAGGTTATTTCGCTCTCACTGTATAATAGCCTAACGTGTCAAAACACCTTTTCTGTTGCTAGTTATAACGCCAATTTCCACGTGAACTTCCTCGCTATTCTCATTTCTGATACTTCACATTAATTTCCTCTATCTTCGGATTACTGTCAATCCATAATCTGTAATCATTACACCGTTCATTTTATTCAACAGATCATATAATCCTTCTTCACTCTCACTGAGGATAACAATGTCATCAGCGAATTTTTGCTACTTTTTCACTCGATGTTTGATCTCACTCTTCAACTTCTGTTTTATATCCCTAATTGCTTGCACCGTATAGACTGAACTATAGAGCTAAAGACCACATATATGTCTTACAATCTGTTTAATCCGACCGTTTCGTCCTTGGTCTTCCATTCTTATGGCTTCCTCTTGTTTCTTCTACGTATTGCATGTTACACCTGTAGCTTACACATGACGTTAAACATTTTGCACCACTTTACGATGTCGAACACTTTTTCCTGATCGGAAGACCCTATGAACGTTTCTACACATTTCTTCGGTCTTGCTTCCATTATGAAGAGCAACGTCAGAATTGCCTCTCTGGTGCTCTTACCTCAGTCAAACTCATCATCATCTGATTGAGCATAAGTTTTTTTTCCATTGTTTTGTATGTTTTTCCTGTCAGCAACTTGGATGTATGTATTACCTGTTCAGCTGATTGTGAGATAATTCCCTTTGCTATCTTCGGAATTGTGATGATGATTTCCGAAAGTCTGATGGTAGGTCACCGGTCTTAATAGACTGAGAACTCTCTTGATTTGCATTTCCATTGCTATTTTAGAAATGTGTATGGAATGTTATCTCTCCCTCCGGCCTTATTCTCAAGTCTTCCAAACCTGATTCAGATTCTGACTCTAATAACATCCCCTATTTTCTCCATATAGACTTCATCTGTCATGTCATAAGGCAATTCCTCTCCCTTCAATACATCCTTCCGACCTGTGGGCTCTGTCCTCTCCGTTTGACAGTGAAATTCCAATCGCTTTCTTAATGTTGTCACACTTCTGTTTAATAAACAATGTAGGTGTACATGTAGTGCATTTGGTATGGCGTTTAACACGTTACCTCGTGAGATTCTCAAATCCGTAACTCCCATGGCTACAATTATATTTTGGTCCCTCGTTGTCCAGGGATGCACATCGACAGATACATATCACCGTGTGATCCATGAAGGTTTTATAAATAAAAACAAAACAATATGTCGCATAAAATGTTCTCGGTTTACTTGCCGCGTCAAATGTCGATAATATCGCATGGGGATGTTATCCAAATTTGACGCGGCAAGTAAACCGAGAACTTTTTATGCAAGGACTCCGTAAAAGAAATATGTTGCCTAATTTTTCTTTATTTGGCTTCCTGAATAAAAACAGCTCCATTACTGAGATCTACTAATGTTCTGCACATTAAACCAAAGACTAAAAAACATTACAGCTCCATCCTGATAAACTGGCGTATCTTCAGCTTTCGAAGAGTCTGTTTTATGCCACCATCGACGTTCTTTCCATACATCTATTATTATTATCCCACTAAAGCTGCAGCTACTGCTTAAATATTAACTTTTTTGACATAATTCCCATGGAGTTACATATGCGTGTCTGTGTGCGAGTGTGTTTGTTTCTGTGAATGGATTTGGGGCGCTCATCAGCACCCATACCAAAATTAGTGGAAACGAATGTGGTTAAGCATAAAAAATTTAAGAAGTCAGAAGCAATCAGAGATAAACTTTCAGTCACTCTCTCAGTATATTACCCATTATAATTCGCACAATCACGCGAGCTGACATCCTGGAAGACAGCGTTAAAATTATCGTATGTTGTAAAACTGTAAGATAAAACAGAAGTAAGATACGGATGTGTCAGCCACCAATAAAACACATCAAAAATGTTGCCCTAAAAATTTTGGGAGGAAGCCGAACACTTAACAAGTTTTAAAATACGTACCACATAGTGTGATTGTCATTTAAGGTAGAGGGCAATTCGATCGGTAAATCAGCTGCTGCAATCTGGTTAGAATACTGTGTATTTAGTAGCACCCCACACACTATACGGTGTATTAAAAGGTGACGCACCGTCATCCCTATTTCACAAGCGCCCCACATTGGAAGCTCCTCACATCATAGGAAGAAGCCATGCGTCAGAGGACTGTGTTCTACGTGAAGATGAAGAAGGACCTCATCCTGTCTGCGTGGCTTCAGGAGGTAAGGCACGGCTAAGGTGTGCCGATTACCCGATATGGACACGAACACGACCACAGATTCCGAAACCGAGGAAGGCACCAACACACTACGTGAACAAGACTCAGAAGGGATCAACACGTAAGGGAGACAAACCAACAACACATGACACTGCAAACACTCCCACAAACAACCCGACAGGCAGTATCAATCACAAAACCTACAAAGCACCGACACAAACGGTGATACCACGTATCAAAACCGTAGTAATAAGATAACGTCGCTGGAGGTGAGAAGGCACGAGGAACTTTCATTCTGACGCTCCTCTTCCTCAACAACACATGGTACACGTCATTTCCCTCTACATATTTCAACTCATTTTTACTGCGCTTATTTGATGTTTGCATTATATAAATTATAAATTACATTCTCCTTGACTAGACAGAAACAAATTACATAGAGCCACTTTAACAAATGTGAAGCGTTAATTTCTCTGTACTCTTCCAGAAATTTTTATATGTTATGTTCTCTATATTATTTAAAATAGCACTAACAACTCTATACCAATACGATTGTAACAAAGCAGTCTTTGCTATCAGATTTAGTAGCACCCCATCCATTTTACATTTCGAGGCGCTGGGTTACTCTGTACTGTTAGTGAAATAAATATATAGACACAGGAAGAGTCACCGAAAATTTGCGAAAATGGAAGGCGCTGTTGATGTTGTGACGGTACGTCACATAAATATTGACATTTTTATCAGTTGTAAACAGTGAACAACATTGTTAAGGGTGAACCAAAAATTATTTGTACTCTATGTATTAGTATTTTATGAATATAATTAGTATAAAAGATACAGTTAATGTTCTTGAAACAACTGATAAAATTAGTATAAAAGATACAGTTAATGTTCGTGAAACAACTGATACGCAGCGATAATTTAAAAGTGCCATCTTTATTTAAAACATGTCTACAAAAAGAAAAAAAAATGGTCGTAGAGAGACGCGACTGTACGGCCGAGGAGGTACTCACACTGTTTGGTTTCGCGATACGGAAGGCAGCCATTGAGCAGCTACACGCATTTTATATAAGTTATTCGGTATTCTGCTAAAGTAAACTAATTATTGCTATCACAAAATGAATTTCTTTGTAATAGTGTCACCTCAAATGGTCGCAGTGGCTAATTATTTTTAATAAGCATTTTTTCAGTAATTTGCGCTGCGGGAAGCTCATCTTCCGATGCAGCCTCTGGTCGGCCATTACGCGCAGAAGCATTAAAATATTTTTCAAAGTGTTAACAGTAACTGTAAATGCCAGAGATTTCGTTGTAAGAACCTTTTCAAATTGCAACAGATAATCAATTTACGTTAAAGTTCATTTTTTAATTTATGCAGATTCCATGAGTTCATTATGTTTTATCTTGGCCGCTCCACGGCAACAGTCGAAATTCTCTCTAGTCTTGCTTTGCAATCAACAAATAGAAATTAACAAAATTACACTCAATTCAGTTAACGGCAACTATATTTTAGTCATCACTTTCAAAATCTAAAGTTGGTCCATGAATAACAGCGGCCCTTCAAGAACCCGTTTTTATTCATGCACGTAAGTAAAAGTGATAAGAAAAGATAATATCCCTGAGAGAAAGAATCATGCTCCAACAAAAGAAAAATTCACCTGACAAATTAAAATATAATAATATGTATGTATATAATTTTATATACGCTAAATAAATGGCGCTGAAGAACGCGAGGGCCCGAAATTTTATGTACAGGTATTAAGTACGCAGAAATTGACTGAGACATTGTTGTCCATCTAGAAAACTATATTTAAAAAAATTTATGTACGTAATTATATGAATGTGAAATTAAGGCCATATATGTAATCTATTTCCATTTAGCACAAAATACAAAACTTGTACGGGTTCCAACCAGTGAAGATACACTCCTGGAAATTGAAATAAGAACACCGTGAATTCATTGTCCCAGGAAGGGGAAACTTTATTGACACATTCCTGGGGTCAGATACATCACATGATCACACTGACAGAACCACAGGCACATAGACACAGGCAACAGAGCATGCACAATGTCGGCACTAGTACAGTGTATATCCACCTTTCGCAGCAATGCAGGCTGCTATTCTCCCATGGAGACGATCGTAGAGATGCTGGATGTAGTCCTGTGGAACGGCTTGCCATGCCATTTCCAGCTGGCGCCTCAGTTGGACCAGCGTTCGTGCTGGACGTGCAGACCGCGTGAGACGACGCTTCATCCAGTCCCAAACATGCTCAATGGGGGACAGATCCGGAGATCTTGCTGGCCAGGGTAGTTGACTTACACCTTCTAGAGCACGTTGGGTGGCACGGGATACATGCGGACGTGCATTGTCCTGTTGGAACAGCAAGTTCCCTTGCCGGTCTAGGAATGGTAGAACGATGGGTTCGATGACGGTTTGGATGTACCGTGCACTATTCAGTGTCCCCTCGACGATCACCAGTGGTGTACGGCCAGTGTAGGAGATCGCTCCCCACACCATGATGCCGGGTGTTGGCCCTGTGTGCCTCGGTCGTATGCAGTCCTGATTGTGGCGCTCACCTGCACGGCGCCAAACACGCATACGACCATCGTTGGCACCAAGGCAGAAGCGACTCTCATCGCTGAAGACGACACGTCTCCATTCGTCCCTCCATTCACGCCTGTCGCGACACCACTGGAGGCGGGCTGCACGATGTTGGGGCGTGAGCGGAAGACGGCCTAACGGTGTGCGGGACCGTAGCCCAGCTTCATGGAGACGGTTGCGAATGGTCCTCGCCGATACCCCAGGAGCAACAGTGTCCCTAATTTGCTGGGAAGTGGCGGTGCGGTCCCCTATGGCACTGCGTACGATCCTACGGTCTTGGCGTGCATCCGTGCGTCGCTGCGGTCCGGTCCCAGGTCGACGGGCACGTGCACCTTCCTCCGACCACTGGCGACAACATCGATGTACTGTGGAGACCTCACGCCCCACGTGTTGAGCAATTCGGCGGTACGTCCACCCGGCCTCCCGCATGCCCACTATACGCCCTCGCTCAAAGTCCGTCAACTGCATATACGGTTCACGTCCACGCTTTCGCGGCATGCTACCAGTGTTAAAGACTGCGATGGAGCTCCGTATGCCACGGCAAACTGGCTGACACTGACGGCGGCGGTGCACAAATGCTGCGCAGCTAGCGCCATTCGACGGCCAATACCGCGGTTCCTAGTGTGTCCGCTGTGCCGTGCGTGTGATCATTGCTTGTACAGCCCTCTCGCAGTGTCCGGAGCAAGTATGGTGGGTCTGACACACCGGTGTCAATGTGTTCTTTTTTCCATTTCCAGGAGTGTATATGGACATGTAGCTGACTAGATGCGTACCATTGTGTCGACTGAGATAAAGCCAACACCAATCAACAATAATTAATAAAGGTAAGGGTGTATATGCATGCGCTTCTGGGATGGAAACTAAAGGAAGAAAGGATCCGGGGGACATGCACTGTGTTTACCTTCTTCGTTAAAATTCGTCAGAAGTGTTTGTTCAATTTGTTTTGACGTCAGCGGATAGTCAAACAGATTCATTTACTACTACTGAACAGAAATCAGTGTTAGAATTATGAGATAGTGATTAGTGTTCTGGATATGAGGTCACACAGTCAGCTGTGTGAATCAAATAAATGCTAGTGCAGTTGATTGCCAAAGAAATGTTTTGGCAGAAGTAAAATTTTTCACAGTGCAACGGAAATATTACGAGTGCGAAAGTATAACTGTTAGTTTCAGTAGTAGTAGTAGTAGTAGTAGTAGGTAGCTTCTTTGCTTTACTTGAATTCAGTGTTTTGTATGTGCTTTGCGTAGTTAGTATATTTTGCGTGTGTGTCATTTTTGGGAGAAAATAGATTTTGTGTGTACTCGTGTTTTATTAGTCAGGATTAATACTAGTCGAAATGGTGAGGACACGCAAGGACAAACGGTTAGAGGGGGAAGATCAGTCAGGCTATGACACAGACGAAAATATACAAGAGTTTCCAGTGAGGAACCCACCCACAGTGACAGGTTCTCAACTTCCAAATCAGGAAGCTGAGTAATCTGAAACGGACAAAATATTAGGCACTGATGAGGAACAAACTCAACAGAGCAAAGAAATCCACACCATTACTGGCACAGGAAAGGAGCATGCTATTGAATCGACAGCAAATGTTGTACAAGTACCTGTACCAACGGCCGATATTCTAACGGTGCTGATGGCACAATTAGACATGAGAGACAAGCAACGGGAGCGGGCATTAATTACCCAAGTTAAGGACATTCTAGAGTGAGAATGTCTGGAACGACAGGAAAAGCAGAGACAAGAACGCCTTGAACGCGTACGCAAGGGAACAGTAGCGTGACAAGGCGCTAGTGTCATATTTGTCACAGGAGACTGATGTAGTAAAACAGCAAGTGGCTGAGTTGGTAGACCAGAACAAAGGCCTTCCGCAACGCGTAACACAATTAGATGAACGCGTGGATCAGTTAGACAAGGCTCATAGCGTCTTAGAAAATCAAGTGAAAGATATTGCTAAAACTGTGGACGAAATTTCAAACAGTTTAGAACACAAGATTAATAACTGTGGTCTCGCAGACTGTGGTGCGATTAGAACTCGAGGCACTACCATTGACGTGCGGGACACCTAGTAGCAAAACACAGTATGGAAATGTGCCGATAAATGTATGCCGATTGGAAACAGCTGAATGCGAGAAAGTGCATCCGTACTCGCCAGTCAATTGTTCAGGCGTTGTCGCCGCGAACGGAGAGGTAGTGCTACCAACTGTAGCGCAAGTAAAGGAAGAGGAATCACTATTAACACACAAGCAGTTCCAGACGTTTAATGATGAGAAAAAGAAGTTCCATCCGGTAATCTTTGTAAAAAGTTTTCGGAATGTACTTCCGGCTTCATGGACTGAGAACCAAAAGGTTCAGTTTGGGATCTCTTTCATCACAGGCGACACGGCACTGTTGGCGATGGAAATCGAGGAGCAGTGTCCGTCGTTGTCGAAATTCGAAAGTACATTTCTTGCCAGATACTGGTCCAGGTCTGTTCAGGAGCGTCTCCGCAAACAAATGTATAACCCTGAACCATTCAATCCCCGTTCAGGTAACTTGAGAAAGTATTTTGATAGATATCAGAACAAAATGAGATACTGGGACGAACCCATGCCTGCCAGGGACGTTGTAAGAATTTTGAAGGATAAACTACCTATAACGATAAGAGAGAAGTTTGTACACGTCCGTGACACGGACTTGGAGTTGTTTATGGCAACCATAGACTCCCTCGATTTAATACACGAGGATGACAGGCAGGGAGATCATGGGAGTACAAACAACCGACAAGCGAACGGTAAAGGAAAAAAACGAATCCAATAGTAGCCCTCCTAAGAACGTGTATTCAAAGAGTGACGAATATTCGTAATGGGAAAACTTCTCTAAAAAAGGAAAACCTATGAATAGTGTGCCCACTGTGGATGGTCACTGGCACAGCACTGGGCACAATACGTACCAGCATGGCCAGTCAAACCCGTCTTCACCAAAAGGAGGTGGAGAGAACTACAATCGAGAGAGACGAGGTGAAGGGGGAGGAAACTCCAACTTCGGCAATAAAAATATGAGAACTAACAATGAGCAGTGGCAACGGCAGGGCCAGATTATCAAAACATGTCGTCAGGTAATGTGCCTGTCAATCACATCAATGTCATCCCGGTGCCACCACCTCCACCTCAAAATGGCTCTGAGCACTATGGGACTCAACTGCTGTGGTCATAAGTCCCCTAGAACTTAGAACTACTTAAACCTAACTAACCTAAGGACATCACACACATCCATGCCCAACGCAGGATTCGAACCTGCGACCGTAGCAGTCGCACGGTTTCGGACTGCGCGCTAGAACCGCGAGACCACCGCGGCCGGCCCTCCACCTCACCCTCCGAACAATCAGTCTCATGTGTATGCACCGCAGTGCACATCACCAACTGTGACTGATAATGTTCGAATAACCGATGTGTCTGATCACGTGTCGGCAGGGTGCGACAGGCCGTAAGACCCTGTCCGACCTCTGTAGGCCCTTCCCAGACGGTCGGCAAGATGAAAGAGGAGGGCAGACAGAATGTGGGGGTGAATCTGCCCCGCTACAATGACGGATGCGAGATGAAAGACGAGCTGACAGTTGATCCGCGACCTGCGGACCTACAAGAACTAGAATATGTGCAGGCTGCCTTTGTGGCAAAGATAAATGAGGTCGAAGTATCAATAAAATTGGATACAGGGGCGAGTGCTTCTTGTATTGATGAGCAGTTATTTTAGTGCGTGGATCGCGTGAAAAAGTTACGGAGCCTGCGAGTAGAAAATTGTAGGATAGTAGGAGCCCTACGGGGCAGAGTGCAGCTAATAAAGAATCAGGTGCTGGCAGACATTGCCCTAGAAAATGAAACCATACTGTGCTCATTCCTGTGGTCAAAAATCTCACACTACCTTGCGTCCTGGGTGTTGACGCGCTTAGGGAATTGAAGGTAAAAATTGATCTCTCCCGAGCCAGATGCACCTTAACCTATCTAAACCGACACATTGATCAGGCATTAATGAGGGCTCCGGACACGTAAGTGAACTACTCAAAAAAAAAAAAAAAAAAAAAAAAAAAAAGGTTGAAATGGCTCTGCTAAAGTAAACTAATTATTGCTATCACAAAATGAATTTCTTTGTAATAGTGTCACCTCAAATGGTCGCAGTGGCTAATTATTTTTAATAAGCATTTTTTCAGTAATTTGCGCTGCGGGAAGCTCATCTTCCGATGCAGCCTCTGGTCGGCCATTACGCGCAGAAGCATTAAAATATTTTTCAAAGTGTGAACAGTAACTGTAAATGCCAGAGATTTCGTTGTAAGAACCTTTTCAAATTGCAACAGATAATTAATTTTCGTTAAAGTTCATTTTTTAATTTATACACATTCCATGAGTTCATTATGTTTTATCTTGGCCGCTCCACGGCAACAGTCGAGATTCTCTCTAGTCTTACTTTGCAATCAACAAATAGAAAATAACAAAATACATTCAATTTAATTGGTTGGTTGGTTGTTTCGGGGAAGGAGACCAGACGGCGAGGTCATCGGTCTCATCGGATTAGGGAAGGACGGGGAAGGAAGTCGGCCGTGCCCTTTGAAAGGAACCATCCCGGCATTTGCCTGGAGCGATTTAGGGAAATCACGGAAAACCTAAATCAGGATGGCCGGACGCGGGATTGAACCGTCGTCCTCCCGAATGCGAGTCCAGTGTCTAACCACTGCGCCACCTCGCTCGGTTTCAATTTAATTAACGGCAACTATATTTTAGTCATCACTTTCAAAATCTAAAGTTGGTCCATGAATAACAGCGGCCCTTCAAGAACCCATTTCATATTTACTTATGCACGTAAGTAAAAGTGATAAGAAAAGATAATATCCCTGAGAGAAGGAATCATGCTCTAACAAAAGAAAAATGCACGTGATATATATATATATATATATATATATATATATATATATATATACGCGTAACACTTTGCAGTTTTCACGGAATGGATTGGTATTAAAAGGCTCGTACAATTATCCAATCAACAGACTATAATAACACATAGAAACTCTATCTTTGTGGAAACATACACGATTTTAAACGGAAAATTACCTATCGAATGTCTAAAATGGGTCAAGTAGAATGTCGATGTTGTTTGTTGCAGGATTCTAATGCGAGTCGTTTACGAGATATTGTGTTTTGAAGGTTCCCACACCAACACTTGTACATTATCTGTGGTAGCACGCACTAAAAACAGCCCAAGTGGATACTTTAGTCATGTTGATTCTAACCAATAACGTAACAACTGACATTAACAGCTTTTGTTCAAAATGACCATCGTCAGCAGGAATACACGCTACCAGTCAACAGAGATGTACGTGCTAGTTGTAGTAACAGGTCGTTGTATATCATCGGGTGTAGCTGGTATCTCCTTGGCGACATCTACGTCTACATCTGCAAATCTAACTTTAGTGCCTGGAAAATCGTTCATCGAACACCTTCAGACTAATTTTCTATTATTCTACTCTCGAACACAGTGCGAAGAAACGAACACCTAAATATCTCCGTGCGAGCTGTGACTTCCGTATTTTATTATGATGCCTGTTTAATTGGAGGAGAGAACTGGTGATTGAAAATTCGTGAGAATACACCGCCGTAACTGAAAACACCTTAGTTATAATGAGTTCCATTTCAAATCCTGTAACATGTCCGTGACAGCGTCTTTCAGCTTCTCCCGAAGAAAAAATCTGCGTGGTTTGAATCCGGGAAACAGCCGACCAAGGTATGCACCCTGTGCATCCAATCCAATAATTAGTGAAGACATAATGTAGTACTTGGTGCGCTCTGGGCTGGACAGCCATGATGTTGGTACCACAGGAGCACCTTGTCTGCACAGCAATTTAATTTAGCATCCGTGCAAGATGGTTTATTAGGAGACCGCGAAACTTGTGCACGTTCAGTGTTCCGTCTATGAAAATCGATCCACTACACGTTTACACTCCATGGACGCTGACGTTCCGTATGACGAAGCCACCAGGGGTTGTCAACAGGCCTGCAGTGCATGTTTTTGCCGCCTGTCTCGCACTGATTGGTAATCGTGTCTTCACCATTAAACAAGATACATGATGCACCTGGAGTTTCCTCTCTTAATTCTCATGTACAGAAGTTAATTAGATCCTAATAACCGCCTCCATGCATATCTTGATGGAGAATGTGTGGTATACTTGCCTGATTCATGCACTTTCTGTTGCGGTAGCGCCGGATTTAACGTGCGAATCAACTACAACAGCAGCACAAATTCCCCTTCTGCCCCCCGTTCATCTCTCCCACTTGTTTCCTTCTGTTACGTTGTCTAGGTATTACACTACCGCATTTACCGTAACTGGATGAAGAGGTTGATATATAATTGCCTAGATGGTTCTACAGTTTCTAAGTGTTATTATAACGTGTTCACTGGTTAACAACACGAACCGCCACATGTAAATCCATTTTGCGAAAACCACACATCAATATCACTTTTCATTTCCACAATATTTGCGGTGCATATTTTAGGTGATTCAGTCTATAGGGCATGATTGGATGCAGATGCCAACTTAGCAAATTGCCTAAATCTGGTTTCGCAGGACAGTGCGGATCAGGTTGTGAAAAGGGGCTAAGATCAGTTACTGTTGGTTACACAACAGCACATAACTTTATTCCTCGGAAACCAGTGCACAGTTATCTCTTTAAAACAACAAGGATCAATTCACGGCTGAGGGTCCAAGTAACTTCTCAATAATGAAGTTTAAATAATTCCTTTTAAAAACACAAGGATTTAGAGAAACGGATAAAGGCTTTACTTAAGTATAATTAAAATATTCTTAAATAATTCCTTTTAAGGCACAAGAATTTAGACAAACGGCTGAAGGCCTTTCTTAAGTGAAATTAAGATATCTTCTCGGCTAAAGGCCCAAATAATATTTCAGATCAGCAAAGGAAATTCTTTAAAAAGCAGGCATTTACAAATCTCGGCTGGAAGCCGTATTAAGGAAAATTTAAATTAATTCCTTGGCTGAAAGCCTAATAATATTTCAACATAATAAAAGCCAACCTTTAAAGGAAAGCATTTACACAGCACAACAGAAAACCATCTTAAGAAAACTAGAAATATCTTGATGGCTGAAGGCCCAAAAAATTATTCAAAATAGTTAAAGACAAATCTTAATATAAGCATTTACACAGTACGGCTGAAAGCCATTTTAAGAATTCAATATAATTAAAAAGAAACCTTACAGACAGGAATTTACACACTACGGCTGAAAGCCACAGATTTTAAAACAAACGCAGCTGAAGGCCTAAATACAGAGAAAACAAGAATTTTAAATGAAACACGGCTGAAGACCTAATCTTAAAATACTTCTTATACGGTTCGGCTGAAGGCCATATACTGAGCGTAGAACAGACAAAATTAATACACGGCTGAAGGCCTGGCACAGTACTTGCGACAAAAGAAAATCACAATCACAAACAGCAGAACAGTGGTGCCCAAAAGTGTTCCAAGGGTCGGCCTGTGGAGGAAACTAAAACAACTGTTTACGTGAGTCGGGTAGTCAAGCGTAACACTACGTAATCGGGTGGCAACACGACCTAGGGACGGCTGACCAACCAACCAACAACCTAAACAATTTCCTCTGTCGCAACCGACCGACTGGTTACTCCAGTACGCAGACAGCATTCATCTGCTCAGCGGAAATCACAGAAGCCAAACACAGTTGCACGTAAACACTTGCACCAAGATTAGCGACAATTCTGAAGCAATCATCGTGGAACAAAAGCGGAAATGACTGGTCACACACACAGAATTTGCGTAAGCGGTCGGCTACTAAATACACGTCGTCCGATGATACGACCGACAGAACGACCAAGCAAGGTCGTCCCCACTCAGGTTATGAGTGCCGGCAAAGGTCGCGCGAGTGTTCGCTGTCCCGAGCTTACTGCAGCTCCAACCCGACTAACTCGATGTTCGTTCGGAACTCGGAGACACGGCGACCTGGGCACACTGGCTCGGACCCACCCACGCAGAGGTAACTCTTACCCATCGCCGACGACATCTCTGCACGAGGAGGGAAGCGACCCACGTCCGGCAAGATGACCAACTGACGAGGTCCAGTAACGGTCAAAAGACCGAATACACGTCGCACAATGAGACCACCAACCGAAGGGCCAACCGGCGGTCGTTCCCGCTCCAATCTCCATCAGTCGGATAGTTCACGCGTGTGGCCAGCGGTCGGCAAGTACCGGCTGTCCGCAACTCACTGGCGCTCCGTCCCCCACTAACCTCCCGACACACGATGACCCGGAAATACTAGCGGTCACTCCAGAGATAGTAAGACAGTGCACTTATCGATAAGCGCTGCTGCTGCCACTCACGGGAAAGAAAACCAGCAAACTAGTGACGCCAGTAAATCGCATTAAAATAAAAACGAAGCGACATAACCACCAAAACAACATGACGAGCAATAAAGGGCATGGCCTAGCCTTACATGAGATAATATGGTACATTGGCTTGGGTGATTCGCTAATTCACTACATATACCTAAATATAATTCTTCTGCAGATGATTTGTGTATCTTTTTGAAGTCACTTCTTTTGAAGTCACTCTTTGGCATAAAATTCTGTTGGACTCTGGCCGTCGCAGAGCGTAACTCCGCGGAGGTCACGACCTGGGGAAGATAACATGGCCGCTCTGATAATTCTCTAAGTCTGGCTGTCTGCAAAAAATGTTTCAAATGGCTCCGAGCACTATGGGACTTAACATCTCAGGTCACCAGTGCCCTAGAACTTAGAACTACTTTAACCTAACTAACCTGAGGACATCAGACACATCCATACCCGAGGCAGGATTCGGACATGCGACCGCTGCGGTCGCGCGGTTCCGGACTGAACCGCCTAGAACCGCACGGCCACAACGATCGGCCGGCTGTCTGCACAATTTGGCAGCACCGTAAACTGAGGCAGTTCTGGAGGAAGTCTTGTCTTCGACTTGTTATGCAGTGACTACGTCCGGTTTGTGGAACGAAACAGCACGTCGTCTGAACGCAATCTATCATGGTCGGAATCACTCTTTGTCTTAATTTTTATAGCACATTTCGTCTGAATGCTGAAGTCTTGAGTGTAAGGGTAGCACAATAAACATGTATTTTATTTTTTGCACACCAGAAGTAACAGATTTGTGGCGTCGAACTGATTGATCCTGACCGGCCGTGGTGGCCGAGCGGTTCTAGGCAATACAGTCTGGAATCGCGCGACCGCTACGGTCGCAGGTTCGAATCCTGCCTCGGGCATGGATGTGTGTGATGTCCGTAGGTTAGTTAGGTTTAAGTAGTTCTAAGTTCTAGGGGACTGATGACCTCAGTAGTTAAGTCCCATAGTGCTCAGACCCATTTGATTGGTCCTGCCCCACGTCAAGTGACTCCAGCTCACACTCTATGTGGACCCCAATGCTCTTATGACAACAGAGTTTCCATCTTGCGCACTGAAGATGACCAGAGTAAATTTTGATTTACTGCAGTACTGGAGGGTGTGGGCCAATGGATTGTTTTTAATACGACATTTCCCGCATTTTAAATGAGCAACCCAACTATGTAGTTCTATTCCAGGATGTGTCTAAACAGAGGGATCCTGTTGGTTGCTCTGTTGCTGTTCCAGACCGGTTACCTCAAGACTTCACTGCTTTCGATTCTATATTGTACGTGCGCTTTAGGGCGCTGCAGCAGATGAGATGTGTCGTGCCAGCGGAATTCGTTTACTCCAAATGCCTGAGTGTCCCTCACCCTCTACAACATTTGTACCCTGCAAATAAAGTAATCCAGGATAACAGGATGCCGTTCTCCACTTAGAAAAGCTGTGAAAGGAGGCATTGTTCTGCTGAGAATCAGAGAACATGGGTGTAAACGGAAATGAAATTGGGGATCTATCAGCCAAGGATGCTTGGCGCAATCCTCAGTTTCAGTGGATGTATATATTTTGGTCTTACACAATTTAATCAACGAAAATGCAATCTTTGATATACACAGCGAAATTCACACGACAACGTAATTCATAGTAAATTTTCCAAGTGACGACTGCCAGTCTAAATGCGTGGATGGCAATGACGCGTGACGTCTTGCCGCACTCTCTCAAACATCCGTGGAGTCCGTTATATCAGGTAAGAGACGACTCTACCAAGCAGGTTTCCGTTTCTTTTGGGTTTCCAAACACCATAGTCTTGACGCAACACCAGAGGAGAGAGTACTGCGTTGTGAAGTCTGATGGTAGCGCTGACTCTAGGACAGGACTTCTTTTTCAATGTTGAGATGAGGGACTATGGTAGCAGGTTGTGACAGAATTTGATTCAGTTTAATTATATCTTTTCACGGAATGAAAATAGAACGGTGTTTCTGTATTGAATGTTATTGCTTCTCACCACTGAGTTGCGCCTTGTTGTATTAGGGGCACGGTACGCAGTGTGACAGGCCCTAGTAGGCAAAAAAAATTTTCTGCGTCAAAGTGCAGATCCGTATATTTGCGTGTGCGATAGAGTGAACGTACTTACACTACACTAAAGCTAATGCATTGAGTGTTCGCCTCCTTAGCTGAGTGGTCAATGCTTCTGATTTCAATAAAACTGGAAAGGGTATGATTCCCGGGCGGGACGGGGATTTTCTTCGCTTGTGGACATTAATATGGAAGCGGGCTGGCGCGCTGTTGGGTTGAAACCTAATCGAATTGCGGACGACAGGGGTACAGTACCAAGGGATTGTGGCAAAACATCTCGCAGCCACATAGCGAGTGGTTGTCGTCGCTTTGATCTGTAACTGAGATCCACGTAATTGTTAAGCCGTATACGGCAACACATATGCATTTCCAACCATTGGTTCTCAATCTTAGGGTTATCGGTTGTGGACTCACTGTCGCCTTAATACCTTCCGAACAGACCCGGAAGGCCCAATGGTACTGACCGACCGCCGTGCCATTTTCAATCAATAGATGTCACTGGATACGGATATGGAGGGGCATGTGGTCACAACACCACTCTCCCGGCCGTATGTCAGTTAGCGAGACCAGAGCTGCTACTTCTCAGTCAACTAGCTCCTCATTTGGCCTCACGAGGGCTGAGTGCACTCTGCTTGCCATCTGCGCTCGGCGGACGGGACGGATCTACCCAAGAGCTGGCAAGACTGACAGCGATTAACTTCAATGGTCTGAAGCTGGAACCGGTGTTACCACTGAGGTAAGGACACTCTATCACCTGATTCAATTTGACACAAGAGGAATTTGATGGAAGAGGTTTGAGACACCCAGTACAGTTCCAGTTTATGATTTCACACTGGGTAGGTGAAGGAAACTTTTTAGATTCCAAAAACGTCATGTAATGCGTGAGATATCTCTCCTCTCACCTTCCACGTTGCGATCTATCTATCTCAGCAACTTTCATGGCAAATGAGAAAGTGTTTACTGAAGCAACACCTTATCAGCATAGTTGGAAGGCGTTCATTTACAAAATTGGTAGCTGCTTCCGAAATCAGTTACAATTTTATACATTAAATGAATTCGCAATGGCGAATAAGGAGAAACATCAGTTGTAGAATGGAATGACGACACTGAAAATTTTTGCCGGACCGGGCCTCGAGCCCGAATTTCCCGCTTATCGCCAGCGGTCGTCTTATGATTTTTTTTTTTTTTTTTGCAGTTAAGGGCTCTACCGCCTTATTATTACATTTCAATAGGAACAATATAAAACAAAAAGCCTAACTGTTTGGTGGAATTACATAATGAGATTAACAATTTAACATTGTAATAAGTAGTAAACTTTGGAAAGTTAAACATACGTCAGAAATGAAAAATACAACAAAATTATGTTAAAAAGAAATACTTCTTCAACTACGCTTCAAATTTCAATGAATGTCTTTCCCAGACTAAAGCAACTCTTTGTTCACGTACAACATTTAAGTGAATTTAAATTTCGGTAAGGGCCACTTCATTGTCATACCAAAAATAATATTCTGAACAGCTTGGAAGCTAGTAAATTGAACATTATTCTCGCATGACATAAGTAAAGAAACACACATCACAAAGGTGAACTGGATGTTGTTATCTCCGCCGAGCGCAGTTTGATCGAGTGAGAAAACTTGGTGCAATACTCTTCGGAGGCGTGCTGCTTGTATTCTGGCGAATACTTTAAAGTCGCAGTGGTCGGTATTGTCGTATCTGTGTCCCACCCGAGGGTTTGTGTGTCGGGATAATCAGCCCCTCCGCAAAAGCTGGCGGTAAGGGCACGTCAGGAGTCATTAATTCGCGGCAGGTAGTAATCCATCGCGGTGGTATCACATAGCTAAACGTCCTACAGAATTCTAGAGGGAGGCCATCTGGTCCCGGCAATTCGATCTCCGCTACCCTACTAATGGACTCCATCACTTCCCCCTCTTTAATCTCCTCCATCAGTTGCGCTTCCGCCTCTGGTTCGGGGTGTCAAAAATTGTAATGACCGCCACGTCGGTATCCATTGCGGTGTAAAGGTGAATGTAATGTTCCACAAAGGCATTGCCTGTTTCTTGTTACGATGTTAGGCGTCTGCTATCATCCTGTCCACGGTAAGTACAAGGGCTCGTCGTCGTCTTTTGTTTTCGTTGATGGTGTGATACATCGATGAGCGTTCTACGGCAACCCGATTTACTGTCCGTGCCCTGGCCACTGTTCCTTAGAGGTGGCGTCGCATGATGGATATAATTTTGGCCCTCGCTCATTGTACCGCCTCTTGTCGCTCCGGAAAGCCTTGTTCGGCGCGCCGTCAAATGAAAGTCCATCGTCTGACGTCGCCACGCTGCAGCACCAGTTTTGCGCAATCCGTCCACGAACTTGCGATCGTAGGGCACGACCGAAGGCGTTTCCGGCAAGATCTCCAAACATTTTCTATGACATCTCGAAAAGCTGGGTCCCACAAGTTCACTTTCCACACTTTCTGCCGCCGGAGGAAGACTGTACATATGAATGCTGTATGGTCAGTACAGGCTGTATACCACAGCTCGACTTCCAGGGCGTCAGCATTAAGATTGAGTGTAACATATATTGGGCCGAGACCGTAGCGTAATGACTCTTTGTATTGGTGTATCTAGGTCGGAGGACATAGACATGCTGCCAGATGTCAACCAGATGCATGTTATCTGCAAACATTCGTAGTTCTGGGCAAATGGTATTTCGAGGAAATTGATCTTTCGGTGCATGTACAGAATTAAAATCGCCGACTAGGATTAAATCGAACGTGTCGACCTTGGAAATGCGGGCAATGTCGTCTGCGAAGAAGCGACAGCGCTCTCATCTCTTGTCTGTACCGGGCGGTGCATAGATGTTGATGAGCCGTATGTCAAGTAGTCATTGCTAATCCCCGCGCCGATGGTAGGTACTGTACATCCTCTGCCGAGATACCTTCTTTAAGAAGTGTTGCTATGCCGCTGCCAGTTTCGGAGAAGTGTGATATGTAGGATTCATACCCGTGCTTAACAGTAATTTCATCGACGTATACTTCTTGTAACAGAAAGATATCGATGTCCGATACTTGTAGCTTGTCTTAGTAAGGCCATCTTGACTTATTGATACTGATAGAGGGCAGCCGATATGCTTTATCTTCGTTCCATCGCGTGTGTATTCGCCATGGGAGCTTACGCTGTCTGCTGTTGTACTGGCACGTTACGTGACCCGGTATTGCCCGCCGTCGTTGTTTATATGTTTAACTTCAGAGGGGAGCTGCCCCTGCCGTGTCACCTGTTGCTATCGTCGGTGGGTCCCATTCACAATCATCAGCCCAGTCTACAATCATCAGCCCAGTCTTCTGGGGAAAAGGTTTCCGTTGGCCAGTATTCCCCAGCCCCGGCTCTCTGTCTCCTCTTCTACAAACTGGGAGAGGCAGTGGACTACTGGTTGCCGTGCGTTGTCAAGTTTTTCAGGTCGCTCTTGACGTATGCTGCTGCCGAGACAGTAGTGTTCTGGATGAGGAGTTTTGAGACTCTCTAGAAGGTGGCCGTATTCCTCAGTCGTTTCTTGATCGTCGCCCTGCAAACGTAATAATGAATCGTCCGATGGGATTAGACGTCGTTTCTTGCGCAGTTTCGAAGACCGCCTGTCCAGCAATTGGGTGTCGTTACTGTTCAGTGGGACGTCCTTGCGGAACGCATTTGATTTGCGTACGTGAGAGGGAGGGACGTCGCCATAGGTTCTAATGGCTCTCAGCACAATGGGACTCAACATCTGAGGTCATCAGTCCCCTAGACTTAGAACTACTTAAACCTAACTAACCTAAGGACATCACACACATCCATGCGCGAGGCAGGATTCGAACCTGCGACCGTAGTAGCAGTGCGGTTCCGGACTGAAACGCCTAAAAACGCTCGGCTACAGCAGCCGGCGCGCCATAGGCGTTGCTACAGCTTCACCTGTCAGTATTTGTGCAATTCTTCGCTGGAGACACGCTGAGCGATCGTGGGCTTGCTAACGACAACCTAGACTAGTTTTCAGCTGTCCATCTTAAATGACTATCACTCTGCAGTCTCCAACAGTGAGACAAGAGGGCTCTATCCTTATTTGTCGGACACCATTTAGGACCGGACACCTTTTAAAGATTGTCCATTATTCTGCTATGTAACTAAGTATCCAACCATATAGTTGTAGCGTGTTAACCCTGATGTCGGCCGGAACCTCAAATAGCAGCTGAAATACTCTGACAGTTCTTACTCCAAGCCCAGCATGGTCAGTAGCTAACGTTCCGACACGGCCATCAGACTTTTCAAATTTAATTCCATCTTTATGGTCTCGTACGATCTTGTCACACACCGTGTCGTTCGTCAATTTGACATAAACCATACCGCTTGTGATGTAGAAGGGGATGCCGACCACATATTATTGTTCAATTTTAATATTTTCGCGTGTAAATAGTTCAACTTCAAATGCCTTTCGTCGTTCCAATTCATTATTAAAGCTGATCTTGAAAGTAGACTGTAGGTACGAATGAGCCATTCTAGTTCGAAAGTGCAAACACTTGCTAAGGGCCGGCCGGGGTGGCCGAGCGATTCTAGGTGCTACAGTCTGGAACCGCGCGACCGCTACGGTCGCAGGTTCGAATCCTGCCTCGGGCATGGATGTGTGTGATGTCCTTAGGTTAGTTAGGTTTAAGTAGTTAGGTTTAAGTAGGCTAACACGAAGTAAACAAACGCGTGCGCGCGAAGTTCCGCTGCAGGGACGTAAACAGACGTCCGAGCCGCACGACTGTGGAAAGCAGACTGCGATTTGGATATTCGTGCACGACTCACGGCCAAACCCAAACTTCCGTATGTCGTCAACCATACAATCTGTACTCGTTCATCCACTATGTATATTTCCGTACAGGTCAGACGCTGCACTTGAAAGTCGTGAGCCCGATATCGGTAGACGAATGCATACCCAAAAATACTTTCCATTGTAATCAGAATAAGAAAGGCACCGCAATAACTATTTATCTGCCGATTCCGGGCAAGCAACTCTCAAGTACAGCGTCTGTCCCCTACGGGAATATACATAATGGATGTACGAGTACAGGTCGTAGACGCATGGTTTACGTCCTGAGTCGTCCACGGATAGACAAATAGGCAGCCGGCAAAGTAGCGCAGCGTCTTCGGTCACAGCGTTAGCCACACTCTGTAATAAAAGAAAAACTGAGTGAACGGATCAACTAAAAGCCCGATCGGGTGTCCGACACGAACAAATTCAACGAACGATACAGAACAAAATGAGATTAACAAATGGTGCGGCGACCGCTCGCGATAAGCGAGAAATTCTGGTTCGGGTACGGGTCACGAAGTAGATGAAGTTAAAGACTTCAGGTACCTGGTCAACAAAATAACGAAAGACGGACGGACCAAGGAGGACTTCAAAAGATACTAAAAATTGCCAAAAGGGCATTCCTGTCCAAGAGAAGTCTACTAGTATCAAACAGACGTGTGACACAAGTGACACCCATTCACCTGAACACTTCCGAAGTCCGTGAGTTCCACAAAGCGCCCCATTCTCTTCTGTGAGGATATCTAATGACTACTGAGGTCGCAGATATTTACTGCCTTGCAGCAGATGGCAGCAGAATGCACCTGATATTAAAAAGGTATGGTTTTGGCGGTGTCCGGATACTTTTGATCACACAGTGCAGCAACACTGGGAAACATACGCTGTCTACAGGCCCATTAAAAATCTGAATCACAAGGAAAATGCTTCGAATTTGTGCAGTGGAAAGGCGACATGAGAATCAAACGAGCCAACAAAGTATGAAAAGAATCTCACCTGAAAAGTTAGTGCATAATCACCAGCAAAAGCACAGCCTGAAGAACTCGCGCCAGATAAAATATGTTACAGTGAACAAAATTACTGGGAGAAATATTTGGATGAATTTCTCATACTATGAACAACATCTTCGTTGAAACGAAAACACTAATCCGCTTATTATAATGACAACACAATTCTTATTTTACGAGAACATAAAACATAGAAAACCCAACTTTACTTTTGTTAAAAATGTGTTTCAAGCCAAGCACCAGCAATAATTATTACCTGATAAACATATCCATAACGCAGATCCATTCTCTCCCTTCCATAAATCCTAGGTTTTTAAGTACTTCCATCAGATTAATAATTCATAACAATTCTCTTCAGTAAAATCCTCCTACGTATCCAATACGCTAAAAGTTCAGCCACCTAATTCCATGTCCAACACTTGACCCCCTCTCCGCTCTACAACTGAGGCACAGATACACAAGTTCAGAGCTACTACTGTCACTAACGTAAGTCAGCTACTGCACAGAATCGCGCAACAGAGTCGCACTCTTACCATGAAATTTCTGCTCTTTCCGAAACTGTCTGCAAATAAATGTCCACTCTACCTACATATGTCCAACTTTCAACTTCAATTTGCCCGTGGCAAAATACACTGAAGCGCCAAGGAAACTAGCATAGACATTCGCATTCAAATACAGACATATGTAAACAGGCAGAATACGGTGATGCAGTCGGCAACACCAGTACAAGACAAGTGTTTGTCGCAGTTGTTAGATCGTTTACTGTTGCTACAATGCAGACTATCAAGATTTAAGTGAGTTTGAATGTCGTGTTATAGTCGACGCACGAGCGATGGGACACAGCATCTCCCAGGTACCGTTTAATTGGAGATTTTCCCGTACGACCATTTCACGTAAGTACCGTGAATATCAGATATCCGATAAACGTAAAATCTCTGATATCCCAGCAGCCGAAAAATGATCCTGCAAGGACGGGAAAACGGCGACTGAAGAGAATCGTTCACCGTGACAGAAAAGCAACCTTTCCGTAAATTGCTGCAGATTTCAACACTGCGCCGTCAACCAGTGTCAGCATGGGAACCATTCAACGAAACGTTATCGATATCGGCATTCTGAGCCGATGGCCCACACGTATACACTTGATGACTGCATGACACAAAGCTTTAAGCCTCGCCTGGACTCTTCAAAATCGACATTGGAGTGTTCATGACTGGAAATATATTACCTGGTCAGACGAATCTCGTTTCAAATTGTACCGAGACGATGGACGTGCACGGGTATGGAGACAGTCCCATGAATCCATGGGCCCCTCATTTCAGTAGGGAACTGTTCAAGCTAGCGGAAGCTCCGTAATGGTGTGGGGTGTGCGTAGGTGGAATGATACGGGACTCCTGGTCCGTCTAGATACAACTCTGACACGTGGCATGTACGTAAGCATCCCGTCTGGTCATCTGCATCCATTCATGTTCATTGTTCAAATGGCTCTGAGCACTATGGGACTTAACATCTACGGTCATCAGTCCCCTAGAACTTAGAACTACTTAAACCTAACTAACCTAAGGACAGCACACAGCACCCAGCCATCCCGAGGCAGATAAAATCCTTGACCCCGCCAGGAATCGAACCCGGGAACCCGGGCGTGGGAAGCGAGAACGCTACCGCGCGACCACGAGATGCGGGCGAATCATGTTCGTTGTGCTTTTCTATAGACTTGAGCAATTCCAGCAGGACAATGCGGCACCGCACAAGTCAAGAACTGCTATAGCGTGGCTTCAGGAACACTCTTCTGAGCTTGACACTTCCGCTGGCCACAAACTCCCCAGACATTAACATTATTGAGCATATCACGCATGCCATGCAATGTGCTGTTCTGATGAGACCTCCACCCCTTTGTGCTCTTTCGGGTTTGTGGACAGCTCTTCATGAAACATGGTGCCAATTCCGTCCAGCATTAGTTCTGACATTAGTCGAGTCCATGCCACGTCGTGCTGCGGCACAGCTGCTTGCGCGCGTGGGCCCTACACGATATTAGGTAGATGTACCACTTTCTTTGGCTCTTTAGTGAAAATGAGTTTTAGTAACTTTTTTCTAATTCCTGTCTCTTACTATTCTGCGCTGTATCTTTTCTGACGTCTGACATGTAAGAATTTACTCTTCCTGTTTGTTCTCAACTTCGTTGGGCAACACACTACTGCGACCAAACACGCTTCTATTCTCCCTTCCTTCTTTCTTTTTTTCTTTGAACATGCCACATATTTTTTGGTTTGTACACATTTTATATACGCGTACATTGATTTCGTCCACATTCCCGGTTTCGGTGTACTGTTACAGCTAACTTCATCCCCGCGCCATTTTCATAACGCCTTGCTTTTGTAGTACTGTAGTAGAAAATCGCTATGTAAGTAATAACTTAGGGTAAAGAGCTGGTCTGCAGTATTACCATGTACAAAAGAGAAGCCGCGCGGGATTAGCCGAGCGGTCTTAGGCGCTGCAGTCATGGACTATGCGGCTGGTACCGGCGGAGGTTCGAGTCCTCCCTCGGGCATGGGTGTGTGTGTTTGTCGTTAGGATAATTTAGGTTAAGTAGTGTGTAAGCTTAGGGACTGATGACCTTAGCAGATAAGTCCCATAAGATTTCACACACATTTGAACATTTTTTGAACAAAAGTGAAACTTGGATGTTAAGTAGTTCAGAGGGGAAAAGAAGCTTTTGGTATTTGATGGTCCAGTAGAATGCTGAAGATCAGATGGCTAGATGGCATAAGTAATGAGGAGGTATTGAAAAGAACTGGTGAAAATAGAAATTTGTGGCATAACTTGACTAAAAGAATAACTCGCGTGATAGGACACATTCGGTGGCATCACTGAATCATCAGGATAGTTTCGATAAGGATTGCTGAACGTTACCATCAATAAACAATGCTCTACGCATTTTTAAAGCTGTCAGTAAGGAACTAGTTTCTTAAACTGTAACAGTAAATGACTGTAAACGTATGACATTATAGGTGACGCCTTCACTTTCTCTTTGTCATTTGTCCGCAAACTAACCGCAACTAATACAGATTCATGACCGTCTGAACACTAAGATTAATACATGTACCAATATATTAACCCATAAATGAAACATTACTTTGTCAATGAGCAATGAATATAACATCAGCCCTATTTTTACACACTTATCGTATTAGGACCGATTTCTTTGAACGAAACCGGTCGTAACGCAACAAACATATGAAAATACCGCCGAGGTGATATTTAATTGAGGCTTTCCCGGTGTATGTGCCATTTGAACAGTTCTCGGTTGTCCTACCGGACACGATCGTCAAAGTCCCACAATATTTCAGTGAGTAACTATTCCACAACCATCAGGTGTTGCTGATGCAATGGTCTGTCCGCCCTCTGTCGCTAGTATTTTCTCTTGCTGGTCCAGGTGCGAATCTGTGCGCCGACGGCGCAGGCTCCTGTAGGTTGTGATGGGAGGTACGGCCGTGACCGAATGATCTCGTCTCCGCTTGTTCCGCTGGTTCTTAATAGAGCTTAGTACTTGTTCCCAGGCCTTACTGTGTTGATGACTAGTGTCCATGTTGCCGAGGTTGTCTATTACACGAATTTCCGTGGTCTCTTTGAAGATGCTGTCCCAGTACTTATTTGTCGAGGCCAGTACTTTTGTCTTCTCAGAATTCGCTGCGTGTCCAGTGTTTAATCAATGTGTTAGGACAAATTGGCTTTGTTGGCACTTGTGTGTAGCGTTCGATCTCTTACCGTACGAACTGCTTGCCGATGTAGGTTTTGCCACTACCGCACGGAATTTTGAATGCACCCGCATTCTTTAAGCCAATATTGTCTTTCACCGTTCCTAGTAAAATGCGCGTCTTAACCAGCGGTCGGATGACTGTGTCGATCTGGTGTTGCCTCAGTAATATCCCTGCTTCGGACGACGTGTTGCCTGCAAGATGTAGACACGCGAGACCTCTTTTCTCTTCTTCCGTTTGTTCATCATCTGGTCCGTGCTTCACTTCTCTTGTCGGAAGGCCCTTTGGATTAGGTGGCTGGCGTATCCATTCTTGCAGAACGCAGCTTCCAGGTGTTGGAGTCCCATTGATAGGTTTTGTTCTCCGAGACCGTATGTACTCTTGCGCTACACTAGGACATCGAGGAAATCCTATCTCGATTTCTATGGTGAGCTCTATGTTACTATGGATGAAATTTAGATATTTCAGAGATATTTGTAGTTGGTCCTCTCCTTACGGCCAGTCTAGTCCACATATCGGAAGAAACATAGAGTCCTTAGTTCGGCGGTTTTCAGGGATGCTTCTTCGAAACTGTCATTGAATAGGTCGGCTACCAGCGGAGAGAGGAGGCTCCCCATGGCCATTCTGTTGATCTACTTGTAGTATTGTCCGCTGAAGACAAAACAGGTCGATATTAATACGTGCCTAAAAAGTTGTGGCACTTCTGCACGGAATGTCTTACTGATGAAGTCGATAGAATGTTAGTACCGAAGGCGACAAGATGCTGTGCCAGACGGTACGTCGGTACCCCTATGAAGCTATCGGTCATATCATGTCTTTGTGAGTCTTCGGAAGGCCATAAAACTCCCGTGGTCTAGGGGTCTCTGTCCAGATGAATCTTACTTTCCCGCCGCTAAATATCATGCGCTTACAAAGTTCAAAGGCATTACCGTCGCCTACATCTTTAGCGACGGAGAGAAAAAGCACCTTGGTTACTGGTGAGTCCTACAAAATGCTCACAATTCCCTCGAACGCACACCGAGATACCGTGCGCTCTTCGCAAATTATTTACGTAGTGCTTTCGGTAACCCCACCACTCAGTTGGGGAGTGCGCAGCTGCGGGTATTGTTCTGTGTCGCATCACTCTTACGGCTGAACGTGCTGGCCTGTCAGCGATGAGAGAAGGAAGAGACAGGGTACTTCAAGGATTGCTATTTTCCTTGAGGCACTAGCGAAGCAGAAAGCCTCCGTTGCAGGTACCATTCAAAGGCGCTGTTAGAGGTTGGAGATATCAGATGACGATGGCGAAGTACCAAATGGAACCAGTTACGTTTATTGAAAACTTTTATAGCTGGGACTGCATTAGTGACTTAATTTTTTTTTGTTTGCTCTTTGAATGCCACCTTTGTTGTTATAACACTCAGTTTCTTGACTTATAATTTGTACACGTTTCAAAAATTAAATCATTTAAAAAATATGGGGTAGCGTCTTTGATCAATAATCAGAACTTGTCGCGGGATGGAATCCCGACACTGCTTACTTTGATTAATAATCAGTATCGGCGGCCGAAGACTTCCGGCATAAGAAGTCACCCTCATGCTGCCAACATCCTTGTCAAAGAGGGCGGAGGAGCGGACAGAGGTTCAGGGCACTTTCTTGTCCTAGGGGTGGGAAACTGCCCCTAAAGCCGGAGGAAACAACAAAGGAAACCGGCATGAGGCTGCCGAAGCAATGGAACCCACTGCATTAAAGACACGTAACATGTATCCACGGGACATGTGGCCCGTCAGTGAGGAAGTTCATGATGATCTCTCCTTTAGCAAAATATTCCGAAATAGTCACCCGTTCGGATCTCCGGGAGGGCATTCCCAAGGTGGAGGTTACCATGAAAGAAACATTGAATAATCAATGAAATAATAACATTCTAAGAATCGGGGCATGGAATGTCAGAAGCTTAAACTTGGTAGGGAAACTATAAAACCTGCAAGGGCAATGCAAAGACTCAATATACACATATTAATGGTCGGTGAAGTGTAAAAAAGACAAGGATAACATTCTAAGAATCGGGGCATGGAATATCAGAAGCTTAAACCTGGTAGGGAAACTATAAAATCTGGCAAGGGCAATGCAAAGACTCAATATACATATATTAATGGTCGGTGAAGTGTAAAAAAGACAAGGATTTCTTCTCAGATGAATATAGGTTAATATCAACAGCAGCAGAAAATGGTATAACGGGAATAGGATTCGTTACGAACAGAAAGGGGAGACGGAGAGTGTGTTACTGTGAACAGTCAGCGATAGGGTTATTCGTACCAGAATCGACAGCAAACCAACACCGACAACGATAGTTCAGGTATACATGCTTACGTCGCAAGCTGAAAATGAAGAGATATTGAAAGGGTTATATTATATGCAAGAGGGTATGAAAATCTATTTGACATGGGAGACTGGAATGCAATTATATGGGAAGAATTAGAAGAAACCGTTTACGGAGAATATGGCCTTGGGTGAGAATAAGAGAGGTGAAAGACTAATTAAGTTCGGTAACAAGGTTCAGGTAGTAATAGCGAATACTCCGTTCAAGAATCACAAGAGGACGAGATATACTTGCAAAAGGTGGGGTAATACTGGAGGATTTCAGTTAAATTGCACCATTTTCAGACAGAGAGTCCGAAATGACTTACTTGATTGTAAGGCGTACCCAGGAGCAGACACAGAGTGAATTCACAATATAGTAGTGATGAAGACTTTGCTGAAGTTTAAGAAATTAGAAAGAATCAATACGCAAAGAGGTGGGGAACGGTAGTACTAAGAAATGACGAGATACACTTGAGGTTCTCTAAGGCTGCAGATACATCAATAAGCAATATCTGAGCTAGCAGTACAGTAGAAGAGGAATGGATATTTCTACAAAAGGGCCATCAGAGTAGTTGGGAAAGAAAACATAGGTACAAAGAAGGTAACTGCGAAGTAACCATAGGTAACAGAAGAAATAATTCAATTGGTCAATGAAAGGAGGAAATACAAAAATGTTTCAGGAAACTCAGGAATAGAAAAACACAAGTCGGTAGGAAATGAAATAAATATGAAATGCACGGAAGGTAGGACGAAATGACTGCAGCAATAACCCGAAGATTTCGAGCAAGAAATGACTGTCGGAAGGACAGACTCAGCATACAGGAAAGTGAAAACAATCTTCGGTGACATGAAAAGCGAGGTTGGTAACATTAAGAGTGCTACGGGAATTTCACTGTTAAGTGCTGAGGAGAGAGCCGATAGGTGGAAAGAATACGTTGAAAGCGTCTATGGGGGGGGGGGGGGGGGGGGGGATTTATCTGTTGTGATAGAAAAAGAAATAGGATTCGATTTAGAAGAGATATAGCATTCAGTACTATAATTAGAATTTAACAGAGCTTTGGAGAACTTGAGATCAAATAAAGCTGGAGGGATGGATAACATTCTATCAGAATTTCTAAAATCATTGGTGGAAGTGGCAACATTGCGACTACTCACGTGGGTGTCTAGATTGTATGAGTCCGGTGACGTACAATCTGACTTTCGGAAAAGTATCATCCTCACCATTCCGAAGCCGGTAAGAGCTGACAAGTGCGAGAATCACCGCATAATCAGCTTAACAGCTCATGCATCTAGGCTGCTGGCAAGAATAATGCATCGAAGAATGGAAAAGAAAATTGGGGATGCACTAGATGACGATGAGTTTGGCTTTAGGTAATGTTAAGTCAGGAGAGAGGCTATTTTGACGTTGCGGTTAATAAAGGAAGCAATACTAAAGAAAAATCAAAACACGTTCATAGGATTTGTCGACCTGGAAAAAGCGTTCGACAATGCACAGTGCTGCAAGATGTTTCAAATTGTGAGAATAGTCGGGGTAAGCTACAGGGCGAGACGGGTCATACACAATATGTACAACAGCCAGGAGGGAATAATAAGAGTGGATGACCAAGAACGTAAAGTGCTCGTGTTGAAATGGATGTAAGACAAACATCTAGCCTTTCACCCCTACCGTTCAATGGGTACATCGAGTAAGCATTGATGGAAATAAAAGAAAGGTTCAGGTGTGGAGTTAAAATTCAATGTGAAAGGATATCAACGACACGATTCGTTGATGACATTGCTATCCTGAGTGAAAGTGAAGAAGAATTACATGATGTGCTGAACGGAATGAACAGACTAATGAGTACAGTTTATGGAGTGAGAGCAAATCAAGGAAAGACGAAGGTGATGAGAAGTAGTAGAAATGAGAACAGCGAGAATCTTAACAAAGTACTGATGGTCACGAAGTAGATGAAGTTAAGGAATTCCGCTACCTAGGCAGTAAAATACCAATGACGGACGGAGTAGTAGGACATCAAAAGCAGATTAGCGATGGCAAAAAGGGCATTCCTTGCCGAGACACGTCTACTAGTATCAAACATAGGCAGTAATTTGAGGAAGAAAGTTCTGAGAACGTACGTTTGCAGTACAGCATTGTGTGGTAGTGAAGCATGGACTGTGGGAAAACCGGAACAGAAGAGAAGCGAAGTATTAGTGACGCGGTGCTATAGACGAATGTTGAAAATTAGGGTGACCGGTAGAGTAATAAATCAGGATGTTCTGCGCAGAATCCGAAGGGAAAGGAATATGTGGAAAACACTGATAAGGAGAAGGGACAAAATGATATGACACATGCTAAGACATGCGGGAATTACTTTCATGGTACTAGAGGGAGCTGTAGAGGGAAAAAACTAAAAACTGTAGAGGAAGACAGTTTGCAGTACGTCCAGCAAATAATTGCTGAAGAGATTAGCACAGGTGAATTTGTGGAGGGTAGCACCAACCAGTCAGAAGATTGATGAACCAAAAAAAAAAAAAAAAAAAAAAAACTCTGTGCTACCGCTGAGCGTTGACGAAGTCTCCTGATGTCTTTATCCTCGAGTGCACCATTTTTCAAGACGGGCTTTCTTGTATCCTCGCAGTAGGCCCTGTTCGAATTTTCCGGTATGCTGGATCGTCTACTAATCACAGCTTCTTGTGTTCATAGTCGCTTCTCCAAAGAATGACAGTAGCGTTCCCCTTGTCGACCGGGAGAAGGACTATCTCTGTAATTTCTGTGAGGTTGCGTAACCCATTTCTTTCCCCTCAGGAGATGTGGCTTCTGGACTGTGCTGCTATCGAAAGAATCCGCCACGTTTCCCTTCACATTTCTTTAGCCTTGTCGTCTAGCAGCACTCGACCTTCCTGTTCTACTGAAGAGCTGAGCCCCTTTTCATGTAGTGTTATAGCTGTATCGCCAAGTGGTTTTACCATGATTTTGATAACGGTACGTTGTGTGGTCTCTGTTTCTTCTTGCGGTTTGCCAGTTAGCAGTACAAACTTAGTGATCTGGTTCTCCGTGGATTTCGAGTACGTCCAGTCTGTTTATGTCCTATGCCACACGTTTCCTTCGAGCGCGAAGGATAATCGCAGGTGAAGCAACTGCAGCTCCTTGGCGTTCTTGATGAGTTGCTGTCTGGTATAGCGAATCCTTTCTCTCATCAGGATCAGGCTGGCTCTTCGCATTATATGATTCGCTACTGGTGTGCATATGTGACGCACGACTTTGGCGAAAGTAGATATGGTGGATTGTGCCTGCACCTCAACAAAAAGACGAGAGAAATTGGCTAATGTCCTTTCTGGTTTCGAAGCTTATCCAGTTTCTTCATCAGATGGTACATATCCTCCACGCAGAGGTTGGTTATGTGTGATCTGACGCTCTCCTGGCATATATGCTGTCTGAAGGATTCTCAGTTTTCCAGCCGCTCCGCCATCATCAGGTGGTGTTGATGGAGTGAACTGTGCGCTGATCGCTGAAAATGGCAAGCCTATGCTGGGCGTGACTGCTGCACAGACTAAGCGTTTGGTGCGCTGTTCCTGTGGCACCTCTTCTTGTCGATGTAGTTTTGCCTCTCTTTGTGGATTTTCCTCTTGATTCGTTTGGTTCTGTTCGTCCTCAGGCTGCAGCATAGGAGGGCTACTACAGCAAAAGTTCAGGCCAATGCGTGGTTGGCCTGCAGTGAATTTGGTGGCCCGATTCCTGGATGAACCTCATCGCAGAGAGTTACGATTTGTCGTAGAACTAACATGCTGTTTGTCTGGACCTGTCGAGCAGCAGCGGTGTGCGACTGTCTTGGTGCAGTAGTTGCGTGCCGCATCTTCTCGGTAGGCGCAGAGCCAACTTGAGCGCTCGGTCTGGCACCCTCTGCAGCATTCCAATGTTCATATCGGCCACATTTCCTCACGCTACTGCTGCGTATTCTATCACTGGTCTGATCAGTGTCAGATGCAGTGTTATGCCATGGTGTGGAGGAAGCGACGAGTAGAGAATATAGGCCGCGAAGTTGCGCTATTGCTCTACTCCTTACGTCCCTGATGTGAGGCATCCAAGACAACCGCTGGTCGAGAATAACCATGAGACAGCGACCGGTCTTCCTCCATGCTATGAGGCGTTCCATGATGATTACCGACGGCAGTTCTGGAGGCAGCTGCTTCCTCTTGAACACCATTGACTAGCTCTCGGCGACGTTGCACTTCAATCGCCATCTGGTTGACCACGCACCAAGCGCGTCACAGCCAAGTTTGAAGAAGTCTTATTTCAGGAGTATTCATACTGCGCGCAAGAAGCGCCATGTCATCGGCATATAGCCGGAAGTCGGAAGTGCAAAGGGAGTACAGCATAGGGCGAAGCACCGACACCTGCGGCACTTTCGCTCGCATCGGTCGTTGCGTCGATCTTCGGTAGGCTGTGTGGATGTGGAATGTCCGTCCCGAGAGGTGGGAGCGGATCAGGATTCCGTACGACGTCGGTACTCGGTACACAAGACGTTTGTACACGAGGTCGTTAGGCTACACGGAGTCGAAAACCCTGGAAAAATCGAGTAGCACCGCCATAAGGTACTCTCGGGTCTAAAGGGAGCACATGGCTTCTACCTTCCGCAGCAGCTGGTGGATGGTGGAATCTCCGCTCTTGAACCCAAACTGATTGTCAGGGATGATCGACTCTTCTTCGATGTGGTTCAGCAGCTTCTTGATGTAGAGCCCCTCGAACTCCCTAGAGAGGGACGGAAGCAGGCTGATGGGTATGAAGCAGGTGGTCAGACGAGCATCCTAGTTTGTCTTCGGTACTGCCACGATTTTCGCATGTTTCCACACTGATGAGAAGACTCGACATCGAAAAATGTTGAAAATGCTTGTCAGGAGGCGATGGACTCCTGTCAGCAGCTTACGCAGGAGGACACTGTAGACGCCATCAGCTACTCCTGCCATCTTGGTGTTAAGCGACAAGAAGTGTTCCTCTTCAACAATGCGGATGATTTCATCGTTATCTTCCCTCCAGGTTCGTCGGTAGCTCTTCCTCCACACAGCGGATGTGAGCTAGGTTGACATCATCAACATCTGTAAAGTTATCGGCAAAGGTGTCTGCCAGTACACTAGCGTTCTCGCCTGGACTGCAGTAGACGTTCTGGCCGAGCTGTAGCAGCGGGATGCGTTGCCACCGACGAAGAAAGCTACCGTCTTGTGGATCGAGCGTGGCTACCACGCAAGCCCAATGCCGATTTCTGCACTGCTCCACCGCTGCCTTGATGTTCCGCCTCATACGGTTTAGGCGACGTTTGGTGTCCGGCTTTTGTGTGAGTTGCCACTCGCGGAAAGTCCTGTTCTTCTCCCTGATAGCTTCCACAATGTGCGGTGGGAGTTTCCGGGAGCGGTCGTGCTGCTGACGTGGACGTCCTGGCGTGGCTATTTCGGCTACTCGAAGTAACTGACGATTGAAGAACTCTACGCGGTGTCGGCAGCCGCTGCGTCATGGTCTATCGGCATTTTGTTCGTTTTTTTGTAGCAGCGGCGGCGGGAAGTTACCCTCCGCCTACGATGTCGACCTCGTAGATGACTGGCAGATGGTTCGACATCAAGGAGCAGCGTGCTTTGGCGGACGTCTGTTTTTGGACGCCTTTGAGAATGGCGACGTCGAGCATCTCTGTCTGGCAGGGTAGATCTTCGGATCGAATGCTTCCAGTATGCTGGCGCCGTTTGATTGGGGGGCGTGCAGAAGGCGACGACCACTGACATTTGTGAGGCGTAAGTTCCATTGGGGTGTGCTTAACGTTAAAGTCACTCGCATAGATAAGCCTCCTCCTTATTGTCAGCAGTGCGTCAAGTCGGTATGCCGCGATAAATGTGATCTGCCCGACAACGGTGTTCACGGCCACCCGTGCCCTCCATGGTGTCCAGCTTTCGCAGGTGCATCACATGGTGCTGCAACGTTCTCTTGATGCATATGGCGGTGCCGCCGCTAGCCGTTAGCCTGTCGTTGTGGTAACAGTGGTAGTTTGTGGACCGCACGGTTGCCCTAGCTTTGAGGTGAGTTTCTTACACATCCCTTCTTCCTGAAGTAACTGGCGAGGGGAAAAGGACTGTTTGCATTGAAGCAGCAAGCTGTGAGTCCATGGATGGGTCTATTATCCATGCTGATTCTTCTTGGCGACGGTGCTGACCTGGAGGGCCGCCGTGACTGTTGTCACTACGATAGTTAGTTGCTGCAGGATCTCGTTCAGCTACTGAAGAAGCCATGGTGGCGTTCTCTACGGCAGGGTCAGCTCTGTGCGGCTGGACGGCGGCTGCTGGCTGTTGTGCGGAACGTATTGCGGGTCGCGGTGCAGCGGGGTCAGGAGGAATCTCAGCGAGCCGTCCTCGCCCTCTGCGTGCTGCTTGTGGAGCTGTTGGTAGTCCAGCTTCAATGGCTGACCGCTTCTTTGCCACTGTAGCTGACTCCTGCTCTTAGTTTGTTGGTTTCAGCTGGTGCTGTACGAGCCTCCCCCTGAAACCATCCGTGAAACTGGCTGCACCTTCTGTGGGTGCCTCCCCCCTCACGGAAAACGCGAAACTGGTACCTGGTTGCACCTTCATGGACGGTGTAGACTTTCGTCACTGTTTGTCGCTACGATTCCTTAACGCCTTTCAACCGCTGTAAATCGCTACGAGTGGTTCACTGCAGTTACAGCACAGTAGCTCATCATCTCTCTTAAGAGTGCTCTCTGTTGCGGACGCAGCAAGGTGTGATGTGATCGACGACCTGGCACAAGTAACACCGAGCCCACCTCCCCTTTTTTCTTTAAAAAAAAAAGAAAAATCCTTATGTACCATCAATAATAATATTTATACATCATAACCCACCACCTTATTTGATTAGTGGGTCTTACTTGCTAATGTTAGTTACAATTAGCAGCTAATTACAATATATATTAAGTCGTGAGATACAGCTATACTCTAATTACAATGGGCAGCTATATACACTTATTGGCTTTAACTTCTAAGATTTTAACTAACCCTACATTCAGCTTCCTGCAGCGTCACAGATGTGTCAGAAATGTACATACCTGCTTTATTGCCTTGCCCATCGAGCTAATCCCGATGAGCGTGCCCCTGACACTGGGCAGGCCAGGATGTCAATCGCTGCAGGTTCCTAATTCTAGATTTTTAGTCTAATTTCTACTAACTAGTTCTATCCTAAGTCAACTCCGGTGCATTGTCCAGTCCTAGTTGTTTTTATTCCCCACTCCCCTAATCCCGTACGTGGCGGATTCCAGACTATAGGGTCGGCCAATCCACGCGCAGACGGTATGGGAGTAGGGCGCGTATTTGTTGTAATCTGTGCTATTTAGTTTTGTTCCCTCATGTATTCTCTTAACACTTTTTGTGATACCTCGTCGGCAAGTTTATTCAGTGTTTGGAAGGTGTCTTGTTGCCTTATCAGGTGGTATGTGTCATGGTCGGGTAGTTGGTCACGTAGTGTGGAAGCAACATCATTGAAGAGGGGGCACTCGTAAATCACATGATCGGGAGTGCCCTCCGGTTGGCCACATTCACACGCGGGCGTGGCCCTTTTCCCGAACCGACATAAGTATGCCGGGTAAGGCCCATGTCCAGTGAGAAAATGCATTAGTACTCTGGTGGGTTCAAAGTATTTCATTTTTAGCCGTTCCCTAATCCTTGGAATCAGTTCATATGTCCTACGCCCTGTTTCATCCGTGTCTCACAGTTCTTGCCATAGTTGTACTCCTCTTTGCCGAATCCCACCCTTGTCCCCTGCCCCAATGCCTAAGATCTCCTCTATTTTTGTTACATTTTCCTTCTTAATCCAGAACCATGCAGCCTGCTCCCTGATTTTTATGTCCAGGGGGCAAAGCCCCATTATGACTAGTAGTGCTCCCCCTGGTGATGTTCTGTAACCCATACCGATCTAAGTATCATGTTCCTTTGAACCCTTCTCACTGTCATGGCGGGCACCACCCTCGTGAGCCTGTGTGCCCAGACTACCGAACCGTAACCCACTATTGATGTTAATATACTATTATGATAGAGTCTTATGAGGTGAGGTGGAAGATGAAATCTCTTATGTCCTATGGATATGAGATTGTTCAGTGTTTGGAGGGCTTTCTGGGTTGCGGTTTTGATGTGTTTCCCAAAATTCCACTTCTCATCAATGATGATGCCCAGGTATCGTGCGTCAAGTCTCCGAAGAATCGGCGAGCGCTCGATTCGTACAGTCGGGTTACGGATTAATTGTCCCTTCAGTAGTAAGTAGGTAGACTTGCTCGGTGATATCGTCATTTTGGTGTTTTGGCACCATAGGTGTAACTTGTTTAGGGCACTTTCTATTTTGGGTTCAATGTCGTCGCGGCTACGGCCACCGACCCCTTTGCTCGAAGTGGCTCGACGGGTACTCACACTCGGGCCATGCACTCTAGCTGCTAAATCCAGCGATTCTCACTTTTGTCGACCAGGGCGACGCATAACAAGGACATCCAGAGCGACTTTATCAGGTACGTCGATAGGACACCGTAGCCCAGCGCCTCCAGTTCTTCTTTGAGGTGACTTTGTTAAATCTTCATCCGTAGGCGGCGGAAGATCACCTTCAGGAGTTTGAGCGGTCTACGTTATGGGTGTAACAGTGTAGCCCCTCAATCAAGACTTTCTTGTGGTCTTCGCTGCTGCGAAGTTTGACGTTGATGAGGTCATTCCCGGCAACTACGATTGTTGCTGAATTGAAGTCAGCTGCAGGAAATCCTTGAAATACCTCCTCATCGGACGACGACTGGCGCAGGTATAGAAGGTTTCCTCCACCTTGACGGATCAGCGCCACTCACGTCAGCTTCAGCCCATTTAGGGATGCCACTGAATCTGTTTTCCGTTGCAGCGGTAGCACCGTCTGTAGTACTTTGACCTTGGCAATGTGCTTCTCGCTTTGTGCGATGAATCCCTCTTCGTCTTCCAGGCTTGGAGTGGGTGCAACGGCTTGCTTTTTACCTTTTTCTTTGGCCGCGACTTGCTGCTGGTGGCCTATGATGTAGTGTCATATTCGACGGACACAAATCAGCGTTACCATGATGGCTGTGCGGTTTCTACTTAGAGAGCCCGCTTGTTAGTTACGCCAATGCACCGGCAGAGTCCTGGGTCGCTGATCCAGGCTTCGCGACAAGTCGTGAGGTAGTGTTGTTCTGCACGGCTGCCGCTCCTCGACTCGCTACACCTTGTTCCGTGGCAACCCGAGAGGCAGGCATCTTCTCAGCGGCTATGCGCAGCGCATGCGTTTCTGTCTCCGCCGCAGCCGCTGGCTGCGTCTTCCAGGCGGCTACAACGACTTTTGCGTCTCTATCTTGGTGGTAGAGGAGTCCGCCGGGTGCCGTAGGTGTATGGCAGAGTGATTCACATCGACCGAGTGCGTACGATTTCACGGGTTGCGTGCGCGCACATGTAAATCCGTGTACGCTTTTCGCGCTTGCGATCGACGTAGTGAGAGTGCCGGTCAGTCGTAGGTGGCAGACAGGATGGGGCCCCGGCAGAACACGCTCCAACCCCCGCCGAACCACTCGCTCCCACAGCTCGGGCTGCATAACGACATTCCGGTATTCTATTAGTACTTTTCTCGTGGTCCGCATTCGAAGGCCGGTGCACCACAGGTGAAGGTTTTTATGGAGCCGTCGCAGGAGCAAGCTCGGCCGAACCGCGATCCTCCACATCACTCACTTTTGACGCAGATGCAGCGTCCGCTTAACTCCGTCTGAATCACATTTCAGCGTCCGTCTAGGTGGCCGGGTGCAAGTGCTGGTCCAATATAGGTAGAGGAGGAGGGGGAGGGGGATGGGGCCGCCGACAGAGCATTCTCTCTCGGGCGGCGATCTGCCACGCCCTTCAACTCGCTCACCACATAACCAACAGCAAGAAAGCTAATGTATGCACTGGACACGCAATGAATTATGATGAGACAAAACTACTGGCCTCCACGAGTAATTATTGGGGCTGCGTAAGAGGACACAGAAATTCGCGTAACAGTCAACTTCGGCAACAGGGAGACTGATTACCAACTCAGTAAGGCTTGGGAGCCAATACAAAGTTCTATCGACGAGCAATGGTGCAAACGGACACGAGATCATTCCGTCACAGCCGCCGAAGAGATACTGCCCCCTCTCCCATCAAAGCCGCCGCTTCCCCCACAACCGAACACGCCGCGCACCATCGACGCACGGAATCGCACCTGGAACCGCGAGAGATAATTACTAGCGGCAGAGAGCGGACGAACATTGCATTAGCACCACCTCACGATGGCGGATCGGTTATTCGCCGAAATATAGTGGGTATTCAAAAATCGTAACTGGCTGGATGCCTGCTAACTGTTGTAACAGCTTTGGTGATTTTTATTAATCATTCCCATCAATATCAGCTACGGGCTCAACATGATCAGGATTAATATATTGCCACTTATCTTCTAACAGTGACGTACACAAAAATTTACATGAAAGCTAGAACAAAATCAACCTCGTCTTGAAAGCGCAAACCTTACATCTCCAGTTGATGCAATACACGAAAGGTCAAATGGAAGTTACGCATTAACGCACATATTTTGTAGAAGCTCCGTCTACTGTTAGGGCAATTGTTAATTTTCGGACGTACTTTACTGTGACACAGCTCGATTTGTCAGAAAATGTAAGATACAGTTTGCTTATTTGTGGAGAAATGAAGTGTGACTCAGTTATTTACTCTACGTTTAGCATTTGTGCGACTCTATTGACCTAATTCTTCGTTATACAACATCATCAGAGACTCAGTAAATGTTTCAGAGTTACTTTGCGTTTACAGAATACGTAAACATAAATTGTGGATTTTCGGATGACTTGGATTTAAATCGACGACTATTATTATTATCATTATAGTAACGTGTGAAAGAGACACTAAGCAGAGTAGATATGTAACCTATGACTTATACAGCTCAGTCGTTCTATTTTTGAGGGGTTGTGCATTTCACAGTCTCCTTAGCCTACGGTAAACTCGTTAAAGAAAAATTATTACAATTTTTTACAATTCTGATGGTGTCTGTACCGCCCTTATACCCTACTCAGTGAATGAACATAGCATTAGGTTTTAAGTTAAAGAGGTGAGTAAAATATGTATATATGTAGACTCCACACATAACAGTAATTAATTTCTTTTACTCTAGAATAATATCATTCAGGAATCGATGCATACAAATCGTTAAAGTACTTTAAATTGTTAAAAGTCGTATTATTATGCTGATGGTACATGTAACTGAATTCAGACGAATTTCTTGTCAGTACACCGTAGGATTTTTCCAGTTAATGTATTCTTCAGCACGCCCAAAGAAGTGCAGCGAGGGGTAAATAAAAATCGCCCGGACGATTGGATACGATTGGATGTTAGTTTTTGGTAGCACTAAACGAGGAGGAAAAGTCCTACAGTTCCTTCCGACAGGATGGTACAACTGCGCATACAGCAGGCCGAACCTTGGAGCACATTTACACAAGCTTCACTCTAGACAGAGTTGTTAGCGGAGGTCAGACTGGTCGCGGCCCTAGCTGGCCACCAAGGTCACTTGATCTGTCAGTGTGCGATTACTTTGTGTGGCGAGCCCTCCAGTCTAAGGTGTGTCATAACAACCCTCGCTGTCTCCAAGAACTGAAGCAGGAGTGCTAGTTCTGCAAGGTTCGCAGGAGAGCTTCTGTAAAGTTTGGAAGGTCGGAGACGAGGTACTGGCAAAAGTAAAGCTGTGAGTACCGGGCGTGAGTCGTGCTTCGGTAGCTCAGTTGGTAGAGCACTTGCCCGCGAAAGGCAAAGGTCCCGAGTTCGAGTCTCGGTCGGGCACACAGTTTTAATCTGCAAGGAAGTTTTATGTGAAAACATTGTTTTGTTTGTATTACGTATACAATATCAAACAACTAAGAAACAAACTTGATCTTGCACCACACACGGTTACTCGAAAAATTCTTACGTCACCAGTTCGTTGCCATGTACGGGTGTTGGAATATTAAATTTTGTGACTGCGCAGGTATCAGCTTTCTTTTATAAATTAAATTATCATAGCATTTAGGTTTTGTAGTACTTTGGGCAACTTCACATGAAAACTGCTTCCTTTCACATTATGAAGAGTTTTTATGCATTCATTACCTTCAACAACGTATGTATCGGCCGGGCACTTACTGTGAACAAAATTTCAATTGAGGGAAGTTAATAATTTAAGATTATGATCAATAACTCGGACATAGAACATAGGATTGAAAGGAGAGTCGGGACGCCATGTTTATGGCTCTTCTTAACTGAGATGTACCCGATGGTAACTGCTGAAAGACCAATTCCTCTGAGTTGGTAGCTCGCACTCATCCTTCTGCAGTCAGTCTAACGACTTTTATGTCGAGTAACGGAGAGCAAATTGACTAGTATCCACTCAGGATGGGCTTTAATGAGATTTCCATCTCATCACTGTCACTTACAGACTTATCCATTAACTCCCCGACTTTAGCTCGTCTCGCAGAGGAAGCTGCTTCTCTGTTATTTTCAAGCAAGGAAATGAACCAGAACTGCACTGATACTTTGATTCCTAATGTGTATTTATACACATTAATAGAGGACAGTGATTAAGTGTAGCAGATTTGTAACGAAAATACACAGTCTCTCATTAACAAAACGTTCATTTTAGGAACTCTGTTCTTTGTGCCTCATCAGAGCACGTTGCAGCTATAAACCGCAATGAGGTTGACATCCATCAATAACCATGAAGAGCCGCACTAGAATCAAATTTGAGAACAGAAGCATGTCCATCTTGGATAGCTTTTAAAATTAGATTAGAACAAACTTGTTATAACAAAAAGCCAGTCTTACATATTACATATCATTCACAAACATATACATCTTGCAGTGTTTACATCACATAATGATATAAAGGTAAAATTTGTCTTTTGAGCGTATTACAATTTCTTGTAACCGTGTGTTTGATACCTAGTGATTTCATCTAGTCATACACAATCGACTTCGCGAGATCTACAAAGTATTAGTCACGCATGACATAAACTAAGGTTTGTAACACGATAATTATGTAGAGAATGATTGACACTAAATACAGAGTATTACCTAAGTGTTTTTGTTAGCAGATAGTCACCGAAATGCTGCTGAGAAACCCTTTATAAAACAATTTGTGTCATTATTGCATTCTGCTACATAGACCTATTTCTTCTTTGTGCCTCATTAAATAGATGGCAATAACGTACTGTATTTCGCAGTGAAATGTGAAAAAGTAGTGCATTATAGGTTGTTGAATAATAAATTAGTTTCAAGTAATCAAATCCATTGCCGAAAAACGAACTGGTTATGGTCTGTTTACAGAAGTAACATTTCTAATAAGTTGTAGAATACTTGTTATAATATCACTGGCTATCCGCTTTCGAATACATGCTTTATGTTCTGATAGCAACTAAACCCTGGATTAAATCTTTCCTTGGATAAAATATTCGTCACTCTACTCCAGTACAGAGAGCTAAGGGTCGTGTAGGTGGGTATAGTAAACTAACGGCATGAAGTATTTCGTTAAAGTTAAAAAAGCCACTCGGTAAAACACACATGCAACACTATAAAATGGGCTAAAAGTTAAGCTAACAGTTAACAGCAGACCAGAATACATGTTTTTCAAATCGTCGAGGTCAAAGGTTTGCTGCCTGACGGTAAATTAGACTGGAGGTCTTAGCTTTCTACTTTACATCCGATTTAGTGATGATCGGATTTTACAATCGTGTACTTTCCATTAAAATCTCTCACTTCTTTTGCCTCTTAGTCTGTTTCTTCCTACTGCCCAACTGGTTTATAATCTGCATTTCTTATCTTTATTGTTAATTCCAATTCTTTATCTGTTTTGGTATACCTCAAATCATTAAACGTGTCTGTCTTTTTAAACAGTAATATTTTATGCCTGTCTTATTCCTTCTCATTTGGTATCTGTCATTCTATAGCAGTTGCAATGCTCTTACTAAACGTAAAGATATTGTACATTATTATTACTGAGATTATTATTATTATTTTTCTTTGTCGATGAAACGGAACTGTGTTACAATGTATCTTCAACAATTTCAAGATTGTGGCCTCAAGTTCAGTAGAGGAGTTGTGAAAAGATGTAGCGCAGCCCGTACAACAACGTGCACCCGTGGACCCAGAAAAAGACAGAAAGAACCATGATTGGAATGTTGATTTTCTTTAGAGCCATTTTTTTTCAATATGGCACGGCACCATAACCAAGATACGCTGCCGATATTTGATTCTGGCCGTGAAAATATAAGCAACTGTACGGGGCGTCCCACAAATCTTTTACAAACTTTGGCGAAAACGTCTACCTAATTCAAACTTAGACTCTAAAACGCATACCTTAAGAGATATTAACACTTGTTCACCTTCGATACTATGAAAGACGTCTCTTCGAATGGGTGCCCTTTGTTTTTCTTATTTTGTGTGGATCAAAAAAAGTCAAAATTCCAGTTGGACATGGGCTCACAAATGGACATATTAAGAGCTATGTGTACATGTTGAACTGCAGAGCCGTGTTTCGCTTAAGCGAAGATGAACAAGTACTCACAGCTCGTAAAGCATGTTAATTTCTTCACGTACGAGTCCACGGTCTCAAGATATCGTCTAAATGATGTAACCATTTTTCCCACCTTGGAATGTCAGTTAGATTACTTTAATCCACTATGCGTACCAATTAAATTAGTGTACACTTTCTGCCTTAGGCCAGTTTCGAATGTGTGGTATTGGCGAAGTATGTGCCACTTTTTAAAAACTTAACATGAAGAAAAATTATTTTTTTTAATATGACACACAGATCGCCAGTATAATACATCTGAAAACTGTCGAATAATCTACTTCAGATGAATGGTGCATTAATGGAATCAAACTCAGAAAAAAAAACTGTTTACATAGCGAGACTTCAAACAAATAAATTTGCCAGAACTCGAAACTAAGGCACAAGAAATAGATTGGCGGATGACCTCTACTCCCCTCATGGACATAAACGACAAACTCCAAGATTTCACTAACAAAATTACTCAACTATATGACAAATATCCTCCAATAGAGACCAGAAAAGTGAAAAAGAAACCTGCACCTTCGCTGACTGATGAACTAAAACAGCTCATGAATCTCAGAGACGGTGCACATCGAGCATACAAGATACACCCTACACCTGAAAATCACACTGTACACAAGCAGAAGCGAAACAGAGTTAGTCAAGGGGTGAGAAACGCGAAGCTCAGGCATGCCCGTACATTAGCTGATAACAGATGTAGACCAGCTATCCTGTGGAAATATCTCCGTAGTCTCGGTTTAAACAAAATATAAGTTGCATAAAATCCAATGGTCCCAGCTGAAGAACTAAACCGATTCTTCACATTACCTGCAACCACAATTGAACCGCAAAAAAAAAAGAAAGAAAACAGAGAATCATTGATTACTTCATGGGGATGAACGACTGTAACAAAGAAAAATTCTATCTACGGCACGTCACTTGCAATACTGTCAAGAAAGCCATAATGCGGATTAGATCAGCATCTACTGGACATGATGGCATCACTATCCAGATAGTAAAGCTTATTACTGATCAACTACTGCCCTCTATAACAGACATTTTCAACGATTCATTAATCACAAGTGTTTTCCCTGAGGCCTGGAAACTGGGACAAATTAAGCCACTGCCTAAAGAGGACATCTCCACAGCACCCTCTGACTACCGCCCCATCTGCCTTCTTCCTGCACTATCAAAAGCCATGACCAACTCACCAACTACCTAATTACTAACAACCTACTAGACGAATACCAGTCAGGTTTCCGTAAACATTGAAGCACAACATCTGCACTGATAAAGGTGACAGATGACCTGAAACTTGTCATGGACAGACAAGAAGCGTCTATCATTTGCTTCTTAGATTTCAGCAAAGCATTTGATACTGTCGATTTCGACATCTTACTAGCCAAACTTAGCGGTCTAAATTTCTCACGAAGTGAAATGCAATGGTTTCGCTCATACATGACGTCTCGTCAGCAATGCGTCGTGTCCGGCAATATAAAATCACAATGGCGGCAGGTAGTGTCAGGCGTTCCCCAAGGCTCAGTACTAGGTCCCATACTCTTCTCTCTGTGTGTGTGTGTGTGTGTGTGTGTGTGTGTGTGTGTGTGTTCTTGCGGTATCGTTCTCGCTTCCTGCGCACGGGGTCCCGGGTTCGATTCCCGGCGGGGTCGCGGATTTTCTCTGCCTCGTGATGACTGGGTGTTGTGTGTCTTTCATCATCATTTCACCATCATTGACTCGCAAGTCGCCGACGTGACGTCAACTAAAAAGGACTTGCAATACGGCTGCCAAACTTCCCCGTATGGGGCCTCCCAGCCAACAACGCCATACGATCATTTCATTTCATTTCATTTGTTTGTCAATGATGTGCCATCGGTTCTGACTTATTGCAAATATCATACGTATGCTGGTGACCTTCAGTTGTATCTAAGTACGAGACCAAGCAATCTTAAGAAAGCTATTGAAAATATCAATACTGATCTTGATGCACTATTAAAATGGGCACAGGACATAGAACTAAAACTAAACCCATCTAAAACCCAAGCGGTACTTGTTGGTCACTCTAAGCACATTAGCCCAAAGCATCCGGAATCCGTACCATCTCTTACTCTAAATGGAACAAATATTAACTTCTCTCCCTCAGCAAAGAGTGTAGGAGTAATAATAGATGAAAATCTAAATTTGATACAGCACGTAACTTCAGTGTGCAAAAAAGCATCAGCATCCCTTCACGCTGTACAAAAATATAAAAAACTCTTCCCTTTAGATCCGAAAAAGAAATTAGTACAAACGCTTATGCTCCCAATCATTGACTACAGCGATGTTATCCTACAAGGCCTCTCTCAGGAATACTCGCGACGTCTGGAACTGGTCATGAATGCCTGCGTCCGATATATCTGTGACGTTCGACTTTTTGATCACATTTCACCAGCATATGCAATATTGTGCTGGCTGCGTGCAGACAAACGCTGAGATTTCCATACACACTGTGTCTCATTTACTGCCTTATGAAAGTACACTGCCCCTCATATCTCTCCTCGACCTTAACGCTTATGTCGGAACAACATGACAGAAACACACGTTCCCATCATAATAAAACCCTCTCTGTTCCACTGCATCGCTCAGTCACCTTCTGCAAACCTTTACAGTAGCGGGAACCCGACTCTGTAATAACCTCCCCCGTTATCCTAAAGAACTTAAAAACATGTCCGCCTTCAAAACACAGTTTTTGAAGTATCTACTTAAGCAATAGTAATGCCTTCCTCTGTACATGAATGCACTTCACCTCATTACTTCCCTCTTTCCCCTCCTTAAATCTCCCTTCCCCAAAACTCGCTATACTAGTAAACATGTACTTTACACTCCAAGGTATTAATGTACATCTGCACATATCTTCGTTACTATTGCCAATTTTTCTCATGTTTATCATTATTATTTGCTTCTTTACTGTTACTATTATTGCTGTTATCATAATTTGTATGTATAGCACCTGTTGTAAAAATACTACCAGTACTTACTTTATTAGGTCTTAGTCATCACTCTTTATTCATATTGTGATTAGAGTATTCTAATTTTCTTATTTGAACTATTGTCATGATGTAACTCTGATGTGTGAAATGCTGCATGTGTGAAACACAGGTCCGACATAAGAGAGGGCCTGATAGCCCTAATCTGATCAGGATAAATAAATAAATTCCATTATTACATTGTGACTCTTCCACAACAGTTATGGGCTCAGGTGGAACAAAGACTAGGCCTAACGTGATGCTGTATCAGTTGGTTACTTGAGTAACTCTGCTCCAACAGACGTGTGTGATACGATACGATCGATATGTCGCTAAAGGGAAACCGCAGTGAAAATCAAAACTTTTTTGTTTGCAACAGTTAGCTACAACTTCCTGCTACTTATCTCCATAGTCGCCGATCCGACTTGGACGTTTGTCGTAGCGTAGCGCCGTACCAACTTTCCAATACCCTCGTTATAGAAAGCAGCCGCCAGTGCTTCCGCCAATTCTCTACGCTGGCCTACAGCTCGTTGTCTGTGCCAAAATGTTGTCTTAATAGCCAGCGGTTCATGTGAGCAGAGATGAGACTCATAGGGAGACAATTACAGGCTGTATTGTGGCTAATCAAACATTTCCAATTGAAAAATGTCCAGGAGCTTCTTCATTGCCCCTGCAGAATGCGCCTGAGAACTGTCTTGAAGAAGAAAACGCACGACGGTTATGTGATGTTGGCTGCATAGCTTCAGGCGAAATTTCTCAGCACGCCCTAGTACTTGGCGAGAAACACTATTGTTCTACGTATGTTTATGTGCTTCCTGTCTCCTCAGAACTAAAAAAAACTACGCAATGAGATCGTAGGGCATACTAGAGACACTGCCCAACACACCTGCGCAAAACGTCATCACATTTTCACTGTGGTTTCCATTTCGCGACCGATCGCTCCTTACTTTCCAAATAACTCTCGTATTACAGCCGTGAATTCAGATGACGAGGGAAAGGCGAATGATGTTGTGCCATGCTTTTATCAGATTCCGATGAAGCCGTACGATATGTGTTTCAGTAACCAGGCGCTGGAATACGTTACACTATCGAAGTGCACACACATACTGAGGGAACCTGTATACTGCACAGCAGCCAGTTTCTTCGTATTCCTACAGAGTTACAGAGCCACCTGAGAACTGCTTGAGGCAGCTTCTACTGCGATGATATCAAAATCACACAGGCCGCCTGATTTATCGCTGATTTCATTTCATACTGACATTCAGTAGCAACCAGAGGTCTTCAAATTTGGTGTTTACACAAAGACATGCGTCATTGTCCCATTTATGTATTTAGCGACCTACACATTTGATTGTCACTAGTAGATAATTTATTTATTCATTCTCTCATCACAACTGGTTTGGGAGAATCAGACCTCTTTCATCTAACCAGACATTCCATATATTTTACACACGTCCATTACCATAAGCATATTTTAAGGTGCATATAATATAGGAAATATTATTTACAAGCTGTAACAGTGCAGCAGAACACATTTGTGGTACTATTAGGTAAGCACATCCACCACGGCATGGTCGTACCACATCACGCTGGAAAACTCGGCTTTTAAGTGTTTTGAGGCGAAAAACAGTATGAAGAACAAGATGTCACGGGCTTAATGTACTTTGTGCTAAAATCTGAATAAAAATCAAAATGACATTGGTGTTTAACAGTCATGGGGCGAAAAAGCGCATAAAAGGAAAATGATAAGCTAAAATCGAGATACAACGTGTTCCACAACAGACAGGAGTGTCTTGGGATTCACGTTGAGAATGCGTTGTTCTTTGAGTGCCTTCATCTCAGCTACATTCGCATTTGGAAACCCTGAACATAACATCTTTCAAATAACTCCACAGCGAGAAGTCACACGAAATGAGATCAGGTGATCTGAACGACCAGGGTGTAGGGAAATGATGGCTGATACTTCTGGAATTTTCGAAATGCCTCTTTAGCAGCCGCTTCACCGACTGCACAAAAAAATTATCCTCTTCGCACATCCACACTGTCGAAGGGTTCGAATAGTGGGTAAAAAATTGAGGGTAAAAAACACTCATAGCGTCTGCGAGTGGCTCTATAGCCAACGGAAACTGCAGGTCTCCTTTTCTCGAAAACAAACGGCTCTACGATAAATGGCGCCGTCAACCCGCACCACACAGTCACTTCACAGAACGAAGCGGTACCGGTTGAGGTGCATGCGGTTTCTCCGTTGCTCATATCCTGCAATTCTGCTTATAGATATGTCGTTGGAGATGGAAATAGGCTTATTAAGTCCACAGAATATTCGTTGGATATTCATTGTCCATTTCCATTCGAATAAGAAATACTCGAGCGAATGTTTGTCTTGTAACAGGCAGCAGGAAGCAACTCCTGAACAGGTGTGGCTTTGAATGGATAGCATTTCAGGTTGTTTCGCAGGATTTTATACAACGTGCTCAATGGCGCATCTAACGTTCGGGAAATTCCCCATGTTCTATATGTTTGCACACCACCACTCAACACCTCTCACAGTATTGTGGGAACATCTTCGACACACTCGGACCTTTTGCTTTCCACCAACTGCCACATTGCAATTCAGGAAAACCTGTCTTTTCGAATATTGTGGTAATTTGCTGATATGGGTATAAGGTAATATCAACAGCAACAAAAAGTTGTGTAAAAGGAACAGGATTCTTTACGAACAGGAAGGTAGTGTGGAAAGTGTGTTACTGTGAACAGTTCAGTGAGGATTGTTCTTATTCTAATCGACAGCAAAATGACACTGACGACGATAGTTCAGGTACACATAACTATGTCGCAAGTCGAAGATGAAGAGACTAAGAAAGCATATGAGGATGCTGAAAGGTTAGTTCATTATGTAGGTAAAGGTCGGGAGTTATAGGAAGACTTCAGTTAGAATACTTCATGGAAAGGCAGAGATACCGAAACCATGCATCGGGTTGTAAGGCTTACCCAGGAGCAAGTACAGACATAGTTCACTATTTAGCAGTAATAAAGAGCAGGCTCAAGTTTAAGGGACCGGTCAGGAGAAATCAGTGTGCAAAGAGGCGGAATACAGTAGTACTAATGAAAGAGGAGATACACTTGAGTTTCTCTGAGGTTATAAATACTTTGATGAGGAATGACTCAGAACGCAGTTCAGTTGAAGAGGAGTGGGCATCTCTAAAAAGCAGAATCACAAAAGTTGGAAAGAAAATGTAAGTACAAAGAAAGTAACTGCGAAGAGACCACCGGCCGCGGTGGCCGAGCGGTTCTAGGTGCGTCAGTCCGGAACCGCGAGACTGCTACGGTCGCAGGTTCGAATCCTGCGTCGGGCATGCAAGTGTGTGATGTCCTTAGGTTGGTTAGGTTTAAGTAGTTCTACGTTCTAGGGGACTGATGACCTCAGGTGTCAAGTCCCATACTGCTTAGAGCCATTTGAACCATTTGCGAAGAAACCATGGGTATCTGATGAAATACTTCAGTTGATCGATGGAAGAAGGAAGTAAGAAAATGTTCAGGGAGATTCAGGAATACAGAAACTCAAGTCGATTAGTTACGAAATAAATAGGAAGTTCAGGGAAACTAAGGCGTGATTACTGATTCTTGTGTAACATAGCTCCAAAATATTTTACAGGACTGGAAAATTCAGACTGGTCGAAATGTTTCATCATTATAAAGCTGTATTTTATTCGATCCTAAGTAACCTGAGACCAATATACAGAAAAGAAGGCATGATAAAAATCTCCTTCACTGTGACAGTCGCGAATAACTGATAGCATTCTTACAGTTGGTTCATTCTCTAAATAACCACACAATAATTCTCATCTATGCTGTAATGACCAGTTATGAGTAAAACAATGAGAAAATTAAGGAAGCCTAGCTTGTGGATGTATGTCATTACTAGAATTATTGAATATTTTAAATTTAAGCGCTGTGATGAAAAGCTTATAGTCAAAAGTTATAGTGAAGTCGTGTCGCAAACCGGTCATTCTTACGTCCTGTAAGCGGATCCATCTCAGGACTCGTTGCACTTTGCCAATTCCTTTCGAAATCTCCGAGATACCCTGTGTTATTACTTTGTGACTTTTCGGTATTTCTAAATCCCTCTTCTTCTGTCGGAACACGAGTATCCCTTGAAATATGTAATTCTTGTATCGCGTGCACCAACTGATCTTGCACTTCAAGCATTTCTCTTTTACGTTTCGTATTAATTTGTTTCCGATTTTGTTAGAGTTTCCTAATTTCCTCGTATTCCTCTGTATCAGTGAAGGCTACTGGTCTTTTATCATTCAGATCATCATCTACCTTCGTAGATGAATCTGTTAACTGATTCGAAAGTTCGGCTACTATTTCCGATAATGTGCTGATTTCCACCGTATGTTTTCCTGAGACAGGTTTTAGACTGTCAATTTGTGTCGTAATTGTATCTACCGTGTCCTTTAAGTTTTTCTGATCTTTTACAAGTTGCGTGACTGTATAGGTAGCCGCAACTCAGTAAATTTTAGCCTGCAAGGTGTCTTGATTTTCGTGATCAATGATCTGCAGATCTTTTATGGCTGCTTATTGATTCTGTAATGCGTTTTCATGTCGCAAAAAAATAGGCAGAAAATTCTCACAAATTTATGTTTTTATTTCCTTTGAAATTTTTTGGTATTTCGATTCGATTTTGAGTACCTCAGCGGTTGAATCTTCACGTGTTCGTTCAAGCGTTGGTTCAGCTGTGTCTAACTTTTGAAGATTTTGTTGCATTGCGTTAAACTTTTGAAGATTTTGTTGCATTGTGTCGAACTTTTGAGGCTGTTGCTGTGTTTGTTTCTGATTTTGTCGCATTTTTTGAATTGATTGCGATAACATTGTATTAGTGACTGAAATACGTTCCTCTGTGCCTTTCGACGGTGCATTTGCTCCGGTAATATTCGTATTTTGAAAAGCAGAGAATGTGTCATGACTTATCTGAGAAAACAGTAATGAAGCAAAACCTGAATCTACAGTATTTGCAAGGTTTTATTCTGTTATTACGCATTCCTGAGGCGAACAGTTACCGACCGATCGATCGACAATAGTTCCCTGCTCACTGATTGTTTCACTTGCTACACCATTATTTCCTGCCTGAACTATGTCCCTGTGCACTATTACAAATCATTATCTTGAATCTTAGCCAGTTCATTACAAGGTGGTGTTATCAAGCTGCGCTCATCGTCACCGTCATTTCTCAATTTGCTTTGCAGCCCAGTGTTACGCCTTCCACACACCATAATTATCACAGTATTTCACACGATAACACACAATAAACAATTTGAAAAGTACAAATAGGAAGACACACTAAAATAGCATTAAAAGTAATCAATATCCAATTAGTTGCAAGAGCGTTAGCGAGATACTTATTGGAAATGCACATGCCTGCCGCAACTGATTTCCTCATTATAATACAGTACAGCAATAAGAAACTACAACTACAAAAGAAATTCCATACATACAATTACGCGCTAGCACTAAAGTATAGCTAATTTCTAATCATGCACTAATTATTCAAACTACAAGAAAATCAGAAGAGTCCAGTGAGGTATCCTCGGCTAAGGGTCACCAGGTGAAACTACTACGTTCTTTACTTAAAACTGATTACTGTGTTGGTGAAACTTCTACGTTTTATTTACTTCAACTGCAGTGTGAAACTGAACATACTATCCCTTTACTTGTTTTTATCACTTCACTCAGCTACAGGATTTGCCCTGACAAACGCAACTCAAACTTATCCTATTCATTTATGACCCACAATATACATGCCAACGCAACCTGACTGCAAACAATGAACACAAAAGAATGGCCCTGAATTAGAAGAAATATTAACAATAACTCATATATTTCGTAAGTCATTTATCTCACAGAAGATCTTCATGACACGAGTTGCAGAAAATAAAGCAAGCAGCAAACACAGCAAGCTAAATAAAAAGATTCTAGCTACTATAGGCTCTAACTACTAACAGGCATGTGGTTAGCAAAGAAAAGATTTTGTTGCGGAGCAAACAATGTATTTATCAGATTTTATGTTATTGATATGACATCCAGTTCCAAAAATTATATAATCGTCAATAATTGCATTTTCCAAACACCAGCAGGTGCATCAATCAGCATTTCACAATCAATTTCCTACCAACACTAAATCTTCCTAATGGACACACGTCCAAACCGTCCGCTCAAGCTAACACTGTTAACCTCCGCCGGCCGCGGTGGTCTCGCAGTTCAGGCGCTCAGTCCGGAACCGCGCGACTGCTACGGTCGCAGGTTCGAATCCTGCCTCGGGAATGGATGTGTGTGATGTCCTTAGGTTAGTTAGGTTTAAGTAGTTCTACGTTCTAGGGGACTGATGACCACAGATGTTAAGTCCCATAGCGCTCAGAGCCATTTGAACCAAGCCATTTGTTAACCTCCATCACTGCTAACAATAACTTCCAACTGCGAGTCTTTCCAACCACAGAGTCTCTTAGCAAGGGCGCAGAGCGCTGTCAGTGATATCAACGCAGTCTACAGCGGTGCATAGCGCTGCCAACATACAAACACATAAACAGGCTTCTTGTATCTTCAGGCAACGTCCAAGTTTCAGCCAGGGAGAAACGGAAGCCGCATGCGGCCGATGGAGAAGCCGAATTAAATATATAGCACTGATATGTTTCGTATCATGTTGCATGTAGTTGATCCACAAGGTAAAACTTGGAGAAACTCTTTAAAACTTGCATTAATATATGGATCATGTGTGTTGTGCTGAGCTGTGCTAGCTTCTGGAGTTAAAAAATTTAAAATACACGAAAAAGTGGTTTTTGTTCACTACAGTTCTACTAGTTGAAAACCTAATATTGGGTTCCCGTATTACTACAAACAGAACTTAGTGCCGCACTAATATCGGAAATTGTAACAAAATCTTTTTTCCATTGAAAAACTTACTTTTTACGACGGTACCTGTGTGCTAAATGCAAGATGCTTGTTGCAAAGCAGAAACCAGAAACTACCCACTGTTAATAATGCTGTTTCCTTACGGAAGAAGCGCCGTAGACGGTAACAGGTAGGTTAGTCTTCAGACGGCTTTTCACGTTTACATAGCCTTTGTTGTTGTTTACATTAATCCTTTGCTGATAGTTCTCCAACAAGCCAACAAGTAAGGTAAGCAAAAACAGATATAATATAATATACACGTGAGCTACCCTCTGAACATGAAGCTGTGGGTTCAATACTGGTAACGGAGCTATTTGTGTAGTTAAGCAGCATTATTAACAACCATCCGCTATTACGTTTCTAATAGCGGATGGTTGCAGTTTTCTTCTTTGCTGGAATTAACTTGTAAAAACCTGCTTATTGGCACTTAGAATCAGTCAGCTTACCGGTACGACACTTAAGTTTTTAATAAAGTGTTTATTTGGTATTCTGCTCATAGCGGCATATTTCGGTGGTATCTGAATATCTTTTCAATTTTGCGCATACAAATCACTTATGTACAAACAGACTGAAATTGTTTTTCAATTTCTTGACACATCTCATATTCGCCACTTAGAAAGTTTTCCATTTCCACTCTTAGTGTAGCATTGGCGGTAAATACCCGCTGGAACATGGCGAGAGCTTCAATCGCTACAATCGACCAAACTGCTGAAATGGCGCAATTTAATAAACTCTTGAATACTGTTGTTAATACTGTGGACGCACCAGTAGAGACATGTAATACACACTCACTATTATACGTAGATTTTTAATCCTCATCTCATGAAATACACCCGTTAAATCACCGTACCAAGAATAATTAGCAATAAATTTTCTGCAATTACGAAAATAAATAGTACCTAAAATATTATGTACAGCGCTCTGAAATACACCTTCGGATTCACCTGAACAAGCACTATGAACGAGCGCTATTTAATGACGCCACGGAATAACAATTATTTTATGTCAGTCACCGGCTGTGTTTAATTAGTACCCATCAATGAAACGTAATTGTCCATGTTTACCCGTTTTTTCAGGTATGGATACGTATTATCGTAGAATACTATATTATCCAGTCACAGAACAGTGTTCACTTTATTTAGAGATATGAATATTTGATGATATGACAACAACATGTATAGCGAGAATTGTCTTAAAAATAGGTACCATATGTGAAATGGTAAGCGCGAAGATTGAAAAACTTAAACTGTTAGAAACATTCACAATTATTATTATTATTATTATTATTATTCCAAATCTAATCATGTAAACCATCTAAATATTAATGCACCCGAATGAAAACTTCAGTCACAAACACAACTACGCTAAAGAGCCAAAGGAACTCGTACACATGCCTAATATCGTGTAGCCCCCCCCCCCCCCCCCCCCGAGCATGCAGCACGACGTGGCATGGATACGACTAATGTCTGAAATAGTGTAGGAGGGAACTGACACCATCAGTCCTACAAGGCTGTCCACAAATCAGTAAGAATACGAGGGGGTGGAGACCTCTTCTGAACTGACCGTTGGAAGGCATCTGGGGTCTAAATTCAGAAGATTGTTCCTAGAACCACTCTGTAGGAGTGTGTGGGGTGTCGCATTATCCTGATGGAATATCCCAACTCCGTCGGGATGCATAATGGACATGAATGGATGCAGGTGAGCAAACAGGGCCGGCCGGTGTGGCAGAGCGGTTCTAGGCACCACAGTCTGGAACCGCGCGACCGTTACGGCCACAGGTTCGAATCCTGCCTCGGGCATGGATGTGTGTGATGTCTTTAGGTTGGTTAGGTTTCAGTAGTTCTTTGTTCTAGGGGACTGATGACCTCAGAAGTTAAGTCCCATAGCGCTCAGAGCCATTTCAACTATTTGATCAACAGGACGCTAACGTACGGGTCACCTGTCAAAATCGTATCTAGACGTACCACGTGTCCCATTTCACTCCAACTGCACACGCCCCACACTATTACAGAGCCTCCACCAACTTGAACATTTCCCTGCTGACATTCAGAGTCCATGGATTCATGAGGTAGTCTCCATACTCATACACGTCCATCCGCTCTATGCAATTTGAAACGAGATTTTTCCGACCAGGCAACATGTTTCCAGTCATCAACACTCCAACGTCGATGTTGAAGAGTCCGGTCGAGGCGTAAAGCTTTGTGTCATGCAGTCATCAAGGGTACACTAGTGGGCCTTCGACTCCGAAAGCCTATGTCGATGATGTTTCGTCGAATGGTTCGCTGGCTGACACTTATTGATTGCCCACCATTTAAATCTGCAGCAATTAGCGCATGGGTTGGACTTCTGTCACTTCGAACGATTCTCTTCAGTCGTCGTTGGTCCCGTTCTTGCAGCATCTTTTTCCGGCCGCAGCAATGTCGGAGATATTTTACCGAATTCGTGATATGGTCATACGGGAAAACCTCCACTTCATCGCTACCTCGGAGATGCTATGTCCCATCACTCTTGCGCCGACTATAATATCAAGTTAAAAATTATTTAAATGTAGCTAGCCTGCCATTACAGCAGCAGTAACCGATCTAACAACTGCGCCAGACTTGTTGTCGTATAGAGTCGTCGCTGACATCAGCCCTGTATTCCGCCTGTTTACATATCTCTGCATTTCAATACGCATACCTATACCAGTTTCTTTGGCGCTTCAGTGTACAATGTTAGGTTTTCTTGTGTGTGCTGAAGAATTTCTTCGTCATGGGTTTGAGCCCTAAATCATCTGTTTGGCGTGGGGGATGCACGGACCAACATAAGGGTCTAGCGTGTAAGTGAACGACACTCTCATTCCAGCGGTGAGGTGAGACGCTTGATAAGCCTTACGTCTAACACAAGTTATTGTGATGAATTTGGGCGGCAGACGGCTTCGCGTATCAATTACAGAATGGTATTCTTGATTTCTAATGGACAAGGTCATGTGAATATTGTTTTGATTAATAGAAAATATCGTCAGCTGCTATCCGGTATGCTTTAAATTTTTCGGCCATTGTTTACAACATACCTCTAAAGCATCGAATAAAGTTTGTACTAGCAGACTTTAGTAAGCTGCATTGCTTAACGTTTGCGATATTTGTTGAAGAATTTGGAATCTGTTTCCTCATTCCTGGTGTTGTGTTCCTTTAGTTAGAAAACTGACAACAAAATCAGTATATTTACAGACTTCGCCTTTTTTTTTACTGATCAATTCCTTCAAAATTTAAGTTGAGATATGCATCAACGTTTGGGACTTCAATTATTTTTGCTTTCTGTCTGACCAGTAATGTTTGGAGCCTTAGTGTCACTGAATAAACTGAATCACGTGTTTAAAACGCGAATCTGTTTGTGCCAGATGTAGTTCCTGACAGACTGGTATACATTGCACTGGTACATTGAATTTATTCGTCACTGCGAACATGGAAAACTATCTGCTGTTGAATGGAATGACGACAGTGAAAGTTTGTGAAGGAGAGGAACCCGTATATCCTACTTATCGCGAGTGAGTCAGGTTACCATTATTTTTTTTTTGAAGTTTTGTTATAGTAACTTGCCTGGCGCTCAAAGGGGAAGTTGGAGGCAAAGAGGGCAGGGATCAGAACCGTAGACCTTGCCACCACCGAGCGAGGTGGCGCAGTGGTTAGCACACTGGACTCGCATTCGGGAGGATGACGGTTCAATCCCATCTCCAGCCATCCTGATTTAGGTTTTCCGTGATTTCCCTAAATCGCTTCAGGCAAATGCCGGGATGGTTCCTTTGAAAGGGCACGGCCGATTTCCTTCCCAATCCTTCCCTAACCCGAGCATGAGCTCCGTCTCTAACGACCTCGTTGTCGACGGGTCGTTAAACTCTAACCACCACCACCTTGCCACCATGTTCGGTTCGCACCCTCGTAGGAACCAAGGAAAGCGTATGGAACGTGGGGTAGAGGTACAAACAACTTCAATTGCGTATGTGTTTATTTCCCTCTTTTTTTAAAGAAATTAACATTAATGCCACCGAGAATATCAGGAAAACGGGGTCGCCAGGAGGAGGCCGCTGCAAGACGTCAGACTCATTGAGGCTATCGACGTACATTTTTTCCTAGAAGAACATTCTGATGACCAGAGAATATATCGGTACTGTGGAAGAGGCGGGGACCAACTCTTCGTGACCGGAAGCCCCCCAGCTCTGGGGTGGATTAAGGAAGACTGTGTACGGGAAATTGGGGAAGACTTGTCTGTAGTGTGCATTCCTGACAATTGTACAACGGCGTTCATTATGGAACTGCCAGAAATCAAGGATACTTTCTCGCCATCAGCAAACAAGTAGTCAGTAGCCACTTCACAGAGTTTGTCTTCCCTTGCGGGAAGTATTCGCGTAAGTATCCCGCGTCCGGAAAAACCAGCAGTTGACTAGGTATCTGACGAGTAGTCGTACGGGTAATTAGGGACAACATCTGTCACACCAATAACCAGACACCTCTCGTCGATCTATACACTAGGTGATGGTCGTCTGTGCCCACGACATCACAGGTGGTACACAACGGCGTGTCCGAGATTCTTGCTTCCCATTGACAGTAAGGTATCCTACTGACTGCACGTCAGTGGTAGGATAAAGAGATTACACCGACAGCCAAACGGCACGCCCCCTTCCCCCATCCAGCAATAGTCGGTGCTACTAAAGAAAGCCATAGATCGCCTTCATAGACGTCAAGTGCATTGGCATTGTCGCAGTAGGAATTTAGCTCGAGGAAAAACTGGTGGGATTAAAAGAAGGGCAGAGGAATGCCCGAAAGCGGGATAGTTGCTGGGATAGAGTGTGGTGGAAAGCCTCCAGCAACAGGCTGGTGAGCTCATTTGAGAGCTATTGAAAAGGGGCTATAACTGTGACAAGCACATGATACAGGCCTCCTGCACCTCGGGAGAGTAAGGCTCTTGTAGTTATCTTGAACAGCAAACCGTGGAAAACAAGTGAACCTAAAGCCGCTAGCATGTGGCGGGCCATGGATGGCGGTGCAGGAAGTGTCCTTGACGCACTGAACGATGTATCGAGATGGGAGGAGTGATATGGCCATGGTAGAGTACACGAGATGTAGCTCAGCGAAGGAGCTGCTGTTGAGTAACATCAAGGTTCTGTAGTCCGTTCAAACTGCCGCCAGAAGGAGTCGAAATGTTTAATAGAACTCCAGTGGGAGGCCGTCACCACCAGCAGACCAGTTCATAGGACCTGCCTGAACAGCAACCGTGATGTTGGCAAGCAGATCCATCGTGTCATCCATGGAAACCGAGCCAAGGGCGAGTCTCGAGACCGCCGTGATGCTGCAAGGGTTGTGACATTGTTCATAGTATAGCATAACGTAATGTACATGGAGGGCAGACCCTACATCCCGTTGGGTATCAAAACGTCCCTCATGGGTCATAGAAACATTAATCAATATCTACATCTACATCTACATCTACATACATACTCCGCAATCCACCATACGGTGCGTGGTAGAGGGTACCTCATACCACAACCAGCATCTTCTCTCCCTGTTCCACTCAAAAACAGAACGAGGGAAAAATTACTCCCTATATGCCTCTGTACGAGCCCTAATCTCTCTTATCTTTGTGGTCTTTCCGCGAAATATAAGTTGACGGCAGTAAAACTGTACTGCAGTCAGCCTCAAATGCTGGTTCTCTAAATTTCCTCAGTAGCGATTCACGAAAAGAACGCCTCCTTTCCTCCAGAGACTCCCACCAGAGTTCCTGAAGCATCTCCGTAACACTCGCATTATAATGAAACCTACCAGTAACAAATCTAGCAGCCCGCCTCTGAATTGCTTCTATGTCTTCCCTCAATCCGACGTGTAGGGATCCCAAACGCTCGAGCATTACTCAAGAATAGGTCGTATTAGTGTTTTATAAGCGGTCTCCTTTACAGATGAACCACATCATCCCTTCCCCACAACTGCCATTAAATGCTTGTCCCACTTCATATCGATCTGCATTGTTAAGCCAAAATATTTAATAGACGAGACTGTGTCAAGCGCTACGCTACTAATGGAGTATTCAAACATTCCTGGATTCTTTTCTTATTCATATGCATTAATTTACATTTATCTAAATTTAGAGTTAGCTGCCATACTTTACACCAATCACAAATCCTGTCCAAGTCATCTTGTATCTCCTACAGTCACTCAACGACGACACCTTCCCGTACACCACAGCATCATTAGCAAACAGCGGCACATTGCTATCCACCCTATCCAAAAGATTATTTATGTAGATAGAAAACAACAGCGGACCTACCACATTTCCTTGGGGCACTGCAGGTGATACCCTCACCTCCGATGAATACCCACCATCGAGGACAACGTACTGGGTTCTACTACTTAAGAAGTCTTCGAGCCACTCACATATTTGGGAACCAATCCTATATGCTCGTACCATAGTTAGGAGTCTGCAGTGGGGAACCGAGTCAAACGCTATCCGGAAGTCAAGGAATATGTCCTCCGCTATGACGTGATACACAGATGGACGCTCCTGCTCGCGTGTGGGCGCCCGGATCGTAGCTTATTCAAGGTGGTGTCGGGAGAGGGATGTGAGTGGCGCTTTGGCATGATTCGACATCGTCTGGCGCTCTGGAGAATATGGAATCAAGAATGGTGAGATAGAATTCTTGAGTTCGTCGCCATTGCAGGAAGAGAGGAGTGACTGTCTCTGTGAAGGACGTTGAACACTGACGTTGGCCCATAGGCACTGACGATCCTGACGCCACTAAATATGAGAGCCAGACATCTGGCATCAGAGAGTTAGACAGTTGTATCAACAAGGATACCGTCACGTTAGTTGATCGCCACCCCACTACCAGTAGGGTAAGCATCAGAAACATGTGCTGTAAAACCATGGGGAGCACAGATTACTGCTACGTGCACCTACTGAAAGAGAGCAATGTCAACGTCGGTGGCATACACATTTGATGGAGTGAAGCCAGTTTGAGGAGTATGCAAAAAGTGATGATAATGACCGTGGCTATGCGATAAATCTGGAAAGCTGAGATGCCCAGGAGGACGACGAATCAAATGCGTGGGAAGCATAGGGAACTACCTGTTAGGCCCCTGTGGAGGGGCACATCACTGTGACAGGGATGGAGCCGACCCCACACCACCTCCAGAATGTCGCATTGACGTCGCCCGCCAATGGAGACAGAAGTCTCACCGTGCCGGCTCAATGGAACACTATCAGAGATGTGCCCACAGGGGCATCAGATACAGAAAGGGAGCCAACCGCTTCAGACGCAGGTGGGGGAAGGTCGCTGACTGGGGATTGAGTTGCCAGGGCGTCAGAGGACGGCGCACCATCGGTAGCAGGATCGTCACCCTGTGCACACATCCGATGGACATAGTCATACGAAGGGGTACTACCTTGTCACTTTCTCGGCAACCGTTCGTGTTATTCCGTTACGTAGGGTTGGTGGCTATTATCCGACATGTGGCCAGATTGCAGAAAAGCGGAGATCGCTAGAGCTTCATCATCGAGAACCATGGAATCGGGACAGACAGCTTGTCCCTACTGACGGTCGTCGTTCGTTTGTATTTGTAGGAGTGTAGGAGAGACGGGTGAAACTTCCATCGTGTCATCGAGAGGAGTCGACGCCGTTGCCGACTGATTCAAGTGGAGCGCAGCAGACCGCACCGCCGCAGACGCACAACATAGGGGTAACGCTGTGTGCACCGTTGGAGGAGGGGCGTTTGCTATCCGCGTCTGAATCAATCTACTTCGGAAACATTCAGAAGGGACACGGCCTTCTCGGCCGCAACCTGAACATGTCTGAAGCTGGCCATTACACAGCACCGCAGTCGGCAAAAGCCAAGTGAGAAGGCACTGTTTCCGTAGTTCAATTTTTATGTGACGTTCACATTTGAGGAAGCAGTTTTTTCGAACGTCTTCCACGTTTCAGCAACGTGGCTCACGCTGTTGCCGTTAGATGTAAGGCACCCACCACAAAGTGCGATGGTAACCTCAAATGGGAGTTTGGAAAGACGCAAATTTTGGGGCCAAAATCAGCGTGGTCAACCCCTACAGTCTCTACATGTCGGTCAGAGTATTGTTACTTGAGAGCGTTAGCGTGGCGCCGCACAACATCATTGCACAGCTCGTCTTTCGCCAGCGTTGTGAACACAGTAGTACTGAGGATCGAAAAATAAATTCCGAGGACATCTTGTGGTGGGAGACGCATTTCATCACATGTAAAAATTTCTACTTCATACGTCTTCGGTCGTTCATGATTCAAAGCAAAAGTTAATTAAACTGTGACTTGACGTTAAGAAAACGCCATAATTATCGATGAAGTTGGACTCTGGGAGCAGCCGCTACGCGGAACTAAACAATGCGCGCTCGCTCGCAAGCAGCACAACGGGTGAGATGCCCCTGGCGAAGGCAGACTGCCGTGCACACCTAACGACGAGACGCAAACTTACTCATGTCTTCAGCCATGAGTCTACAATCCCTATTCGCACATCCATTGCGTATAGTCGCGTGCGGGTGAGACATTTTACTTCACAGTCTCTTGCCTAATGTCGGCTTATAAATGCAATATTTCAGTGCTTCAGTTATTCGTAATTACGTTGCAAAGTTCCTTTGGACATATATACATGTCTAAAGGATAGGCATTGGCCATGAGCCGTGCATGGATAGCCAAACGGTAAGGCGACCGCTCGCGTTAAGCGGGAAATCTGAGTTTGAGTCCCGGCCCTGCACAAACTTTCATTGTCGTCATTCCATTCCACGGAAGACGGTTGCCCGTATTCGCCACGTTGCCTCCTCGTTTGGACAAGCATACGTGTCCAAAGTATCTTTGCATCGTAATTTGGGATAACACAGGCATTGTGGTATCGTGTAATGCACTGGTATCGTCGCACATGAGACAGAGCCAAAAGGCTTTGAAGACAAGTGACATCACGCTCGTTCCCAGGCCCACGCAGAGCGGCTGTATTGTACCTTTCTGTTGGAACATTTCGCCATTCATCATAAATGGTATGACTGGAGGCGGTTTGTCCATGTAGTACGTGGTACGGGTCCGACTCTGCCGGGGTTCACGCATCCAAACTCCCCAGTCTCTCGATAAGAGTTACACGATAACTGGTTTGAACTGATAACAATAACATCGTCTACATCCTGTGGGCATGCCTGCGCAGTGTATATGAAGCACTGAAAATAATACATCATTGTATTTTCGAACGTTTGAGGAAACAAGTGCTCAGAAATCGACAGGTTATAATTTTGTCGTCATAAATTGTTAGCTTTGCACAATTAACAATTCTTGTCTACTAATTGTTTTTTTCCGTAGACCGTGCATCAACATCATAGGCCGCTATGGTGAACCGTATGCGTGTACATTATCCCAAGAACTGTTAAGCGCTTCACTGAGCATAGTTTTCGTTTATTACGTCTTATTTATTCCAGTTACATTCCTTTATCGAACGTGGAAGAATCTTACCTTGTACGGCTTTCAGTGTGCTGTGAGGAGTCTTATTTTGTGTTCACGATCCATATGGAAGAGCTAGGTAGAGGGTGTAGTACATTCCTAGTTTACTCCCATGATACTGCCGCCCACGAAAGTCGGAAAGTGTCTATATTCCCAAAGGCTACCCCATGAACCATGGACCTTGCCGTTGGTGGGGAGGCTTGCGTGCCTCAGCGGTACAGATGGCCGTACCGTAGGTGCAACCACAACGGAGGGGTATCTGTTGAGAGGCCAGACAAACGTGTGGTTCCTGAAGAGGGGCAGCAGCCTTTTCAGTAGTTGCAGGGGCAACAGTCTGGATGATTGACTGATCTGGCCTTGCAACATTAACCAAAACTGCCTTGCTGTGCTGGTACTGTGGACGGCTGAAAGCAAGGGGAAACTAGGGCCGTAATTTTTCCCGAGGGCATGCAGCTTTACTGGATGGATAAATGATGATGGCGTCGTCTTGGGTAAAGTATTCCGGAGATAAAACAGTCCCCCATTCGGATCTCCGGGCGGGGACTACTCAAGAGGACGTTGTTATCAGGAAAAAGAAAACTGGCGTTCTACGGATCGGAGGGTGGAATGTCAGATACCTTAACCGAGCAGGTAGATTAGAAAATTTGAAAAGGGAAATTGATAGGTTAAAGTTAAATGTAGTGGGAATTAGTGAAGTTCGGTGGCAGGAGGAACAAGACTTTTGGTCAGGTGAATTCAGGGTTATAAACACAAAATCAAATAGGGGTAATGCAGGAGTAGGTTTAATAATGAATCAAAAATAGGAGAGCGAGTAAGCTACTACTAACGGCATAGTGAACGCATTATTGTGGCCAAGATAGACACGAAGCCCACGCCTACTACAGTAGTACAAGTTTATATGCCAACTAGATCTGCAGATGATGAAGAAATTGAAGAAATGTATGATGAGATAAAAGAAATTATTCAGGTAGTGAAGGTAGACGAAAATTTAATAGTCATAGGCGACTGGAATTCGAGAGTAGGAAAAGGGAGAGAAGGAAAGATGGTAGGTGAGTATGGATTGGGGCTAAGAAATGAAAGAGGAAGCCGCCTAGTAGAATTTTTCACAGAGCATAACTTAATCATAGCTAACACTTGGTTCAAGAATCACGAAAGAAGGTTGTATACATGGAACAATCCTGGGGATACTAGAAGGTATCAGATTGATTATATAATGGTAAGACAGAGATTTAGGAACCAGGTTTTAAATTGTAAGACATTTCCAGGTGCAGATGTGGACTCTGACCACAATCTATTGGTTATGAACCGTAAATTAAAACTGAAGAAACTACAAAAAGTTGGGAATTTAAGGAGATGGGACCTGGATAAACTGAAAGAACCAGAGGTTGTACAGAGTTTCAGGGAGAGCAAATGGGAACAATTGACAGGAATGGGGGAAAGAAGTACAGTAGAAGAAGAATGGGTAGCTCTGAGGGATGAAGTAGTGAAGGCAGCAGAGAATCAAGTAGGTAAGAAGACGAGGGCTAGTAGAACTCCTTGGGGAACAGAAGAAGTATTGAACTTAATTGACGAAAGGAGAAAATATAAAAATGCTGTTAATGAAGCAGGCAAAATGGAGTACAGACGTCTCAAAGATGAGATGGAAATGGCGAAGCAGGGATGGCTAGAGGACAAATGTAAGGATGTAGAGGCTTATCTCACTAGGGGTAAGACAGATATTGCCTACAGGAAAATTAAAGAGACCTTTGGAGAAAAGAGAACCAATTTTATGAATATCAAGACCTTAGATGGAAACCCAATTCCAAGCAAAAGCCGGCCGAAATGGCCGCGCGGTTCTGGCGCTGCAGTCTGGAACCGCGAGACCGCTACGGTCGCAGGTTCGAATCCTGCCTCGGGCATGGATGTGTGTGCTGTCCTTAGGTTAGTTAGGTTTAACTGGTTCTAAGTTCTAGGGGACTAATGACCTCAGCAGTTGAGTCCCATAGTGCTCAGAGCCATTTTCTAAGCAAAGAAGGGAAAACAGAAAGGTGGAAGGAGTATATAGAGTGTCAACACAAGGGCGATGTACTTGAGGACAATTTTATGGAAATGGAAGAGGATGTAGATGAAGATGAAAAGGGAGATACGATACTGTGTGAAGAGTTTGACAGAGCACTGAATTGCCTGAGTCCAAACAAGGCCCCGGGAGTAGACAACATTCCATTACAACTACTGACGGCCTTGGGAGAGCCAGTCCTGACAAAACTCTATGAGACAGGCGAAATACCCTCAGACTTCACGAAGAATATAATAATTCCAATCCCAAAGAAAGCAGGTGTTGACAGATGTGAAAATTACCAATCAATCAGTTTCATAAGTCACAGCTGCAAAATACTAACGCGAATTCTTTACAGACGACTGGAAAAACTAGTAGAAGCCGACCTCGGGAAGATCAGTTTGGATTCCGTAGAAATACTGGAACACGTGAGGCAATACTGACCTTACGATTTATCTTAGAAGAAAGATTAAGGAAAGGCAAACCCACGTTTCTAGCATTTGTAGACTTAGAGAAAACTTTTGACAATGTTGACTGGGATACTCTCTTTCAAATTCTAAAGGTGGCAGGGGTAAAATACAGGGAGCGGAAGGCTATTTACAATTTGTACAGAAACCAGACGGCAGCTATAAGAGTCGAGGGGCATGAAAGGGAAGCAGTGGTTGGGAAGGGAGTGAGACATGGTTGTAGCCTCTCCCCGATGTTATTCAATCTGTATATTGAGCAAGCAGTAATTGAAACAAGAGAAAAATTCGTAGTAGGTATTAAAATCCACGGAGAAGAAATAAAAACTTTGAGGTTCGCCGATGACATTGTAATTCTATCAGAGACAGCAAAGGACTTAGAAAAGCAGTTGAATGGAATGGACAATGACTTGAAAGGAGGATATAAGATGAACATCAACAAAAGCAAAACGAGGATAATGGAATGTAGTCAAATTAAGTCGGGTGATGCTGAGGGAATTAGATTAGGAAATGAGGCCCTTAAAGTAGTAAAGGAGTTTTTCTATTTGGGGAGAAAAATACATGATGATGGTCGAAGTAGAGAAGATATAAAACATAGACTGGCAATGGCAAGGAAAGCGTTTCTGAAGAAGAGATATTTGTTAACATCGAGTATAGATTTCAGTGTCAGGAAGTCGTTTCTGAAAGTATTTGTATGGAGTGTAGCCATGTATGGAAGTGACACATGGACGATAAATAGTCTGGACAAGAAGAGAACAGAAGCTTTCGAAATGTGGTGCTACAGAAGAATGCTGAGGATTAGATGGGTAGATCACATAACTAATGACGAAGTATTGAATAGAACTGGGGAGGAGAGGAGTATGTGGCACAACTTCACAAAAAGAACGGACCGGTTGGTAGGACATGTTTTATGGCATCAAGGAATCACAAGTTTAGCATTTTAGGGCAGCGTGGAGGGTAAAAGTTGTAAGAGGGAGACCAAGAGTTGAATACACTAAGCAGGTTCAGAAGGATGTGGGTTGCAGTAAGTACTGGGAGATGAAGAAGCATGCACAGATAGAGTAGCATGGAGAGCTGCATCAAACCATTCTCAGGACTGATGACCACAACAACAACACAGAAAAAAAAAGGTTCAAATGTCTCTGACCATTAGGGACTTAACATCTGAGGTCATCAGCCCCCTAGAACTTTTAACTACTGAAACCTAACTAACCTAAGGCCATCACACAGATCGATGCCCGTGGCAGGACTCGAACCTGCGACCGTAGCGGTCGCGCGGTTCCAAACTGATGTGCCTAGAACCGCACGGCCACTTCGGTCGGCCAAATGCTAACAGCTAGTACCAACAGCCTTGTCGCAGTGGTAACACCGGTTTTCGTCAGATTACCGAAGCTAAGCCTGGCCGTTCTTTGCTAACACGTAGATGAGTAACTACCCCGTTCTCCTGAGAGCTGTTGACTACTGAGGAGTTACATGATTCAGACAAAGGTACGCAGAACGGTGTACCGAGCTCATGCCCCTCCGTAACCTCATTCAGTGACGCCTGTAGGCTGAAGATGACAACGGCATTCTGTGTGTACCGTACTGTTATGACCACAGAGACCCGTTCGGACGGAGTAATAGCTAGTCGTTTCTGTTAACTTTACTTGTAATCTGGTGCTCTTAGTGACTGATCTTACCAATCTGTTTCCTATGCTCTTTTATCACAAGAACCATTCAATTAAAAAATCAAGTATGTGCACTGATATTGTAATGATATGTGACAATATACAGTGCAGCTGTGTTAAAAATCTGATGGTGGTGCAACGCGAAACGCGCAATGGGAAGTTGAAACAAAGGAAAAAGATTCTTTGAGCAAAGAAAAGTATATAATCATCAGTGCTAACATGGTCACAGATCCCATCAAATACTTGTTGTCTGGGATGGTGTTGAACCGTGGCACCACTGAATTAGTAGGTTGTTCTGTCTCAGGCGTAGTATGGACTATCTGTCTTGCGGCCCCATTGCCAATATCTATGAGGAAGAGTTGGTATCTGTTCGTTGTGTCCTTAGAAGGTCTTTGCTTGGCGAGATATATACAGGGTTCGCTCGGCCCGAGAGGGAGGCACGAAGTTTGGCGATTGGCAGTACGGCCGCTACAAGAGGTGGACACGAGGTCCGAATGGCCGAAACCAAGACCTGCACATGGAGGGCCTGCGCCGCGGGGACTTACCGGAGTTCTTCACCGGGGCAGCGTCGACTACAAGCAGCTGGCCGACATTCCGTCGGCTGGTTGGCAGCATTCCTGTCGGACGACCGTTCGTTGCCTGGCTGTTGTCTTCTCGCTGGCTTTCACGGCACCACTCAATAACCGCTGCGACGAACCGTGGATCAATGGAACTGCTTGCTGGTAAAGGGGAGTAACATTTTGTAATCCTTGTCTACCTGTCCTCATTATTTTCTGGTTTATACCCGAACCTCAGAATTTTACTCGGTCAAAAAAAAGGGGGGTGGAGCCCCTCCACGCCCACACCGGCATGATGGCCAACACAAAAGGTCTACTGCCATCTCTGCATAAGGGTTAGTATTCACTAAAGTGAGGTGTCGCAGGATGTGGGTACTGCGATGTTTGCGTACGTCTGGTTAGGATTAACCATTAATACGCGCTCATCTGGAGATAGATTGGTCGAAATCTGACGAAGGGTAGCGGTTTGAAGGGCAGAGGAAAAAAAAGTGCCAAGGCAAGAGCCAAGGGAAAAAAACCTCTGCGAAAGTTAGGTCGGGCGGCAAGAGCAGTAGCGGTTGTCTTGCTGCCTGCGATAGGTTGTGCAAGGATAGGCTTTGTTAGTAGTGGGTATCATGCATGTCGATACCTTGACGTTGTGCGTTTGTGCTGCTCGGCGGCTGGCGCTGGGTGCTGGTACAGAGTCCTCGTTCAGCGTCCTGCGACCTGCAACAGTTATGTTTGTTATCGGTCTTGTGTCCGATAGGTCATATACCGGAGGCACAGTGTGAGGGAGTGTTGGGAGATTGTTCGTGCGTCTGTGGGCGAGCTCGTCGGTGTCCCTGCTGTGGCCTGTTGGTCGGCTCTAATAGCAGCTGGTAGTTGCCAGTCAGTATTGCTGATATGCAGGGGCTTACCGACGTTTGTCGCTGTTTGCGTATGTTAGTTTACCATAGGTGGTTATGCCCTAGCTAGCAGTGTCTTTGGTCGCTTGTGTTTCCACCTGTGGTTGTGAGCGTAGTTTCCCAGAGTGTGGATGAAAGGATTGTTCGAGTGTCTCGAGTTCCTGTATAGTCGTGTAGCGTGTTTCTTGAATACTTCCTTGAGGGTATCAAGGCGGTATTCATGGTGAAGATCCACGGTGCGTGTGTAGCGTGGAGCATTGCTAATGATTCGTAGCACTTTGTTCTGTATGATCTGCAGGCGGCGCAGTCGTGTGGGAGCTGCATATCCCCAGACGGGAGCTGCGTACGTCATCAGAGGTCTAATCAGTGTAGTGTATAAGGACCTCGACACCCTCCTATTCAGTGTGCTTTCCCTGTTGAGCATTGGGTAGAGCTGTTTGAGCCTCGCGTGCGCTCGGTTGGCAACGTATTCGATGTGGTCCCCCCATGTAAGTTTCCGGTCCAGCCAGACACCAAGGTATCTGACTTTCTCTCGGAAACGTATTGGGCGTGTATGTAGTGTTATCGGTCTACAGTGTTGGTGTTTGCGCAGTAGTTTCGGTCTGCGTGTGAACAGAACTGCTTCGCAATTGTCGACGTTTACTTTAATACGCCATCGCTCCAGCCAAGGCTCAGCTGTTCTGAGTGCTGTCTGTATTCGTGAGTTGATGTTCGACGGTCTCCAGTCTTGCGCGAGGATGGCTGTGTCATCCGCGTAGACGGCTAACGTCGTGTTTCGTGTCGCTGGGTAGTCATTAATGTACAGGTTAAACAAGATGGGCCCCAGAATGCTTCCTTGGGGTACTCCAGCTTGGATACCGTGTTGTGTTGATTGTTTACCCTGCACGTTAGTGTTGAAACATCTGTTCGTGAGATATGAGTGTATGAGACGTACGAGTCCGTCTGGGAAACCAGCTTCGCTTAGTTTGCGTATGAGTACGTTGTGCCAGAGACGATCGAAAGCCTTTTCGATGTCTAGGAACACGGCCCCTGTGGCTTTGTTCATGTTGTAGCCGTGTGTTATATGTTCGACTACGCGGAGGAGTTGTTGTGTTGTCGAGTGGTGATTCCTAAAGCCGAATTGCTCCGGTCTTAGGGTGTCGTTGGCGATGCAATGCCTAGTGATACGTTTTAGTATTACCTTCTCAACAATCTTGCTGAGCGAGCACAGCAGACTGATGGGTCGGTAATTTTGTGGGAGGGAGTGGTCTTTCCCTGGCTTCCTGAACATCAGGACCTTGGCCGCCTTCCAAAAGTCAGGGAAGTGTTGGTGTGTCAGGATGGCATTCGTTAGGTGTGTGAGATATTCTACGGCTTTATCCGTGAACTCCTGGAGGACACGGTTTTGAATGCCATCAGGCCCAGGGGCTTTACTAGCGTTGGTGTGCTTGATAGCCCATGTGACTTCATTTGTGCTAGCACGTCTGATTACGTCGCGCGAGGGCTGGGCTACAAGTCGTGTAACCTCCTGGTCCGTTTCAAGTGTGAATGCTGGGTCTGAAGGAACCAGATTCGGCGTGAAGGACGCTGCAAGTGTTGTGGCCATAAGCTCTGCCTTCTCCGTCGCGGAGTAGGCTGGGCCGTCTGGTCCTTGTAACGTGGGAATGTAATGTTTCTCCCTGGTGAAGTGTCTGGCCAGCTGCCACACGCCAGGACGTGTGGTATCCAGCCGAGTGAGTCTCGGTCGGCTCTTTTGTCGTAGATATAGGCAGTAGTATTGTAGTAAGAATAGGCAGTAATATTGTACCAAGACACTGTTCGTCGTTTGAAAATTTGTTCCGTTATTATATGGCTTTTCCTTTCTGGTTCCTACCGGATCATTAATGTTCTAATTAACCAGCTCCTGGTCATAATTACAGCCGTAACAGGGTGCCGTTAAACAGAGAGAGACCTTGTGGTTAGATTTAGATGTTATCCGTTCAATTCATTGATTGTAATTGCATTTCTTAGTCATTAGTTACAATATGAACTACCTGTCGTACTAAGCTGTTCGTTTCTGTGTTTTAGATCCGGTTGTTATTGGTGTACTTAAGCTGGATCTCGTGGTTCCGTCGAGTGATGGAAAATATTTGTGGTAAGGACTATGGGACCAAACTGCTGAGGTCATCGGTCCCTAGGCTTACGTACTACTTAACCTAACATAAACTAACTTACGCTACATGCAACACACACACACACACACCCGCTCGAACAGTGACAAGACGACTAAGACCGCACGGCTATCCCGCCATGCGTCGAGTGATGTTTAAAGACGTTCCTTTAGAGCCGTCTTAATAATTGACACCCAGTTTAACCTTGAAAATATTAACAGTCAACTGTCAACAGGGCTTTAGTCAATTGTCACACGGGAGTTGTTCGAATTCAGTTTCACTTCGGTTGCCAACTGAAATTTAGAGGTTGGTCGCTTTGAAGTAAGCCTTAAAATAGTCATACTGTTTGCTAATTTGTTTAACCTTTAAGCACAGGTGCGCATCATAACCCCTTTCAAATTAAAAGTTAAGTCATCTGTTTTGAGTAATTGAAACATTCTTGCCATCAATGGTGCTTATAAAGTTTTCATGTGTTGCAGAAGGGCATTTAATGAGACAGACTGTGTCCAGCGCGGTAGTAAACAGTGCTGTTTTACCCGATAACGGGCGGGCTGCAGGTCCATAGGTCTTGTAGTCATTGTCATATTTGGCAGTAACGCTCTGATTTCTTTTGCAAAGATTAAAACCTTATTCAACTTAAGGTTTAAGGGCAAAAGAATTTTTCAAACTTGTACAGTTTGTTAATGAAAATTTTTGTCTAAATGCTTCGATTATCTGTAAAACAATTTTTATGTTGTTAAATATACAGGTTGCGTGAAAAAAAAAGTTGTATAGATGGGTCCTCTCTTTCACGTTTTCCTTAATTCCAGTATATACCACGTATCATTGGTAGCAGAGCGTAGTTTCCGACCCGATAGCGGGGGCTTGTCACGATTTTCATTTCACGCTCCCTGTTTTAGTTTAATTTTCGAACATTCTTGTTTTGAGAAATTGTCTAGCTATTCTAGTTTGTGCACGGGCGTACCACGGATCCTAGTCAATGTCCCGCTTTTTCGAACCTAAAACGGGGTCTGCTCGAGTATGAACTGAACAGTTGGGAGCAAAATGTTTACTGTACAGTGGTGGAGCTGGCAGCCAGGCTACGGGCAGCGTTGTCGACACCACTCCGATTCTGTCAGCATGTTATGGAAGATGTGCCACAATTTACGGACCATTATTGTAGCATTGAATCAATTACGAGAAAATCACTACTTTCTGCAAAATAATCAACCAACCATGAAACAGATGAAGCGCATACATGCACAATTAGTCCGTCTGTGCAATGGAATAGAGGATCTTAAACTTCTTTAACCGAGCCCTGAGCAGTTAGCACGTGTCATTAGGTTAAACAATCATCTCTTTGATTTGCATGCTTTAGAATTAGGAAGTGAGGCTGATACAAATAATATACAATGCGCTTCCGAAAATCCAACTGCCGAATGTGGATCCGTCGCCCATGGCTAAGTGATAGGTCTGGGGCATATTTTGCCAGCCTCCCTAACCCGATTGTGTGTCTCTTAATCTATAAAATATTGAACAGGTTTTGTGGCTGCTAGTTAAATCTGAGTAGCATGCTAACACATTGAGGATACCCCATCACGTAGTACTTGTCACACTCTACCCGTTAGCACGCGGTGGCTTAAATACACTACTGGCCATTAAAATTGCTACACCACGAAGATGACGTGCTACTGAAGCGAAATTTAACCGACAGAAGAAGATGCTGTGATATGCAAATGATTAACTTTTCAGAGCATTCACACAAGGTTGGCGCCAGTGGCGACACCTACTACGTGCTGACATCAGGAAAGTTTCCAACCTACTTCTCCTACACAAACAGCAGTTGACCGGCGTTGACGGGTGAAACGTTGTTGTGATGCCTCGTGTAAGGAGGAGAAATGCGACTTTGATAAAGGTCAGATTGTAGCCTATCGCGATTGCCGTTTATCGTATCGCGACATTGCTGCTCTCGTTGGTCGAGATCCAATGACTGTTAACAGAATATGGAATCGGTGGATTCAGGAGGGTAATACGGAACGCCGTGATGGATGCCAACGGCCTCGTATCACTAGCAGTCGAGATGACAGGCATCTTATCCGCATGGCTGTAGACGATCGTGCAGCCACGTCTCGATCCTTGAGTCAACAGAAGGGGACGTTTTCAGGACAACAACCATCCGCACGAACAGTTCGACGACGTATGCAGCAGCATGGACTATCAGCTCGGAGACCATGGCTGCGGTTACCCGTGACGCTGCGTCATGGGCAGGAGCGCCTGCGATGGTGTACTCAACGACGAACCTGGGTACACCAATGGCAAAACATCATTTTTTCGGATGAATCCACGTTCTATTTACAGCATCATGTTAGTCGCATCCGTGTTTGGCGACATGGCGGTAAACGCACATTGGAAGCGTGTATTCGTCATCGCTGTACTGGCGTATCACCCGGCGTGATGGTATGGGGTGCCATTGTTTACACGTCTCTGTCACCTCTTGTTCGCGTTGACGGCACTTCGAACAGTGGACGTTACATTTCAGATGTGTTACGACCCGTGGCTGTACCCTTCATTCGATCCTTGCGAAACCCTACGTTTCAGCAGGGCCATTCTGGATACAGAATGTGTTCGACTGCTGCCCTGGCCAGAACATTCTCCAGATCTCTCACCAATTGAAAACCTCTGGTCAATGGTGGCCGAGCCACTGGCTCGTCACAATACGCCAGTCACTACTCTTGATGAACTGTGGTATGGTGTTGAACCTGCATGGGCAGCTATACCTGTACACGCCACCCAAGCTCTGTTTGACTCAATGCTGAGGCGAATCAAGGCCGTTATTACGGCCAGAGGTGGTTGTTCTGGGTACTGATTTCTGAAGATCTATGCACACAAATTAAGTGAAAATGAAATCACATGTTAGTTCTAGTATACTATATTTGTCCAATGAATACCCGTCTATCATCTGCATTTCTTCTTGGTGTAGCAATTTTAATGGCCAGTAGTGTAATCTACTGTCCGAAACTTTAGAGCAGGATGAGACGATCGGGCAATTGAGGCAGTCGCTGGTGGAGATTAGGTTATCAGTCGAATTAAGTTGCTAATGACTTGGGAGGTATTCGGCCTGAAGACAGGTCCCAGATCGCATTCTCTCTTCGTCTCGTGTATCTTCGTTAGTCAGAAAATCATGTTAACTCTGTTATGAAATTTTCTTTTACCGATGAACAGCAAAATGAGTTAACAGGGGGACACAAGATTTATCTAACACCGGTCCAGAAGGCAGCATGAAAGGTAGAGCACGCTGTTCAATGAAACCAGGGATAGTCGATACTACATCTGAGCCAGTAACGACACGACAGACAGAACAGACTAGTAATTAAATGGCGCCACGGGTCAAGCCCCCCCCCCCCCCCCTCTCAAAACTGAAAAGCCTGCCCCGGGGCTAAGAAAATTTTGTCGTTCATTGCTTCGATTACGTGTAAAACACAGTTTACATGTTGTTAAATGAACGTGTGAAAAGAAAGTTATATTGGTGTATCCTCTCCTCCACGATTCCCGTAATTCCTGTGTGTACCGCATATCAGGTGTGTCCCAAGGAAACTCGACGTCACCGAGAGAGGCCTTTCGTTTAAAATAACAGCTGTCTTCAGCAGCTCCAGCAAGTTCGGGGGATGCAATTGTTGTACATGAGGCCCACTTGAAGAGCGTCTGAATTTCCACTATCCATTCTTTCGTATGATTTCAAGCTTCTAGTCTTGACTGCCAGTTCCTCCCACAATAGCACTAGCAGCTGTAGTCCCAGTCAAGACCGTTTCCAATAACAAATTTCTTGTCATGAAAGGAAGTAAAATATTTGGGTCTCCAAATAGTGTTTTCCCATTTCTATGTGAGTGGAACTAGTAAACATCGACTGCAGCGCGTGGTTTCAACGTCTTGTCTATGACAGATAATGATTCAAACGTCGAATTTCATTACGTAATGTAGTACTTAAATTACGTAAGTAAAACTTTATGCGGCGCTATCCTCACGCGTAATATGGAAGGGAATGCTGTGTTTAAAGAAACAAGCAAACGTTGACGCCCAACAGTTTATTAACGCTATAGGGTCCACGCGGCTTAAATTGGCACATGGTTGTCTATGCTGCTGTGATGGGAAAGAGGGGAAGGGGGGCGGGAGGTCTCGGTAAGTGGGAATGAGGAGGGATGGGATTATATGTGGTCACTAGGTTGGAGGGATTCTGAAGCCTTCGTCTAAGGAGATGAGTTAAAATCAGCAAAGAGATCCCCATCTTTACATTACACTCATCACTCTTAACAATGATTATGACTTTTAAGTACCCAATAATGTGACGCGCAGTGATGGCATCAGTGAATAACTAGGGAACGATACACTCCTCGACCCCAGAATTCCATGTAGTTTGAAAATGAATTATAGCCGTTTCACACTAATAAAAATTTATTTTCAGTTTGTCAACCAACTGAATATGTGCCACAAGGTACTGAGTAGCATCTTGTCCCACTAGATTTCAGCATTGGCTGTAAAAAGTGTTTACCAATCTTTGGTGGGCTTGCTATATTTAGCCGGAAACTTGAAACAGCTGACATGCAAAAGACAACCATGCTAATGCAAGAAGTCAGTTTTCTGCATGTGCATTGTAGGCTAATGTGGCCTGAGTTCAAGAGTCGAACAAAGAGTGTATGGTCACGCAGTGGTTGACGCTCTCAAGTCACGTTTAGGAGAACAGAGGTTAGAAACTCCTCCCAGATAGTCAATATATTACGATGTTTCCCCACAAAGCTTATGGTTAATGCCATAGTGAATTTTCCGATGAAGATTTCCTTCCCATTCGAGAGTGAGCCCCGTTGGCCTCACCGAGACGCTAAACTAACACTGCAGTTTTAGATGGGCAGGAAACGTGGTAACTAAATTCTCAGTTCTAAGCAAATTATAACGTCATACAACACGAAAAATCAGATGTGTTTGTGGAGACAAATCGCTGAAAATCTCTGCCACAAAATGCATCTGCGATGTATCCTCTAACTCGCTTATTTTTATAAAACTTTGGAACACATTTGCAGCTTTATTCCGTATTTACTCTAAATGCATTAGGGTGCTAGTACAGTATAACTCGTAGTGTCTTGTTGCTATTTGCTTTCCCTATACCACGTATTTTAGTAAATTTGGAAAAAGGTTTGCCTTCAAGAAAGATTTTTCCTGCGCTTTGTACATTTCGTTAGCGTGATATCGGATTTTTTCAAGTAACGTGGGCTGATTTAAAGACTTGGAGCTCGGCTTCGCGATTCATTGTTTAGTTTGGTAAGACAATGTACCGTTTGAAAATGAACAAGGATCTTAATCCACTCAGCCGCTGCACAAAGTACGCAGCGTGATAAAAAGAATACAGCTTTGTGAAGGCGATTGCATTAATTAAATTAGTTACTAGTAGATCTGACGAAATCATCGCAAAAGAATTATCTACAAATAACCCGTTAACAGCCATCGATATACTTCCCAGATGTCAAACCTGACTTACGAATTCTCCATAGCGTCACCGTGAGAAAAGAATAAGTACTTCGTAGAAGTATTCTTACGCCGCTTAATCAGATCGTTGCATGTATGAATACGCAGCATTTACCGAGTCACAGGGACCCAAACTTTGCCCGGTGTTCGGAGCAAAACCAAGCCTTACCAAGCCATTACGAGAATAATTATCTCGCCAGGAAAGAACGCGAAAGCCCAGAGAAAGTAACGAGTTGTCACCAACTCTGATCCAGGCCCAATATCTGCCGTGTTAAACAGTGGTGCTTCTAGACACCTGCTAAGGAAACAGCCCAGAGATACATATCATGTAAGCTTCACGGCCGGCGTCTTCATTAATTAAAACTTCCGGGCTGAATTACCGTGGTCCATATATAAAGCTGCTTCTCCTTCCTGACGTTTCGTTGCCTACTGCAGGCAACATCTTCTGAGGTGAGTCGGCGACTGGCTGCTAGACGCTGGAGGTCCCGGTTATATAGAGCGCTTAGATGGCGCCACCACTCATAACGTGCTTTCGACTTTAAAACTATCTCCGGCTAATGCCATCTCTCTCGAAGGTAATCGATAGTCACTTCGTTGGTACAGAGTCGACCGCCATATCTTGTCTAGTTTTAATCCTTCTTCCTTTTCATTAAAATTATTTTCGTGCATGTATATCTCTATACCTTCTCTATACATGCGGGTATAATAATGTGAGGTCCTAGCTATCACGTTTCTGTCACTAAATTTTATTTCGTGATCACCGTATTTGAAAACGTGTTCCGCTACAGATGATTTGTCAATTTGTCCCAATCTACAGTTCCTTTTGTGTTCCGTTAGGAGGATATTAACAACCCTTTTAGTAGTTCCAGTATAAAATATGCCACAGCTACACGGAATTTTATACACACCTGGGGTAGCCTAGGGATGTCTTGCGTATGTCAGCGATCTTAAACATTCATTAATTTTCTTGGTAGGTCGCACGTGATGAGTGGTGGTGCCATCTAAGCTCTCTATATAACCAGGACCTCCAGCCCCTAGCAGCCAGTCACCGACTCACCTCAGAAGATGTTGCCCGCAGTAGGTAACGAAACGTCAGGATGGAGAAGTACTTTTATCTATGGACCACGGCAATTCAGCCCGGAAGTTTAAACTAATGAGCCCAGAGACTGGTTCAAATGGCTCTGAGCACTATGGGACTTAACTTCTGAGGTCATCGGTCCTCTAGAACCTAGAACTACTTAAAGCTAACTAACCCAAGGACATCACACACATCCATGCCCGAGGCAGGATTCGAACCTGCGACCGTAGCAGTCACGCTGTTGCAGACCATAGCGCCTAGAACCGCTCGGCCACTCCGACCGGCCGAGCCCAGAGATTGCCGAAACACAGTGAACACAGCGAACACATACGGAAACAGTGTGCAATCATTCCGTCTGACAACTCGGTACCATAGTACTGGCCTCTCTCAATGCGGGACCACAGTCAGCACCAGCAGCTGCACATGGTAGTGCTCCAGGACCTTCTAAGATTCAATATGGCAGGCCAGGACACCTAAGCACGGAGGCAAAAGAAGTACTCATATGCCTCTTCAATCAAATGAGGTCTGAAGGCTATTATCCGGATCCTTAACAGCAGGCGATTCTGATATCACTTCTAGATATAGGGAAGGGCATATTATCTCTTAGAAAGATGGAGCGTTTCGCTCACTAGCGGTATAGGAAAGATCCATGGGCGGGAGATAAATCAATGCCTAGTTGAGACTCCCGAAACCAAGGAATTGCTCAGTCGATTCCAATCTGACTTTCTAAAATACCGGTCCATGCTTGATAATCTTCTCCAGTTAAAAGGTGCGATAAAAGTCTCATTCCTACGCAAACAGCAATTTGAAGAAAGTCTGGAAAGAGTCTACGATAGCTTCTGGAGGCAAAATATTTTTACTTACTTGCATAAATGGGGATTTCGTGGGAATCTCCCCATGTTGCTGCATTTCTTCCTCACTGAAAGGTATTTCCTGTATCGAATCGATGTTATGTACTCCGATATACACTAGGTCACTGCAGATCATCTAATCCGCTGATACGTTCTCCTAGCAGATTATTGTTCCTTCTGAACGTTACCCTTTTTATATCAGCAATTAGTGGTATGTCTTCTACAATGTAGGACCCAGTCAATTATCCCCTATCTGTGAATCATTCTGGGGTATGCAGCTCTTCCTCCACTCTGATGACAACACATCGATTACAACTGGCTCTTAAGAGGCTGGAGTACTGGGCTGGTGCAACTACTTTTAAATTCTCAACGGAAATAATCGTATGTATGTATATTAATCATTCGCATCAATGTCTTCTTTACCCGGAACTGTAATTTAGGCGAACCATCTTGGATCTTAACATAAGGCTCATGGGTCGCCATCTTTATACAGAAGTTAACATGGCTGCCACTCCTCTCTAACCTGAAAGGTAGATGTCTAAAAGCACTAAGTATTTTAAAGATTTGCTAGTCATCAGCCTTCTGACTAGCAGTAGATGCACTGTAGTAGAAGTTGCCAGTACGAACAGCCATTAACTGTATAAGAGAACGACGACAGTGAAAATGCCGGATTTCCCGCTTCACGCGAGCGGTTGCCTTAACCGCTTTTCTGTCCGTCTAAGACACAGGGCCACACTCACACTGCCATATGTGGTATGTCCTGAGTCACAACCTGTACTCGTACAGGTTTCCTTACAGGGGAGGTCATTTCTATTGAAATTCACTGCCCATTATCGGTGGATACATAAAATATGACAGTGCCTGTGTTGTGAAGAAGAACGATGCAGCGGTCCTTCGGACATGCATGCATGCATAACAATGCAGGCATTGCATTATGTAAATCACGTCATTTTCATCTCAGAGTTGTACTGCTAACATATTTCCTCAGTTATTTGCTGACTGTATTCCAATCTCTGTCTTCCTTTACAGTATCTGCGATCTACAGCTCCCTCTAGTATCATGGAAGTTACTCCCTGATATCTTAGCAGATGTATTTTAAACATAGCTGCACAACAGCAACGGTTCCACGTAATAAGATTATAAACAGCCGACCAATTGCAATGGACAAAGAATTGTTTACCTAGGTTTCGACAAATATAATTCGTCTTCTTCAGAAGGTTGCAATTTTACATTAGTAAGGACTAATGTTCCATCGCCGTTTTTACAAATGTCGGCATAGATCCATTTGTCAAAATTGAAATATAGCCCTAGAATTAGGGTTTGTCACGTAAATATAAATTAGTACATGGATCTTGCAGAGCTCACAACAGATGTCTCATAATCCCGTCCCTTGTTGTCAGTGGTTCCCATCCTTTCCTTGCCGACTCTGCGGTGAACATTCTCATTTCTCATATGTCCACATCAGCACGTTGCGAACGCTTGGATCACCTTCTGTTCCTGTTCCTGTTCCTTATTTTTTCACAGTTTATGTCTCACTACCATACAACGGCGTGCTCCAAACGTACATTCTCGGTAATCTGTTCCTCAAATTAAGGACTCTTTTTGATACTAGTAGACTTCTCATGATCAGTCTGATTTTTATGTCCTTTCTCCCCCAACGTCGGATATTTTGTTGCCTGTGTAGCAAAATTCCTTACTTTCGTCAGCTCCGTTATCCGTACTTCTGATGTCAAGTTCCTCATTGTTCTCATTTCTTTTCCTTCTAATTACTTTCGTCTTGTGAGACCTTAACTTTTCCCGGGGAACTGAATGTTCAAATAACGTACTGGTTTGCTGCCGGGTGACGCCGTCGACCACCGCCGATATTTCAACAGGAGCACATCCTGCCATTGTCAAGGCACAAATGCAAGGAGGAACAGATGTGCAAGGAAACCGTCAGCAAACCAGCAAGTTATTTGAACATTCAAATCGCCGGCGACAGTTAAGGCCTCATATTGTTTATCTCTACGGGGAGGAAATGTATCAAATGGTTCAAATGGCTCTGAGCACTATGGGACTTAGCATCTATGGTCATCAGTCCCCTAGAACTTAGAACTACTTAAACCTAACTAACTTAAGGGCAGCACACAACACCCAGTCATCACGAGGCAGAGAAAATCCCTAACCCCCGCCGGGAATCGAACCCGGGAACCCGGGCGTGGGAAGCGAGAACGCTACCGCACGACCACGAGCTGCTGACGGAAATGTATCGTTGCTTGCGGAGGTTGGATACACTTCGCAGCAGTAGAGTAAGGCTGGAATGTGCATTATCGTTTTTATTGAAGTTTCGAAATCATAGTGTGGTTCCAACGTTTGCTAAGGTTCTGCATCATATTAGTTCTCCTGCCGCCAATCGCATGAAGCAACGTGCTGGTTTAGCTCTTGTTCGTGAAAGGATACACTATACTCGCCGTCAATTAGATTTTGTTTCTAAGGAATTATTTCAACTTCATTTAATGATGGCGTATACTGTTTCTGAATTTTCTTGGGACTGGGTGGACGGTGCCTCTTGGTCGCAGTCTGAATGGGAATTTCAATCTGTAACTTCTCGTCATTCGGCGAAGATTGAACGTTTCCTCAGTGTCTAATTCCAATTTTAATTCACGGCGTTCTGTGATCAACTCACAGAGAAAACGTCGACGTACGTTTGTCTGTGCTGGGCAAAGTTTTGAACTTCGCACCGACGCCTAAGAGTTTGCCAGTCGTTGATTTTATTAGTTCTATCGAACACGCTGTTTATAAACTACCTTCCGAGGCTGCGGAAGAGGTTAGGAGGGAGGCTTGTCTTGTGTTGACTGGGGCCCGTCCTCCCAAGTGTAACATTACAGCAGCTGAGGTGTCTGCTTTACGTTCACTCAGAATGGACCCTGATATGTCATTTTACCTGCGGACAAAGACAATGCCACCGTTTTGTTGAACAAGCACGATTACATTCAAAGGATGCAAGGTCTACTTTCTGATTCGGCGTATCGCAAAATCGGTGCTGACCCTACTAAGAATGTTGAGAGAAAGGCAAATAACCACCTGAAGGAAAGTTCTTTGTCACAGGAGACTATCAAGAGTCTTCATTCTTACTGCGCTCCACCACCTAGATGATATAGCCTCCCTAAGGTCCACGAAGAGGCTGTCCCGTTGAGGCCTATTGTTTCTAAAATTGGTGCTCCGACATATCGTGTAGCCAAACATCTTGCTAGTTTGTTGAGCCCACTAGTAGGTAGGTGTGAACACCACATTAAGAACTCTGCAGATTTCTTACGTCGATTGCAGGGATTGTGTTTGAATGACTCTGACATTTTAGTCAGTTTTGATGTGGTTTCTCTTTTCACTCGTGTTCGTCTCTCTGATTCGTTACAGCTAATTGAGGTTAAGTCTGGTGTCGAGTTAACAAATTGGTTTCGACTTGTGCTGACTTCCACTTACTTTTTATTCAGTGGTCAGTACTAGTCTGGTGTCGAGTTAACAAATTTGTTTCGACATGTGCTGACTTCCACTTACTTTTTGTTCAGTGGTCAGTACTACAAACAGACTGATGGAGTTACAAAGAGAACCTCGTTGTCACCTATTGTGGCCAATTTGTTTATGGAGGACTTTGAGGAGCGTGCGTTGGAGTCAGCGACCTTCAAACCTGCGTGTTTTTTTCAGATATGTAGACGATACTTTTGTTGTTTGGCCTCATGGTAGTGAGAATTTAAATTGGTTTTTGGAGCACCTGAATTCAATCCACCCGAATATTCAGTTCACTTTGTAGGTGGAAAAGAATGGATGCCTTCCCTTCCTTGATGTGTTGGTCAAAAACGAAGACTGATGGTACGTTGGGACATTCTCTTTTTAGGAAGCCCACTCACACTGAATTGTATCTGCGAGCTGGTAGTTGTCACCATCCAGCTCACCTTGAAGGAGTACTTCGTAACTTGGTTCACAGAGCCCACGTTATTTCAGACCCTGAAAGTTTGGCAGCTGAGCTATCACATCTCGAAGTCACCTTTCGTCAGAATGGTTATAGTGAGAGGCAGATCAAACGCGCGTAGCGCTATCAGCCTTCTGTGCAACGGGTGAGTGACGATAGCAACGATGTGGCACTTAAGTCTACGGCCTTTTTGTCTTACGCAGGAAGCATTTCCAACAGGATTGGCAGTATGTTGCGGAAATGTGATGTGAAATGTGTTCATCGACCACCTTCTAAGATTAAGGCCCTGTTGGCGTCCGTAAAAGATGATCTTGGTTTGCGTAAGGCTGCGGTCTATCGTATTCCTTGCAGTTGTGGCATGTCATATATTGGTCAGACAATGAGGACTGTGGAAGACCGGTGTATTGAACATAAGCGTCACACACGCTTACAACAGCCGAGCAAATCTGCTATTGCAGAACATCGCCTTGACACCGGTCATGCTATGGAATACAACAACACGGAGATTCTGGCTTGCACATCCAGCTATTGGGATAGTGTTATTAAGGAAGCAGTTGAAATGAAACTATCAAGTAATCTTATTAAAAGAGATGGTGGATTTTGTTTAAATGCTGCTTGGAATCCGGTTCTGTCTCTCATCAAAAAAACAGAGGGACAGAATTAGTGCTACCTCACCTGTTGATTAATAGTCATTATCGATATTTCTGATGTTGGTTATCTTTGTTTGTGTTGACTCTTGTTCTGTTTGTGATATCTTTCTTGTTTCTCCTCTGTGGACCGTGGTGTCAAATTTCCTTGCACATTTCTTCCTCCTTGCATTTGTGCCTTGAAAATGGCAGGGTGTGCTGACTGTCGAAATATCGGCGGTGGTCGACGACGTCACCCGGCAGCAAACCCGTAAGTTAATTGTACTTTCGTCCTTATTCCATTTATTCTCAGTCCGTATTCTTTATTCATTACACTGATCACTGCATTCAAAAAATCCTGTAATACATCTTCAATTTCACAGAGGATAGCAATGTCCTCAGCAAATTTTATCGCTGATAACTTTTCGTCTCGAATTTTAATCCGACTCTTGAATATTCGCTTTATTTCCGTCATTGCTTCTTCGATATATATTGAATAGTTGAGGCGAACATCTACATTAGTGGCTTACACCTTTTTATTGCAAGCATTTAGTTCTTCGTCTTCCATTCCTGTGTGTCCCTCTTAATAGCTGTACTCATTCTACTTTATCTGACTTTCCATACAGCTTGTCGAACACTTTTTCCAAGTCGACAGATGCAATGAACGCATCTTTATTTTTCTTCAGCATTCCTTCCATTTCAGAACTGTCTCTCAGGTTCCTACACCTTTGCTAACGTCAAACTGCAAGTAATCGCCAACGAATTGATCTTCTTTTCCATTGTTCTTTACATTATTCTTTTCAACAAATGGGACGCATAAGCTATTAAGCTTACTGTGCACACTTATCTGCACTTGCTATCTACTGATTTCTACGGATGAAACTTTTCCGAAAGTCGGATGGTACGTCGGAAGTCTTATAGATTCTGCACACCAACTTGAAAAGTCGTACGGCTACCACTTCCCTCAATGATTTTACAAATTCCAATGGAATTTTGTTTTTCCCTTCTGTCTTATTTAATTTCAAATCTTCCGAAGTTCTTTTAAATTCTGATTCCAATACTAGATTCCTTGTCTCTTTCCTATCGATTCTTCTTTCTTCTTCCATCACGTCGTCAGATAAGAACCTCGACCCCTGCCCTTTCCCACATGTTTATATAGGCCTTCGGTCTCCTATCGGTAAGAATCGGGGAACAGCTCGATCAACGAAATGCGCTGCAGCAAGTTTGTCGAAACGTCGGCATTTAGCGGTTATAGTACTTATAATGACATGGCCCAGTACCCAAAATTATTGAATACATATCGCTCTTGTTGGCTCACGTTCTATAGAACCTTCGTCCGGCGCACTGTTTGACTGTGGGAGTATAGTGTATTAATCGGATGGATGCTGTTCACCATGCAGGCATAAGACTGATCGCAGCTGTCTAGCGAATCACTCCCTTTCCTAACCTCTTTGCCTAAGCTAATGAGGTTTCTTACCATCCGGTAATAACTCGCTGTGGTGTGACACGTATTCAAAGCCCGGTCCACCTCCCCGCCACCCTGTTGTTCGTGTTGGAACTGAACAGCTCATACAACTTAGGTTTACCGATCGATGGGCTACTAAGTCCTTATCTGCCCATGCCAAGAAATATCCTGAGCACTTTGGTATAGCAGACGCATCAATTCTTTAACAGGATTAAGTAATCCGATCACTGCATGAGGGACAGGTCCATTCTTAACTTGGACATGGTGGCGTACGACAAGCTCAACACACCGCCTTTAGTTTGAAAGGGGTTCTAGCGGCATGTTGTCAGGGTATCCAGACCACAAGGAGGTTTTTGTCGATGGATTAAGGCAAAGGGCAATGTTACGCAATCGGTTATCTTCCCGATTTTTATAATTAAATTCCGCCTACAAAGCCACTATTGGGCCTTTTGGCGGTCAAGAAGGCACTGAAGCACATATAACGTCTCGGTGGAGGGATGTTTCTTGTCAGCGTTGACCCCCTTACTGCCGTATCGGCTATCAAACAACTTTTCCCAGCAGACAGGATTGGTCAGGACACTATCCACTTCTCGAACTGACAGAAAAATTAGTTTGCCTTTCGCTGGGTCTCTGGTATAGTTTAAAAACAAAGGGACATGAGGAAGCTGTCAGAGCAGCACAGGCAGTTTGTCAGAAATATACTACACTTTAACTACATGTCGCCCCACAGGCTGTCGTGTCGTGGGTGACATAGCGAGTGTGGTCTGAATGGGAAAGTCAGTGGCTGGAAACGAGTTATAACGAGCTGCTGCCATTGCGCACTTCCTTTCGAGCTCCACGAACGGACGAAATGGTAGTCCCACACCTTCGGGACGGCCGCTGCCCAACGAACGTATGCATACGACTTGCGGGAAGAAGACCCACCGGAATGCAGTGTTCGCTGCGTCACACTCACGGAGCTTCTGCGTCGTATGCTGATTGATAAGAAGGAAGAGTTTGATCTGCCAAGAGGCTTATCCGCCATTCTATGCGATCTTTTGAAAGGGCGCTGATGAACACGTGGTTTAGCGCCCAACAATTTTAAATCCATCCATCCAGCAACACTGATTGCTGGGGGTAAACATTGAAGAATCGACCAAACACTTCGAAGTCGGAGTCCCACGCATGGCTATTTTCATTGACTGTAGCTCGGTATCCAAAAATGTATTTCCTGCAAAGATAACTATTTGGTCCCTGTTTGTGTTCTCTATTAACAACCGACCGAGGGCAGTGTAGGACATGGTACATAGTAATTCGCAATACTGAATCGTGCCGAAAACTGTGTCCTCCACATTTCACAGCAGTGGAATTATTATAGCGCTGATTACATATTAATAACAGGAAACGCTAAATTGATAATTCGATATCCATTTCCATTTCCATTATTGAATAAATAGTAGTTATTGCTTGTTTATGCCGCAGCGTACAGCGACTTCATACAAGGGAAACCTGCTTAGCTGTAAAGCACTATTGGATCAGCAAATATTGCATATACTTCCGTTGGGAGCCAAATAAAAAAAAAAGTTTTCAGAGTGCGTCTGTGACTTCTGTATGTCAGCCCAGTATATCCCAAACAAGTGCAGCGTGCTAGATGCGAAATTTACTGGAAAACAGTTCGTAAAACTTGTCTCTGTTTCTACTTATCCTACTCCTCCCTTTGCTAAGAACAGACTCTTCATTTGACCACATCAATCAATTCTCAGTTGCATTCCAAGTAAGATGTTGTTATATTACATATTCACCATAAGGTAATGAGACTAATTTTTTTAACTGCCAAAGAATTATTTTGTTTTCAAAGAACAGCGCTGCCCCTTTTAAAGCATTTCTCGTCGCCAGCTATTGACCGACGGACCCGTTGTTCCCAACCTTGGTAGCAGTGCTGAAACGCTTCAACTGGTAGGGCCATTAACATGTCAGCCACATTCCTTTCAGTGTTCTCCTGTGTACAAAACTTACAGCCTTTTAAGACATTCTTCAATTGCGAGAAAATAAAAAAATGTCACAACCATCAGGCCAGATGAAAAGTGAGAGGGTGAAGGTGGGAGGGAGGGGTTGTGGAATAACGGAATGCACCTGGAGGTAAAAAATTCCGTTGTTGAAACGACTGTGTGCCACAGGGCGTTGTCATGATGACCAACCACTTGTCCACAGTGTCCTGTTTCACTAGACTCAACCTTTTAATCAACCTTTCAAGAACATCTTTGTAAAACATTTGTCCTGTAGGAAGAGTCTCACTAGAGCACACGCACTTTCGTCGTATTCGTCAGTTTTTGAAGTTAAAGGTCTCCCTGAGTGATTTTCAACACGTTCTCGGCCTTCAAGAACCAATTTGTGCCAGCGAAATCTTATGCTCTTCGCAATGAAACATGTCTATCTTCCCCACAGGGCCTCTTTCGGTGTTAACACTACACTCGATGGCATGACTGAACCGTGGCGGGGTCGCTGGCGTTGCCTTTCGAATTCCGGTTTGAGGCCACAAATATCTTCGTTCGAAGCTGTTGATGAAGGGATGGCATGTTGTGGCGTGGCGAGTTGGAGAATGGTACCGGAGCGAGGAGGCCGGTGAGAGAGGTCCGCCCGGCGAGTAACGCGAACACTTCAGCAGTCGTCTTAGCCACGGAGTCCTGCAAATGGTTGCTGGTAATATCTGAGGGCCGATTTGAATCAGTGGCTAATTTCTATAGTCGTCTTCGTGTGTAGCCCGGCCAGCCAGCACTGGGACATGGCACGCCGATGAAAGAGTTGAAGCAAGTTTCACTGTGCTGATTTCTGGGCCCCCTTTGGAACAGGCAGGCTTCAGCTTCGATTCCTGAACTTCAGTCATGTTCTGGATTTCAAGGTCTTCACTGTTATTTTCTAATTGATACCCATTGGTCTGCTCCGATAATTGCGATTTCTTGGATGATCTATTTCATCTAAGGGCATTGCAGACGTTATCGCTATCTTCATTGTATTGGCTTAGGTGGTGCATGGCTCTCAAAATTCTGCAATTGTCGTAGCCATGTAATTGGGTCGGACACCTAGTTCCCTTTCGGGCGTTTCACTGTCGTTGTAGAGATGGTATCTTGCAGTGACGCGGCGGTACCGTTTGGCTAGTTATTGTTGCTCCCACGTACTTAACCTTGCGGTATTAATGTTCCTTTTGCTGGTCTGTACCCAATGAATAGGGCGTTGGAAGGACGGTCCTCTCAATTTAACCTTACTTGTCCTTTCTACTTGGTATAGTCGTGTGCTCCTTGCCCATAAGCCTTCTGGTGTACCCCTTGTGAGGATGCAATTCCAACTCTTGGTTACTTAACTGAGGCAGTTATTCATGATGGCCTCCTGTTTTCTATTTGGTAGTCTTCCTTAAGGGAAGGTGTTATAAAAGAAGGCCTGCATGTTTTATTTTTGGTTATTTCACTTGACTGATGCTGTTATCATTGAAGGCTTCCCTGTTCTCTATTTGGTAATTTTACTTAACTGAAGCTATCGTTATTCTAAGCCCTCCTGTTTTTCATGTAGTAATTTGGCTGAACTGTAGCTGACAACAATGAAGGTCTGTCTGTTTTCTGTTTGGTGATTTTGCTGAAATGAAGCTGTGATTGAAGAAGGCCTTGCTGTTTTCCATCCGGTAATTTTATTTCACTGAAGCTGTTAATAAAGAAGACCGGCTTGTTTTCTGCTTAGGTAATTTTAATTAACTGACGCAGTTATTAGTGGAGTTCTGCCTATTGGTAGTTGGTCATTTTATTTAACTGAAGCTGTTATACTTGAAGATCTGCCGTTTGTGTTTGGTAATTTCACTTAACAGAAGCTGTTATTAAGGAAGGCCTCCCTGTTTTCTGCTTGATAATTTTATTTAACTGAAGTTATTATTATCGATGGCCTGCCTCTTTGCATTTTGGTAATTTTTCTTAACTGAAGCTGTTTATAAAGAGGGCTCCCTTTTTTCTATGTCGTTATTTTACTTAACTGAAGATGTTACCATTGAGGGCATGCCTGTTGGTATCTGATGATTTTACTCAAATGAAAGTTTTATTATTGAATCCTAGCTTTTTCCTATTTAGTAATTTTGACTTAACTGGAGTTTTTATTAAAGATGCCTACCTGTTTTCTGTTTGGTAATTTTCCTTAACTGAATCTTTTATTATCGAAGACTTGCCTGTTCCATTTTACTTAGCTATTTCATAATTTGGGTTAGCTGAAACTCTTATGAGTGAAGGCTTTCCTTTTATTACTGCCGTGTTATTGAGATCTAATACTTTACTCAATCTGTGTTGTAATTACCTGAAATTGTGACTGCCAAAGGCCTACCTGTTTCAGAGGAATTTACGTAAATGAGGAAGTAACTGGAAATGACACATGATGGTACATGGGACCTAACCTTTCACCTTACATCCCTCTATCCACAATAGTAGGATTCAATAACATTGTTCTAAATTCCACTGTCCAATTTTCATGACACACAACAATAACACAACGTCACTGATGACGCTCTCGAAACTCACATGTTGGCCGTACGGAGCTGAAAGTCGGACTGAGCATCTGAAAAGAATGAACACATCGGTTTACACAAACAGAGCAACACAACGTTGGCAGATGTTTAGCATTGTTGGCAGTCTTATTATTTTCCCCACACAACTTGTTGCCAGGTATTTATGAAACTTACACGTTGGAAACAAAAGTTTCCCTGACAGGATCTTAGCCTACGGGGGAGTACTTAGAGTTAACATTTTTACTAAGCTGTAGCGTAATGCAAAAACAATACATATTGGCAACACCATATTTAAAGTGTGACAGTTAAAATACTAACGAGGCAGCTGCATGTGCGTACATTTTCTTAGCTCCAACTGTGTGCTACAACCATCTTGTGCTGTTCCAGTTCTCATGTCCGTGCTTGCTTTGAAAATAGGACGAGGAATTCCGCCTTACGCAAGTTTTGTTTAACCCACACAAGTTTCACCACTTCCCGTGCTTTCTTCAGTGGATTATTTTCTTACTGTAAAATTGTTGTTTCATATTGACATTTACAGGAACTTTTTCTACAAAGTATTTGCAACTGTGAATGAATAATTGTTGTAAAATATTATACATAATTTGTTTACAGTTCACTGTTGATATTTGTATTAACGATCTGTTGCACTGTGTGCTCTTTATCATATTGTGTCCAAAGTAACATAATGTTACTCGTAGCTTGGACTTCGCCCACGCAAGTTAATTCAAATATTTCTCCTTTTAACTAACCACTTTTAAACTGACCAACAAAAACAGCAAAGTTTCATTAATAAGCCAGTACAAAATGCATGTTTTACAGTTGTACTTACTTACGTTGTATCTCCATTCGTAAGATTTGTTCTTGAAATTTTCACCACAGAAGTAAAAATCTAACAGTAATTATTATTAAAGTAAGTGTTGCAGCATTCGTGTTTCTTTAGAAGCATGTATTACGACAACGTTTGTTTTGCTTAGATGAAATATGTAGTTCCTTTTTTATTTTTATAGGAAAAGTTCCATCCGTCATAACAGTATTTTTTTTTTTATTATTGCCCTACAGTCACTAAGCGCAAGAATGCTACTGGACTTTTAAAAACAAGTTTCATCATGGTAATACTTCTTTTACATACACTAGATTCCCTGAAACAAATAATGTCATCCTTTATTTGAAAGACCTCACCTTTACTTTATAGATTTTTTACTTACGATTTTCTTTCCTCATCTTTAATCAGAAGTTATCGGGACTTTGTAAACACGTGAAAAACAAGAATGTCGGGAACACACTTTATGTGTAAAATGCCAATGCAGTGCTAAGACACTGTGTATCAACGCCCGCGCTTTGCAATGACAAGAAGAAATGTATCCTACGACAAGAAGAGCTATTTCTAGCTCCACTTTGAGTCTGTTATTGACATAAACAAGCGAAGGTCTTCCGCCCAGGCGTTGGCGTCTGTACTATGTTTCTCCGCAGTTATGTTACAGTAGATTGGGAGTATCGTCACAGATTTAAGTTTAGTGCGAACTAATGCTGAGCATATGTAAACTAACGGTACCATTAGCTATAAATCAAATCCATAAATCAGTTGTAGATCTTGTCAGGATTCGAACTACAACGGCTACTTTTGGAGTCGAGGGTAACAGTTCTGGCTTGGTCTGCATACTGTATATGTACATGATATGTGGTAGGAGAATGGTGTTGAGTGGAAAGGTACTGAGCCATGATGAATTTAATAACTTTTCTAAAAACACTAACCAACTGATTTTTCAAAGTCAGCATCCAAGAATATCATTAAATGAAAATAAATTTCAATAACCGATTCATGGCAAACACCTCCACAAGGCAACAGTATAAAATCACTTCCTTTTAGTAAACAATATTAAATGAAGTAAAAGAAATACATTTACATTACAAACAGAAAACATATGATGAAATGATTGGTTGGTAGGTTCAAATGGCTCTGAGTATTATGCGACGTAACTTCTGACGTCATCAGTCGCCTAGAACGTAGAACTAATTAAACCTAACTAACCTAAGGACATCACACACTTCCATGCCCGAGGCAGGATTCGAACCTGCGACCGTAGCAGTCACTCGGCTACAGACTGTAGCGCCTAGAACCGCGCGGCCACTCCGGCCGGCCATCAAAAGATTATATCGCAAATATCAAACATTGGCTATTGCTAGTAATTATCAAAACGCCATTTATGATGATAGAGGCAGTGGCAGAGACGACGCCAGTAACATTAATTCCACCTTCTCTACTAACATAGGACGGCGGTTGCCGCTACCACAGTACTAGAAACCTTCATTAAAAGTTTGTCATGGCCCTCAGGAATCTTGAACAGCATCACAGATAATCAAAAGATACAATCACCTGTCGTATGACCTAGAAACAACTCGTTAATTATTTAGTAAAAAGTAACGTACCACAAATGCAGAATTTCTTATTTAGTTTTCTTTGTTGATAGAAGCAATTTAGTAAACAGCTCAGGCTCGTGATACTAGTCAACACAACAGGTAACGACAGATATTCCCCAGAAATGAAGTAGCTGGATTCAACCATTTTCGCTGACTGTAAGGTACTATTCGTAAATCAGAAGAATTACATATGTATTATATACCATTAGATTCTAAAGTAAGTTAGGAATAGTGACAGCCACAAGCCCATACAGAATGACAGAACTGGAATCAGGTAGTAGTAGACAAAACCTTCATAAATAAGACATTTGTATGTATAACAACGTGCAACCAGGATACGGAGTCAAAATAGTCACCAGGCGACATCAAGCGATGTGCAGACTAATCGGATCCTCACCATGATTTCGCATAAAATTCAGCGCCCTTTGACAGACTCTTGATTAGATAGCGCCAAGAGAAGGAAATAACGAAGATTACTCGTAGTCGGAAACCCACGGGAATCATACAGCAGACGCCACCACGTCCAATACGTGCAAATATCACACCAGACTCCATACGTGGCACCACAGTGGATTCGAACTGCTTGCAAGTTCAACAGCAGAGGACACGCCGGCTACTGTGCGTCCTGCCGAAGTAGTTTTCAATGAGCCACGTTCACGGCTGCGACCAGCAGTCGGCCTCACCAAACCTCTGGTGAGCAAAGACACTACTCTTGCGAATGGGTCATGGCAGACGCTTGCCCACAACATGCCGCCTCACTTGGTCTCTTCGCCATTCGTGTCAGACTGTCCTCTCTTCCACGTCACCGCAGCTCTTAACTACCTTCTCCTCCGAGCTGCCCTGTAACGGAAACAGCAAGGCTCCGTGCGCTGAGGCCAAAATCCGCGGGAATTTCGCGAAATTAAACGCGGGCGCACGGCACAAATATATTTACATCATAGACGTTTGAAACTTAAACAGATCTCTGGGTATAATTTCATTGGTTAAAATAGGCAGTATTAAGTATACTTGATAAGAAAAGTGACAGGGAAAACTTAAATAATAATCATATTACTGTCTTTTTCCAAATCATCGGTAAATATAGTGCACTTAAAACTACTGTCCCATTCAAATAGAAACATTTCACTTAGCATAACACAGTTTTGATACTTGAAGAGTTGCTCAACCGATAATTCTATTAGAAGTTTTGCGATATTAATAACGTGCGTAAATGATAAATGTTGATATTATATATACATATATGGACAATTATATTAATGATAACTAATTAATGATCATTTTGCTATACAGAAGGTAAAAGCGTGTCACATTACTTTCTAGTGAGATATTGAGTTCTTACCAATGCCGGACTGTTACTAAAAACAAAAAAAATTACCTACTGGCGTCTGAACCGCAGAACAGCCTTGCGTTAGGTTTGGAGGGGTGAGCGGACTGCTCGCTCCTGTTGTGGGGTTGTGAGGCAGTGAGGGCTATGGGGAGACAAAGCCCCTCCGTTAATTCTACGTCGCCGGTTTAAATACAAATACTCAAAAGATTATCGTACTTTTGGACAACTGGCGAGAAGACATGCTGATAACGTGAAATTTCCGTAGCATTCAGCACAGAAGAAACCACTGGAATGTAACGCCTATTAACGAGCCCATGGATCGCAACTACCTCTTTTCCCAATACTTAAAGGTTCCATCAACATACGAGGACGCGTTGAAAAGTAATGCCACCGTACGTTGTATGCGAAAACTCTAGAAGCCTATTAAATGAAAGAAACTTATTAACATATAACATCTTTATTAGTCAAGCTTATGTGTCTGCAACTCTCTGCCGCAAGAGGGCTCCTAACTGAATCGTTTGACATGGCGGCGAGCGAACAAACTATATAGTTGAGTGAGAAACAGCATTCTGTAATCGAGTTTCGAATTCGAAGAGTTGCCCGCATATGGAGCACCCTGTCCTTCCGCATGCCAGATCTCACACGTGCGCTGCGAAACCTGCAGCAATCTGGTGTCTTGGATTCGTTATCATCGATCATCGTCCACGTAGTCCTGACTTGGTCCCATTCGATTTTCATCAGTTTCCAAAAGAACATCTTCCAGAGATTCACTTTAATAGTGATCAAACGGTGCAAGCAGAGGTGAGGTTGTGGTTCCGTTAACAAAGTCAAACATTACACAGTGACGGTATCAACATATTGGTTTCTCGCCGGGAAAAAAGTGTTCGCCGTCAGATCGTCTATGAGGAGAAATAAATATGTAGACATGAAGAAAAATGTTGTAGCATGATAATAAGTATCGTTTGATTCAAAAGTTTTAAAATTTTCACACAAAAATTTCGTACGCATTGCTTTTCAGCGTGCCCTCGTATATTGTATCCCACATGGTATTTTGCGGTTTTCAGGATTGCACAATATGACTGTTTTTGGCAGCATCATTACGTAAAGACAAATGCATCCCAACTGGAGTTTTCACACTTAATGTGTTAAGAACATGAACCTCCTGAAAATTACTGGCTAATTCCACCTAGCTTCGTAAATACACTTACGTTAAATGCTGACATCTTTAGTAGTGATTTTTTCCGTGTGTTCTTCGTTCAGTTAATTATATAATAATTTTCACAGTGTCTCATATACACACACTGTAGTTTTCCTCGTCAGACCAGAAACTATATTCTGGTTATGAATGTTGTCACCTGCTGTCTGTTCGTGGTTGTGGATCTCGATAACATTTGTCTCTTCAATAGAGATAATTTTCATAAGGGTATTGCAACTCTCAATGTTATACGTCCATCGTAGTACACCACCTTTCGACAGTATCGGGAATGCGAGGGCGTAACCTATATGATCAATGTAAAAGCAATCGCGTTGCAGATGTGTCTTTACGAAACGAGCTGTCGCATGCTGAGACAACAGCCGACAAACCACCGCTTCGATGACGTTGGGAGGACTCGGGTCCTCTACCTGCTGGTACTTCGGTTGCTACAGAGGCGTGGGTCCTGTCATCTCATAAGCCTACCTGGACACGAAGAACGTGCGACCTTAGTAACCAGCAAGATTACAGCGACAGAAAACAAATAGACTACATAGTGAATTTAGTTACGTTAACTCACGCCCTCTATGTTGCCTATAACTGTCTGACGAAATACAGTTCGCCGAGCATGTTACTTCCATTGGCAACTTCTCTAACTAACATAGTTTTTACTGGTTTCTCTCAAGTAAATTGAAAGACACTACTTGTACTGAAAGCAACACAGTATATTGTATCTTAAAAGCTAAAGTCTTGTGGGACGTTTCTCTAACACGCCATTACTCATTATCGTCCGAAGCAGGTATATTTAGTTATCTGTCCGCTAGCCCCACCATTCATAAGGGAAGTATTGGACGAAGTTGTTCTGTACTTCATTAAGTAGTTCCTTTGTGTAAGAGACACCATTTTATTGCGCGTTTGCCAGAGCCTTTGATCTCACTTTGGAAACAGGTAATCTAAATTTCGTGCCTGAGTTTCGGTTACGATATTCACCAGATGGAATGTACAAAGGGAAGCTACTACATTTCAGATTCCCTGGAATTCGACCAACTCCACAATAAAGTCTTCCGGGAGCATTCGTGTGGCGACAAGAGGTTAGGAGATCTTTATTGTCATAAACGAAGCAACTAAGAAGCAGATACGTAACGTTAAGGAATAGGCAGCCGAACAGACAAAGTTGCAAAGCTGCAGTCGTTACACGACTCTTAAGTATTATTTTATATACCATTCAAACCGTGCTAATATCACTGGGGTGAGGAAAAATGTAATTTAATCAGCAACCAATCTAATGAAATTTATATGCTATCAACATACAGATCACCACATATGAATTACACGCTGGTAAATCGGATACAAAGGCACAGAAGAAGGAATTGATTCTGGCTACAGGCGAGTCCGTGTAAGACGACCCTGACACCCAACAGCATTGTTGCCAGCTTTCAGCTGCGTACCGCCACAGGCGAAAACAACATTCGTCTATACAGTTGCAACAACATTGACGTTTTGCGATAGAGACTTTTTCAAAATCGCGTTATGTGTGAAGATGCTGAAGTTATCTAATTACACTGACTGGAATGCAGGTATTATGACACAGCCAGAAGTTTTTGAGATTACGCATTTGGGAGATACTCATTGGAAGCACTGGGAGACCTTACTCATAAATTAACTTACTGAATTCAACAATCGTTGGTGGCAGCGTATTTTTAATGATGTATTTGGCTTTGAAGCACTAACTATTAGAACACTGTCAGTATTCAAGTGACCAGTGAATTAACTTTGGGTTGCAAAATCACTCAAGTAAAATTCCACAAAAATTTCACATGTAGTAACAGTCCAATCATCGTAGGCTATTATATATCTGACAACTGTAAAACTCCAAAAGAGAAATATTTTAGGTTACCACCTATTTAAAGAACATTGAATCTTCTTAACATAAAATAGATAAGACCATAGTCATCGAGGCTTCATAAATTTACTGTACCTTTCATCATGATATTTTGCAAAATCGTAAATTTGTTTTTCGCTGCCAGATACGAATACGGAAAAGGCTCTGTAACTATTGTGTCAGATTTGATTATACTTCCGTAAACAAATATCGAATATTAATACTTGTCGTTATGATATTCCTTTTTTAAGTTTACAGAATCTCTCTAAGTATGAATGTGTTAAAAAATCACATCATTATCATTAATACTTATTATCCATTCTTCTTTGCATTTCGTGTAGAGAGTATATCGTTGTTATGAAAACGGCATATGGGAACAATATATCAATAATTTCCACTTGTTACTGTTGGTATATAAAGGTTTACAAATCTCTCAAGAAGTTCTATAATCTAGTAACATTTCATTCAAAAATAAAATTTTTTCCTCTGTTCAAACATTATTTCAACACAAGGACAATGTGCTGGATGTATCTGCTTCTTGTGTTGACGCATTGAATGTTCTGCCTTTCAGAGATTAGGTCTGTCGACCCGTTGTGGCCTTAGTTCCTGTTTTTAACCGGTAGTCCTATGTTCCTCTCTTCTTTGGGTTTGTATTATAATGACACATTTGGAATTGCTGTTTCAGCCATTCTTTCCAAATCTTCTAGTTTCCATTACACTTTCCAATTTGGTGATTTACTACAAAATGTTCAATTCCTGTCCAATATTTTTATCAGGAAACCTGTCCTATTTAGTGCTTTGTTTGACTGCTCGTAAAAGTTTCGTTTCAGCCGTCTAAACACTGCTAAAATCATTCCTGTTCATAAGCCAGGATTCGTTGCCATACATTACAACACATACAATTATAAATTGATAAAATGTCGTTTTTGTCACTCTTCGTGCAATTTTTCATTTTCCACTTACAGTGGCTCATATATTCTGACACCTCTGTAATTTAATTTCTGCAATCTTATCTCTGATAAAAAGTCGTATGGGTCCCTACGAAATTAAAATCCTGAAGTTGTTCAAAAATCATCGGACTTTGTTTCAGTACTCGGTATTTCCCAGAGAATGCCGTTGTCTTAGTTTTATGTAGCGCTGCCTTAAAATTATAATCATTTTAAATTAAGTTTAAAAGACTTATTGATATTTATAGTTCGTTTTCAGAATTTGCTATTAGCAAAACTTTATCAGGCTATCTATCTATCTGTGTGTCTATCTGTTCTTGTATACATCAGTCACTTCTGGCGCTCTTTCCATCCATATCATAATGACAGCGTATATAAAAACATCGAAACAGCAGCTGATAAAGTACTTATTTGCCTCATATCTTGATTTATTAAACTCTTCGAGACTTCATGTACAATATATGTTACGTTTTGCAGACTATTGATGCGGTTTAGTGCGTGATTTGGTTACACACGTTTTGACTTCATTTCCTACATGCCCTGTATCGATAATGTGAAACGTTTTTTAAAATTATGTGAAAACAAGTTAGGTTCATAAATTAAATAGTTTCCTCTGTAACATCTCTCACTCAGTAATATAATACCGTAACATGACCTTCTTCTTATCGTGATGCTTTGTCTAGAAGTTATACATGTATAATAATCTTTAACCTGTTATTGTATGTACGTAATATACTTCGTAGGTAATGTTTAACATAATAACATCTCTGTAATCTGAAGTTTGCCGCGATTTTATTTTGCCATGAGCTAGTCATCTGGAATTTTAGTGTTTCGCAAATAGGTAGGATGGAACGTTGTTGCCATTATCTTTCAGTCCACTTACATCGTGGCATATCCTGCTACAAATTATATTATATACATATAACATTTACCATAAACATATCCTAAATTCAGTTTATGGTTCTTTAATCCTAAATTAAATACGACAGATATAAATACATGTGGAATGTTGTTGGTAGATGTTGTGTCCATTCATATAATATAATGGACATTTTGTTATAGATTTGTCGTATTGCCACCAAAATATTGGTAGTTAATTGGTACAATCTCTTCAAGCAAGTAATATTGTGGATGGAACATTGTGGCTGCTGCCTGTGACCAATTCTAATGAAAATATCGTCCGAAAACAAATTATTGTTAACTCCTGCTAAGGGAACTCCTGAATTAATGATTATGCTGTCATTATACGAGTATGTTGAAATAACCGCCTTTCTGGCAGTGTTCATCATCTTATGAGTAACGGGTCCGTGTCATCCCTTCAAGCAAAGTATTATTTAGAACAGTTCTTACAGCGAGCCAACAATTATGAACATAAGCGAATTATAATCGGCATTCTTTCATCCAAAGTTCTGATGTTTGGAATTGAGTGAAACGACATCGCGGTTTTACGTTATGGGCGTGCAAATGTCTTTCGTTTAAAACGAATGGTTGTAGCTCTACTAGCACCTCGTCGCTGAGAATATCGGATTGGTCAGTGCGTTTCTGTTATTCCTCAGATCAGTATGTTAGCCAAACACTACTGCTACACAATGATTTCGTACGGAATGCACGGTAATCACTCTTCATTTGATGACACGTAATAGATAATATAGCATTTAGGGCATAACTACTGAGAATTCGATGGCCCATAAAGAAAACGAAAAAAATTTCCTAGGATTCACTTAACAACGGCCTAACATACGCTACCTGTTTCTAATAGTGTTTGTCCAGTACCACTAACACACAAGACATCGGAATATTGAAATACCTATGATGTTCTCAACACTTTCGTATGTAACTGATATATAGTACTTGAGCCTTAAGGCAAAACTGTTGCGGATGTGTGCATCTGTTAAATTAGGCTCTATTGTTAACACCAAGAATAACAGTGGTGCGTGAAATGTATTCACTGTTGCGATTATGGACAACGGGACACATGGTTGATGACTCATGGAAGTTTAGGGCAGGCCCTGAAGCCTGTTTGGAGGGCCTAATGTAAGCCGCCCACCATCGATAAACGGAAAATCCGGATTCTAATCTTGGTCCGTAAAAAATTTTCACTGTCTTTATTCCATAATACAACTGATGGTGGTCAATATTCACAACTGCGAATACATTTCATGCACCCTTGTTATGATTTAAGTTAACATTAGGACCTAATTTAAGAGACGCACTCTTCCGCAACAGTTTTACCTTAAGGCCCAAGTGCTACACAACAGTTTTATTAGGCCTGTACCACCTTTGTCGACGTCAGGAAAAATGACTCGAGATGTATATAAATAGAAATGCAAATTAATACTCATGTGGACATGAATAACGTGATTGCCTATTACTTTGCCTGCAGCCATAATCTAGATTGCTTATTTTTCGTTGTATAAGTCTGTTCTCGACAGTGGCGTATATGAGACTTCTCTGGTTAAACATGTTTCACACCTATTTCAAGGCCGGCCGTAGTGGCCGAGCGGTTCTAGGCGCTACAATCTGGAACCGCGCGACCGCTACGGTCGCAGGTTCGAATCCTGCCTCGGGCATGGATGTATGTGATGTCCTTAGGTTAGTTAGGTTTAAGTAGTTCTGAGTTCTAGGGGACTGATGACCTCAGAAGTTAAGTCCCATAGTGCTCAGAGCCACTTTGAACCTATTTCAAGAATGAATATATTTTAGTAATCAACAAAGAGTGCTATTTTCTGGAAGTGAGAAGGAATCGTCTTCAGAGTTTAGAATAGGAACATAGTACAGTCTAATATAATGCGATGATCTCAGTGTTGGATTTTTATTTTTGAAGTGTGATCTGGAAAGGGTATCACTGCTTTAGATTGCTTCTAAGGTAATGCAGGTATCTGTGGTTATTTTAACAATAGATTGTTAGAAATGAAACTATTTTGCATATTTCATTCAAGGTACGTCCAACAAGCTACGACGCGAAAATCAGAGATATTAACTTTTTTTCTGATTCATAGATGAGAAAATATAACTAAGAGTGGACTTTAAATGGCAATGGAAATTTTCTTATGTGTGGAAATGCTATTAAATACTACCCTACACCTCTAAGAGACCGAAATGCATGACACTATTTTTCACCAAATTTCTGTTATAACAGTCGGGTCACTCTAAAAGTCATTCAGATCCTCGGCGATAGAAATGCACTCCTAATCCACGGCACCATTCGTAAATGTCGTCATCGTTGTAAGATCTGTGATTCCCACGAATTAGTTTCTTGAGTGCCCGGACATTGTTATCCGTGGTCTTGTTGATGGCCCTCCTTTCCAATGATCATGACCCAAAAATGAGGCTTTCGTCCAATTGCTGGCACCATTTCACCTCGACTGGACACGACATTGCATTTGGCCCATATACAAGCACAGTTGGCCCACAAGAATCATGTTGTCCCACGTCCTCCAACTTCGGAGTACGTTTCGAGTTGCTGTTTTATTTGCGTACTGTATGTGCAGAGGACCATGAAGATGCACTCTCATATGAAAATGACTCACTCTTGTTCCGCTATGGTCTTAGCGTGTGACGACATGTGTAACTTGCACTTTGAAGCCCCTTCATAATAGTGACAGTCATCAAATTTTTATTATCAGGAGAGTTACAAAGCATATCAAAGGCGTCGTAACGACAGCGTCCTTCGACAAAAAATGAAACGGAAGATACAAATGTTCATACGATTTCTGCCACGTATAAGGACTCTTCAGGCTAAAGCTCACAAATTTCAATCAAATCAAAAGTATTTTCAACGTTGTTTACGGTAAACAGCGAACAGAGGAATCTTTCCTGTTGTAGCTTACAAGCGAAAACAATTTTAAAATGAGTCATGTACGGCAGATCTGTTGCCTTGCAAGGTAGCTTTGACAAGGACTCTTCTATCTACGATTTTTAAATACACCTAAAGATAGTCCTTGGAACCTGGTAGTCCAAAGACTTCAGTCGTAAAATACCTACAACGGATATTTTAATCATAAACACTAAACATTTTAAAATATTCTAAAACTTATAAACTTACATTTAGTTGTGTTTAATGTTACCGATACGAAAACAGATATTTACGATATGGCCTTAAGATGATAAATGTAAGCATTGCCATGAACCGATGCAATTTATACATCTTCCCTTAAGCACAGTGTGGGTCGTCAGAGCCTAAGTAGTAAAAACGTAAATTATGAGAGATCTCTTGGAAGCTAAGATGGGTAGATCACGTAACTAATGAGGAGGTATTGAATAGAATTGGGGAGAAGATGAGTTTGTGGCGCAGCTTGACAAGAAGAAGGGACCGGTTGGTAGGACATGTTCTGAGGCATCAAGGGATAACAAATTAAGCACTGGAGGGCAGCGTGGAGGGTAAAAAATCGTAGAGGGAGAGCAAGAGATGAATACACTAAGCAGATTCAGAAGGATGTCGGTTGCAGTAAGTACTGGGAGATGAAGAAGTTTGAACAGGATAGAGTAGCACAGAGAGCTGCATCAAACCTGTCTCAAGACTGAAGTCCACAATAACAACATGATTTTGGTTGTTTAGTATGTCATGAAAGTACTCTTCAACAGACTTTTTACAGGAAAAAGTCGAAATTCACGGCTTTAGAAAATACACTCTGGAGAAGTGATCAAATGGTGAGCGCTGCTGCAGTAGAATCTTTTGTGTGCTTTGTGGCATCCACTGAAATGTGTAATTCGGTTTATTTTATAACGTGTGGCAGTAGTTTATTACTTTACAAATTCGGAACATGCCATTAATTATTAACTGAGAACGAGCAGGCAGTCAAGCTGATATATACGAGCGCACATAATCGCGAGCGCACTTACACACACACAGACAGACATTAGCGCCCAGCATGATACAACACTGCGCCGCAGCTAAAGAGGCGGCATGCCGTGCGCCGACCACCAAACAGGCATCGACATTCGGTCTGTGACAGATGTGGCCGCAGTCCGCATTTCGCAGGCCGACCGCCGCCACTGTGCGAAGCCGGCGGAGGGGCCACGCGGACGTGAGGCCGCGCATACGGGATAGCTCAGCTACGTGATTCGCAGCGGGATGAATATTTCATTAGCGCTCTGATACCACCGCTTCCTGGTCTTGCATACCGATCTCTCATCGTTTCTCAGTTGTCTAGCGGCTCAATGCAGCCAGAGTTCCGTAGTCTGCAATCAGGGCAGTCGGCGAGACGCGCACAGGCGATACCTCTCAAATATTCCGTTTGAGAGACGAGCAGCCCGAACAAGTATCGACTTGAGTAGTCGCGTTTGAATCTAGCCTTTTATCTTAATTGCGCTGTCACAGTGTTTACAATAAACCGCTGAAGTTCTTTGTTTGTGTGAAACCCATTCTTTACAAACGGCAAATAGGTACCTGAAAAGGCGCCAGACGTAGCAGGAACGTCCTTTTCCATTCATTTCGCCTACTTTTCTTCCTTTTACATTCAACACCCACTTAAAAATACAAATAGAGAATAACAGAAAACTCAAAACAAATCTATATAAAAAAGTAGTATTAAGATGGGGATGTGTCACACAAAGCAAACGTCTCTACAATTAGAAACAATGAGATACGGAAGGGCACGGTACATACAGGACAAACAGAATCTAAATACATCACGCAGTTTTGAACATGTGCTACGATACAAGCCTGTAAAAATTACATGGTTCAGAGGGAACAAGAACCTGTCCACGAACACATTTCCTGCAAATAATAGCTAGTCCGTTGTGGCCACTAGGAGATACTGATTGCGGTTACGTGATTTTCACTCGAGTCACGGCGAGACGTTGGCGCGCAGAGCAGGTGTTAGCGTTAGTTTGTGCTTTTGTGTGCCCTTGTGATATTATTGCATGGTACTAACGTTAATAATTATTATTACGAAAAAGCTATTACTTGACTGATGACTTCGCTTTTGGTAGAGTAGAGAAACTTCTACGAGTAAGGCCAACAATTGTGAAAAAAGAGGAACATAATTTCTGCCAGTCAGTGAGTGAAGTAACTAAACATCGTGAAGTTTGGAGAGCAATAGACGCCTTTTAGAAGACATAAGTGGAATAAAACGAATTTTCATTTACAAGTTCGAAGCTATGGAGACACGGATGCACATGTTAGATAGAGGTCGCGGGAAGATGTATGAGAGGGGAAGCCTATTTAGAGACGCTGGTGGACCATTACAAAACTCTTTTCTGAACTACAGGTTGAAATATTTCTTAGCCGTCCATTCTCAGACGAGAAAAAGAAATGTCTTCGGTGTGTATGCACCCATCATTGACGATATTCTCATACCGTTCAACACAGAATTACAGGAAATAGCTTATGACTCTTTAAAAAATGCTTATGGCTTGTATGTTTTAAGTTTGTTACCTCAAAGAACCGTTCTAACAATACAACATATAATCCTGTCATAGTGATTTGAAATATTTTAATAATTGTGTAGCATCGCAATCAGAGGCCGCACGCATTAGCCGTGCGGTCTGAGTCGTCTTGTCACAGTTCGCGCGGTTTCCCCCGTCGGAGTTTCGAGTCCTCCCTCGAGTCAGGGATGTGTCCTTAATATAAGCCAGTTTAAGTTAAATTAAGTAGTGCGTAAGCCTAGGGACCGATGACCTCAGCAGTTTGGTCTCACAGTTTTCCGTAAAGCACAGAATATCAGTTTAATAGTTGCCAGTTTATAATTTTTCAATGACATCACATGCTACACTGTAAGAATTATGTAATATGATATCGTATGGCAAGTATTATGCAGTAAAATGTAAGTTATTTTCAAAAAGCAAAATATTTATTTTTGAAAATTATTCAAAGCCGAATATGTCGAATGGTTCATTCAAGTGAGAACATGTCCATGTTTAACTGCATTTTAAAGAAATTTATTGTTGTAGAATAGATTTACAGATATGAACTGCCATTTGGCACAAAAGCAAAGGATGTTGCATTGCAATAAGTTATTTTCATTCATACGAATGCCTGAAATACGTTGATTGCGGAAAATGAAATTTAGTGAACATTTTCGTCTTTCCGTGTCAACATCTCAAATATAATACCATGGAAATTTTCTGGGTCTAAGGCCGCATCATATATTGCAAAATAGATCTGACTGACGTTTCAGTGGCCTTCCTCTGGGTCATTCCAGTAGCCTATTTATCAGTCTATTATACAACGTGTTTTGCCTCTACGCGAGAAACGTTTATCGTAAAAGAATATCACCGCAAAACCCTACGCATTTACTTCAAATAAATATGGATTGAGTATAGGTGACTCCGTATGAGACAACACATTAGAGCAATCCATGATTGCTGTCGGTTTTGCGGAATGAAAGCTGAATGGAGTAAAATGGCTGCGCATCCAGTACGGTGCCAAAAACATTTGCTTGACCAAAAACGCAAATCATCCATAAGGAGACGAAAGAACAAAATGAAACGAGATGCTTGAAGACCATATACGGTCCTATTTCAGTGTTAACAAATCATATCAGATTTACATGGAAGATAGCATCCCTTCTGGTCTGCGTGCATGAATTCGTTCGGTTGGGAAGGATACTATGAAGACGTTGTAACCTCTCCAGATGCATGCAATCCCACAACTGCTTTGTAACTCTTCCTGGATACAGAAATGGGACAGAGTTCGTATCCGAACTGCTCCGACACATTCTCTGTCGGGAACGGGTACATGGATCTTACTGGCCACAGTAGTATCTCAACTTCAGGCAGAAAGCTCGTAAAGACACGTGCCATACGTGGACGAACATTGTGCTATTGCGTAATAGGACCACGACAGTGTCGCATGAGAGGTACTGCATGAGGCTGCAAGAAGTTCCGTTATTTATTACCAGGAGTGACCTGATGTCAGAATCTTCTCACTTCTCCACTTCCATCAATACCTCTTTAATACCTTGCCTGTTATTACATCCTATAATGTTTATCTTTGGTCGTTTTCTGTTTACAATTCGTGATCGGACCTTATACAGACAACCTGTGAGCCTTCTGAGTGAAACCTCATGTTCATAATTTCCATCACTGTGACTAGGGTAATCTCACGAGTCTTCTTCTTTGCCGTTATTAGATCTACATTTCAACTTCTAAGAGGGGTCTAATAGTACTTGTGCAAACGGTGAACGGTATACTGCGACCTATCACCTGCCCTCATTGTGCATCTTTTTGCGCTGATGTCACATTGCAGACTGTCGGTAATTCTCCTCGTCTTTACGCATCGTTCTACATTTTACCTTTCCATCAGTGCCAGCCTCCCAAATTCCGATAATTACCTGCAAGAAAGTCCAACTAATCTAAATCTTGGAAAATAGTATTGACGTCTGTTTGGAAGTCCAGGTAAGTTTTCCTGGACTGGCACTGGTAACTTAATCACTGTATTTGGTATTAGATCTAACTTCTTAAGTGGATTATCGTAGTAGAGTTCTCTTTCTAAGTATCATTAAAACAATTTACCATTTCCTGCAACCTCTATTACTAAAATTATGACTTCCCCATCGGTCTCTCCTCATGCAGTTTTGTGCATTGCTAGACCAATACTGATTCACACAAGTGCCCTCATAAACTCGTCGTCGGTGGTTGCACTGCAATCCTTTTCCACTTTCCAGAAGTTAAAGTCTAAACTTCTACCCTACTAATTAATCAAAAAATCTTCTTCAATCATCCCCCTGTATAGAAAATACTCCCTCAAAATGTTGTCTGAATGGCACAGGATGTATCCTCCCTCTGGGTAACAGAGTATGAAACTTTCACACACACAAATATGCTCAAGAGCAAAAGAAACTGCTACAACTGACTAATATCATTTAGGGCCCTCGCCAGCACGCAGATGCGCCCCAAAATGATGCGGCGTGGACTCCAGAAACGTCTGCAGTAGTGCTGGGGGTAATTAACACCATCAGTATTGCAGGGCTGCCGAAAAATCCCTAAGACTATTTGAACAGCACGTTGCAAAGCATCCCAGATATGCCCATGGATTCATGAGGTTGTCTCAACCCGTACACGTCCAATTGTTCGATAAAATTTGAAACGAGACTTGTCCGACCAGGCATCATGTTTCTAGTCATCAACAGTCCAGTGTCGGTGTTGACGGGCCCAGGCGAGGCGTACAGCTTTGTGTCGTGCAGTCATCAAAGTTACACGAATGGGCCTTTGGCTCGAAAAGCCCATATCGATGATCTGTCATTGAATGGTTCGCACACTGACACTTCTTGATGGCCCAGCATTTAAATCTGCAGCAGTTTGCGGAAGGGATGCGGTTCTGTCACGTCGAACGATTGTCTTCAGTCGTCGTTGGTCAGGTTCTTGCAGGATCTTTTTCCGACCGCAGCGATGTCGGAATTAGGTGTTTTACCGGGTTCCTAATTTTCCCGGTATACTCGTGAAATGGCCGTACGGGAACATCCCCACTTCATCGCTACCTTCGAGATGCTGTGTCCCACCACTCGTGCGTCGACCATAACACCACGGAAAAACTCAAATTTGCATAACCTGCTATTGTAGCAGCAGTAACCTATCTAGACACTGCGCCAGACACTTTTTGTCTTATGTAGGGGTTCCCGACCGCAGAGCCGTATTCTTCTTGTTTGCATATATCTGTATTTGAATAGGCATACCTATACTAATTTCTTTGGCGCTTCAGTGTATATCACCAGATACTGTGCCGTTTTTATTGTTATTTTCCTGTTTTTCCTGCTGTTACTGAACTTGAAGCCTCAGCTTTATTCCAAGACTCCATCCGAGTTGCACTGTGAGCCACTGACTATTTCCTACCAGTTGTCTGTTGTCAATTTTTCGCCAATCTCTTCCTGTTCTGAATGAAGTTCGCCTCGATTCATAACATAAATCTTTCTTACCATATCTCTTCCCTTGAATAAATCATGACCAAAAGATGTATTTATATATTGTTATTGTGAGCCTTTTTACAAATCTCAGTACTTCCATTTTGATTGTACATTAATGTTGACACATCTAAATTCTAAATATATTATTTGTTGCTCGTGTGCTTCAGCTGCTAACTTTTGACTTTCTTCTTACTACTTCAGTCACGCTCAAGATTTCTAAGCAAATGTCTTCTCATCTCATCTAGTTTCTGGTTTATTTTTCTAGTCGGACGGTCTGGTTATCAATATTTTGGTTTTATTTATTCATTGAAGTTATTTTGCTTTTTCAAGCTATTTGGTTTTTTTGAAATTCAGCTGCTTTAACTGTAACGAATTTTTTGTTTCTTGAAGATTTTTCTTAAATTCTCTTTGATACTTCAGCGACACATCGTACATATCAGTAACATTTACAACATTACTTTCATTAGAGAGTTGACCTTCACTGTCGACAGCAATAGTGTCTGTCCATACAGTGCAATGTATGTCACTCGTTACATTTATATCTGATCCATAATCATCTGAATGTAGTAGAGCAATGTGCACCTCAGTACCGTCTTCCGTGTCATCTGGAATGTCTGGCACTGAGGAACCTTCATCATGTGATTCTGACAAATGCTCGTCATCTTCCGGTCTTCCATGAGAAGATTAACCCCCATTAAACTACTCCTTTATATCACAGCATTCATACTGTCACCTACGGTTCAAATGTTCTGATATTTATAATTAGAAACCTATTTACTACTAGTTAAGCTACTGATGCATTCTGCTTTCCTATGCTGTGATGTGAGGCTACACCACATGATACTCTGAGGCTTTTAAGGAAGAGCTCAGCCTTGCCCACCGTATTTTGCGATGACTGGTCCACTGTTGCTGAGGAGGTGGCGTGAGAACATTCGTCACGCATCCGGTGTGCTAACTTTGGCATTTTGCCTCCCATAACCATTAACTAGTGTAAAGACTTTCTGCCGTGAAGCAGTGACTGGTACACTATGCAGTCACATCTGCCTGATTCCTCCTGCTGTCTCATGTGGATCCCTCCTTGCGATGGGTAGAGTTGCAATGAGGTGCTGAATTACTCTTTTATTGATGCCAGTTTTTTCCGCTAAATTACACATCTAAATACGTATATATGTTATCGCCCTTTCATTGCAGAGTCTTACAAAAAATGGTTACTGACAAGTAATTTCACTCTGGAAGCTGTCAATGCCACTTCCATGAAATTTGTATGATCTTTAACACCTTTATTAAGAAACGTCACTAGAACTCTATTTACGAGATTACGATCTCATGTCACCATAACTGCACATTCACTGTTCATCTCCTTTATAATTTCTTACTATTAAAAAAGGAATTCATTCCCACCAGGGATGCCATGTACAGTATGTACATTAGGGCGTGACCCAGGTAGCTAGTTGCAACAAAGTAATGATACACATGTGTACAACACCAGACAGACCAAGCAACAGTTTTACACTCACTTGACCTCTTCTAGAGATGACATCTGTCGATGAGAACATCATTGGAGAAGATAGTGTCCAGTAACTTCTTCATTTATTAAATGATGGGGCTATGTTAGGTATGCAAGAAGATGAGGAGCCACTTTGAATGAGGAGAAATTCTGTTTATTTCGTTACAGATCGTAAGTCTTACCACATCACTGTTTCCACACAATATAATCACACAAATGCTTATGTAAAATATCACTCGGTTAACGTGCTACCAAACACATCCAATGATGCTCAGAATAATGTAATGCTTCTGAATAAGATCACACTCGAATCTAGCGCAATATTTCTGAACAATTGGCTACAGCCAACTCACATATGACCGTTGACGTTGACCGTCACCACCAAACACCAGTAATGTACCCTGGAGCTGCAATTACCATTTCGAATTAACTATAATAAACACGTTTAGCGAATTTCTCTTCAGTGTTCTTAAGTGCACAACCCCTCGGTGTGGCCACTGTCACACGGCTCTCACCACCAATGACACTGTAGCTTCTACCTAAAACATTTGTTCAATCAGCTGGTCGGGAAACTATTAGCTACCAAATAAGAGGCTACTTCTCTCACCCCACAGGAAGCGACAACGTTGTTTCCAGGTGCGTTTTGAAGCAAGAACTACACAGCAGGGCGTCTGATCCCCATAAGGGGCTTCCCCAACACAAGGGCTTGCCATCTTTTGCACAATATTATACTAGTTTTGATATTGACTGGTCATAACTCAAATAGCACAGTGATTCCACAGCGCAACTGCTGCTACTCTCTGACCAATGGTGTGAAATGAGTAAATATTGCTGGAGTCCTTTATTTGCTCTAGGATGGCAGCTGCAGAATAAATTGGTTACAATGTGCCTGGTGCAGAATACGTCGACTCTCTCGTATGAAGGTCAGGCATGATTGGCCGGAACCTTGATGACAAGCACAAGATCAGGTGATCATGCAGTTCAACATCAGGACACCGTTACGTCCAAACGCCCCGCATATCTGGATAATTTACGGCCCGATCAGTTGATCAAATGGAGGCAACAATGATACCACTTTTAAACTCTGGTAAATGTAGAAAACACTGTTTCACAGGTGTACACGGTATTCCAATGTCCTTCACAGTAATCACTGATCATCAGGCGCTTTTCACACCCATTATATACCTTACCAGGCCTGGTAACAACGATAAACACAAATAACATTAACGCAGTCGTGTGGACGTTTTACCTGTCATAGAAAATTTGCAGTTGTTATCATTGCAACTGTTATCATTGTTGGAAGAGGTAACATTCGTCAAGTACCTGGGTGTGACTATTCGAAATGATCTCAAATGGAATGACCAGATTACACAAGTAACGAGCAAGGCGAACTCTAGATTACGGTTTATTGGTAGAATACTGAAGCAATGCAGTCCTTCAGCAAAGAAAATTGCTTACAATACGTAAGTTCCTCCAGTCTTAGAGTATTTTTCGTGTGCATGGGACCCTTATAAGTTGGGTATCGTTAAAGAGATTGAGAATGTGCAAAGAAAAGCATCAAGATTCGTAACTGGTACATTTAGCCATCGCAAGAGCGTTACAAATCTCATAGAAAGTTTGAAGTGGGATACACTTGCAGATAGACGACGACGCATCTTTTACTCTCAGATTCATCAGATCAATCGTGACTGTTTTAGTATAGGGAGTTCAGGTTGGATGCAGCCTATTGCTAGTATTAATAATTGCTTGTATAAAGTGATAATGAACATTTCAAACACATTCTCCCAAGTAACACACAAAACAAACGAAGTTTTGTAATTTCGTATGTTGGTGGTACGTGAAGTTTGGAACTCAAAAGTTAGACACTGAATTTTGATACAACTCTCCAACGTTCAGGAGCAGTGGACTTACAATATTCCGAGTATCTTTAATACTCTGAACCGAAAGTATTTCTTGAACAGTCTGAATGGCTATTTGGTAGTTTTCACATTCATCATCAGGGCAACCGGGGTTTGATTCCAAGAGAATGTTGACGTTTAAATAAAGTGCATGTTCTTTGAACATTCGCGTAAGTACACAAAAATTAATAAAATTTTATTTCTTTTTGTTTTAAATCCAAACTGTTTTTATCAACAAACGTTTACGAAATATCAGTAATTAAGAATTTGTATTTGCAATGATATCTGGATCTTTGTGTGGAGTATGTAACTGAAAATAAAACTTGCGTTACCATACAAATAACAATCAGCTACATGATATTTAACATTAGTTGAGTGAATCTGTGAATTTTATATTTAGATGACGTAGTTATTCGAAACAAACGGAAAGAAAAAAAGACCGACACACTCCTGGAACCAGCCATTATTAGTCTTCAGCGCTACAGGTTTTTTCCATCTTTATATATTTCTTACAGTAATCTTCGTAGAGCATACACCTTTGTTTAAAACTGGCCATCGGATGGGAATGGAACCCAGGCAAACATTGTGCCGCAGAACCTCTGAAATGCCCGGTCCTGCTTTATGTTCTTCAAGGCGTTTGGAAAATTTAAAAGTCGATTTTATCGAAACTTTTTGAGGGTTAGATACAACGTCCTTGGGTGATTGATATTCGACTGTTGAGCTTTACGTGTTGTGAGTATAACAAGTAGCAAGAATTCGATGACCTAGTCGTATTCCTGTCAGACGTTATCTTTCCAGGCATTGTAGAAACCAGAGTCATTGCCTACCAAAATATGACTGCGACTGGTGTCGCAGATCCTCCTCCATACTTTGTGAGTGGAACTATGAGAAACTGTACTGTTCCTCTTGCGCTTGCAATAATAAGCATTATACCCGGCAAGAGAAGAGCCGCATTTTCTCATCCAATACCTCCTCCAGTCGGTGCTAGATTTGTGTTGCTAATGATGTCCCACCTTTGCAATGATCTTGCTTACATAAATATTAACGAACAATTTATACACCTCGAATGCTGCATCTGGGCTTCAACCTACTTAACTGTATTTATAATTTGTGGCCTTATAATTAAGTCAGTAATTTCATTTGTGTATGAGGTGTTGTCAATAGAGATAGTAATGAAGTTGAGGGTCGTTTAATGTCAGTAACTTTTAGCTTTCACTGTTTTGTTAGCAGAAGTTTGAGTGGTGGAACTCAACACGAAGAGAACAGGTTCGAATTAGAATCGCTTTGCTATCGCTCGAAATATGTCCAATGTCTCAACTTGCTCGAAAGGAGGTGAGGAAGTTCTTGAGCACAACAATGCACTCAAATGTCAATTAAATGACACACCCATTCATATGTGTTTTTAGAGTGCCACATTAGTGGTCGTTATACTGATAAATTTACATGTACATCCACGTTCTGCAAACCACTGTGAAGTTCATCGCCGAACGTACGTCCCATTCTAACAATTACTATCTCTTTTTCCCGTTAGATTCACGTATGGATCGTGAAAGAATTATTGCTTAGATGCTTCTGTGCGTGCTGTAATTAGTCTGGTCTTTCGTTTCTGATGCTCATGCGAAAGATACGTTGGAGGTTGTATTACATTCCTAAATTCATCACTTAAGAGTTAGCTCTAGAGTCTATCTTTCTAAGTAGGTTTCCATGGGATGGTTTGCGTCTATCTTCAAGCTTCTGCCAGTTCGGTTCTTTCAGCCTCTACGTGACACTTTCCCATGGATGGAACTAACCAGTGACCATTTATGCAGCCCTTCCTTGTACAAGTTCAATATTCATTGCTAATGACATTCAATATAAACAGTAGACTAGGAAGTTGTACGAGTTTTTTTAATGTTGTCTGCTTTGTGGACAGATGGCATTTTCCTAGTTTTGTGAAGTGCGCATTTCTACATTTCTGGACATATAAAGCAAGCTGCCAATCACTACAACACAATGAAATCTTATAACGGACTGACCTAATATTTGCTTATCTTCTTTCAAATTGTGCTGCATTACAGATGACTAAACGGTGTATGGAAAGTCTGAGGTCACTGTTAACGCTGTCTGTAAGATCAAACAGCAAATACGTCCCAACACACTTCTTTGGGACACACCTGACGTTCCACATCTGTCGATAACTCTTGTGGCGATAATATAACACGCGGTATGACAAAATGTAACTGTATCCCCCGAAACAGCAGCTTCTCCAACATCGACTGAACTGCAGCCGATGATGTTATTGTACAATCTATGATGTTCATCTACTGGAAATGACAATGTCCTGATCCGTCTCCCCTAAATTTACCGCGACCGGGAATTTTAAATCAACTGAACCCAGGCATACTCTACTTTTCATCGGAATGATTGAAAATTAAATTCACATATGCAAGTATTAACCGAAAAAGTATAACATTGCGAGAGATCACCCATTAGCCGAAATAAAACAGATTTCCACTGATAAAATATTGTCCTAACCAAACTGAACAACTTACAGTGTGTTTCTACTCTCTAATGTAATGGCGGATAGTGCATAACGTGCCAAATCCATCGGCAGGGGGAGGTCTAATGCATTATAAAAAACGTGAAAATGTGGGTGAATACTTGCACACTACGTAAAGAAGGTAACAATGGCAGTTACTGAAAGTAAAAAGAGACCAAAACTGTTTAACTCTTACCTCTTTAGTATTATTAACTACTGCTTGCAGAACTGATTGAATCAGAAATTAAGGGGTTTGCAAAGTAATTATTTTATGAAAAGAAATAATGAAATGAATGAAACCAAGTTTCAATTACTTTCTGAAAGTTAGTGGAAATAAAGCTGAATAATATTACAATAAGACTATTTGCAATTACGTAAAACGAATGTCCTAGAAAGATATTGTTATTTCTATGTAAAGAGTTTTTACATCACTGATAAGAGCGATGTAGTTCAAGATATCCCTTAGCCTACCTCCGTCCCCACACTTACCTGATGCTTCCGGCGAGTCGTCAACATCCGCGCCCTCATTCGTTGATCGTGTTATCAAAAAAAAATGATGTCGCCTTGCTGAGGTCCTTGATCGTGAGCGCCAGTTAAGAATGTGACAGGTATGCTCGGGCTTAGCAGAATTAATTCCAGCGACGAAAATGAAACAGCCTTCTTACCAATAACGCACGACATAATCTGATGTAAATATGTTTGTTGCTCACTTTAGCAACTGTTTACAGATTTATATTTTACGATGGCGGGGCGAAACTTTTTACAGTATATCCATCTGTACTATGAAAATACAGGAAATCGATAGTACTATGAATCTCTAGCCCATGGTTTAAACCAAACAATAAATGCTATAAGCAATTGTCTCAGCAACCACTTCAGTCATGCGGTTTTCAAAAAAATTGTTCAAATGGCTCTGAGCACTATGCGACTTAACTTCTGAGGTCATCAGTCGCCTAGAACTTAAAACTAATTAAACCTAACCAACCTAAGGACATCACACACATCCATGCCCGAGGCAGGATTCGAACCTGCGACTGTAGCGGTCACGCGGTTCCAGACTGAAGTGCCTAGAACCACACGGCAATTTCGGCCGGCGCTACCCCACACGGCACATCGATTTACAGTTTTATACAAAACACTGTAACACGTTATTCCGCCCGTAGAAAATATATTCAAATAATACGATAGCAAATAAAATTTATAACATCAGAATAATTGAAAATGGCAAACAAATTCAAAACAATTACTTTATGTAAACAGAAGCATTATTTTATTTATTTATTTACTGTTCCGTGGGACCAAATTAAGGAGAAGTCTCCATGATCATGGAACGAGTCAATACATGAAATTGTAACACGATATTAGAAACAGATAAAATGAAATATAAAAAAACATTTAGGTGACAAGTCGTAAGGTTAAATGGAGAAAATCAACAATGTAACACTGGAATTTGCTTAATTTCTTAGCTCTTCCAGGAGCTCCTCGACAGAATAGAGGGAGTGAGCCATGAGGAAACTCTTCAGTTTAGACTTAAAAGAGTTTGGGCTACTGCTAAGATTTTTGAGTTCTTGTGGAAGCTTATTGAAAATGGATGCAGCAGAATACTGCACTCCTTTCTGCACAAGAGTCAAGGAAGTGCATGCTACATGCAGATTTGATTTCTGCCTAGTATTAACTGAGTGAAAGCTGCTAACTCTTGGGAATAGGCTAATATTGCTAACAACAAACGACACTAAAGAAAATATATACTGTGAGGGCAATGTCAGAATTCCCAGATTTTTTAATAGGGGTCGACAAGAGGTTCTCGAACTTACACCACATATAGCTCGAACAGCCCGTTTTTGAGCCAAAAATACCCTTTTTGAATCAGAAGAATTACCCCAAAAAATAATACCATACGACATAAGCGTATGAAAATATGCGAAGTAGACTAACTTTTCGTGTTAAAGTGTCACTTATTTCAGATACTGTTCTAATGGTAAATAAAGCAGCATTTAGCCTCCAAACAAGATCTTCGACATGGGCTTTCCACAACACCTTACCATCTATCCGAACGCCTAGGAACTTGAACTGTTCCGTCTCGCTTATAATATGCCTATTCTGTCTGATCAAAATAACGGTTCTTGTTGAATTGTGAGTTAGAAACTGTAAGAACTGAGTCTTTCTGTGATTTAGCATCAAATTATTTTCCACAAGCCACGAACTTATTTCGTGAACTACGTTATTTGTTACTGTTTCAGTTTTACACACAAGATCCTTCACTATCAAGCTGGTGTCATCAGCAAACAGAAATATTTTTGAATCACCTGTAATACTAGACGGCATATCATTTATATAAATAAGAAACAGCAGTGGCCCCAGCACCGACCCTTGGGGAACACCCCACTTAATAGAGTCCCATTGGGACTGAACATCACTACCACTCTCAATATTGCGGAGAATTACCCTCTACTTTTTGTTCTTAAAGTAAGTGGCGAACGAATTGTAAGCTACTCCCCTTACTCCATAATGGCCCAACTTCTGCAGTAATATTTTGTGGTCAACAAAGTCAAAAGCCTTCGTTAAATCAAAGAAAACACCTAGCGTTCGCAACTTTTTATTTAATCCGTCCAAAACCTCACAGAGAAAAGAGAATATAGCATTTTCAGTTGTTAAACCATTTCTAAAACCAAACTGAACATTTGACAGCAAATTATGTGAATTTAAATGCTCCAGTAACCTTGTATATACAACCTTCTCGATAACTTTAGCAAACACCGATGGCATAGAAATAGGTCTAAAATTGTCAACATTATCAATGTCTCCCTTTTTATAAAGTGGCTTCACTACCGAGTACTTTAATCGGTTAGGAAACCGACCACTCCTAAAGGAAAAGTGACAGATATGGCTGAGAGCTGGGCTAACATACATAGAACAATACTTCAGTATTCTGCTAGATACCCCGTCATATCCATGAGACTTCTTGGTCTTTAGTGATTTAATTATTAACTCAATCTCCCTCTTGTCAGTATCATGAAGGAGCATTTCAGGTAACAGTCTCGGAACACTTTTTTCTAAGAGAGCTAAATGATTCCTTGTTCGGACTAGATTTCTATTTAGTTCACCTGCTGTATTCAGAAAGTGATTATTAAATACTGTACATATATGCGACTTATCAGTAACATGGACATTCCCACTACGCACTGATTCTATATCCTCGACCTGTCTCTGCAGGCCAGCAACTTCCTTTACGACTGACCATATGGTTTTAATTTTATCCTGAGATTTAGCTATTCTATCTGCATACCACTTACTTTTTGCCTTCCTAATAACATTTTTAAGCACCTCACAATACTATTTGAATGGGCTGCTGCATTTAGATTTTGACTGTTTCTAACGTTTTGATATAATTGCCACTTATCCCTCTAGTCAGCCACCCAGGCTGCCTGTTTGTGCTAGTTCCCTATTTTAAACGTTCTAACGGAAAGCAACTTTCAAAGAGCGTTTCAAAAGTCTTGAGAAAAGCATTATATTTATCATCTACTGTATCAGCGCTATAAACATCTTGCCGCTCTTACTCTTTTGTAAGGTTTACAAAGGTCTCTACAGCAACTGAATCAGCTTTCCTGAACAGCTGATGACTATATTTAACACCTGTTGCACCACAAAAATCTTTTAAACTTAAAATTTATGCATCATGATCTGAAAGGCCATTCACCTTTTTGCTAACAGAATGCCTTTCTAGTAAATGGATGAACAAAAATGTTGTCTATGGTTTTTCTACCGTTCCCTTGCACTCTCGTTGGAAAGAATACGGTTTGCATAAGATTATATGAATTAAAGCGGTCTACCAGCATCCTCTTCCTTGCACAATCACTTATACAATTAATATTGAAATCACCACATATAACTAACTTTTTGTATTTCCTATAAAGTGAACCAAGAACCTCCTCTAGCTTTAGCAAAAATGTTGTGAAATCGCAGTCTGGGGATTTATAAATAACAACAGTTAAAAATTTAGCTCCATTAAATTTAACCACACCTGCACAACATTCAAACACCTTTTCAGTGCAGTACTTTGAAACATAAATTGACTCAAATGGGATGCCGTTTTTCACATACATGGCTACTCCCCCACACCTCAAAGAGCTCCTCGAAAAGCTGCCAGCCAACCTGTATCCTGGTAAAGGAAGCCTCTGAATTATCTCCTTATTTAAGAAGTGTTCAGATATACCAATAATTTCAGAGTCAACATCTATAAGCGGTTCACTAACTTTATCTCTAATACCTTGTATAATTTGATGAAATATACTAATTCCCTCATTACTCGGATACCTAAGCTTTGTCAAAAGTGATTCTCTTGTTATAGAGACTTCCCTTAAGCAGGAATATCTATCAGCTGACTCTAAAGAAGGTGCAACTCTAACACCCACTACTGCAGGAATTTTCCCATGAGTGATCCCACCAACCCCACCTATGCTGTCACCTATGAGCTCACTGGACTCGCATTCGGGAGGACGACGGTTCAATCCCGCGTCCGGCCATCCTGATTTAGGTTTTCCGTGATTTCCCTAAATCACTCCAGGCAAATGCCGGGATGGTTCCTCTGAAAGGGCACGGCCGACTTCCTTCCCAATCCTTCCCTAATCCGATGAGACCGATGACCACGCTGTCTGGTCTCCTTCCCCAAACCAACCAACCAACCTATGAGCTTTGCCAACCTCCCCTTCCCATACCTGTTGAGGTGCAGGCCATGTCTAGTGAAACCCGTCCTGCTGATAGACTCCACCGACACCACTGAAATGTGATCCATGCTTTCTGTCATCAGCGCACCCCCAAGTCTCATGTTATTACGCCTGATGGCTGTATTAAGATGAGGCCGATCGTGACGCGGAAACAGTTCCACGAAATGCACATTCGTGTTGCCAGGTCACCATCTATATCATACTCCCCATCCGTATCAATACTATTACCAGCCCCACCCACAATCACTACCTGATCCTCTTTAGTAAAATCCCTACATAACCTCCCTATGTTAACAGTCGCCTGAGCCAACCCTGCATTAGGCTTCACAATGCTGGTGACCTGGTACTCACTCCACAGCACTTCCTGCAACTGCTGGCCTACACCTCTGCCATCAGAACTACCTAGCAGCAGAACCTTCTTCTTCCTCTTCGACTTTGCAACTGCTCTAGGCACAGTAACTACTGAGGTCTGCTGCATACTTCCTACATCTACAGCTATTAGAGATTGCTCTCCACTAGACTGACAGTTGGTCATATCTATTGTAAACACCAATAGTAAAACTATCTGAAAATCTTCTTCTCCTAGCAGATCTCTTGCCAACAGCCAGCTCCCATTCCCCAACCCCCTTCTCCCTCCTCATCCTCTCTAGCTCCTCCTGTGCGTTTTTCAACTGCACCTGAAGGGCACAGATCTTACGCTCTTGCTCCTCTATCATCTTACTCTTGCTACATAACCTGCAGTTCCAGGAGAGGATCTCACCAGAATGCCCACTGGCCTCCACACTGCATTCCCCCCAGTGAAAATACTTCGAACAAGTCTCACATCGCAATCAACTACTCACGAACCAACGCAAAGCCCACACTTCGCACTCATGGTAAAATTTAACTTTCTCTAAGTTCCGCTACTACAATGAGAAGATGTTAAAAACCTGACTACAATAATCACAAACTTACTCTACAAGGGAAGTAACTACTATTGTTAACAGTATTATAAACAACAAATGTGAATACAGCAAAAGACTAATACAGAAAGAGAATCATGCGTCTAATGACACAGTAACGAAGCTGAAAACAGTTCCCAAAAGGTTCTTCTGAAATTATTTCACCAGAAAACACCAAGAACACCGGTTGAAGACTACTAAAGTTCCTAAATAAACCACTATACACAAACAATTAATTAGTACTTAGCTTTCGATGCGCTGCTACAGCTGCAACTGCTCAGCGCGGAATGTAAACACAGGCAAGAGGTTAAGTTGCTCGATACGAAACACTCACAAATATCAGGTCACAACACAAGAAAGGAAGAGGTGAATGAAGAAACCACTAATACGTCACTTATTTAGTAAATATTATCACAAAAACCGTTAAAATATGTATATGAAACCTAAAAATATATGAAAACTTAGAGAGCGATCACACACGCAGTCACTCGCTTATGACGTCATACCAAAGATTATTATGCCAAGAATTAACTTTACAAAATTCATTCTGAAATAACCGTCTCAATGAATGATGAAAATAAAGTGGGAAAGAAGTAACTGAAAATACAGTAAAAAGGAAAAATACGTATATCAACTTGTATCCTATCAAATCTCCATCTTGGATAACACGCTGCGTTCTCCCTACCAAAAAAGATCCTCATTGTAATAAAAAATTTTGATAGACCCTCCATATGATGTGATGTGCACTCAAATGGTTTTGGCAAAGCTATAAATGCCGCAGCTGTCTGAATGCGTTGATCCATGGCCTTCAGTACGTCATGTGAGAAAAGTCCGAGTTGTGTTTCACACGGTCTATATTTTCGGAATACATGCTGGTTGCCATCGAGGAGTCATATTCTTCGACATGCCCAATTACGTTCGAGATCGGAGTATGTTTTAAGCTTCCGCAATATATGGCTGTCAAGGGTATTGCGTAGTAGTTTTGTTCATCACCTTTGGTACCCTTCTTGTAGATGGGTGAGACATGCGCTCTCTTCCGTTCACTGGGTACGGCTTTTTATTCGAGGGATCTACGATAGACAATAGCTAGAAGAAGGGCTAACTCAGCCGAAAATCCAGTGCAGGATTTGATGGGGACCGTGTTGGGCTCTTGAGCTTTGTTACATTGTAACGATTTCAGCTGTTTCTCAATGTCACTGACACTATTACATATTTCAGTAATTTTTCAGTAGTACGTGAGTTAAGCTGGAGCAATACTCGTGGTTTTTCCCGTGTTTTGTGTAGTGTAGTGCTGTGTAATGTACTGTTGTGTAGTCGAGTAGACCAGAACTATAAATTACAAAACTTGTGGTATACCAGTGGTGCAAATGTAACAGACAAGTAGCATGTGCAATCTGGATTCCAGATGACTAGACATATCTGTACGCCAGATGGTCAAACGGTTTATGTCAGATTTTTTGTTATCATTATTATTTTCCCTTTATGTGGACATTAAAAGTAGTTTTTTCCCCGTAAACAGAATTATGATTCGTTATTACTCATACCTTTATAAATATGTGCTATGTTCATGGGAATTCATATGCAACATTCGGTCTGTTCATTTATATAGTTAACAGAGTAAAAGAAAATAGCAAATAATAATTCAAATAATAATTTCCCTTGTGAAAGAACATGTGACGTGACGAGTAGCACCGGATTTCGGATATTCATTGCTATTAACAACATTTTATTACTTATATTTATTTATTCACTTATTTTTTATTAGAAAACATTTTACAATGCTCACTGTTAAAATTGGTCTGGTATCGAACTGTAGGGTAACTACTTTGACTGGTAATCAGATTAGAAACTTGGTTTCGTTTTCATTAACAGAAGTTTGTAATGGGATTCGGGTGACGCTCTGACCCATTGAAAAAATGCTAGATAACCAGTATTAAGTATGCAGAAAACAACCGAAACCATTGCATTATAGTCATGATGAGTATTCAAAGACATGTAGTCTGTGATTAACCACGCACCATGATCATTGGTAAAAGTTCCGTATTAGTCACCCATTCGGGTCTCCGAGACAGCCAAAGGCGACGTAATCCCGAGAAAAAGATCTAATGATCTAGGAAATACTGTACAAACCGAATTCTAGCTGTCAGAAATCTGAATGTGTTATAGAAGCTATAAAATCTGAAAATGGAAATGCAAAGGCTCAGTCTCTAGTGGGCGTCAGTGAAGCGAAATGCGAATAAGATAGAGATTTCTGGTCATACGAATATAGGGTAATATTAACACAACTAAATATGGCGTAAGCGGACTATAAATCGTCATGAATGACAGGACGGAAGGACACTTTCCCAGCCTTCCAGATAATATGAAGAAAGCTGGCACTATACAGTTGAAGTCAATCAAATTGGAAAATAATAATTTTCATTTCATAATTAATCCAGAGATGAGGATAACTAAAAATTCATACATATAATTAATACCAATATCTGTGGCATTTTTCGCCATAAACTCACATAACTCGAGAGTATATTCTGCATAGCTACGCTGCAGCGTTAAATTAAACATTTATTGCAAAATAATGATCATTGTGTATTTTATTTGATGTGTTCAAGTACCTTCAAAAGTTGAAGTAAGGCCTAAACAAAATCTATCTCCGAAGTCGGGTTCTTAGAATCGCTGGCGTACCGTTATTATCTTCTAGTAGCCAATAGAACGAAAATGACTGCCGTAATGTTTAAACTACGAACGCAAGCATTCGGCTAACCAACTCGATTGACAATCACAAATACCAAACTCGTGAGGAAGTGACTCCAAGTAAAATGACATATCTAGAAACACCGACGTAAGATCTATACATTTCTATAGCTACTATCTGAGCAGTGGTAGAAACTTGCTGTTTTGAAGAGCGCGCTGCAGCGCGTAGTGTAAAGTAGTCGCCTTCCGTTTCCGGCGGTGTCCCCGCTGTGGCAACCGCTGCTTAGGTGTCTCCCTCTGGTGGGAAAGAGGGAAGGTTTCCTGTTCAAGTGTATTAAAAGAGTGCTACGAGTCGGGGCGTGAAATGTCAGAAGCTTCAACGTGGTAGGGAAACTAGAAAATCTGAAAAGGGAAATGCAAAGGCTCAATCTAGATATAGTAGGGGTCAGTGAAGTGAAGTGGAAGCAAGACAAGGATTTCTGGTCAGATGAGTATCGGGTAATATCAACAGAAGCAGAAAATGGTATAACAGGTGTAGCATTCATTATGAATAGGAGGGTAGGGCAGAGGGTGTGTTACTGTGAACAGTTCAGTGACCGGGTTGCTCTATTCAGAATCGACAGCAGACCAACACCGACAACGATAGTTCAGGTATACATGCCGACGTCGCAAGCTGAAGATGAACAGATGGAGAAAGTGTATGAGGATATTGAAAGGGTAATGCAGTATGTAAAGGGGGACGAAAATCTAATAGTCATGGGCGACTGGAATGCAGTTGTAGGGGAAGGAGTAGGAGAAAAGGTTACAGGAGAATATGGGATTGGGACAAGGAATGAAAGAGGAGAAAGACTAATTGAGTTCTGTAACAAGTTTCAGCTAGTAATAGCGAAGACCCTCTTCAAGAAGAGGAGGAGGTATACTTGGAAAAGGCCGGGAGATACGGGAAGATTTCAATTAGACTACATCTTGGTCAGACAGAGATTCCGAAATCAGATACTGGATTGTAAGGCGTACCCAGGAGCAGATATAGACTCAGATCATAATATAGTAGTGATGAAGAGTCGGCTGAAGTTCAAGACATTAGTCAGGAAGAATCAATATGCAAAGAAGTGGGATACGGAAGTACTAAGGTATGACGAGATACGTTTGAAGTTCTCTAACGCTATAGATACAGCAATAAGGAATAGCGCAGTAGGCAGTACAGTTGAAGAGCAATGGACGTCTCTAAAAAGGACCATCACAGAAGTTGGGAAGGAAAACATAAGTACAAAGAAGGTAGCTGAGAAGAAACCATGGGTAACAGAAGAAATACTTCGGTTGATTGATGGAAGGAGGAAGTACAAACATGTTCCGGGAAAATCAGGAATACAGAAATACAAGTCGCTGAAGAATGAGATAAATGGGAAGTGGACGGGAGCTAAGACGAAATGGCTGCAGGAAAAATGTGAAGACATCGAAAAAGATATGATTGTCGGAAGGACAGACTCTGCATACAGGAAAGTCAAAACAACGTTTGGTCACAATAAAAGCAACGGTGGTAAGATGAGAGTGCAACGGGAATTCCACTGTTAAATGCAGAGGAGAGAGCAGATAGGTGGAAAGAATACATTGAAAGCCTCTATGAGGGTGAAGATTTGTCTGATGTAATTGAAGAAGAAACAAGAGTCGATTTAGAAGAGATAACGGATCCAGTATTAGAATCGGAATTGAAAAGAGCTTTGGAGGACTTACGGTCAAATAAGGCAGAAGGGATAGATAACATTCCATCAGAATTTCTAAAATCATTGGGGGAAGTGGCCACAAAACGACTATTCACGTTGGTGTGTGGAATATATGAGTCTGGCGACATACCATCTGACTTTCAGAAAAGCATCATCCACACAATTCCGAAGACGGCAAGAGCTGACAAGTGCGAGAACCATCGCACAATCAGCTTAACAGCTCATGCATCGAAGCTGCTTACAAGAGTAAGATACAGAAGTATGGAAAAGAAAATTGAGAAAGCGCTAGGTGACGATCAGTTTGGCTTTAGGAAAAGTAAAGGGACGAGAGAGGCAATTCTGTCGTTACGGCTAATAATGGAAACACGGCTAATGAAAAATCAGGACACTTTTATAGGATCTGTCGACCAGGAAAAAGCGTTCGACAATATAAAATGGTGCAAGCTGTTCGGGATTCTGAAAAAAGTAGGGGTAAGCTATAGGGAGAGACGGGTCATATACAATATTTACAACAACCAAGAGGGAATAATAAGAGTGGACGATCTAGAACGACGTGCTCGTATTAAGAAGGGTGTAAGACAAGGCTGTAGCCTTTCGCCCCTACCCTTCAATCTGTACATCAAGGAAGCAATGATGGATATAAAAGATAGGTTCAGGAGTGGAAATAAAATACAAGGTGAAAGGATATCAATGATACGATTGGCTGATGACATTGCTATTCTGAGTGAAAGTGAAGAAGAAGTAAATGATCTGCTGAACGGAATGAACAGTCTAATGAGTACACAGTATGGTTAGAGAGTAAACCGGAGAAATCCGAAGGTAATGAGTAGTAGAAATGAGAACAGCGAGAAACTTAACATCAGGTTTGATGGTCACGAAGTCAATGAAGTTAAGGAATTCTGCTACCTAGGCAGTAAAATAACCAATGACATTCGGAGCAAGGAGGACATCAAAAGCAGACACGCTATGGCAAAAAAGGCATTTCTGGCCAAGAGAAGTCTAATACCATCAAATACCGGCCTTAATTTGAGGAAGAAATTTCTGAAGGATCTGTAGAGGGCAAAACCTGTAGAGGAAGACAGATTGGAATACGTCTAGCAAATAACTGTGGACGTAGGTTGCAAGTGCTACTCTGAGATGAAGAGGTTAGCACAGGAAAGGAATTCTTGGCGGGCTGCATCAAACCAGTCAGTAGACTGATGACAAAAAAAAAAAAAAAAAAAATCTTAAGCTCTGCAGTTAGTCTGTCGGAGAGTGGGGGTCGGTCTGCTTGTCTCGGCGTGTTGGTCAGTCTGAGTCGGTGCAGTCTGGCGAGTCTAGTCAGTTGGTCAGCCGGGTCAGTGTGGGGTGGTCAGTGTCTGTCCGTCGTCCGGAGTGCTGGAGTTAGTCCGGGCAGTGGTCGTTGGCGGTTGGATCGATCGACTGGACGGTCGCGCGCTGAGACGCGGGATGACTTGTCCGTCTTGGCCGTCGGCGCATGTGAGGTCCTCACGTCAGTCCACTGAGCCGCGCCGTGTAGAACAGGGTAGTGGCTTCGCGGTCGACACGAGAGCAACAGTAGTCAACCCACGACGTCGGTCTGGCCGGTGCGAGCTGAGACACCGTGAGACGGGAGATCGGCGCGACTTCCTGCGTCCGTTGAAGCGGCTGGCAGCGGACGGTTCGCGAGACCGTTTTGAGCGTGCTGCGCCAGGTCTTCGCTAGACATCGCAGTTCTTTAGAAGTTAAGTGCTTCATGACATGTTGTTTCATTTACTTGTTGAATTCTACTTGTGTTCTTTGTCAGTCTCTCGTCCCCGGCTTTGTATTCTGTCTCTCGTCCTCATTTGTTAGGCTTTAATGTCCGTCTGTCGGTCCGCCGTACGTTAATAGCTGTCTCTATCATGTGTTGTCAGATTCGGTGTTAACGAATTTATAGATTTAGTGTGTAAAGGCCGAATCCCTGAAATATGTTTTTATCTTGCCAATCATCTTGCGAGGTGAGATATGAGTAATGTAGAGCATGTTGTACATTGTATATAAGTCTGAAATTCATGGCTTACTTGAATAGTCATTTTTAAGAGGTTCCCACCCTTCCACCTTAAGAGCCCTTTTAAAAACAAATTCACTTTCGGTGGCAAATAATTTCTTAGTGTCAGTGATTGTACCATTTACACCCCTCTTACGGGGTGCATAGTTAATGTGTTTGTGTGAGTTGTTGAAATTTTTAGTTTAAAATAATCTGGTGTGTTGCAGATTTGCACCAGTGTAGTCTTTCAGAGGTTGTTGTGAGCGGTCGTGACTACGGCTGTGTAGAAAGGGAGCGGCAAGCTTCTCAGCCCGGAGCCTCTTAGTGTCAATATTGTTCTTTCTGCCTCTAAATAAAATTGCAACTTTATATTTCGAGGGTGGTTTCCTGCTAATAAATTTTAAATCTGTTTTGAAAATGCTTTTATGAATAAAATTCCCATTTGTTAAAGATAATTTAATTTTCATTAGTTACTCCCTGGCAACTACCTCCACGCTCACGTAGTGTGAGTAAATGTGTGAATGTTCTTGATGAATCGCTAGTAAATAAAGTAAACTCTTTATGAATAGATTTTGAAAGTAAATTCCTGCAGCGGAAACATGCCCCAGGCAATACGACATCTCTACACTGTAGAAGGCACCGAGCTAACAGTCACAAGATGACCAAGAGTGAAGGGACTATTCGAAGCTGACAACCAATGAGCTGCCAGAAGTTTAAGACCAGAGGATAATGCCTGAACCTAACAGACTCGGTTGATCAACACCAAACCAGTCCTGATGTTGTTGGAACTCACCGACCTCTCCTGCCGCCGCTGTCATGCCTGTCGGAAAGGAAACAATAACTTCCGGTGAAATTTGGACCGGATAGAACAAGACATCCTTTACGTCCGCAAGCAACTCAGGAACAGTGCCTTGTCTGTTCATATTACGAATGCGCAACAGGCCTAATCCTGGACATTCTTCGGCCGCCATGACAACCTGAAACATACAGCTAAACAGTCACGTGGCCAAAACGAAATATTACTAAATTATAAAACAAGTACAACTATAATTCCATCAGTTACTCAATGAGTAGTAGCAAGAACGCTAACCACGCTCTGCTACCAGTAATTAACCACTGATTTACTTTCAAAATCTTTTCTTAAAGAATTAACTTCATTTACTAGCGATTCATCGAGAACATTAAAACATTTAATCACACTAGGTGAGCGTGGAAGTAGTTGCCAGGGAGTAACAAAAAATGGTTCAAATGGCTCTGAGCACTATGGGACTTAACATCTATGGTCATCAGTCCCCTAGAACTTAGAACTACTTAAACCTAACTAACCTAAGGACAGCACACAACACCCAGCCATCACGAGGTAGAGAAAATCCCTGACCCCGCCGGGAATCGAACCCGGGAACCCGGGCGTGGGAAGCAAGAACGCTACCGCACGACCACGAGATGCGGGCAGGGAGTAACAAATGAAAATGAAATTACCTTTAACAAATGGGAATTTTATTCATAAAAGCAATTCTAAAACAGATTTAAGATTTATAAGCAGAAAAGCACCCTCGCAATATAAAGTTACAATTTTATTTAGAGGCAGAGAAAACAATATTGACAGTATGAGCCTCCAGACTGAGAAGCGTGCCGCTCCCTTTCAACACGGCCGTTGTCACGACCGTTCACAACAACCTCTGAAAGACTACACTGGTGCAAATCTGCAACACACCAGATTACTTTAAACTACAGATTTTAAGAACTCACACAAACACATTAACTATGCAACCCGTAAGAGGGGTGGATGTGGTACAAACAATCACACTCAGAAATTATTGGCCACGGAAAGTGCAATTTGTTTTTAAAAGGACTCTTACGGTGGAAGGGAGGGAACCTTATGAAAATGACTATTTAAGTAACCCATGAAATTCAGACTTATATAAAATGTACAACATGCTCTACATTACACACATCCCGCCTCACAAGATGATAGGCAAGGTAAAAACATATTTCAGGAATTTGGCCTTTACACATTAAATCTATAAATTCGTTAACAACGAATCCGACAAACATGATAGAGGCAGCTAGTAACGTACGGCAGACCGACAGACAGACACTAACAGCCTAACAAATGCGGACGAGAGACAGACGACAAAACTGGGGACGAGGGACTGACAAAGAACACAAGTAGAATTTAACAAGTAAATGAAACAACATGTCACGAAGCACTTAACTTCTAAAGAACTGCGATGTCTAGCGAAGACCTGGCGCAGCACGCCCAAAACGGTCTCGCGAACCGTCCGCTGCCAGCCGCTTCAACGGACGCAGGAAGTCGCGCCGATCTTCCGTCTCACGGCGTCGCAGCTCGCACCGGCCAGACCGACGTCGTGGGTTGACTCCTGTTGCTCTCGTGTCGACCACGAAGCCATTACCCCCTTCTACACTGCGCGGTTCACTGGACTGACGTGAGGACCTCACATGCGCCGACGGCCAAGACGGACATGTCATCTTGTGTCCCAGTGCGCGACCGACCAAACTATCGATCCAAGCGCCATTGCCCATTGCCTGAACAAACTCGAGCAGACTGACGGCCGAACACATACTAGCACTCCGGACGACAAACCGGCATTGACTCCCGCTGACTGACCCAGACTCACTCCGTCTGACCAACTGCCCAGACTCCCCGCGACTGACTGACCGACTGGCGAGCTCATAGCGCCCTTAAATGCACCTGAACTGGCAACGTTTCCCCTTTCCCACAAGAGGGAGGGACCAAAGCTGAGATTGCCACAGCGGCGCCACCGCCAGAAACGGAGGGCGACTGCTTCACACTACGCGCTTCGGCGAACTCTTCAAAACTTCAATTTTTACTACGGCTCTCCATCAGTCTGGGATATTTTCTTGCTAATAGGTGGAGGAGAAGTCATAGGTTCATAGTTAGTATCTCTCAGTGACATATCCCGTCATTATTCCATATTTCCCTGTTTTTTTCTGAGCATCAAGCGCAGTTCCATATCTTATAAATGAACACAAGTTGTAAAAAATAGAACGCTTAACTCTTTTTAGCTACCACTCAGTATATTCTGAAATAGGTTTCACAGTCAATATATTCCCTTGCATTAACACTGGATTTCTACTCTTGTGCTTTTTGTTCCACTCAGAATCCATGCTGAATTACCTCAATTATCTCTCTATGGAACAACGTACATTACCCCCTGATGTGTTAAGTCATGTGATGAAACGTTTTCGTTTTTCTACTTTCTTCGAAATATTCCATGTCTCGTCGACTTGTGGATTCGTATTGACTGGATAATTTTAGTGCGTCACTCACAGCACGTTTCTTTCGAATGTTCTCCTTGCAGAGTTGTTCTCACTTCAGTCAGGCCTTTGTCGTATCTTTATGTATATTACGAGACAGTGTCTTAAGCTTATGTTGTAGTCACGGGTACTATGTATTTAGCAGTCCATTGCCTATCATGGTTTTGGTACTCCCTTCTTTGCCACTTAGCCACACTTGTTGAGTAAGGATATTTTGTTTACAAATATTTCTTAACGGTCTCTTGACTGGCTGAAGTCTCTGGAAGCTTACATCTTGTCTGCGACGCCACGAATGAAACATGGCGGTCTCTGTCTGTTTCGCTTAAGCAATGGCGGAAAAAACACCAGAGTTAACGTAACTACCCCATGACTTATCCATTAGAGAAATTAGTTCTTCAGTAGAATAACAATCATGTTGTCACATGCTTAGGAAAACAGAAATTCATCGCACCTCAGTTCAGGAACGGTGACATTACGCAGAGGAAAACTAAATTTTCTGTGTAGCTTCTAGAGCAATATCAAGAGAAATAGGAAGACTTATGACACCACATTGAGAATAAGATACCTATAGCACACCTAAAGTGGAACGATTCTGAGTAGTATGTCTATGCTCGTTCTGGAAAACTTTAAAGACGTAAATATGCAGCGATTACGCGTACGCTAAACACACACACACACACACACACACACACGCACACACACATACACACACAATCAACCACCAACAAGGTTCGGTTTAAGCATCACGGAGGTAGTTCATTCCGTGTACCAAGTCCTGTGTACCACGATTGATCAAGTCTTTCTCTATCCTTCGACCTTACCAGAGCATCTGAGAAACCAGCCGTAATAACACACACACACACACACACACACACAAAATGTTTACAATTGGAGTTTTCTCTGTGATCAAATATACTTTGATTTGTTTCTTTAAAGGTCTTTAAAGGATAACAGAAATAAGAGGAAAACACAAAAATAGTTTCAACCGAGAATGTTTACTTACTCAGTTGATATGAACATATAAAATTTCTAATTTATTAGTCTGTGCTTTATTTTCAAAGATTATTCTTAATAATTCATTTTATTTACTAGCGATTTATCAATAACATTAACACATTTAATCACACTATGTAAGCATGATAGTAGCTTCCAGGGAGTAACTGATGAAATGATAACAAAATTCGTTTTAACAAATGGGAATTTTATTCACTTTAATAGTGCCTATAAGCATTTTTTTAAAGAAACAGATTTAAAATTGTAATTTAGAGAGCACCCTCTAAATATCAATGTTACAATTTATTCAAAGGCAGAATGAAACAAGTTTAGACTGTATGAGCTTTTGGGCCGAGAACCTTGCCGCTGCCTTTTGACCTGGCCGTAGTTACGGCCCTCACAACAGCCTCTGATAGACTACACTGGTGCAAATCTGCAACACTCCAGATAACTTTCAACTAAGAGTTTTAACAATTTACACAAGCACACAGACTACACACCCCACCGTAGGAGGGACGGAAATGGTGGAAAACACAAACAATTAAAATAGTAACCTTGTCACCGAAGGTGCAACTTGATTTTAACTTCTAAGAATAGTGTTACAGTGAAAGGGTGGCAACTTTATTTACTAAAATGATCATTTACATAAAAGCCCATGAAATGCAATCTTATATAAAAGTCTACAAGGTTAGCCAAACAATAGTTTAGATGCTCTACAGTACACAGATACCGCCTCTCAAGATCATAGGCAATAATATCAAAGTTTCCAAAGATCAAAACATATTTCAGGTATTAGGCCGTTACACTCCAAGCAATAAATTCGTTAACACACGAGATCCGACAAACATGATAGAGGCAAATACTAACTTACGGTAGATTGATAGGGAGATTACCGAACAACCCGAACCGCAGGTTTCTCTAACCGGCGCCTACTCCACAAGGGAAAAACGGACCACTCAATTTATAAACAACCACCTTTCCTCGGGTGGGCAAACGGAGAAGAATAGTGGAACGACCCCAAAGCAAAACGGCTGCTGACCTCACCAAGAAAACAAGTACAATTTAACAAGAGCAAATCAAACAACATAAGCTGCGATATCCCGAGAAGACCTGGCGCACCACCCCCATATCACTCTCCAGAACCCTCCGCTGCAAGCCGCTTCAACGGACGCAGGAATGCTCGCCGATCTTCCGTCTCACGGCACCGCAACTCGCACCAGCCAGACTGATGTCGTGGATTGACCCCTGTTGCTCTCGTGTCGACCGCGAAGTCACTACCCCTCGCTAAATGCCACGACCCGCTGGACTTAGGTGGCGACCCACGTGCGCCGACGCTCAAGATGGACAAGTCATTTTGTGTCTCAGTGCGCGACCGACCAACCGATCGATCCAACTGCCAATGACCATTGCCTGGGTAAACTCGAGCAGACTGGTGGCTTAACGCGCAGACTCAGATGCAGGAACTGAGCCCCGATCGGGCGACTACTCGCTGAATTCTCCTACTGGCGGAGTGGAAAGACTCTCATTTTGCCCGCTTTAAAGGTTGATCCGAACGACAGACATACTGGCACTCCGAACGACAGACAGACACTAACTGTCTAAAACAAATGCGGACGAGAGACGGACTAGCAAGCTGGGAACAAGAGACTGACTCAGACTGACCCCCTTGTGAGCTCGTAGCGCCCCTTAAATGCACGTGAATAAGCACCCTTTCCCCTTTCCCAACAGAGGGAGACACCAAAGCTGCGATTGCCACAGCGGCGCCACCGCCAGAAACGGAGGGCGACTCCTTCACACTACGCGCTGCGGCGCTCTTTAAAACAGCAATTTTTACCACGGCTCATTTATGTCAAGCAAAAATTGGAGCTTCTCGCAGTTCTTCCTCTACTGAAATAATTTCATTGTTGTGTGAGTTGTTGCCAGCAGGTTTTGATGCAAGGAGAAAACCTATTCGTTCAACAAGTTCGTCTGGTTTATTCCAGTGAATGTAGTCAACATGTGATTTGTTTGAGTAGTCTTTCGAGTCAATTTCTTCTTCTTCTTTGTTTCCTCCAGGTGCAGAGGGCATTTTCTTTCCTGTATATATTTCACTTATGACTTTCGCTGTTTTACCAATTTTACATTCCTCAGCACTGTCATCATCATAATCATAATCATCGTCATCATCACTACCATCTTCCTCGTTGCCATTATTATCCTCTTCATGGTCGTCTTCAGCAGAAGTTAGGGAAGCCTTTGCTGCTGCTGCAGTACGCCCTTTTTCAGCCTGAAGTATTCCAAAATAATGGTTCTATGATACATGTATACTTATATCCTTTGTTTGTGTTTACAGGCTTGAAGGAGAGGTATTGTTCTCTAAAGGCATTGGTTGCCTTCAGAATTTTTGCATAATTTTGAAGATCGCGGTTCGTGTAATTCTTAGGCTTGATTTTGAACAATAAATTGTATAACCCTCTAGTTCCAGGATATCTTACGTTGTGAATTATTCAGTCATTTTCATCAACATGCACTGGTGAGTTTCCAATCATCCATCCACTTGAAAACGGATCAAATCTGAAGCCGCAGACGGTATCACAGGTTTTGTCTACAGGTTTATTAAAATACGAAGCTAACAGTCGACCAGCAGTTTCTGCTATTCGTGGCTCCGCTAATTTTCTGCTACTTTTCATTTCTTTATTCATATCAAAAACCATCATATTTTCCTTTTAATGTCAGAGCTGTTGATATTGTCTTGGCATCTAGCTGCAGTAGCAGCAAAATTGCTATTGTTTTCTTTCGGAAATCGGTATATCAGTTCTTTTAGTGGTTGTGAGATGGGTTTAAAGGTTTTTTCTAGCACAGATTTGGTTTCAGTTTTTCTTTTATGGAGAGATAGCATCTTTCTTCGGATATTCTGTCGAGCTTTAGCAATCTGCTTTTTAAGATTAAAGTTTCGTTTAATCGAATCTTGCAGCATGTATTTAACTCAAAACTGTCCACTCCTGATTCCTTACTTCCTTCTCCTTCACTTAGAGGTTTCAAGTATGTGCTTATCTCATGCTGCCTATGCACATCGTCGATGATTGGTGAGATAATTTTACACACCTCTTCTATACGTCCCTTGAATCGAAGACTGTCAATGGCTGCCTCTTGCCAGCAAATCCCTATACGAGCCTCTGTGTATACCGAAAATTCCCAATCGTTTAAAATGTGCACTGTGGTACATAGTTGATATGGAAAGTGCACTTTCTTTTTTCTCACCTTCTCCATTTCCTATTTTTTTTAGGTCTTTAATGCTACCGCGTAAGCTGTGCACTCTTTGACGTCTGTCAGGAATCTGAGGAGTATGATGGTGATGATGATAATGATAATGTAAATAATAATCTGTAATGATCAAGCTGTTGCTTTAAAGACAATAATTAAATTTAAACAATAATTATCAAAGTTTACATGACAGCGACCATTATTTAATTCATCATCTTAGCTAATAACAAGAAAATCGTGGACATTCCCATTCCATGCTCATTTACACATTTCGAGAAATTCATTGAATGTCATGTCAGGATTAACGTGATCACTGAAGACATATTTTAAATTAGGCTCATCATGCTTAAAGAGAAGAATAACGTTAGCATTGTCTCTATTTAACTGTCTAGGAATTTTGCTGTATGTCTGGCACAAATAGAAACTGCCTATACAGTAATGGCGACCCATCCAAAAGTAAGCTTTCATGTGATCTTGTTCGTCACAGGCAATGTGATCGAAAATAAAAATCGGAAGTGGTCGGGCTTGATCTGGTGGTATTACATTTTCCTTACTGGAAAATTTAAAGTAGCCAATATCATGCAAATTTTTAAAAATTTGTTCCTAATATTTATATTTGTATTGTTTTAGCGATTTGGAAAATATGTACTCGTTTTTAAATTTGAGAGTTTTTCCACAATTGGAAGGACCTACAGTAATTCATCTAATCATATCAGGAAATATATCACCGTGCCTACGATCTTGCCTTTGTAGTTCATTTCTGTGTTCAGCAATAGGTTTGACAGGAAGTTGCATGTTTCCTGAATTGCATCTTTAACTACACTAAGGACTCTTCATCTCTTACAATTGCTATTATAATCGAGCACTCTACACCTAGAGCAACGATTGTCGTTATCTCAAACTTAAAATATTGTGTCACATGCAGGATTCGAACTCTCGCTCTCTTTCGAGGGAAGCAAAGCTTAAATCTAGCGCCTTAGAACGCTCGGCCTAACTGACAGATATGTTACAATTACTTTTATAATAGAGCATTCTGGGCGGCAAAGACCAGCTCGAGCTATGAAAAAGCATCACATCAACAACAAGAACAACAACAAAAAGAATAAGAGGAGGAGCACAAGAAACGTGGTGGTTCCCTTCTTAACCGCATCGTTAATAAACGACCTGTCGAACTTCACATACCTGGATACTCCTACTGTGGTCCTGGCACAAAGTTAGAGGAAAGGCTCAAAAGCGGTGATGCCGGTATCAATCCACTAGATGAGGCGTGTAAAGAACACGACATAGATTATGCAACTCATCCAGACAGTTTACCTGACAGACATCGAGCAGACTGAATTCTGGGTAGAAAAGCGTGGAGCAGAGTAAAAGAAAGAGTCGCTAATTTGAAGGGAAAGTTAGCAGCCCTAACAGTGACTGGAACAATGAAAGCTAAAACTAAAATGGGAATGGGTTTGAAGAAAAGTTCAGGACGAAAGAGAGGTGGTAATACACTGAACAAAGTAATTAAAACTGTTCGAAGTGGTCCTAAGTACTTGAAGCCTGATGACCGTTGTGAGAGCGGCTCGTAAAATTGCTTCACAGGTTGCTCCGACGAAAGCTATGGGGAAATTACTAGACAGAGTATGTGCCATACCCATTCCCAAAACAGGTGGAATATTACCTCTAATTCCAATATTTGCTGCTCTATCAGCGCTTGGAGGACTAGCCGGTGGCGCTGCCAGAATTTCTAAAGCTGTAAATGATGTAAAGAGTGCTCGGAATTAGCTGAGATGCTACGGCAAATCAAGTACTCGAGGCGATTGCCTTGCGTGAAGGGAAAGGTCTATATTTGGGACCATATAAGGAAAACGCTTTAGGACTTTATCTAAGAAGTGTAAATGAAACGAAATAAAAAGTTTCGCTAAGCAACATTTCTACAAGACTGCTTACCAACATTGATTTATATCACTATGCTGAAAAGCTGAAGATAGCTCACTTTAGAGGTATCTTTATGAGCGACACTTTACTTTCTAGACCTATCAGATATGAGTGTACTGTTCTTCAGCCTGATGATGAACCTGGTTCGCATTGGGTAGCTTACAAAAAAAAAGGTAATATTGTCTACTATTTCGATGGCTTTGGTAATTTACCACCTACTCCAGAAATAGTATGATACTTGAAAAATTCTGTCATACAATATAATTATAATCCATTTCAATCATTTAACAGTCAGAGATGTGGTCATTTGTGTTTAAAGTTTCTGATTTTTAAAATAAAATGACCCATCTTGCAACTGACAGTTGCAGTCTCACAATGGATATTGAGAATGGCGTAACGTTAAGTTTGACAGATAAAGAATCGAATCTAACTACCGTTTTTAATCCTGCGTTAAATTTATCACAACATCTTTACGAAATTGCTCTACTAAATCTCTTTACGTACAATTCCATTCCAAACATTACATCGGTAAATAATTTCTACTTCTCCAACTACATAGGTAATGTAGAAATTTTGGATAAAGTTAACTTGAAGCATGGAACATGTGAACTCGATGATATTTTTACAACGTTGTCAAGAGAAACTGCTACATACAATTTCGAAAATGACAATGCCAATTCAACGAAAAAGAAAAGGATTCTAGTATTGGTAAAAATTAGTTACAATAAAACGCTAGGTCGATGTCAAATAATAAAGAGCAATGTGGCAGTAGACCTCAAAATCTATCATAACATAGGTTCAGTTTTAGGTTTTGCAGAAACTGTGATTGCTAAAACTACCTTGAAGACTGCAGAACATCCAGTTAATATTCAGAATGTTAACGTCTTAAGCGTTGACTGTAACATCTCGGGTGCATCATTTCACAATGGTGAACCTATACACAATTTGCATCAGTTTTGGCCCACAGTTTCACCGGGATATAAGATTGTGGAGACACCAAACTCGCCTATTTACAAGCCAGTAGTTGCAAGATACATATCAGAATTAAGTGTAGCAATAAGAGATCAAGACAGAAAGCTTGTCGATTTTGACGGTGAAAACGTAACTGTTCGACTACACTTACGAAAAATACGGTAAAAAAATGGGAACTATATAGAAACAACGTGTTCACCTAACCTAAGATACCAGATAATTTGACACTGTAAAGTATAACAAGAAACGAAAAGCAAAGAAAAGGAAAGTTAAAAATGTTTTAACTCCTCATAAAAGACAAATACTATCATCACTGGGATACAGAGTGCTACAAATACGGACACCATCGTCTACTAGGTCTCATTCGAGTGTTTCTTTCTTCCACAGTGAACTACAACAACAACAACAACAAAAACAACAACAGACAGGGCAAGATAATTAAGAGAAAAAATACTCGTCGACGACTCTGTTACTCGCCTTCAGTATCATAGGTATAAACCTTTTGGTCAACCTGCTTTTGCTCCATATTTTTCATTGTCTGTTTGCATCAAGATGAAACACTGAAACCTTCCATAGTTGACATGAAGATTGAAATAGAAACAAAAAAACCATTTCCAAAAAATACAATAGCTTACTGCCTGTTCATTCATGATTCGATAAAAGAAACGACCCCATCAACCAATCAAGTCACAGAGCGTACTCAGATATAAAAACAGTGTTGAGTAAGACCTCCACTTCATTTTCTAACATTCCATCACTTCAGTAGTTGCGGGAGACGGAAACAAAAGTAAATGAAAATGAATAAAGTTGTGATAGTTGATGCTAAATCACACAAACATTCAGTGAGGGTGTTAGTTGCTAATTTAAGTGTTGGAAATGAATCTGTGCTACAAGCTGGGAACACTGAAGTCTTTTTCAGTGCATTATACCCTTTATTTCACTCATTGCTAAAAGAGAACATTGATTGTAAAACACTGGTGATTTCAAAAAATCTACTCTGCCCAAATGTCCTAAGTATTCTGGAACTAATTCTACCTGAACATATTGAAATACTGCAATTGGAAGACTACGGATTCGACTGTACTCCTGCTGCTGTTGCTGCCGAAGATGATGATAATAGTTACTTTTTCTTCCACTGGATTGGCTGGCTCTGAGCACTATAGGACTTAACATCTGAGGTCATCAGTCCCCTAGAACGTAGAACTATTTAAACCTAACTAACCTAAGAACATCACACACATCCATGCCCAAGGCAGGATTCGAACCAGCGACTGTAGCGGTCATGTGGTTCCAGACTGAAGCACCTAGAACCGCACGGCCACTCACGCCTCCACTGGATTAAATAGATAAATGTTTGTGAACTGCTTTGTGGAATTTATAAGAAACTTATAGAAGAACAGTATAAATATTTGAATGCTATTGACTATTACTAGTTCCCTAAACAATTTTTACTTTCTTTATTTGATATTTCATGTAACTTCCATAGGTTATCACAAATGTTTCAGAATGATGTTTTTATTTCTAAGTATCCATATCGTTATAAGCATTATGATCTGGAGGAGTGTTGTCAGTTAGATGGTCCACCTCCTATAAAGATGTATCACAGAGGTTGCTTACTGGAATTTTTAGATGAAATAAAGTAAAATAAATCTATTACATATCTTTATTGTGACACCATGTATGTATTATAGACATATAATTTTTCACACAATAAATCAGTTACAAAATGCTTTTAATATTTTCACTTCTTCCACAGTAAAAATGCTAGTTGTATACAATATTTAAAGTTCACACAATAAAAAGAAAAATCATTCAGGCATCATTAACATTTTTTTTCAGTTGATAGTGACCCCAAGGTAATGTACTGATCTTATCTGAAAGTATAAAACGTTTATCATCGTCTGCTGACAAACATACCTTTGTTGTTTAATAGTAGAAACTACATGACACTTGGACTGAATTACAAAATGTTCAGCTGATTAGACTTTTGAATTCAATATACATTGTCAATAATCACCAATGCTTAATTCCTTAACAGAGGACTCTTTTACCCCCTTTGCCCTGCGCATTACACGTTGTGAACCAGTCGGAAGTGCATACATTTCAGCTTGAAGACCAATAAATTCAGTTATAGTTTCACCATGTAACTCGTCTTTCAATTATCCTACCACCTTTTTGTTAACAAGGGGAATTTATATTCATTTTCTTCAGGAAACCCTGAAGTGTCAAACCATTTAGCTACATTACTTCTGATGGTTTAGTAGGTATTTACAGTTTTAATGTGATAAATTACTCTACCAGTGGCAGTATAACATAGCTTTACATGCTTTTCTGGAAACATATTTATTATATATCCCTAGTGAAAGTCTATTAGAAGTGTCTTTGAAATATCTAAAATTACCATTCCAACTGCTAACGGTTTATCAGACACTACATTAAATTTTTTCAGTTCCATACCAAATAAATTTTCTTTAAATACAATGCTCCTTTTAAAATTAGGTCTTGCCAATTAATGCTGATACTCCATATGTAACTTTCCATGATGACGCTGGTCTTATATCAATCATTTTTCATACATTCTGCATGGTTTTACCGAAGACACTATTAGTCATGAGTTTCAAGTAATTCTTTTCAAATTCATTGTTTGCCTTCATACGCTTATCTGCATTAATGTTTATATAAGGTTCCATCCATGACGCTTGTTTGAATGACCATATTCTATGAATCTTTTTCAGTATCAGTTTATGCTGCAAACACTTTTATAGATTTCTATAGCGTATTACATAATTCTTCTTATCATACATAGTAGAAATTAATTTTTTTTGTTTTTCGAGCACTAAGTTTACTGCTGACATGGCTAGTTGGTGGTACCCTCTTCTCAGAGCATAATGGTAAGTCAGAATGTAGATCGTGAATACTTTCAGGATATTCAAGATCTACTTCCAGTATGTACCCTGTATCTGAATCTTTAGGTACATCTACTACGACAAAACTTTCGACTCTCTCTGGAGAGAGCCATTCAGTATTGGATACAGGCAAATGTTGCGACATTGCCCAGCGGTATAAACTGTTAACATCGAGATATATGATATAACATTCATTAGTATTCTCATCATAGCCTGACATGAACCTTTTCGTTTGAAACCGCATGTCGACACGAACAGAGAACAATTCCATCTCTAATACCACTCAATAAACTGAAGTTGCTCTGTCAGTAATAAGCTGTAATTCAACTTTAGTGATTTTCATTAAAGCGTCCCATGCGATACCAGGCGAGGTAATATAATGTGCTGGGTCTAGTTCATATGTTTCACAGCAAAGACTGCGAAAGTTTTCAAACACATCAACAAGGAGTAGAACATAAATTTTTTGAGTATAAATCGGAATATCCTCCAAGTGTCTTACAATTAAATGTATTCCAAACATTACACGCTCTTTGGTACTCTGCATCTATTATCGTTTCACCTGTTAAGAGACTTTTATAATTTTCGACTGAGGGCAAACGATCTCCGTGTAATACATAGTCAACATTCACATACTCATACGGAAAAATCCCCTTCTGATTGACAAGACAGAATTCGTGAATGTTTGGGAAATATGACTTCATTATTGTGAATTGATGTGGTTTGAAATATGATGCACATTTTTCAAGAGGAAACGTCAGGAAATTTAGTGAATCGATAAATCGGAAATTCATGTTGCAGACACGGTCTTTGTGGGTTACTGGAATCCTTTTAGTAAAAGCTTTCTATTTTTCCATATACGAGGGTAAAAGTGATACACGACCTTGATTTTATTTAAATATTCTGTTATCATCACCGGTCTCTGTTTGTTCACAAATGTTTGTGATCAAGAAATGTCCATCATAATTGGTTAGATTGTGGGATACAACTGGCATGGTAGAGGAAGGTCTGTAGTTAACATTGCAGGCAGGATGAGCCGCACCTCAGTATTCACCGGTGAAATGACAATGACCTCTGTGTTTAACACTGTGTTTCTCGAACGGTTTATTGGAAATATGACAAATCTTTGACGATTGAAACACCGATTCTTCTTCAGAGCTCATTTTTTTGTTTATTTTGTGATAAAAGGAAGTCTTGCATAATGTCGGTGATTTCATAGAGCTGATATATAAGCCATTTTACCGATTCACTGCCTTTGAACGATTTAAACTGGGCATATCTCTGATCATAACTGCGGTGTATATAGTATGCAATACTAAATGGTTTATGGATATGTACCGAATCGGAATATGAAGAAGAGTCAGGATTACGACTGCACCCGGCATCTGGTTGCAAGATACATTCCATATCAGCATAAATAACAAACGGCATTTTCAGTTTATTTCGAAATTTTGTAAATTTAACAATCTAATTATTATCATCAGGCATGATACTGGTGACTGGTTTAAACTGTGTGCAGTCAACTAAAAGTAGATCTAATCTTTCCTGAGAATTAAAATAACAGAGACAGCGCTCACACACGAAATTGGAATTAAGGTTTGCAGTAATACTACTTCGTGCAAGTCTTGACAAGTTTTTTTATATAATAGAAGTGATATGTATCTGTACCAACAACCTGCGACATTAATAGATTTACATCTTTTTCGTGATGGTACTTTGTTACATATAACGGTACCACTTGGGAATCTTTATGTCTTTCCAACGTCTTACTCCTACTCTTTCGCCTCGTTCTTTCCGCACCTCCTTCCACCTCATTCTCCTCATCCTCCACATTTTCTTCTTTACCTACTACCATCCACTCATTATCAGAATACATCATACCATACACATTAACTGAGACGGTTACATTCTGCTTTTCGAATATGTGGACTTGTTTCAGTTCTGTAGGAAACGGTATGTTTTCAAAGTTTAATTTACCCACATGTGGGAAATAGGCAGATACACGATGTGCGTTTTTATTTACAGGATACAGGGCAGCGAGAATTGACCACTTGAAATAGGCATTGCCATTTGACTGAATGTTTATTACTGCATCTTTATCAGCAATCAATTTTGGTAATTTTGTGTATAGTCCTGCGTAGAAACCTTTATTCTCATTAACATTTACAAGCAGTTAAATTATTTTTAGTAATGTCCAACCGGAATCTCTTGCTTGAAATCCCTCCAGTTTTTTAATATTGTGTTTCTAACATTATTCGAATGCCACTCATTGCTGATTTCGAACGAAAATAAATTTACATTCTTTGTATTAATGTTCATCTCTTGTACTTCATCTGATTTAGGCAAGAGAAACTCAAAGACGAGTGAAAAATTAATTTTAAGAGCCATGTTGATTTTACACAGTCTGCTGTCAAAGACAGGGAAACAAGCATCTAAAAAGTATCCAGGATCCTTAAATCCAATTTTGTTAGTTATATCTCCTGTACATATCCGATTCTTAAAACACATTCTGTGGAAACTCATTCTAAATCATTGGTTTCCTGATTTAATTTAATGCGCTTAGGTGGTGGTGGTTCACCCATTAAACACATTCACTCTGTATCACAATATCATCAATAGAAAATAAGAAATTTTTACAATTTGAATAAATGAAGGAAACGTCGCGTCCTCCTAGCCAAGTTTTTAAACAAGCTGCTCCGTTCACAAATTCAAACTGGCAATGAATTGCGTTATTAGGACAAACTGTGTATAATACAAAAGTATTGTTTTGATGTAACTGTCAACTAGGTTGTAAAAGTAGCTTACAAATAGTTCTGAGTATTATACACATTCATATTTATCATACACTTCAAATGCATCGAAACATTCACCTTCTTAGAAAACCTCTTTCTTCAGCAATTGTATAATTTTAGCGTTTACTTCAGAACACGCATTTGTATTATCACAGAAATCTACTATTTTAATTGAGAATACTAATGTGTTGCGAGACAGAAATTCTAACCCACATTTATCCTTTTTTTTTTTTAGTGAACGTAAATCAATTTTCTTAATCTCTCCATGTTTAGATAATTTGCGAATAGGAATGGACCTTGTTAGTGCTATAAAATTCACAAAATTAAAACAACATATGTTAGTAATCACAGGACATTCTCAAAATCTATCACATCCATGCTATTCTGCTTACCATGGTAGATCATAACGACGTGTCCAGAGTTCAGGAGTCCCAGTTCTTCTTCCGTGAGGGCAGAAAAGCCCGACGGGAGGTATATCTTCACGTCATTCAGGTAAACGGTAATTGCCGCTCCAAGCTTGGTTGTTCTTCGTCTCGCACTCAAGACACAGAGCAGTTAGATTTTGGTGAGAGATGCGTATGTGTGCGCGTGTCCGAAGGCAGTGCGAAGCAACAGCAAACACCAGCAGAAGAAGAAGAGTGACCCGCGCTCAGCAGCAGCAGCAGCAGCAGCAGCTGTCGTGTCCTGATATAGGTGGGAGAGGAAGAAAAGGGGTTCTGAAAAGTTGTGTGGGCGGGCACTATTTTTCCCACTTAAAGCCAGTCTGCTGCAGGTGCCTTCCAATCACAGTTTAGTTAAATCCCCTCTACTGCTCCTAAGGCGGGGATGTTAAAGCAGTTGCACAAACTAAGTTCGTATTTGGTATCAACATAGTTCGATCTGAGTCGAAACAAGGCCCCGGGAGTAGACAACATTCCATTAGAACTACTGACGGCCTTGAGAGAGTCATTCCTGGCAAAACTCTACCATCTTGTGAGCAACATGTATGAGACAGGCGAAATTCCCTCAGACTTCAAGAAGAATGTAATAAGTCCAATCCCAAAGAAAGCAGGTGTTGACAGATGTGAAAATTACCGAACTATCAGTTTAATAAGTCACAGCTGCAAAATACTAACGCGAATTCTTTACAGACGAATGGAAAAACTAGTAGAAGCCGACCTCGGGGAAGATCAGTTTGGAGTCCGTAGAAATGTTGGAACACGTGAGGCAATACTGACGCTAAGACTTATCTTAGAAGAAAGATTAAGGAAAGGCAAACTTACGTTTCTAGCATTTGTAGACGTAGAGAAAGCTTTTGACAATGTTGACAGGAATACTCTCTTCCAAATTCTGAAGGTTGCATGAGTAAATTGCAGGGAGCGAGAGGCTATTTACAATTTGCACAGAAACCAGATGGCAGTTATAAGAATCGAGGGACACGAAAGGGAATCAGTGGTTGGGAAGGGAGTGAGACAGGGTTGAAGCCGCTCCCCGATGTTATTCAATCTGTATATTGAGCAAGCAGTATAGGAAACAAAAGAAAGGTTCGGACTATGTATTAAAATCCATGGAGAGGAAATAAAAACTTTGAGGTCCGCCGATGACATTGTAATTCTGTCAGAGACAGCAAAGGACTTGGAAGAGCAGTTGAACGGAATGGACAGTGTTTTGAAACGAGGGTATAAGATGAACATCAACAAAAGCAAAACGAGGAAATGGAATGTAGTCGAATTAAGTCGGGTGATGCTGAGAGAATTGGATTAGGAAATGAGACACTTAAAGTATTAAAGGAGTTTTGCTTTTTTGGGAGCAAAATAACTGATGATTGTCGAAGTAGAGAGGATATAAAGTGTAGACTGGCAATGGCAAGAAAAGCGTTTCTGAAGAAGAGAAATTTGTTAACATCGAGTATAGGTTTAAATGTCAGGAAATCGCCTCTGAAAGTATGGAGTGTAGCCATGTATGGAAGTGAAACATGGGCGATAACTAGTTTGGACAAGAAGAGAATAGAAGCTTTCGAAATGTGGTGCTACAGAGGACTGCTGAAGATTAGATGGGTGGATCGCATAACTAATGAGGAGGTATTGGATATTGGGGAGAAGAGGAGTTTGTGGCACAACTTGACCAGAAGAAGGGATCGGTTGGTAGGACATGTTCTAAGGCATCAAGGGATCACCAATTTGGAGGGCAGCATGGAGGGTAAAAATCGTAGGGGGAGACCAAGAGATGAATATACTAAGCAGATTCAGAAGGATGTAGGCTGCAGTAGGTACTGGGAGATGAAGAAGCTTTCCCAGGATAGGGTAGCATGGAGAGCTGCATCAAACCAGTCTCAGGACTGAAGACCACAACAACAACAACATTGTTCATCTGAAAGCTAAACGTAACTGCTGTGTCAAATAAGGCTTGCCACATTATTGTTATACGTCATTTAGCCCTGCCCTCGGGCTCCTCGGAGTAGGGACTGTTAGGTCAACAGTTTTTTTGCGTTGTCGCTCTCTTTCTACCCTATTGAGTCTACTGACGTTGCTGCTCTCAGATCTGGTATCAAGCTGGCTTTATACGCTAATACTTGCCTGCTGGTTACAAAGTTCTACGGTGACAACCTACCACAGTGTCTAGATGACATATGAGGTTACATGTTAATTCCTTGAAGAGTAACTAGCGCCCTGGGACCGCGTTTGTGGCGTCTGCATTTACGCAAGGCTCTCCCCTTACTGTTTACTTCATGTAACGATGTCTCTCCTCGTTTCGTCTGCCCTCAGCATCGTCTCTGCTTCCGCGCCTTGGAGCGCCTGTCCTCCTTTCCCACAGCTTCACGATAACACTACAGTAGCAAGGAATAATCAACATATTACACAGCACTCTCCCATAAATGAAGAACTTAGAGGGATCACACGGTCAGGTTTTATACTATTCATATGAGTGCAAAAATTTTGCATGGAGAGAGAGAGAGAGAGAGAGAGAGAGAGAGAGATGGAGATATGACGCTGCCTCCACTTGTTACTCACCATACCTATAAAATGACATGTTGTCAGAGAATTTCTATCAGTGCACACAAATCTGTCGTGAACACCGTTCTTTGCTGGTTCAGTTATATAAACATTTATTATACTTTTTCCTGCTTACGACCCAGTCAGCAAAGGATTTCCAGGTAGGACTTTTTCCTATTTTCTTTACAATCTCAATATCGTATGTGCCATTGTGTTACAATCAACACTAAATGATGTTTTGTTATGCACAATGAAAGTGGCTTTCTTAGATCTGCAAGGCTTCAAGGATGACTCTAATAGTTTCATCCCGAAACAAGCTGCTGCCATCCTCCTCGACGGCACACAAGTCAATGCGGAAGCGTATGTGACAATTGCACAGCTTATGTCATTTAACAGCGTATCAGAAAAAACCCAAAAAATGAACTCGTGGTTAACACACAATCACCACCATCAACAGTGGCGGATGGATGGAGTGGCGCTCCATACGGCGAAAAACACGTTGTGGGAACTTTGAATATCGTGTGATTACATAATGGTAATGGGGCAAGAAAACGTTGAATGGGCAGCGACTTTACGTGATGTAGAGCATGGGAGAGTACTAAATATGCTAACAATAGACTTTCCATCACTTAAACTTCTGAAAAAAGAATGTAATATTTCTACCCAACAGTGTTTAGCAAATACTAATGTAAGACTTATTATGAAATTGTATTTGGGAAATAAGAAAATTTCCTCTAGAATACAGTTATCTGTTTGTTAATTTTATTCCCCTCTGACCCCTCTATTTTTTTCCTAACCCAATAGCTCATATATTAAACATTTTATCACAGTTCTCTTAGTACAAAAGCATTTTATGTTCAATAAACAACAAGTTAAGGAGTAAGAGAGAGAGAGAGAGAGAGAGAGAGAGAGAGAGAGAGAGAGAGATGCAAGCTGCAATTACTGATGAACTTCATCGTCCTGCTCGTCGAACATATCCTAGACGAGCAGTTATCACAAAAGAACTTGATGACCTTCATCAAGCAGATTTAGATGACATGATTGCATATTCAAAATGGAATTCTGGCTATAAATATTTATTAATAGTAATTGATGTTTATTCCAAATATTCATAAGTTGCTGCTCTGAAGACTAAACCTGGCGATGCAGTTGCAAATGCACTTAAAAATATATACACAAAAAGCAAGCGGATTCCAGTAAATGTAAAAACCGATCTAGGAAAAGAATTCTACATTTCTAGTTTTAAGAAATTAATCCGCCACCTCAGAATTAATCATTACTCAACCATTTCAAATATGAAAGCTTCAGTAGTCGAACGCATTAACAGAACTCTCAAAAACCTTATGTTCAGGTAATTTATTTCTCAGGGTTCTTACAAATGGTTGATAATGTACACGGATTAGTAAAGCAGTATAATCACACAAAACACAGGACAATTAAAACACAGCCAGTGGACGTAAACGATAATAGTCTTCTATCTACCGTCCACAATAAAATCCAAGAACGTATCTCCTCGAAGATTACAAGTCTCAGCCCATAGCTGGAGCTTTCTACGCTGCAGAGCTACAGATAACTAAATATCCATCAACATATCTTGTTGAATAAATCATACGCAAAAAAGGAAACAAAGCTTTGGTAAAATGGCAGTGAATCACACAACAGCTGGATTAATTTGAAGGAGAAAAATAAATAATCACAGTCAATGCTCAGTTATAACACGTAGAATATGCTGATTCACATGTGTTTATGTGTGTGTGTGTGTGTGTGTGTGTGTGTGTGTGTGTGTGTGTGTTATTACGGCTAGTTTCTCAGATGCTCTGGTAAAGTCGAAGGATAGTGACAGTCTTGATCAATCGTGGTACACAGAACGTGGTACACAGGACGAACTATCTCCATGATACTCAGCCGAACTATCTTGGTGGTTGACTGTGTGTGTGTGTGTGTGTGTGTGTGTGTGTGAGTGTGTGTGTGTGTGTGTGTGTGTGTGTGTGTGTGTGTGTGTGTGTCCTTTGAAGAGCTTTAAAGAAACAAATCAAAGTACCGGGTGATCACAGAGTCAGTATAAATTTGAAAACTGAATAAATCACGGAATAATTTGGATTGAGAGGTACAAATTGACACCCGTGTTTGGAATGAGTTGGGGTTTATTAGAGCCAAAAAAATACAAAAGTTCAAAAATGTCTGACAGATGGCGCTTCATCTGATCAGAATAGCAATAATTAGCGTAACAAAGTAAGACAAAGAAAAGATGATCTTCTTTGCAGGAAATACTCAATATGTCCACCATCATTCCTCAACAATAGCTGTAGTCGAGGAATGATGTTGTCAACAGCACTCTAAAGCTTGTCCGGAGTTGTGGTGAGGCATTGGCGTCGAATGTTGTCTTTCAGCATCCCTAGAGATGTCGGTCGATCACGATACACTTGCGACTTCAGGTAGCCCCAAAGCCAATAATCGCATGGACTGAGGTCTGGGGACCTGGGAGGCCAAGCATGACGAAAGTGGCGTCTGAGCACAAGATCATCACCAAGCGACGCGCGCAAGAGGTCATTCACGCGTCTTGCAATATAGGGAGGAGCGCCATCCTGCATAAACATCGTACGTTCTAGCAGGTGTTTATCAGCCAGGCTGGGGATGACGCAATTCTTTAACATATCGGCGTACCTCTCGAAATTCATGGTAGCAGTTACTTAGGTTTTGCTGTCCAGCGCCGTCTGTCGGACATTTTGTGAATTTTTTTTTGGTTCTAATAAAACCCCATGTCATTCCAAGCATGTGTGTCAATTTTTACCTCTCTATCTACATTATTCCGTTGTTTATTAAGTTTTCAAATTGATACTGACTTTTTGATCACCCGGTATATTTGATCACAAAGAAAACTGTAATTGTAAACATTGTATATATATATATATATATATATATATATATATATATATATATATATATATATATATATACACACACGTGTGTGTGTACGTAACCGACTCATCTGGACTGCTGCCCCGACCTTGCGCAACGGCCAGGGGGCGATGACTCAAATGGGCACGGTGCCGTAGCGTACGCATAATCGCTGCGTATATACGTCTTCAAAGTGTTCCAGAACGAACATATACTAATATTCTGACGTGATAAAATAACTACCTATGTCAAATCCTTAGGTTGTCGGATCGCCGTGACGACTGACGTCACCCGATAACATTCAAGTTCTTATATAGTTGTGAGATGAAACTGGTGTAGAGTCTCTTGGGAAACCTTTTAAAAGTTTCATTGTTTACAACCTGAGAACTTTTCTGGGTACAAAACAACAGCTACAGGATGATAGTTTAAAAGAACTAGGCGAACTTCAACAGCTTGCTTTACCAGATAATGACGGGGAAATTTCTGAGTTTCTTTTTATCGCGTGTTGAAAACAATACAAATAGCAATACAGCAAAGAATAACCATAATTCAATGCAAATGGACACGAAGTAAATCTGTCTGTTGTTCTGTACGTGTTGCCGCTGAAAAACTGGAGTGGGCCTGGGTTTTTTTTAAGTACTGCGATTCAGAGCCAGTATAATCGTTCACGGGATGTCGGCCAATTAAGTGCGCAGGCAATTGGGCAAGTCAAATAAGGGGAACGCTTGCTATATGGAACTACAGTATATCATTTCCCTCATTGATGAGGCACTTCATCAAACACAATCCAGCGCACAGACATTTCTCTGGTCAGCTCGCAGCCGTTAGAAACACAATTACGCTGTCACTGAAAATGTTTACCAGCAAGAATAAACATGCCACGTTCTGCAAAATGCTAACCACACGATTGAGTGAATAATTAGATGTCGCAATTGGGAATAATTTTTCTTATAATTGGGCAGTAATTTTGCCTCTGTTGGCATTATAGTATCGAAGTAATTTAGAGAAATGGACGTGTGGATTGCATTATATGTGGCTGCCATTTGTGCTACGTTAAGTTGCGTAGGGGTAATGAATACAGAAAATTCTTACCAGAGTGCGGATAAAATGGGTACAGAATCAATCGTTTAAAATTTACACCATATTCGACACAATTTTCTTCTGCTTCAGTAGCCCACTGCCGCAAAAATTCGTTTCATTATTCCAGCCAAATGAGAAGCCACATAGCTGAAATAATTGGTCGGCCACAGGAACATGTGAGATAACAAGAGTTTAATGTGGGTGTCGGGTATCAATAGATGTAAAACAATATCTGACCAGAAGTATTTTTACAAGTGAGTCTCTGAGGCACTTTGTCCTGTACCCTTTCCGTTGGATTTTGTTGAGTATCATGATTTCAAAACCCAGCTGTAGTAAAGAAACAGTAAATTCAAATTCACGTTGCATAATAATGATTAATGTTTTCTATCTTTCTGTTAATTCACCTCAACATTAAGGAGCCAACAAAAGACAGATTTCTTTTTCACTTCTGACGAATTTATGCCTCCACATCACAAGGACGCTGAACCGTTTCAAAATCATTTCTCATCTAAAAACATAAAACCTTCTGGAAACATGTCTGATCGTGGATTATGTAACTTAGTGAACGAAAGCCTAAAGGCACATTTTAGATGCTGAAGTTAAAAATTTCTGGAATTCGATATCTCAAATTTTATGTTGTTGTAGTCCTGGTTTCTGATATCACCAACACCCTCTGTGTTCAAAACAGAAGATACACCTTTAGTCATTTTAACTGAATCAAATTTGATACAGGTATTAATGAACACAGACTGTCGTAGCGAGACTGAATATTGTAACTCCTCAAATCCTCAGAAAATAAACGAAAAATGTACCTGTTCAGGAAAGCAGATAAAAATTTACTTGACGTCTTCCTGAGAGACAATCTCTCCTCCGTACAAATTAACAATATAAGAGTAGACCGGATGTGGCTTCAGTTCAAAGAAATAGTATCGCTAGCAACTGAGTGAAGTATACCAAATAAATTAACAAATGACGGAGCTGATCCTCCATGGTACACATAACGGGTCAGATCATTGTCGCAGAAACAACGAAACAAGCATGCCCAATTTAAAAAGACGAAAAATCCCCAAGATCGGCGATTTTTACAGAAACTTGAAATTTAGTTCGGACTTCAATGCTAGAAGCTTATAACTGTTTCCACAACGAAACTTTGTCTCGAAATGTGGCAGAAAATTAAGAGAGATTCTGGTCGTATGTGAACTATGTTAGCGGCAAGAAACAATCAGTGCCTTCTCTGCGCGATAGCAATGGAGATACTATCGAAGACAGTGCTGCCCAAGCAGAGTTACTAAAAACACAGACTTCCGATATGCCTTTACAAATAAGACGAAGTATATGTAAATATTCCAGAATTCGAATCAATAGCAGCTGCCAATATGAGTAACGTAGAAGTAAATATCCTCGGAGTAGTGAAGCAACTTAAATAACTTAATAAAAGCAAGTCTTCTGGTCCAGACTGTATATCAGTTAGGTTCATTTCAGAGTATGCTGATGCATTAGCTCCATATACAACCGTTCGCTCGACGATATATCCGCACCCAAAGACTTGAAAGTTGCAGAGATCATACCAATATTCAAGAGAGGTAGTAGGAGTAATCCACTAAATTACAGGCCCATATCATTAACGTCGATATGCAGCAGGATTCTGGAACACATATTGTGTTGGAATAATTTGAATTACCTAGAAGAAAACTGTCTATTGACACACAGTCAACATGGGTTTAGAAAATATCGTTCTTGTGAAACACAAGTAGCTCTTTATTCGTATGAAGAGTTGAGAGCAATGGACAATGGATTTCAGATCTATTCGGTATTTCTGGATTCCCGGAAGGCTTTGGACACTGTACAACACAAGCGACTTGCAGTGAAATTGCGTGCTTATGGGATATCGTCTCAGTTATGTCACTGGATTTGTCACTTGCTTTCAGACAAGTCGCAGTTAGTAGCAACAGACGGAAAGACATAGACTAAAACAGAAGTGATTTCTGGCGTTCCCAAATGTAGTGTTATAGAGCCTTTGCTGTTTCTTATCTATATAAGCGATTTGGACGGTAATCTGGGCAGCCGTCTTAGGTTGTTTTTAAGATGACGCTGTCGTTTATCGTCTAATGAAGTCATCAGAAGATCAAAACAAATTCCAGAAAGATTTAGAAAATATATTTGAACGGTTCGAAAATTAGCAGTTGATCCTAAATAACGAAAAATGTGAGGTCATTCACGTGAGTGCTGAAAGGAATTCGTCAAACTTCGGTAACACAATAAATCAGTCAAATCTGAAGTCCGTAAATTCAACTACATTCCTAGGAATTACAATTACGAACAACTTACATTGGAAGAAAAACGTAAAAATGTTGTGGGGAACGCTATCCCAAGACTGGGTTTTATTGGCAGGACATTTAGAAAATGGGACAGATCTACTAAGGGGATTGCCTACACTTGGCTTGTCCATCCTCTTTTAAAATACTTGTACATTGTGAGGGAACATTACCAGATAGGACTGACGGAGTACATCGAGAAAAAGCAAAGAAGGGCAGCACGTTTTGTATTATCGCGAAATATGGGAGTGTGTGTCACTAAAATGATATGGGATTTTGGGCTGACATCATTAAAAGGAAAGCGTTTTCCGTAGCGACGGAAACTTTTCACGAAGTTCCAATCATCATCTATCTCCTCCGAATGCGAAAATATATTGTTGACACCGACCTACATAGGGAGAAACGATCACCACGATAAAATAAGAGAAATCAGAGCTCGTATGGAAAGATGTAGGTGTTCATTCTTTCCGCGCGCTATACGAGATTGGAATAATAGAGAATTGTGATGGTGGTTCGATGAACCCTATGTCAGGCACTTAAATGTGATTTGAAGACTATCCATGTAAATGTAGATACACGAGGGTTGGAACCTTAATGGTGGCAACTATTTGTTTACAGCTCGTACAAAATAGATACGTGTTTCAAAGTTTTACTGACCTTCAGAGTAGTCACCAGCATTTTGTATAACCCTTTGCCAGCGATGTGGAAATCGTAGAATAGACGTAGCAGTGCCAGTTGTGTTGACAGTTCGAGCGACGTGGTCTATAGCCAGACGAATTTGTAGCAGTTCAAAATGGTTCAAATGGCTGCCAGCACTATGGAAATTAACAGTTGAGGTTATCAGTCCCCTAGACTTAGAACTACTTAAACCTAACTAACCTAAGGACATCACACACAGCCATACCCGAGTCAGGATTCGAACATGCGACCGTAGAAGCAGCGCAATTCCGGACTGAAACGCCTAGAACCGCTCGACCACAGCGGCCGGCTGTAGCAGTTCTGAAGTGAATGCCATGAGGTGTTTCCTTCAGTTTAGAGATCAAGTTAAGCTTACGGGGGCTTAAGTCAGGGGAGTGCAGTAGGTGGTATAGCACTTAGCATTACCACTAGTGAAACAAATCAGTAACTGCTTGCAATGCAGGTACTTAAGCATTGTCCTGCAACATGATGGTCAGATCCTACAGAAAGTATCATCACTTCTGTCTCTAAGCTGGTCGTGGGTTGAATTCCATAAAAGAACAGCATAGAGACAGAAGTGTGACACTTTCTGCAGGACCTGGCTATCATTTTGCAGGACAATGCTCAAGCACGTACAGTGCAAGCTGTTACTGATTTGTTTGGCTGATGGGGCTGCTAAGTGCTGCACCACCCACTGTGCTCCCCTGACTTAAGCCCTCGTGTGTTCAGTACGATTTCTAAACTGAAATAAATACTCTACGGCATTCGTTTCAGAACTGCTACAAATTCGTCGGGCAATAGACCGTGCCGCTCGAACTGTTATCACAATTGGCACTACTAAGAGTAATGTACGACTTCCACATCGCTAGCAGTGGGTTACACACAATGCTGATGACAACTTTGAAGGTGAGTAAAATTTTAAAACACGTACCTATTTTGTACGAGCTGCAAATAAATAGTGGCCACTATAAAGGCTCCAACATGTTTCGTCATGTTAGTGTAAATGTTGAATTGTGGAATTCCATATATAATTTGTCAAAATTTGATCTCTGGAGTAATTTTACATTAAGCCAACGGATCGATACATTAAGAAGCTGAGATGTTTATCTTTGCCTCATCTTTATGTATATCTTTGCTTATAATTTTTGGAATCAGTATTGTTCTTAAAAATAGCTCTTAGCCCCAAACCTAGGTTATGCAATAAACATAATAAAATATGTCACACAAGGCAAAAAGCAGTGTTAGCTCAGATAATACACCTTTAAATTTTCTACTAAATATATAGTAGTTCAAAGTCTGATTAGAGGAAAATAGGGTATCTTCAGCTTATTTATGCTTCGCTTACTGACGAAAAATACATAATAAGGACTAAATTTACTTGTAGAAGTGTAATGACAGTCGCATATGTTATTAGATGTATATAGAAACAGGTCTCATGTGATAACACATAGCTGGTAAATAATAGGAAAAAACAGGTTCCCAGACCGTCAAACAGCTGGCTAGAGATATATATTTAGAAAGTCTATTTTCCAGATTCTCACCACAATAACTATACAGATAAGTTGTAAGAATAGCGTGATTCAAACGTTGATTTGGGATACGGAAGCGTCTGGTGTTCAGGTGTTCCGTTGATAATTATTAAGATGTACTGAGGCGTAACATGCAGTTGAAGTTTATTTATTTTTATTTTTTTAAAAATCATTCCTTTGATTTGACATGGCCAGGCACGAATTCTTCTGTGACAAACTCTTCATCTAGAGAAGAGCACTTTCAATCAACGTCCGCAATTATTTGTAGGGTGCCTTTTAGCCTCTTTCTTACCTTATAGAATTTTATCCTCAACGTCTCTAGTCCCAAGTTAGCTACTCCCCGATGTCTTACCTCGTCTTGTCTTCCTGTATTCGTGTAATGTGTCTCATATAGTTCTTTCTTCGGCAGTTCTGCTGTGAACCGATTTTTCTTCTCTGGTCAGTCCGTATACATTGAGGTGACGTTTGTCATTTGTACTCTGGTGATTCATGTGAAAGGGTTACCGACGTGATTGTAACCACACTACGGAAATTAGCAGAATTGGCACACGGAATGATAGTTGGAGCTAGACGCATGGAACATTCTACTTCGGAAATTCAGTAGTCTGAGATTCACAGTGTCAAGATTGTGCCGAGAATACCAAATATCTGTCATTGCTTCTCACCACGGAAAATCTTAACTGAACTACTGACAGCAGCAGCTTTTGCGTAGGGTTCTCAGTGCTAACAGACAAGCAGTACTGCTGCAAATAATCGCGGAAATCAGTGTTGGACGTACGATGATATCGACTGGATCCTAGACGACTGCAAAACCGTAGTCTGGTCGCATGAGTCTCGATTCCCGTTCGTAAGAGCTGATGAAAGGGTTCGAGATGGCGCAGACCCCACGAAGTGCCAACAAGGCTCTGTGCAAGCTGGGGATGGCCTCATAAGGGTATGGACTGTGTCTACATGAAATGGACTGAGTCCTCTGGTCCAGCTGAACAGATTATTGACCCGAAACTGTTTTGTTTCTGTGCTTGTAGACATTCATGGATTTCATGTTCCCAAACAAAGATGAAATTTATGTATGTCAATTCGCCATGTCAGCGCGCCACAGTTGTTCGCGTTCGGTTGTTCCAAGAACATTGTGGACAATTCGAACGAATGATTTCGCCACCCAGATCGCCCATTTTGAAATTTTTATGTCCGCCAATGTGCGATGTCAGTGGGCCACAGTTTTTCACGTTGTGTTGTTCCAAGAACGTTGTGGACCACTCGAGCGAATGGCTTCACCACCCAGATCGCCCAACATGAATCCACTCGACATGACTGTATGAGGCATAATCGAGAGTTGATTTCGATCAAAAAATCATACACTGGCCACGTCTTCGCTATTATAAACAGCTGTAGAGACATCATGGCCCAATATTTGTACAGCGACTTCCAACGAGTTGTTGAGTCCATGCCATGTCGAGTTTCTGCACTACGCCAGCCAAAAGGAGATCCGACGCGATATTACGAGGTATACCATGACCTGCGTCATCTCAATATAGTTTTCCACATCCATTTTAGAGGACCATTTTACAAATACTTCGAGTCTCTTCGTTTCTATGTTTCCCGCATTATATCGTTGCCATATTATGGCCTCCTTCAAAATCTACATTTTCAGGAAAAATTTGAAACATAGAATTTCCGTAATGTTCTGAAATAATGTCTATTATTCAACACAGTCCAAAACTGACCTGTTAATCCGCGATTTTGATAAGTTTTAGGTACAAATTAGAGGACCCTGACCTGAGAGTCTGATTATCAGCTTTTCGCGACGTTCCCTAATTTCCGAGAAAATCAATGTTGCAATTTTTATGCGTACTTTCTATACGCATAGCTTACGTACCGTCTTTCCCACTGAGCGCAGCGCAGTGGGGCAGCTGAATATTCCACCTATGATGATGCCGGTACGAGTTAAAATTTCACCCGTGTAATTTTTTTTTTTAAATCATTGTAGAGGAATTCATTATATAGTCTATGTGATGTAATACTGTAATAAAGTAATCAAATTCTGCTTAGTAACTTTATTAATAAAGCAACCATAACAGCCAATGTTCTTCAAACACGTATTCCATTTCTTACAGACTAGGTTACTGATCGACTTACTCGCTGTCGCGTGCGTCACTGTGTTAGAACATAGTTCCGGATGTTATATGCCGCAGAAAGAAAACAAACACAAATCTGTAAAGAGATAGTTAGGACAAATTTGTACGAGTGTAATTTTGATATCAAATGGATATCAAATTAATTAATTAAACCCCGCAATTTGTTACCCTACCCCCGTCTGGGATATTCCTAGCACAGCGAAGAATCCCTCCCTGTCCACCTCTCCTTTCCCCTCCCCCTCCGTGAAATCCCAAGCCCTGCCAAACCTTGCCTCTGGGAGATTATACATGTGTGTTGGACCAGGACTCGAACCTAGGACATTTGCCGTGGAGGCTTAGAAGGTAAAAGAAACGCTTATAGCGAAATTTTGATATCAGATTAATTTATTAAATTACCTCCTGAAAAACCGACTAACCAGAGCCTTGCTTTGTACTTCCCCAGTCGCGACATGCTAAGCCAGAGCTTCTAGTCGGCAGAGCCGTCGTCAATACGCCTGCCGCTGGACGCGGACCGGTGTCACTAATCCCTAACACACTCTGAAACAAGCAGTGGTCCAGAGTTCTAACTGTATTTCCACCTCCTATGTTGACTTCCCAGTTTAAGAAATTCACTTTGTCCAATACGAGACGAAATTGTTACGTAAACTGTGGATGCTTCTCTTTTGTGCATGATATTTTCGAAGTCAGAAGAGACTGGGTTCAAAATGGTTCAAATGGCTCGGAGAACTATGGGACTTAACTGCTGAGGTTATCAGTCCGATAGAGCTTAGAACTACTTAAACTTAACTAACCTAAGGACATCACAGACATCCATGCCCGAGGCAGGATTCGAACCTGCGACCGTAGCGGTCGCGCGGTTCCAGACTTAACTGCTGAGGTTATCAGTCCGATAGAGCTTAGAACTACGTAAACTTAACTAACCTAAGGACATCACACACATCCATGCCAAGAGACTGGGTAATTCAAGCGTTTTCACATCACTGAAGTATCGTTACTTGTTGATTTGTAGTGTGGAAATCCTGTGCTACTATGTGACATAGGCTATCCTTCATCTAGGTACTCCCTCATCAGGTAAAAACGTTGTTCTTACCTGATTGACAGCTGTTAGGATCTGCACCTCTGGACTAGAGTGTTAAACTGATTTTTGGGTCATGGCAAAGTGCTAGGAACATACTATACCTCAGTGTGTACGTGAGAGATTGAAACTTCGTTACAAGATCTCAAAGCTATTGATTAACACTCCAACTCGCGAATTATATTCGTGACACTCCCGCCCTCGCTTCCACCTGCCCAGTGGCACGTCACTGATGTAAAATTCGTCGACTAGTTATTTACACTGATTATGAGAGTCCCTTTGAACGGTTAGAAATTTTTTTCCTGCAGTCAGATTATACTTTTCAGGCAGCCGTTACACTCACTTCTGTGACATCTCTGGGGGCCATCCTGAAGCAAGGTAGTCACTTCCTCCGATCCCAGAATGGGTGGTAACCATCATCAGACAGCTGAAGGTTGTTCTTATTGTTGTGGTCTTCAGTCCTGAGACTGGTTTGATGCAGCTCTCCATGCTACTCTATCCTGTGCAAGCTTCTTCATCTCCCAGTACCTACTGCAGCCTACATCCTTTTGAGTCTGTTTAGTGTATTCATCTCTTGGTCTCCCTCTACGGTTTTTACCCTCCACGCTGCCATCCAATACTAAATTGGTGATCCCTTGATGCCTCAGAACATGTCCTACCAACCGATCCCTTCTTCTAGTCAGGTTGTGCCACAAACGCCTCCCCAATCGTGTTCAATACCTCCTCATTAGTTATGTGATCTACCCATCTAATCTTCAGCATTCATCTGTAGCACCACATTTTGAAAGCTTCTATTCCCTTCTTATCCAAACTATTTATCGTCCATGTTTCACTTAGATACATGGCTACACTCCATACAAATACTTTCAGAAACGACTTCCTGTCACTTAAATCTATACTCGATGTTAACAAATTTCTCTTCTTCAGAAACGCTTTCCTTGCCATTGCCAGTCTACATTTTATATGCTCTCTACTTCGACTACCATCAATTATTTTGCTTTCCAAATAGTAAAACTCCTTTACTACTTTAAGAATCTCATTTCCTAATCTAATTCCCGCAGCATCACCCGACTTAATTCGACTACATTCCATTATCCTCGTTTTGCTTTTGTTGATGTTCATCTTATATCCTCCCTTCAAGACACTGTCCATTCCGTTCAACTGCTCTTCCAAGTCCTTTGATGTCTCTGACTGAATCAAAATGTCATCGGCGAACCTTAAAATTTTTATTTCTTCTCCATCGATTTTAATACTTACTCCGAAATTTTCTTTTGTTTCCTTTACTGCTTGCTCAATATACAGATAGAATAACATCGGGGAGAGGCTTCAACCCTGTCTCACTCCCTTCCCAGCCACTGCTTCCCTTTCATACCCCTCGACTCTTATAACTGTCATCTGGTTTTTGTACAGATTGTAAATAGCCTTTCGCTCCCTGTATTTTACCCCTGCCACCTTCAGAAATTGAAAGAGTGTATTCCAGTCAACATTGTCAAAAGCTTTCTCCAAGGCTACAAATGCTAGAAATGTAGGTTTGCCTTTTCTTAATCTGTCGTTTGTCTTGTCGTGCCTGTCGAAGTACGTCACTTAAGAATTATGGTATACAGCTCCAGAGCAAATCCTGCTGACCCTGCAAAGCATCCGATGCAGTCCACACCACTGCCACTAGGTCACATGCGAAAAGCTGCCACCTCCATCAAGACTACTGGGTTGCGAATCTTTTCCTGCTCGGCAGGCCTGTGCAGCTCCCAGCCAACAAACCACCGCTCACCGTGTCTGGCAGCTATATATCTCAAAAGTACTATGCGCTTAATTGTCGCTGTGGTAAGTATCACGATCTTGAACAACATGCTGGATAGTCAAACCCTGTGAACAATAGCAAAATGCATGTGAGCTGACCACACCCTCCTAAACGTGCATGATCCTGCAGATCTGGGTTTCTTTCGAATTCGGTACTGCAGAAGCTTTCCTATTGGTTACCACCAAATTGGTGGATGGCTGCTTCGGGAACTCAAATGTGCATCGATGGAAGGAAACCGCTTCTTCTCGTGGAAAACTCGAGAAAACTTAGAGAATCGACATTTGAAGCTGGCTACAGAAGGGGTTACTGCCGCCAACATTCATTTCGCATAGGGATCCAGAAGATAAGATGAGACAAATTAGCGCTCATGCGGCGGCATATAGACAGTCGTCTCTTCCCTCGTTTCATTGGCGAGTGGAACGGGACAGGAAGTGACTAGATATGGTACTGCGTACCCTCCACCATCCACTGTACCATAGCTGGAAAAAAAGTATGGACGTGGATGTGAATTTGGTTCAAAATGGGTCAAATGGCTCTGAGCACTATGGGACTTAACTTCTGGGGTCATCAGTCCCCTAGAACTTAGAACTACTTAAACCCAGCAAACCTAAGGATATCACACACACCCATGCCCCAGACAGGATTCGAACCTGCGACCGTAGCGGTCGCGTGGTTCAAGACGGTAGCGACTAGAACCGCTCGGCCACTTCGGCCGGCGATGTGAATTTGGTCCACCTATTAAGATGTCAGTCCATCCATTTATAAGCACACAAATATTATGGGAGAATTTTGTCTGTTATTTATCGAGGAAACGGAAGACGGAACTTCCACTGTTGATTGTCTCTCAGCAGAAACCTACGTATTAACCACTAATTTTCTCACTGCAGTCACATCGTGAGATGTATGTAAAGGCTGTACTATGCTTGCGTAACAATCGAATAGAGCTCACTTCTCATCACTCCTTCTGTCAGGATATCGTTTATCCGCCACATTCACACGTATTTTCCTGTATTTGATATATAGCATTTGAATCCACCTGATATTGACGAATAAGAAACGTGCCCACTCACGATCCGTCAGCACTGTTCCATCAGTTAGAAGGCTGTCTAATCCACCACCCGTCACTGGATAAGTAGGAAGCCATCATAACGAGAAAAACAGCACACTAACGACCAATTAGAAAACTACAACCATGCAAAGTATATGACGGCTATCCAAAAACATTGGCAAACAAAACAACAACAATTCATCGATATCGAATAATTGACTGATATCTCCCTCTACGTTTCCTAATCTTCCTAATCATCTTCCTCTGACTCAACGCTAGAAATACTACAGTGTAATGATGTCAAGGTCTTCGTTGATAGCATAGTTTTTGGTGGGAAAAGCAGTGCCCTTTTTTCAAGTAGAGTACACGTCCATAAAACGAATCTAACAGTACCAATACACTGTCCATTGAATCATTTACATTGGTACAACAGCCTCTTACCTCAACCATAATTCAGAGCTGTTGCAACACTAGACACAACATTTCTGACGTTGTCATTGATACCGCCACGCGCTGTTCGACATTGGATTGTGTTCCACCTAGAGCAGACTATATACATATGGGTAATACGCATAAGGACTGTGGTAGTTATTTATTTAGAAACAAACTCAGTACTTTCTACCTTATTTAACTATCATACATGGATAGCGAATTAACCAATGAGTACAAGCCAGACCAAATTAATGGCAATGTTCCTTCCAGCAACAGCAGTCATCTTAGTAAGTCTTACAACACTATCCAAATTGTAGCGCCACAGTCTCTGAGTGACATACTGAAAGGATTTACGGTCGTTTGCCTTCTACACTATCACTTCTTTGTGGTAGGATTACACCCCCATAAAAATCCAAGCCAATGTATTTGAGCCCGACGCATACTTCTGTTTTAGTTCACCGACTAACCCGACTTATGTATTCTCCTTCAGCTCGCACCAGGTGAGTACTGCTAGGTATTTCACTGCAGTTCAGGTTTCCGATGACCGTGTATTCAATTTCTAGTCTTATAAATGTACAACAGATACAGCTACATTCAGGTCAATTATCATCCACACCATAGAGCTTCCCACCTGCTTGCAGCCAAATCTATCACTTGCAAACTTTCTACATATAAAGTAAATACGCCGCAAGCATGTACACAGTGCGTGAGTATTATCGAATAACTTTCTATCCCAACGTCACACACCCTAATTAAATCTTATGTTTACAGAAGAAATAAGTCATTTTTCCCTGGGATTACTTTTTCTATTACATTTTCGAATGGAGTACGCCAACATATACGATTCTAGCAGCATCTATATGATGCGTTCGTTTGCTTAGTGTATCAGTCATGGAACGCGAACAGATATGGGCATACGCGAATGGTGGGCAGCGACTGTGTACTGAGCTGTCAAATCTATCTTACGGTTCACGCGTAACTATGGATTAACCACAAACGGTTCTATGCATGATGGTGTAGGGGTAGCAGCTATCAATAGTTTCGCTTAGATCTCAATGTCATCCAACTATACACTTACTCCATCTGAAACACTCGCACGTAAGTCGTGGGAGATAGGAAATGTCTTATAATTTTTGACAGCTTAACGAATAAAACTAGCAAATAATCTCATACAAAATTTTACTAATTTTTGCTTATAAGTACATGCAGGAGCCAGTCTTTTCTTTATTTTTGTTGGATGTAGTTTTAATAAAATATGGATCAATTTTTAACTTATAACTTATTTCTACATCTTAATCAGCAATTTACGCAATTATAGAGTCAGTAATTTGACATGTGCAAAGAAGGTATCTCCTCTAATTCTTGTTGTTTTTAATGTAAGAGAAACAGTTAATTAACATGTCATAGACAAAAGTATTTTTTATTAGCATCTTTTTGAATGACTGTGAAAACATTAACTTTATTGATGGAACTTGCAGCAGACATCCAATCACTGCCAGAGACATTAAACTTTGATTCAGTGTGGCCAGCGAAATATTCAAGAGTAGTGCAAACTGTATTGGAATATCCAAGGAGTCGACTTCATTACTGAAGTGTAAGAATGTTGTATCGTCAAAAGGGGTAATTTCGGATACTGGGGCGAATTCGGACAATATGGTTTATTTGCTCCTTGCTACTGCATAGAAACAAAGAGTTACTTACTTTAACATCCATGCGCCAATTATTTTAAACGCAAGATTGCATTTACCACTTTCCACAACTTTTATTTTGCGTCAGTTGTTTCCCTAGGTGAATAATTGACGAACAGTCTGTGTTAAAAATCCGTTCATTATCGTAAAGTCGAAACTTTCTATTGTGGCGCCGAGCGGGAAGTTATTGTAACTGTAATTGTCGACGCGCTCAGTAGCTTACAGCATTGAGACAATTTCTGTACAAGTTTCCGAGTTTCTCGTGCAAAGTTATAAAATAACGACGGTTTTTGTAAAACTGTGTACTGTGTGGGGTGTTTTTGGACAATTCTAAGAACGTATAAGAGCAGGAGAGGTGCTACAGTACGGTGCAATTATGACCCCGAACTCTTTGATAAAGCTGTTTGTGATATTCAGAGTGGTAAATTTTGCTTATACGTACATGCAGGAGACAATCTTTTCTTTATATTTGTTGGATGTAGTTTTAATAAAATATAGATCAATTTTTAACTTATAATTTAATTCTACATCTTAATCAGCAATTTATGTAATTCTAGAGTCAGTAATTTGACATGTGCAAAGAGGGTGTCTCCTAGAATTCTTATAAATATCTACTTTTGTTTCCGCAAACTGTCTCCTTTATGGCTTTAACATTTAGCTCTGTACCTTCTTGCAATCTTTCTACACGAGAGAATTCGGGGACTTTAATTTTACCACTTATTTTCTTCGTGAAACAATTTGTAAGGCACTCCACATCTTCTTCTATGTATGCCAACAGTCTTCTACACCAACAGTCCTTCTCGTACTCATTCCTACGAAATTTATGTATAGAATATAATGTTTACAACTTCTGTAAACAAGTGTTCATTAAAAGTAAATGATCCATCGCTTTTAAGCTCCGAAAACAACTGGTCAGTTTCTAGGAGCACAACATCCAGGTCGCCAAATATAGGATAATGTATCCTTCCTTTAAGTGGGTCTAAAATGGAATGGATGTTTATTGAAAATGACTTCTTGTATATGTAGTAAACATTCTCGATTCCTTTGATTTCGCGCTATCACAAGTTCAAATACCCAGCGTCTCCACCAGAATAGAGAAGGTGTAATTAGATGAATGACGAACACTAACTGCAATATTTTCAACATCTCACGGCCCTGTCAGCAACTGCATAAATATTAATTAAAATTTTAAAAACCAACATCTCAGTTGTAAAGTTTGCAAACTGAGGCTTTGGTTTTTAAAATTACAATCAAACACTAATTTCACTTAACAAAGGTTTATTCAGCACTTGAACATACCGTTTATTCAGCACTAGAACATACAAGAGCATACTTCTAGAATGTACTCGAACAGAGTATAGATATTAAAATTTTACAGTTCAGGTGTGTTTTGAACGCACGGCCCTCTATGCAACAATCTATTACCATAATCACTGATATCCTCTGCTATACCCGTAGGACAGGACAAATAGGTTAATTTGTGGAAAGTGGCCAAAATTAATGGCTGTCAGTTACACTCGAACATACTACTTTATTCATTTGACAAACAATACAAGAGTACAGGAAACATTAAAAACAGAGCAAGCCAAATATTAATTTTGGAACTAAATAACCGGCTAAATGCGCCATTCAATCTCATGGCCGGCCGAAGTGGCCGTGCGGTTAAAGGCGCTGCAGTCTGGAACCGCAAGACCGCTACGGTCGCAGGTTCGAATCCTGCCTCGGGCATGGATGTTTGTGATGTCCTTAGGTTAGTTAGGTTTAACTAGTTCTAAGTTCTAGGGGACTAATGACCTCAGCAGTTGAGTCCCATAGTGCTCAGAGCCATTTCAGCCAATCTCATGCCTCAAGGGCAAAAGAACTTTTATTTAAAACCGGCAGAAGGCCAATCGTTTAAGACTCAAAAACAAGAATTTGAATTTTAAAAGGGAGAAGGCCTCATCTTAAAACATTTCTCTAAATTAGGCTGAAGGCCCAAACAATCTCACGAATTAATGTCAAAACAACTTTAATTTAAAACCGGCTGAAGGCCAATAACTTACGGCTCGAAAGAGGCAGTTTAAAAAGCAGAAGGCCTTATCCTAAAATTTCTTTAAATCAGGCTGAAGGCCCAAACACTCTCACGCCTTAAGGGCAAAACAACTTTAATTTAAAATCAGCTATAAGCCATACACAAGCTAACAACAAGGACAAATAAGAAAAGGCAGCACATGAAACGGCTTTCCGAAGTTTCCAAGGATTGGCCTGGAATTCAAACACTAACACTCGCTTAGGTGAGACAGGCAGTCGGCCCAACAATTCTCAATACGACGGCAACCCAACCGACAGACAGTCAACGACCAAGTATCAGGATAACTTCCGCTCCACCCGACCAGCACACAACAGCGAATTCACACATGACTAAATTCCAGAGCTATTTACTATACACGCAAATATTTTATATTTCCCAGTCGTAGTCACAATTCTCCATACACTGTGTTTAAAGCCATATGTAAACGTAGGAAGCACATCTGCAGGAGCTCCTCCTTTTTCCAATTGCAGTTTATATTCTTCCCTTATGACAACTATCTTCGCCATAGACCCCAGTTTTCTCCATTTATAGTTTTCTTTTTCGTGCACATTAACTGTTCTTTGAGGAATAATTTCCTTAATATGGAATGGTTTAGGTCTTAACACTTGTGGAATATCATTGTTTCTGCGGACCACACCCAATTCGCCATTACCTCTGTTTTATGTCCGAAATTTTGAAAAATACGTTTCGTCTGCTTTAATAAAACGTTTCTGTGTAACACTTACATCATCTTTGTTGGAGTCAGTGTTAAGAATCTCCACATAATTTACAGATAGAGAAAAGAAAACTCTATGCAGACGGAACTTAGCTCGAAAGTCTATCAGACTTACTTGAATGCCAGTCCGTTTGTGGATATTCTTATTACCGCAGTAGACATGGCAGGATGTCGTTAAACACCACACATCAGCCGTTCTGTAAGCTATTATTAACTGACACCACAAGGATGTGATTGGCAAGGAGTACAGTAGGGCATTGTTTTCTAAACTGTAATCATTTCAACCGTCTGGCACCACATGGAACTCACGTTCCCTTCTCTAGTTGTATATTGTAGGCACCAGCCTGGTAATGCCACGTCCGATCGCCAAGAAAGTCGTAATACTTTCTCCTAGTCACGTGTCTGGATTACCGATAGCTTTGTACAGTCCTGGGCTAGTAAGTGGTCATTTACATCTAATATAAATTCTTAATCTATAAACAGAGGTCACCTACGTTAAGCATTGTCTCCCAACTGTGTTATGGTTGTCTTTAGTCAGACTGCTGCTTCCCTGGCGGTCTCCGTCCATGCAGAAATTGTGGTTTGATATTATATAGCCGAAGAATTTGTGGTCGGATGAGTATAAGGTAATAGCAATAGCAGAAGAACATGATATAACGGTAGTGGGATTCGTGATGAATAGGAAGGTAGGGCAGAGAATGAGTTAGTGTGATAGCGTTGTTCTTATCAGAATTTGCAGTAAGCCGACAACAACAACGGTAGTTCAGGTGCACATGCCGACATCGCAAGTGCAAGATGAAGAGATAGAAGAGGTATATGAGTGTACTGAACAGGTAATGCAGTACCAAAAGGGAGATGAAAATCTAATAGTTGTGTAGGACTGGAAAGCAGCTTTGGAGAAAGGAGATGATGAAAGGGCTATGGGACAGTATGGGTTTGGCTCTAGAATGAAAGACGAGTAAGAAAATCAGTAATAGGGAATACTCGATTCAAGAATCACAAGAGGCGGAGATATACTTTACCAGCCAGCCCCAACTGTTCACATTGTGTCGTTTCGATTTCGTTGTGGGGTGTTGGGACATTATCGCGAGCAATTTGGCAAAATTCTAGCAGCCCTCCTGTGGGGTTTAACGTAGCTTTATTATTTTTGAATTGAAGTGCACCAGCAGAATCTTCTGCCTTTTGGCCGTTAACGTTCCGGTTACGTGCCCTGGGCGTTAGGTAAATTCAGGCAGTCTCTTTACCTCTTCGTGTTATGGCTGTCCAGCACGGCCTGTAGTTTGACCGCTGAATTTGTAATTCGTTATGGGCGCCGATAGCTTCTGCATTGTTCCAATGAATTCCCTGTTGTGTGCTGGTCGGGTGGAGCGTAAGTTAACCTGATACTTGGTCCGTTGACTGTCTGTCGGTTGGGTTGCCGTCGGATTGAGAATTGTTGGGCCGACTGCCTGTCTCACGTAAGCGATCGTAAGTGTTTGAACTCCAGGCCAATCGTTGGAAACTTCGGAAAGCCGTTTCATGTGCTGCCTTTTCTTATTTGTCCTTGTTGTTAGCTTGTGTATGGCTTATAACTGATTTTAAATTAAAGTTGTTTTGCCCTTAAGGCGTGAGAGTGTTTTGGCCTTCCGCCTGATTTAAAGAAATTTTAGGATGAGGCCTTTGCTTTTTAAAATTCCTCTTTCGAGCCGTAAGTTATTGGCCTTCAGCCGGTTTTAAATTGAAGTTGTTTTGCCATTAATTCGTGAGATTGTTTGGGCCTTCAGCTTAAGTTAAAGGAATGTTTTAAGATGTGGCCTTCTCCCTTTTAAAATTCAAATTCTTGTTTTTGAGTCTTAAATGATTGGCCTTCAGCCGTTTTTAATTAAAGTTCTTTTGCCCTTTAGGCATGAGATTGAATGGCGCATTTAGCAGGTTATTAAGTTCCAAAATTAATGTTTGGCTTGCTCTGTTTTTAATGTTTTCTTTACTCTTGTATTGTTTGTCAAATGAATAAAGTAGTACTTTCGAGTGTAACTGACAGCCACTCATTTTGGCCACTTTCCACAAATTAAACTATTTGTCCTGTCCTACGGGTATAGCAGAGGATATCAGTGATTATGGTAATAGATTGTTGCATAGAGGGCCGTGGGTTCAAAACACACATGAACTGTAAAATTTTAATATCTATACTCGGTTCGAGTACATTCTAGAAGTATGCTCTTGTATGTTCAAGTGCTGAATAAACCTTCGTTAAGTGAAATTAGCGTTTGATTGTAATTTTAAAAACCAAAGCCTCAGTTTGCAAACTTTGCAACTGAGATGTTGGCGTTAAAATTTAAATTAATATTTATACAATTGCTGACGGGGCAGTGAAATGTTGAAAATATTGCAGTTAGTGTTCGTCATTCATCTAATTACACCTTCTCTATTATGGTGGGTATTTGAACCTGTGAAAGCGCACATTATCGACGACACAGTGACTCCCATCAGCCTACGACGGAGCGGCCGTTTACGTGGTGAGAAACACGGGTTCGGGCCATATTGAACAGATTGCAACCTATCGGATACAGAAGAAGAAGAGAACGCTACGATGACAGCAACTGTGTCCCAGCACATGAGACATCCTTTCGGGTTCTCTGGTGATGATGGCCAAGATCCAAACAAGTGGCTGAATGTATATGAGAGTGTACCCCAATTTAACAAATGGGATGACACCGTGTGTTTGGATAATGAATTTTTTTCTTGGAGGGAACTACCAAGTAATGGTATGAGAACAACGAGGAGAAGTTCACAAGCTGGGAAGTATTCCAGGCGGAATTGCACAAGTATTTTGGCGACACACAACGACAGAAGTGCAAGGCTGAAGATAAATTAAAGAGCAGAGCACAGCGTCCAGTAGGAACTACAGCATCATACATTCAAGACGTCTTGGAGCTGTGTAAAATAGTGAATCCCAGAATGAAGGAGGAAGATCAGGTTGCACATCTCATGAAGGGTGTTGCACAGGACATGCATCAAGCCCTACTCCTGAAGGAGGTTTCGACAGCAGACGACTTCATAAGACGGTGCCAGTATATCGAGAATATGCATCAAAAAGAATTACAAGCAAGGAGTCAAAGATCTTATCTATGTCTGTGATGGAGGAAGAAACTGATTTCGCAAGTGTTCTTCGTCAGAGAGGAAGTTCAGAAGGCGCTTGGATTGCATGGCGAGAAAAACAGACGCTTCAAGAGGTCATAAGGGAGGAAGAGGAACAGACATTGAACCCAATCTCGCGTCTTTCATTTCCCTTCAAAACTGTGAAAAAGTCAAGACCCAGGAGAAGTAGCATTCCTACAATGTCACGTGAGGAACCTGTTTGGGCACCAAGGAAGACTGACATCTCGATGACCCAGGATAACAAACTAGTATGTTTCCACTGCGGACGGCCGGAACATGTGGTGCGCTATTTTCGACAAAGGTGGCGGATATTTGATGACGCCCGGGCCAGAAGACAGCAGACCGATCTTAGCCGACGCCAGCTCCGGGGCGACGAAGATGAACAAAAAGACGTGGGGGCAGGACGACGTATGTCACCGTCGCCGCAAGCTAACCGCTAGAGAGGACGCTCCCCGATCAAGGTCTCAATCGCCGATTAGAAGCTCTAAACTATCTCCTAACCACAGCAACCAGGAAAACTAAATGGTGAGACCTTCGCTACAGATGAGGCCGCCGAAATGGAAAATCTTCCGCCGTCGATCACTACAAAAATGATAGAAAATTACGTAGGTATTCTCATGAATGGTCGACCAGCCCAAGATCTCGTGGACTCTGGAGCCTCATATTCAGTCATTTCGGAGAAATACCGTCGCCAGTTGCTGAAAACCGTATTCGTCTCTTGCAAAACGTATCTGCTGAGGGTGGCTGGTGAAAAATATGTAAAACCTACAGCAAGAAGTCTCATTCATGCAGGTATAAGTGGCCATTCACAGCACAGAGAATTCATCGTCTTACAAGAGTGTAGTCATGACGTAATTCTCAGATTGGACTTTAGAAAGCTTCTCAGGCAATTATAGATTGTGGTCACTCGAATATTATGCTAGACTAGATGAGATACTGTGAACGGGAAGACGAAATTCCGAGTGTGTGGAGAGCATGTGTGCTGGATGAAGTGATCATTCCTGCAGTCAGAGCTAGATAGGTAATTGTCATGTGTCATGCTATGCATCAACCAATGGATCTTGTAGAGGAACATAAGAGAAGCGTACCACTTAAGAATAACTTGGTCATCCCAGCCTCTGTCGTCTCGTTTAAGAACGGATTCGGTGAATTGTGGATAGTTAACTGTCGCTGAGAAGCGCAGATCCTTCCAAGGCGCTTGTGCGTAGCAAACGCTGAGGCGTTAATTGCAGAACAGCTGAGCGTTATAGAAACGTCCGATGCTGAGTCTGTGGGCGAAATTAGCGTTACCACTTCTAGCTCGACTATCACCAGATCTCACTGAGGAACAACAGAAAAACTACTTGCTATTCTTCAAGAGTTCTCTGAATACTTCAATCACAGGTGAAGAGCAAATTAGACAAATCTACGGTAAAGCACCGGATTAGCACTGGAGACCATTAACCAATAAGCCAAAGAGCATAAGGAGTGTCAGCAACGGAACGTCGAATAATTCGCGACGAGATAGAGAAAATGATGAAGAATAAATCATTTTGAATTATCAGAGCCCATGGTCGTCACCAGTGGATCTCCTCACGAAGAAGGATGGTAGTTGGCACTTTTGTTTTGATTACAGAAAGCTTAATACGGTAACTAAAAAGGACGTTTACCTCCTTCCACGAATAGACGATACCCTCGATTGTCTGAACGGGGCTAAGTTTTTCCAAACTATGGACATGTACTCGGGATATTGGAAAATCGAAGTAGATGAGGCTGATCTTGAGGAAACTGCATCCATCACGACTGATGTCCTGTATGAGTTTAAGGTAATATCGTTTCGTTTGTGTAATGCACCAGCAACTTTTGAGTGCATGATGGGTAATCTTCTAAGTCACCTGAAGTGGACGATGTGTCTTTGTTATTTAGATGACATTATAGTGTTTTCAGAGACATTTGATGAACACATAAAGAGACTGAGGGTCATTTTTAAGTGTCTCCAATAAGGCAGACTGAAACTTAATCCTAGAAAGTGTCTCTCTGGAGCAAAAGAAATCAATATACATGGTCACATTGTGTCAAACGAAGGTATGGGGCCAGACCAGGAAAGGTGAAATCGATAACGGAGTTTCCTGTTGCTAAAAGTATAAGCGATGTGAGAAGCTTCCTTGGTTTGTGTTCTTATTACCTTCGTTTTGTCAAAGATTTTTGTATCAAAGCCAGGCCACTCCAAGTGTTGTTAAAAGCTGATGCTAAATTTATCTGGGGTGATGCTCAACAAGATTCTTTACATGTGCTGCGAAAACCTCTGATGACTGATTCTGTACTTGGTCTGTATGTTAAGAGAGCACCTATAGAACTACACACAGATGCCAGTGGGTACGGGAGCAAATTTCGGATGGAAAAGGAAAAGTTATAGCCTATGCATCTAGTACACTTAACAAAAGCCAAGAGAAACTACTCAACTACAGAAAGAAAATGTATTGCTGTGATCTGGGCCATGCGCAGATTTCGACAGTATCTCTATGGGAGGCCATTCACAGTTGTTACAGACCATCATTCACTTTGCTGGTTGACAGGTCTCGTGGATCCAAAAGTACGAATCGCCAGGTGGGCACTACGTATTCAAGAGTATGACATTAGCATGGTTTACAAAAGTGGAAGAAAACATCAAGATGGCGACTGTCTCTCAAGAAACCCTGTGCAAGACCATCAGGGCTTTGATGAAAGTAGTGACTCTCCCGCTGCAGTCCAGCATCTCTCTGCTGAGCAGAAGAAGGACGCGAACATAAATTATGCTTGCCTCAAATCGGTCAGAGGATGGGAATCGACAATATAAGGTAGTTAATGGATTACTTTGCAAGAAAAGCTTTCATCCGTTTGGAAAGAGGTGGCTACCAGTGATTCCTAAACCCATGCCCTTAGGTGTTCTACAGAAATTCCATTACAGACCCGAGGCCGGATATTTAGGATTTATTAAAACATACGATAGGATTCGCAAGAAATCTTTAGCTCCAGGTTTATTTAGGAGTATCCGTCACTGTGTCGCACTGTCGAGATTGCCAGTGGAGAAAGGCAATTCCTCAGAAACTACCTGGCCGACTCATACCACCAGCCGAAACACTTTTCCAGCGTGTTGGGATTGACCTCCTCGGACGATTTCCTACGTCTGCTAGTGGCAATAGATGGATTATTGTTTGCACTGCTTATCTGACACACTATACCATTACGAAAGCCGTGGAAACAGCCGAAGCGTTCGAGGTAGCCAAATTCATCGTGGAACACATTGTATTCCCCAAGGTCGTTAATTACCGATCGAGGAATAGTTTTTCAATCGAATCTTGTGACAGAGATAAACCGTCGGTGCAACATTACTCATCACATGACGACTGCCTACAATCCGCAAACTAAGGGGCTTACTGAACTTCTTAATATGACCTTGGCCGAAATGCTATCAATGTTCGTCAGTGTTAAGCAGAACAATGGGGATGGGGTGCTACCTTCCGTAACGTTTGCCTACAACACCGCCAAACAAGACACCTCAGGATTTACGCCATTTTTCCTGGTGCATGGGCGTGAGGAGTCGACGACTATTGACACTGCGTTTCCGTTACATCCTGATGACGTGGACGACGACTACATCGACAAGGTGTTAACCAGAGCTGGGGAATCTCGGCAGTTAGTTCGAATACGCACGTTGCACGCTCAATAAAACGACCGCCGAAGGTATGATGCGAGGCACCGCCCTGTTGTCTACCAGCCTGGTGACCTCGTCTGGATTTTCACTCCTGTTCGGAAGGTTGGTCTCTCTGAGAAGCTCCTCATGTGCTAATTTGGACCTTATAAGGGTGTAAGACAGTTGTCCGATGTTACTTACGAAGTGGAAGATTTCGACACCGACACAAGACGATGAAAGATCAGTGATACGGTCCACATACTTCGAATGAAGTCCTATAAGGATCCTGCAACCCAGGTAAATTCGAAGCTCCAGTGACAGGGAACAAGCGGAAAGGTAACGAAGAGCGTAGCGGCAAAGGAAATTCTAAGAAGATCACCGCCAGGACGAACATCAGTCATCGGGAGTCGGAGTATGCAGGACCGATGACTCGTTGCCAGACTAGGAGGACGTGACACCCAGACGCTGATCTCTTAAGGAGGGAGTAATATCGCAGAAGAAGTTGAGTAGCACAGTCACCGTGGTATAGTGGTTATGACACGCAGTTCGGCTTGGGACGCGCTAGCGATCGGACGTGCCGGTACTTCCGCGTAGTTGTCGAGCCGCAAGCCGTATTTACAGAAATTCCTAGATTGTGACTTGTGATATACTCAGTGCATCCTTCGTACCGTCGCCCGAACGCTTGTTAATTAACTTACAGCGGTCTCGATCGCTCACGTAGTGCAGGTATGGCTCCCAATGTACCCTCTAAGATTACCCAGTGTTTTGAATTTGAGAAATCTTCAAGGAACATTCAACCGAGTTCTCTCGAAATTCATGACTGGATCGTAGATATAATTGCGCAGGCTTCCGTGGCCAGAGTCAGTCAACATAAAAGTTTTCTGGGTTTGGTACCGCGTCATAATGTAAAAACTACTGCTGCTATAGGAAAGCCAACGTTTCCGCGACGATTGCAGTGGCCTTCTTCTGGGTCTAATGGTGAGTAGCACAGTCACTGTGGTATAGTGGTTATGATACGCAGTTCGGCTTGGGACCCAGAAGAAGGCCGCTGCAATCGTGGCCGAAACGTTGGCTTTTCTATAGCAGCAGTAGTTTTTACATTATCACGCGGTACCAAACCCAGAAAACTTTTATGTCGACTGGATCGTAGATATTATTGGAATAACGTGGGTCCAGATCCACACAGCATATTATAACGTGGCCACATACTGTTTCTTTGTGAAGTTCTTACATCCGTTACCACTGGAGAAAATTTTGGTGAATACTGTTGGGAAGGCAGAGTTTCGACACCGTGATCAGTCGGTAAGTACAGTTTCAGTCACTAGCGCTGACGTCGAATATAAACACGTGAGAGTGTTCAATTTGCCGCCTGAGGTGGAAAATTGTTTTCTTAGAGACATTCTTGCCAAATACGGCAGATTAGAAACCAAACATGGTCGAGCCCGCACAAACTGCAATGTTACAGTGGGGTTCGTTACGTTCATATGGCCATTACAGTAAATATTCCATCCTGTATAATGGTTTGCGGTTATAAGGTTCAAAAATGGTTCAAATGGCTCTGAGCACTATGGGGCTTAACATCTGAGGTCATCAGTCCGTTACAACTTAGACCTACTTAAACCTAACCAACCTAAGGACATCATCACACACATCCATACCCGAGGCAGGATTCGAACCTGCGACTGTAGGGGCAGCGCGGTTCCAGACTGTAGCGTCTAGAACCTCTCGGCCAGTAACGGCCAGTGGTGCAGTGGTTAGCACACTGGACTCGCATTCGGGAGGACGACGGTTCAATCCCGTCTCCGGCCATCCTGATTTAGGTGTTCCGTGATTTCCCTAAATCGCTTCAGGCAAATGCCGGGATGGTTCCTTTGAAAGGGCACGACCGATTTCCTTCCCCGTCTGTCCCTCACCCGAGCTTGCGCTCCGTCTCTAATGACCTCGTTGTCGACGGGACGTTAAATACTAATATCCTCCTCCTCCACTAGCGGCCGGCTTGCAGTTATAAGGCTCATGTTATGTACAATTGACAAGTAGGCACTTATTTTATCTGCAGCGAGAGTGGACATTTACGCGGAAATTGTGCAAGGCGCGATTTTGTTCTTAGAAACACTCTGCAACAACAACAGCGATTAACATTGGCTGATGTCCTAACTCGAAACCAGATGCTTTCTGTGACTGAATCGAAACCCATTACATCTGTCTCGGAGGGCAACGATTTCAGTAAAGCATCCTTTCCACCCTTAGCTCAGAAAAAACGCGGCCAGTCGCCCCTTAGCGGCGAGCGTTGCATTACCTGTCGGTAACAAACGACGCCGTACTAGTGACGATAGTGGCTCCGATGGCCATACCGTAAAAAATGAGACCGATAATACGGAGACACGCGCCCACCCACAAGAAACACATCTGGCTGACAGCTCGAAATTGCACCACCAACTTCAAAATGCTCTTCCATACGCTGCCGCTGTAAATACGAGTGCAATCCGTTGCGAATACGCTTCTCAGCTCGCCACAACACACACGAGGTGGAAGACAGTCAGCTGATAATCGTCCTCAAAGAGGACAAGCACGTGATGTGGAGCATAACATAAACACCAGCCAACTCCGAACTGCTTCCAAACAACGCAAGGAATCGGATCGCTGTTTACTAACAACCAGTGCGGATCCAACCAAACACATTGAGCCTACTGACGACGCGTCTTCGAACATGCCGTCGCCCGTTCCGAAGCAAGGAATTCTACTAATTGATTGCAGCCATGACTCACCCACTTGGGCTTCCTCTATGACGCTCTGGACAATTGTACGACGAAAAAACAAAGTCAAAGCAACTGACTCCGTGGCTAGATGTACGTCAAGATGTAAAGACCGCGCAAAAACTGGTACAACTGCAGATGTAGTCTCGAAGTCTGACAGTGAGATGGACTGTGCTTCAAACGCGTACCAGCATCAGCCCACCTCTGACGATCATGAATCAAGCTTATAGATTTCTGTCTCTGAACATTAAGAGAGTTAGGACAGGTTTAAGATTAGCAATGCTACGGCAGTTTACCTGTGAGATGATATCGTTCTGTTACAGGAAGTGTCTCTCTTCAGTTTTCATGTTTCGGGTTTTGCAACAATCGTTAACACCTCGAAGGACGAGGATACTGTTGCGGTCATTCTCTCACGAGATGGAATCCCCGTGAGCAATATAGAACTTTTGGAATCCGGTAGAGGCATAGCTTGCCGAATTTTTGACGTTACCAACGTCAACACATACCCTCTGTCTGGAACGATTCTCAAATCGGAAAGAGTAACATTCTTTAAACAGTACGTCATCCAATTGTTACGCCGCAACCCATTCCAGTTGACAATTAGTGGTGATTTTAAATGTGTGATCAACAAGAAAGATCAGTCGCCAAATTTTAATTACTGTCGGCAACTACATGATCTGGTGCGTCTCATGCAACTGAAGGATGCGTGTGAACTGAAATATCCGGCCCTAGTAAAGTACACTTACCTGACTTCCACCGCATTTAGCTATCTGGGCCGTTGGTACATCTCTGAGAACTTTGGCCGACGTGTCCTGGACGCCGATGTTGTTTCGGCTGGGATCTCGGACCACCGCGCCTCTGTGTCACGATCAATCTGGTTAAACAGCACGCTCACTGGCACAGGAATCTGTGAAGCCTCAATGTTTCTCTTCTCGCAGATGACGCGCTCCGACATGGGCGGATTGTCTGAGGCAGTGTTGCAGATATCCGAGAAGACAGCCTGGTGGAATGTTGTGGTCAGAGATACATTTGGCAACAGGCGCAAGATGTCAACCACACAATTAATTTTTGCCATACTCTTTCGCGAGAGTTGTATGAAAATGTGTCACCAACCAACACGCAGCTCACGAACATCAAAAAAATAGAGGCGAAGCTTATAGGTATCAAGCGCAAGCAGCTTGAAGGACTGAAGATCAGATCTAAAGCGAAATCGCTCCAAGCGGACGAACTTGCGTCGCTGTATCACCTCATCAGACATTATGTACGTCGCAAGCGAGCTTTTATCGAGGAGCTGGAAACAGATGATGGAATCCGTTCGATCCGACATTCTTACTGCCGTTTACCGGTACTTCACGGATCAGTACTCGCAAAACGACACTCATGGTGATGACGCCGGCGAGTTCGCGCGTACTCTGCCCCAGGAAGTCACGCATGCGGAGAACTCGGGGGTCGCGCAAGATTTTACTCCAGATGCGGTCCTTGACCTGATTTCTGGCTCCCCAACGTATAAATCCCGAGGCCCTGACGGATTGCCAAAGGATTATTATGTGTGTTTTCTGGCCCATAATCTGACAAGTTTTTACCGATGTTATCAATGAAGTGATGCGAGGGACTGAAGTGTCAGCCGAAACGAAGGAAGGTCGAATTGTCTTGATACGGAAAAGCAAACACCGGAAAACCTCAGATAACTACCGACCGATTACGTCACTGAATTCTGATTACAAAATTTTCGCCAGAGCACTAAATCGCCGGTTGCCACCATTAATGGAGCAAGTGATTAAAAACCATCAATCAAGTTTACCTGGCCGCACTATTATGACGCCCCTATCGGAATACAGAGATGTTCTAGCCATAGCGTCAGTCACTAACGTGAATCTCGCGTAGCTGTTTATCGACTTTTGCAAGGCATTTGATCGCGTCCGCCACGAATACCTCCAACAGCTACTCTAGCCATGTGGTTTTGATACACGGGTTGTTAATGATGTGCAACAGTTCGTAACAGGGGTTACAATCACAGTCAGTGTCAATGGACAGCTTACTCAGCCCATCGAGGTCCGAAGAGGAGTGCCACAGGGGAGCCCTCTTTCCATGATGTTATTTATTTCATCGCACGAGCCACTCTTACGCTCCATTCATGACAAACCTGCAGGCCTGTCAATAGCCGGGACGTCCTTTGTAGTTTGTGCTTACGCCGATGACGTCTGAGTGCTACTGCGCAACGCCGACGAAGTATCAATCCTCAAAACCGAACTTGACGAGTACTGTCGTGTTTCTGGTGCAAACATCAACACCGATAAATGCGCAGTTGTCAACATTCGTGGATTTGATGCAGTTATTGTCCCTGGGGCGAAACACCTTGAATACCACAAAACTCTGGGGACGATTATCGACAAACGCCCGCTAAAAATGAAAGCAAAAAATTGGAAGCAGGTCCCAAATAAAATGCAAGGTGCCATCTATGAAAACAATTGGCTGTCCCTTGACATTCTCCAACGAATACGACTCCTCCGTAGTTACATATTCAGTAAACCGTACTATACCGCCAAAATGTTTCCCGTCTCCAAGATGCAGACCAAACGCGTAATGCAAATCACTAACAGGTTTGTCTGGAAAGGGCATCTGTTTAAAGTGAAATACACCACCCTTATGTCTTCCAGAAGGCCGGCGGACTCAACGTGCCTGACATCAACCGAAAGTGTACGGCGTTATATATTAAACGGATCACCCACTTGTTGGACATGGAACTTCCCAGCGTAACAAGTTGGCTTTTTCGAAGATTACATCCTACGGATTGGCACCCAACCATTGATGTCGGTAAAATCAATTGCCAACTACGCCATGTCTAGCAGGTTTTCCTTGAAGTGAGCTACATAGATGCGAACTTTCTCAATCTTAATTTACCGACGGCGCACATGTTATTAAGCAGATGGACATCACCAACGGTCCGGAATCTCATTGGACTTCAGCACCCGTGTGATCATTGGAAAGCAATTTGGGACAACATAAGTTTAAACGTCCACACTTCTGAGGTGGCATCCACGTGGTATGAAGTGATAAATAATGTTCTCCCCACTAATGAATGGCTGCATCGAATCAGTTTATGTGACAGTGATAAATGCGTCCATTGTGAACAGGTCGACACCTTACGCCATCGCTTTACTTGTGACGGACATCTCATTAACTGGAAATGGGTGCAGCAAAGACTGGGCGTGATTACCCGCAGCTCCCCTGACAGACACTGCACCGACATCCTGCTCTGGCCGGACACGATACATTTTCCCGCCACCAAGAACAACAGAGTGATGTGACTGTTAGGGCAGTATGTGACATATTCCATCATCAACGATAGTCAAGATAATCTCATAAGTTTTGAGGTCTATAGGAGAACAGCATATTGGCAGATGAATCGCTACCCACGTGTCAGGAAACTGTTTAGTGCCATGCTCGATATAATTTTTGAGAAATAAGGGGTAGGGTTATTCTAACCGCCGGTACGTTTAAAAAGTGTGCCGTCGGTACATAAATGTACGATCACTTCTGTACCAGTATTGGCTTTCTACAACAACATTCGACTCCCAGTCAATGTTCAGGATTTGATAGAAGCGGATCCCAGAAGCCTCCACAACAACGGCAAGACGATTATGCTCAGCTTTTGCTACGTTCATCGCTATATGTGCTACAGATAGAGATGTCTTGATTGAATCCTTGCCAAACGATGTTTCATCAACGGAACTGCAGTGTAACAGCTTACGCTTGTTTGGACCGGAGACCAAGGAAGCCGGAGTGCAGCTAGCAGAAGTGGTGCGGCATGGTGAGGCCCTGCTGCAACAGATCCACGATACACTTGCTGACAGTGCAGAGCGTCACTTAGAGATGCGACGACTTGCTGCAGCTAATAATGCACAGTGTTCTGTGGCTTGTGACAAGCCTATCTGGACATGGGACTGCCATGATGAAGTTTTCTATGTGGCGAGTGTGTTAATTTGTTGTTTACAGTGTTTGCTTACGTAATTGCTTATTACGGTTTTTCTATTTAAAAAAAAAGTTGGTAGAGCACTTGCCCGCGAAAGGCATAGCTCCCGAATTCGAGTCTCGGTCCGGCAAACAGTTTTAATCTGCCAGGAAGTTTAAATGAACACCTTGCGTCAAAGATGCATTGGACATCATCTCCACGTTCGTTTTTAGCAGTGAAACATGTCATGCATAGTCGTATACTGTTGTTTGTTGTTGTGGTCTTCAGTCCTGAGACTGGTTTGATGCAGCTCTCCATGCTACTCTATCCTGTGCAAGCTTTTTCATCTCCCAGTACCTACTGCAACCTACATCCTTCTGAATCTGCTTAGTGTATTCATCTCTTGGTCTCCCTCTACGATTTTTACCCTCCACGCTGCCCTCCAATACTAAATTGGTGATCCCTTGATGCCTCAGAACATGTCCTACCAACCGATCCCATCTTCTGGTCAAGTTGTGCCACAAACTTCTCTTCTCCCCTATCCTATTCAATACTTCCTCATTAGTTATGTGATCTACACATCTAATCTTCAGCATTCTTCTGTAGCACCACATTTCGAAAGCTTCTATTCTCTTCTTGTCCAAACTATTTATCGTCCATGTTTCACTTCCATACATGGCTACACTCCATACGAATACTTTCAGAAATGACTTCCTGACACTTAAATCAATACTGGATGTTAACAAATTTCTCTTCTTCAGAAACGCTTTCCTTGCCATTGCCAGCCTACATTTTATATCCTCTCTACTTCGACCATCATCAGTTATTTTGCTCCCCAAATAGCAAAACTCCTTTACTACTTTAAGTGCCTCATTTCCTAATCTACACTCCTGGAAATTGAAATAAGAACACCGTGAATTCATTGTCCCAGGAAGGGGAAACTTTATTGACACATTCCTGGGGTCAGATACATCACATGATCACACTGACAGAACCACAGGCACATAGACACAGGCAACAGAGCATTCACAATGTCGGCACTAGTACAGTGTATATCCACCTTTCGCAGCAATGCAGGCTGCTATTCTCCCATGGAGACGATCGTAGAGATGCTGGATGTAGTCCTGTGGAATGGCTTGCCATGCCATTTCCACCAGGCGCCTCAGTTGGACCAGCGTTCGTGCTGGACGTGCAGACCGCGTGAGACGACACTTCATCCAGTCCCAAACATGCTCAATGGGGGACAGATCCGGAGATCTTGCTGGCCAGGGTAGTTGACTTACACCTTCTAGAGCACGTTGGGTGTCACGGGATACATGCGGACGTGCATTGTCCTGTTGGAACAGCAAGTTCCCTTGCCGGTCTAGGAATGGTAGAACGATGGGTTCGATGACGGTTTGGATGTACCGTGCACTATTCAGTGTCCCCTCGACGATCACCAGTGGTGTACGGCCAGTGTAGGAGATCGCTCCCCACACCATGATGCCGGGTGTTGGCCCTGTGTGCCTCGGTCGTATGCAGTCCTGATTGTGGCGCTCACCTGCACGGCGCCAAACACGCATACGACCATCATTGGCACCAAGGCAGAAGCGGCTCTCATCGCTGAAGACGACACGTCTCCATTCGTCCCTCCATTCACGCCTGTCGCGACACCACTGGAGGCGGGCTGCACGATGTTGGGGCGTGAGCGGAAGACGGCCTAACGGTGTGAGGGACCATAGCCCAGCTTCATGGAGACGGTTGTGAATGGTCCTTGCCGATACCCCAGGAGCAACAGTGTCCCTAATTTGCTGGGAAGTGGCGGTGCGGTCCCCTACGGCACTGCGTAGGATCCTGCGGTCTTGGCGTGCATCCGTGCGTCGCTGCGGTCCGGTCCCAGGTCGACGGGCACGTGCACCTTCCGCCGACCACTGGCGACAACATCGATGTACTGTGGAGACCTCACGCCCCACGTGTTGAGCAATTCGGCGGTACGTCCACCCGGCCTCCCGCATCCCCACTATACGCCCTCGCTCAAAGTCCGTCAACTGCACATACGGTTCACGTCCACGCTGTCGCGGCATGCTACCAGTGTTAAAGACTGCGATGGAGCTCCGTATGCCACGGCAAACTGGCTGACACTGACGGCGGCGGTGCACAAATGCTGCGCAGCTAGCGCCATTCGACGGCCAACACCGCGGTTCCTGGTGTGTCCGCTGTGCCGTGCGTGTGATCATTGCTTGTACAGCCCTCTCGCAGTGTCCGGAGCAAGTATGGTGGGTCTGACACACCGGTGTCAATGTGTTCTTTTTTCCATTTCCAGGAGTGTAATTCCCTCAGCATCACCCGACTTAATGAGACTACATTCCATTATCCTTGTTTTGCTTTTGTTGATGTTCATCTTATATCCTCCTTTCAAGACACTGTCCATTCCATTCAACTGCTCTTCCAAGTCCTCTGCTGTCTCTGACAGAATTACAATGTCATCGGCGAACCTCAAAGTTTTTATTTCTTCTCCATGAATTTTAATACCTACTCCGAATTTTTCTTTTGTTTCCTTTACTGCTTGCTCAATATACAGATTGAACAACATCGGGGAGAGGCTACAACCCTGTCTTACTCCCTTCCCAACCACTGCTTCCCTTTCATGTCCCTCGATTCTTATAACTGCCATCTGGTTTCTGTACAAATTGTAAATAGCCTTTCGCTCCCTGTATTTTACCCCTGCCACCTTTAGAATTTGAAAGAGAGTATTCCAGTCAACATTGTCAAAAGCTTTCTCTAAGTCTACAAATGCTAGAAACGTAGGTTTGCCTTTCCTTAATCTTTCTTCTAAGATAAGTCGTAAGGTCAGTATTGCCTCACGTGTTCCAGTGTTTCTACGGAATCCAAACTGATCTTCCCCGAGGTTGGCTTCTACTAGTTTTTCCATTCGTCTGTAAAGAATTCGTGTTAGTATTTTGCAGCTGTGACTTATTAAGCTGATAGTTCGGTAATTTTCACATCTGTCAACACCTGCTTTCTTTGGGATTGGAATTATTATATTCTTCTTGAAGTCTGAGGGTATTTCGCCTGTTTCATACATCTTGCTCACCAGATGGTAGAGTTTTGTCAGGACTGGCTCTCCCACGGCCGTCAGTAGTTCCAATGGAATATTGTCTACTCCGGGGGCCTTGTTTCGACTCAGGTCTTTCAGTGCTCTGTCAAACTCTTCACGCAGTATCAAATCTCCCATTTCATCTTCATCTACATCCTCTTCCATTTCCATAATATTGTCCTCAAGTACATTGCCCTTGTATAGACCCTCTATATACTCCTTCCACCTTTCTGCTTTCCCTTCTTTGCTTAGAACTGGGTTTCCATCTAAGCTCTTGATATTCATACAAGTCGTTCTCTTATCTCCAAAGGTCTCTTTAATTTTCCTGTAGGCGGTATCTATCTTACCCCTAGTGAGATAGGCCTCTGCATCCTTACATTTGTCCTCTAGCCATCCCTGCTTAGCCATTTTGCACTTCCTGTCGATCTCATTTTTGAGACGTTTGTATTCCTTTTTGCCTGTTTCACTTACTGCATTTTTATATTTTCTCCTTTCATCAATTAAATTCAATATTTCTTCTGTTACCCAAGGATTTCTACTAGCCCTCGTCTTTTTACCTATTTGATCCTCTGCTGCCTTCACTACTTCATCCCTCAAAGCTACCCATTCTTCTTCTACTGTATTTATTTCCCCCATTCCTGTCAATTGCTCCCTTATGCTCTCCCTGAATCTCTGTACAACCTCTGGTTCTTTTAGTTTATCCAGGTCCCATCTCCTTAAATTCCCACCTTTTTGCAGTTTCTTCAGTTTTAATCTACAGGTCATAACCAATAGATTGTGGTCAGAGTCCACATCTGCCCCTGGAAATGTCTTACAATTTAAAACCTGGTTCCTAAATCTCTGTCTTACCATTATATAATCTATCTGATACCTTTTAGTATCTCCAGGGTTCTTCCATGTATACAACCTTCTTTCATGATTCTTAAACCAAGTGTTAGTTATGATTATGTTGTGCTCTGTGCAAAATTCTACCAGGCGGCTTCCTCTTTCATTTCTGTCCCCCAATCCATATTCACCTACTATGTTTCCTTCTCTCCCTCTTCCTACACTCGAATTCCAGTCACCCATGACTATTAAATTTTCGTCTCCCTTCACAATCTGAATAATTTCTTTTATTTCATCACACATTTCTTCAATTTCTTCGTCATCTGCAGAGCTAGTTGGCATATAAACTTGTACTACTGTAGTAGGTGTGGGCTTCGTATGTATCTTGGCCACAATAATGCGTTCACTATGCTGTTTGTAGTAGCTTACCCGCATTCCTATTTTCCTATTCATTATTAAACCTACTCCTGCATTACCCCTATTTGATTTTGTGTTTACAACCCTTTAGTCACCTGACCAGAAGTCTTGTTCCTCCTGCCACCGAACTTCACTAATTCCCACTATATCTAACTTCAACCTATCCATTTCCCTTTTTAAATTTTCTAACCTACCTGCCCGATTAAGGGATCTGACATTCCACGCTCCGATCCGTAGAACGCCAGTTTTCTTTCTCCTGATAACGACATCCTCTTGAGTAGTCCCCGCCCGGAGATCCGAATGGGGGACTATTTTACCTCCGGAATATTTTACCCAAGAGGACGCCATCATCATGTAATCATACAGTAAAGCTGCATGCCCTCGGGAAAAATTACGGCTGTAGTTTCCCCTTGCTTTCAGCCGTTCGCAGTACCAGCACAGCAAGGCCGTTTTGGTTATTGTTACAAGGCCAGATCAGTCAATCATCCAGACTGTTGCCCTTGCAACTACTGAAAAGGCTGCTGCCCCTCTTCAGGAACCACACGTTTGTCTGGCCTCTCAACAGATACCCCTCCGTTGTGGTTGCACCTACGGTACGGCTATCTGTATCGCTGAGGCACGCAAGCCTCCCCACCAACGGCAAGGTCCATGGTTCATGGGGGGTCGTATACTGTAGCTCCTCAAATACTCCATGGATTGTTATGCCAAGAAAATCTTGGGCTCCACGAGATCCTACTAGGATTCATTTATAAAAGAATCAGTGGAAATACGTTTGGCGGTGAATTTCATTGACTTTCAACTAGAGGTGGCGTGGTGCCTGATGATTCCCTCAGTAATTTCAGAAGTAATGACTTGTCTAGCGACGGCTGATTTAATTATCTAATAATTTCAGACCTGCATTTTAATTCTGCGAACCTGCATTCCGACTGACGCATGCGCCTGCGTGTCTTAGATGATCAGCCAGAACAATATGACCACCAACCTACTATCGATATATACCTGTCCATCTGGCGAGGAGTGACTGACAGTCAGACACACGCACGGTGCACAGTATCAGTGAACGTGCTACCCGCGCGTAGAATGGGGAAGGCACGATATCTACCTAATTCATACCAAAGGCACATTGTAGTTGCCCAGAGGCTCGGCACGAGCTTTTCGGAAACTGCGCGACTAATCAGGTGTCTGAGACTTGGGGTGGGAGCGTCTCAACACGTGGCGAAAGCAAAGTGAAACGATGTCCAGACTTTGCGGGGCTGGGCGGGCACCCCTCGTTACAAATTTCGGAAGTCGTAGACCGGTCAGACTGGTAAAATAGGACAGGCGGCGAAATGCGGTTAAATAACATCAAACTGTAACGGTGGGAGAGTAGAAGAGTGTCTGAACACACAGAGCACCAAACACTTCTAACTTTGGGCCTCCGCAGCTGACGACTGGTGCCTGTGCTAATGTTAACACCACGACATTGACTACTACGACGGAATTGGCACGATACCGTCGGCACTGGACGTTGGGGCAGTGGCAGACGGCTGCATGGTCTGATTAATCCGGAAACCTCCTTCATCATGCCGAAGGGAGGGCACGAATCTCTCGTCTTGCAAGGAGACAGCTCCTTGACACCTGTACTAGAGGACGGAGACAAACTGGCGGTGCCTCAATAATGCTCTGTTGAACATCCACATGGGCTTCCAAGGGTCCAGTGGAGCTCGTGACAGAACCATAACAGTCACGGAGTATCGTACCCCTTGATGACGATAACATCGCCCGACGGCAGTGGCATTTTTCAACAAGATAATGCGCCTTGTCACAAACCCAGAAGTGTGATTGAGTGGTTCCAGGAACACAGTGGGGAGTTATGTGCTGGCCCCACCCAATTAGCCAGATATGGGTCCGATCGAACACACTCAGTGTGACGTCAGAGCTCATCTTCCCCATTCCTGGAATTTGCGAGAATCAGTTGATTTCAGTGTGCAGGCGTGGTGACACCACCCTCCATCGACCTACCAAGATTTCATTGCTTACATTCACGACGTTTTGCCACTGTTATCCGTGAGAAGGTTGGACTTGCCATCTATTAGGTAGGTTGTCATAATATCCTGGCTTAGCAGTGCACACGTCCGTATCCTCTCAGGCTCGAAACGCGACAGAGGACGCTCTTGTAGCGCCTGTCTTTGCTCATTTGTCTCCAATTGGAGGCACTCGCCTGCAGATGGCTCTATGGTTGTCAGACGAAAACTCGTGGAAAGAAATCGACGTCATCCAGCTGCTATCAAGAAAATTCAGGGAGTATTATTTACGAGGCGCAAATTTCTAGAATCACTCTCAAGGCTGCCTGTCGCAGAAGCAACTTGGAACTCAAAGATATGTCGTAGACTGACTTATTATTGTGAAATAATTGAGAGCTTTGAAGCAACATAAATTCATTGCGTCGGTGTCGTAATATTACTTGAAATTGTACTAGCACTGCTCTTACTTTACGTCCATGAAGGCACATGTCTAAAATAACCAGAAGGTCTCTGAAACGGATTTATATGCCACACTGTCAGAGAATTATTTATCTTGACATGGTAGAACATATTTTATGTGCCGAAGTAGCATATTTCTTTTCTTTTCCGCAGTGAGTCTCGTGACGAATAGGAAGGAGTCCCGAATTGATGCATTGGTAGATCATAAATGATGCAATACTGAGGAAACAGACTGCAGCTGTTTGAAATAAATGATAGAGAAGAGGTTAAAAACCAGATAAAATAGTTTCAGTTTATTTTGTATGTAACTTTGTTGGTGCACAGTACTCAGAGAAGCTTTTTCCTGTCGATGGAAAAGTTCTCTATAAACAGGATCATGAAATAAAGTCTGGGGAAATGACTGTAGCGCCAAAAAGAGATCGGCGATAGTGCAACGAATTTATATATTTTATTCACGTTACGGATAACAAAACATATTCAATACATGAGGCACTTAGCTGTCGTTCGTAACTATAAGACACAGAGGGAAAAATGTCGTACGAAGTATACCATAGTTACAAACACAAAACGTCAGAAATTAACTTACATATTTACGAAACACACTCATACATGAGTAAACAGTTCGTTGATCATATCGAATTACTACAATTGGTGAACATTAATAAAACCGACAAACTGCAGGGATGGATTCCTGACTGGAAGAGGAGGGATAAAAGATCCTACGATCGTGTGTCCGGAAATCGATGGTGTGCGTGCAAGACCACAAATTGTCTCGGAAGCAGTGAAGAGCTGCATCACAGCCACGTCAAAACAGATGCTCAACGCCGCCGCCATGGGATGCAATTCACGCGTTCACAAAAAACTGTCATTTAGCAGCCACATAATCGTACTTTGGCTTACACCACGTCGTCGGGCCACTTACTTGGAGTTTGTACCAGTGTTCGTCTAAATATTCTGTAGACCCTGGATTGCTACTGTATAAGCACAGTCCGCCGCCTCCCTGCACGTCGCGAATTCCTCTCTTGTGTCAATTCTTTAGCACTTCCAACCTACGTCCTCGTTTATTTCCTAGGATGTATTCCAATGTCTGACTTCCTCTACAGTTTCTGCCCTCTATAGTTGCCTCTACTACCATGGAAGTCATTTCCTGATATCTTAACCGATGACCTATAATCCTGTCCCTTTTCCTTCTCAGTGTTCTCCACATATTCCTTTCCGCTCCGATTCTCCACAGAACCTTCCCATTCCTTATATTATCAATCCACCTGATTATCAACATTCGCCTCTTCCGATTTTCCCACAGTACTTGTTTCACTACCATCCAAAACTGTCCTCTAGATGTACATTCCGAGAAGTTTCTTCCTCAAATTAAGGATACTAGTACAAATTAAGGATACTAGTACAATGCTCTTCACCAGAAAAGCCCTTTTTGCCAGTGCTATTCTGCTGTTGATGTGCTTCTTGTTCCGTCCATCAATGTTTATTTGCTGCCTAGGTAACAGAATTCCTTAACTTCATCTACCCCGTGACCATCAAGCCTAATGTTAAAGTTCTCGCTGTTCTCATTTCTGCTACTTCTCATTATATTCGTCTTTCCTCGATTAACTACCAATTCATATTCCTTACTCACTAATTTGTTCAGTCCATTCAGCGTATCACGTAATACGTCTACAGTTTCATTCAGGTTAGCAATGTCATAAGCGAATCTTATGTTTGACATTCTTTTACCTCGAGTTTTAATTGCATTCCTGAAAGTTTCTTTTATTTTCATCATTGCTTCTTATGAATAAATTGATGAGTAAGAGGAAAGAGTACATTCCTGTCTTACACCTTTTTTAATCCGAGCACTTCGTTCTTGGCCGTTCATTCTTATTATTCCCTCTTGGCACTTGTACATCCTCTTTCGCTATAGCTTACCCATATTTTTGTCAGAATTTCGAACATCTTGCATCTCTGTCACTGTCGAACGTTTTTACAGGTAGACAAATCACATGAACGTGTCTTGATTTTTGTTTAGTTTTGCTTCCATCATCAACCGCAACGACATAATTGCCTCTCTGGTGCGCTTACCTCTCCTGAAGCCAAAGAGATCGTCGTTTAGCTCATCCTCGTCATTTGGCATTATTCAGTTATCTTTTCTATTCTTCTGTATATTATCCTTGTTAACGACTTCGATGCATGATCTGTTAAGCTCACTGTGCAATAGTCCTGTAACTTGTCAGCTCTTACAATCTTCGGCATTCTGTGGATTACATTTTTCTGAATGTCAGATGGTATGTCGCCAGACACAGTCATTCCATTCATCAACATGAAGAGTGCTTTCGTAGCCACTTCTCACAATGATTTTAGAAATTCTGTTGGAATGTTATCTATCTGTTCTACCTCATTTGATCTTAAGCCCTCCAAGGACCACTTTAATTCTGATTCTAATTCTGCATCTCCTATCACTTCTAGATCGACTCCTGTTTCTTCTTATATCACATCACCAATCTTCACGCAGTTAGAGGATTTCAGTGTACTCTTTCCATGTATCCAACCTCTCCTCAGCATTCAACAGTGGAATACCCGTTCACTCTTTATGTTGACACCCTCGCTTCTATTGTCACCGTAGGTTGTTTTAACTGTCCTTCATGCTGAGTCAACCTTTGCAACAGTCATTTCTTTTTCGATATCTTCACACTTTTCATGCAGCCATTTCGTCTTAGCTTTCCCACACCTCCTCTTTATTTTATTCCTAGGCGAGTTTTATTTCTGAATTCCTGAATTTCCCTGAAAATTTTTGAACTTCTTTCTTTCATCGATCAACCTAACTATTTCTTCTGATACCTATGGTTTCTTCGCAGTTTCCTTTCCAAGCGCCGTGATTGCCATTTTAGATATGTCCATTCATCGTCAACGTTACCGCCTACTGAGGTAATCCTTATTGCTGTGTCTAAAGCCAAAGCGATCTTCAGGCGTACCTGGTCATTCCTTAGTATTTCCTTACTCCACTTCTTTGCATATTGATTCTTCTTTGCTAATCTCTTGAACTTCAACCTCGTTTTCGTCACTACTGTTTTGTCATCTCAGTCTATATCTTCCCCTGGGTACGCCTTGCAAACTGATTTCGAAAGCTCTATCTACCCATGAAGTAATCTAACTGAAATCTTCCTTTATCACTTGGCCTTTTTCATGTATACATTGTCTTGTGATACTTGAACAGAGTATTCGCTATACTAGATGAAATTTAATACGGAACTCAGTCTTTCACCCCTCTCATTCATTGTCCCAAGCGCATATTCTCCTGCAACCTTTTCTTCTACTACTTCCACTACAGCTTCATTCTAGTCCCCCATGACAATTAGATTTTCGTCTCCCTTTATGTACTGTATTACCCTTTCAGTATTCTCATATATTTTCTCTATCTCTTCATCTTGAGCTTGCGACGTCGGCATGTATACCTGAAATATCGTTGCCTGTTTTGTTTCAGAATCCTACTACCGTTATACCATTTTCTGCTGCTTTTGATATTAACCTATACTCATCTGACCAAAAATCCTTGTCTTCTTTCCAGTTCACATCACTGACACCAACTATAGCTAGATTAAGCCTTTGCATTTCCATTTTCAGGTTTTCTACCTTCCCTACAACATTCAAGCTTCTGACATTCCATGGCCGTTTTGTAAAATGTTATATTTATTTGACTATTCAATCTCTTTCACTTGAACTCCTCCCTCTTATCAATCCCCTTCCACAGATCGGAATGGGGAACTATTCCGGAATCCTTTGCCAATAGAAAGGTCATCAAGACAATTTTCAAGAACATCCACATGTACTGTGGGTACACGTTATGTGTCTTTAATGCAGTGGCTTCCATTGACTTCTACATCCTCATGCCGTTGATCATTGCTGATGCTTCCATCTTTAGGGACAGTTTCCCATCCCAAGGAAAAGAGAGTGACCTGAACCTGTGTCCTTTCTCAGCCCTCTTTTCTTAAGTCCATTGGCAGAAAGAGCCTGACTTGATATGCCGGAAGTCTTCGGCCGCCAATCCGATTATTAGTAATAATTTAAGCGATAGCGGTTTTCGAACCTAGAACCGAGAACGTTTTTAATACTAAGCGAAGACACTATGCCTAGACCATTGTGTATTTGATATCGTGTTGTATGTTCATACATCATCATCATCATCATTATCATCATCATTATTTAAGACTGATTATGCCTTTCAGCGTTCAGTCTGGAGCATAGACCCCCTTATAAAATTCCTCCATGATCCCCTATTCAGTGCTAACATTGGTGCCTCTTCTGATGTTAAGAGTATTACTTCAAAATCGTTATTAACCGAATCCAGGTACCTTCGCCTTGGTCTACCCCGACTCCTCCTGCCCTCTACTGCTGAACCCATGAGTCTCTTGGGTAACCTTGCTTCTCCCATGCGTGTAACATGACCCCACATCTAAGCCTGTTCGCCCTGACTGCTACATCTATAGAGTTCATTCCCAGTTTTTCTTTGATTTCCTCATTGTGGACACCCTCCTGCCATTGTTCCCATCTACTAGTACCTGTAATGATCCTACCTATTGTCATGTCTGTAACCTCAACCTTATTGATAAGGTAACCTTAATCCACCCAACTTTCGCTCCAATACAACAAAGTTGGTCGAAAGATTGAACGGTGCACAGATATATTAGTCTTGGTACTGACTTCCTTCTTGCAGAAGAGAGTAGATCGTAGCTGAGCGCTCACTGCATTAGCTTTGCTACACCTCGCTTCCAGTTCTTCCATTATGTTGCCATCCTGTGAAAATATGTATCCCAAGAACTTGAAACCGTCCGCCCGTTCTAACTTTGTTCCTCCTATTTGGCACTCAATCCGTTTATATCTCTTTCCCACTGACATTACTTTCGTTTTGGAGATGCTAATCTTCATACCATATTCCTTACATTTCTGATCTAGCTCTGAAATATTACTTTACAAACTTGCAATCTTCCATCACAATTAAGTCATCCGCATACGCGAGACTGCTTATTTTGTGTTCACATATCATAATCTCACCCAGCCAGTCTATTGTTTTGATCATATGATCCACAAATAGTACGAACAACAGTGGAGACACGTTGCAGCCTTGTCTTACATCTGAAACTACTCTGAACCATGAACGCAATTTACTGTCAACTCTAACTGCTGCCTTACAATATATGTAAACACCTTTAATTGCTTGCAAAAGTTTGCCTCCTACTCCATAATCTCGTAGAACCGACAATAGCTTCTTCCTAGGAACCCGGTAATATGCTTTTTCTAGATCTATAAAGCATAAATACAATTCCCTGTTCCACTCGAAACACTTCTCCATTATTTGCCGTAAGCTAAAGGTCTGGTCCTGACAACCTCTAAGATGCCTAAATCCACACTGATTTTCATCCAATTTGTCCTCAACTAATACTCGCACTTTCCTTTCAACAATACCTGAGAAGATTTTACACACAATGCTGATTAAAGAGACACCTCGGGAGTTGTTACAATCTTATCTGTTCCCATGTTTAAAGATTGGTGTGATTACTGCTTTCGTCCAGTCTGATGGAACCTGTCCTGACTCCCACGCCATTTCAATTATCCTGAGCAACCATTTAAAACCTGACATTCCATTGTATTTGATGAATTCCGACTTAATTCCATCCACCCCAGCCGCTTTATTGCACTGCAATATTGACCATTTTCTCCACTTCCTCAGATGTGATCCTATTTCCATCATCATTCCTATCCCATTGTACATAGAAATCTGAAGCATTACTGATCGTATTTTCACTTGCATTGAGCAACTCTTCAAAATATTCCCTCCATCTCCCCAAGGCATCGAGAGGATTCACCAGCAGTTTCCCTGACCTGTCCAAAATACTTGTCATTTCCTTCTTATCTCCCTTTCGAAGACTGCTATTTAGACTCCTGAATGGTTTCCCAGCAGCTTGACCCAAAGTCTCCAACCTGTATCCAAAGTCTTCCCAAGATTTCTTCTTGGATGCTGCAATTATGTGTTTGGCTTTGTTTCTTTCTTCAACATAACTTTCTCTGTCTACCTGAGTTCTAGTAGGTAGCTATTTTTTTTTTTTTTTACCCATTCTTTTTCCTTTTACGGGCTGCCTTGGCTGTGTCATTCCACCAAGCTGTTCGCTTTATCCTACCTTTACACACTACTGTTCCAAGACATTCTTTAACCACTTCTAGTGCTGTGTCCCTGTACCTTGTCCATTTCTTTTCTAATGACTGTAATTGACTACATTCAACTAACTGGTACCTTTCTGAGATCACTGTTATGTCCTTGTGCCTGATTTCCTTATCCTGAAGTTTCTCCACTCTTATCCTCCTACATATGGACCTGACCTCCAGCGATTTCGGACTCACAATAACAATTTCACTGCAGATTAAATAGTGATCAGTGTCATCAAAGAATCCCCTGAATACACGTGTGTCACTCACAGCCTTCCTCAATTCCTTTTCTGTTATTATATAGTCAATGACAGATCTGGTTCCCCTGCCTTCCCAAGTATACCGGTGAATGTTCTTATGTTTAAAAAAGGAGTTTGTGATTACTAAGCCCATACTGGCACAGAAATCCAAGAGCTGTTTACCGTTCCTGTTTGCCTCCATATCCTCTACAAATTTACCCACAACATTTTCATACCCTTCTGTTCGATTTACAATCCTGGCATTAAAATCACCCGTGAGCAGAACACTGTCCTTGTCCTTTACTCTAACAACTAGATCACTGAGTGCGTCACAAAAACTATCCATCTTATCTTGATCTGTCCCTTCACAATGCGAATATACTGACACAATCCTAATTTTCTTGCTAGACACTGTCAAGTCTATCCACACCAGTCGTTCGTTTACATACCTTATTGCAACTACGCTGGGTACCATTTCTTTCCTGATGTAAAGTCCTACACCCCATAGTGCTATTCCTGCTTTGAGTCCTGACAGGTAGACTTTGTATTCTCCCACTTCCTCTTCTTTATTACCCCTTACCCGAATGTCACTAAGAGCTAAAACGTCCAACCCCATCTTACTTGCAGCCTCTGCCAGCACTACCTTCTTCCCAGAGTAGCCCTCATTGATATTAATAGCTCCCCATTTCGTTACCATTCGTTTCCCGAGTCGTATCTTAGGAGTCCCTGCAAAGGTCCGAGGCATTTTGCTTTGATTGTTGCCAGCATCTTATGTAATGTACCAGGGAAGCATGTTGCCCACCTTACTTGCCCCCGGTCCCATTGAATTTTACCCCTAACGGTTGAGGGTCTAACCGGTGGATTAGGTAGTTTTTGCCGCCTGAGCACAAAGGTGACCACGACTCAGAATTTGTCCGAGATGCCCAGCCTTATTCTAAAGTAACTGGTATCCCGACTGTCAGGACCACTTACTTGGCCACTCATACATTGCCCGTGGTTCATGAACTAGGACATGACAACAGGAACCCACACCATGAACCATACAAACGCCCAAAATTTGCTTCAATTGTGTTGTGGTTCTTGTCTATGAGAATTCTTGATTTAGCATAGCCATGCTGCCTCTCGACCGTTTATATCTACTTGGCCGCACACAATCGCCATCTGAGCTTGTTTCTGATATGAATACCGGATCTTTAAAGTACGCATTGTCAATCACACAGCCTGTAACACACAAGGTACACACGGAACTTGGCCAGTGGAATCGTCAATCGTCAGCGCTATCTAACGCGGCAACGATGCATTTCCAGCTACATATTCGTACGACCTTTCATCCTCCAATTCCAGTCAGGAATCCGTTCCTAATGTTTATCGATTTCATTAATGCTCGCCCGTGTACTGTATTTGAATGGTGAGGTCACAAAAATAAGCCACAAAGGCTTCGTCATATTCATTTAAAATTTTATATACCATATGCATAGTTGTAAAGTACACATTGGATGGTCGTACAATGACGATTGAGCTAGGTGCAGTATAACATTCGTATGCTATCGCTAATGCCAGTTTACATTATTGGTACATTACCTGTTTATTTAATAGATGAATGCTTATCATCGTGCTAGTATTTTATATGCTAGTATATTATACAACAATAATGTGTAGGGAGACTTTATTTAGCATCATTGCAAGAAAAGATTTACATAACACTACACAGTTACATGACGGGATGAAGGGGCTACTCTCACACGCAACGTGATTAGCATAGATGTCTTCCATAATCGACAGTAGAGTCTGTTCTCAGAATTCTTTCCTAAATATTGTTCTCCTCTTGCTCCAGCCCAAATCCTTATCGGTATACAAACTATGGGTGTCGTATGGCATTTATCATAACAACAGCTTTTCTGTTCTCTCAGCAGATAATCTATGTGTAGTCTATAATAGACGAATTTTAAATAACTACGAGTGATTCATTAAAGCTTTACCTCTAAAGCTTTTCTCCCTGCATTTTTGGAGGATTTTACTTCTTGTATGAACTCTGTGTTTTCACACTTTCATGTCATTTTAATTCTTAGTAGTTTTTTTCACTTTTCCTTCTACGTTTTAGTGAGTACCTATACGAATGTAAATTACTGTATGGGCCTACAGCACTCAACGCATAAAGACGTTTCAACTTTATCTTTTGTATCTCTTACTGAAGAGCGTTTCATTGAGTGTAACTGCAACTGCTGTGTTCGGATGCAGGCTGAGTTGGCATCCCTTCGCTCCCAGGTTCAGGCAGTGTTGGCTTCGGTCACCTTGAGGCAGTTGCCAATGGGCATCACTGTGGGGGTCCGGATGGGGGTTTGTCAGGGACGGCCAGCTCGTCCCACGCGTCTCCTGATCGGACTACGACTGTGGTTGCCCGGGATACTGCCCGCATTGAGGCTGATCCCACACCTGTGGTAGAGTGGGAGGTCGTCTCAAGGTGTGGCAGGGGGCGAAAGACATTCCGGAGGGCTGAATGGAAGGCCTCTCCAGTTTGTCTGACGAACCGGTTTCAGGCTCTGTCTCAGGCTGATACTGATCTTCGGCCTGACATGGCTGCTTGTCCTGTTCCAGAGGTTGCCCCTCAGTCTGCAAGATCCGGGCAGTTGCAGAGGGTGGGCTTACTGGTAGTTGGGAGCTCCAACGTCAGGCGCGTAATGGGGCCTCTTAGAGAAATGGCAGCAAGAGAGGGGAAGAAAACCAATGTGCACTCCGTGTGCATACCGGGGGGAGTCATTCCAGATGTGGAAAGGGTCCTTCCGGATGCCTTGAAGGGTACAAGGTTCACCCATCTGCAGGTGGTCGCTCATGTCGGCACCAATGATGTGTGTCGCTATGGATCGGAGGAAATCCTCTCTGGCTTCCGGCGGCTATCTGATTTGGTGAAGACTGCCAGTCTCGCTAGCGGGATGAAAGCAGAGCTCACCATCTGCAGCATCGTCGACAGGACTGACTGCGGACATTTGGTACCGTGCCGAGTGGAGGGTCTGAATCAGAGGCTGAGACGGTTCTGCGACCGTGTGGGCTGCAGATTCCTCGACTTGCGCCATAGGGTGGTGGGGTTTTGGGTTCCGCTGGATAGGTCAGGAGTCCACTACACGCAACAAGCGGCTAAACGGGTAGCAGGGGTTGTGTGGCGTGGGCTGGGCGGTTTTTTAGGTTAGATGGCCTTGGGCAAGTACAGAAAGGGCAACAGCCTCAACGGGTGCGGGACAAAGTCAGGACATGCGGGGACCAAACAGCAATCGGTATTGTAATTGTCAACTGTCGAAGCTGCGTTGGTAAAGTACCAGAACATCAAGGGCTGATAGAAAGCACCGAAGCTGAAATCGTTATAGGTACAGAAAGCTGGCTTAAGCCAGAGATAAATTCTGCGGAAATTTTTACAAAGGTACAGACGGTGTTTAGAAAGGATAGATTGCATGCAACCGGTGGTGGAGTGTTCGTCGCTGTTAGTAGTAGTTTATCCTGTAGTGAAGTAGAATTGGATAGTTCCTGTGAATTATTATGGGTGGAGGTTACACTAAACAACCGAACTAGGTTAATAATTGGCTCCTTTTACCGACCTCCCGACTCAGCAGCATTAGTGGCAGAACAACTGAGAGAAAATTTGGAATACATTTCACATAAATTTTCTCAGCATGTTATAGTCTTAGGTGGAGGATTCAATTTACCAGATATAGACTGGGACACTCAGATGTTTAGGACGGGTGGTAGGGACAGAGCATCGAGTGACATTATACTGAGTGCACTATCCGAAAATAACCTCGAGCAATTAAACAGAGAACCGACTCGTGGAGATAACATCTTGGACCTACTGATAACAAACAGACCCGAACTTTTCGACTCTGTATGTACAGAACAGGGAATCAGTGATCATAAGGCCGTTGCAGCATCCCTGAATATGGAAGTTAGTAGGAATATAAAAAAAGGGAGGAAGGTTTATCTGTTTAGCAAGAAGGCAGATTTCAGACTACCTAACAGATCAAAACGAAAATTTCTGTTCCGACACTGACAATGTTGAGTGTTTATGGAAAAAGTTCAAGGCAATCGTAAAATGCGTTTTAGACAGGTACGTGCCGAGTAAAACTGTGAGGGACGGGAAAAACCCACCGTGGTACAACAGCAAAGTTAGGAAACTACTGCGAAACCAAAGAGAGCTTCACTCTAAGTTTAAACGCAGCCAAAACCTCTCAGACAAACAGAAGCTAAACGATGTCAAAGTTAGCGTAAGGAGGGCTATGCGTGAACCGTTCATTGAATTCGAAAGTAAAATTCTATGTACCGACTTGACAGAAAATCCTAGGAAGTTCTGGTCTTACGTTAAATCAGTAAGTGGCTCGAAACAGCATATCCAGACACTACGGGATGATGATGGCATTGAAACAGAGGATGACACGCGTAAAGCTGAAATACTAAACACCTTTTTCCAAAGCTGTTTCACAGAGGAAGACCGCACTGCAGTTCCTTCTCTAAATCCTCGCAGAAACGAGAAAATGGCTGACATCGAAATAAGTGTCCAAGGAATAGAAAAACAACTGGAATCACTCAATAGAGGAAAGTCCACTGGACCTAACGGGATACCAATTCGATTCTACACAGAGTACGCGAAAGAACTTGCCCCCCTTCTAACAGCCGTGTACCGCAAGTCTCTAGAGGAACGGAGGGTTCCAAATGATTGGAAAAGAGCACAGATAGTCCCAGCCTTCAAGAAGGGTCGTCGAGCAGATGCGCAAAACTATAGACCTATATCTCTGACGTCGATCTCTTGTAGAATTGTAGAACATGTTTTTTGCTCGCGTATGATGTCATTTCTGGAAACCCAGAATCTACTATGTAGGAATCAACATGGATTCCGGAAACAGCGATCGTGTGAGACCCAACTCGCTTTATTTGTTCATGAGACCCAGAAAATATTAGATAGAGGCTTCCAGGTAGATGCTATTTTACGTGACTTCCGGAAGGCGTTCGATACAGTTCCGCACTGTCGCCTGATAAACAAAGTAAGAGCATACGGAATATCAGACCAGCTGTGTGGCTGGATTGAAGAGTTTTTAGCAAACAGAACACAGCATGTTGTTATCAATGGAGAGACGTCTACAGACGTTAAAGTAACCTCTGGCGTGCCACAGGGGAGTGTTATGGGACCATTGCTTTTCACAATATATATAAATGACCGAGTAGATAGTGTTGGAAGTCCCATGCGGCTTTTCGCGGATGATGCTGTAGTATACAGAGAAGTTGCAGCATTAGAAAATTGTAGCGAAATGCAGGAAGATCTGCAGCGGATAGGCACTTGGTGCAGGGAGTGGCAACTGACCCTTAACATAGACAAATGTAATGTATTGCGAATACATAGAAAGAAGGATCCTTTATTGTATGATTATATGATAGCGGAACAAACACTGGTAGCAGTTACTTCTGTAAAATATCTGGGAGTATGCGTGCGGAACGATTTGAAGTGGAATGATCATATAAAATTAATTGTTGGTAAGGCGGGTACCAGGTTGAGATTCATTGGGAGAGTGCTTAGAAAATGTAGTCCATCAACAAAGGAGGTGGCTTACAAAACACTCGTTCGACCTATACTTGAGCATTGCTCATCAGTGTGGGATCCGTACCAGATCGGTCTGACGGAGGAGATAGAGAAGATCCAAAGAAGAGCGGCGCGTTTCGTCACAGGGTTATTTGGTAACCGTGATAGCGTTACGGAGATGTTTAATAAACTCAAGTGGCAGACTCTGCAAGAGAGGCGCTCTGCATCGCGGTGTAGCTTGCTCGCCAGGTTTCGAGAGGGTGCGTTTCTGGATGAGGTATCGAATATATTGCTTCCCCCTACTTATACCTCCCGAGGAGATCACGAATGTAAAATTAGAGAGATTCGAGCGCGCGCGGAGGCTTTCCGGCAGTCGTTTTTCCCGCGAACCATACGGAAATTTGTTTATATTTTCATTAATGGTCTCCTCTACGTCATAATGTCCAATAATGTTTAATTGTATAATATAGTGTTATTACATTATAATTGTATAATGTTGGTGGGCGTGTTTCTACACCTTAAATACTATGTGTATTAAAATTTCGCCCCGGTCATATATGACTGGGGATCAGGTTTGCTTTATACGCACACTGCAACCATTGTGAGCCTTAGGCATCTTTGAGACTAGACATGGTGAGCTGATGTTAGTATAGAATGCCTATAAGGCGACAAAGACCCCATTATCAACATCCCAGTGAATTCGAACGAGGTGTTTACTACGGCTACGAAATGTCGGATGTTCCTTCTGCGATTTCGCGAAAATCTTGACAGGAATGTAGCCACTATACTTGACTGCTGGCAGAGTTGGTCACAAGAATCTACCGTCGCACGAAGACCTGGCTCCAGATGGCGACGTGGCACTACCGAGAGGGAAGACCATCGTATTCGATGTATAGCTGCAGCGCATCGTACTGCATTTGCAGCAGCTATAAGGATAGCAGTTAGCACAACAGTGACACAACTAACTGTTACAAATCGCTCACTTCAGGGATAGCGGCGAGACAGGAGCCGTGTAGCGTGCATTCCACAGTATCTAAACCACCCCGCCATTTGCGACTTTAGAGACCTCAAGCAAGAGCTCATTGAAGGTTATGGAGGGGGACTCTCGTGTTTTCTGATGAAAGCTGGTTCTGCCACGTTGCCAATGAGGGGCATGTTTCGGGTAGAGGGAGGCTGGCTGAAGGCCTGCAACGAACCCGTCTGCGTGACAGACACTGCGCCTGCTCGATCGTCTGATATGTCTCCAGTCGCCGTATATGGGACATAATCGGACAATAACTCCATTGTCGTCCTTGAACAGCATTAGCCGTCCCTGTATTGACTGACCACGTGCAACAGGCACATCCCACAAACTGACATCCGATACCTGTACAACAATATGCATGGATATTCGAATAGTTGCTTCCAACATTCTGGTGGCTTCATTGGTTGTTAATGTACCAGCATTTCACATTTGAGATGGCATATCTCTCACTTACAATAACTTGTGACCTTGCAATGTCACTCAGTTAAATATCAGATCCAGACAAACATATTTCAGTACTATACATTAATTATTTTCTTTCTCGTCGGCGTTTATGATGGTTCTTCGCAAAACGCTTTACCGATATTTTTGCTTAGTACAATAGTTCTTAGAAGCAAATTATTCCGTACGTAAGGCACAATAGAGCCATGCAATGTCGCAACTTTTGCGCATTAATTTCATAAGTGTTCCAGTTATTTTATAGCAGTTTCACATGACGAATTTCCATTTCATCCATATATTGTAACTACCTAAGAATTACCGGTAAGTGATTGCTCTTCTAAACAGCATTCCATACAAGCAAACCAGTTGCGTCTTCACCTGTGGTTACTCGTCTCTTAGGTGCTTGGTCTATGTACGCCTCTGTTATAAAGAATATCTCAATGTTGTCACAGGATCGAGCTGCTCACGTTCGGTTTTATGCACCACAGCTAATTCGCTACGAATAATAACCTGTATGTATGATGCTGCAGTTGAATAGTCTATGGACTGGATGGAACTGCGAGTTTGTATAATACGCAGAAACTGAAAACAAAAACTAAATGAAAAATTTAATAGCAAGTGTTCCATTCTAACGTCTGTAACTGATCCAGACAATTGAGAATTATGTTGAAGAGTGTTTATCAAGAACATCTAAAATAAAGATGAAATGGTACTATGATATTCAGCTAAATTACAGACAGAAAATATCCTTTTCAAATGCAGTAAAGCTATGTTGAGAACGTTATAAGAAGGATAGAAAAATGTCCAAACTAAATTGTAAGCGAAAACTAAGACCATTCCGTAATCAGGACACATGACATATTCAGTGTTTAACATGTTGATTTATAAATTATCACATGTGATAAAAAGGATAGTAAATCATACTGTGTATCCTCTGTTCTGTAATATAAGCAGAAAAAGGTACAGTCCCACACTGGAGCGCATTCAAACCTCTCGCAAAATAAGTCCCTCCAGAATTTGAAGTAGGCCTACGGTAGTGGCTGTTCACTTGTAACACCATAACTCCAATACTCTCCTGATTTATTTTGCCATTTTGTTTTATTTAATATTACATCGTTGAGTTTCTGTAAATGTTGTCGGATTGAATCGATACCATGAGAGTGGTTATTCTTTTGTGTGTAAAAACTTTGATGTCATGGATTGATTCTATGTAATGTAGTACATCTGTCGTTTAAATTTTTTGTCTCAGTTGGACGGAGACAAAACTTACTGTATGTAATTGTTATTTTGTTTAGATAATTTTTTTGTAGAAATGTCAATATATGTAATGGTTCTGTTTTATTTAAAATGTTTTATTTTGTGTTATGGAAACTGCTGACCTTCATTTAGGGTTCTTAGTTATTTAGTATGTAAAAGGTGTTGTGGTTCCCCTCGGGAATGGAATTGTGTAGCACGCGCAAATTGTGGTTAGCCTAGGTAGAAAAGGTGGAATCACGAATCAGTCGGGGACGATCTGCCAAACCGTCAACTGCTCATGTAAAAGTTGCGTATTGTGTTGGTTCTGATATATGCTTTTCCTGGCGCTTTCCAACGCCTCGGATGGATGTATAAAGAGCTGGAACTATTCCAAAATTGGTATCTATCATCGCCACCAAGAAATGACTGAGTCCAGAAATTCTACCTGCAAATCCACCTACCAATATGCAATCGCCACCACATTGCGCAATCACGGTAATGGAACACTATAGTAATGTACAGTGAAGGATCAGCTTATTGGATGTTTAGTGTACCCAAATACAAGGTAATTTTTAACTGAACTTTTGCTCCTACCGTGATTTATTCTCAGTCACATATCCACTTTGGGTCCCTCCCACGCTAAAGTGCTTACCGAGTGTCCTTTATTAAAATAAAGTTAATGTTAATGTGACAAGAGAATAAACTAAAGTAAATTATGTTTACTGAAAATAATTTTCCTATCAATACTGCTAATTAATATGTTGTTGCCAACTTCAAAATTAAAAGTTCTTAAGACTGAGGCTTATAAAGTTTTGCTTAGTAAACGATCACATTGTTGGCTGTTGTAAATCGCAAAAGGTGATTCAGTATCTTACAAATATGTTAATTTTGTGTCTCACTGTAGTAAAAGTGGAAAATTGAAATTGTGGAAAGGTATATATTCATGCTTCCTAAGCACTGGTTTCTTTTGTGTATTGAAAGTGCATATTAATAGTGTAATAAGATCCACAATTTATCCTTTATGCTCATGATAAATAATAATTAATAGAAAGAACACTATTTATAAATAGAATAATTTCTTTATTCAAAAGACAGCGAGAAGTATTTTCTTAGTGGATGCCATTTAACTTTCATTCTAAATAGAAAAGTATTTAGCTGAGAGACACTTAACCTGTGACCAGTTCATAATTATGCAGTGAAATACATTTATAATTTTATGTCAGCTAGGAAAATGTTTGAAAATTAATACTGAACCTATGTCCAATTTATGATTCTGCAGTGAATATTAATAGTGATGTTATATAGACCATTCAGTTCGAATAAGCCCTGAAAGTAATAGTGTGTAGTCTTATAAGGTTATATTTATGCTAATAATTTGTTCTGATCTGTTAGCTCCAACCTTAACCTGAACATACTATATTCAGATGCCAGAGTTCATTGCACTCGCGTGTGACAAAGTATAGGTCGTGTTTGTCCGTTAAAGTTACTCATACTTATTTTCTTGAACAAGAATGTCAATAATTCTCTTGCCTAATTAAGCTGGCGACCGTTTTTATTATCCTTTAAACAGTCTAGATAGGTAAAACATTGTTTGTAACTGTTAAATTATTTACGTAATTCTGACTTTTACTTCCGATAAGCCACCTCCGTTAGGTACAACATGGTCAACATAACAAACTTCCTCTCAGAGGGTAGCACTGCTCTGTTGCTTTATACCATATTTGCTTTAATAAGATAGTTTTATTTCACGACCTAACTCCAACTTTATGGTTATGGTATAGCAGTAGCCACAAAGCCCAATGCCTACTACAGTAGTACAAGTTTATATGCCAACTAGCTCTGCAGATGATGAAGAAATTGATGAAATGTATGACGAGATAAAAGAAATTATTCAGTTAGTGAAGGGAGACGAAGATTTAATAGTCATGGGTTGCTGGAATTCGTCAGTAGGAAAATCGAGAGAGGGAAACATAGTAGGTGAAAATGGATTGGGGGGAAAACATGAAAGAGGAGGCCGCCTTGTAGAATTTTGCACAGAGCATAACCTAATCATAGCTAACACTTGGTTCAAGAATCATAAAAGAAGGTTGTATACCTGGAAGAATCCTGGAGATACTAAAAGGTATCAGAAAGATTATATAATGGTAAGACAGAGATTTAGGAACCAGGTTTTAAATTGTAAGACATTTCCAGGGGCAGATGTGAATTCTGACCACAATCTATTGGCTATGATCTGCAGATTGAAACTCAAGAAACTGCAAAAGGGTGGGAATTTAAGGATATGGGACATGGATAAACTGAAACAACGAGAGGTTGTAGAGAGTTTCAGAGAGAGCATAAGGGAACAATTGACAGGAATGGGGGAAAGAAATACAGTAGAAGAAGAATGGGTAGCTCTGAGGGATGAAGTAGTGAAGGCAGCAGAGGATCAAGTAGGTAAAAAGACGAGGGCTAATAGAAGTCCTTGGATAACAGAAGAAATATTGAATTTAATTGATGAAAGGAGAAAATATAAAAATGCAGTAAATGAAGCATGCAAAAGGGAATACAAACGTCTCAAAAATGAGATCGACAGGAAGTGCAAAATGGCTGAGCAGGGATGGCTAGAGGACAAATGTAAGGATGTAGAGGTTTGTCTCACTAGGGGTAAGGTAGATACTGCCTACAGGAAAATTAAAGAGACCTTTAGAGAAAAGAGAACCACTTGTATGAATATCAAGAGCTCAGATGGCAACCCAGTTCTAAGCAAAGAAGGGAAGGCAGAAAGGTGGAAGGAGTATATAGAGGGTTTATACAAGGGCGAAGTATTTGATGACAATATTATGGAAATGGAAGAGGATGTAGGTGAAGACGAAATGGGAGATAAGATACTGCGTGAAGAGTTTCACAGAGCACTGAAAGACCTGAGTAGAAACAAGTCCCCGGGAGTAGACAACATTCCATTAGAACTGCTGATGGCCTTGGGAGAGCCAGTCATGACAAAACTCTACCAGCATGTATGAGCAACATGTATGAGACAGGCGAAATACCCTCAGACTTCAAGAAGAAATAATAATTCCAATCCCAAAGAAAGCAGGTGTTGACAGATGTGAAAATTACCGAACTATCAGTTTAATAAGTCACATCTGCAAAATACTAACGCGAATTTTTTACAGACGAATGGAAAAACTGGTAGAAGCGGACCTCGGGGAAGATCAGTTTGGATTCCGTAGAAATGTAGGAACACGTGGGCAATACTAACCTTACGACTTATCTTAGAAGAAAGATTAAGAAAAGGCAAACCTACGTTTCTAACATTTGTGGACTTAGAGAAAGCCTTTGACAATGTTAACTGGAATACTCTCTTTCAAATTCTGAAGGTGGCAGGGGTAAAATACAGGGAGCGAAAGGCTATTTACAATTTGTACAGAAACCAGATGGCAGTTGTAAGAGTTAAGGGGCATGAAATGGAAGCAGTGGTTGGCAAAGGAGTGAGACAGGGTTGTAGCCTGTCCCCGATGTTATTCAATCTGTATATTGAGCAAGCAGTAAAGGAAAGAAAAGAAAAATTCGCAGTAGGCATTAAAATTCATGGAGAAGAAGTAAAAACTTTGAGGTTCGCCGATGACATTGTAATTCTGTCAGAGACAGCAAAAGACTTGGAAGAGCAGTTGAACGGAATGGACAGTGTCTTGAAAGGAGGATATAAGATGGACATCAACAAAAGCAAAACGAGGATAATTGAATGTAATCAAATTAAATCTGGTGATGCTGAGGAAATTAGATTAGGAAATGAGACACCTAAAGTAGTAAAGGAGTTTTGCTATTTAGGGAGTAAAATAACTGATAATGTAGTAAAGGAGTTTTTCTATTTAGGGAGTAAAATAACTGATAATGGTCGAAGTAGAGAGGATATAAAATGTAGACTGGCCATGGCAAGGAAATCGTTTCTGAAGAAGAGAAATTTGTTAACATCGAGTATAGATTTAAGTGTCAGGAAGTAGTTTCTGAAAGTATTTGTATGGAGTGTAGCCATGTATGGAAGTGAAACATGGACGTTAACTAGTGAGGACAAGAAGAGAATAGAAGCTTTCGAAATGTGGTGCTACAGAAGAATGCAGAAGATGGGTAGATCACGTAACTAATGAGGAGGTATTGAATAGGATTGGGGAGAAGGGAAGTTTGTGGCACAACTTCACAAGAAGAAGGGACCGGTTGGTAGGACATGTTTTGAGGCATCAAGGGATCACAAATTTAGCATTGGAGGGCAGCGTGGAGGGTAAAAATCGTAGAGGGAGACCAAGAGATGAATACACGAAGCAGATTCAGAAGGATGTAGGTTGCAGTAGGTACTGGGAGATGAAGAAGCTTGCACAGGATAGAGTAGCATGGAGAGCTGCATCAAACCAGTCTCAGGACTGAAGACCATAACAACAACATAGCAGTAGCGGACAGAAGTCTTATACGTGGATTTTCCGTGGACTACTTTGTTCTGTAGGGGCTTAGTGCGTGATAAGCCAAACTTGGTATTTGATTGTATAAGTTACGTAAATTCAATTGCAGTGTTATACACTGCCTTGAATCTATCACCTAAGCTGTTGAATACCACTCTTTACCACAAGCAGATCTGATTTCTTCGAGCACAATCGCAAAAGTGTTAACAATTGCTCCCTTTAGCTCTTCACTGAAACGGCCCTGTCTCCACTTGAGTGTCGTAGTGTTCCGCTACTGCTTACATTTCCATCGCCTGAAGGCCATCTACACCAAAAATATATCGTTAATAAGGTCTGCAGACGTGATTTGACTCATTTTGATAACCTACCATACGAAACAAACATATAACAACAATATTAAACTAAAATATATTATAAACATTAAATCATAGTTATCAACTCACAATAAATATGCATACAGGTTGTCCATTTATAAATAAGCCTGTATTCTTGTGCAAGTGCTGTTACTGTAAATAACAACAGATTTTTGTCAAATTTTGTCTAAAGAATTATTTTGGCCTTCTTGCTGGAAATGTCTTTTGACATTCTTTTTCATGTGACTAACCTCTTAAATTCCAGTGATTCTGTCTAATCAGCTCTAATATTAAATAAAGTTAGTGGCAAAATAGTAAATTGTTTATTAAATAAGTACATGAATGTGTTACGATGTGAGGTACTTTTTCCGTATTCATTTTTTTTTTTTTTTTTTTTTTTTTTGTAACTGTGAAGGATACGATGATCTGACAAACATTTGCATCATGAGAAGATATAAAAACGTAAGAAATAAAATTAATACAGATATGTAGCTTTCAGAGATGATATCTGAAGTGCAATGCTATCATCCGAGTGAGACATTGTACGTTGAAATTCCTTGAAGTGTTTAAGAGTTGTTAATTCAGAGGTTCATTATGAAAATGTTTACTTACTGCGGAATATTCACTTTAGTATCTTTAAAGATACCGAAACACTGTTGTATCGTTGGATGTGCTTCACTGTTCTAAGACTGCAGATGTATTCAGAATTACTTTAATACTTGATATAGAATATTATAGAGTCTTAAGGAGCTGTAAGAGACATTTTCCAACTTTTCTGACACTTCGCCATTTCTTGGAGCGTAGTCTTTCTTCTTATACAAAGGAAATGAGAGCAACAGCCCCCAAATTCACATATTTTGGAGTTACCCATTTTCGGCGATACTGGACGTCTTAGTAGCAGGACTGCTCATACCAGTCACCTAATTGGACCTGTCGCTGTCCACCCTGAGCACTGGATCCGCTGTATTTTAGCTGTACAACGATTTCAAATACCTTCACACCACTTTCTGTCAGTGAAATCGTTCGGCTAGATACGTGTAACGTTACAATAAGATAATTTTTACCTCCAGTTTATCAACATAGTTACGCTGAATAAGTTCTTTGTTATAATAGCTTCTCCATCCCATCACCCAACTGTGCAGTCATATTCAAAATTCCTAGCAGATCGCCATGCACAAAAACAGTCTCGTCGCGCCTACGTACAAGAGCATACGTTGAGATACGACCTGATCCAGCAATGTATGACTTTTTTCTTCTGAATTACGCAGTGTCCTCAAAGAGTAGTCACAAGGAGCATTCTCTAAGTTCTCTCGTTCTATTCCGTGATCTGTAAGTTCACTACTTTGCGATCTACTGTTATTTTAACTCGAAACTAATGGATTCTATTTCTTTCTTTTTCCCTTTTTAAATCATTAACTTACTTTATACTGTATTTCTTTTTTATTTATACTTGCTACTATTCAAGTGATGGTATTCCAGTGGGATCTTGCATTATGGGACTTTCATTGGGTACTATTTTATATTTTCAGTTTTGCGTCTAAAAGGAAGCGGCGTTACGGTGGTACAGTTTGTTTAACGTCAAACGTACACCTTAGGAATTGTACGATTCATTTGTAATTTGTAGTCGCCCACTATTAAATTATGATGCTTACAGCGCCATCTATTGCTATATTCTGTAACTACACTCCTGGAAATGGAAAAAAGAACACATTGACACCGGTGTGTCAGACCCACCATACTTGCTCCGGACACTGCGAGAGGGCTGTACAAGCAATGATCACACGCACGGCACAGCGGACACACCAGGAACCGCGGTGTTGGCCGTCGAATGGCGTTAGCTGCGCAGCATTTGTGCACCGCCGCCGTCAGTGTCAGCCAGTTTGCCGTGGCATACGGAGCTCCATCGCAGTCTTTAACACTGGTAGCATGCCGTGACAGCGTGGACGTGAACCGTATGTGTAGTTGACGGACTTTGAGCGAGGGCGTATAGTGGGCATGCGGGAGGCCGGGTGGATGTACCGCCGAATTGCTCAACACGTGGGGCGTAAGGTCTCCACAGTACATCGATGTTGTCGCCAGTGGTCGGCGGAAGGTGCACGTGCCCGTCGACCTGGGACCGGACCGCAGCGACGCGCGGATGCACGCCAAGACCGTAGTATCCTACGCAGTGCCGTAGGGGACCGCACCGCCACTTCCCAGCAAATTAGGGACACTGTTGCTCCTGGGGTATCGGCGAGGACCATTCGCAACCGTCTCCATGAAGCTGGGCTACGGTCCCGCACACCGTTAGGCCGTCTTCCGCTCACGCCTCAACATCGTGCAGCCCGCCTCCAGTGGTGTCGCGACAGGCGTGAATGGAGGGACGAATGGAGACGTGTCGTCTTCAGCGATGAGAGTCGCTTCTGCCTTGGTGCCAATGATGGTCGTATGCGTGTTTGGCGCCGTGCAGGTGAGCGCCACAATCAGGACTGCATACGACCGAGGCACACAGGGCCAACACCCGGCATCATGGTGTGGGGAGCGATCTCCTACACTGGTCGTACACCACTGGTGATCGTCGAGGGGACACTGAATAGTGCACGGTACATCCAAACCGTCATCGAACCCATCGTTCCACCATTCCTAGACCGGCAAGGGAACTTGCTGTTCCAACAGGACAATGCACGTCCGCATGTATCCCGTGCCACCCAACGTGCTCTAGAAGGTGTAAGTCAACTACCCTGGCCAGCAAGATCTCCGGATCTGTCCCCCATTGAGCATGTTTGGGACTGGATGAAGCGTCGTCCCACGCGTTCTGCACGTCCAGCACGAACGCTGGTCCAACTGAGGCGCCAGGTGGAAATGGCATGGCAAGCCGTTCCACAGGACTACATCCAGCATCTCTACGATCGTCTCCATGGGAGAATAGCAGCCTGCATTGCTGCGAAAGGTGGATATACACTGTACTAGTGCCGACATTGTGCATGCTCTGTTGCCTGTGTCTATGTGCCTGTGGTTCTGTCAGTGTGATCATGTGATGTATCTGACCCCAGGAATGTGTCAATAAAGTTTCCCCTTCCTGGGACAATGAATTCACGGTGTTCTTATTTCAATTTCCAGGAGTGTAGTTATTTTTCTTCTGCCATACGTTTTCCCCCTTCTCAGATATCATTCCGTTGCAATTTAACGTCATTCTGACCAGTGGTGATATTTCTACAGCGATTTGAAAGCTTAACTTTAATTATAATCACCCTGTAATTACGGATCATGTACTCAATACGTGACTATTTCGTTTGTATATAAGCAGATATCCGATGCCTTCAGTTTGTTATTTTGGTACATTTGGTTCGGCATTTTGCCCCTATGTCTTATAGGTCTACAGGTGGTTATTATGAACTGAAATTAATTACCGCATACGCTTAAAAAATTATTATTTGCAATGTGAATACGCAAGTAGTATGGAGAAAATACGAACATTATAATGTTTCAGGCTAAATTCGAAACCCTTCACAAAACAGGCTTAATATTCCTTGGAAAACATATTCAGAGAAGATTGTTGCAAAACATTGAAATAATAATGCGTTTTTATCAAGCACAGTTGTGTAACATTTGACTTAGTGTGTTTCTAACCTTGTTTCTTCATATTACATATACAGTTCAGAGATGTTAACAGTGTGTATCGCCACGTTATATTCACTCTATTACCTTAGCTGTGAAGCTTAAGTGCAGAAGCGATAATGCTATGACAGAAATAAAAATAAAACAATGAAAATAGAATAAAAGTTTTAACCTATATATTTACGCCATACATTTTAAATATTTATTTCAAAACCTCTAATTTCAGAAATTATTTTGAAGTAGATAAGATGCTAATAAAATTGCGGATGTGAAAGTAAAACCTGTACTCGTTATGGCAATCGTTTCCAGCGATGAGCGACTGCGCCATCCTGGCGCCTTCTCTGACAGCGCCGGATCTCAACATGGCGCTACCCTCGGCAGTGTGGCGCGGCGCAGAGGTGAATCGAGGCACAGATGTTTCCACTGTACGTTGAGCACGTGCAGCGAAGATGGCCGGCTCAGCATCTGCTACGTGACGAATAACGGGCTTGATTCCTGGCAGCTGAATGTGATGAGTTACAGTGACTGAGATTCTGCGCATTCCGGCTGCGGCACCCACAGGCTCCTACGAACGAACGAGATCGGCTGAACTAGAATGCTGCGAAGATGTTTCTGATGTCTCAGTCCATATGAGACTACGTGACGCACTTCCCGAGTCATGGAAGTCGAAGAGAGGAGAAAGGTGTGACGACCAGCGGAATATTTTAACAAATTTAGAAAACGGTCTGCATCAACAGTTACCGAAATTCGCTCGTATCGGTCCGACATTCCCATTTCCCCTACCTTCACATCTCCTCATATACACTTCAAGTCACGGTCCTATGCATTTTCCCTCCTACTATATTCCATACTGAGAGACAGAGAAATAACTATACGTCCCTGTGTGAGTTCCTTTCTCTGTAGACGTCCCGTCAAGACCTCTTTGTTCCATTAATGAAGGTGACGTCAGATTGACGGCTAAATCTTCAACGAATACGAGGCCCGTCTGAAAAGTTTCCGTCCTAACAAAGAACTAAAATATTTTTTCGTCAAATTATTTTTTATTTCAAACACAATGTCCTTCTACGTGTATACACTTGTACCAATGACGCTTCCATCTCTTTAGCCCAAACGAAATATCGTCTCTTTGCCCATAAAATAGTTGTTTACGGAAATGATGGCTTCTCCATTAGACGCCAATTTCTATCTTCCAAGCACTACTTTTTGCCGAGGGAACAAAAAAGTCACTTGGGACTGGATCTGATGAGTAAGGAGGACGGTGAAGCCGCTGAAACCGCAACTCGTTGATTTTCTCCATGGCAACCGCTAAGGCGCGGGAAAGCGCAGAGTGAGCAGTTGTGGCACCCAGCATGCGGTCAGCTTTCTCAACCCTAAATGTTAAATCAATGCCTGACAAACGCGTTCTTTAGATATGCTCCTAGCCTATGACATTTCTCTCACGTTAATTCGACGGTTGTCAGGCATTATTTCGTAATCTTGAGCATTGATACCGTCAACGGTTGCAGTTTTTGAGCCTCTAGAAAATTCTCCGACATCAAAGCTGATGAGGCTACGTTTAAGTTCAACTACCAAACATGTAGCGGTAGTAAATGATGGTGCAGCGTCTAGCTCGTGTTTAATTTGCGTAGGCGTACTGCCTTTCAAAAACAAAAAACAAGAAATCTAACGACAGCTCGATAGTCGATAGTGTCCATTTTCACAAAAACACCCGAATGGAATGACTAAGACGACTGTCAAACAACAACCGCGCATCCAAAATGGCTGAAATTTTGGTGATTACCATAAAAATCAGAGCCCTGAGGAAAGGCATTTTGGTCGTAGTTTTGCTTTGGATGAAGAGATGCGCGCACTGTAAAGTCTTGGATCCGTAGGCAACTGCAAACATTTTTCAATAGAGGCACCAGGTGGATTATTTAACTCTCTGATAAATATAATAATAGTTATTCTGATTGCTTTTTAAATAATAAACAAGTTACTTACTTTTATTCCATCAGTCTCGTCTTCACTTGACTGCCCCTTGTACTTCGGATTCTATTGCAGATTCACCTTCCAATATATCGTATTGGGTTCTTCACGATGAATTATATTGTCTGCTGTTGTAATTTACAATTTTATTCTCTTCGACAAAGCCAGTACAATATCCGGTTCCGGGACACTGATCCCATATTTAGGTGAAAACATAAAAATTAACTGAGCCTAGGTAGGACAGTAAGCAAAATAAATCAAAATAAATCGTTCGTTATGTCTGGAAACCAACCATACGACGTACCTTTAGAGCGTATGACAAAATGTACAAATCACGTGGAAACACTAAGAAATTTATCCATTAATGTTACCTTGGCTTTACGGCACGAAATTAAAAGCGTTTCGTACTCGTTATTTCATGACCAGTTTGGGCAATAATTAGTTCTCATTCTCAGATTCTGAGATTTCCTAGAATTATAGTTACACATCAGTCTCGTCGAAGTACAGAGAGGACGGCCACTGTGGCCGAGCGGTTCCAGGCGAGTCATTCCGGAACCGTGCTGCTGCTACGGTCGCAGGTTGCAATCCTTCCTTGGGCCTGGATGTGTGTGATGTCCTCAGATGTTAAGTACCATAGTGCTTAGAGCCGGTTGAACCACGTGACGTACAGAGAACATGCTCCAGTATCTGATGAACCAGTGTGGAGCTGTGTTACTTTAATTGGAGCATGTTTTCTGTAGGTTGACGAAACTGATGTGTAACTGTATTTCTGGATGAGAACAAGTTGCTGTCGAAACTGGTCTTGGTATAAAGTATTCCACATCAAGCTATCTTGGCTTCCAATATTTTAAAGTAAATAACTTGATTCACTTTTACTAGAACTTGATTTTTTGATAAAATATCAGCTTATATTTAATACCTATGGCTGCAAAGGGGTAAGAATTACCCCGAATCCTTATACTTTCTCATTCGTAACCAAACAGTCACTTATGCCATACGGGTAAGTTTTATGGTTTATCCACTGCTTACTACAAGACAGTACATCCATGATACAGACAGTTGAAAACAAACACATTCGAGATTGACATAGAAAAAGTAAATTTTACATACAATCTTGCCGTGAAAAACTCTTTGGGCAGTTTGTAGCTACCTTAAGTCATTTACATTTTGTGTTCTAGACTGATATTCCATTCCAAACACTATATCAAATGTTCCTTCGATAGCAAATCGTAGTTTTAGGCAGCTGTTAAAATAACATGAATAAAATGTGTACACTATTTTCAGCAGCAGCAATAGAAGTTTTTCGTTGTCTCTTTAATTAAGTTTATCTGACTCGAAACTATGATGTTCTTCTTAATATTAGGTATTCACTGTGCTACGTGTCAGTTTACTTCGTTATTAATTCATCTGGTTATCCTTTAACATTTTGGAAACTTGAAATCACATAAACTTCTCCTCAGTTCGGACAAAATTTGTGAAGACTCCTTTCAGTAGGGATTTGGGGATATGAAGTATAGGATGTTTCCAATTCTGTTATGCATTTACGTACAGAACTTCGGTTCTCCAGTTCTCGATGCTCAGCCTTCAGTACGTGTTACAAATAATAGTGTTCCTGTTTCTGGTTGGATCTTTATAGCATGGTGGACAATAAAAGAGATGTACTACAGGTCGTGCATTTGAGTCAGGCACCTGTTAATTGCCATTCTGAGATTAATTTACGGGAACACATTTCGGCAATGTTCTGCGCAGCCGAGCGATAAATTCCTCAGAATATTGCTGCTGCGTTAGAGAACGCACATAAAATGAAATGGGCTGCGTGGGACAAATTATGAGTAAACATTGCGCGCAACTTTTTTTGCTGTTCATTGCGGCCATGGTGCTGTTTTAATTGGGGAAGGTACTGAACAGAAATACCATCGGACCGCACAACGAAAAGACAGCAATGGTCGTAAATTAAATTTCACTCTAGTTTATAGTAATCAGCCGTGGTGCCGGCAAGTTATGGTGTTTCCATTACTACCACAGAGGTACAAGTTTAAATTCTCTGTATTTGTGAATTTTAAAAGAAATTACCCGCTATAGGCTGTGCTTACAACATAGTTGCTGTTGGTATCTCCACACACAACTCGCCTAAAACAGTACTTCAATACTAATAGGTCACGGATAAAACTCTGGCAAATCCTTATATTCATCTAATTTAAACCTCAGTAATAATTGTCCTTATTTTTACATGTCGTATACTGTAACAACATTTATTTTATCTCGTACTGCTCATAGAACAAGGAGCACGGTTTTAATCATGAATACAGGATACCATGTTTCTCTAATGACTATTAGAGCAGTGCTGTATTACTCATAATATGCTCTTTACGCTATTTAATAACAGATATTTGGATTAGTCGGAGTAATACATGAAATTCACACTATGCAAAAATGTTATTTCCATGATCCACTACTTTAAAATTATGAACGGCACTCCATGAATTCGGCAATACTACTACACGTCTTAAATGTCTCTGTCACCGATGAGATTCAATACACATGTGTATTATTCATAATCTTCATCAGGGAGTAGTGGTAATGCTAAGTTAGTATTGCAGAAACTTTTTCATAGTATTTATTTCGCTGAGTCGTAGGTCTTCTTACAGTATCGTCAGCACTGCGTTTATGTATTATCTGAAGCATTCTTTTCGGTTATACTATTTCTGTCTATCCAGACCTGAAGCTTCTGTTGCTGTGGTAAATCTGTGGATTGCACCATCGCTTTGTGCCTGTTATGGCCCAGGCGCTTTCTGATGTTATGAGATTACTTAAGTATATTTGCTTGTGCGTACTGTAGTAAGAGAAAGTTTCTAACTGTTGCTAGTGAATTGAAAACGCCTAGTTTGATAACTGGTACTTCAGTATTATGCTTAAGGCCTACAGCTCCAATAGCTTACATAGCCAATCCCAAAAATGTAGACGCTTTCAACATAAACAAGCCAGTTATAAATTTTACATATTTCTTCTGGCCTTACATATTCGCGTTCATCCATAACATGTGAGTTATTCACAGGATAATTTTAACCGTTCTAACATGTAGGATACCGCAGGTAGACATTTCTAAGGATGTCTTTAATCTTTATAATAGTTACTGTTCATGTAATCGGAGTTCCGGACTAACCTGTCAGCGAAATACACTAATAAAGTCCATGAATGGCAGCTTAAATGTGATTAGTGCTTGTACAGAATTACTGAAGGAATACTGATTGACTAATAAATAACTAGCATGTGGCTTAAAAGTCTGATTAAAAAGTTCTTGCAACGGTTCTTATATTTCGATTCCTTCTTTCTGTCCAGTATCACTGAACCATGGAACGACATGTTGTCACATCAGAAGAAAGTGAACTTATATTGTGCGTATTTTGAATGTAACAAAATACCTACTGAGGTAGATTCTCCTGTGGTATACTTATGTTTAAATTGGTACGTTGTATCAGAGAATATAGAAGTCGGTCTATGGTTTTAAGAATGCTGCAAGCTACATTGGGAAAACTGATAATACAGCAAGTACGCCTAGTGTAACATCAAGATCATCATGGCGTTCGTCACCATCATATCACCTTCAATATCTGTCTTAAATGATGTGGCTTTTTCAAGTACTTAACTTACATATTTCCACAACTTCTTCCCAGAGCAACGGTGTTATGCTGTTTTCAAGTAGTTGACTTCAATGTTCTTCCCTAAGAATCCATCCCGCAGCTCTTGTGGACTTGTCTGTGATCTGTCTCTCTGTCTCCTGGAATTCATTCCCGCAACCCCCAAGTCCATTGGTCGTCATGTTTTCCGGCAACATGGCTGGCCCACTGACATTTCGTATTGGCTGTTCTTTCCATCTTGTCCTTGACGCCTGCAGCTGATTTGGAGTCTCCCGTCCTTTCTTTGTGTTCCTTAAAACGTACAGCAATTGAGTCAAATTCGACTGTTCATACCAGATAATAAAATTTAAATGAGATTTGTAGTGGATCGCTTTGGGCAGTCACGTCTCATGGCGCTGTTAATACAAATCTCTTATACCTGTTACTCTGAGTTTGTCAGTTTATTAATTATAAATAGATTATGTTCGATATATGAAATCATTTCGTGACATGTAACTGTCATACAGAAGCTTGCTGAAATAGGATTCTAGGGCTTACTTGAAACAATTTGACAGCTTGTGTATTAGTATTTTACCTCCAACTTTCTTCTAATTTGAGATGCTGTCACTATTTCATTTTTATTCCTATAATCTGCAGATGAGATCCAGTCAAGACAACAAAATTTGAGAATGACAATAAATTTAAATGTTGCATTTATTGTCTTCTGTTGTAATGACAATGGGATGTGGTATGTGGTTTACAAGTTTTTAGATATTTGTTCAATTTTATTTACGTATAAATCACACAGATTCTGTATATTAAAGATGTGTCTCCGTATTACTTCCCGAACTGTACACAGATAATTTAGAATTACGGGACCTCGAGAGTAAAATTGCTGTACATTGTGCAAGTTTGCGTTACTGAGCATTATAGTGAATGCACCCCGCACAATCACAAAACGTTTAACGGTTTACAGTATTTTAAGCAAGCACTATATACAATGTTTTTATGCCAAACAGGGGATTAAACACTAGATTGGGAAGATTATTTCATTAGATGTAACACTATAACTCAGATTATATTTTCACGTGTAGTATACATTTTCTACAGGCTGGTAATGGCGGTGGGCAGGGGGGATTAGGAACAATAATTTTTTGAATGATAAGGTTGTTACAATGTGGAGTCGGAAAAATTATTTATCATCGGGATATGTGGCTCAATGTTAATTTGTATTTCAACAAATTGCAAGTTTGGTAGAAAATAATAAATATCTAATAAAGGTAACTTCAAAATAAATATCGTTCACGGACCACCTCAGATTATATAAACTATGTGGGTTTCGGTTGCCCACGTATCGATGACTACTGGGAATGATAAAACAATAATCATCATTCGGACTGTGACGTAACTAACATGATATTCACTTTCACGAAATGCTGAAAAGTTTCAGAACAGAATCCACACTGATGTATATGACAGAAAATCAAGATGAAATTTTATATGGTTTGTAGAAGTTTGAGAACTGGTATTTAATAGGGAATTTTTACAACAGATAACAAGTTTGCTACAATAAGATTTCCTGAAGTCAGACAGACCCAGACGCGCAGAAAAAAACGGAATGCTGGTATGATATGCATGGGTGCTACCACATCATCTTTTTTAAATAAGAAATTGTTGAGTCAGATAACTCTGCCATCTTCGAAGGTTTAGGTAGTGATACATTCCTTGCCGGGTTTAACGTGCACAAACACTATCAACGAAAGTGAAATTCTTCTACTATTCACTGAACAGAGGCTACACTAAGACGTTGTGGCAACCTGAAACTCTGTACTTTACCAGGACTCGAATTCGAACGTACATCTCCACTCAGCGTGCTCTTCCGTTGAGCAATCCAAGCTGCCCTTAAGGCATGCTTAAACTTCCACACGTTGTCGTTAGAAAAGCAATGTAATCTTATTACGCACAACGCTTAAGCACTACTTACATCCATTCGAATAGTTTCATATTATGCTTTCTTCTGTTCCATGAATGATTTTACAGTAACCAGAAAAAAAGCAGAGCACTTATTCAAAACCCTAGTTTAATGATAGGACTAAACTGGGTTAATACTGTGAAGAAACGGTACCTCAAAGGTAGTCAGGGATGCCATGTCGTTTTCACGCAGTCATTGACACAACAAAAAGGAGGAGAGGAAGGCAAAAGCTAACTGGGGAAGTTTTAGTATCTAGCTGAACTCACGAATTGGTGACGTGCTTCTATCAGTACCTTTGGTGTCTAAGTTTCGCTTTGCCACTGCAGCCTCACGCGATCCCAAGTTTAAACGGACCCATCACATTTTGTATGCAAAGTCGCCATGAGATAAGATGCCCTCGGTGGAGTTGTAGGATTAAATGAAGATTGTTACCACTTTGAACGTCCTTCCTCCAGGAAGACCGGAATTATCTACGAGCTTACTAACCAACTCCAACGAGAATTAAAATAAAGACGTGAGATTTTGTTTACGAGAAACTATAGCTAATTTGAAAGATACAAATTGTTCTGAACACCAACAATAAGGGATGAATATGATGATGATGATGATGTTTGGTTTGTGGGACGCTCAACTGCGCTGTAATCAGCACAATTCCCAATTTTTACACAGTCCAATATATCCACTGTCACGAAGGATGATGATGACGCACAGGTATTATGAAGAGTCTTATAAAGCGACAGTAGTGAAATTCGTCACCTGACGATGTCATCGAAGCATATCTAGCACCACTGTTGTGTGTTTGGCGCGCTAACTTAATTACGGTCGGCCGCTGTGGTCGAGAGCTTCTAGGCGTTACAGTCTGGAACCGCGCGACCGCTACGGTCGCAGGTTCGAATCCTGCCTTGGACATGGATGTGTATGATGTCCTAAGGATAGTTAGGCTTAAGCAGTTCGAAGTTCTAGGGGACTGATGACCTCAGATCTAAAGTCCCATAGTGCTCAGAGCCATTTGAACCATTGAAACTTAATTACGGAAAGAAAACTGAATTGGCGGTACTGTATGCCGCACGCGCCCACCGCAGGGTTAATCTGAAAATTACTTTAACATGATGTGAGTCCGAGCTCATTGACGTAGTTCTTATAAGACGGTTACAGATCAAAATTGTTTCGGTGAGAACATCATGTTAAACATTCTCCTTTCGAATCTCGCCAGGGAACGACATTGAACTTTGAGTTATTGTTGTTAACGTGGTGGACATTTTGTGTTTCTGTTCACCCGTGTCGTTTATTCTGAGTGGTAACATGTCCTGATATCCCTCAGAATCTTTAGAGCTATGTTGATTTCGTGAGCGACAAAGCAGAAAATGATACCAGATTTCAGCGCCTTGCCGTTCAGAATTACGATGCAATGTACCTTCTGACAGGCACGCGTGTCCGAAGGAACATTGCGTCGTAATTCTGAACAACACAGGCTCTGGAATATCACATTTATTCGCCAAACGTTCAAGTAAAATGTCTCCACTGTACGGGAATATTCAAAATATATATAAGAGTGCAGATAGTACACACGTGGTTGGCGACACATGGAAGTTCGAGTGTGGCTACGGAGCGAGCTCGGATAGCCTAATTTCAGCTCGCTTCATAATACCTGTATTTCTAAGCTCGAAGAACCCCTTCAATAAGAAACTCGCAAAATCTCAATATCCAGCAGAGGAATATAGTGCTTTATGTAATCTTAAATGAAGTGCCATATTCTGTTTAACACTTATGTGAAAGTTTCCGATACTAATTATCAAGATAACCTGCAAGTAACTAAGCAGTTCAGTGGGAAAACAGCTACAACACTGAAAGTACAATGATAGTATCTTATTCAGTCAGTACGAAAGACACTGGTAAATTAAGGTCAGAACCGAAAACAGGATACAGCAGCAAAAAAAAAAAAAAAAAAAAAAAAACCCAAGTAAGAGAAAAGAAAAATGAAGATACCTTGAGCGAAGGAATAAGTGACGTAGTTGAGCGGTTGTCATGTGAAGTCCGCCCAGAACAAAATCAAGGAGCAATGATGAGCAAAATGAATAAGAAAGTGGTCGGCGCTGCTGACTACCTCACCTCTCTGGGCTCTCGGGTTGGATTCATGGCCTGTTCGGGGATCTTATCCAATTATGAACTAGGTGTTCTATTGTTTTCATCATTTTATCGTCATCGAAGAGTCGTAGAATAAAAAGATTTGCGCACGGAGGCCGAACAACCCTAGCTGGAATCTCCTGGCCAATGATACCATACGATCATATCATTTCACTTATGGGCTGTCCTCGTATAAATCTGTCACATGAAACAAGTGTAAGGGCCTCAATTTTAATAGCAGATTGCATTCCAGTAACCGAAATACAAAGACGAATTAGGAAGGGGATTGGTTCTAAGCTCCATCACCTATCTCCTCTTAATTTGTACGCATCTTCAGGGGCTACGTTTTTTAAAGATGAACTTATATATTTATTACGGAATAAATTTAATTAATGATTTTAATTGTGGACTGAATCTGAAACATAAGTGGCAAGATTTAAATTTTTCTCTTGAACTAAAACAGTTAGTTAAAAACTTTCATTTAAAGGACGCACGGGAACACCCTGTATTTGTCCCGTATACATACGCAGTAAGCAGCTACCAGTGTCTGTAGCACAACTGACACTCCATATTTCGAAAAATCTGGAAGAGAAAATTTCCTTATATTTCTTCTACTATTGCAGTGTGATGGCTTGCACGGATTTAATACCACGATTCAGGAAGCAGTGGTACATAAATACCACCTTGTTATAAGTTCGACGATCACTTAAGGAGCAACGATAACATGCTTTACAGCGCTTGGTAAATAGGCAAATGTGATACACAGCTGGACAAAAATGGCGAGGCCCAAGTTGAGAATGGTCATTATGCAATGCAGTGCACAGTGAACGAGAAAGATTAAACGTACTGTACAGTTTTACAATAAAAAGTTCAGAAATTTGTGATCTAGCAACAAGGTCAATGCTCCGTTTTCAGTGAGTAACTGCCGCTCACTGCTCAAGTTTATGCTTCTTTCCCTTAAATCTACTTTTGTAATAGATATGAGATGTTACCTATGAATAAATAATCTCGCTTAGCACCTGTGGTCTAGGGGAAACGTCTCTGATTACTAATCAAAACGTCCTCGATGTTCCACCACGCCCCAGCTTAAACTGTAAATAAAAGTCACTAGCTATGGTGGTGGAACACTTGCGGCGTAAGAAGTCAGCCTCATTTCGCCGACGGCCTTGTCAAAGAGGGTGGAGGAGCGGACGGACGATCGGGGCACTCTCTTGCACTTTATGTGGGGATCTGTCACTAAAAGGAGGTAGAATCGGCTATTATCACTGGCATGTGGGTGCATAAGGCTATCGAAACCACTGCATTAAGAACACATAATGCGTAACCGTAAGACATCCTGGTCGTAATTGAAAATGCTTCATGATGAACTCTCCATTGGCAGAAAGTTTCGGACTATAATGCCATTTGGACGTCCGGGAAGGGATTGCAAATGGGAGGTAACCTTGAGAAAAACATTGAATTACAAACGAAGCTGTAATGTTCTATGAATCAGGACCTGGAATGTCAGACGTTTTAACGTGCTAGGGGAGCTAGAAAATCTGAAAACGTAAATACTAACGATTTAGATCCTTGGGGTCAGTGAAATGAAATAGAAGGAAGGTAAATATTTCTGGTGTGATGAGTACAGGGTAATATCAACAGCAGCAGAAATAATGTAACAGGATCAGGATTCTTGGGATTAGGAAGGTATGGCAGAGAGCGTCATACTGTGAACACTTCAATAGTAAAGTTGTTCTTATCAGCGTCGACATCAAACCAACACTGACATCAATAGCTCAGGTATGCATGCCGACGTAGCGAGCTGAAGATGGAGTGATAAAGGAAGTGTATGATCATACTGAAAAGATAATTCAGTACGTAATAGGAGATGACAATGTAATAGTTAAGTGGGATTGGAAAGCAATTTTAAGGGAAGGAGAACGAGGAAGGGTTAAGGGTGATCATGGACTTCGTAGTAGAGATGAGAAAGGAGGAATGCAATTTCAGAAAGTAAAGCGAATACTCAGTTCACGAATCAACATAAGGAGGGGGTATACTCGGAGACTGCGGTGAGCATCCACTTATATTACGTCATGGTCAGGCAGACATTCTGAAAACAGATCTTGGACTGTAAGGTATACACAGAAGCAGATGTAGACTCAGATCACAATTTAGTAATGATGAAGTCCACGCTCGCGTTTAAGAGACTAGCCAGGAAGAATCGATAAACAAAGAAGCTAGATACGGTAATACTAAGGGAGGAGGAGATTCACTTGAAGATATTTGAGGCTATAGATACAACGATTATAAGTAGCCCAGTAGGCAGTGTGGTTGAGTTGCAGGGGTAATGCACAATACGTATATGAACCAAGAGGCCATATTATCACTAAAATAAGAAGAACAAAGCCCTGGGATCAAAAAGGGCGTCAGACAGGGATGTAGTGTTTCACACCTACTGTTCATTCTATACACAGAAGAAACAATGACGAAAATGGAAGAAAGGTTCACGATTGGGATTCAAGGTGATGAGACATCAGTCATAAGATTGGCCGATGATATTGCTTTCCCCGGTGAAAGTGAAGAAGAATTACTGAATCTGGTTGAATGGAATGAAATATCTAATGATTATAGAATACAAATGTAAGTAAAACGAAGAAAGACGAAAGTAATGAAAAATAGCAGAAATGAAAACAGCGAGAACCTTAACATCAAAACTGGTGATCATGATGTGGAAGAAGGCAAGAAATTCTGCTATCTTGGAAGCAAAATAACTCAACAAGGACTAAGGAAGGAGGAGATAAATGCAGTCTAACACTTCACTGGTATGAAACGTAGGCCTCAATTTCAGGAATAAATTCCTGAGAATATAAGTTTTGAGCTCACTCTTATGTGGTAGTAAAACACGCACTGTAGGAAAACCGGAAGAGAAGAGAATCGAGGTCTGCGGAAGAATGTGGTAAATTCTGTGGACTGATTGGCTAATAATCTGAATCTGCAAGAAAAGGAACATACGAAAAAAATTAACGATTAGTTTGGACAGGATGACATCATTTAAGACAACAGGGAGCCACTTCCACGGTTATAGAGGCCGATGTAGAGGTTGAAAAACTGTAGGGGAAGATGAAATTGGAATGCATCCACCCAGTAAATAATTGAAGACACAAGTTGCATGAGCTTGCTGATATGTAACGCCTGGAAAAGGATTGCAGTAGTGGCGGGCTGCACCAATCCAGTCATTAGATTCAGGACCAAAAAATAAATAAAGAAATAAAGGACGAGAGAGGGAGCGAGAGAGAGAGAGAGTAATCGTAAGCATTTAAAAATTGAAGCCTGCATAAAGCACGATGATTTCTGGCTACTGTTACCATCTGAGCTGTTGAATGCGTCATTGTGAATATGAGGCACATTCACCGAGCGCCAAAGACACTGGTAAGGGCATGCGTATTGAAATACAGAGATATGTGAACAGGCAGAATATGGCGCTGCAGTCGGGAAAGCCTGTATAAGACGAGAAACTTCTGTCTACGCACGATCGACGGGACACAGCATCTCCGAGGCAACCATGAAGTGGGGATTTTCCCGTAAGTCCATTTTACCAGTGTACCATGAATATCAAGAATCCGGGGAAACATCAAATCATCGACATGGCTGCGGCCGGAAAATGATCCTGCAAGAACGAGACCAACGACGACTGAAGAGAAGCGTTCAACGTGACAGAAGTGCTACTCTTCCTCAAATTGCTACATATTTCAATGCTGGGCCATTAACAAGTGTTAGCGTGCAAACAATTCAACAAAGCATCGTGTACCTTAGAAGCTTTACGCCTCGCTTGGGCCCGTCAACACCGACAATAGAGTGTTGATGACAGGAAATCAGTTGCCTCGTCGAAAGAGTCTCGTTCCAAATTGTATCGAGCGGATAGACGTTTACGGATATGGAGACCACCTCATGAATCGATGGACCGTGCATGTCAGTAGGCCACTTTTAGAGCTGATAGAGTCTCTGTAATGGTGTGGGACGATTGGGACCCCTGATATGTCTAGATACGACTCTTGTATGTACCCGTGGTCTAGGAGTCAAAACGTCTTCGGTCCCGGGTTCGATCCCCGATACTGCCTAAATTTTGATAAATAATCAGCATTGGCGGCCGAAGACTTCCGGCATAAGAAGTCAGCCTCATTATGCCAACGGCCTTGTCAAAGAGGGAGGAGGAGCGGATAGAGGTTCAGGGCTCTCTCTTGTCCTAGGGGTGGGAAATTGCCCCTAAAGGCGGAAGAATCAGCAATGATCAACGACATGAGGATGCAGAAGGCAATGGAAACCACTGCATTAAAGACACGTAACGTGTATCCACAGGACAGGTGGCCAGTAATTGAAGAAGTGTCATGATGATTGGCAAAAGATTCCGGAATAGTCCCCCATTCGGATCTCCGGGAGGGGACTGCCAAGGGGGAGGTTACCATGAGAAAAAGATTGAATAATCTACGAAAGGATAACGTTCTACGAGTCGGGGCGTGGAATGTCAGAAGCTTGAACGTGGTAGGGAGACTAGAAAATCTGAAAATGGAAATGCAAAGGCTCAATCTAGATATAGTAGGGGTCAGTGAAGTGAAATGGAAGGAAGGCCAGGATTTCTGGTCAGATGAGTATCGGGTAATATCAACAGCAGCAGGAAATGGTATAACAGGTGTAGGATTCGTTATGAATAGGAAGGTAGGGCAGAGGGTGTGTTACTATGAACAGTTCAGTGACTGGGTTGTTCTAATCAGAATGGACAGCAGACCAACACCGACAACGATAATTCAGGTATACATGCCGACGTCGCATGCTGAAGATGAACAGATAGAGAAAGTGTATGAGGATATTTAAAGGGTAATGCAGTATGTAAAGGGGGACGAAAATCTAATAGTCATGGGCGACTGGAATGCAGTTGTAGGGGAAGGAGTAGAAGAAAAAGTAACAGGATAATATGGGATTGGGACAAGGAATGAAAGAGGAGAAAGTCTAATTGATTGAGTTCTGTAACAAGTTTCAACTAGTAATAGCGAATACTCTGCTAAAGAATCACAAGAGGGGGAGGTGTACTTGAGAAAGGCCAGGAGATACGGGAAGATTTCAATTTGATTACATCATGGTCAGACAGAGATTCCGAAATCGGATACTGGATTGTAAGGCGTTCCCAGGAGCAGATATAGACTCAGATCACAAATTAGTAGTGATGAAGAGTAGGCTGTAGTTCAAGATATTAGTCGGGAAGAATAAATACGCAAAGAAGTGGGATACGGAAGTACTAAGGAATGATGAGATACGTTTGACGTTCTCTAACGCTATAGATACAGCAATAAGGAATAGCGCAGTAGGCAGTACAGTTGAAGAGGAATGGACATCTCTAAAAAGGACCATCACAGAAGTTGGGAAGGTTCAAATGGCTCTGTGCACTATGGGACTTAACAGCTATGGTCATCAGTCCCCTAGAACTTAGAACTACTTAAACCTAACTAACCTAAGGACAGCACACAACACCCAGCCATCACGAGGCAGAGAAAATCCCTGACCCCGCCGGGAATCGAACCCGGGAACCCGGGCGTGGGAAGCGAGAACGCTACCGCACGACCACGAGATGCGGGCAAGTTGGGAAGGAAAACATAGGTACAAAGAAGGTAGCTGCGAAGAAACCATGGGTAACAGAAGAAATACTTCAGTTGATTGATGAAAGGAGGAAGTACAAACATGTTCCGGGAAAATCAGGAATACAGAAATACAAGTCGCTGAGGAATGAAATAAATAGGAAGTGCAGGGAAGCTAAGACGAAATGGCTGCAGGAAAAATGTGAAGACATTGAAAAAGGTATGATTGTCGGATGGATAGACTCAGCATACAGGAAAGTCAAAACAACCTTCAGTCACATTAAAAGCAACGGTGGTAACATTAAGAGTGCAACGGTAATTCCACTGTTAAATGCAGAGGAGAGAGCAGATAGGTGGAAAGCCTCTATGAGGGTGAAGATTTGTCTGATGTGATAGAAGAAGAAACAGGAGTCGATTTAGAAGAGATAGGGGATCCAGTATTAGAATCGGAATTTAGAAGATCTTTGGAGGACTTGCGGTCCAATAAGGCAGAAGGGATGGATAACATTCCATCAGGATTTCTAAAATCATTGGGGGAAGTGGCAACAAAACGACTATTCACGTTGGAGTGTAGAATGTAAGAGTCTGGCGATATACCATCTGACTTTCGGAAAGCATCATCCACACATTTCCGAAGACGGCAAGAGCTGACAAGTGCGAGAATTATCTCACAATCAGCTTAACAGCTCATGCATCGAAGCTGCTTACAAGAATAATATACAGAAGAATGGAAGAGAAAATTGAGAATGCGCTAGGTTACGATTAGTTTGGCTTTAGGGAAAGTAAAGGGACGAGAGAGGCAATTCTGATATTACGGCTAATAACGGAAGCAAGGCTAAAGAAAGATCAGGACACTTTCATAGGATTTGTCGACCCGGAAAAAGCGTTCGACAATATAAAATGGTGCAAGCTGTTCGAGATTCTGAAAAAAGTAGGGGTAAGCTATAGGGAGAGACTGGTCATATACAATATGTACAACAACCGAGAGGGAATAATAAGAGTGGACGATCAAGAACGAAGTGCTCGTATTAAGAAGAGTGTAATACAAGACTGTAGCCTTTCGCCCCTACTCTTCAATCTGTACATCGAGGAAGCAATGATGGAAATAAAAGAAAGGTTGAGGAGTGGAATTAAAATACAAGTTGAAAGGATATCAATGATACGATTCGCTGATGACATTGCTATCCTGAGTGAAAGTGAAGAAGAATTAAATGATCTGCTGAATGGAATGAACAGTCTAATGAGTACACAGGATGGTTTGAGAGTAAATCGGAGAAGGACGAAGGTAATGAGAAGTAGCAGAAATGAGAACAGCGAGACACTTAACATCAGGATTGATGGTCACGAAGCCAATGATGTTACGGAATTCTGCTACCTAGGCAGTAAAATAACCAATGACGGACGGAGCAAGGAGGACATCATAAGCAGACTCGCTATGGCAAGAAAGGCATTTCTGGCCAAGAGAAGTCTACTATTATCACATACCCGAATTAATTTGAGGAAGAAATTTCTGAGAGAGCTGTAGAGGGCAAAAACTGTAGAGGAAGACAGAGATTGGAATACGTCAAGCAAATAATTGAGGCCGTAGGTTGCAAGTGCTACTCTGAGATGAAGAGGTTAGCACAGGACAGGAATTCGTGGCGAGCCGCATCAAACCAGTCAGTAGACTGATGACAAAAAAAAAAAAAAAAAAAAAAAAAAAAAAAAAAAAAAAAAAAAAAAAAAAAAGACTCTGACAGGTGACACGTACCTAAGCATCCATGTCTATTGTGCAATCTGACAGACTTTGGAAGTTCCAACAAGACAATGGGACAACCCGCACGTCCAGAATTGCTACAGAGTGGCTACAGGAACGCTGTTCTGAATGTAAATACTTCCGATGCCCACCGAACTCCTCAGACATGAACATTATTGAGCGTATCTGGGATGATGTTCAGAAGAGATCTCCATCGCTTGCACTCTTGGGATTGATGGACAGTTCTAGAGAATTCGTGGTGTCCATTCCTTCCAGCACAACTTTACACATTAGGCGAGTCTATGCCGCGTCAAACTGCGTTACTTCTGCGTGCTCGCGGGGGACCTACACGATATTAGGCGGATGTACCATTTCCTTTGGCTCTTGAGTGTAAAACAAGCTGTGGAATACGTTAGCACGAAACAAATTGAAGAGGCCATTTACTTCTTGTATACAACGGACGTGAATGAGATAACCAGCTTACTGATTTCCTTTGTTTGAATATCGACCTGAAATCAGCTATTCTTAGTACCGGTGCACATAAATCGTTTTTAAATTTTATATCAGGTTAGTATATAATGGAAGATTGATGCAATGTTGATAACAGAGAATACGAGGTAGAAACTGGAATGCAGAAAAAATTAAGAAATGAACAGAGACAACAGCCGCAGCTGAAGAACGAGAATGGCAAAGCTGTACGTATGAGATTAAACGAGCACGCAGAAAGAAGAATAGGAGAACTAAGGGTAAGTATGAGACACTGAAGTTGTCCCAGCTGTCTGATGTATCGAGGAGATACGATGACATTGATGTTGTTGATGGCTGCATACGTGTAATAAGAAAGCTTATGATTTATTTTTGGCGCGTGGGGAAGTCCGTAAAGACAGAGAATTTCGGTTGAGGTATGTTGAGTAAAAAGCCCGTAATGAAGCTACAGGTACTGCAGAAAACACCTCCAGATTATGCTTGTGATGAATACTTATCCAAGAAATTAAAAGTCGAAAATTTGTTGAAATGTGTAAGTGGAAGTGATTAGGCATTTCCTGTAGCTGTGTAAACGGATTATTGTATTCTAATAGCGTAATAGAAACTGGAAGATAATTTGGATAGTGTTCATTTTAACTCATCGATATTTAATATAGGTCTTTCTTTTGAAGCGCGCAGGTAAGTATCCAGATTAATACGGAATCGTTCGTAATCGCATCCTTGCAAAATTGGCTGTTGATCTTCATTGTATTGTATTTTACGTTAAAATGATTTAGTATATTTAAGGTAAAGAAGCTAAAACAGTTTTACATACATTTATTTTTATATTGCATATTATGAATGTTGGTTGAAAAATTCAGCAACCAGTTTTTCAAAAGAAATTTTACTGTTTTTCCCATTTTTGGCACCTAATCTCTTCTTCAGAATGTCATCATTATTTGGAAGCGTCAGCAACAGGTAGGTGCCGAGCACCGCAGTATGCTGCATACATTTATTATATCTGACGCTCGCAAAGAATGTGGTAGCTATAACCCCGTGAAGAAAGGCAATATATGCCTGAAACCAGTAAGGAAATGTCTATTATGCAAATGACTGCTGATTATTTCAGTAACCGAAATGGCATAAAATGGCATAAAATACTACATTACGAAAGTGACAAAATAAAAGTTTTGCTTAAATGCACTCTATTCATCCGGTTTCATTTACAGGTACACATTCAGGGACCTCGTTTTATTATTTTAAGAGTAAAACAGTCCCGATCTCGTTCTAATAGCAGTGATTTTTGCTGACTGTGTCCTTCTTCTGATTTAACACAAAAGTACCAAACTGTGTCAGGTGGTTTGCTCCGTTATAACTGCTTTCTTCCTACACTAACATACTGGGTGTCCCAGAAGGAATAGTCACTTTTCATGGATATAACAGTTATTGACAGGAACAGCCATTAACAGCAAGAAAGTCTGACAAACACAGATTTTATAACGCGTACCTTAAGAAATCTAGGTACATCTCCATCTTGGATACTGTGAAGCCACTCATCTTCAGCAAGCTCTTTGCTTCCCATGTTTTGAAAGGTAGTACTACGTAATGGAACATGAAAAAAGCCTAGTAAACATAGGCTCTTAAGTTCACAAATGAAACAAAATGATTTTGGGGCACTGTTTTCCCAGAAGTGCCAATTGGGGAAGGTTGGCCGCCGTATTGAAACTCTAATTTCAGGTGACGCCACACTGAGGGACTTGCGTGTAGAAGATGATGATGATTAAAGGATTATGAGGACAACACAACATCCAGTTCACGAGCGGAGAAATTCCCCAACCCGACCGGGAATGAAACCTGGGCCCTTGCATGGTAGGCAAACATGTTACGCTCAGCTAAGCACCCGGACACGTGGGTGAATACTTTAAAAGCTTATGAGCACTTCTTCACCTTCACTGCTGTTAAACACATCTCTTCTCCTGAACACTATCTTTGGTAAACTTAAGGTGCGTGTGCATTGCCCCTGTCATTCGTGACATTCGAAAGCTTTAATTTACCCACTATTATTTCCAAAATCTTGTCTTCATATTCCGAAGTTTCGACTCTCTCATCTCCTTCAATCTCTGTACGGCGCTTTATAATAAGACGAAATTACTTAGTTTAATTTATGGTAAGCATTAATTTCTAAATAACTGCAATATTTTATTGTCAAAGTGGTGACCACCTTTAGAGAGCGAGTTCCCAATATTTTCTACTGTTTCGATAGACAAATTTCCGCTAGCAAGGCATCAGTATCGGAGAAGGGTTTCAGAACGTCGGGGCACTGACGGAGGGCGCCTATAGCTCATTATCTGATTACGTGCTAATCGCTTATAATGTGATACGGGCGGCGTTAATTCTATGTAATGTAATGCCAACGCCGGCGCCCGCCAGGCACATCCGCAGGGCGTTACACGCGTCGCTTTATGGGACATCCTCCCCATTACCTTGTCGCTACCGGCAGCAACCCCGGTTTTGCGACGAGATCGCTTTACAGATTCGGAACGACCGATAAACGCGCAATTACCGCAATTTTACCCTCTCTGGGAAAATGCATCTGCGTTCAGACTCCGACGCGTTTGGTGGTTGGAATTCGTGGTAATTTCAGTTGATCCTAATTTGTGTCAACGAAGCTCGCAGTATCACACGATCTGTGGTAATATGCGTCGTCATAGACGCCGACAAAGAGTTCGGCCAAGTAAATAAGAGAGTGTGAAACATATTTTAACTATTGTTATAGATTTTTAATCTGGCAAAATTTTCCCTTAATTTTGATTCATTGAAGACACGATTTGTCTCTTTTTTTCCTTAAAACGCCTGTTTGTAGAGTAAATTAATTATGCACAATTAATTTTAGTTCACAACTAAGAGACCACGTTTGTTTCAGAGCGAACCTGTGGCCTTAGTCGTTATGGCTAAGTTTACAGCTGTCTTCTGGGACTGTGAGCATAGAAAACGATGGCTCGAAAACACACTAGCAAATAGGTTGTACACTTCCGTTGCAGAAGCAAAAAAAATGTGAGGCAGTACAAAGAAACCAATGTTTAAAAAAAGCGTAGTAACTTTTATAGAATTTATGGATTTCATGATGTTTCTGTTAAAAGAGGTGAGCTACAACCGAACATTGTGTAGCAAATATGTAGTAACCATATTCTCACCCTCTCTTTTCCTTTCTGTCTGTCTTGTACCCAGTTGACCAAGTGGCTACTAAGCTTCATGGTCTACCATTACGGTTCATTCAATTCATACATTCAACACGTTCCTTGTAGTGGCCATTTTCGCAGCTGCTGTATATAAATTGCAGTTGTTTCAAAGAAAATGCCATTTTTGCATGCTGCACATCGAAATATTTATTTTCATTTATGCATCCAGACGCGTTTCACCGTTTTTACCACCTTTTCAGGGGATGTTATCAAAAGGAATTGCAACATACTTTATTGCATCAGGCAAAAATTGACCATTTGCACACAGATATAAACACAATACATAGAAAGATAAGATTCACAATGAACAACCAAATAAACTTTTTAGGTACAACCATTAAAATAGAAAACAATCAGCATAGCTTTGAAATCCACCGTAAACATACAACAACGGACACAATCCTACATCAGACTAATCACCCACACTCACAGAAACAATCAACACTCAGATACTTCCTTCGTAGACTCAACACAGTACCACTCAGCACAGAAAATCACCAGATAGAACAAGACACGACCACACAAATAGCACCAAACAACGGGTACGATAGGGATCTAGCCACCAAATTAAACAAAAACTTAAGAAAACAAATACAGTCAGTGAACACAGAACATATACATCCACAAAAAACAGTACAACAAAACACTACACAAACAGACACAAACAGTGACAGAACAATAATGACACAAAGAATACAGGAAAACAAGAAAGAAGATTCAAGATGCTACACAATGGCACACAAGCACAAACTCACACATAAAATATCAAACATTCTCAAAAGACAATGGATAAACGTAGCATTCTGAATAGACAATTCAATCCAAAGGCACATTCCAAAAATGACAATAAACACAGACATCTACCAAAAAGCAGGAATACACCAACCGCAGTGCAACATATGTGATGGAAGGTACATAGGACAAACCAGCAAAACATTTGACACCCAGTACCTACAACAAACCAGAGCATGGAAATACGGAAAGAGCGACTCAACTTTTGCAGAACATTTGAGAGAAAATAACCACAAACCTAATGCGAGAGAAAAGATATGAAAATAATTAGAATAAATAATGAAAGACATCTGCTAACATTACAGGAAAATTATCATATATACAAAACATAGGCTGAAAGGAAACAACTACTAAATGACCAAGTAAATACGACTAACAACTCACTGTTTAAACAGATTGATCATATAATAGAAAGAAATCCCAACAAATGAGTACACATCTGCTTCCACTACAAAGTATATACAGAAAAAATAATAATTATTATTATTGTTATTATATTAAGAATAAATATAGTAATAAAAGTATAATAAATAATTTTTATGTTTAATTTATTAAAAAATCTCCCTCTCTAATACACACACACACGCACGCACACAGACACACACACACATGCACATGCACACACACACACACACACACACACACACACACACACACACACATTCACAAAACAGTTCAATGTAGAAAACTGAGAATGTTGGTAACACTTAGAAAAACTAATGAAACTCTGTATTAAAACGGATGGCAGTTACAGTGATGTGTAACGTAAACAGTGAACTGAAAGTGAACTGTAAGATGTCCACCTGGTTGCCAAACGAGAAAATGAAGTTTCCTTAGTTGCAATGAATTTGAAGCTATCTTTGCATTTCATAAAAAAAAACGTTCAGGAACTGTTTTATATCTATAACCTAGATGTGAAACCATAACCTATGTGTAAAAATGGACAAATCATGTAATATTTCAGGACACTCTTGAATATGAATAGTAAAAATGGCATAATGCATCTGGGTGCATAAACAAAAATAAAAATTTTGATTTGCAGCGTGCAAGAAACGCATTTTTCTTTGAAACAACTGCAATTCATTCATTGAATTTTGTAAAATGACAGAACCATTGAAAACCAATAAACGAAGAAGTTGCACTGATATTCGGCGTGATACTTGTCTCGGATTTCATTCACTGCATAATGCTGCTGTAAAGCAGGCCATAGCCCAGAAGTTCCTCCAGTTGAGTTTTCAAAGTTAGCCAAGTTATGCTTACCAGGACGATTCAGAGATCAGACAACGCAAATGTTTGATGTTTAAAGAGTATAAGAGAGAAGGAAGAAAGCAAGAAAGAAGAACCAATATTTCTTAGTCTGGCTATCAGTACAGTATGCTATGGCACGTCCTTTAGTTAATTCCGTATATTAATTTCACTGTACCCCTTGGTGGAACCTAGTGCTTTTTACACGCTAGGCGTGCAAAAGTCTGGTACCAAAGGACATGGGCCTACCCCCACGAACCATGGACTTTGTCGCTGGTGGGGAGGCTTGCCTGCCTCAGCGATACAGATGGCCATATCGTAGGTACAACCACAACGGACGGGTATCTGTTGAGAGGCCAGACAAACGTCTGGTTCCTGAAGAGGGGCAGCAGGCTTTTCAGAAGTTGCAGGGGCAACAGTCTGGATGATTGACTGATTTGGCCTTGTAACACTAACAAAAACGGCCTTGCTGTGCGGGTATTGTGAACTGCTGAAAGCAAGGGGAAACTACAGCCGTAATTTTTCCCAAAGGCATGCAGCTTAGCTGTATGGTTAAATGATGATGGCGTCCTCTTGGGTAAAATAGTCTGAAGGTAAAATAGTCCCCCATTCGGATCTGCGGGCGGGGACTACTCAAGAGGATGTCGTTATCAGGAGAAAGAAAACTGGCGTTCTAAGGATCGGAGCGTGGAATGTCAGATCCCTTAATCGGGCAGGTAGGTTAGAAAATTTAAAAAGGGAAATGGATAAGTTGAAATTAGATATAGTGGGAATTAGTGAAGTTCGGTGGCAGGAGGAACAAGACTTTTGGTCAGGTGAATACAGGGTTATAAATACAAAATCAAATAGGGGTAATGCAGGAGTAGGTTTAATAACGAATAAAAAAATAGGAGTGCGGGTAAGCTACTACAAACAGCATAGTGAACGCAGTATTGTGGCCAAGATAGACAAGAAGCCCACGCCTACTACAGTAGTACATCTTTATATGCCAACTAGCTCTGCAGATGATGAAGAAATTGATGAAACGTATGATGAGATAAAAGAAATTATTCAGGTAGTGAAGGGAGACGAAAATTTAATAGTCATGGGTGACTGGAATTCGAGAGTAGGAAAAGGGAGAGAAGGAAACTTTGTGGGTGAACATGGATTGGATGAGAGAAATGAAAGAGGAAGCCGTCTGGTAGAGTTTTTCACAGAGCATGACTTAATCATAGCAAACACATGGTTCAAGAATCATAAACGAAGGTTGTGTACATGGAAGAATCGTGGAGAAGGTATCAGATAGATTCTATAATGGTAAGACAGAGATATAGGAACCAGGCTTAAAATTGTAAGACATTTCCAGGGGCAGATGTTGACTCCGACCACAATCTATTGGTTATGAATTGTAGATTAAAACTGCAATAAGGTGGGAATTTAAGGAGATGGGACCTGGATAAGCTGACTAAACGCGAGGTTGTACAGCGTTTCAGGGAGAGCAAAAAGGAACAATTGACAGGAATGAGGGAAATAAATAGAGTAAAAGAAGAATGGGTAGCTCTGAGGGTTGAAGTAGTGAAGGCAGCAGAGGATCATCTAGGTAAAAAGACGAGGGCTAGTAGAAATCCTTGGGTAACAGAAGTAATATTGAATTTAATTGATGAAAGGGGAAAATATAAAAATGCAGTAAACGAGGCAGGCAAAAGGGAATACAAACGTCTCAAAAATGGGATCGACAGGATGTGCAAAATGGCTAAGCAGGGATGGTTAGAGGACAAATGTAAGGATGTAGAGGCTTATCTCACTAGTGGTAAGATAGATACTGCCTACAGGAAAATTAAAGAGACGTTTGGATAAAAGAGAGCCACTTGTATGAGTATCAAGAGCTCAGATGGAAACCTACTTCTAAGCAAAGAAGGGAAAGCAGAAAGGTGGAAGGAGTATATAGAGGGTCTATTCAAGGGCGATGTACTTGAGGACAATATTATGGAAATGGAAGAAAATGTAGATGAAGGTGAAATGGGAGATAAGATGCTGCGTGAAGAGTTTGACAGAGCACTGAAAGACCTGAGACGAAACAAGGCCCCAGGAGTAGACAACATTCCATTGGAACTACTGACGGCCTTGGGAGAGCCAGTCCTGAGGAAACTCTACCATCTGGTGAGCAAGATGTATGAGACAGGCGAAATACCCTCAGACTTCAAAAACAATATAATAATTCCAATCCAAAAGAAAGCAGGTGTTGTCAAATGTGAAAATTACTGAACAATCAGTTTAATAAGTCACAGCTGCAAAATACTAACGCGAATTCTTTACAGACGAATGGAAAAACTGGTAGAAGCCGACCTCGGCGAAGATTAGTTTGGATTCCGCAGAAATGTTGGAACACGTGAGGCAATACTGACCCTATGACTTATCTTAGAAAATAGATTAAGGAAAGGCAAACCTACATTTGTAGCATTTGTAGACTTAGAGAAAGCTTTTGACAATGTTGACTGGAATACTCTTTTTCAGATTCTAAACGTGGCAGGGGTAAAATACAGGGAGCCAAAGGCTATTTACAATTTGCACAGAAACCAGTTGGCAGTTATAAGAGTCGAGGGGCATGAAAGAGACGCAGTGGTTGGGAAGGGAGTGAGACAGGGTTGTAGCGTGTCCCCGATGTTATTCAATCTGTATATTGAGCAAGCAATAAAGGAAACAAAAGAAAAATTCGGAGTAGGTATTAAAGTCCATGCTGAAGAAATAAAAACGTTGAGGTTCGCCGATGACATTGTAATTCTGTCAGAGACAGCAAAGGACTTGGAAGAGCAGTTGAACGGAATGGACAGTGTCTTGAAACGAGGATGTAAGATGAACATCAACAAAAGCAAAACGAGGATAATGGAATGTAGTCGAATTAAGTCGGGTGATGCTGAGCGAATTATATTAGGTAATTAGACTCTTAAACTAGTAAAGGAGTTTTGCTTTTTGGGGAGCAAAATAACTGATGATGGTCGAAGTAGAGAGGATATAAAACGTCGACTGGCAATGACAGGGAAAGCGTTTCTGAAGGAGGGAAATTTGTTAACATCGATTATAGATTTAAGTGTCAGGAAGTCGTTTCTGAAAGTATTTGTATGGAGTGTAGCCATGTATGGAAGTGACACATTTACGATAAATAGTTTAGACAAGACGAGAATAGGAGCTTTCGAAATGTGGTGCTACAGAGGAATGCTGAAGATTAGATGGGTAGATCACATAACTAATGAGGAGTTATTGAATAGAGTTGGGGAGGAGAGGAGTTTGTGGCACAACTTGACAAGAAGAAGGGACCGGTTGGTAGGACATGTTCTGAGGCGTCAAGGGATCACAAATTTAGCTTTGGAGGGCAGCGTGGAGGGTAAAAATCGTACAGGGAGACCAAGAGATAAATACACTTAGCAGATTCAGAAGGATGTAGGTTGCAGTACGCACTGGGATATGAAGAAGCTTGCACAGGATAGAGTAGCATGGAGAGCTGCATCAAACCAATCTCAGGACAGAAGACAACAACAGCAACAACAACAAAATGGACATGGGCATGTGTGACTCCTGCAACATACACCTGATGGAATGTCCGGAGGTGTCAACCCCACATTGGTACCGCCGCTCATGTGCACTTAATTACGTATGTCGACCTGTTCTGATAGAAACTACTGTCATGCTCGAAAGTATCCGAAACACCTAAATTTCGTTTTGCCTTACTTCCATGAAGCCAACATATCTTGCAGGTCCTCTAATATCTTAAAGGACAGTCGCTTGACTGTGCAAAGTGGTTACCTCAAATGACCAATAGAAAACACTGCTCTGTATGGAAATTAACTCCGGGTGTAAATTAATACCACAATAACAAAAACAACAGCGAACAGCTCAGAGAGTCCTTAACGCTTGTCAACTCAAATTCATTACAGGGTGTGACATTTTTAAACTATTACCACTTTCACTGATATCTAAAAAAACAACGCCTGTAACACATCAATTGTTCCGTATTATTCTTTCGAGAAAGTCTGGACACCTACCTCTCTATGTTACGCGAAGTAGACATGCTTACTAAAGGGTTTTCCAACCGCCTATTAATCCTTATTCACTAAGTGAGTGCATTTGCATTAACTGAATAATGAACTAGGTAGCCACATAAACTCCTGATCAACAGCATCAAGCGCTCCCTCCAAGGTTCATCATCAATAACGTATCACTGGTAATTTCACTATCCATATGGCGGTGCATCGGTCTATGATTAGTTCGAAAATCACCTGTCGTACTTGTTATCTTAAACAACGTGACATTGAAATTGAAAGTTAAATACTGGGCAAATAATATGGTTTCATACCCCAGCCACATACATGAAGGGACGTAGTGTATGTGTTGAACAACGAATCGAACGCAGCACCTAACCCGATTGTTATGTAAGCACACACAAAGGCCAGATATCGCATTTTCTCAGCAGTAGCGAGATGTTTGGAACTGCGAGAAAGTAATGCCTGGCTTCCCGGGTTTCGAACCCTGCATCTAGGCCGTTCTTTCCTAGGGACGGATGGACATTATTTATCGGTTTTATATGGGTTTCTTATGACAGAAGCGAAATATGCACACGTTTCAGCTGGACGTGACGTGACTAAGGGTACGGTGATTGCTGGGAATAGGATCTCGCACTTATTGTTCTTGACTACAAACGAAGGACGTTAACTACATAATCTTCTTCCACCAGTAGCAATGAGCGCCATGTTTGAACTTGGAATGGTGTGACAAAAAGCTCTGCGTCTCTCTGCGAATCGTAAGCGCTGTATAACGTTATTGACAAAGAATGAAGACACGCTAAAAATCAAAATAAATTTACATCGCCAGTTAGGTGTGCTCAAGCTAAAAGCTGACAGGAATTACAAAAACTTTTGTGTAGAGCCACAATTGGAACTCTGACACGCTCTCTACTTGGAGAACTTGAGGAGTTTAGAACCTTGAGCAAACAAGTAAATGATCATAGTATGTCGGCACGAAGGGATCAAATAACGAAATGATGATAGTATGTTGACACGAAGGGATAAAATCCCCTGAAACAAGAACCAGTATATTCAATAACTCAAGCAGAAATAAAAGATAGAATAGGTGCCCTGTTTCGACCTCTAATTAAAACAAAAGTAATACAAAAAAAAAGGCTTCTGAGGCTTCCGTTATGCTGTAGCGAAGGGACATCATGTATAATGTGGGTCTCGAACCACGGAGGAATAGTATGTTCTGGATTTTGTGTGATAGGACGAACCAGCTTTTGCCATAAGTGAGAATAGAATCCTGACCCCACGGACACTAACCTAGTGTTAGAAACTCAGGCCACATAACTCCACACGAGACTGGGTCTCGATTTGTCGTAGCACTGGTACGCCACACTGGATGAGAATTGTGGCATCCTGATTTCCGGTAGTGGGTTACAGGCTGTTCAGTCATTTCTTATTCTATCGCACCGCCATTAACCATCTGCTTCAAAGTGTACACATTCAACTTGATTTTGTAATCATTGAAATAAAATCACTCAATGGCCATCTCCACAAACTGACAACACTGTAGAATGCGAAATTTTCCACAGGACGTGTTGATTCCATTTAACCTACTCTCTACGGAAAAGATCGCGCAGTACAATAGTTACTGAGTTACTAAAACCAATTCGTCAGTTGTTTAGTAAACTACAATTCGGCGGTTCGCTAATAGGATCAATCTGTTTGAAGGTCAGAAATAATATACTTAATTTTGTTACCCGCCAGTAAATGCAAATCCTCGGGAAAACGTTTCCGTGGAGAGCTCGTGGGTTCCTGTCCCGATTAGAAAAATGTCTGAATCACCTTCGAATAGCCGTCTGACGCTACTCGGCGGCAGCGCAGGTGATACCAACGGATCGTGCATTTAGCGCTGATCTACAACGGACGTTTGCAACCTCACATTGGCAAGTACAAGATTATTTCATGTTTAGTTTCTGCTGTATAAACAGTGTGTCCACAATGCAGCAACAATATTCAGTAACAACTACATCAGTAACAACAAGTATTCTCAGAGAATGTGAAGTGTTTAACAGTAAGTCTGTAATGTACCATTGCTGGCAAACTTATCAGGAAATTAGAATTTGATATTCAGGTTTGCAGCGAATTATTGGATAGGGAAAGACTGAAGCTAGAGTGTGTCGTGAACCGGTTGAGTGTTATCGAAGAGCCAGCCGGAGTGGCCAAGCGGTTCTAGGCGCTACAGTCTGGAACCGAGCGACCACTACGGTCGCAGATTCGAATCCTGCCTCGGGCATCGATGTGTGTGATGTCCTTACGTTAGTTAGGTTTTAGTAGTTCAAAGTTCTAGGGGACTGATGGCCTTAGAAGTTAAGTCCCATGGTGCTCAGAGCCATTTGAACCATTCGTCATCGAAGAAAAAAGTCGAATAATAGCTTTCTCGTGTCAGTTAGTATGATTTTAACGTCAATTATTTTCCACATTCAGCAACCAGGACTGCTGCAGCTCTTTCATACTAGGATTAAAATTTTAGTCTCCAGTCAGATTGAAACCGAGCACCAACGCAACTTGAGGTTTGTTGGTCGACATCCTTTCCATTGGCCTTGCGACCTACTGCAACTTATACGGCATCGTCATAGTGGTAATGATTGTTAAGATAGATAATTCGTGAAGAATACTCAGTATTGTGAACACTCAGTATAATGTCGTTTATTGACACTGCACTACACTTCTCGTACAATTACTATATACACACAAAGAAAGACAAATAACATGTCGACGACCATTCATTAAGAGCGTCGGTGAGGTCCGTCGGAGCTAGTCCTAGATCGGCGAGGAACTGGCTGTACTACTGCTGCGCTGGCCTGATAAAGCCAGTGGAGGCCGGCGGAGTACTTCAACTTTCCCTGTATCTGTGAGGCGACCGCTGCAGAAAAAGTTTCGCATTAGTCTCTAGGCGTTCTGTTTGTTTGGAATAATTGTATTCCTCTTGGTTGCGCCTGGAAGTGCTTGTGTATGTTATATGGTACACAGGGGTGTCTTGAATGTAGTCTGCCTGGCAGGGGTCGTCTCTGGCAGACGTAACAATTCGCAATGAAACGAAATTAGTCGTAGTTCCTGCGTTGAGTGTCGTTCCTGGACAAAAGACGCATATTTCATTGTTAGATGTCAACCATAAATGAAAAATTGTTCAAAATACATAGTGTTTCACAATGAATATAGGGGTTTTAAAGCTTTGTGGCATTTGTTACATTAAACCTACAATTTTAAACAATATATCAGATGAAGGAGCAATTCGAACAGTTTTGTTTGTATACTTGTGCGGAACAGCGATTGGAGAAAGCGTCGGAAGAGGGTGTTTCACGTGTTGCCCCAAGAGTGCTAACTGTGGAAACGAAAGGCTGCTGTGTGACGATGAAGGTTTCTTGGGTCGTATCGTCTTCAGTGATATTTCACGTTAGTGGAAATGTGACAAAAAAATAATATGTCTTTCTGAGTGTCAGCAAATCCCCATGAGACGGTGCAGTTGCAAAGTTGCAAAGAGACTCACAAAAATTTAAAGTTTTCTTTGTGCCATACTCTGTCGGAAACGATATGGGCCTTTATTTTTCAGTGAAGCAGCTATACCTTGTATCCTATCTTTAAGCGCTAGAACTATGACCACAGAACTTCATTAGGCAGCAAGAGGAGACGCTCCCTCACTAGCATAACTCAGTACTTGATTGTACCTGACCACTGGATTGGCCACAACGCGTCGGATGACAGAGCTTGTTTTCTGTGACGTCCATGTTCACACATGATCTGACACCACGTGATTTTTATCTTTCCGGATTCATGAAGGGTCAAGTGTATGTGCCTCCGCTATCAGCTGATCTTCCCAACTTTAGAAACAGCGCCTTTTCAACTGTTGCCCCAGAGTCGCTGATCAAGGTTTCAGAAGATCCCGCCTATCTACTAGATGAGTGACGAACGGTGCTCGGACACTTTTAAGAAATACTATTTGAGTTGCTCTTTCATTTGATGTAGTACTTATAAATGTTAGTTGAATGTAGTAAACGATACAAAGCCTTAAAACCCACATATTAATTTATAAACACGCTGTGTTTACATGAAGTACGTACTAAATATCAAGAGAATTTAGCAGGATAAGTCTGTGTCAACACAGGAAGTATATCAACTATCATAGGGTTTAATATACAATGTTGCCAAGTTCCAATGATCCTCGTACCAGGAAGGTATAGGTTTCCACAGTCGATGTGTTTCTTGAGCAGGCTAGGAATCCAGGAGTAAATCTTGCGCTTCAAAAGACAGTGGAACTAAAAGCTCCGTCCGAACAAGCCATGAAGTTCCAGCAGTACCGACCGGCCGTGGTATCATCCTCAGCCCACAGGCGTCACTCGATGCAAATATGAAGGGGCATTTGGTCAACTCACCACTCTCCCGGTCGTATGTCAATTTACGAGACCGAAGGTGTTACTTCACAATCACGTAGCTCCTCAGTTTGCCTCACAATGCCTGAGTGCACCCCGCTTGCCAACAGCGCTCGGCAGACCAAATGGTCACCCATCCAAGTGCTAGACCAGTCGTACAGCTCTTAACTTCGATGATCTGACGGGAACCGGTGTTACCACTGCCTCAAGGCCGTTGGCAAAATGCAGTGGAAGTGTATCGCAAATTGACATGTACTTGAAATACGAAAGGTGTAAGCAAATGTGTACACTCATCAAAAGCTGCATATCTTAAGAACAGGGGCAATGAAATAGATGGCCTTCCGCTTCATTGCTGTTATTATTTTATTTCTGTTTCCGTTTATAGGTTATCAGAATATTCATGTGACTTATCGAGCAGTAAATGTTCGAATCGACTTCTTAGTAAAGTTCAAATAGGTAAATAATAAGTGTTCTATTTAATGAAGGTCTCAGTGACAGCGAGTCCTTAAATGAACAGTAACTGAATAAGTAACCTGGAGTGGAATTAACTCTCAGCAACACACAATAACATGCGGGATTACAATGCGACGGAATAGACAGGATGCTGGAATGTATACAGAGTGCCCGGGTGCTGCTCATTCATTAAGTCGAACTACCAAGGTTATTAAACAGGGCTCGTTGCCAACTAGATTATAACCAGAACTTAATTTCTGCTGTTGAAACAGTTGCCAGCAGTGTGTTAACAGCAACAATACCTTTGTATACAGCGCGTAGCACAATCCTTTCACCCAATGGTTGGACGCAGGAATTAGCCCTATGCTTGCACCTTCCTGTAGACGACGTACTTTTATCGTAGCGGACAGGCAACTTATTTTGGAGCTGATAAACAAAAGTAACAGGCTCTCACTATACCATGCACCTCATACATCCACCCTACTCTGCTCACCCCCAACATCCATAGTAGTTTTGTCATAAATTATAAACCTACACACAGAAACCTCAGAAAGTTTTCTTGTCTTCCGCACAAGAAATGAATTTCGTAATTCCCTACGTATCTCATATTTTCATCTCACGAAAACTTCTGTACTACCGATATTAATTACGATGTCCTGCCCCAGTTTTTCGTTTTTCACTTATTCCTTGATTACACTAGTTCAAAACGGCCGCTGAATTTGTCTATGATCGATTACTCTTCACCGACCAGAATTGTGGGTGCAGGTTGCCCTTGTGCCTTTGCCCCTGAAAACACTACTACATATACTAACTGCCTCACCATGAATATTACGATAGTTCACGGAAAACTCTCCATCAACTAGAGGATAGTCGACAAATAGTTGAGATGGCTCTGAGCACTATGGGACTTAACGTCTGAGGTCATCAGTCACCTAGAACTTAGAACTACTTAAACCTAACTAACCAATGGACATCACACACATCCATGCCCGAGGCAGGATTCGAACCTGCGACCGCCGCGGTGACGCGGATCCAGACTGTAGCGCCTAGAACCGCCAAGCCACTCTGGCCGGCATAGTCGACAAATGTAGCATATTATTAATGACAGTATACAAATCTTGCGTACCCTAAGTTACCATCTCGTTCAGTTCACTTAATTTCTCACTGCTCGGTCCATTGTCAACTGAAATCAACCAACTTGATCCTGCTTTTACAATGTAGGTCGCTGTTCTAAAAGCAGTCAACTATGGCTACTCAAACAAGAGTGTGAATCATGGTCGCCTGGGGACATCTGATTCGTTTTCAGTATCATATGTCGTACCAGTAATTATTGTCTAGTAACTATGGAATTTCATCTAAAAACCAGAATAACATAGTATTTCTAAATTTTCATAGTGACTTACAAATGCATCAGTATCCCATTACTCTAGTAGATTCATCTTATTCGCCTTCTGAGCAAGGTGTAGCATTCCTGTGTGTAGTAGTGTGGGAGACTGGTGTCAGCTTGACTTCAGATGTTCGGCGAACGCAGAATTCTGTTGAACCTAGCCTTTCTTGGCTAGCAGGTGATCGTTGATCCTTAAACATCCTAGCAGCCTGGCATGTATACGACATTTCACAATAACTGCACTCTAATTTCCACCGTCCGTCCTCCTTCCCTGGATACTTATCCTTACGGGAGAATTCATTAAGAATATAATTACGTATAAGTTCATCACCAGTAGTGAAAACAACACTCACATCCTGGTTCTTAAAAAGCTGAGCCAAATCATAAGAGAGGTTCCCCATGAACCGAATCGTCACAAATCTGGATCTCGAAAACAGTGATACAGGGAGACCTCTCTGTTCAGCTACTGACATTTTTTTCTTTACACAGTTTATCAACAATTGCAGGATTGTAAGCATCATTTACAGCGATGAGTTTCAGATTCCCTAACTTTTTAGCTGCAGACGACTGGCTGAGTATCTCGCAAATGCGGTGCACCATAGATTTGAAATATCTTACGCTGTTGAGGGTGGCAGGAAGTAGCATGAATTATAGAATTGCAAGTCTTGGGTTTACGATGGATGTAAAACTGAAAAATACTCCCAATAAGCTGAAGTAGCAAGTCTAAGTAATTAAACATCCTGTCACGGTCATTCGCTTCGTGAGTGTATACCATTTTTTCGTGCAAGGCATTGATGTCATCAGCTAGCAACATAATGTCAAACATAGAGCCACTGAAGGCAGTAGCAATGTTATATATGTGTCGGCTGTAAAACAGTGCCTTGAGAGAGACCAGTGATTCATCTAAAATGCTTACATTCTTGATCATTGACATTAATATCCGCGAGGCACCATGCCAAACAGTTGCTCTTGGCCAGCCCATCATTCTGTTTGTAATTCTGGCCATCGAAAGCGAATTAATTGCAAGACATAAGCAGCCAAATCAAGGTGATTAGTTCTGCTCTCTCGTCTGCACTCAGACGTCAACTTTTGAGAAAATTTGCTGGTATGATGAAGATCGTTTCGCCCAGAGGTACGTTTCTATACAGATTTTTAATATTCAAGGAGAGCAAACTGAAGTTATGTGGTAAAGTTTACCACCTGTGGCTGTACCAGATCTTTTCTATTAGAGATCGCCAAAACTTTCGTATACTAAATTTTCCGTAATAACGGGAACAAGTATTCAGAAGCAGGTTCTTTTGGCTTCCCTACACCGTTAATTATCGACACATCGCGTGACTACGTTTGTGATTCTTAATTTGGGCACCAAGGGCCGGTGTCATAGGATTCATCACTTTAATTTTGGGTACGATGTCAGGAAAAAAGACAGTAGGACCATCATCTGTACACTTTTGAGCTCCTTCGCGTACGTGGTTTGTTCTTTAGGTATGTGTACCATAGGCCGGTCATGCGCGCCACCTCTGCACCTCAAAAAACTGGTTCAGAGCACTATGCGACTTAACTTCTGAGGTCATCAGTCCCCTATAACTTAGAACTACTTAAACCTAACTGACCTAAGAACATCACACACATCCATGCCCGAGGCAGGATTCGAACCTGCGAACGTAGTGATCGCGCGGTTCCAGACTGTTGCGCCTAGATCCGCTCGGCCACCTCGGCCGGCCCTCTGCACCTTATACCATGAGACAGCAGTATCTATGTGTGTACGGTAAAAGAACATAATGCTGCGTGCGGCACAAACTTCCTTTATTTTTGAAGTCCTATTGGGCTGTGCCAGGTGGTGTGTTCTAGGCAACATCTGATATGTCGATGAAATTTGTCTGCACATTTTAGTACCATTCTGATGATAAAAAGGTGGTTTTCTTTCCTCTTAACCATGTCTTCCTTGCATGTTATGTGTTTTTAGGTCGAATAGATCATATATTCAATTAATGTAGCGTTCAGTTTCCATTTTATGGGGCAATACCTTGGATGAATTTGATATCAAGCTCCTCTTACTTAAGTTTTTATTACTGCACTTTCATTTCATTTTATCTACGTAATCGTGCTAGATAGGACCATGCCCCTTCCTCTATATGTTTACAAATTGATTGGTTTCTGGTTTTTATAGATAATGTGATGATGCCCTAAATGGGTGAAACGCGGTATTGTCATTAAATAGTTTCGCAACCAAGACTGTTTTTATTCTTAAATACACTCCTAATTAATCAATTTACAGCCCTGCCAAAACGATAAGGTATAATTTTTATTGAAAATATGTAAGTAAAATGTCCCGTGGTTTATGTAACAGTGTTATTACGCAAAAATTTTCGAATGAGCCTTTCTTATGGCTAGGCTTGCTTACTCACGTTTATAGGATTATAAAATATGGAAATCCATCAGCATCTCGGGTTCTGGCAGTTTTTATAAGGAACACAAAAAAAAGTAGAGTCAGTGTTTCGCAAGTGAACTGCAGAAACAAAGTTGTCTGAAAAATTAGTTTTGAGGAAAACACATGGAAGTGTGGCTCAATTCGATGCGTCATTTATCATTCCCAAACTAATATTTTTATTTAATACCAATTCTGTCATAAGACAAGTAACAGTTACCGATATTCTTGAAGAATACATACAAACAGATAAGGTTTTTAATTTAAAATCACAATGCATAAGGACATTTGTATGTTACATAAAATTACCAATGGTACTCGAACAACGTGTCAACTGTGGAACACAATAGTGGCCCGATTACAGTAAACTGATCAAACCTGCGGTGGCATCCCGTCCGCGCGACTAGCATAACAATTTGGGCTAACCCTACAGCAGGACCTGAATGCAAGTTCAACAAACGTTAAGTGGACGATGTAAAAATGTATACATCTCCACTGCTTATTTTACTTTCATATAGACAAGATCCTGCCGCACTAACCATACGTTACCCACGTGTAAAAACTGAAGCAAACAGAGGTGCTTCACTGATTGGCTACAAGGCTGTTATAGATAAACTAAGATTACTACTTCAATAAACTACCAGACTCTGAAACACTATCAAGATAATAATGACAATCAAACCTTTCTTTAGAAGTCAAGGAACTCACTGCTCAGTTTGCCCCAAGGCTTTTATAACTCGCGCAAAGGGACCTTACAATAATAGAAACACGGAGTGCATTACGTCCTAATGCCGCGACATCCCTCCCGCTTTGTAGTACCACAAGAATAAGAGTAAACTACTCGACTTGAGGCTTGAACTGGAGAACGAGAGATCTGCAGAAGCACGTGTGATTCGCCAACACCTAGACCTCATGCTATGACGAGAAGCAGCCGAAGCAGAAAGAAACCGCGTCACTGCCCCGTACGAGAACAGCAATGCCTCAACCGGCCGGAAAATCTGTCAGCATGTAGCAAACATCACATAGCAAACAAGTTTGGTAGAAATTAGCATAACAGCAATAGTTAAACATCCAATTAAAGAATGTTTTCAAATAAACCAACAATTAAAATTACAGTATTGGAGTGCCCCCCTCATTAACATTGCAAGTTAAACTTCCTATCGGTAACAAGAGACTACGCACATAGTCCTTTAAAAACCTAATTACATAATAATTAAAAAAATTAACTAACATGCACTATAATTAGATTACGCACCAAATTACAGATGGCCAATTAAAAGGTACACCAATAAGGGCTACTCACCACGGAGCAAAAGAGTGTGAAAATACAAATGGCACACTCAGATGACCCACACGTGCGTACATTTAGGCTGAGCGGACACCATTCCAGTGGGATGCAAAACAGATAACTGGCCCCAGGAAGCGCCATAAGGTCTACAATAAACAGATATTACAATCAGCTGTAACAAATATACATTGATAGCAAACGGTGATTTCTAGTACTATATTAAAAAGTGAAAGTTGCAATTTGGTACTTACAGAAACCTCCAGCTTGACAATCAGAGTTCCAAAAGGTGTCACTGAAAGGCATAACGGAACCGGATAACGGACCGGCTCAAATCGGACCACAATTAACAACCTTTAAGTACAGTACTTACTGAAAAGTCTTCAAACATAATTTCAAATAAATTCCTAGGTCGCCAATAGCTTTAGGACTACAGGTAGGCGCCGGATAATACTGCCCTCCTGCTCGTAGCTAGTAACAAGTTGTCCAATACATCTCGGCGTATTTAACACGACACAGTCGACTGATGCACTTCTTAAAAAAGTTTGCCCCGACGAGAGCCGCTCCTTGCCCACTAAATTCGCCGGTACAGCCCTGTGTTCAGTGTGCAGTAACCAATTTTCATCCAAAGCTCTGGTCGAGTAGATTTGTTTGTTCGGAAAGGGAAATCTACATCTGCTTTAAGGAGGTTGGCAACACGCTGCGATGACAAAATCAAAGTGCACGCCCTACAATCTTTCGCGAATGATTTTACAGAGACCATTACTTAAAAGTCTCATTTTTGGATTAGTTATACATTTGCATCAGTGACCTACGGTTAGCGTCTTCGATTAGTAATCTAAAACGTAGTCTTTCCAGGGTTCGAAACTAACTACCGCTTAAATTTTGATTAGTGGTCAGGATTGGCGGCCGAAGACTTCCGGATAAGAACTCACTCTCATTCTGCCAACGGCCTCGTCAAAGAGGGCAGAGGGGCGGAAAGAGGTTCAGGGCACTCTCTTGTCCTTGGAGTGGGAAACACCCCTAATGGAGGAGATATCAGCAATGACGAACGACGTGAGGATGCAAGGGCAATGGAAACCACTGTGTGAAAGATACATAACGTGTATCCACAGGGCATGTGGCATACAACTGATAGAGTGTCCTGATGATCTCTCCGCTGGAAAAAATTCCGGAATAGTTCCCCATTCGGATGTCCCAGAGGGGACAGCCCAGAGGGAGGTGTCCATGAGAAGAAGGGTGAATAATCACCAAAAGGATAACGTCCTACGATACTGGGCGTGAAATGTCAGAAGCTTGAATGTGTTAGGGAACCTAGAGAAACTGAAAAGGGAAATGCGAAGACTCAAAGTAGATTCAGAATGGATCAGTGAATTGAAATGGGAAGAAGACAAAATTTTTCGGTGAGGTGAGTATAGGGCAATGTCAACAGCAGTAAAAAAATATCAACGAGAGTTGGATTCGTTATGAATAGGAGTGCAGAGCAGAGAGTGTGTTACAGTGTACAGATCAGTGACAGGGTTGTTCTTGTCAGAATTGACAGCGAACCAACACCAACAACGACGTCACAAGCTGATAGAGAAAATGTATGAGGATATTCAATGGGCAATACAATAAATGAAGGGAGATGAAAATTTAACGGTGATGAGGGACTGGAATCCAGTTGCAGGGGAAGGAGTAGAAGGAAAGGATACCGGAGAATATCTGCTCGAGATAAGGAATGAAGAGGAGAAAGACTAATTAACTTCTGTAATAAACTTGAGCCAGTAATAGCGAATACTCTGCTCAATAATCACAAAAGGAATTGGTATACTTGAAAAGGATTTGGTGATACTAGAAGATTTTAGTTACATTACATCATAGTCAGACAGAGATTCCGAAATCAGACACTGGATTATGAGGAATTTCAGGAGGAGATACGTATAGACTCAGATCCCAAAGTAGTTATGATGAAGAGTATGTCGAAGTTCAAGAGATTAGTCAGGAAGAATCAATATGCAAAGAAGTGGGATACGGAAGTTCTACGGGATGACGAGACACATTTGAAGGTCTCTAAGGTTATAGCTACAGCAACAAGGAATAGTTCAGTGTCCAGCACAGTTGAAAGGGCATCTCTGAAAAGGGCACTCATAGAAAGTGGAAAGAAAAACATAGGTACAAAGAATGTAACTGTGGAGATACCTTGGGTAACAGAAGAAATACTTTCGTTGATCGATGAAAGTAGGAAGTACAAAAATGGTCGCGGGTAATCAGGAATACAGATATACAAGACGTTGTGGAACAAAATTAATAGGAAGTGTGTGGAAGCTAAAACATCGAAGAAGCAATGATGGAAATAGAGAAAGGATTTAGGAGTGGAATTGAAATTCAAGGTGAAGGATAACAGTGATAAGATTCGCTGATGATATTGCTATCCTGATTGACAGTGATGAAGAGTTATATGATATTCTGAATGAAAAAAAAAACAGTCTAATGACCACGGAATGTGGTTCAGAGTAAATAGAACAGAGACGAAAGTAATGAGAAGTAACAGGAATGAGAAAAGCGAGAACTGAACATCAGGATTGAAGCTCACGAAATAGATGAAGTTAAGGATTTCTGCTACCCAGGCAGCAAATAACCAACAAGGGACAGAGTAAGGAGGATATCAAAAGCAGACCTTCACTGGCAGAAGCGGCATTCCTGGCTAATAGAAGTTTACTAATATCCAACTCAGGCCTTAATTTGAGGACGAAATTTCTGAGACTGTACGTTTGGAGTACTGCATAGTATGGTAGCGAAACATGGACTGTGGGAAAACCTGAACAGAAGATTATCGAAGCATTTGAGATGTGATGCTACAGATGAATGTTGAAAATAAGGAGGCTCTGCGCAGCATAGGGGAGGGAAGGAGTATATGGAAAACATTGACAGGACGTCTGTTACGACATCAGGGAATTGCTTCCATTGTGCTAGAAGGAGCTGTAGAGAGCAAAATTAAAAACTGTAGAGGAAGACAGAAATTGGAATACCTCCAGCAAATATTGAGGATTTAAGTTGCAAGTGCTGCTGTGAGATGAAGAGGTTGGCGCAGGAGATGAACTCGTGGCGAGTCTCTTGAAAGCAGTGAGATGAAATAAAATCTCTTTGTATGTCAGTTTCATGATGACGTGCCCATCTAGTCGTTAATGGTTACATACTTTCTCAAGCTTGACACTACGCAAAATTCGAAAAAATTTGAAACGAAAAATAGGTGTCGCTATGATTTTGCGTTTGCTGGGTATTACATAATACGTTGATACGAATGAAATTTATGTAACATACTGAATTTTTCCTTAGATTTAAGTGATCTGTATCTGTCACTAGTCTCGAAAAAATTTAAATGATGTAGCACACTTATTCGCGATCACACTCGCCAGCGATAAGGCCAGAATGAAATATACAAAACATTCTTCATATTCTAGAAAGGGTTTGAGATATCTAAGCGCTATTTTGTAGAATGAGATCAAGCAAAGTGTATTTGCCATTTAATTACTACTCAAAACTTCATTGTCCGCCGTGCTGTTCCAATACGGACACACTTTTATGATGAAGGAATGTAGTTTTTAAGGGCCATCAACCGCTGCTGAGATGAGAATTCGTCTGGGTTTTGGACCAATGTAAGTGAAGATATTATACATTTCTTTTTGTACCATGTTGCGCTTTTTCATAATCTATTGATCTTCCTTTTCCTCAGTTCCTCACTTAATTAAATTAATGAATCACCTTTTCAAAACTCTTACAACTGTGTCCTCATATCATTTTAGTGAGGTGACATTGTATAAACTCCACTGTGTTTTGGTATAAGAAGCAAATTTTGACATTGCTACAATAGAAATTTATCTTTTACTGTGTGTGTGTGTGTGTGTGTGTGTGTGTGTGTGTGTGTGTGTGTGTGGGTGGGTTGGTGAAATCTTATGAGACTTAAGTGCTATGGTCATCAGTTCCTAAGCTTTGACACTACTTAACCTAAATTATCCTAAGGACAAACACACACACTCATGCCCGAGGGAGGACTCGAACCTCCGCCGGGACTAGCCGCACAGTTATCTTTTACTCAAAATTAGGAAGTCATGATGTTTCTCTGTAAGTTGGAGATAGTTTCAATCCAGGAGGAAATAAATCGCTATTTTTGTTACATTCGGAATTCTTTGTATTTGCTAACCAGAGTAATGGTGACAATACATCTTTTTGAATGGTCAACATGCAAGTGAAGGAGTGTGTGTGTTCCACGTAATATTTACAAAAAATGTGCCTAAGCTTGAGGTTGGAATGCACTTCCCTCCAGCGCATGGTATTTACCCTACAGAGCCCGCCCACAACACCCGCCACAACCGATATCTCCATTAAGATCTGTCAATTGCGTATCTTCTATTGGCTAGTGATTCCTGCGTGCACTTCGGCAGTGGTCAACGCTACAGGAAACCGAGAGGCCCTCAGTCTTACGGTCAACACTTTCAATTACTTTTCTGCAAATGGCAGGACGCCGAGTACTCAGGCACACCCGTTCAGCTCCGTGTCCCACAAACCTTACCAACACACAGCTCCGAGAGGGAAATTACAGCCGAGCGAAGATGATTTCATGAGTGCCAAAATCGATGGAACGGGTACACTAACGGCGTCAGAAGGACCGCAGTCGCACCTTCTCCGAAGCCGCCATGGCCCCAGCCTACCCCTCTCAAATTGGAAGATCCCCTCCTGGATAGAAGGAAAGGTGCATTAATTAACAAGCTTCACGTGACTAAGATGAATTCGGAAGGTTTATCAGTGGCTAACTCCATGGTTAGCAAATTAATCAGCCCCAAAATCTTCGATGATAGAACACAGACCAGCAAGTGGGTTGTCAACTTACTAACACCAGCACCACTCTGCCTTCGCCCCACAAAGTTTCTAACAAAAGCATTATCTTCCATCTTAGCCCGAAATGATCGTCTGCCACACCTGTAGTGAACCAATTCAATATCCTGCCTAGCCTGCAGCCAGTTCTCCTCGGGAGACCTGAAGTTATTGATGTGGGTAAAAAATCACTAATGCTCCACAAGTTGTAGAAGGGAGAACAGCCTTGAATGCCTCAAGCTGGGTGGAACTGAGGATGTCATCCCATTCGCTCAGAGACTTATCCTTAAGATTACGACAGACCCTCTCCACAAAAGGTGCCTCAGGATGATACGGCTTGGTGGTATTTCACTGCGCAAACAGAACTATCCTTAAGATTACGACTGACCCTCTCCACAAAAGGTGCCTCACGATAATACAGCATGGTGGTATTTCACTGCGGAAACAGAACTGTCTAACCGGGTGGAGACAAGGGGTAGTGTTATAGCTCACAAGGGTATTGGGAGGACGGTCGGGTGGGGCGGGGGCAGGGGGGGGGGCAAAAAATTAGAAGATGTTGCTTAGGTGATATATGTTAATGGAGTCTGTAGCTCCTCGGCTAACTAGCAGCCAAACAAATGGAGAGAACACACTGACAACAATCAGGATGAAACGATTGCTCCTCCTATGTATGGGGAACGGGTCTTACGCAATCAATAAAGTGTTCATCCATAGGACGCCGTTCTGGCTCAGACTGATGCTACCAGCTGGGTTGTTGGTGCTAGGTTTATCCGTCTTCCAAGTCTCTCGCACACTGGACGTATATAGAGTGGTGACAGGTATCCCTCTCACCTAAACTACTTCGATTGCTCCACTGTACAGATAGCCTTTGACGTGTATGGCGTGAACGTCTCGAAGCAAGCACCGTGCAATGTTCGTCGGAGCGTTACGGTGTGGGTAATGTTGTGATCCTTACGGCTCAATGGATCAGCACAAATGTGAAACTTATCCACGGGGCCCATTACCATCCCTACAGAAATCACTCCGTCTTCAGGCCACGAGTGGCCTAACGGGACCATCCGACGGTACGTCATCCTCAGTGGAGGATGCGGATAGGAGGGGCGTGGGGTCTGCACACCGCTCTCCCGGTCCTTATGATGGAATTCTTGACCCAAGCCGCTACTATTCGGTCGAGTAGCTCCTCAATTGGCATCACGAGGCTGAGTGCACCCCGAAAAATGGCAACAGTGCATGGCGGTCTGGATGGTCACCCTTCAAAGTGCCGACCACGCCCGACAGTGTTTTACTTCGGCGATCTCACGGGAACCGGTGTATCCACTGGTCAAGGCCGGTGCCCCACCATCCATACATACAGTTTATTTTTCCTAGACACGATGGGATCTACCAATAGGACAATGGAATGTGTCGCACAGCTCGTAGTAAACGTGCGTGGTTGGAAGAGCAATTGAATGAGTTTATCGTACTTCCCCAGCCATCAAAATGGTTCAAATGGCGACTTAATATGCGACTTAATATCTGAGGTCATCGGTCACCTAGAACTTAGAACTAATTAAACCTAACTAACCTAAGGACAACACACACATCCATGCCCAAGGCAGGATTCGAACCTGCGACCAAAGCGGACGCTCGGCTCCAGACTGTAGCGCCTAGAACCGCACTGCCACTCCGGCCGGCTCCTAGCCATCAAACATTCCGGATTAAAAGCAAATAGAGAATGTGTCAGATCAACTCGAAATGGCTGTACGCACCATATATACTCAACCGAGAAACCTAACACAGCTGTCCACTGGCTCTGTGGTCGACATGGTTCCACATCCCTGCTGGTACCTTCCCGAACCTCTGTGATTCTCTACCTGCTTGTCCCGCAGTGTTCTGCGTAGCAAAAGCTGGTTATTCACACTATTGATAAGTGGTCACATTAACGTGACTAGACTGTGAATGAGAGAACTGACGTAATATTTTCAAGATGCCTTCAGCTTTTGCTGTGTGCTCTGTTGACTAATTCTCTAGATTTATTCTTGTCTCGACGGCACGCTAGACGGTGCACGATTCTCTCATTTTCCACATCATCTTAAGCAATATTCCTCACACTGCGTTATGAACACTGTCTCTGAATGTCACTAGCATCTAAAGACTCATGGACCGTTAGCGGGTGACGTTTTTGTCACATTAAAATGGCTCTCTTTTTTATCTCTTCTAAACAATAAGCTACAGCAGTACCATTTCCTGCTAGAATTCCATGAGCTTTTCGTCGCTAATGATGTACAGAGTGGATGTCCAGACTGCAGTTATGTGAATATTGTTTCAGAGATGGTGCTGAAAATGTCGTCCTTTTATATTAAAGAGAATATTCCCGTACCCAGAATCCGCTTCAGGTTGCCTAAATAACACCGTCGAAGGGCGACAAAAAATTTACTTTCAATATTTCTTATAGATAGTGAGCGAATTAAAAAAATTTATTGCCGACACAATCTACTCTTTATGAGATATAATCTTATGTTAAAGGTTTAATACAATAATATAAGTGTTACTCTAAGAAACAGCCTTCCCTATCCATACAGTATCATAAAATCAGAGTGTTTAGCAACTCCCAACAAACTTGGTGCATAATATTAACTTTTTGTGAAAATTTTTCTATATGACACTCCTCACTAAAATAATGGAAGGAAGAAAAGTAGGTCACTGGGTTTCCGCTGTAACTGTAGTAAAACATCACCATCAGGTAAGACTTTTAATTTATTTCTTCTCTGCTACTAACTCGATTCGCAACACACTTTCTAGACAATATCTAAATTTGCCACTGAATCTACCCGTACAATTGTATCATTGTACGACAGATAGTTCAGCAGATATGACGGCATAAACACAGAGATCCTTCAGAAATAACTGTCGCTAAAAATGGAATGCAAATATCCTAGGCTATATGCATCCAGTGTTTCATAAGGGGACCACATAACTACTTCCAACAAAATTTAAACATAATCTCTCGTGCAGTTCAGAACTTTTTCTCGCTTGCGTGCTTCAAGTCAAACATTTCCGACATTAGCTAATTCGTAAAGCAATTAAACGTTCGTGTCTTTGGTATACTGAGAAGGTCGATTAATTAAGGCCGACCGAACCATCCAGATGCTTCATTAATATTTGCTGCAGCTTCAGCTACAAGATCAACCAGTTCTTCTGGGGTATCTACCGGCGTCTCCTACCCTAAACGCTTTATATGCTACAAAAGGAAATCTGTTGGCGTGAGTTCGGAAGAACGTGGTGGCCTCCCGATCCAATAACTGGAGCAGACCAATGTCTGAATATTCTCTGCCATCAACTGCGAAGTATGGGGGGGGGGGACCAAGTTACGTTCGAGCCGTAGTCGTTGCCTGCTTCTCGCGGGACATTCTTCAACATTCCCGGTATTATATCTTCAGAAAGATGCAGTAATTTCCTAGACCGAATGTTTTAGGCAGAACATACGGCCCATTCAGATGGTATGAACAATTCCAGGCGAAACATTTCAGGTACCTTCCTGTTGGTGGCGGAACACAACAGTTTCCTTAGGATATTCGAACTCCCAGACACGGATATTGTAGCTTGTAAATATTTATTCCCTTCTGAAGCAGAAAATAGATCTTTAAAATTTGTGGATATTTGCGTTTTGCCTATGAAAAAGTAGAAGCATCCCATGCGCTATATAAGTAATCAGCCGATAAGTCTTGTACCTACTGACACTTGAATGGGTACATGCCCGTCTCATACAGGACGTTGCACACATTGGCGTTAGAAATATTGGTCCCTTAGCTGTGAGTTGGAAGCTGGTGCTGGAGTTGTCTTCAGTTCATAGTAACACTGTTTTCTGAAACAAACCTAAAAGTCTGTATATTGTGAGATCTACCAGATCCCTTACCTTTACTAAAAGTAAGATGTAAATATTTTGCAAATCAGATTTAATTGTCTGTGTATACGATGCAAATCAGCTGCGAACGATGACATAAATGATGTCCAGCGTCAAACCCTTGAGGGATCCCTATCTGAGGCTCGGTGTGGCTGTGACATTTGTGTCGCATGACAAATGGGTTAATTTTTACTTCCGCTAATAACTGTACAGAATTAATGTACGTAGTTCCTAATAAGTTTTTAGGATAGCATATCATTAAATTGATAACTTTGCTACAGAAAACTACATTTTTACAATAAACTGCATGGCCATTTGCTAGGCTGATATCCAGCACATGCCTATCAAAAATACAGAGAATCAAACGTCTCTTACAGTATATTTATCTCTAGCATACAATGTTTTGCGTGAATGCTTTTTACACTCAACAAGACTTTACTTGTCTAATTTTGTTCTGTATCATTTGCCAGTGGCAAGTACATATATATGTATTGGGCAAATGATAAAAATCATTAGGAGTAACATTACGAAACGCGAAAAGACAGCAGCCACATCAGCTTATGCTAGCCCTAGACTCTAGAGATAAACACAATGTTGAAGTTATTTTGTCTCTTACAATGCAGAAGACAGGCAGAAAATGCGTCTGTGATTGATGCTATAACAGCAAGAAAAGAAAAGTAAATAGTACGACCTATTGGACGGCATATGTTTATACAAAATATGCAAACTCCAGAGCACCACAAGTACAAGACGTCGAAGGTAACGAGAAGTACGGAAGACACATATTTCAATAAATAAATTTAAATGAAGCTTGTTACGCTAAAGTATGTACTTGCCAGTACGAGACTGATAAATGTAGATACCTTAAAAATACAATAAAATCCTAAATTTTCTCCTACATATTTGGCAACTGGCTGGAGCTATGCTTGTGCTTCGACAAGCTACTGTCCACAGCACCCTGTTGCTGCAACGCAGATAAGGAACTCTTCTGAAATGTGAATCTCTTAAAGGTGTAGAAATTCATTAGAGGATGATAGCACAGTATGAAGATTCGTGTGTCCCTGAAGCAAGTGTACGGATGGCGCAGAAAGCAACCTATGTGGAAAGACGCTCGGCGCTCGGATAGAATACAACGCTTCTTAACGAAACAAAACGTTGCCGAAATGGAAGAACATATCAAGGAGAACAATCGTATTGCAGGAAACGACATAGTCACTATCTTAGATACTGTAATTGGTTCAGCACGTAATACTGTCCATGATGTGATACAACTGAATAAAGTTTCAACGAGTTCGGTTCCATGTCAGTTGACTGCTGAATTGAGAGACAGTCGCTTCGATACCTGTAAGGAAATTCTGCTTCATTTCCGTGACGAAGGTGATGGATTCCGGGACGGGAGAAGGAATACGGGCTCACTGTCAGCAATATTAAACGTAATGATCGGGCAAAGAATGGCGCTGTAGCTCTTCGCCAAAACCAAAACGTTTCTGCACTCAACCATTGGCAGGAAAAATCTAGTTTGGGGTGCTAAAGCAGTAACATTGGAGGAAAGCATTCCAGAAGTGATTAAGAGATAAAAACGCGATGCAAGAGTGGTTGCATTCACAACCAAAACACTTCCAAATCTCAGGAGTGGAAGCATTACACTTCATGGGGACTAACTCGAAGAATGACACATCTGTAAATTTTGTCTGTTATATTTGCGCGCTAAATATATAATTAAAGATTTTGTTTGACTCACCCTCGTGCAACATTAGTGACAGAAGTTGTTGGAAGTTTAAAGCAAACATGTGAATTAAAGCGCAAAAGCGCGCAAATCAGCGTAAAGTAACAAGAAATGATCTCTTGAGGAGCACACTATACTTAGCGCATTCCTAAACAGATATTCTGCTTCAATACCTATGCTTAACATAATTATGAAATGGATTAATGAATATAGCAAAAAAGAACGTTCGAAAATCGGACTTATAAATACGGAAAAAGCATAAAAATCATAATACCTGTTGGAAGACAAAGAGAGTTTCAGAGCATCGTTTGGAATTTAACTTTACCGATGGAGTCAAAAGCTGGGCCGGCCGGAGTGGCCGAGCGGTTAAGGGCGCTACAGTCTGGAACCGCACGACCGCTACGGTCGCAGGTTCGAATCCTGCCTCGGGCATGGATGTGTGTGATGTCCTTAGGTTAGTTAGGTTTAAGTAGTTCTAAGTTCTAGGGCACTTATGACCACAGCAGTTGAGTCCCATAGTGCTCAGAGCCATTTGAACCATTTTCAAAAGCTGGCAGTAACAGTAATCAGTAACAACAAACAGACTTAAACAGAGATAGCACATTTCTTACCACATAAACTCATACGCCTAGGAGACAGAGATAATCTGGAGGAAATGAAATTGATTCAGAAACAGCATTCACAACACCCACATTGTGCAACACTGAGGACAAAATTTTAAACGGTCTGCGCATGCATGTCTACGCATACGTCAAGTGGGACTTTGTTTGCTTGTTTGTCGTCGTAGTATATTCCAGGCTTCTGATGTTATGGCACTCGACGCCTGAGTGTTGTTCGGTGAAGAGCACTCCATAAACCACACCCAGGCTTCCTGTCAAAGCCGTCTGCTGCCCTCTCAGATCGCGCGCATACATTCCTGTACACTCGATGTGCAACGAGATCGACGTGTATGGCAACACGGGAACCAGAATTAGCGTTAACCAATTTTGTGCACAGGAACAAGATCTGGAAATGAAACACTTGACCTGTATTTATAATATTCTGTTCTCAAAATTATATCGTGAAACTTTGCGTATCTCCAAGCAATTCATCACATTATTTCTGGAAATGGACTAAACAACATTTATTGATGAAAGTGGAAGGTGATTTTGCTACAAATACAGCAGCCAATGGCGGTTTAATATCTCGAAATATTTTTTCCGTTAGGGTCATTTAAAAAATTCTGCAGACCGTAAAATTATATTCTAGAATCTTTTTACCTCTTAAAATGGTTTACAAGGCCTTCAGTGTAATAACCATTCTTCTGATTACCAGCTACCCAACTTTTTGGCAAGTCTTGTACCCCAATTAATACGTCATCCCTCCTGATATCCCTAGTTACATCGGTCACAACATCAGGACATTCCTCAATGATCCGAATACGCTTCACTCGCAGTGGTTTCCTTAGCTTTGGAAGCAAATCAAAGGCTCAGGCCTAGTGTAAGGATCGTAGGGTGAATGGGGAAAGATTTTTCATCAACACTTCTACAACACTCGGCGGTCGGCAATATGCGGTAGTGCGTTATCATGCAGAATGAGCTTTCCAGCTACGGAAATATCGGACTTCCTTTGCCGAATCTTTGACAGCAATCCGTTTCTAACAAGGGAACCTCCCCATCGCACCCCCCTCAGATTTAGTTATAAGTTGGCACAGTGGATAGGCCTTGAAAAACTGAACACAGATCAATCGAGAAAACAGGAAGAAGTTGTGTGGAACTATGAAAAAAAAAAAGCAAAATATACAAACTGAGTAGTCCATGCGCAAGATAGGCAACATCTAGGAGAATGTGAGCTCAGGAGCGCCATGGTCCCTTGGTTAGCGTGATTAGCTGCGGAACGAGAGATCCTTGGTTTAAGTCTTTCCTCGAGTGAAAAGTTTTCTTCTTTTATTTTCGCAAAGTTATGATCTGTCCGTTCGTTCATTGACGTCTCTGTTCACTCTAATAAGTTTAGTGCCTTTGTTTCGCGACCGCACCGCAAAACCGTGCGATTAGTAGACGAAAGGACGTGCCTCTCCAATGGGAACCGAAACATTTGACAGCAAGGTCATAGGTCAACCGATTCCTCCACAGGAAAACACGTCTGATATATTCTATACGACACTGGTGACCGCACGTGCGTCACATGACAGGAATATGTTGTCGACTCACCTAACTTGTACACTTGGCGAAGGAGTAAAAGGATTCTTCTACCCTGCCCGATTTAGGTTTTCTTGTGGATGTGATAATCACTCCCAAAAAAGTGATGAAAACATAAGAGTTTGTCACATAAACTGCAACAAATGACTGCAACGGTTTCACAGTCGCACAGTTTTCCCTGTGCTCTGTCAAAACATATGTTTTTAGCGTTTTCAAATTTTTCCGTGTGTATACCGTCAAATCCTGCATGCGTCCAAGAAAATCTGAACATGTTCTGGAATTTTGGAGAGCGAAGTTGATTATGTGCTAGTGCCTGAACTTTGATAATTGACACACGATCACGTAAACAATACTGCTCTCTGTACCTGTCCAGCATCTCAAAATCATAGAATCTTTTCACAAAATATTTCACGGACGGACGGACAGATAATAATTGTCTGAGAAAAAAAATTTAACTTTTCACTCGAGGGAAGACTTGAACCAAGTACCTCTAGCTCCGCAGCTGCTCACGCTAACCACGGGACCACGGTGCCACTGAGCTTACACTTTCCAAGTTGTTGCCTATTTTGCGCACGGACTACTCAGTTCCTATATTTTGTTTATTTCTTCCACGCAACTTCTTCCTTTTTTCTCGATTGATCTGTGTTCAGTTTTTCAAGGCCTATCCACTGTGTCAACTTATAACTAAATCTGAGGGGGCTGCGATGGGGAGGTTCCCTTGTCAGAGAGTCCGTGTAGTATCGCCCTATTACTGTGATTCCCTTGGACATTCTGTATGTTGCTATTACTCCGTTATTGTTATAAGGTGTAATCATCATCGGCATGACTTTGGACCGTTGGAGAAACAATTTTTTAGCCGAGGAAAGATGTTTACACAGGAAGGACTGTAAATTCCATGCTGTTTCAAAATTAGGAATGTAAGTTTCATCTACGGCCAAAAGACTGTTTTAAATCTAATATTCCTCTGCCTAGTAGTGATGTAGCGATTATTATGTGATTTTCTTGAGCTTTGCTTTTTGGTCTTTACTGGGAGGATGAGGAATCCATTTTGTAGATACTTTTTCTCCATTCTCGGTAATTATTCTGAACAATGAAGACACAGACATGTTTGCTTCATTTTGCAGATTTTTCGGGAGTTTTGCGTCTTTCTTTTTGCGACATTTGGTCAATAATTTCAGGAGAAGTTTAATCTGTGACCGTAAGTGTAGTATGTTACAGTTACTGGCCGTCCATTCCCTCGGTTATCTTCAATACTTGTCCAGCCTCTGCGGAACGAAAAGCCCATCTTGACAATGCGCTTCGATCCAGTACACTACCGCTACAAACTTCAGCAAGAATCTTGGGAATTTCAGTATGTCTTTCTCCATGCAAACGTGCAGTTTTGCTCTAAGTCCGCAGGTCATTACATGACATTTTACCTGAGACATCTTCTCTCTCCATTTTCAATCTCAATGTCTTACTCAGAACATAAATTATCATAGAAGTGTGAACACGTGGCGCTTCACACTCGGAAATCGTTCCACTGTTACAGAAGCGCATGTGCTCTGGGAAGAACTTTTGAAGTGGCTCTTGTACCATGACCTAGCTTTCAACTCAATATAGGCTAATTGTCAGGATACAATATTTCTAGAAGCACATGCATGGAGTTGCAATGAGTCGTGAAACACATTTTATCTAGTGTTTCGGTACAAATTTGCAGTTTCGTTTTTGCGATGTGTAGCTGGAGTCATCCTAAGTAAATTCAGCTTACATGGTCTTTCGTGTGAGGCCCAATATCGACGGAAAGCGTCGTTTTCTCTCCCGGTAGAAACAAAATGATTTTTAAAACGGGATTTTGCGTGCCCATTCTGTAACAGTTTGCTCTACTGCGATATTGTTTTATCGACTGTGTTAAGAGAGACGGTAAAGAAACTTGAATAGCCACTACACCAACAGCGACAGTACTCCCGATTGTATCCCCAGCTCGTGGTGTAGTGGCTAGCATTGCTGCCTCTGGATCATGGGGTCCTGGGTTCGTTTCCCGGCCGGGTTTGGGACTTTCTCTGCCTGGGGACTGGGTTTTAGTGTTGTCCTCATCATTTCATCATTATCATCATCATCATCATTCGTGACAGTGACTAGACTGGATTGAGAAAAATATTGAACTGTTTAAAAATTGGGACTTTGCATGGGCGCTGATGACCGCGCAGTTGAGCGAACCACAAACCAAACTCCATCATCATCAACCACCGATTGTAAAAACTAAATTGGAAATATCTGTCGAAACACGATCGGAAATGCGCCTAACGACCCTTAAGAGACACGGGGAATATTATGTGAAGTGTTCATTTGCTTTCTTCGTTTAACTACAAGGGAGATAGCGGTGGTTGTAAAAACACCATTACTGTTGGGCTCCCAGAATATCTTTATAATGGATTTGACAAGGAGGATGGCTTAAGGAAATAAGAGAGGATATGGAAGAACTGGAAATAACTCTGGATGATTTGCAGAACAAAACGCCAAATTTAAAGAAGTTGAGGGACACAGAAATAAGATTTAAACCAAAAATTGACAAACGACATACGATGAAAAGGGTATTTACAGAAAAGGAACGACGAAAAGCATCGGAACGAATGAAGAGATACTGGGCCACTCGGAAGGGGAAAATACCAAAGAAGAGGACCAGAAATGATTGACTGAAGTGGTCCAATGAGGCCGTAAAAGCAGAAGAAGAAGGATAAGAAGGATTCGAATTTCACACAATGGATTCTTAAGTTGGAGAACATTTTAATACACTAAATTCAATGTGTTGAAAACTGTTCACCGCCTCGTGACAGAGCTTTTAAAAAGATCGTTTCGCCTCCCGGAGGCATTTGAAATAGATATACAATTCCACTCGCTTCTTTTCTGCATTCTAGCGACATCGTCACTTGTGTGTACAGAGTCCTCGAGCAACGGAGGTTTTGACGCACAATGCAAATCTACTTTGGTTTTGATAGTCTGACGCTGCTTGCAACTTCTTACTCACGTTCATTGACATACAAGTATTTTGGACTCTTTGCCATTTAGATATATATCCGTTCACCGACGTTTTGGGACTTAGCTGATTTGAAATCCAACTCTCGGGAGAATTAATATTTCAACACCCTAATGCCTGATAGTACATTATTTACGAGCAGAGTAATTTTACTTACAACATATTCAACTGCTCCACGACACCGGATTTTACAAGCAGTCGTCACCGCTTTTAACCGGTGTTGTTGCGATTAGTAGGTTAGTGGAAAATTCTATAAAGTCTGTGCAATTTCTATAGTTTAGCGCAAGGATGTCTTCAGTTTTGTATGTATAATACATTTGCAAACAACCTCGGGAAGTCTTCAGAAATTTAACAACGTTTTGAAATTTGTCGATCCTGATACGGAATTTTCAAATAACTAGCGGAGCCAACAATGGACATTGGCTTCTGGCGTGTCAGTGACTACAGCGATAACTGCCAGCATTATTTTGCAACGAAACGCATACTCCAGTCAGAAATGGTACGTGTAATAATGCTGTTGGACAGCAGGATAAACATACCTTTGTATTTTTAATTAATCTTTATTCTCATTTGGCCTTTATAGCTCTGATATTTCCCTTGTTACATTAGCATTTACAGTTTGCGATAACTTTATACACAGCGTGTAATTTTGTTAATTTGCTCGAAGTTAAGTTATATTTTGAATGTACACGGCGTTTACAGGTCGCAGAGAGAATCATGGGGAATGATCAGATAAATTATTATTAGGCTTTAGTTATACCATCGATGACAATTTCAGTACTGATCAATGGCGACGTCTGACTGTGGATGAATGGTGAAAGGAATCATCAGTTTCATAAATAATGTAGGCATTTTTTTGAAACGATTTAGAGAAACCACAAAAACCAATTGTGAATGAGCTTGATGCTTATAAATTGCAGAGCGAAGTCATGATGAAATATCAGCTGGAGAATGATGAGAGTTTAGTTTTCCACCGCCGACGACTTAGTTGTAGATAGATCACAACGTATGTCTGTGGCGTAATGGCGAAAGGACGCAGCATTTCCGAAAGTAACATCCTACTTTTATGTAAACCAATTTAAGGAAACTGAAAGCAAGGTAAATGTGGGTGGGGAGACTGGGAGTTGAACGTACGTTCTACCGAAAATTTGTCCAGTCCCGTACTACAGCGCCACCTTTTTCTGTAAAACCAAAATCCGTTAAGACCATCAACGCAATGAGTGATCAAAAAATCGTAGGGTTTTCTCGCTATAGAATACGAGAAACAGATAAGCCGTTACCCGAAATAACCGAAACTGCGAAGCTAGCGTTGTTCGCTGAACTATGGGTCAGCTATTTGGATCCATGCTCCAAACCTGTGTTCAACCACCTTGTTACAGTGTACCTTCCGACTTCATTATCGCTTCTGTTTGGGCGATGGCAGTCGAACTGTCACATGAGCATTTTTATTGGCTGAAATAAAAGAACGTGTTCAAATGTCATTCGCTGGGTTAACAAGAAGAAAAGCAGAAAATATAGTCTCATCAGAGATTCCGTGTAGTTTATAAGAAATCCGAGATGCACAGATCGCTTGTTCGAACTTTATCCATTACGGCGGCGTGGCGATTTTTTTAAAGTCTACCGCGTGCTACGTATAAGTGATGTTCGATATTCTGGAATAAGACAGAAATGATCATATGAAACAAAACGTCAAGTAAACATGGTCTCTAAACCACATGCCTTAAGAGCTATGAGCAATTCTTGACTTTCGATGCTGTGGAACAAATCTCTTCTACTGGAAATAGAATGGACGAAATCAAGAAAAATAGTCCAGTAAACTTGTGCTCTAAAATGCATACCTGAAGAGCTATGCGCACTTGTTCATTTTCTCTACTTTGAAAAGCCACTCTTCTAATGAACAAGTGCTCAAACTTTTAAGGGATGCTTTTTAGAGAACATGTTTACGGGACTTTTTTCCCTTGTTTCGGTCCATACTACCACTTCGAAAATATGGAAAGCAAAGAGCTTGCAGTAGAAGAGATTTGTTTCACTGTATCGAAGATCAAGAACTGCTCCTAGCCCTCAAGGTATGCGCTTTAGAGCCCATGTTCTTTCTTTTTTTTTCCGAACGATCATTCCTGTCATATCCCTGAAGTTTGACCAACACCTCAGAAACACCCGTCGGCAAGGTAACTCCGAGTGTTCGGTCAGTGGGTTAGCTGCCCTCTGCCATAAAGAAAGTGAGTTAATGGATGAACGACGAACTGAAGCAGGTGTCTTGCGACGACTGCGCCATGAGCAGATGCAACGAACGAAAACGAACAAAATGAGATTAAAAAGAAACACCCCGTACATGAGTTTCAAAAGTTCTAAATTCAGAAACACTGTGTAATGCTGACAAATATGTTCAGAATACTGACACACGATTTGGATAGTGCAATACGTACAGCTTGCCTTTTTCTTGCACGTATCCTGCAAATCATGTATGAAGGACAACAAGCACACTTCATATTCCAAGATTTCTAGGAAAATTTGACACGATAACTGTAGATCATTGACGTAGGTCCAAGCATACGGTTTAGCTTCCCAGACATATGAGAGGCTCGAAGAGTTTGTAAGTAATACAACCCAGTACGTTTTCCTCGATTGCGAGTGTTCACCAGAAGCAATATTATCGTCGGGAGTGCCGCATATTAGTCTGATAGTATTTTCTTTATTCTTAAATGAACTGATGGATAGCATGTGCAGCAATTTACGGCTATTAGCTGATGACGCTGTGGGATATGGAGAACTCTCGCTGAGGGACTGCAAGAGACAGAATTTCTATTTGATGCAATGAAGGGCATCTTTCTCTGAATGTAGGTATATGTAATTTCTCGCAGACGACTGGGAAAATGATACTGTGATGATTGAATATGACAGTCATGGTGTGCTGCTTGATACGGCCATATTAATTAAATATCTAGGCTCACTGTTGCAAAGTGATGCGATACAGAAAGAGGACGTAAATTGTGTGGTACGTAAGGCGAAAGGTCAACTTCGATTTATTGGGAGAATTATAGGAAAGCGTCGCTCATCTACAAAGGGGATCGCATATACGTAGAACAGTTCTGCGACTCAGGATTGATTAGGGTGTTATGGATCCCCACAAGGAAAGAATAAAGGAAAACGACGAAGAAATTCAGAGGCGTACTGCTGGATTTATTACCGGTATGTTCGATCAACCTGAGAGTATTACGCAGATGCTCTGTGAATTCAGATGGGAATCTGTGGAGGGAACTTCTTTTCGTAAAACGCTGTTCAGAGAATTTAGAGGACAGTCGTTTCAAGGTAACAGCAGATCGTTTCTGCTGCCGCCAACACGCAATTTACTTAAGGGTTGAGAAGCCAAGATAAGAGAAATTAGGACTCGTACAGAGGCATATACACGGTCGCTTTTCCTTCGCTCCATATGTTAGTGCAACGGGAATGGAAATTACTAGTCGTGTCACGTAGTATCCTCCACCGTACGTCATATGGGTTACGATACGTTTCTGGAGACGCAGATGTACACAGATTCCAAAAATTAAAGCAACAAACGGATATTTTGCAAAGCTGCTTTATTTTGCCACAAAACAGTATGAAATGTAGAAACAGTATCAATAAAACAGAATGTAAACAACTGCAACAAGCAGAACAACATATGAAAATGTTCATCGCTTGTTTTAACTTAACAGATTTGCACTTACATTCCGACAACTTGTTAATGTGCTCACTAATGGTTGTTACCACCTCTGGCAGCAATAGAGGCCTGACAGCGGCGGGACAGGCTGTGAATAACGTCATGAATGTCGTGTTGAGGCAATAACGCCCATTCTTCCTGCGGAGCTGCTCGAAAGTCTTGGAGAGTAATTAAGGATTTTGACGTGATGCAACCTGTCTCCCTAGTGCATCCCAGACAATTTCAGTGGGATTCAGACCGGTGGAGCGAGGGGCCTAGGTCATGTTTGTAATATCTTCCATATCCAAGAAAGCTTCACACACTCGTGCAATATAGGGTCAAGCCCTATTGTCCATTCAGGCGAAGTCGAGATGCACAGCACCTCGCAACAACCGTACATGAGATCTGAAAACCTCGTCACGGTACCTGACAGCAGCTAAACCTTTCCCATTCACCTCTAGAAATTTATGAAAAGGTGTTAGGGATGTCAACTTAAACCCCGCTCAAACCATTAGTGAGCCTCTTCGATATCTGTCTCCTTCCACAATTTTCAGTTCTCAAAATCGTGTTACACATTGCCTTCAGATGCAAATCCGTCGGGAATCACTCCAGACCAAACCGGGGCTTACCTGTGGAAAGAAAGTTGGTCCATTCTTCGGCTTTCCAGGTGGGTTGTTGTCGAGTCCACTCTAGATGTTCCTTCTGTAAAGATGCGTTAGAGACACACATACAGCTGGTCTGTGACAATGAAGACCACTCTGTCGGAGGCCTCTCTACACTGTTTGACCCTGTATAACACGTCCAGTGAATTCTGTGAGATCCGATGCCAGCTGCTGCGCAGTACTAAGGCGGTGCCATCATACTTTTACAGACAAATAATGGTCCTCTCTTTCTGATATCACACGTGGTCGGCCTTGCACTGGTCTCCGTGATACAGTTTCGGTCTCTATAAACCGTCGTCACATCCGAGAAACAAAAGACCGATTCACGTGAAGCTATCGGGCCCCACGAGTTTGCGACTGTCCTGCATCCATTCTTCCCATTGCCTTCCACTGCAGGGTCTGGTAGGTGTCTTCTCTCTGCCATAGTGCACTGTTTGTGACTGTGTACACAGAAGTTGTCAATGTGGGACCACCTGACAAAAATTACTCCCTGTGACAGATGCCCTGACGTCATCGTTGGCGTGATTTTCCATTGGCCGAAATGCCATCTTCCGTGCAGAACACGATCGTACGGACATCTGTTGACAGTTCGCGCGATTATCCCTTGAGCTAAAAACAGGATAGAGAAACTGGGGACTGTTGGTTTAATTTTGGACACCACTGTAGATGTGGTGCAGTGTTCAACCAGTCACGTTAATATTATGGAAAGGTCACTCAGTGACTGAAACAGAAGAAGGCTGACACCGAGAGCAACGTGAAAGTACGTGACACACATAAATAATTTTCATATAAAACAATATTTATCGCTTCAGCTCTTCTAGTATTAACAGATGCAGGGTTGGTTGTGTCACGTCCGCAATGAAGCAAAAACAGTTACATAGCCACGGCGGCGGCGGTGGTGGCCACGGTGACAGGTGGCCTGCGACAGGCGCGGCTGCGACTGCCGGAATGAGCGACGGCTCCATCTGCAGCCGGGGATCGTTACCGCGTCTAACGATGACTGATGGACGCGCCTCCATCGCGTGTGTCGTGTTACACCGTGAACCACCACCTGAGGGGCACGGCGGCAACGGCATCGTGGTGCGGCAGCTGGGGTGCTAATGTGAATTTATAATAGGCTCGGGGTCCCCTCGCCTGCTCGCCAATATACCATAACCCATCATTTGAAGTGTGCCGCTAATGTATAAGAGGTACTGCTACACGTTTACGAAATGAAATAAAAGATTTACAACTGGCCAATATTCTGTACAGTCTGGTGAATGGAACTTAAGGGTCCACTGGAAAAAGGGGTAAGTCAGTTGTCAATTTTTCAGGAAAAACCTTCTGTACCAAATGCAATTTTTAGCCAGTCCTCTGGAAATTTATGTCTACTGTAGCCTTACTTATAGTCATTAGATACCTCTAGAAGGTTTTAGTATAAACGTACTGTAACAACAACAAAAATATTACATCGAATAACTTCAATTTTTTGTAGGGAAAAGGGGGTTAGTTATCATAAAAGTGGGAACGTCAGTAAATCCCGCTAATTCGTTAACTTTGTTAGACCTAGTACAATTAAAACTAACACAAGTATTATTTAAAATGTCATTAAATAATGTAACAAACACATGTGCAAAATTTTATTATTTATGAAAAAGCCATAAAAGTCATAAGAAAGAAAATTATTGACTAGAATTAATTCTTTATAAACAGAACAAAACTTTGTAGGCCCAAACAATTTCTTAGTAAACTATGTTCATTCATTGTTTATTCGTTTCCGCTCTGGGTCTGCTTTTCAGCACTGGCACTTATTGGTTTTGTAAAAACAGTGTCATCTTGATGACAAGAGTTTCTTGTTACGCATATGTCATTTTTCCAGTTTTGGCAGCTGGGAAAAAACTGCCTAGCCTCATCTCCGGATAACATCTTTAACTGTCTGGGAACGTTTACACTCCAGCCCCAATTCAGGAGTGGATGATAAAAGATTCTGTCTCACATCGGAAAGTCGACCTGTTCCCTTCCTTATCTTCGTTCAATGTGACAGTTGGCTGAAGCTGATACTTTCCTCATGTTCATTTTCCATGTTCACTTCCACAGTTCAGTTAATACTCTACGTAAAACAAACTAAACAATTCACACAACACACAAAGCACTAACTTAACTTCTCCAACAGCTCACACTCAGCACCTGATAATCATAGACAATGCAACGTAAACAACAGCTGCAATCAGGGCTGCCAACTGACTAACCCCTTTTTTCTAGCTTCACATTGATTTACCTCCTTTTTCCGTGGATGCTATATTTTTAAACCGCTGTAACCTTCAGACTAGCTCCCTTCTATCCACGAAACAAAAACTGATGAAAGAGGCTTTTTTTTTTACTTAACCTCTTTTTCCCTTGGACGCTTCAATTGCAGTGACCAGAAACTGAATGTAATATGAATATCATCAAAATTAATATTAGGGTACGGGAAATAGTCATAGTAAACTACAAATAGAAATTATATTAGACTATGATCCAAAGTCTCCAGTATTTATATAGTTATTATTGAACGAAAATAACGACTATGGCAGAAATAATTAGGCTGTAAGATGCAGACTGGAAATATCTATATATTTCGTGAATAAAACATTCTGGATCGCTTATTAAAAGTTCTTTATTTAAGAGGCATCGGCAGCTGCCAACATGTAACAAAAATCTCGTGGTATCAGTAAAAAGGCAGGGTTCCTATGAAAGTAATACCACAACGTCTGTAGCATACTGTATAGCAAAACGAGTGTAATGGAATGTAGTCGAATTAAGTCGGGTGTTGCTGAGGGAATTAGATTAGGAATGAGACACTTAAAGTAGTGAAGTAGGTTTGCTATTTGGGGAACAAAATAACTGATGATGGTCGAAGTAGAGAGGATATAAAATGTAGACTGGCAATGGCAAGGAAAGCGTTTCTGAAGAAGAGAAATTTGTTAATATTGAGTGTAGATTTAAGTGTCAGAGAGTCGTTTCTGAAAGTGTTTGTATGGAGTGTAGCCATGTATGGAAGTGAAACATTTACGATAAATAGTTTAGACAAGACGAGAATAGGAGTTTTCGAAATGTGGTGCTACAGAATAATGCTGAAGATTAGATGGGTAGATCACATGACCAATGAGGAGGTATTTAATAGATATGGGGAGAAGAGGAGATTGTGGCACAACTTGACAAGACGAAGGGACCGGTTGGTAGGACATGTTCTGAGGCATCAAGGGATCACAAATTTAGCATAGGTGGGCAGCTTGGAGGGTAAAATTCGTAGAGGGAGACCAAGAGATGAATACACTAAACAGATTTAGAAGGATGTAGGTTCCAGTAAGTGCTGGGAGATGAAGAAGCTTGCACAGGATAGAGTAGCATGGAGAGCTGCATCAAACCAGTCTCAGGACTGAAGACCACAACAACAACAACAAGCTACATATAAGACATAAACAGTCTTGATCGAATTACATCGTTTCTTTCGTAAAACGTGTAACAAAATCAAGCGCTTGCTTTCCCTCGGTGTAAGTTGGTATAAAGGCACTATCTATCTTGGTGCATTATTGCATTCTTAGTACTTCGCCTAACCTCTGTTCTTTGCAATTACTCCAAAAATTCTCTTCGGCAGTGATGTTGTGAGGGTTTGTGGTTCTTAGAGGGACATTGTCGCCCACTCTTCTCGTACCGCACTTACCAGCTCTCATACGGTCTCAGATTGCCTTCTGTCACGATAAACACGCCTTACAGATATTCCTCATTGGTTTTTCCATGGGATTCATATCCAGTCTACTCGCAAGTCAGGGCAAGACATTGATATCTTTATCTTCCAACCACTTTCAGTTCTAACACGAACATGCATAATTACATTATCATGTTGCACATTAGACACTTGTTCCGTAGGTCCTCAGACCATCTAGTAAGTTCTGTTTCAAGGACCTCATTGTATATGTTAGAGGTCGTTGTAGTAGTCAGTCAAGAAAAATGTGTGATTTACCTTTAGATCAGAATGCTACCCAAATCATAACACTTCCACGTCCAAAATTTCAGCTCACACTTATCCGCTACTCAATTCTCAGACCATGTCAATAGCAGTGAAATCCATTCGGCCCATATAAATTAAATATCTTCCCATTACTGAAGATCATTTTATCCCATTGTGAAACCAAGGACGTATGTTTTTTAACAAACTCAAGTCTAGCCGAGATTTGTTTGGGTATTAGAGCAGGTGTCTGGAGTAGTTTCTTGAATGCAAGATTTTGGCATTTCACAAAATTTGTGACTGACGTCTGACAGTTATTATCAACTGTAAATCAGCAACAAGTTGAGAAGAGTATTGATTTGGGCAATAGCTTTCCTCATAAGGAATCACTTAGATGTCTCAAATAATACTTTAACTAGACCACATTTTGTGTTCTGTCCATGTCGTGCTCCCAATCCTATAATAATTAGCAATCATGTACTTGAATGGTTCAGCTTTATGGCGATTTGATAATTAGAGAGTCCCATTTCCTTGTTCACACCAACTTTTGCTTTTTCATCTCATTATAGCGCCTTTCTGCGTGGCTTTGCCGCAATTATGCTTTATGCACATAACATGCACTCTCACTAATGGTATCTTTATCTGCAGTAGAGGCTCACACACACACACACACACACACACACACACACACACACACACACAATCACACACACACACGAACACCAACAGAGCCGATTGCCTTAATACTGAGTTCCAACCTCTACCACATGATTCGTTAATGTCATGTTATATACGATACTACTGACATCAAATACAGTTTCATTTGATTGAATTTATCAGTATACTGAATCTTATACATTAAATACACACTGTGCACAAATATTCCAACTGACAATGTTAATGTTCCTACGAATATCGGTGCCTTTATTCTGATTTGCAATACTGTAGTACTGGCACTGAATTTTCTTTCATAAATTCTAAGCTTCTTGTTATTTGTTAATGGTAGTAGCCGAAACAGCATAGTAAATAACAGAATTTTGATAAGCGATCCAGACGGTTTCAATCACAATGATATTGTACAGGAAATTCATTTCGTTGATTAATTTTAACATTAAGTTCTTTTGACAATAAGAGAAACACCTTAACGTGCAATATAATTTTAAGTGTTGGAAGCCTTGTCTAAAAAAATTTTCTCTAGATCTTATCCTTAGAAGGAAATAAAGTGTTTTCGACAAACAATATAGACAAGAACAGAATCTATCAAATGTGGTGTTACAGGAGAATGATGTATATCTGATGAGGACATCGGTTGCTAATGACGAGCTACTGACTCGAATTGCGGAAAAAAGAGACGTATAGTACAATGTATGAGAAAGATGCATAGTTTGATAGGTTATCCTGAGGTGTAGGGAAATAAATTTTCGTAACGGACGGACAAGTGAAGAGTAAAATTCATAGTGGGAGGCTACGGCCTGAATTAAATATGCACCCTCTAACAAATTAAGTGACAATACATGTGCAAAGATGAAGAGAGACCATAAGCTAGGGTAGAGAGCTGTGTCAACCTTGGTACTGGACACAACAGCAATGACAACAAAAACATATACAAGTGTCTCTCCTTTCAAGTCCCAATTAGAAGACGGGGAGAATAAATTCCTGTAAACTTGCGTGTCAGTTCCTTTTGAAGTCTGACCAGCTGAAAGGGATTAATAGGCTGAGGCTGAAATAATTAGTGGTTTCTGCTGCGAACGTTTTCTCACGGAAATTTCAAGTTCAATTTTGCGAAATACAGGTCGCTATTCTTCGATTGCCTACCGTTCCATATTTTCGACAAATTCTTTTAGACCTGGCCGCCAGTCAAACAACCATTTACCGATCTACTCTCCTTCTATTCAGTATATATGCCCTCCTTGTTGTTATAGTTCCTCATGGAGATACTCTGCAATGCTCTGAATTGTTTTTCCTAAGCAATTCTGGTGTCACTACACAGTGTTAGTTACCAGTTTCCACTAATAACGGCAGGCCTATAATTTCCTTTTCCACCAATTTTAAGTGATCATACCAATCCATACTATTAAGTTTTGTAAATAATATCTGACTCTATTTATGACATGCTCTTTCGGTAATGAAATGCTGCTACAGTTAATGAATGCCATGAACTGCACGACTTTACAGTCTCCTACAGTAAGTAATAGTAGCCACTCTTCCATACAATCACATTCTTGCCAAGCTATAGCAGGATATTATTATTAAAGAGGTGACCTTCACGATTAAAATATCACTATCATAATACATTACATAAAAAATGACGTTTCAATAGAACTTACATGTGAGTACCAAACCTTATTTCTGGGTTCGGCTGGTATGTCTGATTTTGCCGTGAACTGTGCAAACATTGCACAGGATGTCTGGTAAAGATATGTGGATTAAAGTTTGTTGAGTTGACAAGGGAGAATATCTCCGAAAAAGTTAAGTTCACAACATATGGTCATATGGGCTGTAATCTTCCAGCAGATGTCTGTTTAGATTTCAATGACCAACAAATTGTCAGTAAGTTTCAGTTGTAATGATTTAAGGATGCTCTTCATGGAGTCATCATAGTCTTCAAATAGTCTCGAAACTGAAGGCAGCTTCTAACGAAATTTAATAATTTAATTATTTCACTTGATTATCTATTTATTTTTCCGATATTATCTTAGCCACGAAAGCTTCCCCATATGGACTAATAAAACAGGCAAAGATCTTTTGTTTACTTAATAAAATGGAATACTTAAAGCCGTCCTAGCGAAGTTTTTCGTTATAAGGCTACCAGTTTCGATGCTGAAGTACACTATCTTCAGGCCTTAACGAAGGCTGAGATGTTAACTTCACCCGAAATGCGCTTCCGTCAGTGACCGATATTTAGGAACTGATTTTAACTGACTACCTGCAACAAAGACTTTGTGTCTTCAACCATCAATTACCAACTGACTGACGAACATTCAATATAGAAAGTAAATAGATACGAGTCAGCGATGTTGTTCTGTTCTCATAACTTGCAACACGAGACAAACGAAAACAATGGCAAGAAGAATGAATAGTTCTTCTCTTCATTACGCAAACTGCCTCTTAGGTGTTGTGAGATTTAACGAAACATATCACCATACTTTCGCATACACATGTTAGTGCAAATCCAGTTTGAAAATATGGGATTTTTATTCAAAGGAATTGTTTCAGTCCCCTAAAAATATTCACGGGTATTCCAGTGCGCCTATGTGACAGATTACAAGCAGGGGAACGTCACTATACAAATTTGAAGCAGACATCCTCAGCTCCAATAAATTCAACCGTACCCGTCAGTTCTGCATTTATATCCACACTAACCACACCCGTACGATACGTCTACAGATCGTAAATATTATTGTACCACATACTGCTTTTTTCTTCCCGTTCCATTCACCTATGGAACGGAGGGCTAGTGACTGCATCAATGCCACTACACACTTTGTAATTTCTCTAATCTAGTCAACGCAATCCCCAGAGGAACGATACATCAGACGCTGTAGTATAGTCCTACATTTGTCTACACTAGCTCTTTGTACGTAGACTTTCGAGGAATAGTTGAGGTAAATGTTGGAGTCCGTCGTTTCAGATCTGTCAATATTTCCGTGACATTCGTGGTTGAGATATGTCAGCTATCATTCATATTGCCCTTCTTTGCATACGCTTAGTGTCCCTTCATATCTTACTTTTTGTGGGTCACCCACTCTTGAGCAATATTCTGGGATGATGTAAGATAATCTCATTTATTGTTCCGTCTCAATTGCACATTTCTATTTAGATTACATGTTTCGATCACTCTGGATGGTCTTGGGTAAGAATAAGTTCTAAGTACTTGCGTCAACACATTTTGGCCACTCAGTATCACATGCCAGAGTACAATACTATAAAATACATTATATTGTTTCATAGGATACTAAGTTTGTCCGTCTAGTGGCGTGTGCAGTTTTACATTTCAGAACACTGAAAAAGTTGCTATAATTGCACCACTTCGAAATCTTAACGGGGACAGAACGTCTGTGCATTTTTCTTCACATCATTATCACAAATTAGTGCAGTCACAGGCTTTATAACTGATATTGGACAGAATGCGCCACTTCACACACCCCTGAGGCTACATTTCCATATGTAGACGGCTCTCCAATTCCACCAAATACTTATTGTCCACATAATTTACAGTAAGTCGTACGCAGAACACCCACTGATGTGAAGTTCGGCGGCAACTTCTATAGCAGATATTCGCAGCATCATCTGTACGTGAAGTGGAGTTCGAGACCTATTTGGAGTTTACACCGAGCATTGACAGAGAGACGTTATGTTTGCTGGCACAGCTAATGGGCCGTGGCGATTACGAGTATGTGTGCGCTTGAATAGGGTGGCAGTTTTAGTTAAAGGGCCATAGCTGCAACGAGTACGGCCCGTGTCATCTGGTAATTTCCCGAATGTCACCGTTTTGCCTGAGGATTTTCATCGCGGCAAGAGAAGGAGAGTGCAAACGAATAAACGGTGAACATTACAGTTTGAAACGCAAACACTTGTCACCTTTGGTATTAGTGTACACCACCGATAACTCTAAATTGCGAGTAAAATATCTCCCGCTTCATTAGACCGTCTAGTACAACAACCGTATGCATAATATTTGGATTAAAAATTGTCATGGTTGCAGCTTATTCTCTTATTAACAAAGCGTTTCGCCTTCGTGGGGCTTCTTCATATTATCTACAACGAATAAAAAAAAATAAGCAAAAAATACGGTATGTTCCTAGCATGCAATATTCTAGATCTGAGTAAGGAATTGCTACTAACTTTAAGGTTTTGGCGATAGTAACATTTCCTTAGCCACATATGGAATTGTACTTCGCTAGGACTAGACGTTTTTTGGGTTATTTCATTATGCCTACAGATAATCTGAAGATGACCCACGTAGGCGAAACACGTTGTTAATAAAAAAATAAACTACAGTCAAGACTGTTTTTAAATCTAATTTCTTATGATGTCACGTTATCGAACAGTATTCTGTTCAGTCTATATTGTCAATGATACACTCTGTGCCCAGATGGTTTCCAATTTTGTCATTTTGGTTTCGGCTAAGTTTCTTTATTTGTTGGTACGACATGTTCTGAGGCATCAAGGGATCACCAATTTAGTATTGGAGGGCAGCGTGGAGGGTAAAAATCGTACAGGGAGACCAAGAGATGAATACACTAAGCAGACTCAGAAGGATGTAGGTTGCAGTAGTTACTGGGAGATGAAGAAGCCTGCACAGGATAGAGTAGCATGGAGAGCTGCATCAAACCAGTCTCAGGGCTGAAGACTACAACAAAATATATATATATATATATATATATATATATATATATATATATATATATATATATATATGCTTGCTAAGTGTTCATGCTTAAAGTTATTTTAAAATTAAATAATGTAAATATATCAATATACTTCGTACCTATGCTATTGACTAAGATTTGGGAACTGTTACCCTTAGAGAGATTTTAGCTAAATCGTGATTCATGCCAAGCAAGGTGCTTTTCGAATAGTACTGTGGTAAAACTGTTTAAATCTTTTAACGCTTGCTATTTGTTCAAACATTTATAAAAATTTAGTTATTTGCGTTATAGTTAAGAGTAGTATTTTATTCGTTGGGGCTTCTGATTTAGGTTCTGTTGCAGTTTCATTACTTGGTTTTCAGATTACTTTACCCAAGAAAGTTTTTTCCATCATTTAGTGTGTAAAGCTGACATTACCTCGTTTTATATCCGACACCTTTGTTCTTACGCGTGTTTTACAGTACTGAGAGTGTGATTTGCTATGTATCATAATTAACCTGTACTAGACAGTCCACTACGTGTTTGGAGGTCGGGTCCAATGGTTATTTTGAAGCTTATGAGCAGATAGATTCCATATAGGAATTGTATCGATTGTAAAGTTTACATCATACATGTCCTAACGGAAAATAATTGTTTATCCTGGTGACCTTTATTGTTTTTTTCTAGTTGGCCATTTTAATTAGAGTTATTTTATGAAATAAAATTTTGTAAATATTGTACACAGTTGTTTATCGGCGTGTGTATCTGGCTCCCTCAATTACTGAAATGAATTTTCTATGTTATGGTGATTCCGAAATTGCTCAGTGGCAAGTGTGTCAACTGATAACAACGAATGGTAGTGTTAATAATATGGCACCACCTGCTATTTGAACAATGGTGTTTTCGTTTTTGTCAACTTAATGCGCACACATTATAAAAGTATATTTTGTATCTATGTGTATATGTTAGACATCTCCTCATAAACTACTAAATCAATTTTAACGATACTTGATGCACGTATCACTTATTACTAGGAAACGAGCATTCTGGGGTAAGAGCCATGTGCCGCTCAAAGGGACTGAGATTGAAAAGAGGCGTATCTCCCAACGCGCAAATATCTAAAGTATATTAATCCAGTATTTGAGAATTAGAGAACTTTCCCGACTTGCTACTAACTATTCACTTCACCTTTACGAGGGCTGTTCTAGCTTACACTCCCCCACAAAATGATGAGACGTAAAAGGGTACCGCTTGATACGCTTTCACTCTAACTCTACTCACAGAAAATTTTCAGACAGTATCCACATACAGCACTGACTGCAGCTGCAAAAATATATTGTGTGTCGCATTGTTCAGGAGATACTAAGTCACGAAAACTGAGATGCGACGGAAACGGTCGCACCATGCTTGGTGTTTTAATTTATTACTTATTTACTACTAACTCTATTGACAACATTTCACACGCAGTAGCTCCAAATACCAATGAATGTAGCTGCAAAACTGTGTCTCTGTGCGATTCATAGTTCAGGAGACGTGACGTCATAAAAATGGTTCAAATGGCTCTGAGCACTATGGGACTTAACATCTATGGTCATCAGTCCCCTAGAACTTAGAACTACTTAAACCTAACTAACCTAAGGACATCACACAACACCCAGCCATCACGAGGCAGAGAAAATCCCTGACCCCGCCGGGAATCGAACCCGGGAACCCGGGCGTGGGAAGCGAGAACGCTACCGCACGACCACGAGATGCGGGCGTGACGTCATAAACACTAAGCTTCATGAGTAGGTGAAATATATGTGACACGTGCGAACCTACACTAAGCCACCATTAAAAAACTTTTCCTAAACTCCCAGGTCGATTTCAACCAGACTTGGTACACAGGTTACTTATTAACTGGAAATAAATACTGTAACAGTAGGAACCAACAACTTCCTATTGGGATGAGGCTGAAAATGTTGTGTTTTAGAAAGAATGGGGAAGGAGCATATGGACCGACAAAGAAGGAGAAGAGGGAGGTGGACAGAGAAATTGAAGAAGATATGAACACAGAGAAACAGAAGAAGGATAGGAAGAAGGAGAAGTAGGAAATGGAAAGAGACACAGGGAGAGGTAGCAGAGAGGAAGGAGAGGAATATATTAACATAGAGAGTGGCAAGTGGATATCGGAATGGAAAGGGTGAAGTAGGATAGGGGCAAGGAGTGGAAGGGTGTAAGGGGTGGACAGAGAGGATGGGCGATATGGACAGAGACGAGGCTGAGGAGGTGATGGACAGAGAAAAGAGGTGGAAGGAGATATATATGTAACGTATATTTTTCTGCCAATCCATTATCAGGCCTTATGGCCTGTTCCCCTATCACCACTCTCTCTCGGCCTTCCGAGAACTCTTCTTCCAAAAGGTTTCTGTTCCATTGATCGTTGAGGGACTCACTCAGGTAATGTATGCAATCCATACTCTTTCTGATCCTTCTTTCATTGGATTACTTTTGAGCTTAAAGGTATGCCCAGTTCCTTCATATTTTTATTTCCCTTTGTGTCTTCTAACGTGTAGCCTTTCATTTATCTAAGGAATTTCATTTCCGATGTTTCAGACAGACTTAGGTCTTTTGATCCCAACGGCCAGCATTCTGCATCATATACACTAAGGCGACAAGTCATGGGATACTTCTTAATATCTTGTCTTATCTCCTTTTGCCCGGCGTAGTGTAGCAGCCCGATGTGGAATGTACTGAACAAATCGTTAGAAGTTCCTGCTGAAATACTGAGCCGTGCTGCCTCTATAGCAAAAGTGTTACTATTGCAGGATTATGGGCACGGATTCACCAGACGTTCATGTCCCATAAATGTTTTATGTGATTCATGTCGTGCGATCTGGGTGGCCAAACCATAAAGTAGAAATGTTGAGAGTGTTCTTCAAACTTGTCGCGAGCAGTTGTTTCCCACTGACAAGGCGCATTTTTAATCATAAAGATGTCATCGTAGTTTTGAAACACGACGTCCATGAATGGCTGCAAATGAAATAGCCGAACATAACCATTTCCAATCAACGATCGGTTCATTTGGACCAGAGGTCCCATTCAGTTTTAAGTAAACACTGCCCACAACATTATGGGTGTTAAAGAAGGTACTAGCGTATTGAGTAGGTTCACAGATATGTCAGTGGCTGGAAGACTTCTTAAGTTATAGAACCCAGTATGTTGTCCTCAACGGTGAATGTTCATCAGAGACAGGAATGCCCAAGTGAAGTGTGGTAGGATCGTTATTATTGCATACAGATAATGATTTGCGGATAGGGTAGGCAGCAATCTGCGATTGTTTGCTGATGTTACAGTAGTGAGCAGAAAGGTGTCGAAGTTGAGTGACTGTAGAAGGATACAAGATGACTTAGTAAAATTTTATTTAGTGTGATGAACGGCAGGTAGCTATAAACGTAGATAAAATGTACGTTAATGCGGGTAAGTAGGAAAAACTAACTTGGAATGTTTGGATACAGCTTTATTAGTGTCCTGCTTGACACAGTTGCGTCTTTTAAATTTGTGTGTGTAACGTTGCAAAGCGGTATTGTGGCAAGAAACGCGAATGTGGGACTTGTTATTGTTGGGAGAATTCTAGGAAAATGTGCTTCATTTGTAAAGGAGACACATGTTGGACTCTAGTGCGACCTATTTTTGAATACCTATCAGATCGTATTAAAGGAAGACTTGGAAGCAATTCGGGCGGGCTGTTACATTGGTTACTGGCGGGGCCGAATAACACGCAGATGTTAGGGAGATGCTTCAGGAACTCAGATGGGAGTCACTGGAAGAAAGGCGACGTTCTTTTCGAGGAACACTACTGAGAAAAATTAGATAACAGGTATTTCAAGCTGACTACAAAACTATACTGTTTCTTCCAACATACATTGCTCATAAGTAACACGAATATCAGATGGTAAAAATAAGGGATCATTCACAGACATACAAACAGTTGTTTTTCCTTCGCTCTGAGTGTGGAACAGGAAAGTAAAGGACTAATAGTGGTATGTGGTACCCTCCGCCATGCGCCGTAAGGTAGATTGCGGAGTATCGATGTAGATGTAGATGTGGATGGAACCACCGACCCTTTTAACCTGGGTCTACGGCTTCGTCGGTTCTGTGCCAAACTCGAATCCTGCCATGAGCCCATACCAACTGAAATCGGACTCACGTTTCCAGGCCATAGTTTGCCGGTCGTCTAGGTTCCATATGATCCGAGTGACGGTAATGGTCGAGGAGATGTGTCGCAGGTGATATCGTGCTGTTATCAAGGGCACTCTTGTCAGTCGTTTGGTGCCATAGCCAATTAATGGCAGATTTCGCCGCACTCTCTTAACGAATACGTTCGTCGTGCGTCCAACATTAATTTATCCGGCTATTTCACGCAACGTTGCCGGTTTCTTAGTACTGACAACTCTACACAGACGCTGCTGCTCTAGGTCTTTAAGTGAAGGCAGTCGTCCATTGTGTTGCGAGTGGTGAGAGGTAATACCTAAAATTTGCTAGTCTCAGAACACTCTTTACACCGTGACTCCTGTAATATTGAACTCTCTAACGGCTTCCGAAATGTAATGTCCCTTGCGTCTAGCTCCGACTACCATTCCGCTTTCAAATTGCCGTCGTGAGGCCACAATCACGTGCGACACCTTCATACATGAATCACCTGAGCAAATGATGGTTGCGCCCGTGCACTGCCTTTTATTTCTTGTTTGCGTGATACTATCGCCGTCTGCATATGTGCATTTCATTGTCCAATGGCTCTCCATTCTAGTGCTTCACCTATATGGAAACACGTGTTGGAGATGGACCATTCTGATTTCTAGAAACCTTCCACCATATACTGTCAGTTCTGCGTTAATTCCATCTAATCTAGGCACTTTTCTAGTTTTTGTTTTCTTGAATGCCTGTTTTGATTGTGTCAAACCTGTTAAATCTGTCCTGCTTTCTCTTCCGTTGGCTCTTCTGTATCCGGATTGTATCACAATTTCCTATAGTAATGTATCCAGTCCCTGTAAAGAATTTGAGCTGTGATATGGGTTTCCTTTGTTAATTTCATTGTTCTCTCTTGATCGCTACACTTGAATTAGCAACTTATCATTTATTCAAAAATTGCCTGTATTAAAATGGGATTTTTGCATGCCTAATACCTGTGGACCTATTTGTTATAGAAAGGTCTGACAGTAGAGGGTCAATGTCTGAATATTACACACTTCCTCGAGCTTAGGCAAATGGAGCAAATCGGTTGATTCTCTTTGCGTTTAATATTGTATACGGTGAGACTTCGGGGGATTAGTGGCGGCACCATTAGTTCATGGGCGGTTCCTGAGAAAACCTGCAAAAGCCTCGAATACTTTCTTCGTCTAGTTTGCGTTTTCCGAGATACAAAGATTCAAAGTTACCCTACTGCTACACGTAATATGCGCACGTAAATTCCGATATGAGACGAAGCATAAATAATAAATAACACCAGAAAATTGCTCCAATATTAGTGGCATACCTTCCCGTTCCCAAAAACATCTATCCATTGTCGAGAAAGATCCCAAAACTAGGATTCTGGGTAACGAAATAGAGCTGCTGATTCCTAGAAGACTAAGCACAGCAACTAATGTAATGTTTGACATTTTCCTAAGAGCCGGATCTCGAAACAAAAATTTTTTCTTGATGTCTATATCTGTTTCCGTGGTAAAGATTTTCGTCGTTATCATACTTGTGTACGAACTTTACCGCCAGAAGTGTTCCGGGAACCAATGTTGTAATACTGAAGCAGATGCAAAATTTTTGTGCACGTAAAATCCGGTCAGAGTTGTAAATGTACTACCCAAATTTCACATAAGTAAAATATGCAAATTTTACAAACCCATAAATTACTTTTGATATAAGTGACATGAACTGCTGTGGTAGCGAAAGGAAGGGAACCAGAGGAAAAAATCTTTTATCGGAGAACAGAAAAGGTGAAATGCTAGTGTTACAAGACTGACTGAAATATGGGGTTTCACTGCCCCATTATACCGTCCTCATCGAACATTCAAATGGTGCAAATGGCTCTAAGCACTACGGGACTTAACATCTGAGGTCTTCAGTCCCGTAGACTTGAAACTACTTAAACCTAACTAACCTAAGGACATCACACACATCCGTGCCCGAGCCAGGATTCGAACCTGTGACAGTAGCAGCAGCGCTGTTACAGACTGAAGCGCTTAGAGCCGCTAGGCCACAGTGGTCGGGTTAGCAAACTTTTTGAGCACTTTTATGCTGAGAGAGAAGCAGGCAGAGGCAATAAGAAAGAAAAAAGTCTTAGATACTATAACATGGTAGGCATCGGTTATGGAACAGAAAGAGTGAAGGAGACGATGGCGGTATAAAAGAAAGAGGAAGACACAGTGTTGGTCGAACACAGTTGACAGTGACGGAGCAGTGCTAGGAAAAGAGAGAAGCAGACAGTGCCAGCAGGAGAGGAAAAAAGAGAAGTAGAAAGTGGAAGTGGGTGAGAGAAAATGATAGTGAGAGACGGAGTGTATTGAAATGACACGAGGAAGAGAGAGATATTTACATCGAGAAGAGGCAGCAGCAGTGGGAAGGAAACGAATGAGATAATAGCAATAAGAAACAGTAAGAGGGAGACAGTGACAGTGAGATGGAACTGTAGCAGTCGTAGAACAGAAACGAGGGAGACTGTGGCTGACACAGGAAATAGTGAAGAGAGACATAAGGAGATAATGACCGTGAGATGGGCGGAATGAGTGAGTGAGTATGAGGAAGTGGGATTGGATGGATATCACCGAATTGCAGATTTACAGCGATAGACTAATGGGATGAGGAAGTTAAAGACGTCGGAGCTTGTGGAGTTAGAGGTGATCTGCATGTTAAAAAGAACGCAAATATGTTGGAATGACTAATTTTGTGGGAAAATTTTTCATTGTCCTGTAGAAAGTAGAACCAGGCAACCGGTAGCCCACTTTTCAGACGACTCTTTTAAACAGGAACATATTCGCCTTTTTTTTGTGCTCCGATGGGAGTATTTTGCAGCTAATTCTTAAATCTCGTAATTGTATCTGTAGATTCTCGTGAAACATGATCAACAAACTAATTTGGTATGCTAATTCTTCCTCACAATACGTTTTAGAGCAGTGCTCACTAAACGTGTTATGTTACGTAAGACTACTGTCTCCAACAACGCAACTGACAAGACGATCATGTAGCCTAATTCATATGTTACGAAGGAATCGATGCCTTGTATTAAGTAAAATACATGCTGTAACCAATATTCGCCTTGGTTGGCCTCTCATTTCATTTTGTTGTGCACCACTAAATGATATAATTCAGAAATGGAATATTTATGTGTATACCAACAACGAGGATATTATAGTTGTTTTCTAGTACTCAACGCTCGATCAGTCACTCCAGAAATATTTCAAAAATCATATTTTTGTAATTATTTGTGGCCGGCCGGGGTGAACGAGCGGTTCTAAGCGCTTCAGGCTGGAACCGCGCGACCGCTACGGTCGCAGGTTCGAATCCGGCCTCGGGCATGGATGCGTCTAATGTCCTTAGGTTAGTTAGGTTTAAGTAGTTGGGGACTGGTGACATCAGATGTTAAATCCCATAGTGCTTAGAGCCATTTCAATCATTTTTTTTTTTGGAATTATTTGATGTGTCTTGTCCTTACATGAAGATTACAAAATACCCGCTGTCGAATTCCGTCGTAAGCGTAATTTAATTTATCCCTTTCCTGCAATGTGTCGGAACAAGCACGATGTTATATGTCAACAATAAGAGAAATGCAGGAGTTTCGGAAAACTTTACCGTCAAAACTTTAAACTCAAGTTGTTCAAACTCTACTGCGCAGCTGACGTTCCACAAACTCTTTGCCCATGTTAACCCAGCCTTAAGGTTTAAAGAGTCTAATATGTATCCTAATTCCTTTTATTTCTTTCCAACCACACATTGCTACTCGAAGATCTATGGCTCAAGTGTCAAAGGCAACATGATAACATCTGAATATTGACTAATAAAGGACCAAATCTACCAAACTGTATTCACAGCTTCGATGAAAGCACATCAGCGTCAAAGCTCCTGTTATAACGATATTTTACAGTTTCAGTCTGTTCCTGTTGGTTGATTTCAATTGCATGCATATTACTTTTACCAACTGGCGCTGGGGAGTATCATCACAACAGTGACTGCAGAGTATTAAAAGAAAGCAATTTCAGTAAACCATTTTTCGGGGGCGCTGTCCCGTTTCTGGAAACTCCGCCTTTGCCGAAAGAAGGCCGTTAATTTCCTTATTATTTTGCAATGGATAAAACTTTTTTCCCTCACAAAAGACTGAGACCGTATCATTGTCGAGAATTAACGAAAGAAAGCGATATATTGAATTACTGATATTGCAGGGAAGAAGACTTATAATATGTACTTCTGTTCGTGTCGAAGATCTGGATAGAATTTCCGTAAATTGTAGCACGAACAACACCAACGTGATAGTTCAAGTTATTTATTTGTTTCATAATTACATACGGACTAATGATGGTGTTTATTATAACTCATGTGAGGGGAGCGAAATGCAGACCACCCTATTGACAACCCACATAAAAAGCCTGAAAACCAGCAGCGACCTGCAGATGATGCTACAGAGCTCTGTAATCCGCTTCATAGTTCCCTTGTTACCCAAAGTGGAACTTCGTCTCTTCGGAATAAAGTAGGTACTAGTTTGGAGCATAAGTTCGTAGCGTTGTTACTTTGCTCGTTGGTATTCCGGTTACTATGGGTTTATTTAGAGATTGTCATACTTTTATTTGTAGTTCAGTTTTGCTGTTTGAAATTACGTTTTCCCCTTTTGACATTTGGAGATAGTCACTAGAGCTACGGACTCTAAAGAGTGGGGTGCAAACGGAAGAAATTGGAACATTTCCAACATGTTCTTCTATTTGTGTTCCATAGAGGGGTGGTAGCAGCGGAGGCAGCAAGAAGCATTAGCGCCGTGTGTGGGAAAAGCCATTGGACACAGCACAGCAAGAAAATGGTTTTCTCATTTTATTGTCAACAGCTGTGACGTCTTGTACACGCAGTCCAAGAACAACGACCAGGAAAGGTGCGAGAAGTGATGCTACTCCACCACAACGCACTCCCGCATTCTGGTAAAGTGACAAAGAAAGGGGCACTGTACAGGAGATGGATTGGGAAGTCATTTCGCACCCACCTTATTCACCTCATCTTCTGCATCTCTTTGTTCACGCTTTCCATTTTCTAATGAAGAAGATCAAGGAACTTCATTTGTGGATGAAAAGGCGCTCCGACAATGGATCGATGAGTTGTTAGCTTCGCAGAATCGAAACGTTAAGCCAGCGTTGGCAGAGTGGTCAAATACTGAAGAAAAATACATTATTGATTACTAAAGTCTCTGTTACGTGTATCTGTTGCGTTTATTAAATTTCTCGGGAAACGCTATGAACTTAAACGCTAACCTAATATGCAGATACTACCGACAGGAATTGTTATTGCCTTAGACAAGCAAATTAGCAAAACATTATTCAGGGGTGTTTTATACGGCAATGAGAGGACGAGAGAGAAGCCGATCGTAGGAACTGCTAGACCAAGAAAATGTTTGTTCCCAAAATACAAATTATTCAGTTTACTGAAGCCAGAACTTCACTAAAAGAATAAAACTGTACATTGTAATTGCGGTGAGAAATAAAAATAAATACAAGGAATTACTAAGGTGTCAAAGCGACACTTGAAACGACGGTTTTACCGCAGTCAACCTACAATTACGAACTACCGTGCGACACTCAGTGCATGGGCGATACTAATTAAACGAAGTAATGCATAAAACTCACACAATATCAAAACATGAAAACAGGCAACTTATGATTACACGTGGAAAATGTAACACGCCAGAGGATTTCAGATCTATCAATAAATATTTGCGAAAATCAGCAATTATTCAATAAAAGCTATGAACTTTTAAAAACTAGAGAACAAGTAGCAAACAGTAGATATACACAGCATAACTGACATGTAACCTAGGGTGATTTGCACCTCTGCAAAGTACACATTATAGATTAGAAAAAGTGAAACAACATGACAGAAATGTGATCACAATGAAATTTAATCCACTGATTAGGCGGATATGATTAGATTTGCAGAACTGTACAAGCACTATGATCGTGCAAGTTCAGTACGGAATGGCGTCACCATGTTCTACAATCAGAGCAGTTAGACGTCGTGGCATGGAATCAACCAGCTCTTGAATATACTGTTGGAGAATACTCTTCCACATGGTATCTACTGTGGCTGCAGGATGACGTGAGCGAATAAATTGCCGACTGACCACATCGTTTTCGATGGACGACATGGTAAGTGAATTGTCAGGCCAGCAGTGAATTCGTCGGCCGGCCGTTGTGGCCGTGCGGTTCTAGGCGCTTCAGTCTGGAACCACGTGACCGCTACGGTCGTAGGTTCGAATCCTGCCTCGGGCATGGATGTGTGTGATGTCCTTAGGTTAGTTAGGTTTAATTAATTCTAAGTTCTAGGGGACTGATGACCACCGATGTTAAGTCCCATAGTGCTCAGAGCCATTTGAACCATTTTGTATTCGTCGTTCGTTAAAGAAAGCTTGCACATTCCGCGCCACATGCATCTGAGCGTTGTCCTGCTGAAATATGCCATGTGGAATGACCTGTAGATGCCTCAGTGACACAAGCTCAAAAAACCCCCAGGTAGCAGTAGCTGTTCAGATTGCCCTGATGATGTAGGAGGTGAGGTCACGTGTTGTAGGTAATGACGCCCCAAACCATCACACTCTGCGTTTCTCCGATGCCGCTCAACAGTACAGACTGCAATATTATGTTTACCACTGTGTCGTCGAACGTGTATGTGGCCATTACCATAGGACAAGTTGAAGCGGGATTCGTCCAAAAACACTATATTTTGAAAGTCACCATACAACTGTTTGCGTTCACGTGTCTGAGACTGCAGCGTGGCTGGGTTCTGATCAGTGAAAGTTGATGTTGCACCTCGCGCTGTTGTCACATGCTGTCGTGGAGTACCCAGTCGTCGCCGTGTACTGCCCTCTTCTCTCCAATGGTAGCATATACGCTTCACTGTTGAAGCTGCATTCAAAATGCAAGCCGCAATATCACTTAACAACTGACCCGCCCTCCGAAGACCGATCATTATGCCTCGCTCGAAAGCACTCGACTGCAGGTATTCTACCCTGTGATGTCAGCGAGGCATAGTGTCACTTGGGCACCTACTTCCGCTTCATACATCTATTCCGCACCGACTGAGCATTGCGTAACATTGACCTATCCGGTCGTATACAAGAGGGCACAGTCCCATGTCCCATACAGTGGCGTGTTGCAAAATTTTACTTCTCAGCGTTTCGTTTTTACAAACAGTTATGTACTAATAAGACAATTAGAGCTAGACATAAATGTCATAACTCAGAAGAAGCAAATGAAGAATGACAAACTACATACATTCAGTCAAGTTTTGTCGCCAGTCTTTGGCAGGGCGATACCAAAAGTTCAAAAGCGAGTGTCTTAAGATGCTTCTCATTAGAGCGAGATCTAATGCCCTAACACAGAAGAAGCAAATGGTGTTCGGACAAACTACATAAATATAGTCGAGGTCTGTCCTCCATCTCTTGAAAACGATACCAAAAATTCAAAAGCGAGAGTTTTAAGATGCTTCTCACTAAATTAGTTGTTTTCAGTGGACCGCTCAAGTTAAAGTGGACGCAAAAATGGCTCTGAGCTCTATGGGACTCAACATCTGAGGTCATCAGTCCCCTAGAATTTAGAACTACGTAAACCTAACTAACCTAAGGACATCACACACATCCATGGCCGAGGCAGGATTCGAACCTGCGACCGTAGCAGACTCGCGGTTCCAGACTGAAGCGCTTAGAACCGCTCGGCCACAGCGGCCGGCATAAAGTGGACGATTTTGCCAACAGCTAATTCCTTAGGCGCAGCTGGCCTTGGTCTGAAAACGAGGTAAGACCTCTATCGCTTGGAGCCGATATACGGTTTCACATCGCTTTCTATTTAATTCTGTTTCTCCATCCTCTTTCTTAAAAGAATTAAATTAATTAAATTATTTTTCGATTAGTCGATGGAGTTCTGTATCTTCAGAAATGGGAAAACACGTTGGGTAACACAAGAAATACTTCAAGAAGATAGTACAAAAATATTCAGGGTAAGACAGGAATGCAGCAGCGTAAATTACTTAGTATAATAAGAAGTACACTGGGGGCTAAGAGGAAATCGCTGTAGGAAAAATGTGGAGAAAGCGAAAATGAATTGCTCGTCAAAATGACTAACGTAGCAGAAAACTTGAGCTACTTTCGGTGAAATAAAATGCGTGGATTGCAACATAAAAAGATGCAACGGGAACTACACTGTTGACTGCAGAGATGGAAAGGCATCTGAAGGCCTCTAAGAGAGTGACGAAGTGTCTGATGACGTCGTAGAAGAACAAGTTGGAGTCGATACTGAGGAGCTAGCGGTCCAGTACCACAGAACTTAAAATAGCTTCAGAAAGCCCAAAGGCAAATAAGACATAATCACAGCTAACACTATCCTGGAATTTCTAAAACCATTAGTGGAAGTGGCAACTAAACGACTACTGAAAACGGTGTGCAAAATCTATGATACAGGTGACACACCATCAGACTTCATAAAAAATATCGCCCACACAACTCCGGAGAACTCAGGTAAGTACAAAAAGTAATAGACAATCACCTTAAACGCTCATGCACTCGTAAGTAGTAGGGAGAGGCTGGCGGAATCTCATATTTGATATCTAATTGATATCAATTAATATGCAAATTAATTAAACTGATCAGTTAATTACCAACTCTAACCACGACCACTCCCAATCTCCAAATGATGTCATGTGTATACCTCAGCCTGTACTTGGGTCCCAGAACCATCCTCCCTCCTCCTCTCCCCTTTCATACCCCACCAACATTATTAGTGGGAATTTCGAATTTTGGCGGGAATTTCGAATGTTCTTGGGAAATTCTTTGTTCCAGGGCTGTGCGGACGTCCAACCCCACCCCCACTACAGAAATGGCAGTGCCCTTTCCGGGACTCAAAATCTGGTCCTTCTGGACAGGAAGTGCAAGCGCACTCCCCAACACAGGGAAACTGACCCGATACAGGAGAGGAACGTTAGGTCAATATGATCTATGTACTTCAGGAACTGAAGAAGATATCAATCCTAATTACGAAATTAGTCATAAAGATCGGCGCTAATTACACTACTATATGCATAGTGCTACACAAAGACTGCATAAAATCGCAATACAGCTCAAAAAGTGAGAATGCCGTACTAGTGTTACCCTGTTGTGAAAATATTTCACAATACAACTCGAAACTAGAGGTGGACGCATTCAAATTCTGCCTACACTTACAAGATGACAGCAAAAATACTGGTGTCTAAGCTACTATCTTTATTTTAAATTTGCTAGTGTTGGACAGAGAGGAGTTTAGCAAATCTGTTATCTGTAGACATACAACTGAGGGCTATCTCTACAGTTATTTGTTGCCAGAGGTCGATGCAGGCACCTTTTCGACAATCACCTTGCAGCCCAGACAATCACAGCCACTATTCGCAACAGTAAGTTCAATGTTCTAATTATACTTCGAAAATATCGTGAAAAAGTAGCACTTATATTGAACGATTGATAACGCAACAATTGTGCTGGGAAAAATCATCATTCCAAAATACTGTAAACGGGGTGGTAGCCTAGCGTGCATTCTCTTTAATGGCCGCTTACAAACTAAGCAGGTAAAAGACAGTGTTGCCTCCCTTCCCCTCTCTTCCTCCCTTCACCTATGTGGCACACAGTCTTTTTCAAACAGCCAACTGTCGCCCGCATTTCGTGGTCGTGCGGTAGCGTTCTCGCTTCCCACGCCCGGGTTCCCATGTTCGATTCCCGGCGGGGTCAGGGATTTTTTCTGCCTCTTGATGGCTGGGTGTTGTGTGCTGTCCTTAGGTTAGTTAGGTTTAAGTAGTTCTAAGTTCTAGGGGACCGATGACCATAGATGTTAAGTCCCATAGTGCTCAGAGCCATTTGAACCTTTTTGAACAGCCAACTGTGACTGCCAAGCACCTCACAGTTTACTGTGGCCTACCGCCATACGCCCAGCAGACCAGGGGGCGCGCCCAAAGCTTGCAATCTCCTTGAGGCAATAGTCCATCACCAACAACAAAAGCATGTAAACACAACCAATCAGTAGAATGTAAACAAAGGGCATCCCACCCCACAGGTCGGACCCTATTCAGGATACAGCTGCCTCACACTGGCATCCTCCCACCCTCCCACTCAACCCACACACACACACACACACACACACACACACACACACACACACACACGTGCGGATCCTCCACAATGTCTCAACTCAGGTGACTCCATTCTACAATGGAGAACACTTTTATTTATCACAAGTGTATCAAATGGTTCAAATGGCTCTGAGCACTATGGGACTCAACATCTTAGGTCATAAGTCCCCTAGAACTTAGAACTACTTAAACCTAACTAACCTAAGGACATCACACACACCCATGCCCGAGGCAGGATTCGAACCTGCGACCGTAGCAGTCCCGCGGTTCCAGACTGCAGCGCCAGAACCGCTAGACCACCGCGGCCGGCACACAAGTGTATCTCTTACAATCAAGCGCCTTGTAAAAAGCAAAACACAATGGCAACGATAATAAATGTCCCCTTTGCACAAAAATATGCACCATTCATTTTCTATTAGTTTATGAAAAAATTGGTGTAACTTTTACGTTCGTCTGCAGGATACAATTTGCATCTCATTATTTTGCGACGCCCAACAAAGTGCACCGCCGCCGATTACATATAACCAAAATTCAGAAGTCTGCATGAAATTTGGAAAAAAAGAATCCACTCTTCCGATGCGAAAACTAGTGGTCACTGCAGAATGTCCTCGTTATTTCAGAACCATCATAAAAAATTTAAAGAGCCAGATTAACCCAGAGTGAATGAGGTGAGAAGTTGTTATACCAGCTATGAGGTGGGTATGAGATATACAAAACTCTGATTACAAATTTTTGATACTACAATCGTGTATTGAGTATTTTTTATTTGAAATATTAATAATGGTGTCTATTAAACAGAATGAGTAAGTAAAATACTATGTTTAAGATATTAAATCTTTTTTCGGGGGAAATATTGAAGTGTATATTTTCTCATAACAAGTACAAGTTTCAGAAGTTAAACATTTTTCACACAAAAATCGAACAAAATTACAGTTTCTTTGATTAATTGGCATAATGATATACTCTTCTAATTATAAGACACAAAAAGAAAATGAGCACCACTATCAGTAGCCAAAGAAAGTATAACAGACTTACTGCTGTTTGCAGTAGCATCAGCACAGATCTGGTAGCTTTCCTATTGCACAAAGAAGTAGTTTTGCTCACGTGAAGGATAACATAGCAATTTCGTACTAATACCACGTCTCTCGAGTACACTCACCCTTACATTATTAAAGGTGATGCATGTGATGTCAATCCACTCCGCTAAAGAACACTGTAGTGAATGACTTAAGTTTGATAAAAGCATTCATTCTTCTTCTTCATGCTTAAGGAATAACATTGTCTGTGGAATTGAGTAATATATATATTCGATTGCTTGTGGGAGAACATAGTTATATATTTGGATGTGTTTTGGCTGTTTTAATATAGCACCTGTAACACTTAAGTCGCCTTTGTTGGAGTATGTGTAACGAAAACCAGCGTAGTTCACGGGGAGAGGGAAGGATTAAAAGAGAATGTACCATAATTTGTAAGCTTTTCTCGGTCTTGAGTGCCTGTTACTCCTAACCCAACGCAAGTTCTCGCATTTCGTGGTACTTTTGCTCTAATTTTATGTATTTTTCCGTCTTTTTAAGTAATTTTGCAAGTATCTTCACGCTTTTACATATTTCCTCGCATTTCTCTCAGTTCTACGTTTTTCCCATTAATTTGTCGTAATTGTAGCAGGATTATCTCAATTTTCATCGATTTTATGTCGTTATTCCTATTTTTTTATAATTTTCCGCATGTTTTTTAGCAAGATTGCCGACATAGCCATACATTGTTTAATTTTATCCTCAAAGTCAGCAAACAAATCCATGTAGTGCTACGACACATAAGGGGGCTTGTCTGCAGACTCATATAGCAATACACTTGATGGAAACTAAAAGTTTGGCACAGTTCTTTACGGTCGTCAGAGTTCTATTCTGCTGTGTAGGGATCTGCAGCAGGGAGCTGGCAATTGTTCAAATCTGATTTCTACTGATGCTCCGATATTCTTTTTCTCCACACGAATATGCGCTTATTGCTAAACATATTAGCTTCGGTACACTTGTTTACATCTTCCAACTCTGATATGTTCACATAACCACGTCAGACTGTAGATTTCTGATATTTCTTTTATCCTAGTAATAACTTATTCGTTGAAACTTCCTTGCAGATTAAAACTGTGTGCCGCACCGAGACCCAAACTCGGAACCTTTGCCTTTCGTGGGCACTTGATCTACCAACTGAGCTACCCAAGCACGAAGTTTCATATCAGCGTACACTCCGCTGCAGAGTTAAAATCTCATTCTGGAAACATCCTCCAGGCTGTGGCTAAGCCATGTCTCTGAAATATCCTTACTTTCAGGGGTCCTAGTGCTGTAAGTATCGCAGGAGAGCTTCTGTAAAGTTTGGAAGGTAGCAGACGACGTACTGGCAGAAGTAAGGCTGTGAGGACGAGGCGTGAGTCGCGCTTGGGTAGCTGAGTTGGTAGAGCACTTGCCCGCGAAAGGCAAAGGTCCTGAGCTCGAGTCTCGGTTCGGCACACAGTTTTAATCTGCCAGGAAGTTTCATATCAGTGTACACTCCGCTGCAGAGTGAAAATCTCATTCTGGGAACTTATTCGTTAGTTTAAATTATAGACGAACAGTTAGGAAGTTACGCATGCCACCGTCGGCCACTGACAGCTCTGTACACATACATATGAAAGTATATTACCAATTGTGATGTCTCGATTTCACCTGCTTGTGCGTTAATTTCGACAGTGCCACTGCGCTACAAAGAGCGAAATCTCCTGATAAAAAGATTTTGTAGGGGATGTAAGCTCATTTTTTTCAACCTGCTAAGTAGCATAACATATTCGTTGCGAATTACATTACCAATGTTACGTAGCAATGTTGTCTAGATTCTCCACTAATAATAAACAGACGATGGCATCCTGTTGAGCTTATCATGCCGTCTTTTCCACTCTTCAAGAACCACGGTGGTGACACACAATTCGGCTATTTTGTGTGCTAAGTGTCCCTTGGAAAGATGGAGGCAGTCCTTTGTGAGTAGAATTTATATGTACGATACAGAACAACACATTAGTTGGGCTTCGTGCGCATGTTTGATGAACAGATCACAGCTGTTAGGAGAGAAAAAGTAAGTTCTGAGACAAACATCTTTCGTTTGCTGGCAATAGGCTGGAAAACTGGACACATCTCTTATCTTTAGAGAAACTGCCTCTGATCATTCTGAAACAGATTGATAACCTGATACCCGCAGTGAGTTATGACACAGCTGTGTGAGTGAGATACTAACCTTCTAAAACATATCTATTACTTGTGGTAGATGCCCAAAGAAACATGCCCTGAGAATAGCATTTTACATTACAATCATCTGCCGATTTCCACAGTGTCATGCAAGCCAAGGGGACCGCAAGTGAGGGTAGTCACTGTGCAGACTGCCAGACACAAAATCAAGTGGCGCACGTGGCGTAAGTTGTGTCATCCCAGGCTGCCTGAGAGTTGCGAACGCTTGTGGCGCGGCGAGCTTTCATTTTAAGCCCCAGAGCAGGGCAGGAGGCGTGTCTGGTGAACAAACAGACCCGAGCCAGCCTCCCCCCTGGTGGATCCACGGCACGTTGTATCCGGGGTGGTGCCTAGAGGCTGATCGGCAATGCAGAACGTCTGGGATAAGGTTCGAAGACGGACCCACTAGCGACAGGACTTGGTGAGGTTTATGGCCACCATCACACACATGAACAAGAAATACAAAAAAAAAAAAAAGGCAATAGAGCAATTGCAATGCAACTGTAGACTGTTTAGTTGTGAGCGACTGGTAGCATATGAGTACAGTACTATAACGTCTGACTAATGTGCTGTTCTGTACAGTACATTACAATAATAATCATGAAGGACTGTCTCCATCCTTCCAACCGAAATGTAGCTAACAAAGCAGCAGAAGTGGGATAATTTTGAGCCATCATCGTGGATTCTTAAGAGTATAAATGTAGGCGTGATAGAAGCAGTAGAATGCCAAGTTTTATTAGTATTACTGTAGAATCTACACAATATTTATGAGAAACATCGGTAATGTAACTGGCAACGAAGTACGCGCTTTAGCAGGATTAATTTAAATAGGCGTACATTCCCTACAGAATCGTTTCACGATAATAATAATAGTAATAATAATAATAATGAGCGCATGGCATTGGTGGCTGGGAGACCCCTCGCGGGGCGGTTCGGCTGCCGCTCCACAAGTTCTTTAACGCCATTACGGCGACTTGCGAGTGAATGAAGACGAAATGATGATGAAAGACACACAACACCCAGTAATCTCGAGGCAGAGAAAATCCCTGACCCCGCCGGGAATCTAACTCGGGACCCCGTGCGCGGGAAGCGCAAACGCTACCGCAAGACCATGAGCCGCGGAGAGTTTTTGGCTCTTTGAGGGACTGTGGCACTGTCTAAAATAACGTGCAAGCAATTGAAATCGAAAATTCGTGATTGGTAATACGCTTACATTGTTGTATGTGTGTAGAGCTTCAGTGACGACGGTTACAGTTCACATGCATAACTTTGTCATCGGTCGCGCATAAATTACAGTCCAGCGTGCAATGTGCAGTAGACACACTGTCAACTAACGAATAACTTATCACTAGGATCACCCAGAATCTACAGTTTATAGATGTCCTGACATGGTTGTGGGGATGTATCAGAGTTGGAAGGTGTAAACAAAAGTAGCGAAGCTAATGTGGTAAGCGAAAAGAGCGTAGACTTAAGGGGAAAAAGATAACAGAGCATCAGCAGAAATCATCTCTGTACTTCTTGTTGCAGGTCACTACATGGTACAGTGGAATTTGACGAATGTGTAGAGCTGTGCCGGTGTTTGAGTTCATGTTGCTTACTCGCTCGCAAGAAGCTGCTGCTTCGTTAAGTGCATTTCCGAACAGCAGGGTGTGGGTGGTTCCTCAACGTATCAGCTACCGAAAACATCATGTCGGTTTTCTTTGCTCTAGTTCCTAGTGAGACATAGCTGCATTCGCCAAAACTAATACTACTACTACTAATGATACGCACGAATGTTCCAAGATGTATGATTGAGGGTACATACATTTCGGCATTAAAAAACATATAAAATTCATTAATTTCCTGAGAAACAGAACAGCAGGCTCCGAACTTCGCTCTATTTGGTTTATAAGCAGGTCGAGAGATGGATAAACATTCATGATGTCTTCCTGGGACATCAGAAAACTGTAGAAGGAAGTAATTTTATCATTTTAAAGTTTGTCTCCTTGGTGATACTGGGAGGTCACTTGTGGGTGCGTTGTATGTCTGATGTTGGACAAGTATATCACGCAATAGAGATTTAAGAGCGTTGCATTATGCATGGTTAAAACTTGGAAAGCCTATGGCTTTGAAACCACAGTATTTTTAGGTTCAGGAACATCGAAGTGTGTTTTTATGCTCTGAAGCCATGTCTCTCATGCTGGTACCTTCCTCATACTGACCCCAGACAGTGGAATAATGCTTCAGATTTAAGGGAAATGTTTCAAATTCCATTCATCAGTAGCTCCATCATGTAACGATCACGCGTTCCTTCTTAACCATCTTTCACCGTCACTCAACACACTCGTGTCTACCATACACTGATAGGGAGGCATCTGGAAGGATCTTGTGATTTTGGATGGATGCTGTGGGTAAGATTGGTGTTGCAGGGAGCATTGGTCAAGGACAATGTGGGAGGGATCTAACAGTCTGCGACTTTATCCTGCGAATGCTAAGATACACTGTGACGCATATCCACATGGGGAAAGATAGGCAGTCTTCATCGTAAATTCGTAACTAAAATCAGTGCACTGAAAATATTTAGATAAGCTGGAATGAAACTTTTGACTCTACAGCCCAGTGTGCGCTGATATGAAAATTCATGCCAGATTAAAACTGTGTGCCAGAATAAGATTAGAACTCGCGACCTTTGTCTTTCAAGATCTAGAGTTCGAGTCTCGGTCTGGCACATAGTTTTAATCTGCAAGGACGTTCGTATCAGCACACACTCCGCTGCAGAGTGAAAATTTCATTCTGAAAACATCCCCCAGGCTGTGGCTATTTTTCCACAATATCCTTTCTTCCATGACTGCTAGTTCGGCAAGGTTTGCAGGAGAGCTTCTGTGAAGTTTGGAAGATAGGAGACGAGGTACAGTAGGAATTGAATCTGTGAGGACGGGTCGTGAGTCATGCTTTGCAATGCTGAAGACTCTTCCACCTTCTACATGTTGCAATGTACTCCACATTTTTGTTGATAAGGAACATCGCCTCTGTGGTTTATTTTTAACAACCTGTGCGTTGTGGCAACTGCATAGTTTACACCATGTGATGTTTAGCTTTATGTGAGTAAAAATTGATCTAAACATATTAATATCGCCTTAGCAGCTGACACAGACTGCGAAGTCATGTTAGAGAAGCAACGTGTAGCGTAGTTGTAGACTGCTTGAATGAGTTACAGTCATGAAAACAAGTATAAAACTGCTTATGAAAGACCAATACAAGAACGCTCTCTTGTGATTGTTATTCTGTTGGATACCGTCTCCCTCCAGTACAGTTGACAAAACTGTACATGGATTTGTGCAAGCAAAGTAATACACTGGCCACATGCTCCAATGGTACGACAAGTGTATGTGGAAGATGCTCGATGTCAACACACAGACAGTTTTCGATGTTTCAGAGGAAAGATTAAGTAATATGTTATGGGAATTTCTAATATAAGAAGCGGAATGACTGGTTAAAGTTTGGATGCAAATAGTTCTCGCAAAACTACATCGATTTTGTTCATAAGACTGATAGAAATCTGCAGTAGCTATTCTTGCAAATCATGCCTGTTTTTATTATTATCATCACGACTGCCTGTTTAAAAAACAGCAGTTACCGAAAGTCCTATGTCATTTCAAACTTCATAACCTCAAATTTTAAAGCAGACAACATTTGAATTATGGCTCATTGTGGCATCTAGAAATGGTAGTGTTTTTGCCTGTCAAATGAATAGATTGTGTGAAACAAAGTGTGATGATCAAATTGCTAACAAAACCAGAACGTAATAATCTGCTGTGTGATAGAAACTTTATAGTCATGTTGGTAGAGGTGAGTTATAGAGCAAAAATATCGAATGTAAGCACGCAGACGGTTACTGGTTTCGATGTAACGGAAGAAAGAGACACACAGAAAATCCAGTAGGAGTTTTTATTACAAGAACGGCTCTCACGATTTCTTTAACAAACACAGGTGTTATATAGCTTCGCTTTGGTAAAACGGAACATGTTGTAGTGTACAAAACAACAACATCCTTTCCAATTGTTGCATGCTGTTGTGGAATATGAAATAATTGCATATATTTCCAACATGTGAGCTAATGACTTGAAAGATTGTATTCTCTAATCGTATTTTACTGGTCTGAAATGTCTATAATACACACATGTATGGTAGTTTATTTAGAGACTCTGATTTGAATGCGAGAGATCTTCTCAGGTCATGTAATTTGTTCATCAAGCTAGAAGAACTTGGGTAACGCAGATATTTTTTTTCTGAGTTAGAATTCTCTCTCATTCTATACTTTGATTATGGTTAGGAAATAACGAGGACATTCTGAGGTGATCAGTGGTATTCGCATCAGAATAATGGTTGGTTTCTTTCGCAATTTTACGCGCGGTTGACATGTATAGGCTTCTGAATTTTGGTCATATGTAATCGGCTCCGGTGCCCTTTGTTGGGTGTCGCAGAATAATGGGATCCGAGTTTTATTCTGCAGTTGAACATAAAAACTATAGATATTTTGGTCATAAACTAAAAGAAAATAGACTGCCCCTAATTTCGTGGAAGGAGGACATTGTGTTTTCGTTTTCAAAAGTGTCGGAAGTTCCATGCGGCTTTTCGCGGATGATGCTGTAGTATACAGAGAAGTTGCAGCATTATAAAATTGCTTCGAAATGCAGGATGATCTACAGCGGATAGGCACTTGGTGCAGGGAGTGGCGACTGACCCTTAACATAGACAAATGTAATGTATTGCGAATACATAGAAAGAAGGGTCCTTTATTGTGTGATTATACAGTATGATAGCGGAACAAACACTGGTAGCAGTTACTTCTGCAAAATATCTGGGAGTGTGCTTACGGAAGGATTTGAAGTGGAATGATCATATAAAATTAATTATTGGTAAGGCAGGTACCAGGTTGCGATACATTGGGAGGGTCCTTAGAAAATGGATTCCGTCAACAAAGGAGGTGGCTTACAAAACACTCGTTCGACCTATACTTGAGTATTACTCATCATTGTGGGATCCGTACCAGGTCGGGTTGACAGAGGAGATAGAGAAGATCGAAAAAAGAGGGGCGCGTTTCGTCACAGGGTTATTTGATAACCGTGATAGCGTTACGGAAATGTTAGCAAACTCAAGTGGATGACTCTGCAAGAGAGGCGTTCTGCATCGCGGTGTAGCTTGATGTCCAGGTTACGAGAGGGTGCGTTTCTGGATGAGGTATCGAATATATTGCTTCCCCCTACTTATACCTCCTGAGGAGATCACGAATGCAAAATTAGAGAGATTCGAGCGCGCACGGAGGCTTTCCGGCAGTCGTTCTTCCCGCGAACCATATGTAACTGGAACAGGAAAGGGAGGTAATGACAGTGGCACGTAAAGTGCCCTTCGCCACACACCGTTGGGTGGTTTGCGGAGTATAAATGTAGATGTAGATGATGTATATGGTTGATTCTAAGCCATGTGTTTACTTTAAATAGAAGTGTTCTCCATCTCAGAACTAGGGTTGCTTGAGTTTGGGCATTGTGGAGGATGAGCCAGTGAGTGTGTGTGTGTGTGTGTGTGTGTGTAGTCGCACTAGGCACCTGTGTCCCTACCAGGCCACGGCCTGTCGGGTGACGCATCTTCACTTTTCTTTTATTGATTTTGTGGTTGTTGAAGGACCATTGACTCAAGGAGACCGTGAACTAATGTCACGCCGACTCGTCCGCTACAGCTATGGTGGTAGGCCAGAGAAAACCGTGAGGTGTTCAGTAATAGCAGAAGGCCATTAAAAAGCAACCATCGAGGAGAACATACGTTCAACTTCTGCCTCCTCAGGAGTCTTTTGGGTCAACCATTTTCCCCAGTACATGTATTGCATTACGATCCGTTCACTACAAGAGCTGGTTTTTTCATGGGAGTTTCGATGTATAATTAGAACAGTGATGCATTTTTCATCAGTTGTGGTAGGGTGTATTGCGTTTGATTACGTGGGCTGCAAGGTGATTGTCGAACAGGTGTCTGTAGTGAAGTCTGACATCAAACAGCTATAGAGTTCCATAAAATTTCTGGTGTGCAGCCGCATAAATTCGACTTCTTCTTCTATTATTTCAGATGAAACCGGCCAGCCATCTTCAGAGTGAACTGAGGTATGAGTCACCTCGGCTCACTGTGAAGGTACCTGGACCGTATACAGCCCAAATATTAGAAGAAGAAGTCGAATTTATGTGACTGCACACCTGAAATTTTATGGATCAGTCTTTGTGCCACGAAATTATGAAGATGCACAACAGCTATAGATACAAGGCACTGCTGTATGCTTGCAGATGATAGACTAGTTAAACTCCTCTGTGTCCACCAACAGCATGTTGCCAGTTGAATATGTTTCCTGCCAAGAGAATAAGAAGAAGAAGATAGTACCTTACAGCCCAGGCTGTTTCCTTCCACCTTGTAGGTGAAGGGCAGAGTTTGAGTGCGTCTTACACTAGTTTCAATTCGTATTGCGAAATTTTTTCCCAACAGGATAACACCAGATATAAAACGTCGTCAATTTTTAAGCTGTATTGCGATATTAGGTAGTTTTTGTGTAGCGCTATGCATATAGTTGTGTTATTGAGGCCGATCTTTATGATTAATTACATAATTAGCCCGATCTCCACATTAGTGTCCCAACTGACATAAACCAAGTACACTATTTTAATGTTCCTCTCCTGCATCTGTTTGGCTTCCATGTGACGGGGGTGTACTTGTGTTCTTCATCCAGAAGGTGCAGTGTTTGAGTCCCAGAGAGGGCAATGCCCTTTTAGTTTCGCGCCATGTCGTGGATGGGGGTAGTAGTGGTATTCAGCGCAGTCCTGGTACAAAGAAATTCCCTAAAAAATTCGACGTTCCCAGCAAAATTTTCAATTCCCACCAATAGGCTACGTTGGGAGGGGAAGGGGGAGGGTACGGGAAGGGTTGGGACTCATGCATCGGTTGTGGAAAACACTGGACGTCATCTGGGGTGGGCATGGTTATAGATTAATTTAATTAAATTGGATTAGAATTTGGTATCAGTTTGATATACAAATTGGAGTCGTGCTGCCACCTTCCTCCTACTGTTGTTAACAAGAGTGATATAAAGAAAAATTGAAGAGAAACCTGAGAATAGCTTGGATGTCATTCTGTTTGACTTTATAAAAGGGAAAGGTAGCAGAGAGGGGGTCCTGTCGTTGCAATTGATAATGCAAGCCAAACTGTAAAGAATATCAGTAAACGTTGATTTCACTTCGTGGCCGGCAAAAACCGTTCGACAATTCAAAATGATGCACGAAATTCTGGAAAAGATAGCATTTAGCACGAAGAAAAGAGAGGAAATACGCAATCTGTACAATAGACTAGGGGATAAAAAATTGGAAAATCAAGAACGAAGTTTTTGAAACAAAAAGGGTGTATGAACCCTACTGTTCAATCTATGCATCGAAGAAGCAACAACGGAAGGAAGTGAAGGAGTCTAAAATGACTTCATGACAGAGTGGCGGTTCAAATAAAATTCAAGGCGAAAGGATACCAATGGTAAGTTTCGCTGATGACATTACTGTCCTCACTGTGAAACTTTGAACTCTGATGGAGAATTAAATTGACGATGAATAGAAAATCTTCATTCTGTATGAAATATTGCGTGTTTCAGCAATAACTGGTTTAGTTTCTAACTTTAGCGATCGTGTCAGCTTCAAATATCTTGCGTGCGGAAACTGGATTTCATAAAATAAATAATAGGCAGGTGCTGAATAATTACAACAATCCGTAGATATCTCAGTGAGGTAGCCGTAACGGTAGGTAAGCAAACTTCGTCAAAGCCGGATCATGCAGGTAAGACTTCCAAACATTTCGTTTCAAATCGTGTTAATAAAATATATAAACTATGCTATTATCATGAAATTGGAAACTATTAAAACTAAAACTAAGCTCCGTCTGGACAGGTCATGAAGGCCCAACGGTACCGCACAGCCGCCATGGCATCCTCCGACCACAGGCGTCACTGGATGCGGATATGGAGGGGCTCGTGGTCAGCACATCGCTCTCAAGGCCGTATGTCAGTTTACGAGACCGGAGCCGTTGCTCCTCAATCAAGTAGCTCCTCAGTTTGCCTCACGAGGACTGACAAGTGAGTGCCACCGGCTGGCTAACGGCGCACGGCAGATTTGATGGTCACCCATACCCATAAGGGAGGAAGCAACGAGGGTACAAAAAACAGAGTGGCACAGCAAGGGGGCGTTTATCACTAAAAAAGTATCAAACATAAACCTTAATTTCAGGAGAAAATGTCTGAGAATATGTGTAGGGGCCACAGCATTGTACGGTAGTGAATCATGGATTGGGCGAAATCCGGAACTGAAGAGTCATTTGTGATGCGGTTTACAGGGTAATGATGAAAATCGGGTGGAATGAGGACGTCAGGATTCTCAGCAGAATCGGCGAGGAAACAACATTTGGAATACGCTTACTAGGAGAAGGAACAGTATTGGAAGTCATATGTTAGGAAGTCAAGGAATGGCTTCCATGGCACTGGCGGGAGCTGTAGACGGTAAAAACTGCAGAGAGAGGGAGAAATTGGAAATACATTTAACAAATAATTGAAGACATAGGATGCACGAGCTACTCTGCGACGAACAGGTTGGCACAGGATCAATGTCAGTTACTGTATCTGTCGCGGATGTTTCACTTGCATTCCCTTCCCATGCTTTATTTTCCACCATAATTTCTCGTGCATTATCTTCGTGTTCCTTGAGCGAAATCTATGTTGGTGGTAGAAGGATCGTTCTGCAGTCAGCTTTGAATGCCCATTCTCTTAATTTTCTTACTAGTGCTCACATAAATAATGAAATCGTTCTTCCTAAGATTTCCATTTGAGTTCCCATGCATTTACGTAATTCTTGAATGTTTTTTCGAACCTACCAATAACAAATCTAGCAGCCCCCCTCTGAACTGCTTGGATGTCTTTCTTCAAGCTGACCTCGTCGGTATCCCAAATACTCTCAAGAATAGGTCGCACTAGCCCCCTATATGTGGTCCCCTCTACAGATGAACCACGCTTACTTAAAATTCTCCCAACAAACCAAAGTCTACAAATCGCGATCCCTGTCACAATATCGCTTTGCCACGTTGCGCATAAATATTTAAAAGAGATGACAGTATCAAACAGGACACTACTAAAGCTGTATTCGAACATTAAGGGTTTCTTTTCTTACTCATCCGCATTAACTTAGATTTTTTCTACCTGCCATTTATTACTCTAACTAGAAATTTTGTTTCAGTCATCTTGTGTCATTCTACAGTCGCTTATTATCGACATCTTACCTTACACCGCAGATTGCTGCCCACCCCGTCCGTCAAAACATTTATGTATGAACAGGGAGACAATTACTGATCCATTTAAAAATAAACGTAAATTAGTCACGAACTACGGCGTGCATACACATTACTCAACATGTAAACGTCACTACAGATATTTGAACCTATGTTATGACATGTTTCTTATTGCTGACATGATTGGCGATGATGCGGCGCAGACGAATAACGAAATTGTGCATGACCCTCTGAAGTGCGGGAACATCGACGCCGCCCATGACCTCCTAATTGGCTGTTTTCAGCTAAGCAATGGTTTTGAAGCTATTGTCCCACAAAAAGGAGTCGCATGTGTTCAGATCTGGAGAACATGTCGGCTAATTGAGGCCCAGGCTAGTGGCCTCTGGGTACACCAGTGCCAGAAGGCGGTCGACAACTGCTCCTCCAGGACATTAACCACTCTCCTGCTTCGATGGGATCGAGCTCCGTGTTGCATGAACTACATCTTTCTGAAATCAGGCTCACTTTCATTAATGGGGATGAAATCATCTTCCAAAATCGTCACGAATCCTTCAGCTGTAACCGTGCCACCAAGGAATATCGCGTCGATTTTTCTGTGATTGGAAACGGCACACCACACAGTCACCCGTTGACGTGAAGAGACTTCTCGATCGCGAAGTGCGGATTCACATTCCTCCAAATACGCAAATTTCGCTTATTGACGGACCATCCGAATGAAAGTGGGCTTCTTCGCTAAACCAAACCATACTCGCATACTAATTCCCAGCATGCCCTGCGACCAACCGTGCAGTTTGAGGGTCCTAACGCAAACAGTTCAAAAGTTATGACGATTTTATTTCATATAGTTCAATAATTGTTACCCTGTAGAAAATTACGGGTGTCTCATACTCTCCAGGGCACTCCTAACGCTACTAATGTCTCAGATGAATACTCGCCATCGAGGGCAACGAACTGTGCTCTATTACTTAAGACGTCTTCGAGCCATTTACGTATCTAGGAACCTATTCCGTCTGGCTCTTACCTTCATTAACAGTTTTCAGTGGGTTACCGCGTCATACGCTTTCCCGAAATCTAGATATGTGGAATATGCTTGCTGCCTTTCACCACAATCCGCAGTATATTATGTCAGAAAATGGAAATCTCTATTTCACAAGCATGAATAGTGGTCATAAGCATTCCATTGTTATTATCCCAGTCAAAAGTTTTGGATCGACCTTCGAAGTTTCGAAGAGACCTGTGATGTCATGGTATTCTTACGATTATTCTCATGAAATTTCATTCGGATACTGAAATTGTATATATTGTTTGAACTTTTTCTTAGTTGCATAGATCACGTATTGCCCCCTGTCTCATCCACAGCCACTACTCTCTTCAGAATTTTCTCCCTATTTCCATGGTAAAGTTGAAGGACTATCGAAGCCGAACCCATTCTTTCAGTTTTGTGAACGTAGAGTAGACATTTTGGTACACACTGTCCACCAAATTTATTACAACCTGTCTGCTCCAATGCTCAAGACAGTTCTTCCTTAATATCAGGGGCTAATCTTGAGAAAGTTTGGAAACTGTGGACAGACGGCTCACGCGCGCTATTCTGTTAACTATTTCTCAGTCACATCATAACGTCCTCCTCGATCGCTTCCATCATGCACATACGTGCGCCAGCTTTGGATTTTCTGCTCCCGTCCCTCACAGCAACATCACAGACACGATTCAGTCGATGAAGAATCTCGGCAGCGTCGATTCCTTCTGCCTGAAGGAATTTAATGAGAGAACGTTAATCCCTATTAGCAAAAACGGCGTCGATCTCAATCCTTTGCTGCTTATACGCTAACGAAAGGTACAGAGAGTTTTCTGATGGGAAGTGACCGTCAAAGTCTTCTTTTCCAACCATGCAAATGCTGTTAACCTACAGGAATTCTTCATTTTTTGTAGACAATCGGATGTGACATACACTGAAAAAAAAAGGAAACCGCCTACTGCCTTCTTTAAGTTTTTGCAGAGGGAGAGGAGATGATTCTCCGAAGTCATGTTGCTTTCCAGGGCATCAAGCGAACAGATACAATCTAAAAGATCTTGATCTAAATCACTTGTGCCTGGGGGCTTGTTAGTCTTAGCTATGAAGAGTAATAAGGATTCTGTCTCCAAACGTTTCCCACACAACGGATTTTTCTTATACTAACGCAGTGGCCTATCTGCACTATTGGTGAACACGAAAACAGGTGAATTTCTATTACACATTGCTCTGCACACAATGCCTAGCTTATGACTAAACTGTGATTCATCAATGTCTGCTCAGGCCGTTAAGTTTCTATAGTCTCACTCAAGGTGCGTGAGGTTGTAATAAAATATTCAATAATTTTCCATATGTGAAAAACAGGTGAAAGAGTAACTTGTCCTCTCCAAAAACTTACCATGTTGATGGCCATTCATTGAAAACTATCAAAAACAGGAAATTTATAACCATTTTAAGAGAAATGGACTTGGCCTGATCATCTGGTTAAGGCACACAGCAAAGATACAGTCATGTGACATTGTTGAACTGGCAGACGCTGCTGGGTTGCTCAGTCATTTAATCGAAAAGGTTTTCCTTCGTCCTTACAGAGTGAACCTTTTGTACGTCATGTTTGACAAAATTGGCTTTAATGTAACTGTTGAGTGTAAGGGACTGTAATTGGGTAGTGTATAAAGGGTCATAGTTTAAACGGTTCATAGCACTTAGTCTACTGATGTCGAGTAGCATAGACCACACCCTTTGAGTGCAATCTGACATTAGATAATACTCCCGCCCTCCCTCCGTCCCCCCAGGCCATCTGCACTACCTTCTCTGCACTACATGATCACCAACTTTATCACTTATCAAAACTGTAGAGTGAAAGAAGTTTCGTGGAACACTTCTATTTTTATAATGATGAAAGAAGAACTGTAATAGGCTTGTGTTTGTGTGTGTGTGTGTGTGTGTGTGTGTGAGAGAGAGAGAGAGAGAGAGAGAGAGAGAGAGAGAGAGAGGGTGAGTGTGTGTGTGAGTATGTGAGTATGTGTGTATTACAATGAATTAGAATGAATGATGAAGTAATTCGTGGCACCTCGCAGGTGTTGTGAGTAAAACCTCTTCTCAGATAAGAAAGCTAATTTTGGACAGTGAGGGAACATTTGTTACAGTCCGCAGCTCGTGGTCGTGCGGTAGCGTTCTCGCTTGCCGCGCCCGGGTTCCCGGGTTCGATTCCCGGCGGGGTCAGGGATTTTCTCTGCCTCGTGATGACTGGGTGTTGTATGATGTCCTTAGGTTAGTTAGGTTTAATTCGTTCTAAGTTGTAGGGGACTGATGACCCTAGATGTTAAGTCCCATAGTGCTTAGAGCCATTTGAACCAATTTGAACATTTGTTACAAAGCATGTCTCCGCTCCATTACTCCTTTCCATTGCGGCACTTTCTTGACCTGAACAGTATAACCCTATTTAAAACCAACCAATTTAAAATGTGTGCAGTATACATTCTTAAATCACTTGATTACTGCACTCCTTACTGCTAAACTGGCAGAAATTGGAGAACCACAGCCACTAATAGTAACAATAATAATAACACTGTGTACAGCATTATAGTAGCCCTTAAGTACACCATGTGATCAAAAGTATCCGGAACCGCCCAAAAATATACGTATTCCATATTAGGTGCATTGTACTGCCACCTACTGCCAGGTACTCCATATCAGCGCTGTCAGGTACTCCGTATCAGCGACCTCAGTAGTCGTCAGACATCGTGATAGAGCAGAATGGGATGCTCTGTGGAACTCACCTACTTCGAACGTGGTCAGGTGATTGGGTGTCACATCTGTACGCGAGATTTCCACACTCCTAAACATCCCTAGGTCCACTGTTTCAGATGTGATAGTGGAGTGGAAACGTAAAGGGACATGTACAGCAGAAAAGCGTACAGACCGACCTCGTCTGTTGACTGACAGAGATCGCCGACAGTAGGAGATGGTCTTAATGTGTAATAGGGAGCCATCTATACTGACCATCACACAGGAAATCCAAACTACATTAGGATGCACTGTAAGTACAATGACAGTTACGCGGGAGGTGAGAAAACTTGGATTTCACGGTCGAGCGGGTGCTCATAAGCCACACTTCAAGCCGGTAAGTGCCAAAGAAAGCCTCGTTTGGTGTAAGGCGCGTAACCTTGGATGACTGAACAGTGTGAAAACGTTGTGTGGAGTGACAAATCACGGTACACAGTGTTTCGATTCGATGTCAGGGTGTGGATATGTCGAATGTCCGGTGAAAGTGACAACAGTAAAATTCGGAGGCAGTGGTGTTATAGTGTCGTCGTTTTTTTCATGGAGGGGCTTGCACCCCTTGTTTTTTTGCGCGACACTGTCACAGCACAGGCCTACATTGATGTTTTAAGCATTTCTTGCTTCCCACTGTTGAAGAGCAATTCGAGCATGGCATCATTCAACACGATCGAACATCTGTTCATAATGCTATAACATCCCTGTAATGGAGTGGCCTGCATAGAGTCCTGACCTGAAACCTACAGAACACCTTTGGGGTGTTTTGGAACGCCGACTTCACGCCAGGTCTCACCGACCGACATCGATACCTCTCCTCTGTGCTGCAACCGTGAAGAATGGGCTGCCGTTCCCCAAGAAACCTTCCAGCACGTGACTGAGAGCGGAAGCTGTCAGCAAGGCTAAGGGTAGGCCAACAACATTTTAAATTGCCGCGTTCCCGATGGAGGGCGCCACGAACTTGTAAGTCATTTTCAGCCAGCTGTCCGGATACTTTCGATAACGTAGTGTCGTTAAAGCTACGACGAGCTGTCAATTAATTCATTTATCTGTATAGAAGCGGATAATAAAACAATTTCTGGACTATGGCAGCCACTCTCTACAACTTGTAGAAGACATTATCTTGAGATATTTAGCATTTGTTACGTATACGTCTCACTTCTGCATCAGCGACATACGGGACAAAGCGCAACATATTTATATAGTGGGTGGACTATGTAAGGCACCTGTAACCTCCGCCGCATTAACGGAATATTGAGCATAAGTAAAATAAGTAAGTAATATTGAGAATAAGTAATTATCGATAACTTATACAATCAGTAATACATCTTCTGAAAATTGTGATAGTAGCAATGATCATCTGATAACAATTTGGTTTCCTGACTGAAACGGAATGGAATCGTTTGGTTTTCACCCCTCAGAAAATTTCATTTTACCCCGCAGGCGGTAATTACCATCTTGTTGGTAACCACCGAACTAGACAGCCACGGAGCTCAATGTGCCCATCAGACAGAAGGATCTTCTTCAACACTCCGTTCATGTGTCATCATTCCACGACGCACAGCGTAGGATACATACTCATAAAATCTGGTGAGACGGTATTTTATTATAGCATCGCTCCCCCACAACGTCGGCTTAAGACTGCGGATGACAATTTCTTCCACTGCTAATGTTCGAATCGGCTACCATAGAGTTAAACGACAGCCAAAAGTCGTGTGTAAGCGTTCTCGGCTGTGGTGGATATGCGTCTGGGAACTCCTTCCACCAGAAACTTCACAGGAACGAAGGGGAGCTGCGGCACATAAAACAAACTTTGCTGGAAGGGAAATGATTTCGTAGACTTTTGCATGTTCGCCGTGAAAGAAACCTCTTCGAAGTTTCGAGTAACGGCTTATCGGCTTGCACGCAGCATGTCGTAAGTCAGAGCAACTGTTTCCATTTTATTTGCTCGCAAGTCTTGCGGGATTCTCGTCTCATGCTCTTTGGGTGCATGAATTACTTCGTGAAAGTTCATCTCGCTCTCTCTGAGAGGGTCGAAAACTTTCGTAACTCTTTACATATAGAGTACTATCCAGTGGAATATGAGTCTGCTTAGCCAATGATTTGTCTAAGGAGACAATGGAAGTGCGTCACTTCGTATGACGTGAGGCCTGGAGGTCTAGCGATAAAGCATACACCGGGAAATCGCCAAGTCGCAGGAACGAATTCCCTTCGGGCTAAAGATTTTTCAGTTTTTCTTTTAACTTTGCCCTCACCTTCAACGATATGAGGAGTCCCCACAAACGGCACGGGGTTCGAATTCCACATTGAACTGTAGGTCTGTTTTCCGCAGACGGAGACACGGAAGTCACTGAAGTGGCATCCGGCCGAAAGATTTGCACTAGGTTACTGAATCACACGAAATTATTACAGCTTCCTGCAACGACCAACCTAAGTTTGAGTGCGAAGTATGTTCTTTCTCCATCCTCAACAACACGTATAATTATTCTCCTACACATATTTCGCAGACATGGTGGTCTCATTTAAGCTACTGAGCTATTTATCACTTGTATGGGACAGGAGCGGTATTCAGGACCTAGTCGGGCAAAGTGTTCCAGGTTTTGCGTGGTTTTCAAGGCCGCATCAGGCTAAAGCCACTCCAAAAATTAAGTTAGATTTAAAATACCTGAATCTTTCGTGGTCATTTGGCGACGTATTGCCTGTTGGCTTTTGTCTCGGGATCGTCGGTCGGCCTTTGTTTATTGGTTCTCCTGATGCTTCACCAGCCTAGAGATAAACTGGTCCTTGGTTCCTGTAACGCAGCAAAAGATCGTTGCAGGTAGCAAGGGAAAAACCAAAAGGGTGATGATTTAGGAAAGCCATGAGACGCTGGAGCGACTATTACGCATAATATACATTCCAGCCCCGAGTTCGACCTCAGTTCACCGTAAGTAATAAGAGGTCCATCAGTTCCAGCCGCTAGAGCCGGCAAACCATCTGGAAAATCATGAAGTATACTACTACACGGAGGTCAGTGTGACCCCATAGTCACATTGCAAATACACTCGGTGTCCCACCTCAAATATTTCCGAAACTACACAAAATGTGAAAAACAAAATTGGTCGGGGTTACACCTGTGTTATTAGCTCACGCAATGGACAGGAAAGCACGGTCCATAATTTTAAAGAAACATTTTCAACAGAAAGTTACATTTTCGTAAATGGCACATGCATTTTTTTTTTCCTACAGATATGAAACCCAGAGGTAGAAATACTGATGGCAGACTTGTTTCCATTGTTATAAACCTCATACTTTCAAGGATGGCAATGGCTTCTTAGTTCCTGCCGTACAATGGAAGTAACCCGCACTAAGGTATTACAGCGTTGTGGCCGAAACTGTGTCCACGTTCCATTATTTAAAGTCTACATATTGCAGGTTTCGAATTGTGAAACCATCTAGAATCACTAATTGTTCCTCCAGTTTCGATTTCCGTAGGGAAAATAATACGTGTGCTGCTTAAGAAAAGTATCTTGTTATCTGGAAAGTTACGTTTGTTTACTGTTAGGGATTGAGCATTTGTGCCGATTGTGTGAGCCTCTGACATACATACATTACTGTGGAAATATATGAGGTGGCAAAATAGGGTGGGCACCCTGTGTATCTCATTTCTTTTCACAATTACTACTTACAAAATATATTACTTTCTCCATCTGCGTCAACTGTAACCAATAATGATATGTTAGTTTTTTTGTTAACACAATAACCGAATCATGGCTTTTGTACAGAGTGCCACCGGGCACTAAATTTATTTCCATTACTTGAATGTAACACTTAATAAAGCAGAATGATGACTCTGATGCTGAACAGTACTAAAAAATGTTTTGTGTTACTTCATTAAAATACAGTAAATTACTACATGTCTTTATGATCCCAGTAGTACTCAGTGAAGATAGTATCTTAATAGTATGAGGATTACTGAATTTAATTTCGTTTCAATATTAAAATTTAAATTATAGACTAGTTTGATTCGCGCCTACTTACTTCCATTTCAATTTCCCCTCTGTGGGCTAAGTTTGTGGCTAAATATACAGTGTACGAAAAAAGATAAAGTCCATGTTCACATTCGGGTCTGCCACATATATTCACTTTAATCGACATACTCATCACATTAAAAAAACGTTTACAATTATATAATTCGACGTTAATAACTCTTCACTTGTTAGTAATCATTCATCCATCCATTTAAGTGCTTTTGATACACACATCCTAAATATTTTTGATGACTATGACATTTACATGTGAAACCTTTTCGAATTTACTTTTGTGTGTTGTTAATCTGCAACAGTTTCGTTTTGTCGAATGTTAGCATGGCGTAATGTTACGCGTTTACCCTATTTCGAAAAGACTGTGAAATTTTCTATTTACACAGCTTTAGCCGATATTATGGTATTAAATTGTTCTTCATTATTTACGTGGCACACCTTCTTTGTGTGTTTTCCAATGATCAAGTTCTACTGACCGAGCAAGGTGCGCAGTTTCTACCACACTGGACTCGCATACTGGAGGATCATGATTCAAGTCTCCACCCGGCCAGCCACATTAGTTTCCACAAAACCGCACCACGCAAATACCGTGATGGTTTCTTTGAATTGAACATGGCCGATTTTCTTCATCGTCCATTGATAATCCGAACTTGTGCTCCATCTCTATGGCCGCGCTGTTCACCTGACTAAATATAGGATTCGTATACTTACACTGATGACTGCTAATTCAAGTGCAGCATCTTACCAACACTAACGGAAGAAAAATGGCCAAAACCAAGAAGGAGTAGTGCGATATAAACGAATGTTGGCTGAAATGTTTCTGCATTTGATGATGTCTATTCAGATTTCGCGCCAGTGGCATAAGAGTGGTGCATTTTGAGGACTCATATTGAGTTGTATTGAATTGATGGTAGTCAGCAATGCTTTCAAGGCCACAAAGACGTCCATATCAACATCTCACTGAGACTGAAATGGAAGTGTAACGGGGTTACGAGAAACGTTTCTTCTACGACACGACAGAAAGTCTTGGCAAGGAAGTAGCAACTCTGCATTATTGCTGAGAGGGGATACGATAACAAGGAGACCGGGCTCCGAACGGACACGGGGCACTACCGAGGGGAAAACTATCGTGTTCAATGTACGGCGCTAACAGCAGTTGGCAACAAATGATACGACCAGCTGTTACAAGTATGTTACTTCAAGTGCATCTAAGAGCCAGATGCCGTGTTGCATGCATTCCCCAAATCACCGCCATTTACACCTGCAATGGTGTGGACGTCTGCTGCGTTTTCTAATGAAAGATGATTCCGCCTCTCTGTCAGTCATGTCTTTGTTTTGATGAAGAGGAGGCCTGTTGAGGAGCTGCAGCCAACATGTATGTGTGCTTGACACATTAGTGCTACACCTAGAATTATGGTCTGGGGTGCGATTTCATATGACAGCAAGAGAACTCTCGTGGTTATCCCATACCCTCTGGCTGAAAATTTGTACGTCGGTCTGGTGATTCGACCGGTTGTGCTGCTTTTCATGAACAACAATCAAGAGGGTGCTCTCCAACAGCATCACGCTCGCCCACATGCAGCTGTTATAACCCAACACGCTTTACAGAGTGACGAAATGTTGCCTTGCCCTGGTCGATCACAAGATCTGCTTCCAGTCGAGCACGTATGGGACATCAAGGGACGACAAGTCCAGCGTCATTCACAATCAGCATTAACCGTCCATGTATTGATCAACCAAGTGCAACAGGCATGAAGCTCCATTCCACAAAGTGACATCCGGCACCTGTATAACACAATGCATGAACGTCTGATTATTGGGTTCAACATTCTGGTTGTTGCATCGGTTATCAACGCACCAGCATTTCACAAAGAATGGTTCAAATGGCTCTGAGCACTATGGGACATAAATTCTGAGGTCATCAGTCCCCTAGAACTTACAACTACTTAAACCTAACCAACCTAAGGACATCACACACATCCATGCCCGAGGCACGATTCGAACCTGCAACCGTAGCAGTCGCGCGGTTGCGGACTGTACCGCCTAGAACCGCTCGGCCACCCCGACCGGCAGAATTTCTCATATAAAATGTCTTATCTAATGCGTACATAACTTGTCGTCTTGCAGTGTTACTCCTTTAAATATGTTACGGGAATGTACTCTCTAAATTAAATTATTTCTCGGTGTTGCGTTTTTTGGCCGTCAGTGTATGTTATTTATGGAAGGGACATCAGTGTACCCAATCTGGCTGTAAATGGCTTAACTTGTTTTCTGGTGTTATGGCTGCTTCTGCGCTATGTTTCTGAGGCAGAAAAGAATGTTTTAGAGGAGACAGGCTAAGAGCAATGTTCATTTATGCTGGTGAACCTAGCTCCACATTAAACAACCTTTCTTTTAACAACGTTTTTTGCACTTTCAACTTTCTGGCGTTTCCGAAAATGAAACAAGAAAATTCATCATCTATATTTACGAATAAGATAGACGTTACATATCAGTATCTCTAATATTCACTATTTGCCAGGCACCAATTTCAAAATCGTATGGATGGTCGTGAGAAGGACTTTTTCGCAGAATACGAATGTCAGCACAGCCATTATTGACATTAAAAGCGAATTCTTCAACATTAAGAGTGTTTAAGGAGTTCCATTATTACAGAGTAGATGGCGGAATGGCCGAAAGAGTACACTGAGGGATTCTAGAAAAAATTGGATCTGCAGCGTGATACACAGAGAAAACAGAGTCGATTTGGAAACAAGTATTAGAGATTTGAGAGCAAGTATTAGAGTCAGGCTACAGCAGAGCTTTAATGAATTTGCGATCAAAGAAGCTGGAAGTCGCAGAAGACATTCTTTCTGAAATTGTAAAACAACTGCACAAGATGGCAACCCACCGATTGTCCAAGTTTATTGGTACATTAAATGCCTCTGGAGGCATACCACTACACTTTTCGAAAGGAATGAAGTATAGAATGTGAGTGACAGCAAGAATACATAACAACTGGGGCTATTACACATTCGCCATAACAGCTCATGAATCAGAGTTGATGATCGATGTAGGATACAGAAGAAAGGAAGATAGATTTCAGGATCAGTAAGGTGATGATCTCTTTATCATTACAGAAATTAAAGGGAGCAGAGAGGCAGTTTCCACGTTGCGCTTGACAATGGACACCCTTAAGAAAATTCAAGGCACGTTCAAAAGACTTATAAGCTTAAAAAATGCGTACACCACCGTAAAATGTTGCAAAATGTTCGAAATTCGTGTGAAAGAAAAGTGGGAGCTAATGGGAAATATGGGTAATATATAATATATACAAAAAACAAGAAGAATAAATAGGAATGCAAGATCAAGTACGAAGTGGTGGAATATAAAAATATAGAACGGGGATGTGGTCGTTCGTTCGTACCGTTCAGTCTGTTCGGGAAAATCAGATAATGCAGTTAAGACTGGTAAGTAATTCTTAATGAAGAGGTAGTTGTATTGAAGTTCATAGATATACCGGTATTTATCAACAGAAGTAAACGAACAATGATGATCAGTAACGATACTTCAATTATCGCAGTCCATGTTTTGTATCTAGAAGTATGTTCCTTAAACAACATAAATAATGTTAGTTCTTCTTGCAGAATATTTTCTTTACGCATATGTTGTAAGAGTAAATCATTTGTCAGCTTTCAGAAATAAACTAGATAAATGAAACAGAGTAATTGCAACAGTTGCTACAGGATTTAAGATTTTTCCTAAACTCAGAATTTCATCAGTATTAAAGAGAATGAACTAGTGATATTTATGTCAATGATACAAGCGAGTCGCTGAAATATTTTGTAGGTGAATGTGATCTGGATGTGTGATGTAGAACAGATCATTTCGTTCTCTTACTGTTATTTATAATAACAAGAAAATTAGAAAAACCACACACGCACGCACACACACACAAACACACACACACACACACACACACACACACACACACACACACACATGTAATTACACCAAATAACTAATTGTCTCCTGCATTATCATTTGCGGTTTCAATATAGCCAGAATTTCAAGTCTATTTTCTTTGTAAGTTAAAATTGTTTTCCCGCTTGTCATATTCCGCCAAATCGTAACTGAAGTGGTCGATGGAGAAAGGAACTATGTCAATTTTTCTTACTTTTCAGGAGAAATAAAAAACTCTCTTATTGTTAAACTATTTGACAGACTACATTGAAACATTCGACATTTGTTGCAAGCTAATCAAATATACAGGGAATGAAAAGAATTTTTATGTATTCTAAAATGTATCTTCTGACAAAAAAATAGAAAATTTTTAACATAGTTCCTTTCTTCTGTCGAGAAGGCTATTTAGCACTTTTGGTGAGTAAAACACATTACAAATTACACTTTTCTGGTCTATATCTCAAATCTATTTATTTACTAAGGGAAAATTGTCTTCAGCTAAACATGAAAACTACTAACGCATAGAATCTAAATTTCTGGATAGTTCATAATTTATCATATTGAGTTATCACTTGTAGTCTACCATTTCAATATCTCCTCATAAAAAATTTCAGCCTCTCCTACATGGATGTACTTAAGCAGTTACTGAATACCTTCAGTTCTTTTTTTTATTGATTCTAACTTTTTTCCCATCATAAAGGCTTTCAAACCCAATTTTAAAAGAAGCAAGTTTGGTTTTAGCCATATTAAGGGAGTAACTGACACAACTGTTTATGAATGGGTAGGTAGTAACGGCTCCTGGTATCGTTACCTCATAACGACATTCTTTGAATATTGCCAGTATTGCCACATGAAAATTTAGTTTTTCCTGACGAGGCGTCTTGTGATGTGCCGTTTCCCTATAATGTATTTCTTTTTTGTGTGTGTTACGACAAGGACACCACATGTCAAAGTCCATTATCTCTTCGCTTTCGACAATAACGAGTGTAACTTAAGAAACAGCGTTTGCTATGATTTGCACATTCTCTTTAGAGCGTAAACCCGGTAACATTTCCGTATTTGTCTCTTCAGTATTCCAAATACACAGTCACAAGCCAGAAACGAAGAAACGAGTGACCTCTTACGGGAAATCTGTGAGTGATATTTTAAAACTTTTCAGTGTCTGACAATGCAAGGCACATCCTTACAACGGTATTATATTTATTTTGACCAGGTGCTCCATCCAAGAACACATGTACTTCCATAACATTCTTCGATACATGGTCTTCAGTGTAGTGGTGCAGGTACGAACAGATCTCATTCGCTCCCTTTTTCGCTTGACCTTCAGGATACAAGCAAACCGTGGAACGCCTGAAATTTATATCACAATTGCAGAAACAGCTAACCCACAGCTGACGTAACTAGATTGTTTCCTGCACTGGGATGTTTGGCAGAGGCAAGTTTTCCATAAAGTCGAAAGTTAGTCCCACAATGTCATCCCTACCCATACATTCTTGCTCAGTAATTGTAAAGAATTTATAAAATGTCCTGCTACGCAGCTTGTGAATATCCAACACAAGTTGTGCAGCTCTTTTACCACTGTTAGAGAGATATGGACTTTTACCCTCAAGTTCATCACATTTGCCACATACATCAATTTTGGGGATGATCGAAAGGAAAATTAAAAGTTTTCACTAAAATGTTTCCCGTAGAAGTTGTATTTCACATTTACTTCTGGATACTTCGTATGGAACACTCTATGCATAGTTTTCAGACACAAGCGTGCATCTAGGTATTTCATCTCTTTCCCTGCTTAGTGATTTTCTTTGAGTGGGAAAGATGTGATGTGGGTACGTATCACATTTTCCTAAATTGATGTGCTCCATGCATGTTCTTTGGAAATTTATCTCTAACTGTTAAGTGGCAAGTACGAAAAACACGTTTCTGTGATACAGCATGAGGACTAAAAGAATCACGTATAAAGACACGAACTCTTCTGGCACCGACAATGGTATAGCAAACAAAGGAATGCTGTTTCTTGATGCTATAGATACCTCTGGCGAATTATTTTGGCCTTCTTTTCGTAATGTCACCTGCCATTAACCATTGTAGGTAAATATCCTGACCATTGGTTTGCTATGTTTAAAAAGTTTGAAAGTATCTCTGTACGATCGTCGTCACTAACAAGTTGAAAACATTCTATTCGACATCTGCAATTTATTTAGTAATCGCAAAGTATATGGCACATGTTATGGAATTTATATTACACTGAACTTGTCAAATGGGGAAATGTCAATACTGATACCTTACCAGCACCCATAAATTTTCCAGGAACTGCCTTTCCACTGTAGTCATTATATGGAAGCAGTGAATTCCAGCCTCCTTGATTCTCATCTTCAATAACTTACAACAATAAATAACAGTAACAATGACACATCACGAAGTTGATGCCAGATTAGTGTTTTGCTACGCTTTCTGCGCCTACGCGCTACAAGTCAATGCCATCAAGTTTGAAGGTGGCGTAGTACAAGCTCACCTCCAGTACAGTCTGTTGGCGGAGGTACAAACTAAGTTCCTGACTTTATTCCTTTCCATTGAGCACTTAACGAATCGACCTCGTGCTATTCCCACAGAAAGAAGGCAAACATAGCTCGTTCCATGACAGTAAAGTGCGTCTTGGTTTGTTTAATACATTTACTTAAAAAAGTGAAAATCGACGAAAAGTGACTTAGTTCCATTCTCTACCGACCGATTCAATTAAATTACTGAGTAATGTGTACTCTTCACCCTCACTTTCTTTTTTTTTTTAACCTGTATCGATATTCGCACTCAGATATTTGTCCACTGACGGTCCATATTTCGTTCGTAGATGAGGTCTGAGTCTCCATTGTTGCAATGACAAGTAGTCGAATTTGGAGCAAGGCCGCTAGAAGGAGCTATTAAAACGTGAAGCACTAGCTTCGTTTAGGTGAATCACCACATACTATTCCTCTGGCCAATTGGAGATCACGCCCGTCCTACAAGTTCTCCCGAACAGCGACACACGACTCAGAAGTGTACCCGCTTCGCTAGCGTTTCGTTGTCGTAACATACCGTTAGCTCTTGATCCCTGGTTCCATTACGTCTTCGTTCCCTCTCTCTGGAGTTCTCGTTGTACTTTGTTTATCCGTAATACCGTCTGCACCTGTCCGATCGTCGTCGTTGTCTTTTCTGTTCTCACTGGGCGATCCGCTTTCGACGGCTGCAGGCAGATTGGTCTCTTCAGTCATTCCCGACATCCTGCCGAATTTCGGTGAGAAAAATATAATTAAAACTTAAACTGCTTTACATTCAAATTTTCTCTTTTTTCGCGAAATCTCATTGTGATAACACATAGTCAAAGGCAAAAGAAAAAAAAAAAGAGAGAATCTAGATTTGACAAGAGGTCGAGAGCCCAATAGCTATGTGATTACGTAGGTTTAAAAAAAATATTAAAAAGTAGGCGAAGACCCTTTTTCGTTTTCCTATTTATCATTGAGATCAATAAATGACTGACAAGTATATATCGCTTGTTTTAATAGCATTCTCAAGTATCATCATTTTACAAACGAGATGAACTCCTGATGTGCGAACTCATGGACTGTACGTCGAACTGTAACTGAAATGTGGCCTTCCGCTGCGTGCCACATACGTGACTCAAAGCGCCACTGAATGACCGAGACGGAGAACTTCCGCCGAGCTTTAACGCCTGCCTGACAATCGGATACAGACGCCGCCGACAAAGCGCGGGAAGCCGAGAAATGGCTGCCACAGCTTCCCGACGCTGCGGCTGCAATGGCGCCGCTTCCTGCAGCCTCCATTCCGCTGTGCTGCGGAAATCGACTGAGAAACTGCCTGAGCGCAACCGTCGGTGTTGCGAAATTTCCGCTGCCAGCATCCGCTGTACGACTGCAGCCCAAACTCGGTCCTTCGAAACAGCTTCTCGTGGCGTGCGGCAAAGACTGTGGCGCAAGTACCTGGGACCTCTAATATGTGCGCAAGGTCTAAGTGTACTAGATGCCATACTGATGGTGTCTTTCAGGAGGAACAGTCACTATTTTGTGGGGTTGGTAGTATGAACTACATCGAAAAAAAAAACACACTACCGAATGGGCGTTCGATGTCTTTTATCTGTCGCAAAAAGACGTGGCTGCTTGAAGTTATCATTACACGTGTTCGTATTCCAGTCGCTGTTGTCTCTTATAGCTGTTCTTGTGTTTCTTAACCTTTTGAGCACCATTGGTTTCTAATTCAACCAACCATTTTATTAACTTTATGAAGTACCATTGGCTTTGGAGTGAAACCACGGATGCTCTTGCAAGACAGAGACGTCAAGTGGTACATTGAAGTACTTTTACGAATGTAGCGTATTACAGCGGTCACTTGCAGTGTTCAAAGCAACAGTCGGCGCGGATGTGTTGCTACGTGATTGTAGGAGATTGGAGGGAATTTTATGGTGCCCATATTGAGTGCACCCAAAAGTCTTGTAACGTAAATTAGAGTTTGTACTACTGCCTTCATGAGTGGTTTCCAAACGAAACCAATGAGGTGGCATGTAGTTCTGACTGCCGCGCGGGATTAGCCGAGCGGTCTTGGGCGCTGCAGTCATGGACTGTGCGGCTGGTCCTGGCGGAGGTTCGAGTCCTCACTCGGGCATGGGTGAGTGTTTTTGTCCTTAGGACAATTTAGGTTAAGTAGTGTGGAGGCTTAGGGACTGATGGCCTTAGCAGTTAAGTCTCATAAGAATTCGCACACATTTGAACATATTTTTTATACAAAATTTATTAAATATTAGATCCAATTTTGATTGCAATTAGGGACCATCATCAGTCTTAGGCATTATGAGTACATGGAAGTTATGTACTGCAGAAATGCGAATTGACGTTAAAACTTATTACATAAAATGATGGGTGGTTGAAATCTGGTCAGTCTGGAACCGCGCGACCGCTACGGTCGCAGGTTCAAATCCTGCCTCGGGCATGGATGTGTGTGATGTCCTTAGGTTAGTTAGGTTTAAGTGGTTCTAAGTTCCAGGGGACTGATGAGCTTAGAAGTAAAGTCTCATAGTGCTCAGAGCCATTTGAACCATTTTTTTGAAATCTGGATGTCTTACTGGTTCCAAAGTGCAACAATCCCCTTAAGATAGCTGACTGGTTATCTCTTGTATTCGTTTCTAACTATGATAATAAAGGCGAATTTAGTGGAAAACTGTAAAATTACAATCCAAGCAGAACCCACCTCCTTAAAACAAATGAGTGTTTACTTTCTGATATTTCTTCTTGTAATCGTCGCTTATTATGATAATGAAGCTTACTTTTGTGGAAAACTTTAAAGGTATATATTTCTTCATATTCTTGGGACTCAGAGGGACATCTCAGTCATTTAACTGTAACTGTTAATATATTCTGTAGTATCATTTACCCTTTCCTGTACGATATTTTCAAAAAAGGTTTGTCATGGAGATACGATTTCATATACTGTATTTTTTTGTTTTCACATATACATGATTATTTATGAAACGTGAAGAAATGTACTTACTCAAAAGATTTACAACAGCATAATAATTCGCACATAGTGTAATTGTTTATGGTATGCTAGGAATCGCTTTTCCTTTGTCGTAAATATTCACCCACAGTTAGTGGTGTATGGTATTGCGCGAAACCCTGGTCCACATAAATGACAACATTACATACGTTACTTTCAAAACAGTTTCCTCCACGATGGATTAGATCATAACAAACTTTGCCCATCTAGATGGAGCAGATTCCCTCCCATAGTCGGCCGGGGTGGTTTTCGAGAAAATGTCCCCAGCATATGGCATCAAGTGTTAGAGCATTTTCTGCTTCGTATGGTCGTCTCTTACAGATGTAGACAACGAGAGTTACGTCCTCCGAAAGCTGCTCTGCCATATTCAACCGGTATGGAGTATGAACTACTTATTGTTTTTGACCTGTTGTCTTGTGTTGAAGGTTTTCGTGAAGTTACAAGGGGATGCAAGAGCAAGGGACCTTGAACTCATCAACTGTTAGAAGAAACCATCATCTTTTGTCACTGCTTGAATTGGTATCCAGTGTATTTGCTACATAAAAGTTCGTTTCTCTTGCAATGGACTCAAAAGGCGGCGTTCATCGAAATTCATGTACTCTTTAAAGTTATATTCAATTTTGTCCCAGATGCCGCAGTATCATTATTTCTATTTCAGATGTCGAAAGGTTAATTGCTATTTTACGGCGATCAGCTATATTTTCATAGACGAAAAGAGTCTCCCCCGAACTGTACACAGCAAGCAAAGTTGTCGGAACGCCAGAATTTTCTTATGTGGCGATGCTTCGTTACCAGTATACAGCTTCCTATTCGTTCCAAAACGCTACTGTTTTCATTACTTTGCTATGTATCGCTTGCAGCGTCATGTTCTGCATCATTAACGAATCACTAAAATCGAAATTTATATCTTCCTTGTTATAAACGAACAGATACTTTGCTTTTCACAGTCACTATTTGTCAATGTCTAACTCTTCTTATGCTCCTCCAAAATGTAAAGCCATTTAATAGAGTCGACTGGGGAAGGTTGGCTACAAAAGGCTTCATCAATTCACCACAACTTTTTTCAAAGTAGCTACCAGTTAATGGCTCCAAAGAATGGAAGACAGACTCCTACCATCTTCTTGTGCTTAATCAACATAATGTGTGTTGCGTTGGCAGAAGAGCCAACATCGTGTTACTAGAGGAGGCCGAAATGCACGCGTTTTAGCTCACGCAGGCTGGCATGAGGAGGGAAGTACTATAGTGACGTGAGGTCTGGAACATGACAAGGAATTAGAATTCAGAAAGCGGACGTAATTAGTTTGATACTTAACTTTAATTGATTAATGATGAACGTCGCTCCTGACGGTACATGAGTCACAAAATTATTTGTTCAGAAGACATAGTAACTGAATATGGCGCCTTGCTAGGTCGTAGCAAATGACGTAGCTGAAGGCTATGCTGAACAGTCGCCTCTGCAAATGAGAACGTATGTTGTCAGTGAACCATCGCTAGCAAAGTCGGCTGTCCAACTGGAGCGAGTGCTAGGGAGTCTCTCTAGACTAGAACAGCCGTGTGGCGGCGCTCGGTCTGCAATCACTGATAGTGGCGACACGCGGGTCCGACGTATACTAACGGACCGCGGCCGATTTAAAGGCTACCACCTAGCAAGTGTGGTGTCTGGAGGAGACAACATAATGTGTCTGTGTCGAAAACAACAGGTCACTTTTTGATCACATGCCACCACGAAACTGAAAATTTCTCCTACTCAGTCTGCAACACCTACCGGCCAAACCACGAACCTAAAAATGAATCTCCTGATTAACGTCAGGATAGCAAAATGAAGAAACAGAACCTACTACTAATGATATTTCCCTTAAGCCAAACTGTGTAGAAATAACAGCAATTTGAAGGGATTGCTTAAATTAAAGACAATGTGGAAGAAGTAAGACAAGTCACAGCATGCAAAGCGCCAGCGTTTTGCAAAGGTTATCAATAAAAGCCGATGCTGAACGATGATGCAGAAGCCAAGCCAAACTGGAACCAAAGTGGAGTATCTGGGAAAGAGGATCCAAACACGTATTATTGGATATTAGTATATGACGGCTTCAACTCTCTTGGGGACACTTTCTGCTGGGGACAATTTCGATGACGTGCCTCAATGTCTGTGAAGGAGTGACAACCCATTATTCCTCAAGAACAGAAACCAGAGAGGGTAGTAGCTCGAGCGCTGGGGCTTGCAATGGAGTCGCTTCATGATTTCACAGTAGTGTACACTGATAACTCCGAACAAGGGAATTCCCTTAGTGCTCTGTCGTGTTTCCTGGCCATGTCACTAGGATTCGCCTTCCTGACGAGTATACCGTTTTCTCACCGGAGCGCTACGCGATCCTGAAGGCGCTTGGAGCAGATGTAGCAAACGGTTTCCCATTTGTTCCGATTTCCTTAGTGCCTTAGAATAGGCACAGAACCTGTACATATGACCAACTGCACTTGCCCCAATGGCAGGGTAAGCAGGTGTCAATCTGCGAGTGCCAGGACATGTAGGGATATGCGGCAATAAACAGGCCTATCGGGCTGCCAAGGAGGCCTGCAGACGACAGGAGTCGCACAGTGTTCTATTCCCTAGCAGGGTGTCGTTTCTTCACTACACAGCAAGTGCATACAGTTCTGGGATGAGGAATGGCTGGCAGTCACGGCTAAAAGCTGAGGCTGGTGAAGTCAACAACCCGGCCGTGGCGTTCCGCCTGCCAATTGCTCAGGCAGGATGAAGTGATCCTCACGCTTCTTAGAACTGGGCACTGCCCTCTCACACATAGCTTTTACTACGGCGAGAGGATCCCCCATTTTGTGATGCATGTGGCGTGCATATCCCATGCACCATAATTTGACGGAATGCATTTTACACCCGTGAAGCAAGGTCAGAAGAAAATATTGGTGGGCCTCTGCCCCCTATTTTAGCTGATGATGTAAAGAGGATGACTGAGGTTTTACAGTTTTTTGATGAGTCTGGCTCCTGGCCTACACTTTTAGGCTGGAGATTTCAAAGTTTTGCAGAGTGGCTGGTTTCTCGTTTATTTATTCTTGCGGTCAGCCGGCCACATCCATCTGCTATATTGTTTTAGCTTGTTATACCGCTTTCTTCGTGTGTCGTTAATGTTTTACTACAGACGCCATACTTCGTTCCGTGATGCTGTGCGGGTAGCACATAGATTTCCCACTTTTGGTACCTGTGTTTTCTCTTGCTGTTTTGTGTATATCTCAATCTGTTTTCGAGCGGGCGCTAAAGACATCGCTGTCGAACCCCCATCCAAACATTTCCATCAATCCATCCATCAATCGATCCTTTACTGGAAGCAGTACCTTATTCTGTAAAATGTGTTCATATCCTTCTGCATTTTGCGCTTTTTAACATCAGTAATGGGGACACGCCACAAACTCGAGAAACACACAAATAACGTGACAGCATTTCCTTTGTACCTAAATGTTGACGCCAAAACCGATGGCTGGTGACGTTCTCGGCCCATCGCCAAACGCATCCGTTGGCGTCGCTGTTAACGCCACCTAAACTTTGGCATTGGCTACAGAATCTGTAGCTTACGGAGAGCTGATCGACCATTGCAACCCACTATTTTCAACTCCGTACGATCAATCATTGTGTTAGCTGTACTGATTGTGGCCCTATGCAGCTCCAGAGTGTTTCCTTCCCTGTTCGTCATTGCTTGAGGGTTTGCTGGTCTTGGTTCAACTGGCTCTAAGCACTATGGGACCTAACATCTGAGGTCATCAGTCCTCTAGACTGAGAACTACTTAAACGTAACTAACCTAATGACATCACATACATACAAGCCCGAGGCAGGATTCCAACCAGCGACCGTAGCAGCCACGTGGTTCCTTACTGAATCGCCTGGAACCGCTCGACCACTGAGCTGGTCTTGTTTCAGCTGCGATTGTCCCTTTCATTTCGACTTCAAAATCACATCATCAAAGTCAACCTGAGCAGATACAGAAGGCTCAGGTGTTCATAATGGCTTCGCTATTCAGGTGATATGGAATGTTTCCACATCAGAAGTCACTGGGTTCCCATGACAGACCCATTTCCCGGTTACTACTTCTCTAATGACAATATTGCTTTTATACTGCGAGTTCCGCCTCTGCTGTCATCCAGTACTCATTTCCACATAACGTAAGGACGTCCGGGTAGCGCGAGTTGAATTTTGTTATGTGAAGCGCAGATACGAGCGTACGAGGTGGAACGTTTCACAAGAAGGAAAAATAGCTACACAACCATCGATATGCTATAATTACGCGAAAGAGGAAATTTGTCTGTAAATTAGGCACTTCACTGATATACTAATAAAAGTTGGATGGTATCTCAATGAACCCACGAAACGCTTGGGGCACTATTACTGTTGAACTCCTAGAAGTTTTGAATACATTGCTAATTCACTTGGGTTCAATATATGTTCTTTGGATTTAGAAAACAGTAGAATTAACGTTTGAAACGACATCTGTTTCAATCGGATACATTTTCATTATTCCGTTCATGTTGCAGTTTACGTACGTCGTTGCTAACACCCGAACCTCCAGATGTCAGATAGTCGATCAGTACCAAACATATCGGCAGAATATCAACGAAACCTGCGATACAGTTTGTGCTATGTGCTGTCGCCTAGGAAAAAGTACGTATGTGGTAGGTAACAAGAAACACATAACCTACGCAGCACAGGAAAAGCGTGACTGCGAGTGTCTATTGTGCAGATCTGCCGTGGGGAAGTCGGTAGAGCGTTAGTTTGATAACAAGGGTCACGATTTCAAGTCCTAGGTATACCAGATTCCTCCTGGGGTACATATGAAACTGTTGTACGGACGGCATGTTCCTGGGAAGTTAAAGGAGAGTTCGGAATTTATATCGATGTTCTACTGGCAGCCTGCTTTCAGTTGACTTATTTTAAAGTAGCAATCCTCTACAATACACTTCCAATTTTTTCAGAATAAACAATCGAACCAGAAGAACAGCGAAACAATTGCTTGACACGTGTATAAGTGTTAATACTAACAATAGTAATTATTGTTGTTATTTATAATGTTACTTTTATTAGTGTTACCATTTCCTTATGTTGGATGCAATTGTTTCTTTTTTCTTCATTTCCGATTGCTTATTCTGTGAAACTAAAAAAATGTGCTCTATAGGATTCCTACTTTCATATAAACGAAGTTAGAGGGACTGCCAATAAAACACTGCTACCAACTCCGAACAGTCCTCTTACATGTCAGTAACATGTTGTCGAATATAAACGTTTCACACGGTATACTGCAGACGAACTAGCATGATCAGTCTCGCACTCGGGATCTGAGACACGACAAACTATCGCTCTACCGACTTCTCCATGAGACGCACACAATTATGCTTTTCCTGTGCACTGTAGGTCAGGTATTACTTCTTACTTACGCATACTCACGGTCTCTTGGACGACAGCACATAGCATAAACTATATCAGAGTTTGGTTGATACTCCCTCGATAAACTCTGGTGTCCAAAATTAAAGTAACAAGCCATTACTTCCCAGTTCTGTGCCTGATTTACGGTATTATCATACAAACAGTCTACATATTTCAGTACGATCGTGTTCTGTACCTAAGCTGGCATTCCGGTCAACGGACAGCCATACCAACGGTGACGTGAGGTCACCTATCAAACATTCTAGTGTTTGCTGGGTGGCCCGTCAACCTAAGTTGCTGTGTACACAGTCGCAGACGGTGCAATGTTACACTGAAAAGACGCCTACCAGTCTCTCTGCGGAGGACAGCCGTAGGAAAAATGGAAGCAGGAGAGTAGCAAACTTCCGTGGCCTGATGGCGTAACGTGAATCTTGCTATTTTTCTCGGGTGTGGCAACAGTTTATAGAGATCAAAACTGTATCCCGTACATCAGGGCAAAACTGACCAACTGTGACATCAGAAGGAGACAATCGTTATTTGAATGTAATGGCACGACGGCATCGCCATTGTACTGCAAGATAACTGGCATCTGACCTCGCAGCATCCACTGGACGTGTTATGTCGAAGCAAATGGTGTGCTGAAGCCGGTGTTTACTGTCGGAGACCTGCTGTATGTGTAGCTCTGACGCGTCTTCAGAGAAGAGAACTCCTAGAGTGAAGCCACCTAGAACAATGGGCGGATGTTCTTTTCTCGTCCCGATGTGGTCTGGAGAGTGAATCTCGACAACACACATCGGGAAGGAACGTGGAACTCGATTTCGGAACCAAAACACTGTGGAAAGAGACCGATATCGAGGGGGATCCCTTTTGGTGTGGGCAGGGACTAAGTTCACGACACGAACACCTCTTCATGAAATTATGCGGGCGCATAGGCAAGATTTAACTGCTGTCAAATGTTGTGACGAGACCTTGGGAACTCACCTGCGGTTTTTGCGGGATGGTGGGGCTCAAACTTCGTACTGGTGGACGATAACGCTCAACGGGCGATTGATGTTTTCGTTTGAAACGAAAGGCTTTGCACCCACGGCGGGGCCTTTTCCCATTTGAATTCCATAGAGCATGTCTGGGATGCATGGGATGCGTTGCTCTCCTGGACATGCGAGTGGATTTGCAGGTGGTACGGGCGTTATTGCCTCAAGGTGCGATTGTTGACACCATTCACAGCATATCCCGTCGCTGTTATGCCTGTATTGATGCCAGAGATGATCACACCCCGTACTGAGCCCATGAACCAGTAGTCAGAATGTGTGTGTGTGAATCAGTGAAATTAAAGAAAATGAAGAAAACGTTTGTCAACCGTTATGCAAATTGCAGTTGTTTGCGTTTTGTATTCTTTACATGGTTTCTACTTTACTATAATCTCTGTATACTGTTATGTGGCAAAATAAATGCAACCTTCCACAATTTCCGTTTGCTGATTTAATTTTGGACACCAGAGTACAATGCTTGGCACCGATATGACTGACATCTGGAGCTCTGGGTATCTGACATAGATGGCAGTGCTACTCATCATCCTAATGTAATGGCTGAAAAGCAATTACGACTCTCCGATAGAAAACCTAACATGCACGTCATTTCACAACCTACTGGAAACACAAATTATCGCGTTTTTACAGTCGAGATAATTTTGTTGTATTTAGTTATATGCTAATATAACTGACACTTATCAAAAAGTAACATCAACCGTTACTACTGTTTTCTCTATTTCTGTACTAAGACCAATTACATTTTAATTTAATCTGGTTTTACTTTTTGCAGCAGTATATGAACTCTGATTAACTTGATAGTTACTGAAATCATTCAGTCAGTATAATAACTACTGATGAAATGTATTCGTAGTTGCCAAGATGGACAACAGTGAAAATTTGTGCCAGACCGGGACACGAACCCAGACTTCCAGCGGCTGCTGTGGCCGAACGGCTCTATTCGCTTCAGTCTGGATCCGCACTGCTAGTACGGTCGCAGCTTCGAGTCCTGACTCGAGCATGGATGTGTCGATGTCCTTAGGTTAATTAGGTTTAAGTACTTCTAAGTTCTAGGGGACTCATGACCTCAGATGTTAAGTTCCATAGTGCTCAGAGCCAGAGACCAGATTTCCCGCTTTTCACGAGTGGTATACTTTCGAATTTTTTCTGTTTTTGAACACGGGACCTTTCCTTTTCGAGGGCAAGTGCTCTACCAATATTTCTTTTCTCAGTAGTATATATATATATATATATATATATATATATATATATATATATATATATATATATATACTAGCGGACCCGACAGACGATGTCCTGCATGATATTTCAAGCGATTAGGATATTAAACAAAGTATGAAATGAGAGACAAATAATGTAATAATTTCATTATTATTTATTTTGAAATAACATAAATTTTTGCAAAAACAATAAGTTATAATCAATAATGTTTGTTTAATTTTACCTTAATGGAGTTGAGGAACAATACTTTAGTCAGTTCCTGAGGAGTATAAATGAATAAACTTGACAGTTTTCCAATGCGAGTACACGCCACTTATAATTGGCCATGTGAAAAAGACCGGATTTTCTAGATCCAACCCACAAATCAACATTGTATGACCTTGTGACTTATTAATGGTCATGGCAAATGGCAAGTGAATTGGAAATTGCAGACGTCTGAATGGAATGGGTGTGTCTGAAGGGATCATTGGGATTCGTGGCAGGAGAACAACTTCACCATCAAATTTGCCGTTCAAAATTGTCGGTTCAACAACATTGCCTATAATTTTTTATTACTAATCTTGTGCCGTTGCATAGCCTAGGTGCATTTAAATTCCGAAGGAGAATGATAGGGGAGTCAATTTTTAATCGCAAGTTACGTGGTGGCATTCCTGGTAAATCCAGCGAATTCAAAAATTCAACAGGATAGTTGACTGCTTCGTCAGGATCGGTAACAGTGTCGATCGATTTGAACACTATCTCATTGCCGAGCAATGACTGTCGTATTTTGAAGTTAATAGCGTCAACATCGATATCTTTTGCGGCTAAAATAGCCACGAATGATTAATATAATTACCTTGTAAATCTGGAAATATGCTTTCAATCAAAGCATCTTTTGTATTAACCATGTTGCTGAAATTATTTTGTAATTTGATGCATTGTGTGTCTCCATGCAATGGTATTGTTCCATTTCCAATGTTGAGCAATTGCTCGGAGAATGATAGTGGCAATGGATCGTTTTGCAGTTGAACACATGTATTTGTGTTATGACGTAATGTACTGACATTTCCCCATAGATAAGATTTTTTTTATACATGCCGTAATTTCATCTGCATATGTAGCGCTTGGAATGACAGGCAATGTCTGTCTAAAGTCACCGGACAGCAGCAGTAAGCCTGGTGTTATTGTTTAGATCTTTTATCATTCTATCGAGAGCTTCAAGTGAATGCTTGTGGACCATAGTGCATTCATCCCAGAGAGTAATTTTGCAATTTTTGCAAAATTATATCCATACCGGAATGGTTTTTTATATTTCACACTGCATCTGGTTTTGTGTGAATCTTCAACGGCAACTTGAGTTCTGAACGTGCAGTCTGTCCACCATCAAGCAAAGTGGCTGCAATACCTGATGAAGCAATTGCTATCGCGATATGATTCTGTGATCGAATGCGCGCAAATATTAGTGAGATGAGAAACCTTTTTCCAGTGCTACCTGACGTGTCCAAAGAAAAAAAAACAAAAGAAGAAAGAGTCCACCTTGTGCTGCTGCAATTGACAAATTAAATCGATCGTGTACATTATTTTGTTCATTAATGAGTAGATGCTCATTATTTTCAACGAGAGTAGTTAAAGAGACCGTATTGACTTGTTCGCGCTGAATCTCGCTGTTAATGGTGTCTGGTGCTGGGCGGTTGGGTGACGGCATACCAAAATGAATGAGTGGCATATTCGAAATCAGAATGCAAATATCGGAAATCTTTATTAGCACCTCTTTATATTTTTCCGGCGAAAAATCGATATTGGGATCTTGATCAGCTATCCGAATGCGATTCAGATTATCGTCGCTCATGGAATGGTTCAAATGGCTCTGAGCACTATGCGACTCAACTGCTGAGGTTATCAGTCGCCTAGAACTTAGAACTAATTAAACCTAACTAATCTAAGGACAGCACGCAACACCCAGCCATCACGAGGCAGAGAAAATCCCTGACCCCGCCGGGAATCGAACCCGGGAACCCGGGCGTGGGAAGCGAGAACGCTACCGCACGACCACGAGATGCGGGCTCGCTCATGGAATCTTTATATTTGTCCCAGAGGACAGAAGTTTCAGATGGAAAACATTCCGTCCAAAATATAGCGAATAATTGGCAAATTTGATGAGGAAAGAAACTCAATGCTGCATCTGCAAGTAATATCCCAATGGTTGTCATCATCCAGCAAATGTCATTCGCGACACGCATCATAATATGTGTCGTTCTAACTGCCACTGACCGTTCCCAAATATTGGAAGGACGCCGGTCCAGGAACATTAACCAACAATAAACGCAGGAAGAAACATTCGCGTTGCTTTGGATGGACTGTTTATAATTGGTCTAATGTATTTCCCATTAATATGCCGTTGTATCCTTCAACCGTAACACCTCGCTTTCGTGGTTCCCACATTTTTGACTCTATTCCATGTGAAATACCGTGGCACATCAGTATAAATTAATGTCTTTGCGGATTGACCGGGAATACCTGGTCGGTTGCATATTTCAAAAACTCAGTTAATGTGGTTTTTAGGGCAATAGATGCTCGTCTTCCGTGAAATAAACACGCTGTCCATTTTCAAGGTTCACGGCCAAATGTATAACAGCAGGGTCTCTTTCATGGATCGGATAACCCAAAATACGCAAAACTGCTTCATTGCTGCTGATGTCTCGACCCATTTGATACCGTGTTATTTTATTGTTTTCGTTAACACTGTGAACAGCAAATACAGCAATATCACTGCCCTTATAGACATATTTGCATATATATTTTATGGACTTCACCGAACTGCAGAGCTCAATGTATATGTGTGCTTTGTAGATTTTACACAGCAATGGGGAATACGGAACCACCCAGTGGTTGTCAGTGTCACCTGTTGCAGCGTTTGACATGCGTAATTGATGTGATTGACCACCATGGACAGTGTCTCTACGACGATACAATGGATAACCATCGATATTAGTGATTATATCATTTATACAATGTTTTGGAAAACGTTACGTACATTTTCAATTGTCCATGCACGGCGCCGTCATGTTTATAGCACCGTATGGACCATGGATCGTGTAAGCGGTAATAATCTCATAAAATTCTTGATCGATATTCCGATCCGGCATTTCTGCTAATTTTATCAATTTCTTCAGACTGTAGTCGACCAACCGAATCAAAATAGGCGCGTGTGCAAACCTCGTTTATGCCACTCAACAGAATACAGGCAGCGACATGTTTTGTCAAATACAGAGGAATGTATAATCAAGTTCATCAACGATTATAATTTTTGTCTGAAGAGACGTGCTGATCTATTGCAGTTTGACCTGTCAAAAAAGCAATTTTAATTTCATCCCATTTTGAATTACACGTAAATGTAATGAACAAATCTTTCCGTCCGTACGCACGCACAAAAGTCATGGCGCCTTGAACATATTCTTGCATGCGACGTGGGCTACCAGTATATGATGATGGAAGAATATATGAAGTACCGATGTCGTTGGTATTAGTTATTCCTTCTACGTTACCAACAATAGCATCATGCAAATGAATGTATTCCTCAGCTCGAAGGTTCGCTTGATTATACCTGATGTATCGTAATCGCTCGCTTTCTGTTTTCTCGTACACGAAAATGCAACGCCACCTACCGTGCTGATTTAAGAATGTAAATCTTCCACGCCCCCACTTGAATGCATACACAAAAATTCATTTAAATCGTTCCAGCTGTTTAGTTGCAGTATGGATAAATAACCTAGATACCGACTGCAGCACCATCTGCCGGGCTGATTTGTGAATCTAAACCATTCAGGGCGCCACCCAAACGCTTCCAAAAAAATTCATTCAAATCGGGCTAGCCGTTTAGGAGGAGTTGAGTGACATACATACGTACAGTAGAATGCTCTAGATCACTTTCTTTAAAATAGCTTTAATTTTAAAAAAATAGGAAATAGGGGGCAAAGTTCTTTGGCGTATCACTCACTTGTTTTTGTTGGTTATTATGTAACAGCAAAAAAAGGAAAAAAAACAGAAAAAGAATGTGACGTTGCGCTTCGGTGGTAGGACGAGGGTGATATCGTGGCCAGGTGTCGGATCTCAACCCCTGCCCGCTTTGCCTCGCCAGCATAATGAGATTCACTGTCCAAGTAAAAAAAAAAAAAAAAAAAAAAAATCAAATGCGGTTCTTTTTTTTACGTGCACAGTGAGTGTAATGCTTGAATGCTTGGGAGGCGGCAGGGATTGAGTTCCGAGACCTGGTCACATTCTTTTTATTTTTGTTTTTTTGCTTTTATATAAAACCAAAAAAACACGTGAGCAATACGCCAGAAATTATGACGATAATGTGATCTAAAAATGGCCATCTTGCCCTCTGGGATCACGTTATCGAAACGGTCACCAGTACAAGGGGTATTACCACTCATCAACTGTCGGAGTGTCCGGGGCCTCTGCACACAGTCAGAGACTGTTTCTGTTACCGTGGGGGAATCGTGGAAACGTCACGTCTGCAAGTCAACTTCTTCTCACAACCGTCACACCCCAGCTGGGCTTTGGTGCCAGGAATGACAACCCAAATAGTTGGGAAAAATGTCCCGGCATTGCGTTCTGTTTGTTAAGACCAGGAACTCGTCCATGACGTATTGCAACTAATCAAGGACTCCCTCTTCGCCGTCGCGGTATATGTAGTGTATCGTTATTCCTTCTACACAGTTGACCGCATTCGTCCTGGACGTCAGAAATAGACGGCGTCGGGATGAAAGAGGTCCAGGGGCACAATCGAAATATAGTGGCGGAGTACGAGGAAAGCCAGTATTTCTCGGATCAATTTCCAGCACTAGCGTGCGGGGATACATTTCAGTCATTGTTCGTCCGTATCCACTGTCGCGCAACGGGGGTACATGGGGTGAAAGAAAGGTATGTAGCCATCGACGGGTCGGAAATTTTGCGTTAGTGACCACATACCGCGCTGAGCCCACTAAAGTGGACAGAAAGGGCGCATGGATGGTTCGCCAAACGCGCGTCCAGTCGTCTTGGAGTAGCGTTGTAGAACGTCGTTACCCCGATTGCAGCTTTGGAGAACGCTATAATAAGCCTTGGCAGTCGCATTCCCTGTCCCCGGTATAACTCTCAACATATAGGCGTGCTTCACGGAAAACATCGTAATATGTTATAGCGAGGGCCATAAATCTCCAAAAGGTACCGGTGTGGGGCCACCTCTGCTATCAGGATGCCTGGAAGACCGGCTGTTGGTGAAAGCCAGACATACCGTATGGAGTGAAGAAACACCATCAACGCTCTGTGCTTGACGTGAGACCAACAATTACTTTGTGGGAGGGTAAAGTAAGAGTAACAAAACGGATCTTAAAAACTGCACCAGCGTTCACCACATGTCCTAACACTGCCTGTGTCCTCGAAGCCATCGTGTCTGTCATCGGAAATTTTCCTTTTTTTGGGGGGGGGGGGCGTCAGTCTTCTGACTGGTTTGATGCGGCCAACTACAAGTTATTCTTCTGTGCCCAACCTCTTCATCTCAGAGTAGCACTTTCAACCTACGTCCTCAATTATTTACTGGATGGTTTCCAATCTCTGTCTTCCTCTACAGTTTTTGCCCTATCGTCCTGTTCCTTGTCCTTATTAATGTTTTCCACATAATTATTCAATTCTTTTCCGATTCTGCGCAGAACCTCCTCAATCCTTACCTTTCTGTACACCTAATCTTCAACACTGGTCTGTAGCAAATTTCCTCCTCAAAATAAGGCCGATATTTGATGTGAATAGATTTCTCTTTGCCAAAAGTTCCTTTTTTGCCGTAGCTAGTCTGCTTTTGATGTCTGCCTTGTTACTTCCGTAATAGGTTATTATACTGCTTAGGTAGCTGAATTCCTTAACTTCATCGACTTCAGGACCATCAATCCTGACATTAAGTTTCGCGGTGTGCTCATTTGTACTACTTCTCATTACTTTTGTCTTTCTTCGATTTACTCTTAGCCCATACTGTGTATCCTTTAGACTCTTCATTCCGTGAAGAAGATCCTGTAGTTCTTCTTCACTTGCCCTCAGGATAGCACTGTCATCAGTGAATCGTATCATTGATACCCTTTCACCTTGAATTGTAATTAGACTCCTGAAACTATCTTTTATTCGCATCATTGCTTCCTCGATATACAGATTGAATAGTAGGGACGAAATGCTACATCGTGGTATTACACCCTTTTTAATACGAGCACTTTGTTCTTGGACGTCCACTCTTATTATTCCCTTTCGGTTGTTATACATATTCTATATGACCCGTCGCTCTGTTTAGCTTACCACTACTTCTTTCAGAATTACTAACATCTTGGCACCACTTTATATTGCCGAACGCTTCACTCAGGTCGTCAAATCCTATGGACGTGTCTTGAGTTTTCTTTGGCTCCCATTACTATCCGCAACGTCAGAATTGCCTCTCTTGAGCCTTTACTTTTCCTAAAGCCAAACTGATCGTTATATAGAGCATCCTCAGTTTTCTTTTCCATTCTCCTGTATATTATTCTTGTAAGCAACTTGGATGCATGAGCTCTTAAGCTGATTGTGCGATAATTCTCGCACTTGTCAGCTCTTGCTGTCTTGGGAATTGTGTGGGTGATGCTTTTCCGAAAGTCAGATGGTATGTCGCCAGACTCATACATTCTACCCACCAACGTGAACAGTCGATTTGTTGCCACTTCCCCCAATGATTTAAGATATTTTGATGTAACGTTGTCTATCCCTTCTGCCTTATTAGACCCTAAGTCCTCCAAAGCTCTTTTAAATTCTGATTCTAATAATGGATCACCTATCTCTTCTAAATCGACTGCAGTTTCTTCTTGTATCGCATGAGACAAACCTTCTCCCTCATAGGGGCTTTCAGTGTAATCGTTCCACATATCGTCTCTCTCCTCTGCATTTAGCAGTGGAATTCCTGTTGCACTCATAGTGTTACCACACTTGCTTTTATTGTCACCGAAGGCAGTTTTGGCTTTCCTGTATGCTGAGTCTGTCCTTCCGACGATCATTTCTTCGTCGATGTCTTCACATGTTTCCTGCAGCCATATTGTATTAACTTCCATGCACTTCCTATGTATATCATTCATCAGTGACTTGTGTTTCTGTATTTCTGATTTTCCCGGAATAATTTTGTACGTCCTCCTTTCATCAATCAACTGACGTATTTTTTCTGTTACTCATGGTTTCTTCGCAGTTACCTTCGTTGTGTCTATATTTTCCTTCCCAACCTCTGTGATGGCACTTTTTCGAGTTATCCGTTACTCTTCAGCTGTACTGCCTACTGAACTATTTCTAATTGATGTATCTATAGCCTTAGAGAACTTCAACCGTATCTCGTCATTCTTCAGTACTTGCATATCCCACTTTTTTGCGTACTGATTCTTCCTGACTAATGTCTTGAACTTCAGCCTACTCTTCATCCCTACTAATTATCATTTGAGTCTCTATATGCTACTGTGTACGCCTTAAATAAAGTATCTGAATTCTGACCATGATGTAATCTAACTGAAATCTTCCCGTATCACTTGGTCTTTTCCTAGTATTCCTCCTTTTGTTGTGATTCTTGAGCAGGGTTTTCGCTGTTACTGGCTGAAACTTGTTACAGAACTCAATTACTCTTCCTCCTCTCTCATTCCTTGTCCCAAGCCCACATTATCCTGCAAACGTTTCTTCTATTCCTTCCCCTACAACAGCATTCCAGTCCCCCATGACGATTAGATTTTCATCCAACGTTTATATACTGTATTACACTCTCAATATCCTCATACACTCTCTCTATCTCATCATCTTCATCTTGCGACTTCGACATGTATACCTGAACAATGGGGCCGGCCGAAGTGGCCGTGCGGTTAAAGGCGCTGCAGTCTGGAACCGCAAGACCGCTACGGTCGCAGGTTCGAATCCTGCCTCGGGCATGGATGTTTGTGATGTCCTTAGGTTAGTTAGGTTTAAGTAGTTCTAAGTTCTAGGGGACTAATGACCTCAGCAGTTGAGTCCCATAGTGCTCAGAGCCATTTGAACCATTTTTTTTGCTGTTGATATTTCCTCATACTCATCTGACGAGAATTCCTTGTCTTCCTTCCACTTCACTTCACTGACCCCTGCTGTATCTATGTTGAGCCTTTGCATTTAACGTTTCAGATTTTCTAGCTTCACTACCACGTTGAAGTATGTGATATACCACGCCCCGACTGGTATTGATAGTGCCACAGACATGATACATGAATAGGAGTGGCAAGCCTTAAAACAAAGGGGTTTTTCGTTGCGACGGAACTTTCTCAAGAAATTTCAATTACCAGTCTTCTTCGCCGAATGCGAAAACGTTCTGTTGGCACCCACCTACATAGAGAAAAATGTTCATCACGATAAAATAAGAGAAATCAGGGCTCGCACTGAAAAATTTAAGTGCTTGTTTTTTCCGCGCGCCGTTCAAGGGTGTAACGGTAGAGAGACAGTTTGAAAGTGGTTTATGGAACCCTCTGCCAGGCACTTAATTGTGAAAAGAAGAGTAATCACGTGGATGTAGATGTGGATGTATAACTTTACCCTTCCGTTGATTATTCAGTCTTTTTCTCATGTTAACCTCCCCCCTTGGCAGGCCCTTCCCGGAGATTCGAATGTGGGACTAATCTGGAATCTTTTGCCAGTGAAGAGATCATCATGTCACTTCTTCAATTACGGGCCACATGTTCTGTGGATACACGTTACGTGTGTTTAATACAGTGGTTTCCATTGCCTTCTGCATCCTCATGTCGTTGATCATCACTGATTCTTCCGCCTTTAGAGGCAGTTTTCCACCACTAGGACAAGAGAGTGCCCTGAACCTCTGTCCGCCCCTCCGACCTCTTTGACAACGCAGTTGGTAGACTGAGGTTGACTTGTTATCTTGAAAGTCTTCGGCCGCCAATGCTGACTGAGTGTTCCATATACAGGTGTAAAAGGTATAAGTGCAGATATTTATATCTGTGGTACATTAACACGTTCACACATTAGCGTGTTGATTATTGGGTATCCAGGTAGGTTCAAACTTTTACCCAAAAACACTGTTTTTCCTTGCTACCCAAACATATTTTGGTGCCTCTGTGACATTGTCAGTTGGTTTTCCTCTATTGAAAACTGTAGAAAGTGGACATAATTTATGTTGTAACTGATCTAAGAGAATGAGGCGTAGATACAGTATTTGCTCATTTCTTGTTCTTATCGTGATTTTGCACTATATGTTTTTGCAGGATCCTGCAACGGTTAGCAAGAAGAAACAGATTTTTTTACATAAAAGGTGGAACCAGTATTCTAAAATTTTAACTGCAAACGCGGAAAACATAGAAGTGCTGCAAATTCAAAAGATGAGTAACAGTATGGTGACTGTTTTCTGTGCGTGAAACAGTTTTTTCATAAACCGGTCAAAAACTTTAAGAATTGATGTTTTCTGCATGATTGTAACTGCATCATGCCTGTCAGTACAGACCAAACGTTTTGCGTCGATGCATGCTCACTTCACATCACGTCATTAATGACTTCTTCTTATTACAAATATCTAGAGGTACCTACCAATTAAAAACAATTTACTGGTAATAGCTATAATTAGTAATTTACAAATAACGCAAAAATTTATTTGAGTTCAGTACACCGTCCTCAACCACCAATAGAAAAATCTGCTTATACACGATACATCATGTATAATGAAGTATTCGGTACCTCACCTAAAGACTAATCACTGCAATGATTTTTCTTTCACGGTGTACCTTATCGCACAATGAGAAGTAATGATGCTTCAATGGGCAGGAACATCACTGTCCTCATCTCATGCTCTAAATACCATTAGCTTCCAGAAATGTTCCCCCACTTTGCAGTGCAATGTGCGCCCTTTCGCTCCACTCAGCAGCAAGTGATATGAGATGTCTGCGCGGAAGGACAGCGTCCAGAAGTGGCAGTGTCTGGTGGCTGTGCTGCGGCCGTGCTGCGCTGTGCTGGGTGGCCGCAACAGGGGCAGTGGGCCGTCAGATGGACGGGGCGCGCCTAATTAGCAGGCAGCCCGGCAAACACGCCGCCTCCTGCCAGCCCAGCCCAGCCCAGCCTAGCGCGACAAAGGGCTCCCTCCCCTGCCCCTCACTCAGTGAGCGGCATGGCCAGCCCTCCCTCCCCTTTCCGTCTACGTCGCTGGTCGCTGCGGTCAGCCTGCAGATGCAGCCAGGTGTCATGCGCAAAGTGCTCGCACCGCGGCAACCGCCTGACTGGCATCTCAATGGCGACAGTGAACCTAACCATCAGCAGCCTGGTGCTGCTTCTTTTCGTCTGCCACTTCGCACGTGTTCTCTAATCAATTTTAAATCCATTCTCGAATTCTGATTGAAAACAAAACCGATTTATGCAATTTAGAAACTGAGCCACATTACAAAATCGCGAAATCTACTGACACAATAATTCTCTGTTTGCTAACAGCGACCAATTAATTAAAACAGCTAACAAATTTTTGACTGGTGAAGATGATCAGATGACTCAAACCATTTTCTGCAGTTCTTGGAGGATTTCAGATGTGTTCTTATTATTCTTTCGGATACTTACGAACTATGGGGAAGCACCTGCATTGGTTTGTGTTTTGGTGTGCGGGCCGCTCAACTGCGCGGTCGTCAGCACTTGTAAAAAGTCCAAATTTTTTTCACAGTCCGATCGAGCACTGTCACGAATGACGATAATGGTGGAGCTGAAATGATAAGGACAACACAAACACCCACTCCCCGGGTAGAGAAAATCCCCAACCTGGCCGGGAATCGAAACCACTACCCCGTGATAAAGAGGCAGCAACGTTAGCCACTAGACCACGAGCTGTGGACTGGAGAAGCACCAGCACAAAATAATAATTTTTTCTTACTGTTTGGCGACAGTGATAATATATTTCTTTAAAGTCAGTACCGCCATTAGACTGTTTTTTTATTTGCACTGTTACATTTGGCGATCATTATTTCGGCTTAAAAGTGCCATTATCAAGTGTTTGGACTGTTATAGAGTGCCTAAAATGGCATACTGCCGTATTTAAAATACACTGTATAACACCTAAAACTCTGGATAATGGCACCTTGAAGCCGAAATCGTAATCGTGTGAATGTAACACTGCAAATAAAAAATAATCTAATGGCTGTACTGACTTTAAAGAGTATAAAATAAATTTGCAAGGAATCTTACTACGCAATCACCTCAACAGGTATCCTGAAGTAAGCAAACACATTTTTATTAACTATTGAACACATGAATTCTACTTATAAATCTGCATGTATACTCTACAAACCAGTGTAAGGGTACAGCCTAGTGTTTCAATGGTCAGAGCTTTTCCCCGTTCCACTCATGTACAGAAAACTGGAAGAATGATTGCCTAAATGCCTCTGTACGAGCTGTAAGCGGCATGCAGGTAACAGTGTGCGTAACTAATATGTTCCAAAACGTCGGGCCTAAAAATGGAATTCTCCGGTGCTCATGCCTAGAGTTATATTTCTAGTAAAAATACAGGGTCAACTGTTTTGCATACCCCTTGGACTATGGACCATTTACATATCCAACAGAGTGATATTCTTAATATCCTATAGTGCAGAGTCTAAGTATGAATATTACAAACCTCCCCCTTCTTAGGCAAGTGGAGTAACTCCGTTGGTTCTTTGTACATTTGATGTCGTGTACAGTGGTGTTGCTGGGGCTTACGGAGGCACCATTTGTTCATGGGCAGTTCCTCGGAAAACTAGCAAAAGGGTTTTTTCCTATATTTTCGCCGTTCTCAGCGAATCAAAACCCGGCCGAGGATTCCAAGTCGGCTATGCACAACCAATGGCAATAATTTTTAAGATGTGTTGCTAAGATCCCGATCTCGAACATACTAGAATACTTTATTCATACGTTTATCTGTTTCCGAGATACAGAGCTTCAGTTGCACTATTTTAACATGTAGAATACGCGTGCAAAATGCGACCTGAAGCGACAGCAATGTTTATAAAGTACCATACCACGGAGAATAATGCTGCAAAGTTTTTCCATTACCATCTGAGGAAATCGCGTAGTTGTGCTGAAGAACAAGAAAATTTTTCGCACGTAAACTCCGGCCTCAGCTGTAAAATTAGTTTTGTGTTATTTCAATTCCACGTAAGTAGCCTATCAAATTTTTAATGATAAATGCCTTTTTTCGTAAGAATTTCATGAGCTGCTGCATCGGAAATCCAGCGTAAAAATGTTCCTATCGGAACACAAAAAAAGAGAGTATGTGTTTCTCTTTATTTAAAGACTAATTGGAAAGCTGGCACACTCCACCTTCCTAAGTACGTTTGGATATTTTACGAAAAAATTTATAATGCAAACATAATCGCGCTTTTTTGTGCTGAGACAGAAGAAGACCGTGGCAGTGGCAAAGAAAGGAAAAGTAATAAATACTGGAAGACAGTAGACAGTGGTTCTGTTACAGAAAGAGCGAAGGAGAATGGCAAAAAGAGATACAGTGCCCGTGGAATCTGTTCAGTGGGAAGTCACTGACGACCTTCATTCTACTGACCGCTTCTCATTTCGCGTTCTACTACTGGATGGAGCGTTACGTTAAGAGAAGCAATCAAAATGCTAGGTCATTAGGGATATGAACGCTGTTCAGCTAGCTGGCTGTACTTGAATCTCATGGCAGCATCCAGGAATGGGTGGACCACATAACGCAAGGAATCCATCATGCTACTGACTTATCTATCCTAAAGTCTTCACGTCTTCTTATGAGGCGACATTTACCTTGGTGGAGTGATGAGTGCCATCCGGATCCGGTGTGCGGCTTTTAGACGATTTAAATGCCTCCATACAGCACACAACCTCATAGCTTTTCGAATCACAGGAGCCAAGGTTCGACGAGTAATTAAGGATAGCAAGGAAAGGTCGTAGCAAGCGATCTTACACTCTGTCAACCTTTCCACTTGTTCTGCGAAATTGTGAGAAGCCATTCGAAGGATTTCCTGTAAATTCAGTCGTTTACCAATACTAGTAGCATTACACAAGGGAAAAATTTTCCTTTTATCATACGATACATCGCTTAGTCGCTGGCCGAGCATTTTGCCAAAATTACTGCCAATGAATGCCAGGAAACGGCTAGTCGTCGCTTCTGTGCGACAGTAGAAAGGGGCGGTGGGATTTCTGATCCAACAGTTCTAAGTCCTGCAGCTCTCCTTTCTCCAAGTGAGTGCTGGAATCAGTGTTGTCTGAGACTCGCGACACTGCACTTGTTCACGACCAAATCTGGTGCTGCATGTTTCGTCATTTGCCAGCAGCGACAAAGGAAATCCACCTTGAATCTTATATGGCAGACAGAAAACTTCCTCAACTCGTGGAGGGAAGAATTTTTTGATACCTATCCTGAAACCAGTAATTACAATAATATTGCCTTAAGCTTCAGTGTAGGAAAGATCCTGGACCGAATATTTAACCATCGTGTGGTCTGGTTGTTAGAGACCACTCACCCTGACACAGCTTGCGCGACTATTCAGCAGTCTTTCCCGCGTAAAAATCACTGTAATGCGATGTACTTTTCTGTCTATAAGACACATGACACTACACGGAGACACACCACTCTCACGAAAATTCATGAATGGTGCTGTCGTAGCCACCTCCCCGTCTTCCCACTGCCTTTTCTGTCTCTGCGGCTTCTTGGCACCCGAGTTGGTGACACGCTATCAGGCCATTTTGAGCAAGATAATGGCGTCCCTCAGTGCAGTGTTTTAAGTGTTACAGTCTCTGCCGTTACCATAAACAGTATCATGTCTACGGTGAGGAGTCCTCCACAGTGTGTTTTCTATTCCTCCTCAGTGTCGCGACAGCGAGAATCAGTTGCAACATACATTTTGGAGGTTAGAGGTGTGGGCTGGAAAGATGAGTTTACAGCAGATATGTATGTCTGTGACCTTCTTAATATTTCTTGTTGTAAATTTAATTTGCGTGGTTTTCATATGAAGGACACCATCCTACATTTTAGAGTCTCGGGGATCTCATCTTTGACTTAATTGTTGTGCTTGTCACATCTGAGAGACCTGAAAGTCAAAACTTTCAAGGCACTGATTAGCGTAAACTGTCTTAGCCGTAGGTCTTGGGCAGCGGACAGGGTGCGTCTGCTTCAGTTTTATTGTACTTTTGTGCGTTCACAGCTGAACTATGGGTGCACAGTGTATGGATCGGCGAGGCCTTCTTATTTGAAGATCATTGACACTGTTCACTATGAGATGATCCTGCTGGCCACTGGAGCTTACAGGACATGTCCCAGTTTCTCCGTTGAGGACATGGAACTGCCGCTCACGATCAGGCGGCAGCTGCTCATGGTGCATCAGCTTTGTAACTTTCTTGCAGCTCCGATTTAACCTGCATACCATTGTGTTCCTCATTGCTTCTGGAACGCTTTTTCTCCAACAGACCATGAACCACAATGCTGCTTGGGATCCGCGTGCAGTGTGCAGTGTGTGTTGGAGTCACTCAGTGTGGAGCAAGTACAACACCCCTCCCCCCTCCCTATCCCTGCCCACCTTCCATGAGTCTTAACCGTTTGCCGCCATGGTTACTGCAGAGGCCCAGTGTAATTTTAGATTTATTGCAGTACAGGTGAGATTGCACACCTGCTTCTGTTTTTCATTTTCTGACTTTGTATATGAGCACCATAACTTCGACGGAGAGTTACATCCAATCCTGAGGGTAATGCAGCAGATGAGACCGTCTTCCAGTGCTAAATTTCTTGTGGGTCCCGATTTTCTGAGTGCTTTTCACTCTCCACAACTCTTGTATCCAGTAGATAAAGTAGTTCACACACACACACACACACACACACACACATACAAAATTCTCTCCTCCACCAACCGTTTCATCCCTGTCTTACAACCGTTTCAAACCGAACACTTCTCTCTTGGTCTGCCACTGTTATTATTCCTTCATGGCTCTTGTACATTGAGCCGTGTGCGACTCGTGTTCGTGGTGTTTATTACTTGACATCGTATTTTTGCGGTACTGCCATCCTGTTTCTTGTCCGATTTACTGGCGTCACTAAGTTGCTCGACTGCCTGCCTGTGAGTGGCAGCAGCAGCGCTATCGATAAAAGCACTGTCGTACTCTATTTGGAGCGATTGCTAATACTTGCGGGTCGTGATGTGCGGTGAGTTCAGTCGAGACAGAGCTCCATTGTGGTCTGGATAGCCAGTGCTCGCCAACCGCTGGCGACACACATGCACTGTCCGACGGAAGGTGAGTTGAGCGGGGACGACCGTTGGTTGGTCGTTCGGTCGGTCGTCTCATCGGTCGTCGTGTATCTGCTCGCCAACCGCTTCTGGGTTCTCTGTGTGTGTCGACTTGTAATTCGTCCTTGTTTTTCCACAGTCACTGATTTTAGTATTGTTCGAGCTGTTTGTGGAAGTGTTTCGCGTAACCGTGTGTAGCTTGTGTGGTTTTGACCGACCAGTTATTGTAACGCTGTCTGCGTGTCAGACACAGTGAGTCGGTTGGGACGGAGCAGCAAGCAACTCTCCGTAGCGCGAGCCTAGACTGGGACCGCTGGCGGCGTGTAGTTATTCTTTCCTTGCCTGTCTCTAGACGCCAATTTCTGGGGGCGTAGTGCTGTTCGTATTCTCGTCCTTGGCCGATATTTTCCATCGGTGTGTCGTTGGTTGGACATAAGGGAATTGGTTAAATTGTTGGTCGGTCCTTAGGCCGTCCCTAGTTTGGATTGCCATCCGATTATCGAACATAAACTCTAGGCTGCCTGTCTCACTTTAACTTGCGTTTGAGCTATCTTCCCAGGCCGACCGTTGGAACACTTCCTAGCACCTCTAGTTCTGTTGGTTTTAAATTGTGATTTTCATTTTAGTTGAAGAATTGTGGTAGGCCTTCGGCCGTGTATTAATTCAATTTTTTTTTATTTTACATAAAGGCCTTCAGCCGTGTTAAAATTTTGGGCATTGATTGATTTAAAAGAAAAATTTTTTGTAATGCGGGACCTAAGCCGTTAGTTGTTCCACGTGTTATGTGAGACCTTCAGTCAAGGATTTGCGTGAAACCCTTAATAAGGCCTTCAGCCGTGTGTATTCTCTAAAGGAAATTTTTTTACCAAGAAGCAAGGGGTTTATTCTAAATTATTTATCTGACTAGTTGTTCAGGCCTTCAGCCATTGTTTTTAATTTGTTTATGGCATTCAGCCATGCAATAAGTTAATCAAGCTTCGGCCGTTGTGTTGCAAGTTTAAAAAGAATGTCTTGCTTAGAAAAATTGTTTATTAATGTGCCTTAATTATAGTTGTCCTTCAGATGTGTAATGTAGGCCTTCAGCCGCTAATTGTGTTCGCGGCCTGTTTTTTTTAATGTACCTTCTATTTTTCATTGCTTTTGATTTTTGAGCCACGCCTTCAGCCGTTCTTATGTTTCGTGTGGTTTTGGGCCTTCAGTCCAGAAAGCGTCTCAAGATTTCCTTAACTAGGCCTTCACACGTATTGTTTAGTTCTGATCTTTTAAGCCAATGCGTAAATAAGTGGTACTTAGAAAATTAAATAGTGTGTTTGGTTGTGCAATCCACAGTAACTGTTTACGGCCTCATACGCAACCATAACCTTATCTTGTGCGCTCCCTAGTTACCTACCAATCAGGTTTCATACATAATGTATAGTACCCGTCTTTCCCAATGGTTTTCCCCTATTATTCTCAGATGGGACTAAACGGGGTAATCTGTTGCTTGCTCTGTTGTTTCCCGGATCGTGTCATCAAAGTCTGACGTCTTCAAGACTTCACAGTCTCCGACATACAGTTATATGCAATCTTGAGGGCAATGGAGCAAATGAGACGCTCTTCCAGTGCTAAATTTCTCGTGTGTCCCGATTCGCTGGGTGCTCTTCACTCTTTACAACTCTTGTATCCAGCATATAAAGTGGTCCAGAATGCCCATTACTCCCTCCTCCTGTGGGCACTTGCGTATTGCAGGGAACAAAAGAGCGGATCTAGCAACCAAGGAGGCGTTCTGACCCTCAGTTACTTCAGTGTGCCATCTCCATGCATGCTATAGTGTCTCCGCTGAGATTCAAAGTCTTGCGTCGGGGGCTGGAAGTGACAGACATTGACCTCCGTCTAGTAAAGCCCTCAATACGGCCATAGCGAATCTTCTTCCAGTCACGTCGACGAGACGAGATCCTTCTTACGCGCCTTCACATAGGCCACAACACCATGATGTACGGCTTCCTGATTCGGCTACAGAATCCTCCTACGCGGGGTACTTGTAGCGTTCAGATTACTGTGCTCCGCATTTTGTCGGACTGTGTTTTATTATCTGATCAGCAGGCTGCGGCTGATTTGCTGCAGGATCTGCCCCCTATTTCAAGTAAAGTTCAAACGAACGTGGTCCGAGTTTTGAAGTTTTTCGAAGTGTTCGACATTTTTCTCAACACTTTAGGCATTGAGTTTTAACGTGCTAGCAGGGTGAGTGGCTCACCAGAGGTTTTGGTAAGTGGTCAGCCAGCGATATATCCTTGCGCCTATCTTTTAGTTCCCTTGACGTTTTGCTTATGTTTTAACTTCATTTACAGTTAGTTTTCCCCTTTCGAAGTGGTTTTAGTGCCAGTGAGATAGAGTGATTCTGGGGTTATTTCTAGAGCATGAGTGTGCAGTAATTTTAGGGATTTTCTCCTCATTAGCTTTTTATAACGAGTGTCACACAAACACACACAAAATCCTCTCCTCCGCCAACCGCTTCATCCTTGTCTTACAACCCTTCAAACCAAGCACTTCTCTCTTGGTCCTCCACTCTTATTGTTCCCTCATGGCCCTTGTACATATTGTATAGTACCCGTCTTTCCGTATAGTTTATCCCCACTATTATCAGAATTTCAAACATCTCAGTACATGTGACATTGTGTAATGCTTTTTCTAGGTCGACAAATCCTATGAAAGTTTCTTGATTTTTCTTCGGTCTTGCTGCTGTTATCGGCTGCAAAGTAAGAATTGCCTCTCTGTCTACCTTACCTTCATAAAGCCAAACTGTTCATCTAAAACATCCTCTCTGTGTCCATTAATTTTTTTTGTTTTTTTTTTTTTTTTTTGCTACCCTCTATCGTCAATGTACTGAAGTATTTCTTACCCATGGTTTCTTCATACTTACATTCTTTGTAGCTATGTTTTTCATTGCAACTTCTGCGATTGACCATTTTAGAGATCTACATTTTTTTCAACTGCCTACTGGGCTATTTGTTAGGGCAATGTCTATAGCCTTGGACAGCTACCAGACGTATCTCTTCATTTATTAGTACTTCCATATCTCACCTCTTTGCCTATTGATTCTTCCTGACTAGCCTAAAAAATTTCAGGATACTCTTCATCAGCACTAAACTGGGTTCTTTTGACTGTATGTGTCCCGTTACGACTTATAATACACTTTCTGATTTCAGAACCTCTCTCTATCTAACAGAAATCATCCAGTATCCCTTGGCCTCTTCCTTGTATACCTCCTTCTTCTCGGGATTCTTTAACAGAATATCCGTTACTACCCGTTGAAATATATCACAGAACTCTACTAGTCTTTCTCCTCTCTCATTCCTACTACCAAGCCCATATTCCCCTACAACTCTTTCTTGTACTCCATACCCTACAATCTATTCCTAACTCCCATGAATATTATGGTTTCATCCCCCTTCATGTATTAAATTACCTGTTCAATATTCTCATATACATTCTCCATCACTTCATCTTCTGCTTGCGACTTCGACATGTACACTGAACTGACGCTGACGGTGTTGGTTTGCTACCGATTGTGACAGTAAAAAACTTATCACTGAACTGTTGACAGTATCTAATTCTCAGCACAACCATCCTACTCGTAACGAATCCTACTGCATTAAGCAATTTGCTGCTGCTGTTAATGTTAGCCTATAGTCATCTGAGCAGCCGTACTTGAATTCTTTCAATTTTACTTCACTCACCCCCGCTATATCTAGATTAGGCCTTCGCTTTTCCCTTTCTTAGCCTCCCTACCACGTCAAAGCTATATAACTCCACTTCCCGCCTCGTAAAAAAGTTATCCTTTAGTTGGTTTTTTAATCTTTTTCTCATGGTCACCTCTCGCCTGGCAGTCCCCTCCGATAGTTCAGAATGGCGGCTAATGCGGAATCTTGTATCAATGGCGAGATCATCATGATACTTTTTCAGTTACATGCCATATGTCCTGTGGATGCAAATAGTCTTTGATTCACTGTTTTCCATTTCCTTCTGCTTCCTTATGGCGTTGATCGTTGCTAATTCTTCCTCCTTACGGGTAATTTTCCACCCCAAGGGCAAGATCGTGTCCTGAACCTAAGTCGGCTCCGCCGCCCTGCTTCACAAAGCCACAGACGGAATGAGAGTGACTTCTTCTGCCGATATTCTTCGGTCACCATTGCTGATGATTTGTATTCAAAATTTAAACAGTAGGTAGTTGGAATCCGGGACAGAAGACGTTTCGTGATCACTTACCAAAGGCGCTATCGTTCGTTTTTGGATCATCAGTTTTCTGACGGGTTTGATGCGGCCCGTCACGAATTCGTCCCTTGCAACAACCTCTTCATCTCCGACTAGCACTTGCAACCTACGTGCTCAAATATTTGCTGGATGTATTCCAATCTCTGTCTCCCTCTACAGTTTTTGCCTTCTAAAGCTCCCTCTATTACCACGGAAGTCATTCCCTCATTTCTGAACAGATGTCTTATCATCCTGTCGCTTCCCCTTATCAGTGTTTTCCACATATTCCTTTCCTCTCCGATTCTGCTCAGAACCTCCTCATTCCTTATCTTATCAGTCCGCCTAATTTTCAACATTCGTCTGTTTCACCACAACTCAAATGCATCGATTTTCTTCTGTTCCAGTTTTCCCAGAGTCCATCTTTCACTAACGTACTGCTGTACTACAAATGTACGTTCTCAGAAATTTCTTCCTCAAAGTAAGGCATGTGTTGAATACTAGTAGACCTCTCTTGGCCAGGAACGCCCCTTTTGCCATTGCTAGTTGCTTTTGATGTCCCCCTTGTTCCGCCCGTCATTGGTTTCTTTTACTGGGAGCTGCCCCTTGACCACGGGGAAAATCATCTGTGGAAAAGCTCACTGGGGAGAATCCGCAGCTGCCCCGTACAGTGCCAACTTCCATGTCATTACAGATGAGGTGCAGAGAAAACCATGAATCTGCTGACTTAGAGCAAGATTTACACGTGGTGCTGAGAAGTGGTGGTGGTGGATGGAGGAGGCGGGAGTGGGGGTGGGAGGAGGTGGTACGTACTGTAACGACATCCTGCAGCCGCCGCTGATGATGCCGGCTTATGTCTCCTAACTGGAAGCACGTTAGCTGGAAGCTGAGCAGCGAGTGCTTTAGGCTTGGATGGAGGGCGAGTCGCCTTGGCGCATGCCTTCGATGTCAAAGGGATACCTTTGGGTATCAGCTAGCAGAGCTGTTGTCCACTGGTGTCCACCGTGGGCTGCGCTATCTACGATGCAAGGCACCACCTGGCCGTAACGCAACGGCTGCCACCTGAGTCATCAGTACATATCAGTAATGTCTGCTGGATGTGTGCTTACTACGGCTGACAAAGTCTGATGTCCTTAGAGCTTTGTTTAATTTTAATAAGTTCAGCAGTCTCTCAAAATCAATGACAGTAATAACTATTTCACTCATATTTTCTGTGGTAAGAGAATTTATCTTGGGCAATTCTCCTCGGGTTTTCTTTGACAATGAAGTTAAGCATTGCGGCATTTGCTATGCTACTCTCAATTTCAGTCACTATGTCGTTCTTGAGTGACTGGACACTAGCTTTAACCTGTGTAATCTGTATCTTTCATTAATCTCACTATGCATTACATTGTATTACGCATGTATAATCAGGTGAAATTATGTACACGGATTAATATTTCTTCTTATCCCAAATTATAGTTATTTGGTGAAAACAGGAGTAGAAATCTAAATCTGTGACTACTGAGAGGTAGTTGTATTCGTATGTTGGTTTATCAGTGTAATCGAGGTAGCTAATTCAGGTGAGTGTGGAAAAACTTACCTTATAACGTTTGAATACAGTATTAGTGATGAGCTGCTTCATATAGTCTCCTCTTCACATTAGAAAGAGATGTTAAACGGAACTAGTGCGTAAGGTCGGTTGAAAGGACAGTGAATTGTCGACTATTATTTCTTTATTGTTCCGTGGGACCAAATTAAGGAGAAATCACCATGGTCATGGAACGAGTCAATAACTGAAATTATAACACGATATTAGAAACAGATAAAATGAAATATAAAAAAAACATATTCAGGTGGCAAGTCGTAAGTTTAAATAAAGAAAATCAACAATGTAACACTGGAATTTGCTTAATTTTTTAGCTCTTCCAGAAGATCTTCGACAGAATAGGAGGAGTGAGCCATGAGGAAACTCTTCAGTTTAGAATTAAAAGAGTTCGGGCTACTGCTAAGATTTTTGAATTCTTGTGGTAGCTTATTGAAAATGGATGCAGCAGAATACTGCAGTCCTTTCTGCACAAGAGTCAAGGAAGTGAATTCCACAGCAGATTGGATTTCTGCCTAGTATTAACTGAGTGAAAGCTGCTAACTCTTGGGAATAGGCTAATATTGCTAACAACAAACGACATTAAAGAAAATACATACTGTGAGAGCAATGTCAGAATTCCCAGACTATTGAATAGGGGTCAACAAGAGGTTCTCAAACTTACACCACATATAGCTCGAACAGCCCGTTTTTGAGCCTAAAATACCCTTTTTGAATCAGAAGAACTACCCCAAAAAGTAATACAATACGACAAAAGCCTAAGAAAATATGCGAAGTAGACTACTTTTCGTGTTGAACTGTCACTTATTTCAGATACTGTTCTAATGGTAAATAAAGCAGCATTTAGTTTCTGAAGAAGATCCTGGAAATGGGCTTTCCACAACAGCTTACTATCTACCTGAACGCCTAGGAACTTGAACTGTTCCGTCTCGCTTATAATATGCCCATTCTGTCTGATCAAACTATCGGTTCTTGTTGAATTGTGAGTTAGAAACTGTATAAACTGAGTCTTACTGTGATTTAGCATCAAATTATTTTCCACAAGCCACAAACTTATTTCATGAACTACATTATTTGATACAGCATCCTTCACTACCAAGCTAGTGTCGTCAGCAAACAGAAATATTTTTGAATCACCTGTAATACTAGAAGGCATATCATTTATGTAAATAAGAAACAGCAGTGGCCCCAGCACCGACCCTTGGGGAACGCCCCACTTAACAGTGCCCCATTGGGACTGAACATCACTACCACTCTCAATATTGCGGAGAATCACCTTCTGCTTTCTGTTCTTAAAGTAAGAGGCGAACCAACTGTAAGCTACTCCCCTTACTCCATAATGGTCCAACTTCTGCAGTAATATTTTGTGGTCAACACAGTCAAAAGCCTTCGTTAAATCAAAGAAAACACCTAGCATTCGGAACCTTTTATTTAATTCGTCAAAAACCTCACAGAGGAAAGATAATATAGCATTTTCAGTTGTTAAACCATTTCTAAAACCAAACTGAACATTTGACAGCAAATTATGTGAATTTAAATGCTCCAGTAACCTTGTATATACAACCTTCTCGATAACTTTAGCAAACACCGATCGCATAGAAATAGGTCTAAAGTTGTCAACATTATCAATGCCTCCCTTTTTATATAGTGGCTTCACTACCGAGTACTCATACAGGAAAATTTACAGATGTGGCTAAGTACTGGGCTAACATACATAGAACAATACTTCAGTATTCTGCTAGGAACCCCGTCATATCCGTGAGAGTTATTGGTCTTTAGTGATTTAATTATTAACTCAATCTCCCTCTTGTCAGTATCATGGAGGAGCATTTCAGGTAACAATCTCGGAACACTTTTTTCTAAGAGCGCTATACGATTCCCTGTTGGGACTAGGTTTCTATTTAGTTCACCTGCTATATTCAGAAAGTGATTATTAAATATTGTACATATATGCGACTTATCAGTAACACGGACCTTCCCACTACGCACTGATTCTATATCCTCGACCTGTCTCTGCAAACCAGCCACTTACTTTACGACTGACCAAATGGTTTTAATTTTATCCTGAGACTTAGCTATTCTATCTGCATACCACATACTTTTTGCCTTCGTAATAACATTTTTAAGCACCTTACAATACTGTTTGTAATGGGCTGCTGCATTTAGATTTTGGCTGTTTCTAACGTTTTTAAATAATTGCCACTTTGTTCTACAAGATATTCTTATCGCCCTAGTCAGCCACCCAGACTCCCAGTTTGTGCTAGTACCCTGTTTTGAACGTTCTAACGGAATGCCCGTGGTCTGGGGGCAGTCTGCTTTCTGCGGCGCTGCGGCGAGGACGTCTTGTTTACGTCCCGTCCGCGCGGTCGCGAGTGCCCGTAGTTGTTTACTACTGCGTTGTCGCTAGTTTAGAGTCCATCACTAACGACGCAACATGGCACATTCATACAGACAAACCACCATCAAGATCAGTTTTCAACCCAATCATGCACGACCACGAGCTTTTGAAGTGGAACATTTTCTACGTGACGACGTTAAAATTGACCCGCGAGACATAATTGGTATCCATCTCTCTATCACGAGCAGTGTTGTCTACGTCAAGCTAGTAATTGACGAGATGTGCAACAGAATCGTGAGCGCACATGCGAACGATCTTAAATTCAAACATTCTGATGCCCATATTGGGGCGGTCTCTATCGATCACGCGGGGCTTGGCCTCCGTACGATACGCGTCTTCGAACTCCCTTTCGAAGTACCACCGGACGTAGTCACAGCGGCTTTCCAGCCCTACGGCAGAGTGATCAGCCATATGGCCGAAAAATGGACTACCTTTACAACGTACCCCGTTCTTAACGGGGTACGACAAATTAAAATTGAACTGACCAAACATGTTCCGCCATATCTTGTCATCGGCGGATGTAGGGCGATCATTATGTATGACGGTCAGCCACGCACTTGCTCTGGTTGTGGCCAAGTCGTGCACGTCCGGTCGGATTGTCTCCGACGACGGCTTACTCAAATCCCGACAGGTGAATCTATGACTCCTTCTACGGTGACGACCCTTCCTCTCAATTACGCCGAAGTTACACGGGCAGCAACCTTTTCCGATGCTGACGACATTAGTCTGATAGTCGCCCCCGATGGCGAGACCATAATGGCTTCTGCAGTACAGGATCCGGCCTCTACAACGGCGCCCCCACCTGAAGATAATCACCAACCGACCTTCCAAGAAGGCGTGGATGCCAGGATGGACATTGACCCACGGGTTGTGGCGACAGCGGCTTTTCTTCCAGACACCGGAGCAGCTGAAGAAATCCACCCACATTCAGATACGGAAACACACGTCCGTAAACAGCGTTCCCCGCGAAAACACAAGAGACGGCGGCGTGCTCCGTCGGACGAGTGTTTGCAGCGATCGTCTGACATGGACTGTGGAAATTCCGACGACGGTACCGGCGGTACAGAGGCCGCTGTAACTTCAAACTCAACAGATCGCCGTGGTGACGGCTTCAGCCACTCCGACCCCACAGAACAGCAGGATCACAAGCAGATAGCCGCTGCCGATTCCCAGCCAGCAGAGCCGATGGAGTCTGCGCCGAGTGCCGCAGCAGCCACCAACAGCCACCAACAGCCGATGGTATTTCTTGGCGACTGGGCGGACGACTGTGAGGAACACTCCTTGCCCATCGTGTCGGACGACACGGGGGGAAATTTACCCCACCAGTGTTGATCCTTTCCCGCCGCCAGTTACAGTGACGAGACAGCCTTACAAGGGTATTGATGGCCAACACGGATGCTGTGGATAGACCTCAAACTTATCGCGTTGCAACTATAAACATCAACACTATACGGACGCGCGCTAAGTTATCCTTGCTTCAGGATATGTTGATCTCTGCTACCATCGACATAGCCCTTCTCCAGGAAGTGTACGTCGACGACTTCCCAGGCATGTACGGTTACGATGCTTGCGTCTCTCCAGCTTCCCCAACAGGCAGCGGTGTCGCTGTACTTCTTCGGGAAGGAATAGTGGCGGACGATATCCTATTTCTTCCTGGGGCAAGAGGAATGGCACTCACAGTCCTGGGTGTCCGCCTTATCAATATCTACGCACCTTCCGGGATGGACAAACGTCGCGAACGTTCACGATTCTTTGCGGAAGACGTCGTCCCGCTCTTCCAAGGCCGCCACGACCATCTGGTGTTTGGAGGTGACTGCAATTGCGTACTGGCGCCCAGAGACCAAGTCCCACGACATACTCCGTGCCCGGAACTCGAGACGCTAATTCGAGACCTGCAGATGGTGGACACTTGGGGACATCTTCACGGCCACCGACCGGGATTCACGCACTTCACGAGTCACTCTTCGAGTCGTATCGATCGGATTTATGTCTCACGCTCTCTCGCCTCTGGAACACAGGATGCGGAACTGTGGCCTGCAGCATTCTCGGACCACTCAGTTTACATTTGTGCCGTCACCCTGCGGCGGCAACAAGTGTGGAGAAGCCGCAGCCCGTGGAAATTAAACATCGCTCACCTGTCGTACCAGGATTGCCGCCAAGGATACGTGGCATCCGTGTGAAAATCGCCTCCGTGCTTATCCCTCAACGATCCGCTGGTGGTTGGACTGCGCCAAACCTGCACTGAGGTGAACGTTGATAACCTACGGTCGTGACCACGCTACTTGGCGAAAACATACACTCGACTTTTACTTCCGGGTTCTGCGCGACTGCTATGCTATGGCGCCGTCTCCGGAACGACAAACGGCGGTCCACCGTGCTAAGGCTCAGATCCTCGCTCATATGCGACGCCACCTAGAGGGGGTAGTCATCCGCTCGAGGACGCAGGATCTGATACCTAGCGAACGCCCGTCAATGTTCCACGTCCTTCGTGAACGTAAACGACGCCAACGAGCGCTGATACGCTTCATCGACACGGAGGACTGTCATCGCCACACCACGCAACAAGACATAAACACAGCGCTCTACAATCATTATTCCCAACTCTATTCCACTCAGACCCCTGATCCGACAGCACTGGTGGACGTCTCTCAGACGATTTACGGCACCGTCACCCCGGCAATGGAAGTGGCATTGATGGAAGAAATTACAGAAGAAGAAGTGATCGACGCCATTAGAAAAGGAGCTGTCAACAAGTCTCCGGGTCCTGATGGCCTCCCCTTGGAATTTTACCGGACTTTTCAATATTTATTAGCCTCCCGATGGACGAACATCTGTTGCGAACTACTATCCCCGGACGTGCCGCTCCCTGCGGCCCTTGTGGAAGGGATGATTATTCCTATTCACAAACCGTCCGGTGGCTCACGACTGCAGGACTACCGCCCGTTGACGCTATTGAACTGCGACTTTAAGATCTTTTCTCGACTGATGGCGGCGCGGATACGCCAGACCCTACGAAATGTTATCTCGCCCGATCAAACGTCATTAGGAGGTGACAATAACATTCAAACAGCACTCAGTGAATATCGTGACTTGATCTCACTGGCGAGGGCATGTCGTCTGAAGGGTGCACTGGCGGCAATCGATTTTAGTCAAGCTTTCGACCGAGTGGACCACAACTATTTGGAAGCGGTCCTCCAACATATGCGGTACCCACAGCCATTCGTCACTGTCGTCATGCGACTACTCCGTGGCGCGACGTCCAAGGTGATCGTCAACGGCCGACCTTCCCAGCCCCTCACCATTTCTCGATCGGTACGCCATGGCTGCCTTCTGTCCACTTTACTTTACGCTGTGGCCATGGAACCTCTCCTCTGCGGCCTGCGCCAACGACTAACGGGTATGACGTTACGAGGCCACACTTTCCGGTGTAAAGCGTACGCTGACGACCTGGTGATTTTCATCCGCAACGGTGAGGACACCGCTAGCGCACTAAATTGGATAGCGAAATATGGCATGGCCACTGGTAGTCGTATGAACGTCGCAAAATCGGTGGCGATGAACATCGGGGTCGGATTGTCTGGGAACAGTGTCACCCCCTTACAGCTCAGAGATAGTTTGAAATGTCTCGGCACTGATTTTACAGACGATATACGACGGACCGCTGCTTACAACTTTCGACGGCTTTTACGAAATATTCGGACTGGAATTGCCAACAACGGACCCAGTATGTTAGCACACATTTAGCGTCACGCATTCCGCACATCGCCCAGATATTACCCATACCGGTGATGTTAGCTCGCCGTATACTTGCGGCTTTTGGGTCCTTCGTGAGCTCAGGAATGCTTTTCAAGATCAAATATGAGACTCCCACCCTTCCCCCGGATCGGGGAGGGCTTGGCCTTTATCACGTTTATGACAGATCGGTCGCCCTATTTGTGAGCACATAAGTCAAACTATGGCACCGCCGTCCGGACAGTCTGACCAGTTTGATAATAGAAGAACTGGCACCGCCCTCTCTGTTGCCGCCTGTGCCGATACACCACGTCCTCTCCTCGCTGCCGGCCGTGGTGGTCTTGCGGTTCTAGGCGCTGCAGTGCGGAACCGCGGGACTGCTGCGGTCGCAGGTTCGAATCCTGCCTCGGGCATGGATGTGTGTGATGTCCTTAGTTTAGTTAGGTTTAAGTAGTTCTAAGTTCTAGGGGACTGATGACCTAAGATGTTAAGTCCCATAGTGCTCAGAGCCAACCCTCCTCGCTCTTCTACATCGGCGTCTTTTACCTCGAACTCAGTTACGTTCGACTTGCCTTACCAGCGACTCAACTGGCAACGGCAAAGACGGTTTATAGGGTACTGCAACGTGGACGATCCAATAACGTCGTGGAGAGGAAGCACCCGAACGTCAACTGGCGAGTAGTGTGCAGGACAACTCACCACGTAACACTGGACACTGACGTCACGGCGATGTGGTATATCACTGTCAACGGTAAGCAGGTGACCAGATCAAGGCTACATGCGATCCACATGGTAGACTCACCCACGTGCACGAGCTGTGGCGTTCAAGACAACGATGAACACCGTGTTAGCTGTGGCGAGTCTACGGCAGTGTGGCACTTAGTGAGGCAAATGTCAGCATACGTCCTTCGGGTAACGCCGAATCATATCGACCCCAAGACTATCTTATTCCCGGATGAAACGTATTACCCACGCACTAAAACTAATGCACTGACGTGGCTTCGTGGACATGCAGTGCATTATTTGTTTCAAGACGGCACTAAGGACACTTTAGACTTTTGGAACTATTTGCTGGAATGACAGTGCAAGATCCTCCGTAACCCAAAGTATCGACAATATTTTTTCAATGTTTTGTGGAGTGCGTTCCACGACCCTCCACGTAGCTGGAACATCACGGGTAAGAGAAGCTAAAATTACAATACGATGATAGAACACTGCACGGTGTAACGTGGGATCTACTTTTATCATTACGAGAAGTCATACCTGGATGATACAGCAGATGGAGAGTTTCGTTGTGAACTCTCACACTCTGTAGCAGTATTTGCCCCATTTCCTCTTTTTTCCCCGGTGCGAAAAGGTCTTCACAGTTTTAGGCTTCCCATCCGGTGCAAGATGTAGCTCTGGTTAATGGTGGTATGGATTCCACCCTTCAGTTTTGTTTCATGGTTTCCTTCGCCCCGCACTTTGCTCTCTTTCTTTATGCCTTTTTCTAGAACTACTAGCATGGTTTTAGTTATGTGCGTTCCCAACTCGACGCAACGAGTGCACTTACTAGTTTTCAGTTCCTTACTGTTAAAAACAATAAAAAAAATTGAAAAAATGAATAAAAAAATAAAAAATTCAAATAAATAAATGAATGAATAAAATTTAAAAAATCACAATAATACACAAACTGCATACTTTGTACCACATCACATCCCCAGGATGGGAGGGAGGAGACATCGTGGAGAGGCCTCGGGTCGCGGCCCCTGCCCACCTTGCCTCCGCCAGTCCACTACCTGATCAAAACGAAAAAAAAAAAGGGGTAGCATCTTTGATTCATAATCAAATCATCTTCGGTCCCAGGTTCGATTCCCGCCACTACCTAAACTTTGATAAATAATCAGCATTGGCGGCCGAAGACTTCCGGCATAAGAAGTCAGCCTCATTCTGCCAACGGCCTTGTCAAAGAGAGCGGAGGAGCGGATAGAGGTTCAGGGCACTCTCTTGTCCTAGGGGTGGGGAATTGCCCCTAAAGGCGGAAGAATCAGCAATGATCAACGACATGAGGATGCAGAAGGCAATAGAAACCACTGCATTAAAGACACGTAACGTGTATCCACAGGACATGTGGCCTGTATTTGAAGAAGTGTCATGATGATCTCTCCATTGGCTAAAGATTCCGGAATAGTCCCCCATTCGGATCTCCGGGAGGAGACTGCCAAGGGGGAGGTTACCATGAGAAAAAGATTGAATAATAAACGAAAGGATAACGTTCTACGAGTCAGGGCGTGGAATGTCAGAAGATTAACGTGGTAGGGAAACTAGAAAATCTGAAAAGGGAAATGCAAAGGCTCAATCTAGATATAGTGGGGGTCAGTGAAGTGAAGTGGAAGGAAGACAAGGATTTCTGGTGAGATGAGTATCAGGTAATATTAACAGCAGCAGGAAATGGTGTAATAGGTGTAGGATTAGTTACGAATAGGAAGGTAGGGCAGAGGGTGTGTTACTGTGAACAGTTCAGTGACTGGGTTGTTCTAATCAGAATCGACAGCAGACCAACACCGACAACTATAGTTCAGGTATACATGCCGAGGTCGGAAGCTGAAGATGAACAGATAGAGATAGTGTATGAGGATATTGAAAGGGTAATGCAGTATGTAAAGGGGGACAAAAATCTAATAGTCATGGGCGACTGGAATGCAGGAAGGAGTAGAAGAAAAGGTTACAGGAGATTATGGGCTTGGGACATGGAAAGAAAGAGGAGAAAGACTAATTGAGTTCTGTAACAAGTTTCAGCTAGTTATAGCGAATATCCTGTTCAAGAATCACAAGAGGAGGAGGTATACTTGGAAAAGGCCGGGAGATACGGGAAGATTTCAATTAGATTACATCATGGTCAGACAGAGATTCCGAAATCAGATACTGGATTGTAAGGCGTACCCAGGAGCATATATATGCTCAGATCACAATTTAGTAGTGATAAATAGTAGGCTGAGGTTCAAGACATTAGCCAGGAAGAATCAATACGCAAAGAAGTGGGATACGGAAGTACTAAGGAATGACGAGTCACGTTTGAAGTTCTCTAACGCTATAGATACAGCAATAAAGAATAGCGCAGTAGGCAGTACAGTTGAAGAGGAATGGACATATCTAAAAAGGGCCATCACAGAAGTTGGGAAGGAAAACATAGGTACAAAGAAGGTAGCTGCGAAGAAACCATGGGTAACAGAAGAAATACTTCAGTTGATTGATGAAAGGAGGAAGTACAAACATGTTACAGAAAAATCAGGAATACAGAAATACAAGTCGCTGAGGAATGAAATAAATAGGAAGTGCAGGGAAGCTAAGACGAAATGGCTGCAGGAAAAATGTGAGGACATCGAAAAAGATATGATTGCCGGAAGGACAGACTCAGCTTACAGGAAAGTCAAAACAACCTTTGGCCACCTTAAAAGCAACGGTGGTAACATTAAGAGTGCAATGGGAATTCCACTATTAAATGCAGAGGAGAGAGCAGATAGGTGGAAAGAATACATTGAAAGCCTCTATGAGGGTGAAGATTCGTCTGATGTGATAGAAGAAGAAACAGGAGTCGATTTAGAAGAGATAGGGGATCCAGTATTAGAATCGGAATTTAAAAGAGCTTTGGAGGAATTATGGTCAAATAAGGAAGAAGGGATAGATAACATTTCATCAGGATTTCTAAAATCATTGGGGGAAGTGGCAACAAAACGACTATTCACGTTGGTGTGTAGAATATATGAGTCTGACGATATACCATCTGACTTTCGGAAAAGCATCATCCGCATAATTCCGAAGACGGCAAGAGCTGACAAGTGCGAGAATTATCGCACAATCAGCTTAACAGCTCATGCATTGAAGCTGCTTACAAGAATAATACACAGAAGAATCGAAAAGAAAATTGAGAATGTGCTAGGTGACGATCAGTTTGGCTTTAGGAGAAGTAAAGGGACGAGAGAGGCAATTCTGACGTTACGGCTAATAATAGAAGCAAGACTAAAGAAAAATCAAGACACATTCATAGGATTTGTCGACCTTGGAAAAGCGTTCGACAATATAAAATTGTGCAAGCTGTTCGAGATTCTGAAAAACGTAGGGGTAAGCTATAGGGAGAGACGGGTCATATACAATGTACAACAACCAAGAGGGAATAATAAGAGTGGACGATCCAGATCGACTTGCTCTTATTAAAAAGGGTGTAAGACAAGGCTGTAGCCTTTCGTCCCTACTCTTCAATCTGTACATCGAGGAAGCAATGATGGAAATAAAAGAAAGGTTCAGGAGTGGAAAAAAATACAAGGTGAAAGGATATCAATGATACGATTCGCTGATGACATTGCTATCCTGAGTGTGAGTGAAGAAGAATTTAATGATCTGCAGAACGGAATGAACAGTCTAATGAGCACACAGTAGGGTTTGAGAGTAAATCGGAGAAAGACGAAGGTAATGAGAAGTAGTAGAAATGAGAACAGCGAGAAACTTAACATCAGGATTGATGGTCACGAAGTCAAAGAAGTTAAGGAATTCTGCTACCTAGGCAGTAAAATAACCAATGACGGACGGAGCAAGGAGGACATCAAAAGCAGACTCGCAATGGCAAAAAAGGCATTTCTGGCCAAGAGAAGTCTACTAATATCAAATACCGGCCTTAATTTGAGGAAGAAATTTCTGAGGATGTACGTCAGGAGTACAGCATTGTATGGTAGTGAAACATGGACTGTGGGAAACCCGGAACAGAAGAGAATCGAAGCATTTGAGATGTGGTGCTATAGACGAATGTTGAAAATTAGGTGGACTGATAAGGTAAGGAATGAGGAGGTTCTACGCAGAGTCGGAGAGGAAAGCAATATGTGGAAAACACTGATAAGGAGAAGGGACAGGATGATAGGACATCTGCTAAGACACGAGGGAGTGACTTCCATGGTACTAGAGGTAGCTGTAGGGGGCAAAAACTGTAGAGGAAGACAGAGATTGGAATACGTCAAGCAAATAATTGAGGACGTAGGCGTAGGTTTCAAGTGCTACTCTGAGATTAAGAGGTTAGCACAGGAAAGGAATTCCTGGCGGGCAGCATCAAACCAGTCAGTAGACTGATGAAAAAAAAAAAAAAAAAAAAAAAAAACGGAAAGCAACTTTCAAAGAGCACGAGAAAAGTCTTGAGAAAAGCATTATATTTATCGTCTACTGTATCAGCGCTATAAACATCTTGCCACTCTTGTTCCTTGCTAAGGTTTACAAAGGCCTCTACAGCAACTGGATCAGCTTTCCTAAACTGCTGATGACTATATTTAACACGTCTTGCAGCACAAAAATCTTTTAGAGTTAAAATTTGTGCATCATGATCTGAAAGGCCATTCAGCTTTTTGCTAACAGAATGCCCTTCTAGTAATGAGGAATGAACAAAAATGTTGTCTATGGTTGTTCTACTATTCCCTTGCACTCTCGTTGGAATACGGTTTGCATAAGATTATTTGAATTAAGGAGGTCTACCAGCATCCTCTTCCTTGCAAAATCACTTATACAATTAATACTGAAGTCACCAGAAATAACTAACTATTTGTATTTCCAATAAAGTGAACCAAGAACCTCCTCTAGCTTTAGCAAAAATATTGTGAAATCGGAGTCTGGGGATCTAAAAATAACGACAGTTAGAAGTTTAGCTCCATTAAATTTAACCACACCTGCACAACATTCAAACACATGTTCAGTGCAATACTTTGAAACATCAATTGACTCAAATGGGATGCAGTTTTTCACATACATGGCTTCTCCCCCACACCGCAAAGAGCTCCTCGAAAAGCTGCCAGCCAACCTGTATCCTGGTAAAGGAAGCCTCTGAATTATCTCCTTATTTAAGAAGTGTTCAGATATACCAATAATTTCAGAGTCAACATATATAAGCAGTTCACTAACTTTATCTCTAATACCTTGTATATTTTGATGAAGTATACTAATTCCCTCATTACTCGGATACCTAAGCTTTGTCAAAAGTGGTTCCTTTGTTAAAGAGACTTCCCTTAAGCAGGAATACCTATCATCTGACTTCAATCTAAAAAAGGTGCAGTTCTAACACCCACCACTGCAGGAATTTTCCCATGAGTGATCCCACCTACCCCACCTATGCTGTCACCTATAAGCTTTGCCAACCTCCCTTTCCCATACCTGTTGAGGTGCAGGCCATGTCTAGTGAAATCCGTCCTGCTGATAGACTCCACCGACACCACTGAAATGTGGCCCTTGCTTTCTGTCATCAGCGCACCCCCCAAGTCTCATGTTATTACACCTGACGGCTGTATTACGATGAGGCCGATCGTGACGCTGAAACAGTACCACGAAATGTACATTCGTGTTGCCAGTCTGAGTGGCTATCTTTTCCAGGTCACCATCTATGTCCTACTCCCCATCTCTATCAATACTATTACCAGCCCCACCCACAGTCACTACCAGATCCACTTTAGTAAAATCCCTATATAGCCCTCCTATGTTATCAGTCACCTGTGCCAATCCTGCATTAGGCTTCACAATGCTGGTGACCTGGTACTCACTCCCCAGCACTTCCTGCAACTGCTGGCCTACACCTCTTCCATGAGAGCTACCTAACAGCAGAACCCTCTTCCTCCTCTTCGACTTTGCAACTGTTCTAGCCACCGTAACTACTGAGGTCTGCTGCATACTTCCTACATCCACAGCTACTAGAGATTCCTCTCCACTAGACTCTGACAGTTGGTCATATCTATTGTAAACACGAATAGTAAAACTATCTGGAAATCTTCTTCTCCTAGCAGATCTCTTGCCAACAGCTATCTCTCATTCCCCAACCCCCTTCTCATCCTATCTAGCTCCTCCTGTGCGTTTTTCAACTGCACCTGAAGGGCACAGATCTTACGCTCCTGTTCCTCTATCAACTTACTCTTGCTACATAATCTGCAGTTCCAGGAGAGGATCTCACCAGAATGCCCACTGGCTTCCCCACCGCATTCCCCCCAGTGAAAATACTTCGAACAAGACTCACACCGCAATCCACTACTCACAAACCTACGGCAGAGCCCACACTTCTCACTCATGGTATAATTTTACTTTTTCTAGGTTCCGCTACTACAGTAAGAAGATGTTAAAAACCTGACTACAATAATCACAAACTTACTCTACAAGGGAAGTAACTACTATTATTAACAGTATTAATAAACAACAAATGTGAATATAACAAAAGACTAATACAGAAAGAGAATCAAACGTCTAATGACACAGTAACGAAGCTGAAAACAGTTCCCAAAAGTTCTTCTGAAATTATTTCACCAGAAAACACAAAAAACACCGGTTGAAGACTACTAAAGTTCCTAAATAAACCACTATACACAAACAATTAATTAGCATTTAGCTTTCGATGCGGCGCTACAGCTGCAACTGGTCAGCGCGGAATGTAAACACAGGTACGAGGTTACGTTGCTCGATACGAAACACTCACAAATATCAGGTCACAACACAAGAAAGGCAGAGGTGAATGAAGAAACTACTAAAAAGTCACTTATATAGTAAATATTATCACAAAAACCGTTAAAATACGTATCTGAAACCCAAAAATTCACTCCGGGAAATTGAAATAAGAACACCGTGAATTCATTGTCCCAGGAAGGGGAAACTTTATTGACACATTCCTGGGGTCAGATACATCACATGATCACACTGACAGAACCACAGGGACATAGACACAGGCAACAGAGCATGCACAATGTCGGCACTAGTACAGTGTTTATCCACCTTTCGCAGCAATTCAGGCTGCTATTCTCCCATGGAGACGATCGTTGAGATGCTGGATGTAGTCCTGTGGAACGGCTTGCCATGCCATTTCCACCTGGCGCCTCAGTTGGACCAGCGTTCGTGCTGGACGTGCAGACCGCGTGAGACGACGCTTCATCCAGTCCCAAACATGCTCAATGGGGGACAGATCCGGAGATCTTGCTGGCCAGGGTAGTTGACTTACACCTTCTAGAGCACGTTGGGTGGCACGGGATACATGCGGACGTGCATTGTCCTGTTGGAACAGCAAGTTCTCTTGCCGGTCTAGGAATGGTAGAACGATGGGTTCTATGAAGGTTTGGATGTACCGTGCACTATTCAGTGTCCCCTCGACGATCACCAGTGGTGTACGGCCAGTGTAGGAGATCGCTCCCCACACCATGATGCCGGGTGTTGGCCCTGTGTGCCTCGGTCGTATGCAGTCCTGATTGTGGCGCTCACCTGCACGGCGCCAAACACGCGTACGACCATCATTGGCACCAAGGCAGAAGCGACTCTCATCGCTGAAGACGACACGTCTCCATTCGTCCCTCCATTCACGCCTGTCGCGACACCACTGGTGGCGGGCTGCACGATGTTGGAGCGTGAGCGGAAGACGGCCTAACGGTGTGCGGGACCGTAGCCCAGCTTCAAGGAGACGGTTGCGAATGGTCCTCGCCGATACCCCAGGAGCAACAGTGTCCCTAATTTGCTGGGAAGTGGCGGTGCGGTCCCCTACGGCACTGCGTATTATCCTACGGTCTTGGCGTGCATCCGTGCGTCGCTGCGGTCCGGTCCCAGGTCGACGGGCACGTGCACCTTCCGCCGACCACTGGCGACAACATCGATGTACTGTGGAGACCTCACGACCCACGTGTTGAGCAATTCGGCGGTACGTCCACTCGGCCTCCCGCATGCCCACTATACGCCCTCGCTCAAAGTCCGTCAACTGCACATACGGTTCACGTCCACGCTGTCGTGGCATGCTACCAGTGTTAAAGACTGCGATGGAGCTCCGTATGCCACGGCAAACTGGCTGACACTGACGGCGGCGGTGCACAAATGCTGCGCAGCTAGCGCCATTCGACGGCCAACATCGCGGTTCCTGGTGTGTCCGCTGTGCCGTGCATGTGATCATTGCTTGTACAGCCCTCTCGCAGTGTCCGGAGCAAGTATGGTGGGTCTGACACACCGGTGTCAATGTGTTCTTTTTTCCATTTCCAGGAGTGTATATAAAAACTTAGAGAGCGATCTCACACGCAGTCACTAGCTTATGACGTCCCACCAAAGATTTCGGCTAATTGAGAGATTAATACTAAAGTGCAGCTTATTTTTAAAGGAAGCCAACTTCTTTAGTAGTGCTCGTGTGTTTGGAATTCCATAACAGGTCGGACTGAAGGAAGACATTGAAGCTATTCAGAGGAGCAAATTTACTACCGGTAGTTTATATCAACACACGAGTGTTACAGACACCCAAAGCGAACTCAAATGAGAATCACTGGAATCCAAATGAGAATGCCTCGAGGTGAGAATACGGTTTACAGCACCGGTATTTGAGAAATAAAATGGTTTAAATGGCTCTGAGCGCTAGGGACTTAACAGCGGAGGTCATCAGTCTCCTAGAACTTAGAACTACTTAAACATAACTAACCTAAGGACATCACACACATCCATGCCCGCGGCAGGATTCGAACCTGCGACCGTAGCGGTCGCGCGGTTCCAGGCTGAAGCGCCTAGAACCGCTCGGCCACTGCGTTCTGCTATTTGAGAAAGATTCTAGATCCTAGTGGCACCAACATACACTCCTGGAAACGGAAAAAAGAACACATTGACACCGGTGTGTCAGAGCCACCATACTTGCTCCGGACACTGCGAGAGGGCTGTGCAAGCAATGATCACACGCACGGCACAGCGGACACACCAGGAACCGCGGTGTTGGCCGTCGAATGGCGCTAGCTGCGCAGCATTTGTGCACCGCCGCCGTCAGTGTCAGCCAGTTTGCCGTGGCATACGGAGCTCCATCGCAGTCTTTAACACTGGTAGCATGCCGCGACAGCGTGGACGTGAACCGTATATGCAGTTGACGGACTTTGAGCGAGGGCGTATAGTGGGCATGCGGGAGGCCGGGTGGACGTACCGCCGAATTGCTCAACACGTGGGGCGTGAGGTCTCCACAGTACATCGATGTTGTCGCCAGTGGTCGGCGGAAGGTGCAAGTGCCCGTCGACCTGGTACCGGACCGCAACGACGCACGGATGCACGCCAAGACCGTAGGATCCTACGCAGTGCCGTAGGGGACCGCACCGCCACTTCCCAGCAAATTAGGGACACTGTTGCTCCTGGGGTATCGGCGAGGACCATTCGCAACCGTCTCCATGAAGCTGGGCTACGGTCCCGCACACCGTTAGGCCGTCTTCCGCTCACGCCCCAACATCGTGCAGCCCGCCTCCAGTGGTGTCGCGACAGGCGTGAATGGAGGGACGAATGGAGACGTGTCGTCTTCAGCGATGAGAGTCGCTTCTGCCTTGGTGCCAATGATGGTCGTATGCGTGTTTGGCGCCGTGCAGGTGAGCGCCACATCAGGACTGCATACGACCGAGGCACACAGGGCCAACACCCGGCATCATGGTGTGGGGAGCGATCTCCTACACTGGCCGTACACCACTGGTGATCGTCGAGGGGACACTGAATAGTGCACGGTACATCCAAACCGTCATCGAACCCATCGTTCTACCATTCCTAGACCGGCAAGGGAACTTGCTGTTCCAAGAGGACAATGCACGTCCGCATGTATCCCGTGCCACCCAACGTGCTCTAGAAGGTGTAAGTCAACTATCCTGGCCAGCAAGATCTCCGGATCTGTCCCCCATTGAGCATGTTTGGGACTGGATGAAGCGTCGTCTCACGCGGTCTGCACGTCCAGCACGAACGCTGGTCCAACTGAGGCGCCAGGTGGAAATGGCATGGCAAGCCGTTCCACAGGACTACATCCAGCATCTCTACGATCGTCTCCATGGGAGAATAGCAGCCTGCATTGCTGCGAAAGGTGGATATACACTGTACTAGTGCCGACATTGTGCATGCTCTGTTGCCTGTGTCTATGTGCCTGTGGTTCTGTCAGTGTGATCATGTGATGTATCTGACCCCAGGAATGTGTCAATAAAGTTTCCCCTTCCTGGGACAATGAATTCACGGTGTTCTTATTTCAATTTCCAGGAGTGTATATCACGCGTAAAAACCGCCAAGACAAGGCAGGGGAACCAAGGCTCACACTACGGGGTAGAGAAAGTCTTTTTTGCCTCGTTCCATATGCGAGTGTGACAGTAAAGGGACTATACTTGCAGTTGAAGAAGATGCCCTTTACCATGTACCGACTGGTGACTTGTGGAGTAAGAATACAGATTTAACTTTGAGTCATGTATAAAAATATAGCCTATACTTGGTTACAGTTACCAGTATTGTAAACTGATATTCATTACAGACGTGGTTACACCTATTCTAAAACACTCGCGTTTTGAGACAATGTCGATACTTTGCAGGTCGACTAGCCAGTCTGATTCGTACTTAAAAAGTATTATTTTACATACGGTTTTTCCTTTTAGTATATTCAGACATCTTGTCGAGTAGAATCATATCTCGGGTAATGGTTGTTTGCTCTTGTGGTACGTGACCTGACAGCACGCTCACTTTCGCCTGTTCTCGAAGCCAACGGAAGAGACATCACATGTCAACCGTCGGCCGGCACCTCGAGCACCAGTTTCATCCTGGTTTCTCTTTGGTCCCGCTTTTCATCCAGCTATGAGTGACCGCTATCCTGCTATCCCGTTGCCTAGCTCTCACAAACCAGCCTGGGTGTACCACTTGTGTTCCGAACCAGGAATAAACTTACTTTCTCTTCATGAAAACCTACGCCTTATTTTTAAGAGGACCTTAAAGGACACCCAAGTTATGGGTATCGGGACCAGTCCATCTGTGTCGTTATAATGCTGTACAGATAAGTGACAATTCAATCAATTAAAGTCCATTGTTCATATGAGGATGCGCACACTCTTTTTGTCTACACACGTACGAGTAATTGTTTTTTGTGTGAAATTGATAGTCTTCTATTAACGCTGCAGACTAGGTAGTATATGTTTTCTCTGGGTTTGCAATACCAGACGTGTGTTTCATACTGATTAAACGCTGTATTTCATCTGTCTTCGATTAACGAACGTGTATTTGTTGCTAAAACCAAGCTCTAAGACTGAGTTTAGGTAAGCAAATTTGAACATTGTAACTGTGTCCATCTGCGTCCTACTGATTTGGCGTCTGTGTAGCCAACTGTGTGATAATATATAGTGTGAAACGTTCCGTTGACCCTTACCAGTAGCACGCTTTGGCTGCTGGGACATACTGATTATTACAGCGGGAATGAACAGATACGGCGAAAAGTGTCTGGTGGTTATAATTAAAATGCAGCTACTCATAGATGTCCAGTATGGGCTGTAATTACTGTATGGCAGCGAATATGCTAATGCATTAATGCGGTGCCGATTTACGCAGGAAAAAATTCATTCCAGTTTAGGCCACTAGGTCCAAATGTGGCTCTGTGATGGCATTGGAACCCATAGAAATGTTTCTGTATGAAATGGCTTAGGAGCGGGAGTGCTGACAGAAAACGTCAAACAAGTGAGAAAGATATACTGTTAATCTTGTTATTAAACACCGCTTACACAATTTACGACATTGTTGGAAGCTGAAGAAATGTAAAACATGGTACCGTGGCTGGGATTCGAACTTGGGTCTTCTTGCATACTAAGCAGAAGTGCCGACCATTACACCACAGCAGCATTAGTGTCCTGATTGCTGCACAAAGTACCCTAGTCGTATGCCCTCCCCAGCACAAACTTCAATTCACATCTCCAGGTTATATTCACCCTATATTGTCACTATTACCACGGCTCTCCGTCATTGGACGTAACGGGGAAGCCCTGTAATACATGTGATCGTATAGATCTTATAACTAAATTTTCCTTGAGACATTTAAGTTTCAATCTTATCTACGTTAATGATGGAAGCTGAAGAAATTAATTAAAATTTGTGCCTTGACCAAGACTTGAATCCGTATCTTCTTGTTTCCTTTTTACTTGTTTTACTATTTAATCTCATTTTGTTCGTTGTTGGTTGTTGAGTTTGTTCGGGGTGGACGTCCCATGATACTTATTAAAGTTAATCGTTGATCCATAAAGTCAGTTTTTTTTATTATTACAAGGAGCATCTAACTTTCTGACCAAACGCGCTGAGCTACCGTGCCGGCACTTACTAGGCAGAAATTTTCACCATTACACCATAGCAGCACTATGGTCATCACTGCTGCACGAACAGTGGGAGTCGAATGTCCTCCCCAACACAAACTTCAACTAATATTCTATGAAGTTATCAAATTGTTCACTTTTACGTAGTTCTTGTGGTACGCTGAAGTCCAGCCACTCTGCTTATGGAAGATCTGAAGGGAGTGTGGAAAAATAGATATGTTCAATAATTTTCTCTCAACCTATACTTATTTCGTTCCTTGGTGTATTATTTCTCTTATGGTAGGATCAGTGATGTTTGCACCTTTCAGAGTACAAAGAGGAGCGAGAAATCTCTCCGGTTGAAGCTGTGATTGATGTGTTGGTTTTTCTGTTCTCTCGTGAGACCATACTCTCCCTAACCAGGTGGTGATTTCCAGTACTAAATAACAGCCTAACTCTAAAAGTGGTTGTGCAAGGATGACATAACAAGTGCGTTTTTACTTAGTTTTCGAATAATGTATACACAGATTGCCGGCCGAAGTGGCCGAGCGGTTCCAGGCGCTTTAGTCTGGAACCGCGCGACCGCTACGGTTGCAGGTTCGAATCCTCCCTCGGGCATGGATGTGTGTGATGTCCTTAGGTTAGTTAGGTTTAAGTAGTTCTAGGTTCTAGGGGACTGATGACCTCAGATGTTAAGTCCCATAGCGCTCAGAGCCATTTGATCCATTTATACACAGATTGATCATGCAATATGCTCACGAGAAATGGGAGCAATGATGAGAATACCGACGTCACAGTTTCATCAGCAATCGGCTAATGATGGCATCGTATTTCCTGCTAAAATGTGTGCCGAAATGCTCGTCGGAGCTTAAGGCCTGAGAATAATTTAATGACTACACTGCTGAAAATGATCACATCATTACTGTATTTGCAAAATTGCGTTGCAAAGTGATACATAAATTACAACAATATCAGGTCTCATCATGAACCATGGACCTTGCCGCTGGTGGGGAGGCTTGTGTGCCTGTGTGATGGAGATAGCCGTACTGATGGTGCAACCACAACCGAGGGGTATCTGTTGAGAGGACAGACAGACGTATGGATTCTGAAGAGAGGCAGCAGCCTTTTCAGTAGTTCCAGGGGCAACAGTCCGGATGTAGATATAGATGTAGATTGACTAATCTGGCCTTGTAACATCAACCATAATGACCATCCTGTGCTGGTACTGCGAAAGGGCTGAAAGCAAGGGGAAACTACAGCCGTAATTTTTCCCGAGGGTATGAAGCTTTATTGTATGGTGAAATCATGATGGCGTCCTCTTGGGTAAAATATTCCAGACATAAAGTAGTCCTCTGTTCGCACCTCCGGGCAGCGAGCGACTACTCAAGAGGTCATAGTTATCAAGAGAAACAAAACTGGCGTTCTAAGGATCGGAGTTTGGAATGTCAGATCCCTTAATCGGGCAGGTAGGTTAGAAAATTTAAAAATAGAGATGGATAGGTTAAAGGTACACATATTGGGAATTAATGAAGTTTTGCGGCAGGTATATAAAGATAGTAAATACAAGGTCAATTAACGGTAATGCAGAAGTAGGTTTCATAATGAATAAAAAAATAGGAACGTGAATAAGCTACTACAAACCGTGTAGTGAACGCGTTATTGTAGCCAAGATAGAAACGAAGCCAACACCTACCACATCAGCGCAAGTTCATTTGCCAACTATCTACGTATATGATGAAAAAATTGAAGAAATGTATGATACGATTAAGGAAATTTTTCAGATAGCTAAGGGAGACCAAAATTTAATAGTCATAGGGGACTGGAATTCGACTGTAGGAGAAGGAAGAGAAGGAAAAGTAGTAGGAGATTACTGACTTGGGGTAAGAAATGAAAGTGGAAGCTGCCTGGTAGAATGTTGCACAGAGCATAACTTGATCTTAGCTAACACTTGGTTAAGAATCATGAAAGAAGGTTGTATACGGGTAAGAGTCTTGGAGACACTGGATCGTTTCAGATACATTATACAGGGTGTTTCAGAAGTCATGGTCAATATCCCAGGATATGACACTAATGATCATTAGAAACAAAAAAAGTGAAGTAAACATGGACTCAAATACGCATACCTTGCCGGCCTGGGTGGCCAAGCGGTTAAAGGCGCTACAGTCTGGAACCCCGCGACCGCTACGGTCGCAGGTTCGAATCCTGCCTCGGGCATGGATGTGTGTGATGTCCTTAGGTTAGTTAGGTTTAAGTAGTTCTAAGTCCTAGGGGACTGATGACCTTAGAAGTTTGGTCCCATAGTGCTCAGAGCCATTTGAACGCATACCTTAAGAGTTTTGAGCAATTCTTGATCTTAGATACTGTGAAACAAATATTTTCTTCGGCAAGCTCTTTGCGTTCCATACTTTTGGAAGTGGTAGTATGGACGAAAACAAGAAAAAAAAGGTCCAGTAAACATGGGTTATAAAGTGCATACCTTAAGAACTATGAACACTTGTTAATATTCACTTCATTGAGAGACAACTCTTCTAATGTGCATTTTAAAGCACATGTTTACTGGGCATTGTTTTCTTTTTTTGGTCCATACTACCACTTCCGAAAATATGGAAAGCAAAGAGCTTGCAATAGAAGTGACTTGCTTCGCAGTATCGAAGATCAAGAATTGCTCATAGCTCCTAAGGTACGCGTTTTAGAATCGATGTTTACTTGAATTCTTTGTTTCGACGATCACATCTGTCATATCCCTGAATACTGACCATTACTTCTTAAACACCCTGTATAATGGTAAGACAGAGATTTAGGAACCTGGTTTTAAATTGTACGCATTTCCAGGGGAGCTGGACGGAGATGGAGATGAAATGGGAGATATGGTACGGCGTGACGAGTTTTGACAGAGCACTGAAAGAACTCAGTCGAAACAAGACCAGTTGAGTAAGCAACATTGCATTAGAACTACTGATAGCCTCTGGACGGCCTGCCGTGAAAGAATTCTTCCACAATCCCCTAGAACGCATGCAGCGGGGCGGGGTCCGTCATTTGCGTCTTTGCTAATGCTATTGTTCACTCCACCTACCTTGACAGGGTTCTCACCGATGTCCCTTCACTCTGTGGTAGCTGAGGCGTGGTAAAAATTGCTGTTTTGAAGAGCGCTTCGCAGCGCGTAGTGTGAAGCGCTCGCCCTCCGTTTCTGGCGGTAGCGCCGCTGTGGCTGTCGCAGCTTTGGTGTCTCCCTCTGGTGGGAAAGGGGAAAGGTTGCCTGTTCACGTACATTTAAGGGGCGCTGTGAGCTCGCCAGTCGGTCAGTCTGGGTCAGTCTCTTGTCCCCAACTCACTAGTCTGTCTATCTTCCGCATTTGTTAGGCAGTTAGTGTCTGTCTGTCGTTCGAATCAACCTTTAAAACCGGCAAAATGAGTCTTTCCACACCGCCAGTAAGAGAACTCAGCGAGTGGTCACCCGGTCGGGGCTTAGTTCCTGCATCTGACAAGGAGAAGGCCTCACACACGGCCAACCGATTCGGCTCAAATTTGGCAGGTCGCTTGCGTAAAACCTAAAAACGAAGGACTCTAAGACATTCTGGCTCAACATTCGCCCGTTTCTGTGATAATCACCCCTAAAAATTATGGTAAGCAATCGACTCAAAATTGGTGGAGTCAATAGATAATTGTAAATAGAGTGTTTTTCATCATCGGGTATGAGGTCCACAAACGCATACTTTTCCAGAAATCGAGGAAGGAATGTTTACAGCTGACGCTTACTTACACACAAGCTAAGTGGTTTTTGCCGAGAGCGCCCTAGCATTGACGACACGGTGACTCAGTTTGTTCGGTCAGAGCGTTAGCTCCCCTCTGTAATAAGAAGACCGAGTGAACGAATTAGCGGAGCGCGGGAAGGGGTGTCATCGGACGTCCGCCCTGCAGAGATTCAACAAACAATGTAGAACATAATGAGATCAACAATAAAAGAAGATAAAAATAAAACAGCACAGCAGAATTCGTAGGGATAGGAGGTTTAATAAGGTATGTAACTTAACACGGAATAATAATAGCAATAAGATAGGCAAACTAATTTCCCAAGTGACGTGAATTAGCAAAGAATTAAACTTTTAAGCCTTGTCACATGAAAACATCTCCGAGTAAGAGTGCTGCGAATTCCTCATGAGAGACCACAGACAGCCAACCTCGTGACGCTTGTTTACATTGAGGCACGGGACAATGCACGCGGCGAGAGTTATGTTGTCTCTCGGTTGCCTGTTCGTCATATCATAATTGTAATCCTCGAAGAGTAAGGGTGTCCAGTACGAACCTTATAGAAGTCAATCGGAAAGAGTTGTTTTCCGTCATTTGGCTGCACCGAACCTCGACGATACATGTAATGATTTTTCATCGGTAATCCGCCGAATAAAATATGTTTTGTGAAAGAATACAGTGATCATCCGTAAGTAACATATGACTTGTACTGTATGTAGTTTTATTAGTTAGCCTTTCTGTTAATGCCGTAGTAACTAGTCATTGTTTGTTGTGTCATATCTTTCAGTTGCATTATCTGAATAATGTAGGATGTACACCCTTCGACAGCGCTGAAATATGTAGTTGGTAGCCTGTCACAGACGACGGCGAGCGGGAAGGTAGCGACGCTGTGTTTTGATTTGTAAAGTTATTGTAAGACAGATGTGTTATCAGTGCACTACCGGAAGCAGGCAGTTCTGTTTCTCGGCGCTCCAGGTTCATAAGAGCGGCTATCGTTGACAGATTTTTGGAGTTGACGAACGAAATGACTTCTGTTGATAGTGAAGTACTGTACCATGAAGGCGAAGCAGAAGGTGATTCAGTGGAAGACATCACAACTGGTGAACTGCTAATGGTCATATCACTTTCGAAATGTCCTCGTCGCAGGCAATCTGTGCTTCATCTGTTCACGGTGAGTTTTATGAACCAGTTACTGAACGATTGAACTACGGCGCTATACCCCTTTAAGTAAGAGTAAAGGCAGTAGCCCTAGCCAGGAGTCATCCACATCGGAACCTACAAACACTGCAAAAGAATGGAGCAACAACAGCCTTCAAAAGGAAGAAAGGGCTAAAATTGTGGGAAAATAATATCGTTTAAACAGGGACAAGATACGACAAATACCAGGCGATAAATAAATAGACATACGACCGATTTCTCGAATCTCGTCGTCGAAACGAGAATGTAACAACGAGAATACTCCAGTAGTGGGCCGCATGTGCAGCGCTTCAGTATAGGACCAACAAGGATTTTACGTTTGCTACATCATTATCTTGGTCAAGGAATTTCAAATCGGAATACAAAATTCAATGTCAAGTCACTATATACGTCTCCCACAAGGAGGTAGAAAATATAGATGTACAGAAAGTGGCGGCTCTTTTCAGCACGCAAACGGCGTCACTTATGACCGGTTTTAATCGTGATTACGTGATCAGCATTGATCAAACAGGATGCGAGTATCGGGTAAACATTCGATGCACTCTATCGCATAAGGGAGAAAAACGTACCCTTGTCGCAGTTGGTAGAAAAAAAAACTAACACATTCGTACACGGCGCAATATGCCAACACAGTTTCTGGAAAAGTGTTGCCTAAGGTTTTTCTGTGTTCACAAGAAAGTAATGTTACATTTGGTCCTCGGGTTATAGAAGAGGTCAATCGCTTAACCGACTCGTTGAAAAATGTTTACATCACTTGCACTAAATCCGGGAAATTGACAAATGTGATTGAAGAACATTTCTTGAGAAAGTTTGACAACCATACGTTGCTGATAACAAGTTTTTTCTAATATAGGATTCCTGGGGTGGATAAACTAATACTCTAATGAATGACACCATATTTATAGATGACGAGGTTCAACCGACGTGCACCGTAAGAGTAATACCGCTAAACTCCACACTTGTGTGCCAGCCGTGTAATGTTTATTTCTGTCGCCAGGTTAAAAACTTTATTTCGAGGCTTCAGAGGCTTCAGAACTTTAGTGTACTTCTGGAAATCCAGCGGGAATTGCACAACCGCACGGTTGCAATAACTATTCGCAGCATAATTTATAACCAAATTTCAGCACCGATTTTTCAGGCAATGATATCGTATGCGTGGTACGCATCAAAATTAATTCCAGAAAAAGACATGTTTTTAAATGTAAACCAAGTTTGTTTTCCGCCGACTCTTCGAAGGAACAGCGCAGCTGTCTAACGACTGTATTCATTAGATGTTCTTGGTGCCGCGAGTATATTTGTTTCGAATGTTTATATGAAAACTACCGTCCATCTAGTTCGAAGAAAAAGAGGACACGTAACAGTGACTGGACGAGCCATTTTAAAGTGACCAGGTGTAACATTGTATTTGTTTACTATCCCAAGAGGTTTGAGAAATTTGTTTGCCTACCATTTATCATTTCATATTGATTTGGTTGCCTTATTAAGCCTGCTATCCCTATCAGTTGTCATATGAAAAAATATAAACGAGAAGAATAACATCCGCTACGTTTCCTCTAGAATCGAAACCGGGTTTTCCGCTTTCCAGTCATTTACCAATTCTTGTGTTACATCGATCATTTTGTTCGTTTCCGTTCGTTGCATTTGGTCGCAGCGTTCAACACCCGTTCAAGCTCATCGTTTCGCCTTTCGCTCAGTTTTTTTACTACAGAGAACACGCTGAGCTACCGCGCGGGCATTACCCTGGCCGTTGCACTCTCGGCGCTCTCGGTGAAAAGGGTGTACCTTGAATGGGTACATAAACGTCACTTGTAAAAATTTATTTCCTCGATTTCTGGAAAGGTATGCATTTATGGACCCCATCTCTGAGGATGCAAAACGCTCTCTTTACAATTGTCCATCGATCCCGCCAATTTTAAGTCGACTGTTCGTCCTTCAGGGGAGATTTTCTCAAAAACGGGAGGATGTTGAGCCAAAATATCTTAGTGTCCAAGCGACCTGCCAAATCTGAGCCGAATCGATTAGCCGTGTCTGAGGCCTTCCCCTTGTGAGTCTGCACGTTAGGCTGCCAGTCTGCTCGAGTTTGCTCCGGCAATGGTCATTGGCGGTTGCATCGATCGGTTGGTCGGTCGCGCACTGAGACACAAGATGACTTGTCCGCCTTGAGCGTCGGCTCATGTGAGGTCACCACGTGAGTCCAGTGGGCCGCGGCGTATAGCGAGGGGTAGTGACTTCGCGGCCGACACGAGAACAACAGGAGTCAACCCACGACATCGGTCTGGCCGGTGCGAGCTGCGACGCCGTGAGACCGGAGATCGGCGCGCCTTCCTGCGTCCGTTGAAGCGGCTGGCAGCGGACGGCTCGGAGAGCGATTTCGGGGTGCTGCGCCAGGTCTTCTCGAGAAATCGCAGTTTATTAGAAGTTAAGTGATCGGTGATATGTTGTTTGACTCACTCTTGTTAAATTCTACTTGTTTTCTTGGTGAGGTCACCAGCCGTTTTGCTTTGGGTCGTCCCACCATTCTTCCCCGTTTGCTCACCCGCGGGAAGGTGGTTGTTTATAAATTGGGTGGTCAGTTTTTCCCTTGTGGAGTGGGGGCGCGATAGAGCAAACCCGGTTCGGGTTGTTCGGTAATCTCCTTATCAATCTACCGTACGTTAGTAGCTGCCTCTGTCATGTTTGTCGGATTTGGTGTGTTATCGAATTTATTGCATGGAGTGTAGCGGCCTAATATCTGAAATATCTTTTGATCTTTGGAAACTTTGATATTATTGCCTATGATCTTGAGAGGGGATATCTGTGTACTGTAGAGCCTCTTAACTATTATTTGGCCAACCTTGTAGAATTTTATATAAGATTGCATTTCATGGGCTTTTATTTAAATGATCATTTTAGCATATAAAGTTTCCACCCTCTCACCGTAAGACTTTTCTCAGAAGTTAATATCAAGTTGCACCTTCGGTGGCAAGTTTAATGCCGGGTGATCAAAAAGTCAGTATAAATTAGATAACTGAATAAATCACGGAATAATGTAGATAGAGAGGTACAAATTGACAGCATGTCTGGAATGACATGAGGTTTTGTTAGAACCAAAATAATACAAAAGTTCAAGAAATGTCCGACAGATGGCGCTTCAACTGATGAGAATAGCAATAATTAGCAGAACAAACTAAGACAAATCAAAGATGATGCTCTTCACAGGAAATGCTCAATATGTCCACCATCATTCCTGAAGAATAGCTGTAGTCGAGGAATAATGTTGTGAACAGCACTGTAAAGCATGTTCGGAGTTATGATGAGTCATTGGCGTCGGATGTTGTCGTTCAGCATCCCTAGAGATGTTGGTCGATCACGATACACTTGCGACTTCAGGTAACCCCAAAGCCAATAATCGCACGGACTGAGGTCTGGCGACCTGGATGGCCAAGCACGACGAAAGTGGCGGCTGAGCACACGATCATCACCAAACGACGCTATCTCTTGGACATTTTGTGAACTTTGTTTTTTTTTTGTTCTAATAAAACCCCATATCATTCCAAGCATGTGTGTCAATTTGTACCTCTCTATCTACATTACACACTGATATATTCAGTTTTAAAATTTATACTGACTTTTTGATCACCTGGAATTAATTTAGAAACGCGAAACTTTCATTAAAATGTTCATAACTCCAGTCCCTTCAGTCACGATATGTTCAAACTGAAATTAGCACACTATTTCCTCATCTTACACAGTATTTTTAAGGAGCAATCTTACATAGTGTTATCCGTAGACCAGCTAGCAAGCGACTCTTCTTGAAGTACTCTCCTATATATCCACTCGTTTTTTCACGCAAGAACAGCTTAATTCGGACTGACTTTTGATCTAGTCGACCTATCAGAACGTTCCTTCCAGATCATTCTTGCGGAAAATAATGTTTTATCCAATTAATAATTTGGAAGTAATTATTGTCAGCAAAACTTCAACTTCGTATATTTTGTTTAATCAAAATAAACGAAGTGCGAAATAGACTTCAAATTCATAAATAAGCTTATTCCGCCTCTAACTCCCATTATGGCTACTTTTATACAAAACTAAGCGCACACTGACATACGTCACATGAATCGTGGTTGCAAGATAACTTTCACACGGCTCCTTTGTACAAGGTTTTACGTAAAATGAAATATTAAATTTTTACGTATGTCCCACATACACTCCCTCAATAATGCTCACGCACTCACACGGCAAAATATAGTCAAATAATAGTTTTGACATATTTTGTGTTACGTAATGCACAGTGACTAAAGTCTTAAAAAGAAAATTGTAATTAATTGATTTGTATGCACTGATAACTTTCGAATGGCTTCAAATGATAATGGAAGTCAATCTGTTATTGTTCCTAGCTACGATTTAAAAAACTAGGTAATTCTCTTTATCTCCAGAAATGTAATAAATAGAACTCTGAAATTTTGACAGCATCGCACCTTTAATATCAAAAGGCTGTGTATCAAATTTGAACAAAATCGAATAATAACTTAATCCTGCAACCACCGGGGAAGGTCAGTTAGGATTACGTATAAATTTTGGAACACGCGTGGTAATACTGACCCTACGACGTAAGTTAGAAGACACGTTAAGGAAAGGTAAAAATACGCTACTAGCATTTGTAGACTAGGAAAAATCTTTTGGAAAAGTTAATTGGGGCACTCTTTCAAATTCTGAAGGTGACAGGGGTCTAAAACAGGGAAGGAAAGGCTATTTACAATTTGCACTGAAACCAGATGGCAGTTACAAGAGTCGAGGGCCATGAAAGGGAAGCCGTGATTGAGAACGGGGTGAGACAAGGTTGTAAGCTATTCCCGATGTTACTCAATTTCTATATTCAGGAAACAGTAAAGGAAACAAAAGGAAAATTTGGAGCAGGAATTAAAATCCAAGGACAAGAAATAAACACTCTAAGGATTACCGACGAGATTGTAATTCTGTCGGAGAATGGAAAGGACCTTTAAGGGAAGCTGAACAGAATGGGCAGGGACTTGGTAGGAGGATATAACATGACCATCAACAAAAGCGAAACGAGAATAATGTAGTGTACTCGAATTGAATCAGGTGATGGTGTGAGAATTAGATTAGGAAACAAGACACATATAGTAGTAAATGAGTTTTGGAATTTAGAGAGCAAAGTAACTGACGATAATCGAAGTAGAGACGATATTAAATGTAGACTGTTTATGGCAACGAATGCGTTTCTGAAGACAAGAAATTTGTTAACATTGAGTATAGATTTGTGTCTCAGGAAGTCTTTTCTGGAAGTATTTGTATGGAGTGTAGCCATGTATGGAAGTGAAACATGACCGATTAACTGTGTAGAGAAGAAGAGAATAGCAACATTCGAAAAGTGGTTCTACAGAAGAACACTGAAGATTTAATGGGTAGATCACGTAACTAATGAGCAGTTACTGAATAGAAATGGGAGAAGATGAATTTGTGGCAAAACTTGACTAGAAGAATAGATCGGTTGGTAGGAGACGTTCTGAGGTATCAAGAGACCACCAATTTAGTAGTGGAGGGAAGCGTGCAGGGAGTCCGACAGACCAATACATTTGGCAGATTCAGAAGGATGTAGGTCGCAGCAGTTATTTGTAGATGAAGAGGGTTTCACAGAATAGAGTAGCATAAAAACAGTCTCTGTACTGAAGAACACAACAACAACAGGTTTCCCATTTCTCTTTCCTGGAACGACATTCGTAGGGAACGCATCTATTAAGCCACACTCACTCACTCACGACACACACACACCCACACACCCACCCACCCACCCACACACACACACACACACACACACACACACACACACACACACACACACTCACATACATACGCACACACACACACTTCCGTACTGAATAAAATAATAATAGCGGTCTTTCCCCATCGTAATTTTCGAAGTAAATGAGTATCTTACATTAAATTCTCTCTGGCTGCAGAAGACAAACAGCTATAATGGAAAATACAGAAAATCACAAAAAACAACAGCATGTGATAACAAAATACTTACTGTGTGTATTATCTTTGGATAACTAATTATCTCGGAAACGACGCATCGCACCCAAAATGTTCCAAGTGAGAAATTAATATTAATGAAGGTGACATTCGTCTGAGCTACAACTACCTATCCTCCAGTCACCGCTCCCGTGTCGACGGGGTCAGCATTGTATTTTTAAATGTGAACGTTGCATTTTTACTGTATATTCAGATTCCACGAAAAAAATCCACTTACGGTTTACTCAGTCTATAGTTTCAAGTTCGTGGTATATGGTGCTGTATTCCACAAACATCAAGTGTGCCTGTTGATTTATGATGTAAATGTAAGCCTTTGTGTTCTACGTTTGAAAATTAAATTCCAAATATACTTCATTCTTGCAAATTTTTTCGTATATTAAATTATGGATTCCCGTTACAGTTTCTGTCTACAACGTTTAGCGTTATCCAGGATGTTACAGTTTTGTGTTCCCACGTTGACTCTCATTTCTTGCCTCTCAACATCAAGATCCAGATTTGGGTGAGTCCCCTTGTCTCTCACCGTTGCAGTTGGTATTTCGGTGACTATTCATAGCAGGTGAGCCTGTCTTTATTACTTCATGGACGTTTCAGGTTATTACTATGTGTTGAAGTTCGCCGGCCGGAGTGGCCGTGCGGTTCTAGGCGCTACAGTCCGGAACCGAGCGACCGCTACGGTCGCAGGTTCGAATCCTGCCTCGGGCATGGATGTGTGTGATGTCCTTAGGTTAGTTAGGTTTAATTAGTTCTAAGTTCAGAAGTTAAGTCGCATAGTGCTCAGAGCCATTTGAACCATTTTGTTGAAGTTCGTATTCCTTCGGTAGCTGTGTAGTGGCCAGCTGAGTATTAAGACGATTGGAAGGAAATACACACCGCAGTAAGTCATACTTACAGCTGGGTCCTAGGGCGGCCACCGAAATCAAGCATTCCGATGGTTTGGGGATCCATCGACAATCAACCCCATAGAGAACATAAAATTACGTTACCATACAAGGAGCCTGTCTGATAGAGGTGTCAAGGTCTAGCCACATTAGTTGCACTGTACATTAACATTTACAACACTCAAGTTACATTCGAGTATCAATAATAGAAATTCGTTAGGGCACAAAGGGTTACAATTATACAAAAAATGAAATATAGACTCAAATGTGTTGGTTCTTAATTCCTAAAATATGCACATCTGATGAAGTATCTGCGCTAGCAGAATAGAAATGCGGAAAATACAAGTCCGAAAACAATTTATTGGACTCACGAAAACGAAACAATAATACGCTCTCCAAAAGAACATCAGACTCGATTCCAGCAGAGGATCGACACAAATATAAATTAACAAATAAGAATAGAAAAGACCCGTTTCTTCGTGGGGAACGATCACAATAAACAATTCTACAATGTCAAGATGTTCTTCGACTATACTAAGACCATGTGCAAGAGGCTGGCCAGCTAGAAGAGGCGTCTGGCCGTGGCTGCCGGTATGGCAACTCTGCGTAATCGCAAGTGGTGCGTCGAACTTGTCGGCAGTGCGCCGCTCTATAAAGCCCGTTTGGCGAATGTATCTGCCTGAACTATTTGCGATCACATGCTTGGCATGTCAGTGTAGTTCCTGGGCTGGCTGCGACCTCTGGTGAAGCTGTTCTGCGGGCTCAGTGAAAGGGTAGCGGTCCCTGGATGCCGTTGGTGGATACCTGGTATTGTGGTGTGATATTTGTGTTCACAACACAGACGACGTAGGTTTTCCTCGTGAATGTACACCCTGTGATGCAGGCATCGCATGTTGGTTGGACATGAAGTGGGATGCCAATGCAGTAGGTGCTACGATGTAAAAACGAAACAACAGACGCCCCCCCCCCCCCCCCGCCGGGGGGGAGTGGAAGGCTCATCTCTGAGTCGAGCCCCAGGGCCGTCGGTGATAGAAGGCTGGGGTCGGTCGCAGATGCTGGATCCACCTCCATGGGCTTAGAGACTTCAGCCAGACGGTTTGCCTGCGATATGAACGGTGACAATGATGGAGGCAGCGGTGGGGGATGGGAGAGGAGCACCATCATCCAATAAGGGCCAGAAGCCATGGAAAGTGCAGAGGAGCCTGCTATGGATCACACTGGCGGTTGAAGCTGGTTGGTGTGCTTCCAGCATACCATGCCATCGTCGTGGGTGAATACCGCCATAGCGTGGCTGATAAGCGATGAGACCCTTGCAGAGACACAACAGGGACGATTACAAGGAAACACCATCACCTAGACCAGATCCTGCAGAGGAAAATGGGCCATGCCAAACGTGGAGTAGCTGAGAGGGAGAACACGGAAATAAGAGAGACGAGGGGACGAGGCAGCCTCGAATTTTTTCAGCTGGGGATGACCAATCCTGAACAGTGGGCAGGTAGGAGGAAAGAATGGCCGTAAGAGCGTCGTTCAGGGAGTGATGAGGGCATCTGGACTTTGAATATATGGACAATCAATTCAGCTAATCCGTTAGATGCCGGATGAAAGGGAATGGTACGAATCAATTGGATGCTTAGGGTGGTGCAGAAAGAAGTAAATTCGACACATGTGAACTGAGGGATGTTTTCAGTAACCATCATCTCCAGAAGGTCGTTTCAAATATGCGGGAAAGAGCTTTGATGGTGTGAATGGAGAGACATAAGAAAGCTCACTGCTTGAGTCCAGGATAAGCAAGGAGGAGCTGAGGAATGGGACTGCAAAATCCAAGTGCAGACGGGAGTAAGGAGAAGGAGCAGGAGGGCACGGGCACAGGCGGCAAGGTGGCGCCGACTGGTGCTGTTCACAAGAGGGACATGAGGCCACCATGCAGATGATAGCGGCATCCATTTCCTCCAATAGACATGCTGGCAAGCAAGCTGTTTCGTCAGGACAGTCCCCGAAAGACCAACATGCAGGAGCCCACTGATGGAGGGAGGGCAGCAGCACAACCCACAAATGATCATTGTCACCCAAGTTGAATGGAATCCCTTCTCTGACGGACAGGTCCTGATAACAGTGCCACTAGGCCCAGATCGCCAACTGTGGCAGTTGACGATGGTCTGAAAGCCACCCATGCTGAAAGTAATGCATCAGAGCCTAGAGGGTGAGGTTGCCTGCTGTGCAATGAGTGACAAGCTTGGCATCCAGCGGAAAATCAGCTACTTCCTCGGCAGCGGCGTCATCCAGATGAAAATAGGCGACCAGGAAAGCATCGAATTCAGGGTCAGCGTCTACCAGGAGACGAGAGATGAGATCCGCCTTGACATGGAGAGCTGTGGCCAGAAAACATGTTATAGGAATATCCCGTAAGGAACAATACCGAGCGCTGAAGGCAGCGAGCTTTCCTCGTAGGGATGGCGAGCATAGCGCTGAACAAGGCTTTTGATCAGTGAATAAGGTGAAGCGACGGGCGTAGATGAAACTGTGGAGTTTATTAAACCATAAGACGATGGCCAAGGCCTACTTCTCAATTTGACTGTTGTTATACTGAGCCAGGGATTTCGTTTTCGAGATGGGGGCCACTGGCCCCTAGATTTTGCAGATGATGTGAGACAAGATTATCCCCCCATACTGTAGTCTGATGCACTGGCAGCCAATGTAAGAGGCTTCGTGGGGTAATAAGGGATAAGACAAGCAGGAATTAAGACAAAAGACTTCAGATGGCAGAACGCCCTATTATAAGGCTGTGACCACTCTCAGTTAATATTCTCATATGTCCGCAGCTCGTGGTCGTGCGGTAGCGTTCTCGCTTCCCGCGCCCGGGTTCCTGGGTTCGATTCCCAGCGGGGTCAGGGATTTTCTCTGCCTCGTGATGACTGGGTGTTGTGTAATGTCTTTAGGTTAATTAGGCTTAAGTAGTTCTAAGTTCTAGGGGACTGATGACCATAGATGTTAAGTCCCATAGTGCTCAGAGCCATTTGAACCATTAATATTCGTATGGAGGATGCAGCGAAGGGTTTCCGCCATAACCATTGTATGTGGGATAAAATGGTTGTGGCAGTTCAGTTGACCCAGGACTGTCTTATAGTGGGAGATGTCCTTTCTGAGTCCTTTGAGGGGAAGCAGTTGCTGAATAGCCTCGACATACTGGGGCATTGGTCGATTGCCATTAGCGCTCGAAGCATGGGCATGGTAGGTTATCCGAGAAACAAAAACAAAAAGAATTCTCCTTATTGCAATGTAATCCAACACCCTGAACAACATGGGAGACGTGCTGGAGGTTTTGAGCCAAGCCCAGGGTGGAGATGCTAGCGACTAAGATGTCATCAAGGTAGTTAGCTGTCCCCAGAATGTCTCTTGTCAAGGTTACCAAATAGTGCTGGAAGATGGCCAGAGCAACGGTGACCTTTAATGGCAGGTAGTTGTAACAGAAGGGCTCATAAGGGGTGTTAAATACCAATATCATTTTAGACAACTCATCCAAAGGCAACTGGATGTAGCCATCCCACAGGTCAACTCTGGCAACCAACTTGCCACTATCCATCCTTCACAGGATCTCATCAACCTTGAGTATAGGACAGGAGTCAGTAACCGACTGAAATTGACCGTGACCTTATAATCCCCACTAACGGGAAGAGATCCCTTCTTCTTCTCAAGGCCCACAGTGGATGTAACCCAACCACATTGGTGGAGTGGCGTCAGGGTGTTCTCAGCCTCTAGATGATGAACATCCTGCTGTAGTTTGTCATGGGGGGGGGGGGGGGGTGAATGGTGGCAAGCAAGCCTTGTGGAACTTCGAGACTGCCCAGGGGAGAAGCTCGATATGGGATTCGAACCTGGAGACCCACAGAGATGTGGCGGAGAATACCTCAGGTGCGTCATCCAGAAGCTGCTGCAAGTGAGTGTCTGCCAACAACGACTGGACGGTCGGGCCTGAGACATGTATCTCTCTCTGGGAGCAGTAGGGGATAAAGACCCATTCCCAATAAGTTGGTGGTCTTGGGGGCGGCGAGGGCCAAAACCTGGGCAGTGACATAGTGAATTAGTTACTGGACCCGAGGCACAAATCACCCCTCTAGTCGGATGACGTCATTGCTATAACTCTTCAGGCAAATCGGAAACGAGGGAAGCGGTAGTGACCCCAACTGATGATGGGAATCCCATCGATGATGGTGGCGGAGGACCACTTGAAAAGGAAGAGGAGTGCTGTTCAACTGCATAGTCAGAGTGATCACTGACTGCACGGACTAAATTGGCGGTAGCGGATCAGTCTCATCCACCACGGAGTTGGCGGCCTCCAAAGCACTGTGGTTCATGAGCATCAATGATGAAGACTGTCTGATCTCGGCTTTGACCCTATTTTGCGCAGGAATCATTAATCTTGCCTCTGACGTGTGACAAAGCATTGACTACAGGAGAGCAACTGTTGACATTGCTCCTGCCGTTGTGGCCGGCATTGGTGCAGATGGGTACTAGCGCTCTGTTCCTGCAGGGGAGGTACGACCTCAGAGAGGACCCCTAGCACAACTGCAGTGTCTGCAGTGATGTGAACCGGCATCACGTGGGGTGGGCGGCGTCAGTGTCGTCGTAGCTGCCGTCTGTGTCACGTCTGCTGTGCACCGAGCTGCGTTAATTTAAGTAATAACTGCATTTTGCTTACTTGTCACTTCTTCTGCCATGTGTTTTTGCTTTTAGGAAGCTTTAATTGTCGAGTACTAGTAATAGTGTTCCATTGATTTCGTGTTTGTTTTGCAGTCAGAGAGAGTCCCTTTAGTCAGCCACAGTGCCCGTGGTGCTAGTGTTTTTTCTGAATACAGTCCAGAGACAGGTAACGCTATTTTCATTGTTTTCTGCAAGAAGTGACTAGTAACCACAGTTTAGTGAACTATCAGCCGCCCTTAGTGAATTGGCAGTCTAGTTAAAAGTCGATTAACTCTCTACAGTAAATTGATTTCTTCCTCAGGATGGATAGGATGTGTGATTGCTGTGTACGGACGCAGGAGGAGCTTGCCACTGTTCGCGAACAGCTGAACGTGTTGATGGCCGTGGTCAGCCGTCTTCAGGCTGCTGCCTCGGAGTGTAGCGGCAGTGGGGAGTCTGGTGCGTCGTATGGTACACCCCAGGTGTTACATGCTTCACCCACTGTCTCTGCTGTCGAGACATCATCGCGGGTACCAGGCGCGTTTGGTCCACCCTCTCCCCAAAGGGAGTGGAGGGTTCAGCGGCGTTCGCGGCGCACGAGGCGGAGGGTCAATGTGGAAGCTGGCCGTGTGGCATCGCCCGCTCTGCCTGTGAGTGGACATGTGGCTGCTCCTTCAGCAAGGTCCGAGCAGGCACATGGTGGGAGGGGTTTATTAGTGACTGGGAGCTCCAACGTTAGGTGGGTGATGGAGCCCCTTAGGGAAATTGCAGAAATGTCGGGGAAGAAGGCTAGTGTTCACTCTGTCTGCTTGCCGGGGGGTCCCATCCGAGATGTGGAGGAGGCCCTGCCGGCGGCGATTGAGAGCACTGGGTGCACCCGACTGCAAATTGATGCTCATGTCGGCACCAATGACTCCTGCCGTCTGGGTTCAGAACTCATCCTCTGTTCATACAGGTGGCTGGAGGAGTTGGTGAGGGCGAAAAGCCTCGCTTGCGGGGTGGAATCTGAGCTAACTGTTTGCAGTATCGTTCCCTGAACACAACCGAGTCAGAAAACTGCTGCGGAAGCAAAGGGAACTTCACAGCATACATAAACATAGCCAAGGCCTTGCAAACAAACAAAAATTATGCGAAGCGAAATGGAGTGTGAGGAGGGCTGTGCGAGAGGCGCTCAATGAATTCGAAAGTAAAGTTCTATGGTGACTTGGCAGAAACTCCTAAGAAATTTTGGTCTTATGTCAAAGCGGTAGGTGGATCGAAACAAAATGTCCAGACACTCTGTGACCAAAATGGTACTGAAACAGAGGATGACAGACTAAAGCCCGAAATACTAAATGTCTTTGTCCAAAGCTGTTTCACAGAGGAAGACTGCACTGTAGTTACTTCTCTAGATTGTCGCACAGATGAGAAAGTGGTAGATATCAAAATAGAACGCAGAGGGATAGAGAAATAATTAAAATAGCTCAAAAGAGGAAAGGCCGCTGGACATGATGGGATACCAATTCAATTTTACACAGAGTACCCTAAGGAAATTGCCCCCCTTCTTGCCGCGGTGTACCGTAGGCCTCTAGAAGAGCGTAGCGTTCCAAAGGATTGTAAAAGGGCACAGGTAATCCCCGTTTTCAAGAAGGGACGTCGAACAGATGTGCAGTACTATAGACCTATATCTCTAACGTCTATCAGTTGTAGAATTTTGGAACACGGATTATGTTCGAGTGTAACGAAACAATAACACAACCTCCAAAGAAACAACAGACTCGACCCCAACTGCGGACCGACACAAATATAAAATAACAAATGTCAATAGGAAAGACTGGACGCCTCACGGGGAGCGATCACAATAAACTATTCTACAACGACAAGATGTTCGTCAACTATACCAACTACAAGAGATCGGTCAGCTAGAAGAGGCGCCGGCCTGTGTAGCCGAGCGGTTCTAGGCGCTTCGGTCTGGAATTGCGAGACCGCTACGGTCGCAGACTCGAGTCCCGCCTCGGGCATGGATGTGTGTGATGTCCTTAGGTTAGTTAGGTTTAAGTAGTTCTACGTTCTAGGGGACTGATGACCTCAGATGTTAAGTCCCATAGTGCTCAGAGCCATTTGAGCCATTTTGAACCAGAAGAGGCGTGTGGCCATGGATCCCGAGGGTGGCAGATTTCTATACTTCCAAGTGGTGCGTCGAACACACTTTTGCCGGCAGTGCGCTGCGCTGTAAAGCTCATTTGGCTGATGTATCTGCCGGAACTATTTGGGACCACGTGCGTGGCGTGTCAAAGTAACTCCTGGGCTAGCTGCGATCTCTGGTGAAGCTGTCCTGCAGGCTCCGCGAACGGATAGGATAGTGGTCCCTGGCGGCCCGCAATGGAGACTTGGTGTTTTGTCGTGTTGTGGTTGCTCTTAAATATTTTTGTCGACAACTCACACAATGTAGGCTTTCCTGGGGCACGTACACCCTGTGATGCAAGCATCCCATGTTGATTTGGTGTGAAGTGGGATGCCAATACAGTAGGTGCTACGATGTATGAAGTGGGCGGCAACAGCACATTATATTTTTAGATTACAGCGACATCTACCATGAATGGAAGAAAGTGGTTTGCGTAAACTGTAAATATCTTTTGGCGTAGATTCCGAACACACTATAAAATAGAAAGGTTTTTCATTTTAAAATAAATAGCTAACATCGACCATTCAGGAGGAGTGCCTAGCATGTGGCCAGTTGTGGCATTGTAGCACATGCAGATGTCCCGTTTAGTAATATTAAGTTTTCACCTGGAATATTTTTTTTGTGCTATGCATCGTTTCCGAGATATTTAGCTGTCTCAAATGGAAACAAACACATTGTATACAGAAAATTTTATGTCTGGCTTTAAATTCGTAAGAACTTTTCTTCAGAATCCGATTTCTCTGTTGAGACGATAAAAAAGAATTATCCTATTATTTAACGAAAAGAAAAAAAGATGCCCACTGACGATGCTTAACTTTCGAACATCCATGTATGGATAAGAAAGAAACAAATAAAATTCGCTCAATGAGGACTCTATCCAATGCTGTCTTTATTCATAAGCAAATACTGACACAAGAGTGAGCTGTAACCTCGAAATAAATCTGTACACAGAGGTAATTGTCGTGTTCCATGTCAATCGCGGCACAATGAAGGCCTCAAGTAGCTCGTCAGAAGTTGACAAGATCAGCAGGCAGTTTTCTCAGTGAGAGAGGGAGGTCAGCAGAGACATCGAAGGGCACGCAAGTAGTTTCGTCCGTTTCCTCGATGTAGCAGCCACAGTGCTAGATTAAAGTCTAGGGGAGAACAACAGAACGAACATGACACCTGGACAGCCAGAAGAGTTAGGTACCCTGAAGGCACCGGCAGGTGAAAGAAGTTTGGCGGCTGCGGCGCGACGTCTGGACGTGCCAGCAGTGCGGAAGCCGTTGGATGTTGAGTCTGGAAGACAACATAGAGGAGCAGCGCCATCTGCACTGAGTAATACCGGCCGTTGTCTTCCGGCCGGATTTCGTCATGGTGCCTGCACAGTTACTGTCTCTGAAGTGTAATGGTGGTCATTGTGCCTTTGTTCCGGTTGTCCTGTACTTAAGACTCCACAAGTAAAACGCTTCTCTTTAACTGACAGTCCTCTGATGGATTGAAAGCTACAGCGAATTGGCTGAATGTACTACCCGTGTAATGCTTAACTCTTAAACAATAATGCACCTTAATTCAACTATTCTTTTTTTAGTGACTGATTGTCGACAGTTGTTAAAACTAATGACATGATTCAATACTTCCATTTGCCTTTTTAAAACTATTTCTATGCCGAATATTTATTTATTTTAGGAATAGAAAATCACTGAAGTAAGGATCGCACATGAAATCTTCATTATACGGATTGATTACTAGTTCCGGTTAACGATCCAACCATCTCCAGTCCTTATAACATTCCTGATTTGTGTTAGCGTCATTACTGCTTCAAATATCGTTAAAATATTTCATAAAAAATTCGTACATGAGACAATTAAAAACACCTTTCATCGTTCGTGGCCAGCGTGACTGAACGATGGTCGTAAGACAAATGCGCTATGCCGTTACTACTTTCAAACTGACACAGTCCGTATTTACGTCATTTCGTAGGAGGGATCGTCAAATAAATATTGCAAAGACGTGATCCATGTGAGTAGTGAGGCAGCAACGGCAAAGCAACATATATATCATTATCTCTGTTACGAAATAATCTGAATAGTGGAACGGATTAACGCTTTTGTTGCACAAACATGGTTTCAGTTTCAGTGGCCAAGAACGATGAGAAGCTGTTTTTAGCTACGTCGCGTGTGGATGTTGTCTTTTTCGAAAGATGTTAAGGATTTGTAAAGCCGTAGTAGCACCAAAACGTATCGAAAATGTTTTTTTGATCTGAAAATGGTCATATTTTTACCAGAAACCACTAATCAATCCAGCTACAACTTTTTTATGAGCGATCATAAGTTCTAGATTCCTCCGTCCAAAACATAAATAAAAAATTTACAATAGACCACGTATCTCCGCGCCGGCCGTGGTGGCCGTGTGGTTCTAGGCACTTGAGTCCGGAACCGCGTGACTGCTACGGTCGCAGGTTCGAATCCTGCCTCAGGCATGGATGTGTGTGATGTCCTTAGGTTAGTTAGGTTTAAGTAGTTCTAAGTTCTAGGGGACTGATGACCTCAGATGTTGACTCCCATAGTGCTCAGAGCCATTTGAACCACGTATCTCAGGGTTGACCACGTCAACAAACTTGCCTGAATTTTTGCCTTTGTCGGTATTTCACCTTTGTTAACGTTCTACATTAATACGAGGTACATTTATTGTATATAATGGAATTGTGGCCACAGTTCAGTGTTGTTTTTGAAATGACACTGTATTTAATAGGAAAAAGATTCTTCTGTCGTAAAACTCCCATCCTTCCATGCCTTAGCCTCAATGCTGCTGCAGCCCTATCAGTCGTTAAACTTAAAAAATTATTCACTGACCGTCGTCAATGTTTTTGAAAGTAAGTAATACCTCTTACTTTAATAATTTAATTCACATGACAGTTGAAGTGCTGTTATACGTCATTTTTCATTAGACTGTTATAAACCAAATGAGAATAAATTTTACTGTACCGGGGGCCGATGCCATCCTAAATGTCTTATAGTTATTAAACCTAAGCAGGTATTAGTTTTTAAGTTAAACTTTCTAATTGCTTATAATACATATCATAGATCTCTGCCGTTTATACTAGAATCCTTCTAGAAGTAACTGCAATTTTCTTAAACAGATTAAGTTTATGACTTTTCCAGGTTAAATTACTGTTTCTTAACATTTACAAGCCCTTTCTATTGTGTCAATGTTTGTTTTCAATCTCGTTTTAACTTTCTCGTTAAGAAAGTTTGTTGTGCTCCTTAAGTATTTCGAATGTAATTTAATTTTCTGTCTGTTTTGGTCATTTGATTGAAACCGCTGTTCTACCCTTGCCCCTTGGGTCATGTTCGGTGATCCTGTTAAGGGAAATAGGCCTGCAGGGTTGTGACTGCCTGTAATAGCGCCTGTTTAAAAATTGTTGCTCTGAAATTGATTCTGCGTTTGTGTGAATAAAGAATGCAATCATGATCTAAATAATGCGCAAAGTAGTCTTATAAAATATATCTCTGAAATTTGATATTTAATTGTAATTATCCCCCCCCCCTTCCCCACACCCCTCCCATATACCGTGGACCTCTCCATTGGTGGGGAGGCTTGTGTGCCTCAGATATACAGACAGCCATACCGTGGGTGTAATTACGGCGAAGGGATTTCTGTTGAGAGGCCAGACAAACGTGTGGTTCCTGAAGAGCCTTTTCAGTAGTTACATGGGCAAGAGTCTAGGTGATTTACTTTTCTGACGTAACGTCAACCAAAACGGCCATCCTGTGTTGGTGCTGTGAACGTCTAAAAGCAAGTAGTAACTACGGCCGTAATTTTTCCCGAGGGCATGCTGCTTTACTGTATGGTTGAATGATGATGGCGTCTTCTTGGGTAAAATATTCCGGAGGTAAAATAGTCCCCCATTCGGACCACCGGGCGGGGCGGAAATTACTCAGGAGGACGTCATTATCAGGAGAAACAAAACTGGTATTCTACAGATCGGAGCGTGGAATGTCGGATCCCTTTATCGAGCAGGTACATCAGAAGAACTAAAACAAGAAATTTGTAGGTTAAATTTAAATATAGAGGGATTTAGTGAAGTTCGGCGTCAGGAGGAACAAGACTTCTCGTCAGGTGAATACGGGGTTATAAATACAAAACGAAATGCAGGAGTGGGTTTAACAATTAATAAAAAAGTAGAAGCGCAGGTATGCTGCTACAAACAGCATAGTGAATGCATTATTGTATCCAAGATAGACTGGAAGCCCACACCAACCAAAGTAGCTTAAGTTTATACGCCAAATAGCTCCGCAGATGATGAAGAGATTGAAGCAATGTATGGTGAGAAAAAAGAAAATTATTCGGGCGGTGAAGGGAGATGAAAATTTAATAGTCATGGAGTACTGGAATTAGATACTAGGAAAGGAAGAGAAGGAAAAGTAGTAAGTGAATGGGGAATGGGGCTAAGGAATGAAATAGGAAACCGCCTGGTAAAATTTCGCACAGAGCATAATCATAGCTAACACCTGGTTTACGAATCATGAAAGAAGGATGTATACTTGAAACAGGCCTGGAAACACGGGAAGGTTTCAGACAGATTAAATTACGGGAAGACAGAGATTTAGGAACCAGGTTTTAAATAGTATGACATTTCCAGGGGCAGATGTGGACTCTAACCACACTCTGTTGGTTATGAACTGCAGATTAAAACCGAAGAAACTTCAAAATGGTTGGAATTTAAAGAGATGGGACCTGGATAAACTGAAATTAGCAGAGGTTGTAGAGAGTTTCAGAGAGAGCATTAGGGAACAATTGACAAGAACAGGGGAAGAAATACAGTAGAAATAGTATGGGTAGCTTTGAGAGATGAAACAGTGAAGGTAGAAGAGGACCAAGTAGGTAAAAAGACGATGGTTAGTAGAAATCCTTAGATAACAGAAGATATATTGAATTTAATTGATGAAAAGAAGTAATATAAAAATGCAGTAAATGACGCCGAGAGAACGAAACACAAATGCCTCAAAACTGAGATTGATAGGAAGTTCAAAATGCCTAAGCAGGAATGGCTAGAGGACAAATATAAGGATTTTCTTCTTCTTCTTCTTCTTGGTGCCGTACACTTGTAGTGCTCCTTTCATCTTGACCCAGCTCTTCTAAGTTGATGATGCCAGTTCTTGTCTTGATATTCTGTGACCATGATTACTTCCTTCTACCTGGAGGGCGCCATCGTTCTATTCTGCCTTTTAAAATTAATTACAGAAGTTCATATTTCTTTCCTCTCTTGATTTTCCCCAGGTACAATATCTTTCTTCTGTTAATTGTCCCCTTCAGTTCTGTACCCACCCCAGCTCTATGCAGCACTTCAGCATTACTCACTTTCTCAGTCCATGGTATTTTTAGTAATTGGCGCAAGAACAACATTTTTATTGAAACTTCCTGGCAGATTAAAACTGTGTGCCCGACCGAGACTCGAACTCAGGACCTTTGCCTGTCGCGGGCAAGTGCTCTACCAACTGAGCCACCGAAGCACGCCTCACGCCCGGAATGGAAACATTTTTATAGCTTCTAATCTGTTTACAGAAGCTGCTTTAATTGTCCAAGTTTCCACTCCATGGGGTAGGACGAGATAACTCAGAACTGTACCACCCTTATTCTAAGATGGGGCGGCATGTCTGTGTATATCAGCACATTTCGTAGCTTTGGCAATCCCACAGCGAATCTTAATTTCCTCAACACAATCAAGATTCGAATTTATCATAGATCCTAGATATTTAAATTTGGTTACTTTCTTGATTTTGCTACCATAAGTGACTAGGAACTCGTTTCGACCAGGGCTTCTATCAATTGACATCCATTTAGTTCTCCTGGCATTTATTTTGACACCAAACTGTTGAACAGCTTCTGTACCTTTAAGGATGTAAAGGCATATATCACTAGAGGTAAGATAGATACTGCCTACAAGAAAGTTAGACCTTTGGAGAGAGGAGATCCACTTATATTAATATTAAAAGATCAGATGGAAAACCAGTTCTAAGCAAGGAAGGGAATGCAGAAAGTTGGAAGGACTATAAGGAGGGTTTTTTTAGTTTTGTTTTTGTTTTGGTCATCAGTCCACTGACTGGTTTGATGTGGCCCGCCACGAATTCCTCTCCTGTTGTCACTTTTATCGCTAGCTTCAATCGGGAATGCGCGCTGTTACCCAACTAAACTATACATTCGTAGCGCCTAAAATAATCAGTTATCTTCGAAAAATAAGGAGAATTTATAAAAATGCAGTAAATGAAGCAGGCAAAAAGGAATACAAACGTCACAAAAATGAGATCGACAGGATGTGCAAAATGGCTAAGTAGGGATGGTTAGACGACAAATGTAAGGATGTAGAGGCTTATCTCACTAGGGGTATGATAGATACAGCCTTTTTTTTTTTTTGGCCATCAGTCTACTGACTGGTTTGATGCGGCCCGCCACGAATTCCTTTCTTGTGCTAACCTCATCATCTCAGAGTAGCACTTGCAACCTACGTCCTCAATTATTTGCTTGACGTATTCCAATCTCTGTCTTCCTCTACAGGTTTTGTCCTCTACAGCTCCCTCTAGTACCATGGAAGTCATTCTCTCATGTCTTAGCAGATGTCCTATCATCCTGTCCCTTCTCTTTATCAGTGTTTTCCACATATTCTTTCCTCTCCGATTCTGCGTAGAACCTCGTCTTTCCTTACCTTATCAGTCCACCTAATTTTCAACATTCGTCTATAGCACCACATCTCATATGTTTCGATTCTCTTCTGTTCCGGTTTTTCTACAGTCCTTGTTTCACTACCATACAATGCTGTACTCCAGACGTACATCCTCAGAAATTTCTTCCTCAAATTAAGGCCGGTATTTGATATTAGTAGACTTCTCTTGGCCAGAAATGCTTTTTTGCCATAGCGAGTCGGCTTTTGATGTCCTCCTTGCTCCGTCCGTCATTCGTTATTTTACTGCCTAGGTAGCAGAATTCCTTAACTTCATTGACTTCGTTACTATCAATCCTGATATTAAGTTTCTCGCTGTTCTCATTTCTACTACTTTTCATTACCTTCGTCATTCTCCGATTTACTCTCATACCATACTGTGTACTCATTAGAGTGTTCATTCCGTTCAGCAGATCATTTAATTCTTCTTCACTCTCACTCAGGATAGCAATGTCATCTGCGAATCGTATCACTGATATCCTTTCACCTTGTATTTTAATTCCACTCCTGAACCTTTCTTTTATTTCCATCATTGCTTCCTCGATGTACAGATTGAACAGTAGGGGCGAAAGGCTACAGCCTTGTCTTACACTATTCTTAATACGAGCACTTCGTTCTTGATCGTCCACTCTTATTATTCCCTCTTGGTTGTTGTACGTATTGTATATGACCCGTCTCTCCCTATAGCTTACCCCTGCTTTTTTCAGGATCTCGAACAGCTTGCACCATTTTATATTGTCGAACGCTTTTTCCACGTCAACAAATCCTATGAAAGTGTCTTGATTTTTCTTTAGCCTTGCTTCCATGATTAGCCGTGTAATGTTGTTACTTTAATTTGCTATGAAAGCGGTACTTCTAGACAATAAAAGCGGGTTAAAAGCTGTGAGCTGTCTGGGGAAGTTAACCTTGCATTACTGAGCAACTGTTTCACCAGGCATCCAGTCAAGCTTACCGAATTACCAACCAGACTAACATTATTTATAATCTTTTAGTAGTCATACGACAACCGGAGATATATATACAAAAAAAGAGAATTTTATTAATAAGAAATAAATGAGTTTATATTTGGAAATTTATTTTACCATTGATCATTGAAATTTCAGTATATTAAACGTGAGTCCTAACTAAGCTGGTGCCTTATTTAGGACTGTGAAAATGTGAGTTTGTAATCTTACGGAACACATCAAATAGGGAGCCAAGATTGGGAGACTACATACAACACTGCATTCATAAATTAACACACAAAGAACGTTGAAACATATGCTAGAGGAAATTAACCACAACCAACCGATACAATTTTCACCCAAAGAAGTTACGTTCGTAGCACAATCCTGTCCGTCATGTAATTACCACATACTGGTATACTACATTCATACTAACTCTGTGTGAAATCTTCCCGAAAAGAAAGCTGAGGGCTACTTTGATGAATACACCACATGCTTCACGTGGTCAACTTGGTTTACACAAAGAGTGTAGCTCCACAATAATTTTGATAATTAAAATAAATTAGATCAGAAAGCAATTTACAAAAGAAAAACCTAGAACTGGTTACTATCATCTTACTATTAAGCTGATGGGTCAAACAATTGTATAAGCACGTGGTACTGGTTTCACAAAGTACACCCCACGTGGGTTGAACATAAAGAAAACTTGCTATATTGAAAAATATTGTCAAGAAGAGACGTTATAATCTCACGCACATTCGCATTTTAGATTGATGAACTTAGTTAGAGTTACTGATCAACACGTGGTTCCACTTTACTCACAAAGCAGTGACAAAGCAACTACCGGAATATATTCCGAACTTCACTCGAATCACACCGCGTTACGATTTAAGATAACATTAGATATTTTAGAGCTAAACCTGAAATAAAGGTGATTAAATTTTCAGTTCGGCTGAACTTAAGAAATCCATTGTCCTACGGACTTAGCAGACACGCGCTTAGCCGGAGATCTTACCACTTCAGACGCTCGCCACGGACAGACTGCCTTGGTCCCTTTCTGAGGGATGCCTCACAAATACAAACGGATGTGGCCAGAGGGACAGCTTCCTATACCAACATGACAACGGACGGACAGGACCATACTAAGGATAGAAACCTCTTTGCTTTTAGAAAGCGTAGCTACCTGTTCCGACGTTGGTCCTACTGTTCTCTAGCAGACAGGCTTGTCTGCTACCCTGAGGCATGCAACTAGAAATACATTTGCTCATTCATCCTCTCACACAGAAGGGAAGGGGGTTGACAGTATCTTATCCTATACAGTATATAAAAGAAAGCGGATGTAGGTTCCGCATGAGACTGTGTGACATGAATTACATATAAACTGTGTTTTAAAAGTGTAGTAGTGTGACAGATCGTTCTTGTTTATGTGTAAAAGTAACACGTTCCACTACTCAGTCTCCTCCCAGATAGTCTGCAACACCACAGTAAATTTAGAAGAGGAATTTATGCCGTAAATGACAACAGATTTAAGAAATTAACATGAAAGGAGTCCAACAGAGACCTCTCATAACCCCAACGCTCCGGGAAAAGACTGTGCAGGGAATTTTCTGGCCATGCTAGGACATTCCCAAGCAGGCTTCTCACTCCCAACTTAAACCAAAAATGTAAAGAAAAGGCAAAAGGTCACCAGCTACTTGCTAAAACACAATAATTTCAACACATCTTTAGAATCTACCGATTGCAAAGGAGGAAAAAAAAAACAATCTGTGACACCTATTTAAAAAATACTGTAGACCTAATTCGGTCAGCAAGTAAAAACAATGGTTCCTGTGTCACTAATATGAAAACAATTTCTGGTTGTTACCCTTATGGAGTTCACCAGTATCTGCTCATTGCAAGAGCCAACTAGTCACAGGAAAATTTATGACTGTTTATTAACAAGTAAAATTTATGAAAATAACAAAGGTGCCACAGCAGTTAAAAAAGAACATGAAAATAACATCAGTATTATAAAGCAGAACATTACAATACACAATCCGCAAAAGCAAAAAAAAACGATAAGAGAAAATCACATGTTTTACAAAGTGGTTATCGCAAAAAAATTCTATATCTTATAAAACTAATAATTTGTAAAACAAAAAAAAAAAAACTTTGTGGCACTAATTTAATCACTCTATTTCAGTTAGTTGGCAAACAATGATCACTGTGTCATTATACTGAAACTACAATTAATTATGTGATTGTTACCCTTATGGGGTTCGTCACTATAAATATGCCCCATGCAAAGGCTAATCGATCACAGTCCAATGAGAATGAATAGCTATCTGACTGACAAACGAAGCAATGCCGCAGGAATGAATTTACGAAACGTAAGATCACAAATCTAATACATCACACAAGAACAAACATTGATCAATAAAACAGCTCTGAAAGTACAACAGTCAACGTCTAAAAAAATACCAATAAATAAAACACCTGCAAAATACAAGAGACAAAGTCTAAAAAAAACAATAAATAGAACACCTGCAATATACAAGAGTCAGTCTAATAAACACCAATAAATCGAACCCCTGCAAAACACACTAGTCAAAGTTTCTGTGACAGAAACACATGTATATGCACTGGACTAAGAACCGTATAATCACTGTTCACTGACACACTCAGTACTTCCACTGTTCCGAGGCACAATATAAGGGGCGGGGGGGGGGGTTCGTCGCCGCAGCTGTCAGTAGGGATTTTTGTCCATCTGTTGCGTGCAATCCCGCCGTCTCTGCCCTCTCATGAAGTTTCTCTTGGTGGCCTGTGTCACGTACATCTCGATTTGGTTCCATGTTTGTGTTGTCAAATTCGTGCGGTATCCTCGATTGGCACTTCAGGTTGATATTCCTGGGCAAGGATGACACTTAATGGCTCTTCTTTGTGCCACCCTTAGCGACCAGAGAACATCGAACTATGATTTGCTGTCGCTTGACAGGGGGCATCCGCCAGGAAATGTTGATACGCGTCGTTGAAGTCTGCCAGTTTCTCTGGACAGTATGTGTCAAAAGGCTCCACGCCCCTTGTGTTGTTACGTTCTTGAGTTACCCTCAATTGGCTCGCCGGTTTGATACTCCTGGTCAAGGATGACACTTAATGGCTCTTCTTTGTGCCACCCTTAGCGACCAGAGAACATGAACCATGATTTACTGTCGCTTGACAGTGGGCATCCGTCAGGAAATGTTGATAGGCGTCGTTGAAGTCTGCCAATTTCTCTGGACAGTACGTATCTAAAGGCTCCCCGCCCCTTTCTCCCCTGTCTTCTGTCGTTTCACCGCGGCCGTCTCGTCACGGTCGCGTGCGTGTGGTGCGTTGCCAGCAGATGGATTTCCGCGCGGTGGACCGCTCGCCCATCTCAGGTCATCGCCTCCAGGAGGGGTCGTACGGGGCTGCCGCCCATTAGCTCCAGGTGAAAGGGAAAGTGTTTGTCGCGTGCCCTTCTTTTGTGGTCGACCGCGCTCCCGAAGTGGCCCGGTTGACAGCGTGTCCTGCTGGGAAACCCGCCAGTTTACAACTAGCCCTCCTCCTCGCTGCTCCCGCTGTCTCGTAAGAGTTTAGCCGGTTTGCTTTCACGTTCTCAACTGCATTCACAGAAATTGTTCATCGTAGTTATGTGATTACAAAATGTCATACGTAATACCACTTAGTATTGTCTTTCACAATTTTTAATAACAAAAGTGAGACTTAATTGTTTTTTAAATCAAAAAAGTTAGATGAATCGACAATATAAAAATAAAAGTTAAAAGACTTGACAATATAAAAAATAAAAGTGAAATGACTTGACAGTATAAAAATAAAATTAAATTAACTGACAACATAATATTTAAATCCACATCACTAATGTGGTTCACTTACGTTTTAATAAATCAAATGCTAGTTATTAATTCACTAAAATGAATAGGATTATACCTTGTGCAAGTATAGGGCAGGACAGCATAGGGTTCACATGTTATTTACACACACACATGCACACCTGTTGTCTATTCTACAAACTAACTACCCTTAAACATGCATTACTCAAAATTCTACTTCTATCCACTACTAGTTAATCCAACAAGCGACTTCAATCTACTTCAACAAAGTGTTTACACCACTACAACATTGTTCTAATTCGTCCTCTTCCTGACGCTCACCGCATATGTCTTGTCACATAATAAATATGGAGAACTTTCCTTAAACATACACAGTAAAAAGAACAATGGTTATTTACACGCCAAAACATTTATACCAGTTGACACACCTGATAAGAGACTCGCAATTATACATTTATCATACTCATATAATCACACATAAAACAGTAAGAAAACTTCATCTAAAATTACGTTATCACAAGAATTAATAACATAGATGACTCTGAGAACGGTAAAAATATCTTCATCATACAGGTTATACTACATTTTCTTGCCCATTTTGCTGCGATTTCGTTCCTTCCGCTTCCAAATCAGTTATTTCGCCTGGATTCATTTCTCATGAATGGCAAAATTGTGGTCACCTCTATTCTGTAAAACAGTTTCATCTTAACATATTGAACTTACAACAGACACAAAACATCCGAATCCTCCTGTAGTTTAAATGACAAATGCTTTGCTTCATCCTTATTACCTTAAACCAAGCTTTCCTTCGGTCCCATAATCAAAATTATTTAATCTTCGTCTACCTTCAAGAGGGAAATTTCCTCAGTACAAATCATATAGGCTGCAGTGCATCCCGCACCAGCGAAGACAGTAAGCTGTAATGCTCACAGCATCAGCAAAACACATAAACGTCGCTTTTCTAGGACAAGTATTAACGCAGAATAATTTTTCAGGCTTTGGCTCACCATCAATCAAGACTACAAAAAGGATCCATATTTCCGTTCCATTCTCCATTTGCTGGAAAACTGCTCGTCATTTGACTGCCCTAATACTATTTCAAGCCACGTAAATTACACAAACCACAACTCTTCTTTCACCTTGAAGGGAATCAATCTACTTACGAAATCCACAGACAGCACTTTACGTACTCAGCTATAAAGAACAAAAAAAGACATATATCATCAATATTAACATATTAGCGTATATTGGGAATCCATTTGTTAAACAATCGTATTATCGCATCCTGTTTTCAAGGTTCCTAACTTACTCATTCCTTTCTCAGAATTCTCCTATCTTAAAATATTCATACAGCACGCATACTATGGTAAGAGATCCTCATTTGTACTGACAGATATAGAATAGTAATAGATAGATAGTAGCACGGAAAGCAGATAATCGGAAACAAGGCTACTAACAGCTGGGGACCTAGGTTTGCCAGACCCATAATACCCACACATCGGATATTCCCCTGAGTTTTGCATTAATTCAACACAGATCTTGCTTCCCTCGGGAGCGACTCCTTTCAATTTACACACAAAAAAAAAAAAACAACCTAAACAGCATTTCACTCGTTCACAAAGAAACCTTTTATCTTCACGTTTGAACCAAACTAAATCCTAATTGCACAAGGAAAGAAAAAAAATTTAAAAACATCACTTCAATCAATCACATAGAAACATCTTTATCATTATTTTTACCAACATATTATTCAAAATGCATACGTCACAAATTTAAACTAATCAATTCTTTCTCCTCGCCGTCCTCTCTACTTCTCACTGTCCTTTCTACTCATTTGCCATGTCACTCATTTGTTCCGATTAGGCGCCTTCTGCGCTGATCGTTTGTCATTGCCGGTTTTGTTCATTTCCATTTGCTGGATTAAGTTTAGGGTTAACCGGCCGAATATCAACATCATGAGGTGCTCCACCTACAGTCCTATTCCCACCGTATTTATCGTAGTATCGATTCTGGTTGCCGTACCTGTAGCGTTCACTATCTTGTCCACGTCCTCGATCATTTCCGTTGGTCCACCTGTGTTCGCGACTGTTACCCCAGTTTCTATACGGCCAGTCCCGATTATTGTTCCGTTCGCATCGCGATGACCAGTCACGCCGCTGATTAGTACTACGGCCACGACTGCGATCGCACTGCTGTGCCCCGTAATAACTTTGTGCCTGATTAGGCGCGCATTCTGCTGTACTATATTCCAACTCTTGGAGAAGTGTCTTAAACGTTTCCACGTCCTCTTTGCATCGTCTCGCAAGAATGACGTGGTGCAAGTGCATCGGCAATTTGGTGATGCATATCCTAATTAGTTCCGCAGGCCCATATGGGTCCTATATAAATTGATTTGCCTGCAGCATGTGGTCGAATAGGCGTGCAGGGCTGCCGAAAGCAGACTGGTTCAAATTTAGCAGCATAATTATGCCATGTTTGACCTTATCTTGTGCCGCTTCCGACCAATGGGCGGACAGAAAGGCTTGTCGAAACTCCCGAGTGGAGTTGCAGTGACGCGATGCCGACCTCATGCGAATCGCTGGTTCGCCTTCCAAATAGCCACACATATATTCTATCTTATGTGAACTTACCCAGTTGGGGGGAAGACAAAACTCAAATTGTTCGAGCCATGCTCGTGGATGTATTCCTTTTTGCGAATTTCGGAATATCTCAAACTTTCTCACCATAAGGAAATATTTGAAATCAAATCCCCGCATTTCCTCCCGGCGAGGCCCTTGAATATTTCTATTTTTCTCATGTCTGCCAATCAAAATACATTCTTCCCTGTCGTCAAAATCTCCCTCGGGGCCGGAGACCCTCTCTGCACTGTCCGTACGGCTATTTTTTGTGCTATTGGCGAGTTCAGAATCACACGCCATGTGGTTTTCCAGATGCGCCACGCGATCTTGTAATTCGCCTCTTACAGCTTTGTAACACCTGCTCACATCGAACTGTCCCTTCTGAAATCTAAGAAGCGAACGCACTTCTTCGGTCTCTGCGACCGCTACTGGTGTAGTATTGTTCTCGCTTTCCATCACCTTCATCGTGCATACGATGTCCACTAATGCCGCAATCTTATCATGATTTGTCTTGTCCTCCGCCCCAGTCTGCTTCAATTGTTCTACTTGCTGTTCGAGAGCGTGAATCGCTTGACTGTTGTCCGATACTGTGTTGCTAATGGATGCTGGACAATGCGTTTCCGCCTCCTGGACCCTCGAGAGCACCTGCTGGTGTTCTCTTTGGCATTCTTCTCTCAGCGCTTGGAAATTCCTAAGTAGCTGTTCTTCGCTCTCTTTTGATTCCGCATCGCGACTCCGCTTGCCCTGTTCTAAGGCTTGCAGACGATCATCGATTTGTTCAAATGTACGGCCTAATTCTTTCATAATATCGCTTTTTGTTTCACTTGCCAGTTTGTTTATTCTTTGTGAGATATCATCGGACACTCTCTGCATCGACTTGTCAACTTTATTTGTCTGTTGGATTAGTTTTTCGTCTATTTGTTCACCTAGCTCACGGATCGATTTTTCAGATTTCTCTGCATTTTCTTTATTTTGCTGCAATAAGGCTTTCATGAGTTCGGCCAAATCAATTTGGTTAGTTGGAGGCAAACTAATTTCTGGCTCTGATGTGAGCCCGTTCGCCCCGTTTTGCATTTCCTCTGAAGTATTCCCCATTGTATTTTCGGAACCGTCCGGCGTGTTAATATTCGAAAAAAAATTATCCCCATGGTCCATGTTGCTTAAGTTGTTGGACAGCCTACTTTTAGCTTCGTTACGAGTCTGCATTAGTTCAATTTATGCCCGGTAAGCAACACACTAATCACAATAAATGTATCCCCCAAAACTTTCGACAGTTACACGAAAGGTACCCAACCTAGCATGCACTTTTTCACACGCAAAACAAATTTTTATCTTCGATTGAAACAGTGCAATGTACAAGCGAAAAACACACACACACACACACACACACACACACACACACACACACACACATATAAAACACACAATTATAGAAAACGAAACAACAAGACGAACAACAAAACGCCGCTCATCAACGCAGTGAATCTTTTAAAAGTCTCCTCAGAAACAACGCAGAAGTTGTTTGAGCGCTGTAGGGAAAAAAATTAAGATTATATAATGCTTGCAATCTAACGTTTCAGAGATTCCAGAGTCTACCGTAATCACAGAACAGGGTCGTCATGTGTAATGTTGTTACTTTAATTTGCTATGAAAGCGGTACTGCTAGACAATAAAAGCGGGTTAAAAGCTGTGAACTGTCTGGGGAAGTTAACCTTGCATTACTGAGCAACTGTTTCAACAGGCATCCAGTCTAGCTTACCGAATTACCAACGAAACTAACATTAATTATAATCTTTTAATAGTCATATGACAACCGGTGATATATATATATATATATATATATATATATATATATATATATAAATATATATATAAAGAGAATTTAAATAAAAAGAAATAAATCAGTTTATATTTGGAAATTTATTTTACCATTGATCATTGAAATTTCAGCATATTAAACGTGAGTCCTAACTAAGCTGGTGCCTTATTTAGGACTGTGAAAATGTGCGTTTGTAATCTTACGGAACACATCAAATAGGGAGCCAAGATTGGAAGACTACATACAACACTGCATTCATAAAATAACACACAAAGAACGTTAAAACATATGCTAGAGGAACTTAACCACAACCAACCGATACAATTTTCATCCAAAGAAGTTACGTACGTAGGACAATCCTGTCCGTCACGTAATTACCATACACTGGTATATTACATTCATACTAACTCTGTGTGAAATCTTCCCGAAAAGAATAGCTGAGGGCTACTTTGATGAATACACCACATGCTTCACGTGGTCAACTTGGTTTACACAAAGAGTGTAACTCCACAATAATTTTGATAATTAAAATAAATTAGATCGGAAAGCAATTTACAAAAGAAAAACCTAGCACTGGTTACTATCGTCTTACTATTAACCTGATGGGTGAAACAATTGTATAACCACGTGGTACAGGTTTCACAAAGTACACCCCACGTGGGTTGAACATAAAGAAAACTTGCTATATTGAAAAATATTGTCAAGAAGAGACGTTATAATCTCACGCACATTCGTATTTAAGATTGATGAACTTAGTTAGAGTTACTGATCAACACGTGGTTCCACTTTACTCACAAAGCAGTGACAAAGCAACTACCGGAATATATTCCGAACTTCACTCGAATCACACCACGTTGCAATTTAAGATAACATTAGGTATTTTAGAGCTAAACCTGAAATAAAGGTGATTAAATTTTCAGTTAGGCTGAACTTAAGAAATCCATTGTCCTACGGACTTAGCAGACACGCGCTTAGCCGGAGATCTTACCACTTCAGACGCTCGCCACGGACAGACTGCCTTGGTCCCTTTCTGAGGGATGCCTCACAAATACAAACGGATGTGGCCAGAGGGACAGCTTCCTATACCAACATGACAACGGACGGACAGGACCACACTAAGGATAGAAACCTCTTTGCTTTTAGAAAGCGTAGCTACCTGTTCCGACGTTGGTCCTACCGTTCTCTAGCAGACAGGCTTGTCTGCTACCCTGAGGCATGCAACTAGAAATACATTTGCTCATTCATCCTCTCACACAGAAGGGAAGGGGGCTGACAGTATCTTATCCTATACAGTACATAAAAGAAAGCTGATGTAGGTTCCGTATGAGACTGTGTGACATGAGTTACATATAAACTGTGTTTTAAAGTGTAGTAGTGTGACAGATCGTTCTTGTTTATGTGTAAAAGTAACACGTTCCACTACTCAGTCTCCTCCCAGATAGTCTGCAGCACCACAGTAAATTTAAAAGAGGAATTTATGCCGTAAATGACAACAGATTTAAGAAATTAACATGAAAGGAATCCAACAGAGACCTTTCAGCCGTAACGTCAGAATTGCCTCTCTCGTCCCTTTACTTTTCCTAAATCCAAACTGATCGTCACCTAGCGCATTATCAATATTCTTTTCGACTCTTCTGTATATTATTCTTGTAAGCAGCTTCGATATATGAACTGTTAAGCTGATTGTCCGATAATTCTCGCACTTGTCAGCTCTTGCCGTCTTCGGAATTGTGTGGATGATGCTTTTCCGAAAGACAGATGGTATATCTCCAGACTCATATATTTTACACACCAACGTGAATAGTCGTTTTGTTGCCACTTCCCCCAATGATTTTAGAAATTCTGATGGAATGTTATGCATCCCGTGAGTCCTCCAAAGCTCTTTTAAATTCCGATTCTAATACTGGATCCCCTATCTCTTCTAAATCGACCCCTGTTTCTTCTTCTATCACATCAGACAAATCTTCACCCTCATAGAGGCTTTCAATGTATTCTTTCCACCTATCTGCTCTCTCCTCTGCATTTTACAGTGGAATTCCCCTTGCACTCTTAATGTTACCACCGTTGCTTTTAATGTCACCATAGGTTGTTGTGACTTTCCTGTATGCTGAGTCTGTCCTTCCGACAATCATATCTTTTTCGATGTCTTCACATTTTTCCTGCAGCCATTTCGTCTTAGCTTCGCTGCACTTCCTATTTATTTCATTCCGCAGCGACATGTATTTCTGAATTCCTGATTTTCCCGGAACGTGTTTGTACTTCCTCCTTTCATCAATCAACTGAAGTATTTCTTCTGTTACCCATGGTTTCTTCGCAGCTACCTTCTTTGTACCTATGTTTTCCTTCCCAACTTCTGTGATGGCCCTTTTTAGAGATGTCCATTCCTCTTCAACTGTACTGCCTACTGCGCTATTCCTTATTGCTGTATCTATAGCGTTAGAGAACTTCAAACGTGTCTCGTCATTCCTTAGTACTTCCGTATCCCACTTCTTTGCTTATTGATTCTTCCTGACTAATGTCTTGAACTTCAGCCTACTCTTCATCACTACTAAATTGTGATCTGAGTCTGCATCTGCTCCTGGGTACGCCTCACAATCCAGTATCTGATTTCGGAATCTCTGTCTGACCATGATGTAATCTAATTGAAGTCTTCCCGTATCTCCCGGCCTTTTCCAAGTATACCTCCTCCTCTTGTGACTCTTGAACAGGGTATTCGCTATTACTAGCTGAAACTTGTTACAGAACTCAATTAGTCTTTCTCCTCTTTCATTCCTTGTCCCAAGCCCATATTCTCCTGTAACCTTTTCTTCTACTCCTTCCCCTACAACTGCATTCCAGTCGCCAAGGACTATTAGATTTTCGTCCCCCTTTACATACTGCATTACCCTTTCTATATCCTCATACACTTTCTCTATCTGTTCATCTTCAGCCTGCGACGTCGGCATGAATACTTGAACTGTCGTTGTCGGTGATGGTCTGCTGTCGAGGAGGGTCTATACAAGGGCATTGTACTTGATGGCAATATTATGGAAATGGCAGGAGACTTAGATGAAGATGAAATGGAAGATATGACACTGCGTGAAGAATTTGACTGAGCACTGAATGACGTAACTCGAAACAAGGCGCCGGGAGTAGACAGTATTCCATTAGAGCTACTTATAGCCATGGGAGAGCCAGCCCTGACAAAACTCTACCATCTGGTGTGCAAGATGTATGAGACAGGCGAAATGCCCTCAGACGTCAAGAAAAATATAATAATTGCAATACCAAATAAAGCAGGGGTTGACAGATGTGAAAATTACTGAACTATCAGTTTAATAAGTCACGGATGCAAAAAATCAACACGAATTCTGTACAGACGAATGGAAAAACTGGTAGAAGTCGACCTCGATGAAGATCAGTTTAGATTCCGTAGAAATGTTGGAACACGTGAGGCAATACTGAGCCTACGACTTATCTTAGAACATAGGGTAAGGAAAAGCAGACCTATGTTTCTAGCAATTGTAGACTTAGAGAAAGTTTTTGACAATGTTGACTGGAACACTCGCTTTCATATTCTGAAGGTGGCGTCGGTCAAATACAGAGAGCGACAGGCTATTTACAATTTGTACAGAAATCAGACGGCAGTTATAAGAGTCGAGGGGCATGAGATGAAAGCAGCGGTCGGGAAAGGAGTGAGACAGGGTTGTAACCTATTCCCAATGTTATTCAGTCTGTATATTGAGCAAGCAGTAGAGGAAACAAAAGAGAAATTAGGAGTACGAATCAAATCCATGGAGAAGAAATAAAAAGTTAGAAGTTTGCCGATAACATCGTAATTCTATCAGAGACAGCAAAGGACCTGCAAGAGCAGTTGAACGGAATGGAAAGTGTCTCGAAAAGGGAATATAAGATGAACATAAAAAATGCAAAACGAGGATAATGGAATGCAGTCGAATTAAATCAGGTGATACTGAGGGAATTAGATTGGGAAATCAGACACTTAAAGCAGTAGATGAGTTTTCCTAATCGGGGAAGAAAGTAACTGATGATGATCGAAGTAGAGTGGATATAAAACGTAGACTAGCAATGGCCAGGAAAGCGTTTATGAAGAAAAGAAATTTGTTAACACCGAGTATAGATCTATGTAGCAGGCAGTCTTTTCTCAAAGTATTGGTATGGTGTGTAATTATGCATGGAAGTGAAACATGGACTATAAATAGTTCACAACAGAAGCTTTGGAAATGTGGTGCTACAGAAGAATGATGGAGATTAGATGGGTAGATCACGTAACTAATGAGGAAGTACTGAATAGTTTTGGGGAGAAGAGTAATTTGCGGCACAACTTGACTAGAAAAAGGGATCGGTTGATAGGACCAGTTCTGATGCATCAACTAATCATCTGTTTAGTACTGGAGGGGCGTCTGGAGGGTAAAAATCGTAGACGATGACCAAGAGATGAATACACTAAGCAGATTCAGAACGATGTGGGCAGCAGTAGTTACTTGGAGTTGAAGGAGAGGAAAAAAAACAAAAAAACAAAAAAAACCAAATGATCATATGGCGTCAGTGGCCGGGATTTCGCAGGCGGGAAGTTCGGCCGCCAAGTGCAAGTCTTATTGAGTTTGACGCCACATTGGGCGGCTTGCGCGTCGACAATGGGCATTAAATGATGATAGCACAACACCCAGTCCCTGAGGGGAGAAATTCTCCCAGCCCAGCATAGAATCGAACCCGGGCCTCCGTGTGAGGCTTTCCGACGCCCTGACCGTTCAGCTAATGGGGCGGACGAGATGAAGTAGCTTGCACAGGATAGAGTAGCATGGAGAGCTGCACCGAACCAGTCTCTGGACTGAAAACCACAACACACAAATAGTGATTGGTGCTTGAAACTTCCATTTACTTTTTGTGAACTGGCCCTCCCACTCAACAGCTAACTATGATGACGCCAAAGTGGCAGACGATTTCACTAATAATATCAAACAGCTTAGGATTCTAAAAGTTAGATATTGCGACGCACATTGACGAGGGTGTTTCTTGTATTACTAGCCCAATTCAGCAACTATTAGAATTATGAGAAGAGAAAGTGTTCTCCTATATCTGTTCATCGCCTGCGTGTCACAAATTTAATATGTACAAAGTCATAAAATTATACTCAAAAGTGAAGTACACTGAAGTTACTAGATATCATTAATACGTTTTGAGATTAATAAACACAGTTTGTTAAGTATTGTTTTGTGAGAAAATGTGCTTCGTTATCTAAACCCTTCCCCTTAGGCGAACTTGCCCCTACATCCTCATTTCAGTAGTTCAGTAGTGGAAGTGAAGGAAAGCTGTGGGCCTAAATATTCGGAACCACGATGGGGTGTGTCGCGGCGAACGCCCAGGTTCTGCGAAGTCCGACAGGATATTGAAAGAGAACCATTACGCACGGCCACGCCGTCTGCATCGAATCCTACCCGCCATTTCCGTCGCGCTGCCATTCCGATGGCCCACGCGCGGCTGCCGTTGGCTTTATCGCCAACGGCGGTGGATTTTTCGGTCGTTGTTGACTGCTGGAAATGTTCCAGCAGCTCTGATAGTCTGGTGGTGTATGGTAATGTCACGCACCAGGCTGGATCACACGGTCTAGTGCCGAACATCAAGAGAGAAATGGATTCACTTCTTGCATTCAATTTTCACCCGTGAAGGAGGTCAACCAAGTGCTAAACACTTTGCGATGTCCTCGAAGAGGACATCTATCTGGTGGAGAGTGCTTAAATTGCTAGTAACCTTCGTCAATAGACTCAGTGCCTTTCTGATTCGCGCTTCGGTTGAGGCCTCATTTGGGAACGACACTTGCTTACGATTTGAACTGTAAAAATCTAGTGCTTACAGAATGAACGTAAAGCACTTCCCCGCTAAAGGCAAAGGTCCGAGTTCAACTCTCGGACCGGCGCACAGATTTAATCTGCCAGGAAGTTTCAACTAGTGCTTACTCATTAAGTTCGGTAATACTTTTAGTTTTAATGCAAATGTAATGTTAGTCTCACGCATGCTTTGGCGCTTCGGTTTGGAGCACACTACGCCGCGAATATAGAAACACAAAAAAGAAACCTCATTCTACAATAAGAAAATTTGTACTCGATATCAAGGCTCCTGGAGTCGAAATAGTCACAATTGACCTTCCTACTGAGTTATGGTGGTATCTCTTTTTCCAGAGTTGTCGTTAGGCACAACATGACTTACAGCTGTTTATCACACATTAATTTATTAATAACATCTACGTCTACATCTGTATCTATGCTCCGCAAGTCATCGTATTGTGTATAGCGAAGAGTATCAAGTGTACTACTTCCTCTTCCTCCCTTTGCTGATCTGGTCCCGAATGGTTTGCGGGGAGGTTGCTTGTTGGTAGGCCCTCGTTCGGTCTGGTATCAATTTAAATTTAATGTCATCCTTCTCTCACTAAATATAGTAATGTACATCCTTGAAATATTAGTACCGAACGACAACGTGACACTCAGCGCCTCTCAAGTAGCATCTGACGCTTGAGTTGAGACATCACCTCCCTGACGACTTCGCGTTTACTAAATGGATCTTTCACAACACAATTCGGATATTAAATGAAATTTTCAGTCTGCAGTGGAGTGTGCGCTGGTATGAAACATCCTGGTCGCTTAGAACAGTGTTACAGACCGTGACTCCAACCTTTGCCTCTCGCTGGGAACTGCTCCGCCATCTGAACGACCCAAGCTCGACTCACGACCCGTCCTCGCAGCTACCTTCGGGAGGTGGGTGGCGAGGTCCTGGCGGAAGTGAAGCTGTGATGACGGGTCGTAAGTCCGTCTTGAGTAGCTCAAACGGTAGAGCACATGTGCGCGGAAGGCGAAGTATCGAGTTCAAGTCTCGATCCGGCACACTATTTTAATCTGCTAGGAAGTTTCAATTCGGATCTTATTTGTAACTTCTCCATTTCCTCTATCAAGAGTGTCTACTTCGATACCAGATACGCGAGCAATATTCAAGCTACCGATACATCCGTCAAGAGTTGACCACAGCGTCTGTTGATTCTTCCAGCGAATCTCAGTGTGACGTATGTGTTAGCTGTGATCATCTTTATGTGATCGTTACACATTGAATCACTCTGTAGTCATTTTCTATTTTAGTCATCAGTCTTCTGACTGGTTTGTTGCGGCCCGCCACGAATTCCTTTCCTGTGCTAACCTCATCCTCTCAGAGCAGCGCTTGCAACCTACGTCCTCAATTATTTGCCGGATGAATTCCAATCGCTGTGTTCCTCTATAGATTTTGTCCCTTGTAGTTCGGTGTAGTAGCGTGGAAGTCATTTCCTGTTGCCTTAAGAAATGTCTAACCATGCTGTCCCTTCTCCTCCTCATTGTTTCACATATTCCTTTCCTCTCCGATTCTGCGCAGAACCTCCTCATTCCTCACCTGAACAATCCACCTAATTTTCGACATTCGTCATTAGCACCAAATTTCAGATTCTTCAGTTCCATTCTGTTCCAGTTTTCCTACTGTCCATGTTTCACTAGCTCTCGATTCAGTGCTCCAGAAGTACAGTCTCAGAAATTTCTTCCTCAGATTAAAGCCTATATTTGATATTAGTAAACTTCTCTTGGCCAGGAATGCCCCTTCTGCCAGCGCTAGTCTACTTCTGATGTCCTCTTTGCTCCTTCCGTCATTGACTATTTTGCTCACTAAATAGCAGAATTCCTTCACTTCATCTACTTCGTGATCGTCAGTCCCGTTGTTGAACTTCTCTTTGCTCTCATTTCTGCTTCTTCTAATTACTTTCGTTTTTCTTCTAGTCCTTACTCTCAATCCAAATAGTGTGTTCATTAGACTGTTCATTCCATTTAGTGGATCATGTAATACTTCTTCATTTTCACTCCGGTTAACTACGTCATCAGCGAATCGTGTCATGGATATCCTCTCACTTCGAATTTTAATCAACTCCTGATCCTCTGTGTACTCATACTCGCAAATATTTAGTGAACGTGACTGCTTCCAGTCACTACTCTGCAATCGCTAATCGTAGAATCGCCGTATTTATGCAGAAGACATTACTTTTGTTTATGTTGAGTGTCAGCTGACAACCCGTAAACCAAGCATCGAAACAGTGCAGGGTTTCCTCCATTTCATTACAATTTCCAGTAGTGTGACTTCCCTGTACGTAACAACATCGACCCCGAAAGGGATCTTGAGACGTTACGCACTAAAAGGAAGAGGTCCTTAACATTGCCTTGGGGTGCGCCCAAAGTTATTTACCTCCTCATACAATGACATGTTGTAGTTTCTTTGCTAGGTACTCTTGAAACCAGTCTCAAAACTAGTCTATTCTATATACTTGTCTTTTATTAGGCTACAGTGCGGAACTGTACCGAACGCCATCAAGAAGTCAAGCAACGCGTTTTCATGTGCCCCGGTATTTACAGCCATTTGGGTGTCCACGTAAGAGGGTGCTTGGTTTCACTCCATCATTGTTTTCTGTAGAGGAGATACTTTGTTATCCAGAGGTGTCACAATACGTGAGCAAAAAACGTGTGACACTGTTCGTTACAATATTGAGCAATAGACCACTGGAAGCGTAAGAGCTCTTTAGTGAGTGAAGAAATTTCGTGCGCGAGCATGTGTGTATGTGTGTGTGTTTTTTACGTGTGCGTGTGTGTGTGTATGTGTGTGTGTGTTTGAGAGCTACTTTCATACATGCAATAAAGTCCTTAAACGTACGTTGTAGAACGTGATACTCGCAGCCATTGCCCAATGTCTCTTGTTAGCAACTAATCGAGGGACGTGTTCTAAGCAAACTACTCAACAACTGACGATTTTGTGGTGATGAAACTCTTCCGTCCTCCGCGATAACGGATAGATAGTAGTGGTCAAAAATATCCAGATACTTGCTAGTGTGGACATTAATATGGATTGTGTTCGCCCTCTCCTATGTGAAGGCTTGAAATCACTGGGGCACATTTTCAGTGAGATATCTCAGTGTCTTTGGAGAAATGGTAGCCCGGTCTTCCCACAAGAGCCGAGACTAGAAAGGATAGTGATTAGAATGAGATTTTTACTCTGCAGCGGGGTGTGCACTGATGTGAAACTTCCTGTCAGATTAAAACAGTGTGCCGGTCCGAGACTCGAACTCGGGACCTTTGCCTTTCGGGGGCAAGTGCTCTACCACTTGCCCGCACTTGCCCGCGAATGACAAAGGTCCTGAGTTCGAGTCTCGGTCTGGCACACAGTTTTAATCTGCCAGGAAGTTTCAAGGATAGTGATGTTGGGCGCTGCGGTCTGGAGCGGCGTTTCCGTTGCAGCTCATCCCGAACGTGTTCCGCTCGGTTCTGGTTGGGCGTCTGAATGGGGCAGTCCATTTCAGGAGGATCAGTGTTCACTTCCATTACCTCTGAGATGCAGCTTTAAGACAGGATACACTCACTTACTGACTGTATCATCGTCTCCAAACTGTTCCAGTCCTGTACGTAACACAATGAGTTTTTCCTTAATCGCAATAATGAGACTACATACCGTTTATGAAAGCAATCCCTGACGTAACACCACCTCCTCTGTACCTCACAGTTGGCACCACAAGTAATAGCAGGTAACGTTCTCCAGGCATTCGGCAAACCCAAAACCTTCCATCAGATATCCGCAGCGTTTAGCGTAATCCGTCTCCCCAAATCAGTCATTTCCATCCACTGTCCAGTAGCGGCGCTTTGGATATAACCAAAAGAGTCGCTTGGCATTGGGTGCAGAAATGTGTGGCTTATGAAGAGCTCCTTGACCATTGTACTTAGCCGAGCGCCGGAATCGATAGCTAGTGCCCGGCGAGTTGAGCACATTCCTTGCCGGATTCATGTATTCTCTGATGCAAGAGGGGAGTTGGGTTGTACAGAAAGTTTGGATGACAGTCGAGACGGGGTGGTTATGGTAGCTGACGAGTCCGGTGGAACGTAGAGGCTTTCTGGAGAACAATTGGTCAGCACAAACGACGCACCGCCTTCCTGGAGAGAGACGTGGCGGTCGGATTCGTCCATGCAGGCCGGTGCGGTAGATGACGCGCCGTGCTGGGCTAATCTAATCCTGCACTGGCTGTACTTGTTCGGACTGTACTCCGGCTCCTCCCGAATAATTGCGCGCGATTCTGCGAAGCCCACCGGATCATGACCCATTCAGGATAACACCATAGGATTTTGCTGGGAACCGACCAACGCCTTTTTCGGGTCCCTTGGTCGAGGAAAAAGTCCGGTCCCGCCGTCATATGTTTATGGTGTTCTCCAGAGGCTTGTCAAAGTTACCTGATGTTCAGTAATTAAAACTTCCGGGCTAAGAGGCCATGGTCCAATAATAGAAATACTTCTCCCTGACGTTTCGTTGCCAGCTGCGGGCAACATCATCTGAGGTGAGTCTACGGCTCGACGAGCCGTAGACTCACCTCAGATGATGTTGCCCGCAGCTGGCAACGAAACGTCAGGGAGAAGTATTTCTATTATTGGACCACGGCCTCTTAGCCCGGAAGTTTAAATTACTGAAGACGCCGGCCGTGAAAGCCTACATGCTATGATTACCTGATGTTGGTTGTATTTGAAGCAGCTTAATGATGACATTTTGCTTTGTTTTCAATTTTGTTTCCCTTAATTTTGCTGCGCTCCCCCATTTTCCAGCTAACGTCATTCTGAAAGGTTTTCTGGCATATGATCAAGTCTCTCCCGTGTGGAAATCGACTTTATGTGGCGGAAGTGTTTTTAAAATAATTTTTTTAGGCTCCCAGATTTCAGTAAAGTGTAGACTGTTCTTTTGGTGATTTAATTTTAAGGCCTTGAGGCCTAAGCGCAATTCTGAGAAAGATTTTGTCACTATGTTGGTTTTAAGAAAATAAATTCGCTTTATTTAGTGGTTCTGACTTGTTTCCGCAGCCAGTAAGATATCCCTCCCTCAGATACCGTAATAACCTTTAGCAGAAATAAAGAGAATACTTTCGATGACGCTTGATTCTGCTAATGATACTTAGTTCTGTAAAATTGTATGTAACACTACAGAAAACAATTCAATGAGAACGACTGAAGTTCGTAAGAACCTCTGAGTTAATTATTAAGATTGTGAATTTATTATTAAGCAAATAAAAGGCCATATATATGCTGGGTTCTGGATACTAGTTTGGAGGCTGCTTCTGCATACATTAAGATAATGGTGATATTTGTTCTGCACTTAAGATACTAATTATTTTTGATTCCAGGTAGATATTCCAATTCAAAAGTGTCTACCTTGCTCGAAACTATCAATTTTCACTAGCATCACTAGGTGAGTTAGCATTTGGTGGCGCTTTAACCAGAACTTATTGTTTGACTTCCTCTAGAGCCAGGACAAAGGCTTTGGTTTTATTAAACCTGTTGACTGATAAACAGAGCTATAGTGTGTATGTCATAGTGCACTACCTATCGTCTCATGGCTTGTTGTCGCTGATATCAGTTGTGTCGTCTGTGGCTTTGTGCCCTGACCTGACTTGGGGCTGCTCAATTACTCCACTGTCATATTCGGGTTATGATTGCCTCGACATGAGTTTCAATATAAATAATTAATATTTAATGCTTTGATGGAAAAGAGGGAAATGAGCGTTTGGCGTCAATGGCCGGGAGGCCCTTACGGGCAGGTCCGGCGGCCTTCGTGCAGGTCTTATTACATTCGACGCTACATTGGAGGACCTGCGCGCCGGATGGGGATGAAATGATGATGAAGACAACACAACACCCAGTCTCTGAATGAAGAAAATCTCTGGCCCAGCTGGGAATCGAAACCTGGCCAGTAGGATGGCAATCCGTCACGCTGACCACTTAGCTCTCGGGTCGGACAATGTTTTGATGTGCTAATGTTCAGGAAAAGAGTTAAAAAATGTCTAAACTGTTTCGCTTCTGCTATGTCACTTTTTCTGGCTTTTCTAAACGGTGAAACCTCTAGTTTGATCTTTTATCCTTTTTTTTAAGTTGAGCGCTGTAACAGACTGTCGAGGGAAAGAAATGATTGTTGATTAACAAATTGTTTTAAAAAGTACTTGCTAACAAATGAAGTTAAATTGTTTTTCCCAACCGTTCCTCTAGGACCTGTTGGTTGGAAGCCTCGTAAGATACGTGCGCTTGATGCCTGTAACGTGCACACCATTCTTTTTATGTCCGTAAGTGCAGAAACTGTGACTCCTTTTGCTGATTCATGTGGCATTAACAGTTTCCCTGAACACTGCTCGACGTTTTCTATCCGTCAGTATTTGACGTCTCCCTGATCTTTGTTTCCTTATAGTCGTCTCTTCACCTTTCGAATTCTCACTTGGGCGGCTTCAGATGACTTCGAAGTGAATGATTTGTTACTCACATGTCATCAACTAACTAGTTCCCGTTCAAAGTCGGTGAGCTAATCTGACTGACCTACTCTGCTGGCACTGCATCTTCACTGGCGACACTACTCTTCCCGCCACCTTTCATACTGGCGCTTCACAACTGGCGCGTGACAACTAGCGCTCAGTTCTTGATACGTCTCGTCAGATACTAATGTCGTAACTTAGCATAAATAGTTTTAATAATTTCCATGAGACATTTAAGTCTCATCTTTATCTGCGATAATGATGGAAGCAGATGAAAGGAATTAAAAATTGTATCGTGACCCGGATTCAAACGCGTGTATTCTTGCTTAGTAGGCACAAATGGTAACCATATTTCAACTCATTTTGTTCGTTGTTGGTCGTCAAATTTGGTCGGAGCGAACATCCCATGACGGTTGTTCAAGTTAATCGTTGATTCATTAACTCAGTTCTTTTTTATTACAGAGTGCAGCTAACCCTCTGACCGAACACTTTGAATTACAGTGCTGGCCCATTTTCTTTATCCTCGGGACTCCTTAGTGATGTCGTTGCCACAATGGCTAGACGGGATTCAGCCTTAGAGGCGTTCAGGCTTAATACCACGGATGCCGCTCGTCCGAGTGCGAAAGCCAAATATCCGAACCTGCGTTTCCTCCTGTACTGACCTGGATTACTATCGCAACGACAGTAATCAATAGGATAAAACTAACCTCTTTCACGACGGTCTAAGCCATTAGACCACCACAGCACTACGGTCACCATTGCTAAACAAACTACCCAAGTCGAGTGCACTCCCAAACTCATACTTCAGTTCCAATCTTAAACTTAATTTTTACCCTACATTGTCATGCGGTGGTGTATTAGTTGGTATTTCTGCCCAGTAAGCAAGCAAAACTGGTTTAGAGTCCTGGCCGCGGCACCAATTTTAATTCTTTTCCTCTGCTTCCATCATTATCACGAATACAGCGATTTTATATGGCAATGACAATTTGATGCGCATCGATACATCGACCAAAAATAACTAGAACGTGAAACAAAATTGAAAATTCCGATTGTTGCACAAACACTGTGAACGGAAAGGAAACGGATGCGCGTTGACACATAAATGAAAAGTTCTATCTCGTAAGTGAAAGAGGCGAATGCCGTAAAGGTATCATTCTGCTTCTTACAATTTAACGGTTTTCGTAGATAAAAACGAGGGTCAGTAAATTCCAACATAGTTGCAGATCACACCGTCAGTTTGAAGAAACAGAATATTTATACAAAACTGACAAGTACCGTCCGGCGAGGTATATCACGAGAAACGTTGGAAGAATTCGACTTCCTTTGAACGTAGTACACGGAAACCGACATGCGAAGCCATTCGGCAGCTATAAATGGAACAAACAACCAATTGATGGGTTTTGGAAACGAGTTTGGAAATGAAACACGTAAGTAATTTAAATGTACAGGAACTGAAACAAGAATTCTGAATCACACATACGAAATATGCTATGGAACTTCTGTGTTTCATTTTCGGCGGATCCCTATGTCGCCGTACTTGACACCCAATGACTTCCTTTTCAAAGAGTTATGAGGAACACATTACGCATAACTTGGTGGTGTTGCGAGCAGAGAGGAATGGGGAATAATTCTAGTGATGACACAGAACCGAAATGGGGATATGAACTGATATAAACGACTTTCTTAAAAGTCATATTTTGGTGTCATGCGCCTGGAAAGGGGCACTTCGAGATTGATTAAACTGGTCGGATTTTCCTGTATTACTTCCATCGACACCTAATTAAAGTGGTGGAAGGACTGATAACCCATGATCGGGATGCAAGGTGCGGGACGTCCTCGCCACATGACGGTAGACGAAAAGTTCGAGCATTGTCAACTCTCTAAAGTAGGATAGGCACCGGTCTGTGGCGGATCTGACTGCAGAGTACCTCTCATTAAGTACTAGCACACTGTGTTTAAAAGTATAACACTCTGAAAGACATCAGCTGGGTTTTCATTGAACTCGTGGTAGTAACAGACGATACCGAGACAGCTATGGACAGCGTGAGTAGCCGGCCATGTGGCCGAGAGGTTGTAGGCGCTTCAGCCCGGAACCGCGAGATTGCCACGGTCGCTGGTTCGTATCCTGCCTCGAGCAAGGATGTACGTGATGTCCTTAGGTTAGTTAGGTTTAAACATTTCTAAGTTCTAGGGGACTGATGACCTCCGATGTTAAGTTACATAGTGCTCAGAGCCATTTGAACCATTTTTTGAACAGCGTGATTCGTGTCTTCCGTGCGGTGATGGCATTTTTCAACGGGGTAACTGTCCATGTAACAAGACCGAAATAAATAGTTTGAGGAACACGATAGTGAACACAAGGCGATGTGTTAGCCTGATCTGTATCGGCTGAATGACATCTGGGACGCTATCGAGCGCCATCTCTGCGTCCACAAACCAGCGGCCCGTAATTGCGTGATCTGTTGGTAGACTTTTGTGTTACTTGTAGCCGAGAACCTACCATCGACTTTTCAAAACAATGCATTGCGGAGCTGCTATTTCGGGTCCAAAAGATGAGGAAACACTTTATTAAGTAGGATGTCATAATATTTTTGATCGTTAACTTATTAAGTGTACAAACATGTTATTTCGAACTTCATTTAACGAGGAGCGTTCATTATGTACGGCAATTCTTCATCTGAAAGCAGCGGGGTTTTATTCAGGGTTCCAATACCTCTTATTTCTCCCCATTCTTTTGGCTACAAAACCCAATTTTCCAGAATAATCTCCGTTAATTGCGACGGCCTGAGGCCACCTTACTGGGAGGGGCTATATGCCCTCATGGTACCTGCTACTGGTCGACGGCGGAGCCAGTGTCTTGCCACATCAGTAACCTCACCATCACCTACGTACTACTTGTCGCGTAGCGCATGCTACATAGGCCTAAACAGATGGGTGTCTTCTGTTAGGAGGAGAGGAACACAGCAGGCACACAACTCTGAGTGTCCAAATTGGGGGACGAGTCGAGATGAGCAGCGAGCTGTTGGACTGTGATCAGTCTATCACCTCGAATGAGTGTGTCCGCACGTTCCAACATGAGAGGAGTCACAATCGTTCGGGCGGCCGGCGCGTGGGAGATCGAACAGGTTTGCGGTGCCTTGTGACTATGATGCCAGACGGCTATCGTTATGCTTAGCGATATATCGATAACAATTAAAGATCACGTGCTCGGTCAGTACATTTTTCAGCCAGTTTCAATTGAAAAAAATTCAGCATTTGTTGTGTGATATATTAGCTTAATTCCATCACAGCCCGTATAGTTTCATGAAGGACCAATGGTTTCAGAAAAAAAGTACTGCATAACTTATTGGAGCAAGGAGTTACAAACATGCAGCTAAAAGTGTGTGGCTAGATTTGCATTATTTTTTTCGTATGATAAATTCGCATAGAGACATGTATTAATAGGAATAACTGTGTTTAGGAACTAAGTTTTTCTGTTCACAGGAACCTTCGTTGCGCAATGCCCTGGGTGAAATGGTAGCACTTAAATAATAAATTGCCTCCTGCAGTACACTGCAGAAGTAAAATGCAATAACCAACGTTTGCGTCTCTTCGTTGTCAAAGAAGGGACATTGTGAACGGCACAAACATTACAATAAACGGAGCAATCGCTGGGTTAAAAAAAATTTTCATTGGTTCCTGACAAAACACAGTAACACCATTAAAAGGGAAATTCTATCCTGATCTTTTGAAAAAACGTTTATCATTTAGATTGTTCTCTCATCATCAAGTAAGAACTGAGTGTAGCAACCACGGATACAGTGACGTGGCACTTCCAGAAAATACATAAAATGATGAGATACAGAGTGTTTAGAAAGAAAAGTATTACATTCTCATATTAAGAGAAGTCGTTAGATTTAAAGATATATAAATCATATGAAATCAGAGGATATTATTACATTTAACAAATGAAAAATGAAGCTGATATTACTGTTGTGATCTAACGTTCGCGTAATTAATAATTTAACAGGGGAAATTAAAAATTGTGATTGGTGAACCCGGAACCCAACACCCGGAAACTAGTAGTTTGATTTCGCCTCTCTAACGGTTTTCAGGAACAACAACAACGTGTTTTTCAATATTTCGAGTAATTATCAGCTAATTCAAAAATTTTAAATGCTGTCATAGCATACCTCTTAAGAAGTGTAATCTAATGTTGACAGTTTAACACAAAACGACAAGCTTTACAGTTAGAAACTGTTTGTTTTGTAGCAGCATAGCATTCATCCACTATTTGAGAATAAAAGTGCCTAACCGCTTAGAACTTTATGTTGGTATAATTAAACCCCTTTTCTAAACATTTTCTTCCTCATACACATATTGTAAAATATTCAAGACGATACATAATTTGGAAACAGGTCATATGTCGAAAGCTATTTAATCCTTGGGACATTAACGAATCATCGGTTTACTGGTTTAATACTGAGCTGGCATTGATTCAAAATACACTATGTGATCAAAAGTATCCGGACTCCTGGCTGAAAATGACTTACAAGATCATGGCGCTCTCCACTGGTAATGATGGAATTCAGTATGGTATTCGCTCACCCTTAGCCTTGATGACAGTTTCCACTCGCAGCCAGATGCAGGAAGGTTTCTTGGGGAATGGCAGCCGATTCATTCACGGAGTGCTGCACTGAGGAGAGGTATCGATGTCAGTCGGTGACGCCTGGCACGAAGTCGAAGTTCCAAAACATTCCAAAAGTGTTCTATAGGATTCAGGTCAGGACTCTGTGCAGGCCAATCCTTCTCGTGTAACGACTCTGCCACAGGCCGTCCATTACTAACAGGTGCTCGATCGTGTTAAAAGATGCAATCGCCATCCCCGAACTGCTCTTTAACAGTGGGAAGCAAGAAAGAGCTTAAACATCAATGTAGGCCTGTGCTGTGATAGTGACAAGCAAAACAAGGGGTGCAAGACCCCTCCGTGAAAACACAACCACACCATAACATGAATTTTAGTGGTAAAACTACATACCCTGACAGATGAGATTCACCGGGCATTCGCCATACCCACACCCTACCAATCGCATCGCCACATTGTGTACTGTGATTTCAGCTGTTTCGTCGTCCTATGATTACGCTCCTTAAACGTCGTGAGGCTTTTACCGGTTGAAGTGTGGCTTATGAGCAGCTTCTCGACCATGAAATCCATGTTTTTTCACCTTCCGCCTAACTGTTATAGTACTTGCAGTGGGTCCTGATGCAGTTTGGATTTCCTGTGTGATGGTCTGGATACATGTCTGCCTATTATACATTACGACCATCTTCAACAGTCGGTGGTCTCTGTCAATCAATAGACGATGTCGGTTTGTACGCTTTTGTGCTGTACGTGTCCCTCCACTATCACATCGGAAACGGTGGACCTAGGGATGTTTAGGAGTGTGGAAATCTCGTGTGCAGACGTATGACACAAGTGACACCCAATCACCTCACCACGTTCGAAGTCCATGAGTTCCGCGGAGAGCCCCATTCTGCTTTCTCACGATGTGTAATGACTACTGAGGTCGCTGATATGGAATAACTGGCAGTAGGTGATAGCACAATGCAGCTACTATGAAAAAAACGTATGTTTTTGATGGTATCCGGATACTTTTGATCACATAGTGTACATTTTCAGAAATTTATTCCTCGAATTAAGGTCTGTTTTGATACCAGTAGACTTTTGTTGGCCAGAAATACCCTTCTTGCCAGTGATAGTCTGCTTTAGATTTCCTCCTTGCTCCGGCCGCCATTGGTTATTTTACTGCCTAGTTAGCAGAATTTCTTAACTGTATCTACTGGGTGACCAAAAAGTCAGTATAAATTTGAAAACTTAATAAACCACGGAATAATGTAGACAGAGAGATAAAAATTGTCGCACATGCTTGGAATGACATGGGGTTTCATTAGAACCAAAAACAAAAAAACAAATGTTGCTAGACGCGTGAAAGATCTCCTGCGCGCGTCGTTTGGTGATGATCGTGTGCTCAGCCGCCACTTTCGTCATACTTGGCCTCCCATTTCCCCAGACCGCAGTCCGTGCGATTATTGGCTTTGGGGTTACCTGAAGTCGCAAGCATCTCTAGTGATGCTGAAAGACAACATCCGACACCAATGCCTCACCATAACTGGGTACATACTTTACAGTGCAGTTCACAACATTATTCCTCGACTACAGCTATTGTTGAGGAATGATGGTGGACATATTGATCATTTCCTGTAAAGAACATCATCTTTGTTTTGTCTTAGTTTGATCTGCTAATTATTGCTATTCTGTTCAGATGAAGCGCCATCTGTCGGACATTTATTGAACTTTTGTATTTTTTTGGTTCTAATAAAACCCCGTGTCATCCCAAGAATGTGTGTCAATTTGTACCTCTCTATCTACATTATTCCGTGATTTATTCAGTTTTCAAATTTATACTGACTTTTTGATCACCCGGTATTTCGTGACCATCAATCCTGATGTTGAATTTCTCGCTGTTCTTACTTCTGGTACTTCTCTTTACTTTTGAGTTTCTTTGATTTACTCTCAGTTCATATTCTGTACCCATTACACCATTCATTCCTCAGCAGATCATGTAATTCTACTTCATTTTCACTCTGGGTAGCAATGTCCTCGGCGAATCTTGTCACTGATATCCTTTAACTTTGAATAATAGTTCCACTCCCGAGTCTTATTTTACTACTATATTTCTTTCTAATTTTCAGCATTAATTTCACTCTATTTCCAGTGTTCCCTTCATGAGTGATAAATTCATTCATTCTGTTGATGGCCCACTTGTATCAGAATTTGATGTTTAGCGAGTAAGTTTCAGTTTCGGACCCGCGTGCGTGATGTTGTACACCAATTGTTTCATCAGCTGATTTGATTTACGTCTTACGTAGCCTGTCTCACTGAAAGAAAACCATGCAAATATCTGGCATGAGGTAGGTCGCTTTACGGCGCGTTCGGCGCGGCAATGCCCGTTGCCGGCGCGCCATAAGGCACGGAGGCTCGCACTGGGGCGTATCGCTTCTAGTCGGGCGTGCCGCGGCTGTCCTCACAAGGGGAAGTGACGTGTCTCTCATAGCCTCTCCTTCCCAAGTGGCTCTTTCCGCCTTCCCGTGGAGCCAGACGTTAAACTCGGCATTTTGCCTTGCGAGAGAAGAGAGAGCTGCGACCCCACCCGATGCGAAAGCGAAGGGTGCGTGGCACAGGGGGAGCTATGTCGAGGGACCGAACATCAGTCCCTTTCTGTTCGCAGGGCACAGACCAGCAGGTGCTCTGCATGCCGGCGACTTCGTTTGTGGGCGGCGCGATTCGGAAAGGGTGCTTCGCCGCGCCCCTGGGTAACCGGGGCGTGTTCTGCCAAACCCAGGAAGTGGTGACATCGCCTGGGCCAGGTTAGATGGGTCCAGACCGCTGAACGACTGGGGGACCGACCCGCCACCTGAGTTAGGGTGGGTCATTGCCGAGAGGTGGAAAATCGGGCAAGTAGGCGGCGAAGGGCGAGAGGTGCATCCGCCTCTCTGGAATGCGGGGTGCACTTGCCGAGGAGCGTCGCGTGAAATCGTCGATGACGGGGCCATCGATGGGGACCAGTGCGCTGGCATCGACGCGTTGAACCCGACATCTCGGGAATGCCCTTGACCTAGGGGAGCTGCAGCAGTCTCTCTCTCTCTCTCTCTCTCTCTCTCTCTCTCTCTCTCTCTCTCCCCTCCCCCGCCAAGCTAGAGGAGCCGGTCTGGGGCAAGAGACGGGCTCCCACACCTTTTATCACTCGTTACCTATGATGGCTGAGAATGAAACGAGTGATTGGAGTGTGCCTTTACGGGCATCTACGATGTCTGTTCCCTCTCCACAAGACGGGACGGGACAGGCAGAGGATGAAAGTGTCGTACAGAGACACGCTAGAATTACCACGCTCTTAGAGCAGAACGTAAAAAATGGAAAGATTAGTCAATCGGCTCAGAATGCAATCAAAAATGATATATCAGCTTGGGATATAGCCAATGCAAGACTGGAGGGCCGCGTCATGGAACTTGAAAAAGAGAATGGTAGGCTGAGAAAGCACCCTATTAAGACCTGGGCGGCTGTGGCTGCACAAGCACCAACAAAACAGAGCACAACAAAAGACACATTTCAAAGAGTTGCGAAACGGCCAGACAAGGCAGTCTTTCTGAGGACCCTGCCTGGCCAACATGCAAGTGTCAAGAGAATTCTGGAGCTACTCGCAACAACAACTGATCGAGTCAAAGACAAGATTAAAATTAAGAGAGTGAAACCAAGTAGGAATTCTGTAATTGTGGAAGTTGCTAGTGAAGAGGATAAAGAGAAGCTATTAAATAACCAAAAACTGAATTCAGTAGTTAAATGAGAACCACCAAGAAAACGAAACCCACTAGTAATTCTATATGACGTACCAAAAATAATGACAAATGAAGAGCTACATGAGACGATCAGGACACAACATTTTGACGATATGGACGAACAGGAATTTAAAAACTCATTTAAGCTAAAATTCGAAACAGGGCCTCGACAACGTGTTGATGTACACCACGTCGCCGAGGTCTCTGAGCAAATGTGGAAGAAAATTAGATTAATGGCCATACTATACGTAGGCTTCCACGCCATAAACACAAGAGACTACATCGTGGTACCTTGTTGCCACAACTGTGGCGACCTGGACCACATTCTGAGGCACTGCACCATGGGGTCGGCATGCTCCAAGTACGGTGAGAGTGACCACACTCGCAAAGAATGTAAATCAGCGGGAGTCTGCATTCCGTGCAAAAGTCGCGGTAAGAAATCCTGTGATGCCACGGGACGGAGCTGCCCCACTTACCGGATGCTAGAACAACGCCAAATTTCCAGAACTGACTACGGCTGAGCAGGGCTCAGTTAACAGGATGCTTGAGCACTAATCCCCGAGTAAAAGGAGGAGGAATGCTGTGAAGGCCAACAGATTCAAAGAATTCTTAAGGCCGCTTTCTGGCACCGGAAAAGTTACAACAGCAGAAAAAGAAATCCAAACAGATCCCCCTATGGTGGACAGAGGCATTCAAACTGATTTCCCCTCCCAAAACCGGGGAACGAGACCGATTAAAGATCAGCCACGGCAAGAGCATCCTGTGGTGGCGGCAGCCGCTCCCCCTCCCCCACCCCACCCCCTCCCTGGCCCTTACCAAAGTAGAACCCAAACAAGCTGAACGTCAGCCATTCCAAGAAATCACAGTCACTATCACCAGTGCACATACAACTGCAGCAGACATCCCCGTAGTCAGCTCCATTAAATTTCGGGAATGCAGCCGCATAAATTCTGCAGAATTTATGCGGCTGCATTCCCGAAATTTAATGGAGCAGTCTTTGTGCCACGAAAACCTGAAGATTCACATCCCCGTAGTCAGTCTACCGCCTGTAGACCTGGTTGGGGTGTATCCTAATATTGAATATACTACGCAACTGGCAAGATTGGAGCAGCCGACTATCCTGACCACTGCCTTACGACATGTGGTCCGGGTGGGACATGAAAACGGCAGAAATGTCACCATCTCGGTAATGGAGGCTGTAGATAGGATACAACTAAAGTCAGTGAACCTTCCCACTGACTTCGGAGCCCTGCGAGACTTACTCAAGAAAGCATTTGAAAGACGTGGGGAAAAATTTTACCTAGACGACATCTACACTCAGTCCTAGCTCACGGTCGAATCGCCTTTGACTGGAGTAAGACGTGGCCTGACGACAGAGTGCATACTTATTTCCCATAGTGACCAAACTAACTGTCGGACAACTAAATACACATAACAGCAGACTTGTGATGCAGGAGCTTCGAAGGGTGGTGGAGGAGAGGAGGGTTGATGTACTCTGCCTACAGGAGACGTACTCTCAAGCTGGGAAACTTTCATTTGCAGCCACTACATGGCAGATAGCTAGCAGTGGGGATGCGCCCAAAGCGGCATTAGTTATCACGAACCAATCTCTACAAGTCACAACACTCTCACAATTTTCCACCAGTCACTGGAACGTCGTGGAGATACAGTCTCCATGGGAATTATAACCTTCATAAATATGTACTTTCAGTACGGAGACAACATTGAACAACACCTAGATCATTTGACAAGAGTAGCCACGGCGTTGGAGGACGAAAACAGGTCATAGCAGCTGACATAAATGCAAAATCCCCCCTCTGGAACAGTGGCACAAGAGATGAAACTGGCGGAAAAGTGGAGGATACGATCATTGCCTTACAACTTGTAGTGGCAAACAGACCTGGAAACCCTCCCACTTATGCAGCGATAGGGGGCCAGGGCACCAATATCGACGTAAGTCAAAGAAAACGCTACAACAAGTGACCATAATCTCATTACTTTTAGCCTAGCAGATAGAGGGTGCCACTGGGCATGGGGTGGGAAATCCCACTGAATTTCAGAAGAGCAGGTTGGGAGAGACTAGCGAGAGAGTGCGACATTCCTCCATTACCAGAAGGTGACGCACAACAAGACCTGTACATAGAGAATAGTGCTGAAGAACTGGTGAGTGCAGTTACCAGAGAGGTGAGGGCAGCTGTTCCAACCAGGAGGAGGGCCGTGGCGGCCTCCCCTTCACCATGGTCAGCGGAACTAGAGCAAATGCGTCAGTCTGTCAGAGGCCTGAGGAGGCACTACCAGTGCAGTGTCGTCTGTTGGGAAAAGCTAAGATGGTTTCTGCAATACCGGGAGGCGAAAGAGAAATTTCAAAAAGAACTAAAAGAAGTCAGAATAAAGAGCTGGGAGAGATTTGTATTGGACCAATTGGCCTTGGACCCATGGGGTGTACCCTATAAACTAGTTAGGGAAAAGATCCGCTCCCTAATGATGCTATCAACGGTCAGGTATGGGGATGGAATGACGGAATCGTGGCGGGAGACTGCCGCGGTCCTTCTCCGGTCCCTGCTGCCTGATGACGATGTGGCTAGTGACACCGAAACCCAGTCTCAGTTACGTAATGAAGATCCTGACAGAATAGTAAACGATAGGGCAGTCTTCCCCTTCTCTGAAGAGGAGGTGGCTGCCCACATCAAAGCATTAAAGACAGGGAAAGCCGCCGGCCCAGACGGCATTGTGGCGGAGGTGGTGCAGTTCTTGGCACCTCAACTTGTAGCTCCACTTACCCATCTATACAACGAATGTCTAAGACAGGAAAATTCCCAAACATTTGGAAAATGGCAAATGTAGTGATCATCAAAGAAGGACCCAACAACGACACAGCGGACGTTAAGTCCTACAGACCGATCTGCCTATTAGACATTTTTGGGAAGTTATTCGAAAAACTGCTAGCTGACAGACTGACTGTACACCGAGTGCTGTGCGGGTTGAGTGACAGGCAGTTAGGCTTCAGGCCAGGGCGATCGGCAATCGACGCAATCGCTCTGGCTGCCGAGGTCTGTGGTTCTACCCCGTACAAGTACGTTGTTGGCATCATGGTTGACATAAGTGGCTCCTTTGACAACCTGTGGTGGCCTTCGCTCTTCTCCTGCTTGCGGGAGAAAGAGAGTCCAGGGTCGCTATATGGTTGCCAGAGGAGCTATTGTGAAGGGCGGGAGGTCTGGGTATCATCCCCAAGCGGCAGAGTTGGAAAAACCAAAACTAAGGGATGTCCCCAGGGTTCCGTCCTAGGTCCCCTGTTCTGGGATATCCACATGAAACCACTTCTAGACGGTTTGCAGCAGATGACCTTCTTCTGCTGGTCGGTGGCCGGAGCCGCGAAGACATCAAACCAAAAATAGAAAGAACTATGTCAAACTTGAAACTATGGTGTATAAATACTAAGTTGTCAATTTCACTAACTAAATCAACATACATATTGCTGAAAGGACAGCTAGTAAGAAACCGTACAGTTAGAATTGGGGGCGCACCAGTTCTCAGACGACAAGAGACTCGCTACTTGGGTGTCATCATCGATGAAAGGTGGAACTTCTGAAGGAAAATTGAGTCTGTAACCAAAAATGCACTACAAGTACTCAATAACTTTATCTCCATAGGGCACAAAAGATTTCCGTTCCACCACACCTAGTCAAGCTATATCACAATAGTATACTAGCTTCAATAGTGGGTTACGGATCGGGAGTCTGGGCACACAGGCTCACAAGGGTGATGCCTGCCATGGCAGTGAGAAGAGTACAAAGAAACATGCTGTTAAGATCTGTAGGGGCGTACAGAACATCCCCTGGAAGTGCCCCATTAGTAATAGTGCGGCTCTGTCCTCTAGATATCAAAATACGAGAACAAGCAGCATGGTACTGGGTCAAGATAGGGAACAACATGAAAATAGAGAATATCCTCGAAGATCAGGTTAGGGACAAGGGAGAAATACGAAGAAGGGGTGAGGACTTATGGCAGGAATCTTGGGAAATGGATAAATCTGGCAGAAGAACTTCGGAATCCTGCCAAATGTTAAAGAAAGGTTAGGCATGGGGTATTTGGAACCAACAGGGAGTCTAATACATTTTCTCACTGGTCATGGGCCCTACCCGACATATCTATGTCGGTTTGGGAAAAAGGCTACAGCTGAGTATGACTGTGGCACTTTGGAAGGCACTCCCGACCATGTGGTTTACGAGTGCCCCCTTTTCGATGATGTAGCAGCGACATTAAAATAACAACTTCCAAACAACAACACATTTGACCTATTAAGACACGAAGAGATTTTTGAAATTCTGAACAACTTGGCAAATGAGGTATCACGAAAGGTACTGACTGCATACCTGAGGGACTTTCGCGACTACAGACAATCACTGAACGGGTCCTAGTACCCTAATCCTGTACCGCCTGTGCGTGAACAGGTCGACTTTTAGTTGGAATCCACCACGTGCAGGACTAGGGGGACAGGGGTACACCTATTCTTGACTAAGATATCACCGGAATTGACGTAGGATACTACAGTAGTTAATAGAATTACAAGTGGATACTAAGTGAGGAACCGGCAGCAACAAGCAATTTTGGTCTGCCCAGTGTCAGGGGCACGCTCATCGGGATTAGCTCGATGAGCAGGGCCTTGAAGTAGGTTTATATCTAGGCTGACACCCCTGTAACGCTGCAGGCAGTTAGGAATTAACAAGTAGGTAGGAAAATTAACAACTAGGTGGTAGCGTATAGATTAATAATTGTAGTCTGCCTATTAACATGTACTGTGTCACACTGTCTGTAGCTCATAAATAAACATCGTAACACTTATAATAATAATAGCTGCTGATAACATATAATATTGTATTAAAATTACGACCCACTAATCACTAAGGTGGTGGGTTAATTTGTATAAATATTATAGATGTTACCGAATAAAGTAATTTTTAAATAAAAATGTCTTGATAGGTTTCTGTCAAGCCTTATCTTTCAATGTAGGGAAATATGTACTTGACGGCTCTTCTCTCTGTAATTGCAGCACATGTGTATGAATAAAGTGTACCATACCTTAATGTATCATAAATATTTTGCGTTGTTACTTATTACTACCCATATTACTATTGTATTGCCACTATAGTGATGGGTTTTGTACTTAGTTACCTTATGAGCCCGTCTTGTAATCTAGACTTGTTTACAAAACCTAACTGATTAAGTATAGAGAAACTGAAACTTACGCCTTACTGATGTGAATGATTTTTCCGGAGATGTATTGGCGTTTATATCAGTTACCATCTATCCCTTGTATTCACAAGCATAAAACACTCGATGTCATGGAGCTTACCTCACCAGATGCCTCGCGTGTGTTGTGTAGCCAAGTATTTTAATTATTTGTAATTCTCAGCCGCACAATATAAGTCGACGAGCACTTTATTCATTGCCACCTGCAGTACGTTTCTATGAAACAGAATCAAGGAACCGTTTATCAAACTCTGAATTTATATGCTTACAATCTGCAGTCAGTGGCATACTCATTTTTTTGATTTTCAGTATTCATGCAGGACTGCCTTCGTTGAATCAGATTCAAATAACCTCTCTTCACATGCTGAATGAACATTAATAAAATCTGTAATCAGTGGTGTATATTCTTCTTTGCATTTCAGCATATGTGAATGGACTTTCTTGTTTTACAGAAAGCTTTCCACATATGACTACTCCTTTGAGGAAGAATCCTGTAACATAAATTTTCTCAGATCCAACATAATATATTCTGAAGGCACTAATCGTTCAGTTAGCGCATTCTGGCAGGTGACCCCAGCTACTATTTCAGCAATATTAAACCAATAACAGTCGGCTTACCTTACAAAGATTAGTCATAATACCCAACATAAAAACTAATAAATCTTGTATTAGATCTACCTTGCCACGTAGGCAACAATTGGTCCACCCGACTTATAGAAGCAGTGTATTGTCTTTGCAGTTCAAAACTTGTACAAACGTATTTAGTTGTGTAATGGAACCAGCCTATTACACATCCCATCGTCACAACACTGATTAGCATTTAATTTTACTATTCAGGGACTCTTTCTGTAAGAAAAATTGTTCAGAATGAAAAGCCGATGTGGTATAATAAGCGGTATACCGCAACAGTGTAAACAAGTGTTTTTAAATTAAAACTAATAATATGTAACAAATTTGGACGTTGCTTGAAATTGTACAGTATTATTTTAGATGTCAGGAAAAGATCTGTTAAGTTTTACACACACACAAAGGAACGTTATACAGTAGTAAATTCCTTTCTAAACACGGTGTACCTTGTCACTATTTCCTCTGTAGCGGTTATATATGTTAGGTAGTAAATCATTCTACCTGTGACTGCAAGATTATGTGGTTGTCTGGCGATAGCGGAAGGAACAGAAAGGCAGCTTGTGATCTAATAAAAAATATTTTGTTGAATATAAAGAATGTGTTTCCTATCGATTATTATTTTCATGTTCTGTTGAGCACCGATGGAAAATGTAGTCAATGCTAATACTTTTAGGTAAATGATAGTTACCTATGAAAAGCGTTAGCTCATTATTGGGCTGCAGGCTTTACATGAAATTTCGCCAGGTGTATACTTCTTGAGGGAGTTAACAACACCACGACTCATGAATGACACAGGTAGTCCCAACAAAACTAGTTTCGCCCAAAAGGTGTTTGGCAGTGTCTGATAGCTGACGAAGGACATCTGCCACAGAGCGAAATTGTCCAGAGTAGCTGCAGGATGGTTTCGTGAAGAAAATTTCAAGAAAAGCACCAGAGAGGATTTCTGAATAGGGAAGCGACATTTCTGAGCACTTTAGTGACCGTTTCCCGCACAGACGGAATATTTTCTTCAACCAACCCCCATTACGCGCACTGCAGTAAAAGCCACCGTCGGCATAAAGTCGCCCTTCCAGATGCGTTTCTTTACGATCACTCCGTGGAGTGGCCCGCAGGCCTGACGTTATTGTGTTTTCTCGTTCTCGCGCAAGCAGGCATTTGAAACAGGGCCGCAGAAGTAATTGAATGCAAACAACATGAAAGAAGATAAAATAACTCACAGGCCGGCAGCAAACGAGTAAAGAAATTGAAAAGAGTATTATGTGTGTGCTGGAGAAACGAGAGGGGAATACGTGGTATGAGGCAAAATTTACAATCTCTATGTTCCTAAACTAAAAGATAAGAATGCGAAGAAAAACCACACTTGAATCACGGCTTCACTGTGTTCTTCACATTCTTGAGTGCCTTATCTTTTTGTATTACTTGGTCGCTGCGAATTTTGTATCGTCTTTCATTATGAACTTATCGTCCTTAGTAATGGGTGATATTCTAGAACCTCCTTAACTTTTAAATATAGATCATCAGTACTAGCGGCTGAAAACTTGTAGTATAAGAAGTCAGTTACATCCTACAGACGGAATTGTAAGATGAATATGCTTCCGAGACCCTCTTTCTCTTGGCGTGGGAACATGCCCAAAAGGCAATAATCAACGGCATTCGCATTACGAAGGAAAAATAGCCTCTAACAACAAAGGTACAAAATACGTTTCCACAGGATGTAACTGAAAACAGAAATCTTCCATTAGGCAAAAGTTCGCAGCTAATTCTTCATTACCATCTACGAGAGTGGGCTCCCAATGTGAAGGTGTCCATGAGGGAAAGAATGAACAACTGAAAGAAAAAAAACAATTGCCTTTTGTGAGACTGAATGAGTGTTGACAGAAGAGCAAAACTGGTAAGCTGGTAAGGAAGAGAGAAAATCTGAAAATATGAATGGAAAAATTTAAGACTCCTTATGATACATTAGGTGTCAGTGAAGTGAAATGGAATCAATATACTGCTTTCTGGTTAGATAAGTATAAGGTAACGTCACCGGCAGCGGAATATAGTATGATGGTAGTAAGAGTCGTTATAAATAGGAAGTTAGAAGAGAGAGTGAAAGTGAGCAGTGAACAGTTGACTGAAATAATTATTCCCATCAAAATCATCAAGAGTAGAAAATAGTGGAAACGTAGTAAGAATCATTACAGAGGCGTAGGTCAGTTAGTGGCTGTGAGCAATTCACTTATATAATAATTCCCATCAGAAGCGATAGCAAATAAAAACCCAAAAATAGCGGTTCAGATACTGATGCAGACGTTACAAGCAGAAGGATAAAGCACTTACAAAGTTAAACAAGTAACACAGTGTGTAATAGGAGAGAAAAATTTAATAACTTATGGAGCACTTAGCGATATTAGAGGAAGGAATTACGGATTTAAGAGAGGAAAAATACACGGCTTCTGAAAACATATTTGAGTCTGCAATTAATTTCAGCTTTTAATTTCGAATGCAGTGTTCAAAAGTCACTAAAGGATTGGAAAAGCCAGGATTCGCGGGAAGTATCAGATGCATTGCGTAATGGTCAGACAGAGATTTCGAAAGGCAGATATTCGTTTGTAGGGCGTAAGCACAATCAGGTAGTACCAATTTAGGTTACAATAATAATAAAGAGAAAAGTACAGTTTAAGAGAATGGTTAAGAAGAATATGCTTAATGAAATTATGAGAAACTAGCGATAAGGATAGAGAACTGAAGTGGGGGTAACAGGAAGGGTGATGGGAAGGGTGGGGGAGGAAAGACAAATACGGTACAATTACAAAGGTAGTATGAGACAGCTATATATAATTTATTGATGCTCATACTTTTCTGTCTTTTGCTAACAAAACGTTATATCTAGACTGATGAGCCGAAAAAACTGGTACACCCTCCTAATATCGTGTAGGGCCTCTGTGAGCACGCAGAAGTACCGCAACACTACATGCCATGGACTCGACTAGTGTCTGAAGTAGTGGTGTAGGAAATTGACACCATGAGTCCTGCAGGGCTGACCATAAATCCGTAAGAGTATGAGGGGGTGGAGATGTCTTCCGAACAGCACGTTGCAGGGCATCCCAAGTATGCTCAATAATGTTCGTGTCTGGGGAGTTTTATGGCCAACGGAAGTATTTAAACTCAGAAGAATGTTTCTGGAGCCATTCTACAGAAATTATGGACCCGTGTGATGTCGCGTTGTCTTGATGGAAATGCTAAGTCCGTCGGAATGCACAATGGACATGAATGGATGGAGGTGATCAGACAGAATGCTTACACGCTTGTCACCTGTCAGAGTCGTATCTAGACATATAAGGGGTCCCGTTTCCCTCCAACTGCACATACACAAACCTCTGCTGACATGCAGGGTCCATGGATTCATAAGTTTGTCTCCACTTCTGTACAAGTCCATCCGCTCGGTACATCTGAAACGAGACTCGTCTGACCAGGCAACTTGTTTCCCGTCATCAACAGACCAATGTCGGTGCTGACGGCGCAGGCTCTGTGTCGTGCAGTCATCAAGGGTACATGAGGGGGCCTTCGTATCCGAAAGCCAATATCGGTTGTGCTTCGCAGAATGGCTCGCACCCTGACACTTGTTGATAGCCCAGCATTGAAATCAGTAGCAATTTGCAGAAGAATTGGAAATTTGTCACGCTGAACTGTTCACTTCAGTGGTCGTTGGTCCCGTTCTTGCAGGTTGTTTTTACGGCTTCAGCGATGTCGGAGATTTGATGTTTTACCGGATTCCTGACATTCGCGGTACACTCGTGAAGTGGTCGCACAGAAAAATCCCCACGTCATCGCTACCTCGTAGATGCTGTGTCCCATCACTCGTGCGCCGACTATATCTCCGTGTTCAAACTTACTTAAATCTTGACAACTGGCCATTGTAGCAGCAGTAAGCCATCTAACAACTGCGGGAGACACTTGTCGTCTTATATAGGCGTTACCGACCGCAGCACCGTTTTCTGCCTGTTTACGTGTCTCTGTATTTGCATACACGTGCCTGTGGCGCTTCAACGTATTTTAGAATCTAGAAAATGTTCTCTATAGTTGGAAGAAAAGCATGGTGTTAAAGTACACGCTGTAGCTATTGACGAATAATATACCATATGTAAAAGAAATAATGAGCAATCAGGTAGAAGATCAGAAAAGAAAAGCTGAGATTAAAAAGGCCACAATACGTTGCGGCAGATTTTCTTTTCTACTGATGAAATTGTAAAGCGAAGAAAAATAAAGGAAATGAAAAATAAAATCAGTACTAGGATGAAAACTGAATATGGTAGTATATCAGTAACAAGGTTACTCTGTTAAGAAGAGAAAGAAATGCAGGACTTGGTAAATTAAGTAAACAGTCAATTGAGCACCTAATACAAGAGAAATAAAGATCAAAGTATTGCAATCATAGGAAAACTGCACATAAAAAATTGGGAACCCCTTATAATATTAAGTGAAGAAATGCTGCAAAATATGAAACAAACAAACACATGACGTGCAGGGGACATACGGAGCAGACAGTCACAGCTATAGAGAGGTTTCCTCACAGTCCTTCGCAGCCGCGTGTCTTATCGAAATCTTCCCTGTGTTCAAGCCACGTCGATTCCTATAAAATACACGAGATTCCGATGCCTGTTTCAGCCATCGTCGTCAGAATAAGAACCACGGACTGCTGTGGCTGTTGTGCCCGTTTCCACCATCGTCGTCAGAGTGAAAACCTTGGACTGCCTGCGTTGTTATGGTTATCAGCTTATATAGGCTCGATTGAGCCTGGTCAAGCGGAGCCGGCACGGTAGCTCAGCGTGTTCGGTCCTATGGTTAGCTTCGAAAGAAGTAATCTCATACATCATTGATATAAAACATCCATTGAGCTATTTACTCAGGCAGCATATTTAAATTACTGATATGCTGCGCAACTATCTCCCCTTGTGCTTGTGTTGTCAGGAATATCCCGCGCACCTAGTGACGTTATGGAAACAAACGCAACCAGATAAGGCTTAATTAATCGTTCGGAACAGTCAATGTGCGAAGAGTGGATTATTGAGGCACTGAGGACTGATAAGGTGCGTTTGAAAATTGTATAATGCCGTAGGTAGTGCGATTGTGATACCACAAGAGGAAGCTCAGTAAAAGAGGAATGGGCCTCTCTATAAAAAGAGTCATAGAAATTCGAGAGACAAAACTATCTTTGGCAACAGAATCAATTATTGTGCTGACTGCAAAAGAAGGAAGCACAAAATGTTTACAAAATAAAGTGTTACAGTGGTACAAATAACAGAGAAACTAAATAAATAGAAGTGCAGTGACGCAAAATGAAATGGCTGCTGGAAAAATGTGAAGAAATCAGGAAACATAATGTCGTCGGAAGGTCTCATTCATTGTCAAAGCGGACGCGCCAGCATTAATAATTCGAAAGGAAATACACTACTAAACGCAGAGATGACAGCGGGCATGTCGAAAGACTACACTCAAGACCCGTACGAGGGAGAGGAACTGCCTAATGACGTAATACAGGGAGGATGATTCAGTATCAAGTAAGACCGAGAGCACAGATAAAAATCCTATGGAATTTCAAAGATCATCGGAGAAGTTGGAACCAAACGACTGTTTAATTACCTTTGTAGAATCTGTTAGTCTGGAAACAGTCCATCAGACTTTTGGAAACGTATCATCCACACAATACAGGGGATAGCAAGCTGAGCGAGAGAACCATCGCACAATAATATTGACCTCTGTTGCGCTCACGCTACTGACAATGATAGGCCTACGTATAGAGAAATGTAAAATACCACCAAGTTTGTTTGTATTAACAGGCCCTCAGTTTAAACATGCATTTGATAATGCTAAGTAAGACTTTAGTAGAAACTGTTAACCTAGAAAGGCCGTTCGACTACCCAATGAGGCAAGAAGTTTGAAATGTTCAGGAGTATGCATATTAGATTAAGGGAAAGAAGACCAGTTTGCAAAATGTACAAGGAGTAAGAGGGAACAACAAGAGTAGAAAATTAAGAATGAAATCAGATTAAGAAATATCGGAGAAGGGATTCAGCGTTCTTCCCTTTTGTACTATACAGGTATATACATCTAAGCAGCAGTAAGATTCAGGAGCGTGATTAAAATTGAAGAGACAGGATTATGGTTTAAGAGTGAAGCTCAGATACATAAAAAGCAATAGCAGAAATGATAATAGCGATGTACTTAATATCAAAATTGGACACTACGAAGTACCTAAAATACAGACTAGAACAGAGAGGACAATGCCTGCTAAGTGAAGGCTACCAGTAACAAATATCGGCCATAGCTTGAAGGAGAACTGCGCGATAACTTACTTCTGGAGCAGAGGATAGTACGGAAGGGAATCATGGAATGTGTCCAAATCAGTAGAGGAGTAAATCCATTCATTTTCGGTGGGTTTCCATAGGAGAATGTTGATACCACTGATAACATTCCTATGGAATTCCAAAGATCGTTCGGAAAGTTGGAACAAAACGGCTATTTAATTACATTTGTAGAATCTATTAGTCTGGAAACATTCCATCAAACTTTCGGAAAAGTACCATCCATACAATACATTAATGTGGGCACCACCTACGCTCGACGTCAACGAGCAATAACCACTCTCAGACGGCGGGTGGCAGCACTATCAGTGAAGGGAATATATAGTGAATCCGGTGGGACGTTTAATACAGCGCAATACATGTCATAATGCGAAAACGGAGTGATTTATCTCACGTCGAAAAGGGTATGAGCATTGGCTGTCGCACCGAGGGTAGAAGCATTTCCTAAACGGTTAAGATTGTGAACTGTTCGCGTGTCGCCGTTGTTAAAGTTTACCGCGCATAGAAAGAAACGCTGCTCAGAAATGGCGCCGTGGCAATCGTGGTGCATCATGGGCTATGGACGATATGGGTTAACGACGGTTCGGGCGAATAGACTTGCAGTCGTTGAACAACTGACTGCCCAGATGAACCGAGAGGCTACCAGCAATGTCTTCTCAACGACCGTCCAGCGAACGTTGCTGCCTGTGGGACTCCGCAGCAGGCTCCTAGTTCATTTACCCATGTTGACAGCTGTTCGTCGGTGACCAGAGTTGGAATTTGCGTAGTAGAACTGAAAAGGGGCGTCCTCCGAGTGGCTACAGTTGTCCCTCTTAGATGAATCACTTTTTATGCTCCATCGGCTTGAAACGTCTTAAAGCAAACACCCTGTCACCATTGTCGGAAGTTTCCAAGCCGGAGGAGGGAGCGTTATGCTCTGGGGAATGTTTTATACATGGTTTCGTCATTCTGGAAGGCACAGTGGATTACCACAAATATGCATCCAGCCCTGGGGACCATGTCCACGACTACATGCAATATGTTCTTCCTCAGCACAATAAGTTCAATCAGTAGCACACTGCAACGTGCCTCACAGCTCACAGTATACGTGTGTGGTTCGAGGAGTACCAGGGTGAGTTTAATCTGTTTCCCTCATCACCAAACTCCCCGGATATAAACCCAAACGAGGTTCTGCGGGACCACCTGCAATGGGCTGTTATCGCCGTGAATCCTCAATCGAGAAAGGTACCGCAGCCGACAAGGGAACTGAAGTTGACACTTCTCTGCATTCCTGTCGGTATCTTGCACAACCTCAGTAACTCACTGCCTGCAAAAGGTGGTTACTAAAGGATTTGACAGATGTTCAGATTAATGTGCCTGGATCTTGTATAGGACTGATAGGACTAAAAATGAAGACGTTCTCTACAGAAACGGCGAGGTGAGGAACACAGTTTTGACAAGGATGATAGGACATCAAGTAATAACTTCGATAATAAATGCAGGGGAAGACAGCGTTTGGAATGCTGTCAACAAATCATTCGAGATTTTGGCTGAAAGTGCTATTCTGAGATGGAGAGATTGGCACAACAGAGAAATTCGTGAGGGACCGCGTCAAACCAATCAGAAAATTGATGATATCCCAAAAAGCAGCTATGCAGCAGGTAGCAATGTAGATATGCAGAATACCACATGTGGTAACAATACTATCACATAACATGATTACAACGAGTGTAAACGAAGTGGATTACCTGAAGGAAGCTTCACCCTGAAACTTCCTGACAGATTAAAACTGTGTGCCAGACCGGAAACTGAACCTGGGCCCTTTGCCTTTCGCAAGTCAGTACTCTAACATATTCTCTTAGTTGCTTGCAGAATACAGATGCGTTCCAGTACACACTTTTAATCTGTCAGGAATTTTCAGAGAACATTACAGTGCCAGAGATTTTCAGAAATTTTCACTTATCATAGATCTCGACACACTGCTTAAGTACAGTCAAGATATTTCATGCTCAGTCAGGATATATTTATATCAAGAAGCCTTATACTGGCCTCCAGCATTTACTTTCTGTTGTGTCAAATACCACTGTGGTGTCTGCACATTTTCAGATGCCGAGGGTTTCGTTTCTGCTTTTTAATCTGATGTAAGGTATGTTTCAGCTGCATCAGCGACGCGATTGACTTATCCTCTGTGTCCTTTCCTTTACCTTATTTTTGGATGCAAAGAGAATGGTCAACGCGAGAGATCCACATGCAGGGGACCCGTGTACTATTCCCAGTACTGCCAGACGTTTTTCCTTGGTGCGAGGACTGTACCAGGGTGCACTCAACTTCGTGATAACAATTCTGGAGCTATCTCACTGAGAGGTAGTGGTTCCAAGGTCGGATCACACACAGTGGCTGCGAGTGCTTTGTGGTGATGCCGTGCCCCTCCATACAGTGACCGATTAAGGATGACACGGTTGTCAGTCGAGTGTAGCGTAGTCTTTAGTCCTGACTGCAAGGTTTCCTATTTTTAAGGCAATAGCTGAGGGTTGTACATTCTTCTTTGGGCCGCGGTCATTGACATTAAACATTTTTGTTGTAGACACAGTTTCAAGAAACCTACATACGCTAACCATTCTCAGCGTAATTTTTCGGAACAGATTTTCAGAATGATGTCCACAAACGTAAGGTTACTCCTTAGGGAAGATATGAAATAATTTGATTGTGCGCTAACGAAAGCTTTCCCTGAATATACTGCGGAATACAAGATGAATTTACATAGTGAGTCCCTCGCCCTCGGTCTGTACGCATAGCAGGACGCTGAAACATCAAACATGTGTTAATTAAGTGAGTGGTCAACGCGAGATACCCACATGCGCGGGACACGTGTTCTGTTCTCAGTACTGCCACACATTTTCCCTTGGCAGGCAAATAACTGTTCCACTTTCTACCACGGGATGAAAATATGCCACTATAAGCTATCAGAATGAGAAGTATTTCCCCTTTTGAAGACACTTTGCTGTTTGTCGCTTGTCGATACGTACGAATTTCTTTTGTGAAGTGATTGTTTGTGTAAAGTGTCAAGAAACGGCTATTGAGGTGAAAGACCGTGTACTGCTGATAAAGTAGTTTTATCACAACGGCAGCAGCAACACTGCTGCACTGCGGCAATATCGTAGGCACAAAGAGTTGCCAAGGGCCCCCAGGTCAATAAATGGGCTAATTTTTTATATCAAGTCTTTAGTTTTCTGACTGGTTTGATGAGACTAGGCACGAATTTCTCCTCCCTTACGAACTCTTCATCTCAAAGTAGCACTTGTAATATACGTTCTCAGTTATTTGCTACATGTACAAAAAGTTTTGTCTTCTTTAACAGTTTCTACCTTCTGCAGCTCCCTCTGGTACCATGGAAGTTATAACCTGACGTCTTAACAGATGTCCTATCATCCTGCCCCTTACTCCAGTCAGTGTTCTCCATAATTCCATTCTTCGCCGATCCTGCGGATAATCTCATCATTCCGTAAGTCCACCTTATTTTCAACATTCTCCAGTAACGTCACATCTCAAATGTTTTGACTCCTTATGTTTCGGTTTTCCCACAGCCTGTATTTCACTACCGTAAGATGCTGTGCTCCAAAGGATTCTTCACAGAAATTTATCACTCTCATTAAGGTCTATGTTTGATACCAGTTGACCTCACTTTATCCCAGACGAGCAGAATACCTTAACTTCATCTTCTTCGTGAATCTTGACTTCTATGTTAAATTTCTCGCTGTTTCACTTCTTCTGCCTTTCATTACATTCTTCTACGTTCGATTTACGCTCAGTCCAAATTCTGTTTTCGCTACATTGCTAATTCCATTCAACACTTCCTTTAATTCTTGTTCATATTCATTGAGGACAGCAATATCATAAGCGAAACTTATCACTGGCGTCTTTTCACCTTCCATTTTAATTCGACGATTGAATCTTTCATTTATTTCTATCATTGTTTCTTCCACGTGTAAACTGAAAAGTTGGAAGCGAAAGTTTATTCCTCTGCCTTCCACCCTTTATAACCCGATCACATCGTTCTTTGTCTTTCAGTCTTAATATTCCCTATTCGTTCTTGTACATACTGTATATCAAATTTTCTTAATTCCATTGCGGCAGGGTGGTAGAGCTGTCGGCTTTGAATTACTTAAGAAAAGGAGTCTTAGTTGCTAAGTGATTCATTATCAACAAAGCATTTCACCCTTTTGAGGGCCGGCCGTAGTGGCCGAGCGGTTCTAGGCGCTTCAGTCTGGAACAGCGCGACCGCTACGGTCGCAGGTTCGAATCCTGCCTCGGGCATGGACGTGTGTGATGTCCTTAGGTTAGTTAGGTATAAGTAGTTCTAAGTTCTAGGGCACTGATGACCTCAGATGTTAAGTCCCATAGTGCTAAGAGCATTTTGAACCGCTTTTGAGGCAGTATCAGGCTGTGTAAAAGTAGCTGGATATGGAACCCATCAGACATCAAGCCATATAAAAGACGTAGAGACAAATGTAAAGGGTTTTGTAATCCATTCGTCATAAAAACATATATATTAGGTCCGCATTCCATTTTATATGTTTTTATGACGGATGGGCTAGATAAACAGCTGTTTTTACATAATCTAATGATGTTTCAAAGTGCGGAAACGCATTATTGATGTTAAATTGGTATACAACGAACACTGTCTTCGTACTGAAATACTGTAGATTACCCGTCCTCCCATTTACATTACACCTACGTTTTTGCAGAATTTCGAACATCTTGCATCATATTACACTGTCGAACGTTTTTTCAGTCCAACATATCCTATGAACATGTCTTGTTTTTTCTTCAATCTTGATTCCATTATCAAACGTAATGTCTGAACTGCCTCTCTGATGCGTTAACGTTTCCTACAGACAAACTCATCGTCATCTAACAGATTGTCAGTTTTTTTCCGTTTCCCTGTTTACTGTTCATGTCACCAATTTTAATTGTATGAGCTGGTAAGCTGACTGTGCGATAGGCTCTTGGAATCTTGGGAACTGTGTGGATGATGATTTTCTGAAAGTCTCACGGTACATCGACAGTATCATACGTTCTACACACCGTGCCACTTACCACATGGTTTAAAAATTCCCAGTGAATGCTATTCATCCCTTCTGCCTTACTTGACCTTAAGTCTTCCTAAGCTTTCCAACTATCCAGTCTCTCTCCACTGGATTTAGCAGTGGATTTCCCATTATGCTCTTAAAGTTACCACCCTTGCTTTTAATTTCATCGAAGGTTGTTACGACTTTTCTAAAAGCTGTGCCAGCACTTTCGACAATCATGTCCTTTTCAATTTCATCGCAGTTTTCATGCAGCCATTAGCGTTCTTGCACTTTCGATTTTTTCATTCCCAAGTGGCTTGTCAACTTTCTTGCGCAATGATATTTTCTGTCTATTTTCTTTAACTTGAGCATACTTTTCATCAGAATCTCAGCCTATATTTACTCCTCGGTGCAGGTCACAATCCAGTATATGATTTTGGAGTCTCTGCCTGTTCATGATGTAATCAAATTGAAATCCTTCAGCATCTCCAGGCCTCCTCTGATCCGGGAACAGAGTATTCGCTATCACTAGCCGAAATTTTTTATACAAGTCAGTTACGTTTTCTCCTGTCTCATTGACACTATCAATCCCATATTCTCTCATAACAATTTATTCTATTCCATCCCCTGCTACCGCACTCTTATCCCCCAAGAGTATTAAATTCTCGGCTCCTTTTGCTTACTGAAATCTCTTTGTTTTCTACTTGTGCCGTCAGCATATTTGCCTGAACTCCTATTTTTGGTGTTTGTTTCTTGTTGATTCTGATGACAACATTCCTATCACTGAGCTACTCGCAGTAACTCACCCTCTGCACTTTCTTGCTGTCTGTAACGGATCGTATTCCCGTTACACCATCGTCGGCTGCTGTACTCATCTGACCTGAAATCCTGATCTTCTTTCGATTTTACTTCACAGAGGCTATTTGTAGATTGAGCCTTAGGATTTCTCTAAAGCGATAACTTAAAAGAGGAGTTTATTGTAGTTTAAAAATAGTCTCCTATTACTTGAAACACGTATTTCCTTAACAGATGTCATATCATCCGCTCCATTCTCCTTATCTGTGTTTTCTACATATTCCTTTCCTCTCCGATTCTGAGCGGAACCTCCTCATTCCTCATCTTGTCAGTCCACCTAATTTTCGATTCTCTTCTGTTCCGCTTTTCCCATAGTCCATGTGTCACTACATTACAATGCCGTACTCCAGACGTACATTCTCAGAAATTTCTTCCTCAAATTATAGCCGATATTCGATATAAAGAAGACATATCATGACCAGGACTGCCCTTTTTTGCCAATGATAATCTGCTTTTTATTTCCTTATGGTCCTATCATGTTGGTAACATGGCAATGTTTAGTGTCAAAATACGATGGATGATTAATGGTTACAAACGTTCTAGGATTTACTTGGTAAAAATCTCTGCATAAAATATATTAGCCATTTGACAAAGGATGGTGTGTGTGGATGCAGGACGAACTATTTTTGATATGGAAGACAGAAGTATTTAATTTCGGTTACGTTTATTTGAATTGTGATGACGTAGATGACGAATTGTTCTTCAACTGCGTAAATTGCCTAACCGCGATAGTATCATTGCTTCGTCCTAAGCATGGGTAGTTATCACTCTGGTTATGTGTAAGACAAATATCCTAGGTAGTTATTACTCTGGTTATGTGTAACACCAATATCCTGTAGTTTTCGGCCAGTACTGCAGACATCAAAAGACGGATTTTCATTTCTATACAGCTTCTAATCCCCTCAATAACATATTTTTCGTTGTCATTTCAACTTGGTTGTATATTTCCATAGGTAGAGAACCATAGCGGTCATTATACTGTAAACCATAGATGAGCTAAGATCAGACTAACAAATCGAGACGTATTAGTGTTTGTTAAATGACTCGTGGATGCTATGTGACAGATAATACCCACGAGCGGACAGAACAAGCTAGTGCTACGTATATGTCTTCAGTTGTCTAATATGTAATGAGTCGTGTGAAACAGATAAATTTTTCAGTAATTAATTTTTCAGTACAACACTAAAGGACAGAAAAATGTTACATTGTTACTTAACCACCTTAATATTTGATAATCCATATTTTACACAAACTAAGTCATATTTAACATTTTATGTGCAATTTAATTATAAGGTCTCCAATAGTATGTGACATTGAAAATAATTATTATATATCCCGTTTCACAGCCTTTACTCAGACTATCAGCTTGGCGGAAACCACGAAATGGTACCATTTGCAATCATAAATAATAGGCGGGTTTAGTACTCGAGGGTTAAGATTACATGAAACATAACGGAAAGTGTTGCTGAATACAAGGTTTCGACGGTATACTGCAGGTTTCTGGGACTTTAACAAATTTACATTGACTTCACCAGAAGACCAAGAAGCTTGCTACATTCAAATCGAGCTAACAACAGGCTACAAACTGCGTACGCCACGCTAGCGCCGTGGCGCTTATAAATTCCCATTACATTTGCTGTAGGCCGCTGCGCCTCGCAGATCGCAGCGCCGCCTTCATACTCTCATTTGCAGGCCAGGAACGTTACGTGAGTCACGCAATCGAGCGACGTTCGTCAATCAGCGTTACGAGCCACTAACGAGCGCCAGCGCCAGGAATAGCAGTGAAGCCCGCCACGGCATTTAATGTGAGCGGAGGCGCACTCGAAATCACACCTGCTCCGCACTTCATCATTTCCGAGTCCCAGAGGAGCTGTTATTGGACACTTGCACGCAGTTAACAGCGGCGTCAAACGGCCTGAATACAGGACAGATCGGCTAAACTAATCTCGGCTGCATGTAGGACCTTAATGTGCCACCATACAGTTAGTATTCCTACAAATCTCTAGGTTTTGCCAATAAAACTAAATTTTAATGCAGCCAGATGACATAAAAGTGTACGAGCGTCACTAAAACACTGAACATTTGCCTTGAAGCAACACTACATTATGTGGTCAAAAGTATCAGGATACCTGGCCGAAAATGACTTACAAGTACGTGGCACCCTCCACTGGTAATGCTGGAATTCAATAGGGCCCAACCTTAGCTTTGATGACATCTTCCATTCTCAACCCAGTGCTGGAAGCATTCTTGGGGAATGGCAGCCCATTCTTCACGGAGTGCTGCACTGAGGAGAGGTTTCGATGTCGTCGGTGAGGCCTGACACGAAGTCGGATTTCACCCCAAAAGTGTTCTGTTGGACTCAGGTCAGGATTCTGTGCAGCCCAGTCAATTACAGTGATATTAATGTCTTGTAACCACTCCGCCACGAGCCGTACATTTTGAACAAGAGCTCGATCGTGTTGATAGATGAAGTCTTCAGCCCCGAAGTGCTCTTCAACAGTGGGAAGCAAGAAGGTGCTTAAAACATCAATGTAGGCAAGCGCTGAGGTAGTGCCACGCAAAACAACAAAGGGTTCAAGCCACCCTCATGAAAAACACAACTTCACCATAACACCACTGCCTCCGAATTTTACTGTTGGCATTACACACGCTGCCAGATGAATTTCACTGGGCATTCGCCATACCCACACCCTGCCATCGGATCGCCACATCGTGTACCGTGGTTCGTCACTCCACTCAACGGTTTCTCACTGTTCAGTCGTCCCAGATTTATGCACCTTACACCAAGCGAGGCGTCGTTTGGCATTTACCGGCTTGAAGTGTGGCTTAATGAGAAGCCACTCGACCATAATATCCTAATTTTCTCATCTCCCGTCTACGTTTCATAGTACTTGCGTTGGATCCTGATGCAGTGTGGATTTCCTGTGTGATGGTCCGGATATATGTCTGCCTATTACACATTATGACCCTCTTCAACTGTAGGTGGTCTCTATCAGTCAACAAACGAGGTCGGTCTTTAAGCGTTTGTGCTGTATGTGTCCCCTCACGTTTCCACTTCACTATCACATCAGAAACAGTGGATTTAGGGATGTTTTGGAGGGTGGAATTCTCGCGTGCAGACATATGACGGAAGTGACAACCAATCACCTGACTACGTTAGAAGTCTGCGAGTTCCCCGGACCGCCCCATTCTGCCCTCTCACGACGTCGCTGAGGTCGCTGATATGGAGTACCTGGCAGTAGGTGGCAGTACAATGCACCCAATTTGAAAAACGTATCTTTTTGGCGATGTCCGCATACTTTTGTTACATAGTATGTATTGGACGCTTAAATGAAATTATGCACAATTTATTTTTTTCTTCCTCTTAATAAGCCTGTCACGTTCTGTAATCACTATATCTTCGCAATTAAGTCACGTAAACACTGTAGTCTTTCTGCAGCCGAAATGGTGTTCCTGTATTGGAATACAGTGTTGTGTGCCATCCATCTGAGAACTGCATAATCTGTAAAATTTGAAATTTTCCCGGCTAATCAAATTTTCAAAAGGATTTCCGTCATTGCACGATATTTCGGCTGGACAACTACCAGCCTCCTTCAGTTGAGCGGAACTTTTTGAACAATTGCTTACTCTGTTAATACGTATGTCAGTGTTCTGAACCAGAGGTTGAAAATACCGCTACAATTGTATGGGGCTTTTATTTAAAATACTACCGGTTTCGGGCTCTTATACGCCCATCTTCAGGTGTCGTAACTTGGTGCTGTGACTCAACTCTGCGGTGGACGTGTAGAAGACGCGGTGTACTACCAACGAGCGCAGAGCACAGATTACAGACCCTTACAACCCGAAGCGTATTTTCTACCTCTGGTGTAATGCTAAGTTGTGGATGTTCCTCCGACAGCATGGAACTTTATTATATACAACCAAGACCGTGTTAGAGAACTTAAAAACATGTCCGGCTTCAAAAAAAAGTCAATGACGTATCTACGTAAGCAACAGTAATGCCTTCCTCAGTACATGAATGCACTTCACCTCATTACTTCCCTCTTTCCCCCTCCTTACATCTCCCTTCCCCAAAACTCGCTATACTAGTAAACATCTACCTTACACACCAAGATATTAATCTTCATTACTATTGCCAATTTTTATTATTTTTATCATTATTATTTGATTTTTTCACCGTTATTATTATTGCTTTTATCATAATTTGTATGTATAGCACCTGTTGTAAAAATACTGCCAGCATTTGCTTTATTAGGTATGAGTCATATTGTCACTAGAGTAATGCAATTTTCTCATTTAAACTATTGTCATGTTGTAACTCTGATGTGTGGAATTCTGCATGTGTCTAACACTGGTCCGATGTAAGAGAGGCCCTGATGGCCCTAATCTGATCAGGTTGGATGTATAAATATATACATATTTAGTAACTCTGCTATAGTGGCACTGTCGTCAAAAAAATCTTCATTGCTATCGTGCAGTGAAGATATTGATTGTTGCTTTATAGTGGCGTGCTTTACATATGACCAAAATCTCTTTGGATTTTCTGTCAGATTTCAACGCAGAGTCTTGTTATTAAAAGCATTAAAAACATGTCATACTGACCTTCACGCTACATTTTGAACTTCTGCAAAACTTTTCCAGTCTTGAGGGTTTTGCGTTCTTTTAAATTTGGCATCATTTTTCGTTGCTTCTTTAACACTGTTCTAACCTGTTTAGCGTACCATGCGGTATCAGTGCTATCCCCTTATTAATTTATTTGGTATATATCTCCAATAGCCATTGACATAATTTCTCCGAAATTAAACCACTGGTTTACGCTTACATATTCAGATTGGAACGAGGGGAGACTTTCTCTTAGGAATGCCCCAAATTATATATAACTGCTTCTTACATAGTTTCGTTTTAAGCGTACTTTTCCTCGGTTTGAATATTATGTTTTTCAGTCTGTCTAAAACAACCTAGTGATCGCTATTACCTGTAGCCATCAAGATGCTCCATAATTGCTCAGTATTATTTGTTGTTTAGAAGTCACATACGTTTTGGCAGCTGTTTACAGTTCTAGTGGGCTTCTGAACTAATCGTTCCAAATAATTTCCTGAGGAAGTATTCAGAACGATTTCGGACGACATTTTATGCCACGTATGCTTTTAAACATGTAGTTTCATCAACGTATCGAGGGTAAATTGAGGAACCACCAACTATTACTGGGCTACCTGTTTGAAATGAGACTCAGGTTTTCTCTTAACTGTTCAGCAACCGTATCATCTGAGTTGAGGAGGGGGTGGTAAAAGGAACCAATTATTAATTTATTCCGGTTGTAAAGTATAACCTCTGCCCAGCCCACTAGGCTAGCCGAGCGGTCTAACGCACTGCTTCACGAGCGAGAGGGCTTGCGGTCACTAGCACATATCCGCCAGGCGGTTTAGTGTCGAGGTTCTGTGTGCTGGCCAGCCTGTGGATGGTTTTTAAGGCGGTTTTCCATCTACCCCGGCGAATGCGGACTGGTTCCCCATATTCCGCCACAGCAACACTGTGCCGGCGATTGCTGCGCAAACACCGTTTCCACGTACGCATACACCATAATTATTCTACTACGCAAACATTTGTGGTTACACTCGTCTGGTATGAGACGTTCCCAGGGGCCGAACCGCACAATAATCCTGGATTCGGTGTGGGGCGCCGGTGGGGTGGGTGGACTTCTGTGGCCTGTTTTGGGGTTGTGAACCTCTGAGGGGTACTATGGGGAGAAGCCTGCCCATCGGTTCTAAGTCCCAAGTTTAATACATACATACGAACCTCTGCCAGTTGTAACACATAGGAACTATCTACTTCGACTTCGCTACTAGATAAACTACTTCAGACAGCAGCTAACACTCCACTATTAACTGTGTTCAATGTATCATTTCTTAACACGGTTAGGTGTTTTTTAATAATTTGGGCTGAACTTATCCCCGGCTTTAGCCAGCTTTCGGCACCTATAACTTACGAACCTCAGTGCTTTCTACGCTCCTGGAAATTGAAATAAGAACACCGTGAATTCATTGTCCCAGGAAGGGGAAACTTTATTGACACATTCCTGGGGTCAGATACATCACATGATCACACTGACAGAACCACAGGCACATAGACACAGGCAACAGAGCATGCACAATGTCGGCACTAGTACAGTGTATATCCACCTTTCGCAGCAATGCAGGCTGCTATTCTCCCATGGAGACGATCGTAGAGATGCTGGATGTAGTCCTGTGGAACGGCTTGCCATGCCATTTCCACCTGGCGCCTCAGTTGGACCAGCGTTCGTGCTGGACGTGCAGACCGCGTGAGACGACGCTTCATCCAGTCCCAAACATGCTCAATGGGGGACAGATCCGGAGATCTTGCTGGCCAGGGTAGTTGACTTACACCTTCTAGAGCACGTTGGGTGGCACGGGATACATGCGGACGTGCATTGTCCTGTTGGAACAGCAAGTTCCCTTGCCGGTCTAGGAATGGTAGAACGATGGGTTCGATGACGGTTTGGATGTACCGTGCACTATTCAGTGTCCCCTCGACGATCACAAGTGGTGTACGGCCAGTGTGGGAGATCGCTCCCCACACCATGATGCCGGGTGTTTGCCCGGTGTGCCTCGGTCGTATGCAGTCCTGATTGTGGCGCTCACCTGCACGGCGCCAAACACGCATACGACCATCGCTGGCACCAAGGCAGAAACGACTCTCATCGCTGAAGACGACACGTCTCCATTCGTCCCTCCACTCACGCCTGTCGCGACACCACTGGAGGCGGGCTGCACGATGTTGGGGCGTGAGCGGAAGACGGCCTAACGGTGTGCGGGACCGTAGCCCAGCTTCATGGAGACGGTTGCGAATGGTCCTCGCCGATACCCCAGGAGCAACAGTGTCCCTAATTTGCTGGGAAGTGGCGGTGCGGTCCCCTACGGCACTGCGTAGGATCCTACGGTCTTGGCGTGCATCCGTGCATCGCTGCGGTCAGGTCCCAGGTCGACGGGCACGTGCACCTTCCGCCGACCACTGGCGACAACATCGATGTACTGTGGAGACCTCACGCCCCACGTGTTGAGCAATTCGGCGGTACGTCCACCCGGCCTCCCGCATGCCCACTATACGCCCTCGCTCAAAGTCCGTCAACTGCACATACGGTTCACGTCCACGCTGTCGCGGCATGCTACCAGTGTTAAAGACTGCGATGGAGCTCCGTATGCCACGGCAAACTGGCTGATACTGACGGCGGCGGTGCACAAATGCTGCGCAGCTAGCGCCATTCGACGGCCAACACCGCGGTTCCTGGTGTGTCCGCTGTGCCGTGCGTGTGATCATTGCTTGTACAGCCCTCTCGCAGTGTCCGGAGCAAGTATGGTGGGTCTGACACACCGGTGTCAATGTGTTCTTTTTTCCATTTCCAGGAGTGTATTTCCGCAAATAGCTTTGGTTCTTTTCCATCACAGCTACGATAATTTATAACTACAATACGGATGGTTATAGATCAGCTTTTTGTGTTTGTACAGCACCCTTCTAGACTGACGCCCTTTCTGTTGTTTCCCGAGATCCTCTAACCTAAATAACCGCCCAGTTCACTGTACACAGGCCCGCTACACATGTTACCGCTTCCTGTATCTTCAACTCGCAACGCTGGCGCAAAGTCCAGTAAAATGAAACTTTCTGTCACCATATCCCGTGTTGACCAAATACTTGTGATGACTTGCTTCTCGAAAATTGGTTAGAATTAGTTAACTCTGAATCGAACGGCATCAAACAAGCGTGCGTTTTTGACTGTATCTGCAGACAGGCGAACTTGTGTAGGTCACAAGTTTTCCCTGTTCATACTGGAAGCAGTTAAGTGTGGCTCATAATAACATTCGGTCAGTACATCAATAAGATTATATTACAGTTTGGATAAAATTTTGCAGTAACACTTGCAAGTATACCTAACTGGTTTTCAGCATCCATTTTGTAGAGGTATTTCTGTGCACGTATTAATTGACTCAACTCTTTGTGCCTTCTCCATGTATGCGTGTGGTACTCGAATGCTTACAGATATGCGAGAGAAGTTTTCTATTTAAAAATATGGAGAGTACAGTGTGAATAATCTGTCAGTAGCGTTGTTTGGATGAAATTGAATATTATAGTACTTTTTCGCAACCTCAACTAAGCCTCTTATGTAATTTCAATCTCATCGTTAAGCAGACTCGGTTTATAATGGGAAATTACATCATGCTGTGCAACTTTGTACCAGCCAGTGGAGTTTTCACACTGTCAGTATCATGATACCAGATTTTTGCTGACCTATCTGCTTTCTTCTCCAAATGGTCAGTGGACCTTTCACTATATGATTGTTCAAATGGCTCTGAGCACTATGCGACTTAACAGCTGAGGTCATCTGTCCCGTAGAACTTAGAACTACTTAAACCAAACGAACCTAAGGACATCACATTCATCCATGCCCGAGGCAGGATTCGAACCTGCGACCGTAGCGGTCGCTCGGTTCCACACTGTAGCGCCTAGAACCGCTCGGCCACGGCGGCCGGCTGACTATAATAAACAGTCATTTTTCCATTCGTATTCAGTGAACGGTCGTGGAGTTTTGTAATCGAGCGAAAATACTATAAATGTGGTCCTATTAAATAATAGAACAAGTTAACTAGCACACGCAGATATTATGGAAACGGATATCTGTTATTCAACACGTACTGCATTTATTCGTGGGGCAAGTTTCCGTCCAGATACACTTATTGAATTAGAGCGGTACATTGTTGGTTCCCATCTATCGTGGTAACATTCTCCGTCAGTAAATAAACGCGGGTGTTTTTAAAATTGGACGAAGTAACTGAACAGAGAAAGACTCATCTTCAGGTACGAATATCATTATGTCGTCATTATCTGCGGATAGCTGTTCTATTTTCTTCTATTGTTATTGTTGTCATTTTAGGTCTGTAGACAGGTTGTATGCCAATCTGCACATTGATGTGTCCTATTCAAGTACCTTCATCTTGAAAGTCCCTTACCTTTAGTTGGGATTCTGATATATGACAGATAATTAAATGATACTTTCGTATGCTTATCCTACTCTTTGCTAGTTCCCGACCGATACTTAGTACCCCACGTCATTGAGAACTGTCACACAGTGTGAGGACAATAACTAAAATGCATTATAGCCATGAGTTCATAATCCTGAAATTAAGCTGCCTATAATAATTTAACCCAACAAAATCTCTCTCCGCACGTTCCACGTCACATGCATTATGAAGCGCAATACTGACCTCATTCGCCGAGCAAAAGAATACTTATGTACATAATACTATATACAAGGTACATGCAAGTATCTCAGTCTGTTACACAGAGGGGATATCGTGATAATTGGAAATCTAGCCAGATAATCTTTCAGATCTACTTAAGTGTAACTCTTCCCGTAACCGCACCAGTTTTCTCCTTGTGCTCTACACATAACGATGCGAAACTTGTCTCAAAACTCCTTCCCACAGTTACAGGACCCGTACATTCCCGAACGCATCTCCATCCTAAAATATACTTCTTCTGACTGTCTTCTTCTCTTATTAATAACACAGAAATGTGGTCCTAATGGATCAATAACTCACTTCCACAAATACAGAAAAGCTATGCTGAAATAACAGAAAATTACAATAACAGCATACATTGCAGATACTAATCAATTAATGTGAATAATACCTTCCATTTTTGCCGGTGTATAAAGAAATTTATAAAAACCATAAATTACATCAACATTAAATCTGTAGATATAAGTAAGGGAAATAATAGTAGAATCAATCTACCGTAGCTAGATAGGAGAAAATCTACGTCACACCGAGGATTAAAGAAGGTTATACACAGGTAGTCTGAAATTAGTAACTAGGCTCTCTAATAAGTCCATATTGTGATGTACGTAAACGCAGTGGATGTTCCAATCACGAACTTGAACGCAGTGGAACTTTCAATCACTATCTGAACATATAGCTTGTAATTATAAAAAGGCATTGAGAAACATATTGAGAATATTTTTAAGAATGTGAATAACGGATAGAGGAAGCAAGAACGTCTATGTTGACCAAGACATGTCGAACTATCAACTGAACTTTAAGCGCACTACAATTTACGTAAGCAAACAAACTGAAATTTTGTCACTACATTCCGCATAGAACGTGACTTCAGTTTTAACGGATAATGAAAGTAATAGCAATGACCAAAAGCCTTTCGTAAAACAAGTATAGGAATAAATGAAGTTTCTCTAAAACCTGCAGCCGGCCGCGGTGGTCTCGCGGTTCTAGGCGCTCAGTCCGGAACCGCGCGACTGCTACGGTCGCAGGTTCGAATCCTGCCTCGGGCATGGATGTGTGTGATGTCCTTAGGTTAGTTAGGTTTAAGTAGTTCTAAGTTCTAGGGGACTGATGACCATAGCTGTTAAGTCCCATAGAGCTCAGAGCCATTTGAACCATTCTAAAACCTGCAGCGCGGCTCATAAGGGGAAGCTAGACAATGGTACCCTCTTTGTTTGCGTAGCAGGACAGTTTGTTTGTGATGTTTTACAACGGAGAAAGGAGCTTGAGGCCACTGCAGACAGTGCCAGAGTCTACCCCATGTCCTAATGAAATACTCACATGTCACCTTAATACAAATGAACCAACTTGATAACGCAAGTTGGCAACAGTAAACTTGTGGTTCCATTCGGTGTGCAATTTAAATTACTTTCAACCGTTAAGCTATACTTGCAAAGTGCTTGAATGGACTAGAATGCTATATTACATCCACTAAGCCATTACAGTTATTGCTCGGAAGAATAAAATGTAATGACGCACATATCGTGGTTCACTTTCCCTCTGAAAGTCTTGGGAAACTATCTGAAAGTATGCTACCAACGTGGACTTAAAATCGCAAACGTACAAAGGTATGACGCATTTCAACCTGCCTCACATGGGGAGGAAGACAAGAAATAAATCTTCGCGGTCTGACAGAGTATGGGATGTTATTTCAATGATCGGAATATCGAGTCACATTTACAGAGAATCTAGGTTTATGAACCCATCTATCCGTCTAACGTTCCATCCCTTCTAACCTAGAGGCATTAACTGAAACGATGGGGTAGGGTGTTACGAATCCATTTATCCTCTCCTGAGGCATTTTGGCCCAAAAATGTCGTAACTGTTCATTGATAACTTGGTTACTGGCACTGGGATGGAGTTAGCTTCCGAGCAGGTGGCACTCATGTCATATCAGGGACAGATATGGGACTCTACATGGCCACGCCAGTGCCTCAACGTCACGTGAACATTTGATAGACACATAAGCCATGAGCCGGCGCGCACTGTGCTGTTCAAGGAAACCACTACATGAAGTATCGCATGAGGACGCAGGATGACAGTGGCGAACCGTTTGGCCGACAGAATAGCCTAAACCAATGACAGCCCTGACCTGTCACACCCAATGCTTCTCCGTACCATGACGCCAGAACTAACACGGCTTCTTTTTGTTTTCGTCATCATTCTTCTGACTGGTTTGATGCGGCTCGCCACGAATTAGTCTCCTGTACTAACCTCTTCATCTCAGAGTAGCAACTGCAACCTACGTCCCTAATTGTTTGCTGAATGTATTACAATCTCTGTTTTCCTCTGCAACTTTTTGCCCTCTACAGCTCCCTCTAGTACCATGGAAGTCCTTCCTTCATCTTTTAACATATGTCCTATCATCCTCTCCCTTCTCCTTATCAGCGTTTTCCACATGTTCTTTTCCTCTCCGATACTGCGCACAACCTCCTCATTCCTTACCTTATCAGTCCACCTAATGTTCAACATTCGTGTGTAGCACCACATCTCAAATGCTTCGATTCTCTTCTGTTCCGATTTTCCCAAACTCCATGTTTCACTACTATACAATGCTTTACTCCAGAAGTACTTTCTCAGAAATTTCTTCCTCAAACTGTGACCGATATTTGATATTAGTTGACTTCTATTGGTCAGGGATGCACTTTCTCGCCATTGCTAGTCTGCTTATGATGTCCTCCTTGCTCCCTCCATAATTGGTTATTTTACTGCCTAGGTAGCACTATCCCTTAACTTCATCTACCTCGTGACCATCAACCCTTATGTTAAGTTCCTCGCTGTTCTCATTTAACTACTTCTCATTATATTCGTCTTTCTTCGATTTACCCTCAATCGATATTAAGTACTCATTAGACTGTTCATTCCTTTCAGCAGATCATGTAATTCTTCTTCACTTTCACTCAAGATAGCAATGACATCAGCGAATCGTCTCATTGATATCCTTTCCTCAAAGTACAGATAGAACAGTAGGGGCGAAAGGCTACATTTTTGTCTTACACCCTTTTTAATACGAGCACAATGTTTTTGGTCGTCCCCTCTTATTATTACCTCTTCGCTGTTGTACATATTGTATATGACCAGCCTCTCCCTATACCTTACCCCTACTTTATTCAGAATTTCGAACCTCTTGCACGACTTTACATTCTCAGACGCTTTTTGCAGGTCGACAAATTCAATGAACTTCCCTCGATTTTTCTCTAGTCTTGCTTCCATTATTAACTGCATCATCAGAATTGCCTCTCCCGTGCCTTTACCTTTCCAATCGTCATCTAGTACATCCTCAGTTTTCTTTTCCATTCTTCTATATAGTATTCTTGTAAGCAGCTTGGATGCATGAGCTGTTAAGCTAATTGTGCGATGATTCTCGCTCTTTTAAATTCTGGTTCTAATACTGGATCCCCTATCTCTTCTAATTCGATTCATGTTTCTTCTCCTATCACATCAGACAAATCTTCTCCCTCGTATAGGCTTTCAATGTGTGCTTTCACGTATACGCTCCTCCTCTGCATTTACCAGTAAAATTCCTGTTGCACTCTTAATGTTATCACCTTTGCTTTTAATGTCACCGAAGGCTGTTTTGACTTTCCTGTTTGCTGAGTCTGTTCTTCCAACAATCATTTCTTTTTCGATGCCTTCACTTTTTTCCTGCAGCCATTTCATCTTAGCTTCCCAGCACTTCCTATTTGTTTCATTCCTCAGCGACTTGTATTTCTGTATTCCTGAGTTCCTTGAATTGTTTGTACTTCCTCCTTCCTGCGATCAGCTGAAGGTTTTCTTCTGTTACCCATGGTTTCTTCGCAGTTACCTTCTTTGCACGTATGTTTTCCTTCCCAACTTCTGCAATGGTCCTTTTCAGATATGTCAATTCCTCTTTAAATGTAATGTGTAGTGAGCTATTACTTATTTCTGTATCTATAGCCTTAGAGAACTTTAACCGTATCTCGTCATTCCTTAGTACTTCCGTTTCACACTTCTTTGCGTATTGATTCTTCCTCACTAATTTCTTTAGCTTCAGCCTACTCCTCACCAATACTATACTGTGATCCGAGTCTATATCTGCTCCTGGGTACACCTTACAATCGAATGTCTGATTTCGGAATATCTGTCTGATCATGATGTAATTTAACTGTTATCTTCCCGTATCACCCGGCCTTTCCCAAGTATACCTCCTCCTTCTTCGGATTCCTGAACAGGGATTTCGCTATTGCTAGCTGAAACTTGTTACAGAACTCGATTAGTCTTTCTCCTCTCTCATTCCTTGGCCCCAGCCCATATTCCGCTGTAACCACTTCTTCTACTCCTTCCCCTACAACCGCATTCCAATCCCCCATGACTATTAAATTTTCATCCTCCTTTACATACTCTATTACACTTCCAATATCCTGTTACACTTTCTCATGTCTCTTCATCTTCAGCTTGCGACGTCGGTATGTATACCTGAACTATCGTTGTCGGTGTTGGTTTGCGGTCGATTCTGAAAAGAGCAACCCTATCACTGAACCGTTCGCAGTAACACACTCTCTGCCTACGTTCCTATTCATAACGATTCCTACTCCTGTTATACCCTTTTCTGCTGCTATGGATATTACCTTATACTCATCTCACGAGAAATTCTTGTCTTCTTTCCATCTTCACAGACCCCTACCATATCTAGATTGTGCCTCTGCATTTCCCTTTTCATAATTTCTAGTTTCCCTACCGTGTTCCTGGCTCTGACCTTCCAGGCCCCGAATCGTAGAACGTTATCCTTTCGTTGATTATTCAATATTTTTCTTTCGGTAACGTCCCCCTTGGCAGTCCCCTCCCGGAGGTCCAAATAGGGGACTATTCCGGAATCTTTCGCCAGTGAAACGATCATCGACGCTTCTTCAATTACAGGCTACATGTCCTTTGGATACACGTTACGTGTCTTAAATGCTGCGGTTTCCGTTGTCTTCTGCATTCTCATGCCGTTGATCAGTGCTGATTCTTCCGCCTTTAGGGGCAGTTTCCCACCCCTAGGATAAGAGCGGGATTCGAACCCAGGACTGAAGTCATTTTGATTATGAATCAAAGAAGCTACCCCAAGACCACGGATCTTATTGTTCGTCTCGAGTTAGTTGGGTGGTCGAGTATACTGGTGAGGGTCTCTAGTTAGTTGGGTGGTCGAATATATTGGTGAGGCATTCAGAGGCAGTGACAGCTCTATGTTGGGTAACTTGGAACGTCGGAGCAGACATATTCGTCCGTCTCGGCAAAAAAATTGGAAGAATTGGGTCTCTCCCCTGAACGCCGTCACACTCGCAAACGATTTTCATCTGGAGCAGTACGGCACCGCGATTCATCGCGGGGCACAATGCGACCCCATTCGTCACTAGCCATTACTTCTTATCGTGGTATTGCTCCCTAAGTAGATGGTTGTGTTGTGGTGTTAACGACAGCCTATACAGCGGTCAATAATTCCGTACTGCGGCCGCCAGCGACTGAGCAATACTGTGGAATGACCCAGGATATAGCAGGGCGTCCGTAATTTGACACAGAAAGTTTCCAGATGGCAGGAACGAGTGTGAAATAGTTACGATGTGCTTGGTGAACGGTACAGCGATCCTCCACTGTGGGCGTTAGACGTGGTAGACTGTAACCGTGACGACGAATATGTCTGTTCTTACGTTCCAAATTGCCCAACATAGAGCCACCGTCGCCTCCGAGTGCCTTACAAATTTATTCGACCGGCCGACTAAACAGAGACCAGCAATAAGACCCAATTTTAACTCTGTCATTTGATGATAATGCTGTCTCACGCGGCTATGTGGCATCTCCGTGTCATTCAGAGTGGTAACATCTGTCGTTTTTCGTGCCCCTTATGTACCCTGCTACGCCTGGTACCAACACTAAACAACACTAATCCACTCTGGTAGTCTTCTACCTGTCAGAGAGAAATGTAGTTCTTACCACTTACGGACGAACCTATGGTTTTTACTTAATTACATTTACATCGTAAGATGTCATCTGGCCAAGTAATATTTTTTTTTCAGGTAGTGTATCAACATACAGACCATGGCATTATTTCATTTATCATAGAACTAACCCTTAGCAAGCCGGTAACGTTACTATACGGCTACAAAAAGAATATTAAAGTATTTCTTAAAATTCTACTCTTGATGTCACTGGCATTCAGGTTATAGAAAGAGCGAGCCTTAAACTGCACTGCAGTGCTTTTGAAGTACACGTGGTGAGTCATGTGGCAGAGTGGTCGAAAATAGTCTGAATAGCTTCTGAGTGGGTTGCAGGGCAGGTTGTGCTGAAAAACCATTCTTTAGGAAACAAATCGATACCTTGCGCCGTTTGCGATTTATTTAGCATTGAAGATCGTCAGTGAGGATTCCGTGCTCAGAGATTCAAGCAACCTGCCAGAGACAGTGTCGCCAAACTTGTTCTTCGTTTGGTTACCTCACACTGAAGATACGTAGCTTTTTGTCACCAAGCTTAAATTTATCACTTCCGAGGAGGGCACATTTGAACTGTTCATGAACATTTGAACAAGTAACTCACGGACCCACGGATGTATGCGTACTACCGTATTTTAGTGCATGTATGTCCTTGAATTCGCGAGCACAACGACCTGGTTGGCTAAGTTAAATACTAAATAACTCGGAAACGGTGCAACGTATTAGTGGGAGAGGACCATTAAAATGTTCCGATATGGCTCATCGCACATTTCAGGAAGCAGAACTATGTACTCGAAGTTTTGCATATTCTCTTAAATGCTTACTGATAGCAGATGCTGTTGATTTTTTCTTTATTTCCTGATTCATCGAACTGTTAAAAATCCAAAAAAATTAAAATTCGTTGATTATTTACAAAACGTTTAAACGAGAAGCAGACACCACGAATTTGAAAGACTCGTTAAGAACGATTATTGTGCACTACCCAATGCAACTCTGAAAACAATAAACTGTTTTTACAAGGAACGAATGTCCTTCATCTTAAAAGAAGTAAAAAATTAACAGTGGAGTTTGTTCCCCTTTGTGCTAACCTCTTCATCTCAGAGTAGCACTTGCAACATACGTCCGCAATCATCTGCTCCATGTGTTTCTATCTTTGTCTTCTTCTGCAGCTTTTACCCACTGCAGTACAGCTCCCTTTAGTACCACGGGTGTTATGCTACTATGACGTAACAGATGTCCTATCGTCCTTTCCATTCTTCACGTCAGTGGTTTCCATATAAATTCTTTTCCTCGCTGATTCTGCGGAGAACTTCCTCATTCCTTCTCTTATCAGCACTCATAGTTTTCAACGTCATTCTGTATCACTATATCTCAAATGCTCCTACTCTCTTCCTGTTTTCTCGAAGTCAGTGTTTTACTACCATACAGTGCTGTGTTCCAGACGGACATTCTCAGAAATTTCTTCTTCAAATTGCAGCCTTTGTTCAATACTAGTAGACCTCTCTCGGCCAGGAACGACTTTTTTGCTAGTGCTACTCTGCTGTTTCTCCTTACTGCTTCCGTCATTGTTTGTTGCTGACTACGCAGCAGAATTCCTTAACTATATCTACTTCGTGATCACCTACCCTGATGTTAAGTTTGTCACTTTTCTCATTTCGGCAACTTCTAATTACTTAGGTCTTTCTTCGATTTACTTTCAATTAATATTCTGTACTCATTAGACTGTTCATTTTATTCAACAGATCCTGTAACTCTTGTTCATAGCGGATACGCTATTGCATATGAAAATTGCTACTTGTTTACTACATACTGGTGAACTGTATTGGAAAATGATCGAAATTGGACTTGATTCATTTCAGTTAATACACTCTCCAATGACTAAATGTTAATGTTTGAAAGAAATGTTCGATCATGCACAAATCGTAGACACATTGTTGTATATTGTAATTCTCACAGCGGTGAATAACGTCCATGCATCGATTGGTAGTTCCAATGCTGCAGTATCTCCACGTTCATCAGAGCCTTTTCTACGGGTGTACGTGTGGTGAGAGACGCTGAGCACGTCTGGGACTGCAGTATTTCGGCGGCCGTTTACCGCCGAGTTCCGCGGCTGCCCTTGCTGCAAGAACTTGTTCTGAACTTTAATTAACACTTGCGCTAGGCGGCGCGGCGCCCAAGTTGGCTGTGCTCTGTCTGAAGAACTAAGCGCTCGTCGCGGTACTTGCGGTGGCAGTAGTCACCGCAGACGTGACTGCGAGTTGTGTCGCCTGCGGAGCAAGAAATATTTTGACAGCAGTTAAATCGGGCCCGCTTCTATAATTTACCTAATGAAGAGATCCCGTTCACATTAGACTTTCATGACCCGCAATATAACGTGTAGGATTATTGAGAAAGGGGCTCATTCCGAAAACGGTTAGAAGCTAAATTCCAAAGTTCCTGAGCAGGTAAAAATTCATACTGCACGTTACAAACCGTTATGCACACAGTGTGATCACGACAAATTTCAAAACGGTACATCATGTATTTACTTGATTTCCCTAAATGGCTCAAGGCAAATGCCGGGATGGTTCTTCACGAAGGGCATGGGAAATTTCTTTCCCCATATTTCACTAATAACCTCGACGACGAGGAACGTTCATAATCAATCTTCGTTCGTTGTTAGCTCATATCTCGTCATTCACAAATCATATTCAACAAGTGGATGTCCGACATCATCAAGAATGAGGTGCGTAGTTGGGACAAAACACTGTCTTTTATATAATCCCGCAGATAATAGTCACATATGTTCTAGTCTGGTAAGATAGGTGGCCGTCTACGATTAATCTGACCATCTGCTCCATGTCTTCCCATCGGACGACCATGAAGGTGTCAGACATGAAGGAGAAGTGAGACAGGGCGCTACCTTGCACGAAAGTGAAGTTACTTGGATAAATTTGAAGCTGCAAACAGTTTTGTAACACGATAAATATGACATTCCCGTGATAGCGTTGCAATAAGGAGGAATTGTTCATAAACTTAAATTTTCTTACCGAAATGACTCTGAAGGTGTTAAACTTCGAAGTGTCTCTTTTGCGTTGAACAACTACCATAGGAATTACACTACCCCAAATTGTAACATCATTACGATTAACTGTAACAGAAACATGAAATACAGATATATTCTATGTTCTGGAGATCTGCAGTGCCAATTTCGTATCTTGTAGTACGGTCGACACTATTCAAACCTTCACATCACAAAACACCGAACAGAAGGGATTTTAATTTCATTGCTTGCTATTTTTATGGATTTCCTAGGGCAATTGTTGTAAATTTCACGGATAGATTTCATTGGTTCACCCGATGCGTGTGCACGCCAAATGTTTTTTCGCTTAGAGATACAACCATATGCTGCAAATTATCGATGACACTCATATATTTGCTTGCGATGAGGTGGTTGTTTGTGGAATTGTCGGTGAAATGCGCTTTGCAAATTGACAGGGGACTCTAATTTTACGAACAACAGCACGGAAGATACTCGTTCCTGCGGGCCAACATTTTCCTATAAACGAGCAACAGCGCCACTGCAACTCAAGTGTCCTGGCATGGGGCACTTTAAAAGTAAGTCAGATGATTACATCCAAATATCATTTTCATGATTCAATGAGTTTACTTTCGCAAATATTAGTTCTGTGCTCCGTGATAAGTTGAAAACGAATAAGCAAATCTCTTCTTGAAAATAAATTAATGATTTATTTGAAAGTTGGTGAAGTAAATCTCTGCATGAGACTATCAAATGAGAAGTTCTTTTGCAAACGAAACAGACAGTCTTCTTAGACATCAACATCAGAATCCACAGCCGGAGAAGCGGGTCGCTGTGCGCGGTGGTCCCCTGCGGCCAGGACGAAGTCAAGTTCTCCCGGCGGCGTGGTGCTGGCGATCTTCTAATCCTACTGGTGGAGACAGTACTGCCTATTTCTCCTCGAGCGAGGGCAGTTATACCCGTGTTTCGGATGACTACCAGATAGCCGTTGGTCTAACGAAGTGGTCTCGGACTTGCTGAATAAACTGGCGTGGTGGATGAGGCAAAAGGTCCGTACATGTTGCGGCCTCTGCTGCTCTTGTACACGCCCTCTAAACTAGCTTGCTTACTGCTGCAGGTCAGGTGAAGTTCGGCTGGGTTCGGCCAGTGGGCCTGCGGAGCTGGAGCTATGCCCCGCATTACGGTGCTACGTTGCGGGTTGACCGCAGTATAGGAGATGCCGGAGACACGCCAGCTGGAGTGAATTGAATATTGCGGACTGTTCAAGGCTCTCAATAACTTCTCTGTCCAGGAATGTTGGAGTTGTGTTCCTATCTTTTGTGGTTCTAGATGAAGGATTAACTTGGTGCGTTGAAAATGGAACTGAGACTGATGTAGCTGATACTGATTATGTGACATGAGTATTCAAGAAAATATCAATATTATATATTGCATCTGTTTGGGACTGAATATTATAGCTGACGAAGACTGATTATTGAAGCGTAGTGGAAAACAGTTCTTTTCATCACAACGTTAAGTCCAGTTAAGATGCACAAATTATAAAATCGTGACCCACAACAGAGTTAATTTACTGTTCTTTAACCAAAAGCACATATCGGTTACCGATTGTGACTGCATAAATACAACCCATATTGTCTGCTCTACTGTTCTCTCCCTAACCGTATCCGAAACGTCCTACAAGCCCTGTGGAGTTAGAGAACAGTTTGCCACCTATCAGTACTCTTACTGCGCTTTACACTGGAACAAAGAACAGAGTGAAAAGTGATTAGTGCTACATCCTTTAACAAGTGTTGAAGCAATGAACTGGCTTGACCCTGCCAACGGGACTTCTAAGATATTGCGTCTGTTAATCAGATTATTCTTTTTGTCGTTCTCCTGCTAAATAAGTCTCTTAATTCTGATACAAATATTTCCTTTTAACAATAAGAATGGCAACTGCGGACGAAGAAGGCATGTGACGAACAAGTACAAGCCACATATACTTCGGTAAGGATTAACAGTTTTAAGAAATGTGAAAATATGAGTGCATTATATTCAAGCTATAGATTTAGACACAAATTACGTTTAGCTAAATGTACATCAGGGCAGAAACGTTCGGGATCAAGGAAAATACCATTCTTGGAACAGAGCCCAAGAAGTCTACTTTTTGTTTAAGCAACGGTCGTTCCCTGTGAAACCGCAAGCAAGGGAAAAGGTTGCAAGTGAATCGCCAACTGACAGCTTGTTACCAAAAGATCACTTCGACGGACAGCGACACAGTGGCAGGAGCGGGAACGCATTTTCGATGGGAAACCAATAGCCATTAGCCTATCACAAAACAGACCCTTTGGTCGCTTCCTGCACAACTGGCTAACCGTCGTCCTGACTGCTTCAGCTCTGAATCCCAACCTCCTCCCAACACTGTCCAAACCAGACTCGCATGTCGCAAACATTCGTCCCATCGGCAGCAGCGCTGCGACAGCGCCGCCGGACGACCAGAGCAGAAACCTAGCAGAGGAAGACACGCGAAAGAGAAATCGATACTAGCCGACATGGGTCACAGATGTGAAATGTTTCTGATGTGGACGTACAGGGCACATGACGCACACTCAGACGGTTTGGACATTTTGAGCAGAATTGTAAGGACAGATCTTCGCAGAGGCATGGAACGGAGTTCCGGGGCAGATCACGAATCTCAGTGAAAGACCTGGCAGCGGTAGGTGAGTCCACTGTACAACGTTCCCAGCAAGAGTTAGCGTGAGTGTAAAATCAGTGGCTGGCGTGTTTATGACCCGTTACATAAGAGGAAAGTTGTGTAAATCTTTATTGCATAATGATCTCAGGCATCTGTGGCAAGCAAGAATAGACTTTGAAAAGTGAAATGAAATTCACCAGATTGGCCATTAAGCAGTGTTAATAGCGGTCGTGTAGATTCACTCATTTCGTTGATAATACCGTTATGAGTAAGATAGTTTCCAAGTTGATGCAGAAGTTCTTCCTGACGATGAAATAGTTATAGACATGTTCTTGGCTTAGACTTAGGGCTAAAGTTGAATCGTAATGGGATATAGTTAATCGGGATGAAGCATCATTGAAGCCTGGCTCTATGGTCTAGATTCACCCCTAGGCCATGGACGGCCAACTAAACTATGTACAAGGTCTTTTAAGGTTAAATTGTGGGATTTCATACCGAAATAGTCTGGTGTGTTGCAGGAGCTGATCCGCTGGTGAATTCTTTGTGCGTTGTAGAATCTTATTCTGAAATGAAGTACTGAACTAAGTGAATTGTTTTGTATGGTTTAATTAACCCTAGATACAGGAACTGAGGGAAACGAAGAAGTGCTTGCCACTATTGATATATTTAGGCCTTAATTAGTACAGCTATCTCAAGATACCCTGATAGCTGATTTATAACTGCTGCATGAAAAACAATTGTACAGGGATTTCACGTTAAACTACACAAACTGGAATGGTTCGTCAGCTGAACCACATTCCGAAATAAAGTACCACATCGCGAGGGACACGAGAAAGATGGCTTGGAAAGACTTTTACAAGAATAGACGGGGTTGTTGGATCTTCCTAGACCATCGCTTCCCATAGCACTATCTCAGAACTAAAGACCCTCGGGAAATGACGTGAATGTTTGTAAGAAACCATTTCATGCTCTTCAGACCTCACAACCTGTCGCAGAAAACGTTATGAGTCAATATCATCAAGACGGAACCATACGAACAAGTAACAGCCACATGTCAGCACTTTTCATCGTCATACGGAAAAAATTGTCAGATGGCAGCAATATCTATTGCCTATTTGGGACTATCACACTCAAATTGAAGAAACAGTGTCAGCTGTCTGACTAAGGCCAAATGCAACAGATATGTGAGACGCTACTGCCAACTAACGGTGTTTTACTATGGACCTACGAAGAGGGTACCATTAGACTTAGTGCCAAAAGATCATTTAAAGACAGCATTCACAACCGCTTCTGGTCACTATCAATATCGTCAAATGCCTTTTGGGCTGAACAATGCACCAGCTACTTTCCAATGCTTATGAGGAGCAAAATGAAAGCAATACACGGTCTCTTTCAATGATATTAGAATGTTCTCTCTGTCCATCCCGATTTAGATTTTCCACGATTTCCCTAGATCGCTTGCGGCAAATGTGTGGATGGTTCCTTTGAATGGGCACGGCCGATTTTCTCTCCCATCCTTCCCTAATCCATGGGACCGAAGACTTCACTGTCTGATCCCCTTCCCAAAATCCCTCAACCAACTATGTTCTCCAAAGAATCCAGGAGCATATTCTGCGTTTAAGCGATGTTTTAGAACGTCAGTATACAGCACATTTAGCCCTAAGCCCGGGAGAGTGACATTTCGTCACGCAGGAAGTCCATTACTAGAGCCATATTGTCATCCAAAATCGGATTCACACCAATCTGCAACTTGTTGATCAAGTAAAGTGTTTTCTAGCACCCACCGCAATAAAGGTTTTGTTGTCATATTTAGGTCTCACAATTTATATAAAAAATGTCCCAAAATTCCAAACAATTACAAGACCCCTCATAGAATAAAGAAAGGGATACAACTTTTAGCATCTATTCCAGTTCTTGAATTTCCAGATTTCTATAAGCTTTTAGTACTCTCCTATCCAACATCTTTGCCTTAGGTTGCGCCCTTACTCAGGAAATAGATTTACAGGATCATCGTGTATCATGCGCACCCAGATTAATCATGAAGAACGAAATCATTAGAAAACAAAGAAAATGCTGTCAGAGTAACTTATTCGTGATGCTGTTTATACGGGTGTAACCTTAAGGTGATAACTGATCATGCAGCACACAACTCGTTATGGGGACTTGAATATTCCACTAGCTGGTTAACTAGATGGGCATTGCATGTCAGTGAGTTTCACATGGAAGTAATAAATTATCCCAGAAGATCACAAGCAAATGCAGAATGCTTGAGCCGTAAAACACACACCGTGAATTGGGTTGACATAGAAAAGGATGAATGCGCTGAGCCCAAAGCAATGACCCAGATTGTCAGGGGTTCGACAGACAGCTATTATTCAGCATGGAGATTGGAGTATTGCATAGCAAGATTAAGGCATCATAGAGCCATAGAGGTTACGAAACGAAATTTTGAGGTAGGCCTATAGTGCAGTTGTACGAAATGGAGCTTTGAGATAGGCCTAAAAATCGATAGTAGGGGGACATGCTGTTCACAGAGCAATGATACGCAGATGAGCGCAAATTAGTGGTGGTCAAGACACACATACAACATCGGTAGTTATGTAAAGAACGGTATTCTATGACCGCAGAAGACAGAGCTCAATCACCGAAGGGTTTTGTCACAAAAGTGGACCAAGGCAGATAAACTATTTATAATGGTTCATGTGGCTCTGAGCACTAATGGACTTAACATCTGAGGTCATCAGTCTCCTAGAACTTAGAACTACTTAAAACTAACTCACACACATCCATGCCCGAGGCAGGATTCTAACCTGCGACCATAGCGGTAGCGCGATTCCAGACTGAAGCGCCTAGAACCGCTCGGCCACATTTAACTATTTAGAACTATGGGGTTGTATATTCTCAACCATTTACACATACACCAGCAGGTTACTAATTTGTTTTCACGACAATCGATCATTTTTCACGTTTTATTTCTATGTTAGGCATACGAATCAAGCAGGTCGAAACAGTAGCACATGCGATGGTAAACTGGAAGGTACTCAAATCTGCAATGCCTGGCACAAAAATCAGTGGCCAAAGATGAACATTATGTCCGATATAACGAATGGGTTATGCTACTTATTGCACATTAAAATACTCTGAGCTATGGCTTTAAATCCACAGGCAAAGAATGGAACAGAAAGCGTTCATCATACGACTACGAAGATGTTAAGCACCTACGTTAACTCACAGCGTGATAACTGCGACACTGCACGTGCGTAAATTACGAGAAAGTACAATTCAAGAATCCATGAAAACACGGGATTTTCCCTGTATGCTTTTCTTTTTGGTCAGAAGATTCCCTCTCCTTCGGAGATTTGCAAGGTTAGCCCAGGAAGTAATATTTCGATGGTGAAAATTTTCTCTAAAAGATTTGAAACTATTTGGCGCCAGGTAAAAAAAAGATGATAGCCAAAGCCTTGGAACAACAAGACAGGATACATAATAAAAACGATGTGTTACCAAATTATCATGTAAATCTCTGTTGGTACATCATGAACAGGGGACATCGGCTGATTAAGTAACTATCAACGTCAATGAAACTCTCCAGCCGTGTAACTTAATATTTTAATTTATTTTATCTTGAAGGGTAGCAGTTTCAGACTTTCACTACGCCATCTTCACTCCTCAGAAGCATCTGTCGTTTATTTGGAGATATGCATATTGCGCTTGAAAATGGCTTAGTGAAATGCTGAAACTGATAGCTTTCCAAATAAATAAAATTACGTCTTAACTTACTCGGCTGTTGGAGAATTTCATTGACTCTGACAATGATCATGAAGGTCCATGAGTTATGATAACAAACCTCCATGTACCAAAGGGAAAACCTAGGAAATTTGTGGCACGTTATTGGGGTCCCTTTCAGATTACAGAAATGAAGTCTCCTGGTGATTCGCCCTATGATAGTCCACAACAGACGGATACATCCTTTTAAGGGAACAGTAGAGTTGCAGGCAGTGTCTTCACAAAGACGGAGACGGAGAATCCGAGGAAATGGCGAAAATGAAAAGAATAGGCTAGAAAAGCGAGACAGCCCTGAAGTTACTCCAACACGTCACAATAGCTCGTAGCCCAGACCAGGAACATCATTGTAACAAGTGAATGGGAAAGTAATTGTAGACGCAACACGTTCATCAATTTTGTGTCTTTTCATACTAATTACTTGGGTCAACAAAACGTTTGGTATGTACGACAACCACAACTTTGAGGCATGTTTGGTGTGTGTTTATACCGTGTGGTTGCCTGACGACATACAGTTTCTGCCTAAGACGCAGTGATCTGGAGTCCTTGCAGTGACTGGCCGTACCACATGTTATGCATTACCAAGCACAATAATTATTTAGATCTCTAGATGAGATGTTTACATTCCGAAACTGCTAGTAGTTTCAGTAAATCATGAGTATACATGGAGTGGTTACTTTTGGTTATAATTATGTTTTGGGAAAGACAGAATTGCAGAGGTGGCTGTTTTTGTAAAACAGAAACATGTTGCCTGGAAACATGTTGCCTGGTCGGACGAGTCTCGTTGCAAATAGTATCGAAACGATGGACGTGTACGGGTATGGAGACGACCTCATGAATCAATGGACCCTGCATGTCGGCAGGGGACTATTCAAGCTGGTGGAAGGTTTACAATAGTGTGGAGCGTGTGCAGTTGGAGTAGTGTGGGACCGTTGGTACATGTAGATATGAGTAGGTGGCACAACGTAAGCATCCTGTGTAATCAACTGCATCCATTAGTACCCATTGTGCATTCCAATGAACTTCGACAATTCGAGCAGGACTAAGCGACGCGCCACACGTCCAGAATTTCTGCAGAGTGGCTCCAGGAACGCTCTTCTGAGTTTGAACACTTCCGCTGGCCACCAACCTCCCCAGACATTACAATTATTGAGGATGTCTGGGATGCCTTGCAACGTGCTGTTCAGAAGAGATCATCCACCCTTCGTACTCTTACAGATTTATGGGCAGCCCTCCAGGATTCATGGTGTCAGTTCCCTCCACTATTTCAGATATTAGACGAGTCCATGCCACGTCATGATGCAGCACTTCTGCGTGCTCATGGGGGCGCTACACGATATTAGGCAAGTGTACCAATTTTTTTGGCTCTTCAGTCTAATAGGCCAGTGCCAGAATATCGACACTAATGAAAAGAGTTTTGCGATCAGATACCACTTATTGCCCGAACTACCCGTTCCTGAGCAAATAATATCCTTGGAGAGTGGGAAGCGTTGCCCCAGAAAATAATATCTTGAGTCATAAGCGAGTGAAAGTAAGCAAAGTAGATTACTTTTCGTGTCTATCACCTACTTCAGACACTATTCTGATAGTAAAAATTGAAGCATTAAGTCTTTGAACAAGATCCTGAACATGGGATATCCACGACCGTTTACTGTCTGAAAACCTAGAAATTTCAACTGTTCTGTCTCAATAATCTTATATCCATTCTGTGTAATTAGAATTCAAGTTTTACTGAATTGTATGTTAGAAACTGTAAAAACGAGTCTTACTGTGATTCAGCGTTAATTTATTTCCTGCGAGCTGTAAACATTTATCTTTGACTGCACTACTTGAAACAGAGTCAGTGTTGCACACAACATCCCTTACTACTAAGCAGCAATCAGAAATACTTTAAAATCACCTATTATACTAGAAGACACACCATTTATGTAAACGATCCTCCGTGCGATCCCTGGGCACCGTCGTTTAACTGTGACTCGGACCTCACGTAATAGCCAATCTCAATACTGAGGAGAATGACGTGTTGTTGTCTGTTATTATAGTAAGAGACGAACCAATTGTGAGTTACTCCCAGTATTACATGATGATCTAAGTTACTGTAATAATACACTCCTGGAAATTGAAATAAGAACACCGTGAATTCATTGTCCCAGGAAGGGGAAACTTTATTGACACATTCCTCGGGTCAGATACATCACATGATCACACTGACAGAACCACAGGCACATAGACACAGGCAACAGAGCATGCACAATGTCGGCACTAGTACAGTGTATATCAACCTTTCGCAGCAATGCAGGCTGCTATTCTCCCATGGAGACGATCGTAGAGATGCTGGATGTAGTCCTGTGGAACGGCTTGCCATGCCTTTTCCACCTGGCGCCTCAGTTGGACCAGCGTTCGTGCTGGACGTGCAGACCGCGTGAGACGACGCTTCATCCAGTCCCAAACATGCTCAATGGGGGACAGATCCGGAGATCTTGCTGGCCAGGGTAGTTGACTTACACCTTCTAGAGCACGTTGGGTGGCACGGGATACATGCGGACGTGCATTGTCCTGTTGGAACAGCAAGTTCCCTTGCCGGTCTAGGAATGGTAGAACGAAGGGTTCGATGACGGTTTGGATGTACCGTGCACTATTCAGTGTCCCCTCGACGATCACCAGTGGTGTACGGCCAGTGTAGGAGATCGCTCCCCACACCATGATGCCGGGTGTTGGCCCTGTGTGCCTCGGTCGTATGCAGTCCTGATTGTGGCGCTCACCTGCACGGCGCCAAACACGCATACGACCATCATTGGCACCAAGGCAGAAGCGACTCTCATCGCTGAAGACGACACGTCTCCATTCGTCCCTCCATTCACGCCTGTCGCGACACCACTGGAGGCGGGCTGCACGATGTTGGGGCGTGAGCGGAAGACGGCCTAACGGTGTGCGGGACCGTAGCCCAGCTACATGGAGACGGTTGCGAATGGTCCTCGCCGATACCCCAGGAGCAACAGTGTCCCTAATTTGCTGGGAAGTGGCGGTGCGGTCCCCTACGGCACTGCGTAGGATCCTACGGTCTTGGCGTGCATCCGTGCGTCGCTGCGGTCCGGTCCCAGGTCGACGGGCACGTGCACCTTCCGCCGACCACTGGCGACAACATCGATGTACTGTGGAGACCTCACGCCCCACGTGTTGAGCAATTCGGCGGTACGTCCACCCGGCCTCCCGCATGCCCACTATACGCCCTCGCTCAAAGTCCGTCAACTGCACATACGGTTCACGTTCACGCTGTCGCGGCATGCTACCAGTGTTAAAGACTGCGATGGAGCTCCGTATGCCACGGAAAACTAGCTGACACTGACGGCGGCGGTGCACAAATGCTGCGCAGCTAGCGCCATTCGACGGCCAACACCGCGGTTCCTGGTGTGTCCGCTGTGCCGTGCGTGTGATCATTGCTTGTACAGCCCTCTCGCAGTGTCCGGAACAAGTATGGTGCGTCTGACACACCGGTGTCAATGTGTTCTTTTTTCCATTTCCAGGAGTGTATTTTGTGGCGAACACAATGAAACGCCTTAGTGACGTCAAAAAAGGTGCCTAGTGCTCGAAACTTTTCATTTAATCTAACTTGTATCTCACAGAGACTGACAGATCTACAAGTGACATCATATTCACCTTGCGCCAACTACAAGAGAAGAGCCGCGAACACAGAGTGCCATTATATGTGGCTTTTGTTGACCTCAACAAAGCCTTTGACACCGTCAGTAGGGAGAGACTCTACAACATATTGGAAAAAATTGGATGACCCCAACTTTGCTGTCTTTAATAAGATCTTTTCATGACAATATGCGTAGCTGTGTAATCTTCTATGGCAGTGCATCTAAACCATTCAGTATGAACTGTGGCGTAAGACAAGGCTGTGTGTTGGCACCTACACTTTTTGGAATTTTCCTCTCGGGTCTGCTCCAAGTGGCTTTCGAGAATTGCAATGTTGGAGTACATCTGCATACTAGGAAGGATGGAAGGCTGTCTTCTGAAGAGTAAGACAAAGCGCTACGAGATAGTCGGTCGTCAACTCCTGTATGCTGATGATGCTGCAATTGTTGCGAACTCCGCAGAGCTAGTATCAAGATTTAGTCACGCATGCCACGTATTCTCGATCAGTGTAAACAGCAGTAAGACCGTAATTATGGTTCAGGGTACTAACGCAAAACCGAATATCACACTAGATGACACTAATCTGCAAGTCGTAGATAACTTCTTTTATCTTGGATCTACTATAGAATTAAACATGTCTGTTGACAAGGAAATTGATGCTCGCATTGGAAGAGCTGCGACAACTTTTGGCAAACTCTCTACATGTGTTTGGAAAAACAACAAACTCTCTTTGACCACCAAAATTCTTGTATATCAAACTTACGTCCTCAACATCCTTTTGAATGCATCGGAAACATGGACTACCTATGCCAAACAAGAACGTCGCTTTAATGCTTTCCACATGCGGACCTGAGATCCATCCTCGGAGTAACGTGGAAGGACCGAGTGACCAACGAAGCAGTGCTATCTAAAACTAACTGCAACAGTATTTCAGCTATCTTGAAGCAGAGACGACTCCGCTGGCTGGGACACGTCCACCGTACGGATCCTGACAGATTACCACGTGAAGTGATGCTTGGAGAGATCTCTATAGCCAAAAGACCTGTAGGACGTCCTGTATTGAGGTTTAAGGTCTCCTGTAAACGAGATATGGAGAGCTTTGGAATCGACACAAACAGATGGGAGGCATGGGCTAGCATGAGACCAGAGTGGCGTGATGATATATCATCTGGAATGTCGAAGCATGATGAAGGCTTGTTAGACAGATTAAGGCAGAGAAAGCTTCTCAATGCTGCCACTGCTCCTGCCTCAGCAGCCAGATACACTTGTGACAATTGCGGCAATAGATGCCGTGCTGCCATTGGCTTGACAAGTCATACGAAAAAATGCAACCCATAAACAAACAGACACTACAACAATCATCAACCAACATGTCGTGTCCAATACATATATATATATATATATATATATATATATATATATATATATATATATATATATATATATATATATCACAGAGAAACGAGAATTATCATCTTCAGTTGTTAAACCACTTCTGAAACGAAACTGTACGTTTGACAGCAAATTATGTGAAATGTTCTTACATACATGTCCTATTCAAAAACTTTAGCAAACACTGATGGCATAGAAGTATGTCAAAAATTTGCTTCACATTCATTTCTCCCTTTTTATAAAGTGGCTTTACTGCTGAGTACTTCAATCGTTCAGGAGACTAGCCATTCTTAAAGGGAAAATTACAAATTTTTCTAAATACAAGGCTAACAAATACAGCACAGTAGTTTAGCACTTTGCTACATACCCCACCATATCCATGAGAGTCTCCAGCGATTTAATTACTTACTTAGTCTTCCCCTTGTCGGTATCGCGGAGAAGTATTTCAGATACCAGATGTCAGCCTTGGAAAGCCATTCTCCGAAAGAGTTACATGATTCCCTGTAGAAGCTAAGCTTTTACTTAACGCACCAGCTATTTTCAGCAAAAATGGCTGTTAAATGCCGTACTTATGCCTGACTTACCAGTCACTGAAACATTTTTACTGTGTACTGACTTCATATCGTCGACCTTGAGATGCTGATCAAGCACTTCCTTCACGACTGAGGATTTATTTTTAATTTTTCCCTGTGAATTAGTCAATTTTCACGCCATACAGATGCGTTGTCTGAATCTGTTTGCAATTGGTTCAGTCTGGAACCGCGCGACCGCTACGGTCGCTGGTTCGAATCCTACCTCGGGCATGGATGTGTGTGAAGTCGTTAGGTTAGTTAGGTTTAAGTAGTTCTAAGTTCTAGGGGACTGATGACCTCAGAAGTTAAGTCCCATAGTGCTGAAAGCCATTTTGCAATTGGTTCTCATCATATGCTGACGTTATAATGGTATTTTCCACAACAAGCCAAATAGTAATTTTCTGTAGATGTTACGGCTAAAGTCGACAGAGTGACACAAAGTAACTATGCGGTCAGGGGTTGTCAGACAATGGTACCCCATGTGACATTTTCGGACCGACTTTACAATTACCCGCCTCCATGACAGGACACACCACTCTCAATATAACCTGCCGGCCGCGGTGGTCTCGCGGTTCTATGCGCGCAGTCCGGAACCGCGCGACTGCTACGGTCACAGGTTCGAATCCTGCCTCGGTCATGGATGTGTGTGATGTTCTTAGGTTAGTTAGGTTTAAGTAGTTCTAAGTTCTAGGGGACTGATGACCACAGCTGGTAAGTCCCATAGTGCTCAGAGCCATTTTTTTTCTCAATATAACCTACACTTTGATTAATGTACCCATATAGTTCTCGAGATTTTACCCACGGGGAACCTAACTTGTCAAATAAAATGTGCACCCGACCGTGTTCGCCTCCCCCCAGTGTTAGCCACACAACTTGGCCGTATGTCTATGAAACATCTTTTACAGCACGTAAAAAAGGTACCACAGTAAATACCATCTGCGACTAATTGTTGTAGGGTGCATCACCTGCGACTAATTGTTGTAACATCGCCAACCTCAGGAGAATATATAATAATAATTTGAATAGTATATCTGCAATTCAAGCGACAGTTATCCCAAATCACAACCCCTCCCACCTACGACCTACGTTTTCACATTAATCACAGTGATGCCAACCATAAGTAATTTCACGAGGGACACAGTGCATTAGGAACACAGACATTTGTGTGTGTAAGTGCTAGTGAAGTCAAAAAAATAATGTACAATGTCATACTGTGACTAGAGGAACAAGTGGGAAGTATAAATAAGTGTTTTGGTTTCAGCAAGATTTAAGGACAATTTTCTTCGTAAAATGGTGAAATGTAAACAGATACACTCATGCTCATAAATTACGGATAATCGCAGAACGTGGTGCCACACAACGTAGCACTACACAAAACTGGCGCTAATAGCATAGGCACATAGGGAACACAAACGATACAAATCTGTAAGTCCACGGTATTGGTGATAAGTTGAGAAAACCGTCCCGAAACACATGCACTACAAAAACGCCACTGTTTTCTGGGCGTGTACCCCGACACCAATATGGGATATGATCACCATGCACACTCACACAGGCCGCGCAACGGGTTGGCATACTCTGGATTATGTGGTCGAGCAGCTGCTGGGGTACAGCCTTACATTCTTGCACCAGTGCCTGTCAGAGTTCCTAAAGTATGAAGACGACCTGATGTGTTTGATCAGCCTCCAGTTGGCCTACTATTCTACCCTTCATAACGTCATCAATATGTGTTCTTTGAGCCGTTTTCAACACCCAGTCACCATTAGCACGTCTGAAAACATCTGCACAACTTACTCGCTGCACTGTACTCTCACATGCACCAACACACCTCTGCGTATGTGGACTGCTGCCAGCGCCATCGTGCGACGACCACAGGTCAGATGCACCGCATGGTCATACCCCAAGGTGATTTAAGCCCGCAAACCGCCCACCAAGGCGTTGTTTCACCATGTATCAGCATTATCCCTAATTTATGAGCATGAGTGTAGTTTTAAAAGAGACTTGGAACCAGCGCGAAACCAGGTCATGTCCAAGTTGATCACAGCCAGCGAGGGAACTCTGTGGTCAGCAGCTTCTCAATGTTTCCATAAGGACAAACACCACTTACCGCCGATACGTGAAGTAACCTGCAGGATTATCCACTCCATTTAATACAGCCGTGAGGGTCACTGACACTTTCCAGACACTTCGATGCTGCTCACTAATCGAGCTAAACAGCAGAAATCAGCACTGAGAAGCAGTACTTGAGGATATGCAAACAGGCCCCTGATCGTCCAACAGGTGGGCGATGATGTGTCATCGCGCCTATGCTACGGCACGCCTCGCCAGTGATGCAGACGCTTCTGCGTCAGCTGCGAGGCGAAGGTAAGCGTCAAGGTGTCAGGGGCAGCTCCGCGCATGCCTCCATTCTGGTAGTGCGACGGGGGCGTATAGTCATCACTGTGTCCCCACGGGATACCAACAGACGATCACAACACTCTGAGCACGAGAGCGTGCCATAGCCTGACATCCCCGTTGCCGCCGCCGCCGGTCACACTTACCGCGGCCTGCCGGCCGAAGTGGCCGTGCGGTTAAAGGCGCTGCAGTCTGGAACCGCGAGACCCCTACGGTCGCAGGTTCGAATCCTGCCTCGGGCATGGATGTTTGTGATGTCCTTAGGTTAGTTAGGTTTAACTAGTTCTAAGTTCTAGGGGACTAATGACCTCAGCAGTTGAGTCCCATAGTGCTCAGAGCCATTTGAACCATTTTGAACTTACCGCGGCCAAAGACGTGGGAGCTAGGTAGCGCTGAGTCAGCAGCAGGACGTCACCACTGAGGGAGATGCTGTCATATTCCCCACATCGTGCACTAATGATTGCAAACAAATATTCACTTGACAATGGCAGAGGAAATCTCTGCCGGAAGCTCGTGGGCAGTTATCCACTTTACACATACTGAAACACTGGTATATTTTATTTTTAGATGTAGCTGCAAGAGCAGCTGCTTTCGTGCAGTCCTAGAATTTCTCTGTTGTTGACATCAGTTTTGTCAAATGCAGGTAACACACCGGTCATTTCGATACTACTATACTTGGTTCCGTCGTAATGATGTCGACAACGTTACGGCACTGTTACAAGTCACCCAATTATGACAAAAGCAAACGAGTTCGAAATATTCTAGCGCTTTCGCAGGAAGTCTGTAAAGTATAGTCCGTAAATCCGACGTATACTGAGGGCTAATTGGTTGCTAAACTACTAAATATGTCATAGTCTTATGAAACGTAGACGTCATGGTCCTTAAATTTCAGGGCTGCAGTAGGCCCAAAGTGTCCATTTCAGTACACGGCTACCCGATTTGAAGAATGGGCTTAATTTCATTCCGGTCAACGTACAAAGTACCGTACCGCAATTTTTTTCATTTTTTTTGTTCTTAGGCTGTAGCTGGGCTGAAGCAGCGTGATATACTAAGACATGAAGTCAGGGGCATCCTTGTAAAGGCTTACCTTTTGTAACTTTACTCTAACACGAACTCATACGAGACAATTCGATCGAAACATATTTACTTAGCTGCAAGATGTTTCATAAGTGCTTCTCAGTTATATATTAAGTCAAAATTATAAGTATAGTTAAGGAATAAACTGTCATTGTTCAAATGTGTGTGAATTCCGGCCGACCGCGGTGGCCGAGCGGTTCTAGGCGCTACAGTCTAGAACCGCGCTGCTGCTACGGTCGCAGGTTCGAATCCTGCCTCGGGCATGGATGTGTGTGATGTTCTTAGGTTAGCTAGGTTTAAGTAGTTCTGAGTTCTAGGGGAGTGATGACCTTAGAAGTTAAGTCCTATAGTGCTCAGTGCTCAGAGCAATTTTTTTTCCTTCTTGGTGTGAACTCCTAAGGGACCAAACTGCTGAGGTCCACGGTCCCTACACTTACAACTTAAGCTAACTTATGCTAAGAACAAGACACACACGCACACACATGCTCGAAGAAGGACTCGAACCTCCGGCGGGAGGGGCCGCACAATCCGTAACGTGGGGCCTCAAGCCGCGTGGCAATTCTGCGAGGCGAACTGTCACTCTTCAGCCAAGTGTGCACAGGTTCGAAATTCTCTAGCGGAGCTATATCGTTTGCTTAACTGGGCCTCTAAACTGGTGCCTTTAGTCTTCAAGGACAAATGCTCTACTGACTGAGCTCTCCAAACACGACTCACGAACCGACCTCACAGCTTCGTTTCCGCCAGTACAGCCGTGGCGGTGGATAGTGAATATTGCTTAGACAGCATAAGGAGAAGGTTCCAAATTTGATTCCTTGTCAGACACTCAGTTTTACATTGCTACTATGTAATAAACGAAGATTACAGTAGCGAGCGTATATCCTTTTGCTAAGCGGAATTTAACATATCAGGAAAAGAGGGTTACCAATTGAGTTACGGCAGAAAAATAACTTTGCAAAATGGGGAAATTTAATACCGCAGAAAAACGTCGCCAGTTATACGTTGGTCGTTCACTGTATGTTAATTCGAGTTGTGTCCCAAATGTCCACAAGGTTCGCGGCATTACTGTAACATTTACCTCCGTGACTACAGACCAGCGTCTGTTATTGCTGTTGATTTGCGAATGAGCAAACAGCTTTTGTTTACATACAGAGAACTGTGCAATCAGTATTGACGTACGATTAAAATTAGGGAAATGTTGCCGATTGATGGCATTAAATGGTGCATTCACGGTCGATGACAAACAACACACGCTATGCAATTAGCGAAGCACATTACTTCTGCGCGTAACTGCGTAGCAAGGACAATTTTCCAAAATTTGAAAATCAGTTTGACCTTTGTTGTTAATACTATTTTGAGGAACGACTACGCTCTGCCATTAAATATGCATCGAAGTGAAAAGACTTCATATTTTAAGCCGTCAAAATATATTTGAAGAAATTACATGCCTAGACCTCTGATTTACGAGGAATGCTTTATAACAGGTTTTTACAAGAAGTTAGATACCGCCTACAGAACATTCACACCTCCTGTATAAGGCACATATTTCTTAAGTGTGCAGTTACACGTCAGGAAATTGACCCGCTTACGAAAATCAGGGGCTGTGAGAGGGTGTACAGAGGACGACTAAGACTTAAACATGTGTTAACAGGAAGAAACCACTCTCAGCTATTTTCGAGAAAATCTTGTTTTAATACAGTAGGCGTCCTTATGTACTTTTTATGGTCGCTGGGACTCAACGAGTCTACAGCCGAGCGAGTCCTCACCAGCTTTCATAAGAGCTAAGTCTGTGGATCTAAATTCACTATCGGTACTTCTTTTCTTTTTCCTTCCTACGTAATTTTTACTACATATTTATTATTTTAATAATCTTTATCGCCCTAAAAATTGTAGAAAAAGCTTTTCATACTGCTCGTAGAAACATAGAGCCGGCCGGGGTGGCCGAGCGGTTCTAGGCGCTACAGTCTGGAACCGCGCGAATGCTACGGTCGCAGGTTCGAATCTTACCTCGGGCAAGGATGTGTATGATGTCGTAAGGTTAGTTAGGTTTAAGTAGTTCTAAGTTCTTGGGGACTGATGACTATAGAAGTTAAGTCCCATAGTGCTCAGAGCCATTTTGAACCAAGAAACATGGAAAATAATATGTCGATATGTAGCACATGTAATGAATATCGAATTTTTGCCTGTGCGTTGTTGTTCCAATCTGTGTAATGCTAAATAAATCTGATTTACATTCATAAAAGGTTCTCGGTCATCGCAAAATTTCGTGGGTTGCCACACACATCTGCTTTTGCAATTACGTGGAAATAAAAAAAAAGTACCCTCAGCGAGATTGTTCTCAGGAACCTCGTGCTTATGAAGCTATGCGCTGACTTGCTCTTTTATTTCTCTTTCTTTCAGTGGAATTTCCCTGGTGCCCAAAGATAGGGAGGGAGGGAAAGTGGCAAAGTGAGCAGCGGCCGCCATCAGAGGCCTTACCACCATGTCTCGTTCCCTACCCCAGGAACCAGGGAAAGCCTAGGGAACGTGTAGTAGAGGTACAAAGCACGCCACTGAGGCCATTATATTTATTTATGTTTTCTTTGACTACACCGAGCGTAGCAAAAAACCGACATTGCGAGAAGGTTGGAGCGGCCATTTGCTACACTCGGTAGGACTATCGACGCATAATTTTTCGGATAAGGACATTCCAATGGCCAGACAATAACCGACGCAAAAAGTGGAAAATGCGAGGATCAACTCCTCAGTCCAGAAACAGTCCAACTCTGGGTGGAGTTAGGAAGAGAATTAGAGAAAAATTGGCTGTATTTGGGATTGCAAACAACTGCAAAATGACATTCATTAAGGAAATGCAGGAAACCAAGGCCCTCTTTCACGCTGCCAGTAAACAAGTAATAGTTGCGTGTCCACCAATCCACTTCTCACATTTCGTTTTCGTTTGTGGGAAATAACTCGATTCAAGAAAAAGGTAAGTACAGGGAACTACGTGGTGAGGAGTCGTACAGGTAGATAAGGCCGGCATCCGTCGCACGAAGAACCAAACACCTACCACTGATTCACTAATCAGGCAATGCTCGTCTGTGTCAAGGACAAAGGCGACACACCATTGGGTTAATCCAAAACCACAAAGATCGCCGAATGACAAACCAGTGGACGTGAGAATGCTTCCCGTGAACCATAATTCGAGGACATTACGCGCGTGGCCAATATTACAGCAGGAAAATAGCTCAGTTCGAGGAAGAATATGATTAAAGTAAAAGATGGACAGTGAGACTTCCGAAAGATAAACAGAGGTTTAGATAGTGCGTGTGAAGGGCCTTCAGCAACAGGCTGCTATGGCACGTAGGAAAATGATGCCGTAGCACTATTTTACAGTTGGCGAAAAGGGACATGCACCACAGTGTCTCGTATCTTATCTTGAACAACAAGGTGTTGTAAACATACGAACCAAATGCCGCTAGTATGCGGGCAGCATGAATGGCGGAATGAGGAGTGTCTATACCATGTGTGGGATACGTGTGGCGGCAGATCATTTGCGAAATCGAGTCCTAGGCATTGGTTAGTAGCAGATGGACACAGTGGAGCTACGCTGCCTTCAGGAAGCCCGCACCTATAGCCGTAGTGCTCGATTCACGAAATTCAAAACAGCAACCAGAAGCTCCGCTGCTCGTTGTAATCCAAGCAAATGATTTCATGACCGCAGCACCGCTACGAAGAACAAGGTCGACACCGTCCCCATAAGCAGTGAAGAAAAATACGTAGCCATTGCGAGACACAACAGAGGCCGCAGATATATGGTTCAATAGCAAAAGCGTATAACAATGCAGAGAGCGGGTAACCTTGACGGACAGGACAACTCGTCAAATTGGAGGAGAGCGATGGCCATTGCACAGCACATAGACGTCGGTTCACGAAGGAGAATCATTACAACGTCGATGGCAATTGCACGATATTCCACGTTACAGAGCACCTCTTGAAGGTATTCGAGATCTACCCGATCGAACGTCTGGTGAATATTGGCCAATCGTCCAGGCAAATGAGGAGCGTGAGCAAGACCGACTATCTCTCGATAGCAACAGACGACCATGAGGATGTTGCTGGCATCTCCTGAAGAGGTTTAATCAAGGGAAATCAAGTACTTCGGCGTCCTTTAAGCAGTGTAGTCAAGAACTGCATAACGATATTCGTATCGCTGCTGAGCAACATGAAGGGACTACAGCTGCATATCTGTGAAGTATCCCTAGGTTTATGGATGGGAATGAGGAGACAGTCGAGGAAACCGTTGGGGATCTGAGCGACAGGCGACATAAGGTCCCAACAAATGTCTGTCCACATTGGCGCCAGTACAGGACAAAATATCCCATAATACTGTAGTTGGAGGCCGTCATGGCTGGGCGACTTGTTCGTTGCACCCAAATGGGTTGCATCATGGACTTCATCCTTCCTGATATCGCCAACGAGATCCATCGTTGCATCGCAAGAAACTTAGCTGGAGTCGGGAGACCACTGTAGTGTTGGCAGCTTGGTGACTTTGTGCAGAGTACAGAGTAACGTACTGTGCATGGAGGGCAGAGGGCAGACCATGTTGGGCATCGGTGCACCATTAATCGAAGTCATCTGACAGTGGGGCCATTCCATTATCACATAGACGGACGCTCCTGTGCTAATCCGTCGTGTGCGCATGCCCTGACCACATCTCCTTCAAGGTGACATCGTAAGAGGGCAGCGAGCTGTCTCTTAGCAAGTTTTACCATCACCTCATACTCTGGCGAATACGGAATCATAGTACATTCCCAAAGACGGTAGAAGTAGAAATTCTGGGTCCAGCGCCACAGCAAAGTGACCTACCATCGGCAGCCAATCAAAGCCTTACAGAGTGCAGACTTACCGCAGAGGACGCGCCACGACAGGGCAGACCGATATGTATTGCAGCAAGATGACAGGCTGTCTGCAAGGCAGTAATGTCAAGTAAGATGGATCGTGTTCAGTTTCAATGGCCACTAGCTGTGCAGCTTTGTTTTCAGAGATGGACGGCACGGATATAGGCGGAATGAAATAATGGCTGGTGAAGATGACAAGCCGTGGAGGATCATCATAAAAATACTCCCAAGAGTCCACAAGATTGACGTGCTAAATAAACGTAGCCTGCATTGTGCACAGAGAGTGAAGAGGGCAGTTGTTCTTCGGGCATCTGAGTGCAGCAAACGTCGCCCCCATCATCAAGACATCCTCTCAAACCAACAAGAGAAGCCGGACCTCCTCCGGAAATAAAGTGGAACATTTGCAGTGGCGAACCAACCCAGATGGGATATGCACAATGATGAGCCTTTCAACACCAAATATAAGAGCCACAACTGTGACATCAAGGATATATGCAACTGAAACAGTGAAAATACCATCAGGTAACAGGATAGCCACCATACTATCAATAGGCGAGGCGTGGGAGGTGTACCATATATGCACCGTAAAGCAACGTAGACCATAATAAGTTCCCACATGCGTCTCCTGAAGCAGGACAACGTCAATGAGCGCAGCGTACAGCATTCCATGGAGTAATGGCACTCCATGGCGAGTGCGAATTGTAATGAATCTCACTGTGGTAACGCGATGTTTTTGAAAAGCTGCCATCACAGGGGGCAGGTATTCAAACAAGGATGAAGCACGCTGAGATACCTGTTACGCCCTTATGGAAGAGCATGTCAGTGTGAAGGGGAGGGGGCAAACCACTCCAGGGGGATTTCATCGCCCTCGAGAACGTCCATCCTCACCATCGACGTCGTCTACCCAAGAGACAGACGTCCCACTGCGCTGGATCGGAGGGACACTATTTAAGTTGCACCCACAATCAGGTACAATCAGACACATCATTGCATTTATTCGAAGGTTCGTGTCCATAGGTGGATGTTGACAGGACATGGTTTTAAGAGAGATACATGTCGTCCAGTCTAGTGCGTTGGAGGACACGTGTGTCATCAGTTGGAGGGTCGTCATCCTGCGCACGTATCCGATGGAGGTAGTCATCAGAAGCGGTATGGCGAACTCTCTTCCGTTTCCTTGGTGACCGTTCTTTCCTAACATGCATCTCTGAGTCGAAAAAATGAAAAATAAAAAAAAAAAAACGGATGCCTGAACAGGTCCGTGATCAACAACCATGGAGTCCAAGAGAACTCGGGTCTGCTGGTGGTGGGTCCGTTGGTAATGCCTCCGTTGGCAGTGTAGGAAAGGCTAAACGTCCACATCGTCTTCTAGAGGAGTCGACGCTGGTGCCAATTAGGATTGAGGACAGCAGGCAACACCCTGCATACGCGTAAGTCAGAGGTAAAACAGTGGGCACTGCAGGGAGAGAGATGTCCCTGACCAGAGTCTGGACCAGTCTATTTAGAACAAACATGGTGACATATTGAACAAGTGTGGTGTTGGCCATCATACAATCATGATAGAACTCCTGCCGGCAATAACCCAGTAAGAAGGTACATATTTCCTCTTCAGTTTTTAATCTGACTGACACCGTTGAGGACACAGTAGGTTTCGAAAATCTTCCACGTTTTAACAATGTGGCTGACGATGCTGCGTAAGATTTAGTGGGTGGCACCACAACGTCCGATGGCAACTCAAATGGTAGTTCGAAAACCCTCAACCTTCAAAGATAAAACCAGCGCGATCTACTATGACAGCCCTCGCATCGCCGTCACAGTATCGGAACTTGAGATCGTCAGCATGGTGTAGCACAAAGTCGGTACACTGCTCTCCATTCGCCATATTTATGAACACAGTCGTACTATGGATCGAAAAATGAATTCCAAGAACGTCTTGCAGTGGGAGACGCATTTCGTCATATATAAACCTTTCTACTTCATTCATTTTTGGTTGTTCATGATCCAAAGGAAAACATTTGATCGTGGCTTGGTGTTAGGAAAACACCTCGACGGCCAGTGAATTCGAACATGAAGACGCGGGAGTTACCAAACGAGCACTCGCTCGCAAGCAGCATAACAGGGGAGACGCAAACAAGGCGTACTTGCTTCACCACTGCCGAAGGAATACTGTTTACTGCGGACTTCCTGAATGGTAGCCACTATACAAAGCTTACAGTCAGGCCATCGATTTTCAAACGCGATTGTCCTGCAAACGAATGAGATTTCCATCTTCCTATTTGAAGTATGGAAGAAATCAGTGAGAGGAAGTTCGTGCGGTCCCATTGTGGACCATTTCTCTGAGGATAATTTCAAACCTATGCTGTCGACCCACTCGTACAACCTTCGTATCGTTGGTTGCAGCTGATAACTGTTCTTTGCTAGAGTAAAGGAAGAGCGTAATGTGGCAAAGTCCTCCACAAGCGACGTACATCGAACAGGAGACTTAAACATGGCGGTAATACGTCTGATGGCAATAATAAACAGAGCCTTACCGCTTTCTAGAATCACTCGGAAAGAGCATCACTTACCAGAAATCGAAATTATGGCTCGGAATAGAAGGACCGCTGGAATATAGACAGTCTCCTCGAATAAGCCGTGTGAGAAGTTGTACCAAGATTTGATGCTTCCAACCATTGTCCCAGATCCTCTCAAGATAAAGTAGATACAAAGAACATGGTGTTTGGGTAGATAATTGTATTTCCGCCTCGAGCAAGTGGAGCTTGTCAAGGATTGAACGTTACCTCCGAAACCCATAACTAAGCACGACACGTGATTCTAGGACGCAAGTGAGGCGGCTTTTTACCATGCGGTCAAGTGTGTTTCCAGCGAAGCTAGTAAACGACCCTCTACAGTAATTAGTAACGGTGTGTGGTCCTTCCCTGGCTTCAGAAGGAGGAGGTAATTCATGTCGTTCCACGAGTTCAAAAATGGTTCAAATGGCTCTGAGCACTATGGGACTTAACATCTGTGGTCATCAGTCCCCTAGAACTTAGAACTACTTAAACCTAACTAACCTAAGGACATCACACACATCCATGCCAGAGGCAGGATTCGAACATGCCACCGTAGCAGTCGCGCGGTTCCGATGAGTTCCACGAGTCCCCAGTCATGTTTGAGGCACTGCAATATGCTGTACAGGAGACGATCCTTACCTGGTGCAGTCCCTTGACCTGACACAATACACATTCAAGCTCCAACGTAGAAAACTGGCACTCTAGTCCTCAGTGCCGTTTGAAGGGAAGTTCCAGCCACTCCTCTCCACTAATGCCCGATAGCGAGGGATTGAGGGATCCAGGTTTTCAGAGGCAGTGACTGAACTGGAGTATTCTGTATTGTCTGCCAGATGACCCCATGTGTAAATTGAAGACATCCTGCCTCAGTACAGTTATAGGTGATCTGACACATTTGTCAGATATCCTCTGAATGGCTTTCCTTACCTTTGGAGAAATATTCTAGACACACTTGCCAAGACATCTTCTTGCTCTGTTCTTTTGCCCTCGCTATCTGAAAGCCTGTGAGGTTCGTACCAGATGGCTGGTGGCGAGCTGTCGCAGGCCATGCGTCAGCTTCAACTACAGAGCGACAATTATCGTTCTCTCATGGGTCCCTCAACTTCTGAAGTCGGCCCGATTACTTTGGGAAAGATGCGTGAGCAGCACGGTGGCTGACGCTAGTGATGTGTTCGATTCAGTTCTGGTCACTATTGCTATGTTAAAAAGCAACTAAAAACAAAAAGAAGTGTTACTGTGGTTTGAGGATCACGAACATGAACTCATGATGATGTCTTCTTCACGCATTCGGGAGGACGACGGTTCAATCCCGCGTCCGGCCTTCCTGATTTACGTTTTCCGTGATATCCCTACATCGCTCAAGGCAAATGCCGAGATGGTTCCTTTGAAAGGGCACAGCCGACTTCCTTCCCCGTCCTTCCCTAATCCGATGAGACCGATGACCTCGCTGTCTGGTCTTCTCCCCCTAACAACCCAACTCTTCTTCACGAATTTGCCTGTTCTGAACATGGAATAACAGGTGGTGGACACTTTCTTCCGTCAGTTCTACATGCACAAACGACCGGTTCTCAGTATACGGAAATTGTGTGAAATGGTCATATTCTCCAAGTAATTTTTGTACTCATGCAACGCTTAATAGATGCTGCCTTGCGTTCTAAATGTGACCAAAAGGCAATTAAGGGGAGAATGTATGTGAAATTCGTTGAAATTTTACATATTCTGCTTTCTACTCTGTGATGTACTTTGGACTTTCCTCAACATTTTGGTATATAAGACATTAAAATCAGACAATTGTGAGACCTTCAAATAATATTTTAAATGTTGACGTGTGACTGTCAAATTTCGTGGCTGTGCATATACTGCCACAGTTGAGCAGTCATACGTTGGAAACTGCACAATCTGGAAGACTGTGAATTCTTTGTTTTGTGCCTACAGCTACATCTCAGAAGCAGACATTAGGAATAAAGAAATCAGTCCTTGCTTCTGATACTAGTTCTCGTTGAAAGTAGTGTGATTATCGGCTAATTATGTAGTAAGCTATCTTCTATTGCTTTTTATACGTAAATAAAGTGACTAAGTGTAAACGTAACTTCAATAAACGCCAATTTGCGGGTAATAGATATGTGTGACCTGCATTTTCTTCTGGAGTACTTGAAAACATATGTGTTAACTGTGAAACAAACCACGATAATGTTTCTGAAGAGACCACGCCCCCTAGTGCTGTAGAAAGGAAAGTAATTTAGAAACGCTGACAGTGCTAAAAGTAATGATATTATGAACAACGTCATTATTGATTGCAAATCCTTGCACAAGTTCCTTCTGATGCCGTCTCTTGCTGTCTTTGAGGTGGTGAAGTCAAACTTTATGAGGATATTGGAGCTAGATTAGGTGTTGTGTCTCAATTAATTATTTAGTGTCAGAAGCGCATAATCGAAGAAACATTTCATACTTCATCAAAGTGTTCAGGTAATGAATTGTATGAAATTAATGTGAGACTGTTCTATGGCCTTAGATGCATTGGTAAAGGTGTAAGGTCTGGTAATGTTCTCTGCACTGTGTTGAATGTGCCACAACCACCTTCTAGGTATACGAAATATGTAACAGCAATTGAGTACTCTGTAAATGCTGTGGCTGAAGATTGAATGGGTACTGCTACATCAGACGCTGTTGAACAAAATGAGGGTGACACAGATGTCAGCATTGCGGTGGATGAAACCTGTCAAAAGAGTGGCTTTAGTTCTTAAAATGGTTGTACATCTGCAATACGTATTGACACTGAAAAAGTTTTGGATTTTGAAGTTCTCAGTAAGTACTGCAAAACTTGTACAGTAAACCAGAAGAACAGATTACTTCATAAGCAGCAGTGTATAAAAAATTATGATGGCACAAGTGGAGGAATGGAGGTAAATGGACCAGTTAACATTTCCCAGCGTTCGCAAAAGGAGAGAGGTGAATTACTTAAGTGATGGAGACAGCAAGTATTTCATTGCAGTACAAAACAGTAAGCCATATACTGTTCCTATACAAAAACTTGAGCGTGTAGGACATGTCGAGAAAAGGATGGGAACACATCTGCATAACCTAAAGACCAAGCTTGGTAACACAAATCTGTTTTATGGCAAGACAATATAATGTGCAGGAAGACTAATGGGCAAAGTAATTGATGAATTACAGGAATATTATGGGAAATCCATTGGAGATAACTGTGACCATTTAGAGCATATAAAATAAGATGTGTGGAGTACTTTCTTTCATCGAATATCAACCTATGAAGAGCCATGTAATGCTTTGTATCCATTTCCACCAAACACTAGGAGTAAACATAATCATGCTGAATTTTCTGGCCCCCTGCATGAATTTACATACAAACATTATCTTTCTTTGACAGTAATTGAGGCAATCGAACCTATTTACAGAGATTTGGCTAATCCTGAGCTGCTAAAGAAGTGTTTACATGGGAAGACATGGGAAGACCAAGAATGTGAATGAGTCCTTCAATAATGTTGTGTGGTGCTGTATGCCCAAAAAATGTATTTGTTGGCCTTATGACTCTAAAGTTAGCTGTGTCTTATGCTGTAATAGCTTTCAATGGTGGTAAATATGAAAGACTTAAGATTATGGAGAAGTTAGGGATAAGATTTGGACAAAACACAGCTAAAGGAATGCGGGAACTGCATGAGCTTCGTGTAAGTGAAGCAGATTTAGCTGCTCAGCAAATGACAAAACAAGCAAGAAAGAAAAAGAGGAGGCAAGCAATGGGCTTTTGTGACACTAAAGGAGACAGACTATGGTCCAGGACAATTCTAGTCCATAAAAGATCCAGAAATGTAAGTCTGTCTAAGAACTTGTAATAAAAAAGTTTTAAATCTCAATATCTCTGAACTACATTTTTTGCAATAAATGACCCATTTTCCCATTTTCTGAAAAAGTTGTGATAGTAAAGACACGAAATTTTCACAGTGTGCCAGGTGTGAGATTCAACACATATGGAACTAGAATAATTAAAATATCCTGAGTTGTTTTACTTTTATGTTCATTTACTTGCAAAATTCTGTCAAAATATAGAGTGTTTCGAAACAAGCTAACATGCCCCACATCATAATTATAGTATTAATTCTCGTTCAGTGTATCTACAAAACTACATTCAATAATTATTGAAAATTGTTAGTTGGTGTCTTAAAAATTTTCCAGGCTAATGGGTCACAAAATTCGATAATTTCACATTGGCGGCATGAGGCATGCAATGTCCCCTTAAGAAACTAACCATAATCATTTAACTCATGTAATTTACACTTCGGAATATCTTAATTAGCCAAGCATTATTTCTATTTTACGTAGCCGGTCAGTTCGATGTTTAGAAGGGCAATATTCAAATTTATATAACTTTTCACACATACAGCAGTGACATGTGGAAAGATAAGTCAACTTGATGGATTAGGGTATTGGAGGAATGAATAAAACGATGCAAAATGTTCTAAGAATCGAGCATCTCAGTGTGCAGGAACGTTAGGAATTAGCAGGAGGCAAAATACTGACCGCTAAAGATGCTTCGAGATAAAGCGAAACGTGTATGAAGAACAAATACTTTTTTACCGTAGCAAAAGGTGGTATATAACATATATTGCATGTATGAAACTGAATGTAGAAAAGAAGGAGGCCTGAAAAGAAAACAACGGAACATGTAAAAGATTTTTTTGATGACAAATTTAATGTTGTGAACATTCGTATAGCACACCGCCTCAAGTACTGTCACTTTCACCTGAAAAACGTCTGATTCTTGTGCAAAACACTGTTGTAGCCAGGCTCTAGTTTGGTGTGAGCAACACAGATCCAATGAAACGCTTTGTCAGCGCAGACAGGGTGGACATGTGTGCGTGCCTGGCGCAGCAGTAATTCGCCGGTACGTGGCTGCTTCGCGTTGCTTCCTGTGCAGTGTAGTGTTAACTTTAGCCGCGCCGGAAACCCTTGTGTTCTCGCCGCCCTCCCCCCGCCCTCCCCCCCAACCCCCACTTTCCCCCAATGTTCCCACCAGGTCCCATACCCCTTCACGTCGCGCTGTTTCACAGAACAGAGCGAGTGGGTCGTACAAATACAGCAGGATGGTGTCTGCAAACATGCGGCCTTATTCTGGTATAGGAATTTTCTATACAAAAATTTAATACCATAGCATCTTTTCTTGAAATTTATCAGTCTCTGCAACGGATGGCAGTCTCTATCAAAGATGTATTAGTGACAGTACCGTGTATTATTATTGGTCCTAGCATTACCAAGGTAATTTTTGTTACATGTAATATCTACGCGAAGGCCTCAGAGGCTCAGAAAGATAGTGACAATTTAATTTATCATAAGGCAAGTTTGTTTACTTCTGATAGCGCTAAGAGCACTTGCAACTGCTTAGACATTATTTTTGTAAGCTGTATAGTAAAAAAAGTAAAATACAATAGGAAGAAATCAACTAATCATGAATTTGCCGGCCGGGGCGGCTCTAGGCGCTACACTCTGGACCCGCGAGACCACTACGGTCGCAGGTTCGAATCCTCCCTCTGGCATGGGTGTGTGTGATTTCCTTAGGTTAGTTAGGTTTAAATCGTTCTAAGTTCTAGGGGACTGATGACCTCAGAAGTTAAGTCCCATAGTGCTCAGAGCCATTTTTTGTGTGTAACGATTTTTATACTAACGTTGATATTTGTGTTCTCTCATAAAGAAAAACAGCTATATAATTTCAGTCCATTACCTGAAGCAAACGGATTTTACCGTCTTATTCTGGAGCTCATTTTTCACACAACACAGTCTACTTACTGTGTATTTCACAGATATGTTTGCGGCACTGACACGCATGTAACAGTTGATTTTCCCAACTTGTTGTACCTGATGTTCTTAGACAGATCTTGGCAGCATAAGTGGCAGCGCTCCCGTGTTCCTAGCTCTGCTGGGGATGGTGACGGTTCCATAGTGCAGATAAACTTCAGTTGTGCAATGCTTTCCACAGCCACTGTTACTCGCTTCCAAAGCCCATACAAAATTCTGGCCCATTTATGTACTTAAGGCGTTATTAGTTCAATATCTAAGTTAGTGAGAAAAGCTCTTCCCGATTTAGTATATTCTTTTACCAATCCGGAGAAGGAAGACAGAATAAGCATTTATTGAATATGCATGTAGTGCTATTATAACACTCAGCTCGTAGAAGAGGGACATATGCCATTTTCTCGTTCTTCCTGTCGTGGCGCAACGCCTTGCCGTTTGCTCTATGGTGAAAACGCTACCCTTTGTAGAATTATAAAAATATTTGTGTTAGTTTTGCATGAATTATACTTCAAAAGCATCAGTAGCAGTAACTTTGATTTTCTCACGGACTAGAGGTGATGCAGCAGTAACTTGTGATCTCTGTGTCTGAGTGATGGTATATGCAAAGATGGATGAGCGTACACTTCAGCCAGTTGTAGTCATCAGCTCTTCAGGTATGTGTCGTCGATTCGACCACAGGATGCCAACAGGTGTGAGGTGAAAACCATTGCATAGAACCTCAGCAAGCATGACCAAAGTGTAGTACTGATACGTAGTAACACTGCGGCCTGATTTCTCAGTCGGTTTTATTAGTCTCTTTCCAGTATCCAATGGAATTTCCTTATAGAGGGCCCATGATAATCACATATCTAGTGTCAGAATGAAACAGCATCCTAATTAGAATGCCATATTTTTAGTTTAAAAAGACTTTGATTGTGCAGCGACCATGGAACAAAGACAACAACTCTTCCACTGTGGTGTCTAGACTTGGAATGAAATACAATGGAAATGAAGAATTCAAGCTTTCAGAAATTTCCCTCATTGGAGAAAGTTTGTCAATGCACTTGGCGGTCCTGCAGCATAGACCACAAGTCTTGGAAAGTTATCTTATTAACATAAATCTTGGAAACTTATCTTATTGTCATATATCTTGGGCAGGTATCTTATTGTCATCTGAACCCGTGATTAGTGAGAGCATTATATAGCAAAGTAATCCATCTTCAACTGAGCACTAAGTATCCAGTACAGGGGCTTCTTCATTTGAGTGTAGTTTCATTGGATTCATTCTATGTGGTGTAAAAAAGAGCTCTGTTGCCTCTTCCAGACAGTTAATTTTTGCTTGTTTTCTTAGGCACGTCCTTTTCCGCATTAAATTTTGTACAGGACGACGATATTCTCCAGATGGCTCATTAACATACTTGTGTCAACTTCTGGCTGTGAATTCATCACAGATGATATCACTAAGTATCTTGTGGGTTGGGCTAAACCTCAACTTCATTCTCAGACAGTGAATCACTTCCAGTTTCTTCTACATCGTCATCCACTTCACTTCCGTCTGAATCTGTTCGTTCAAAACTTCTTCTACCACTCTTTCAATAGAACTATGACGCAAATGTTGTCTAAACATGTTACTTATTGAACAACAGTATAAACAATGCAAATAAATACGGTCTACTTCATAAAAATATGTTTCAAGACAACCATGCAAAAGGTCGTTAAATTTCAAATATTTAAAACTATGGTCTCAGTCACCCGAAATCTCTACTTGTGTTATGTACTCAGAGGGCGCATCTGAGGCCCATGGAGAAAAATATCTGATTCATTAATTTTAATTACCAAATTCTATAACTAGTCATATGCGACTGCAGTAATGAACAATTTGCTTTGATTTGAGGTTCATATGCCAAAGGACGTGCATACAGTACATACTGGGGTTGGACTTCTATAGTGACAAGTATTAATTTACAGCTCATACAAAACAGATATGTGTTTCAAAGTTATACTGACCTTCAAGAAAGTCACCAGCATTGCGTATTACCTGTTGCCAGCGATGTGCTAGTTGTAGGATACTCTTGACAGTGCCAGTTGGTGTTGACAGTTAGAGCGGCGCAGTCTATTGCCCGACATATATGTAGCAGTACTGAAGAAAATGTCTTGAAATGTTTCCTTCAGTTTAGAAATCGACTTGAACTTATGAGGGCTTAAGTTAGGGGAGAGCAGTAGGCGGTGTAGCACTTTCCCGCCCCATCAGTCAAACAGATCAGTAGCAGCTGGCACTGTACGTGCCTGAGCATAGTCGTGCAAAATGATGGTCACGTCCTGCAGAAACTGTTATCACTTCTGTCTCTATGCTCGTCGTAAGTTGCGTTCCAAAAATGAACAGCATAGAGTCAGAAGTGATGACAGTTTCTGCAGGACTTGACCATCATTTTGCAAGACTATGCTCAGGCACGTACAGTGCAAGCTGCTACTGATTTGTTTGACTGATTGGGCTGCTAAGTGCTATACCACATAAAGCACTCCACTGACTTGAGCCCTCGTGAGTTGAACTCGATTTCTAAACTGAAGGAAACACTTCACTTCATTCGATTCAGAACTGCCACAAATTCGTCATGCAGTAGACCGCGCCGCTCTGAGTGTCAACACCAATTGACACTGCTAAGAGTATCCTCCCCCCCCATGAACCATGGACCTTGCCGTTGGTGGGGAGGCTTGCGTGCCTCAGCGATACAGATAGCCGTACCGTAGGTGCAACCGCAACGGAGGGGTATCTGTTGAGAGGCCAGACAAACGTGTGGTTCCTGAAGAGGGGCAGCAGCCTTTTCAGTAGTTGCAGGGGCAACAGTCTCGATGATTGACTGATCTTGCCTTGTAACAATAATCAAAACGGCCTTGATGTGCTGCTACTGCGAACAGTTGAAAGCAAGGGGAAACTACGGCCGTAATTTTTCCCGAGGGCATGCAGCTTTACTGTATGATTAAATGTTGATGGCGTCCTCTTGGGCAAAATATTCCAGAGGTAAAATAGTCCCCCATTCTGATCTCCGGGCGGGGACTACTCAAGAGGATGTCGTTATCAGGAGAAAGAAAACTGGCGTTCTACGGATCGGAGCGTGGAATGTCAGATCCCTTAATCGGGCAGGTAGGTTAGAAAATTTAAAAAGGGAAATGGATAGGTTAAGGTTAGATATAGTGGGAATTAGTGAAGTTCGGTGGCAGAAGGAACAAGACTTCTGATCAGGTGACTACAGGGTTATAAACACATAATCAAATAGGGGTAATGCGGGAGTAGGTTTAATAATGAATAGGAAAATAAGAATGCGGGTAAGCTACTACAAACAGCATAGTGAACGCATTATTGTGGCCAAGATAGACACGAAGCCCACACCTACTACAGTAGTACAAGTTTATATGCCAACTAGCTCTGCAGATGACGAATAAATGTAAGAAATGTATGATGAAATAGAAGAAATTATTCAGATAGTGAAGGGAGACGAAAATTTAATAGTCATGGGTGACTGGAATTCGAGTGTAGGAAAAGGGAGAGAAGGAAACGTAGTAGGTGGATATGGATTGGGGCTAAGAAATGAAAGAGGAAGCTGCCTGGTAGAATTTTGCACAGAGCACAACTTAATCATAGCTAACACTTGGTTTAAGAATCATGAAAGAAGGTTGTATACACGGGAGAACCCTGGAGATACTAAGAGGTATCAGATAGATTATATAATGGTAAGACAGAGATTTAGGAACCAGGTTTTAAATTGTAAGACATTTCCAGGGGCAGATGTGGACTCTGACCACAATCTATTGGTTATGACCTGTAGATTAAAACTGAAGAAACTGCAAAAAGGTGGGAATTTAAGGAGATGGGACCTGGATAAACAGAAAGAACCAGAGGTTGTACAGAGTTTCAGGGAGAGCATAAGGGAACAATTGACAGGAATGGGGGAAAGAAATACAGTAGAAGAAGAATGGGTAGCTATGAGGGATGAAGTAGTGAAGGCAGCAGAGGATCAAGTAGGTAAAAGACGAGGGCTAGTAGAAATCCTTGGGTAACAGAAGAAATATTGAATTTAATTGATGAAAGGGGAAAGTATAAAAATGCAATAAATGAAGCAGGCAAAAAGGAATACAAACGTCTCAAAAATGAGATCGACAGGAAGTGCAAAATGGCTAAGCAGGGATGACTAGAGGACAAATGTAAGGATGTAGAGGCTTATCTCACTAGGGGTCAGATAGATACTGCCTACAGGAAAGTTAAAGAGACATTTGGAGATAGGAGAACCACTTCTATGAACATCAAGAGCTCAGATGGATATCCAGTTCTAAGCAAAGAAGGGAAAGCAGAAAGCTGGAAGGAGTATATAGAGGGTCTGTACAAGGGCGATGTACTTGAGGACAATATTATGGAAATGGAAGAGGATGTAGATGAAGATGAAATGGGAGATACCACACTGCGTGAAGAGTTTGACAGTGCACTGAAAGTCCTGAGTCGAAACAAGGCCCCCGGAGTAGACAAGATTCCATTGGAACTACTGACGGCCTTTGGAATGCCAATCCTGACAAAACTGTACCATCTGGTGGGCAAGATGTATGAAACAGGCGAAATACCCTCAGACTTCAAGAAGAATATAATAATTCCAATACCAAAGAAAGCAGGTGTTGACAGATGTGAAAATTACCGAACAATCAGTTTAATAAGCCACAGCTGCAAAATACTGACACGAATTCTTTATAGACGATTGGAAAACTAGTAGAAGCCGACCTCGGGGAAGATCAGTTTGGATTCCGTAGAAGTACTGGATGACGTGTGGCAATACTGACCCTGCGACTTATCTTAGAAGAAAGATTAAGGAAAGGCAAACCTACGTTTCTAGCATTTGTAGACTTAGAGAAAGCTTTTGACAATGTTGACTGGAATAGTCTCTTTCATATTCTAAAGGTGGCAGGGGTAAAATACAGGGAGCGAAAGGCTATATACAATTTGTACAGGAACCAGATGGCAGTTAAAATAATCGAGGGACATGAAAGGGAAGCAGTGGTTGGGAAGGGAGTAAGACAGGGTTGTAGCCTCTCCCCGATGTTATTCAATCTGTATATTGAGCAAGCAGTAAAGGAAACAAAAGAAAAATTCGGAGTAGGTACTAAAATCCATGGAGAAGAAATAAAAACTTTGAGGTTCGCCGATGACATTGTAATTCTGTCAGAGACAGCAAAGGACTTGGAAGAGCAGTTGAATGGAATGGACAGCGTCTTGAGAGGAGTATATAAGATGAACATCAACAAAAGCAAAACGAGGATAATGGAAAGTAGTCGAATTAAGTCGGGTGATGCTGGGGGAATTAGATTAGGAAATGAGACACTTAAAGTAGTAAAGAAGTTTTGCTATTTGGGGAGCAAAATAACTGATGATGGTCGAAGTAGAGAGGATATAAAATGTAGACTGGCAATGGCAAGGAAAGCGTTTCTGAAGAAGAGAAATTTGTTAATATTGAGTATAGATTTACGTGTCAGGAAGACTTTTCTGAAAGTATTTGTATGGAGTGTAGCCATGTATGGAAGTGAAACATGGACGATAAATAGTTTAGACAAGAAGAGAATAGAAGCTTTCGAAATTTGGTGCTACAGAAGAATGCTGAAGATTAGATGGGTAGATCACATAACTAATGAGGAAGTATTGAATAGGATTGGGGAGAAGAGAAGTTTGTGGCACAACTTGACCAGAAGAAGGGATCGGTTGGTAGGACATGTTCTGAGGCATCAAGGGATCACCAATTTAGTATTGGAGGACAGCATGGAGGGTAAAAATCGTAGAGGGAGACCAAGAGATGAATACACTAAGCAGATTCAGAAGGCGGTAGGTTGCAGTAGGTACTGGGAGACGAAGATGCTTGCACAGGATAGAGTAGCATGGAGAGCTGCATCAAACCAGTCTCAGGACTCAAGACCACAACAACAAGAGTATCCTACGACTTCTTCATCACAGGTAACGGGTTATACACAATGCTGGAGACTACTTTCAATGTTAGCAAATCTTTGAAACACGGATCTGTTTTGTACGAGCTGTAATTAAATAGTTCCCGCTATTAAAGTTCCAACCCTCGTAAATGTTGAGTCAATTTAGCTTCGAAGCGTCCCCTACCCGCTTGTTAATGCTAGGATCAAGATGACCTGTTTTACGTCGTGTTGTAGATGTATTAAACGTATTCTTATGCAATTCGTTTAGGCTTTCGGACTGCTGTTTTGTATTATAAAGTAAGAAACTTAAGTTTCTTTTACCCAAAACCTTCCATACTCCGCATTTACAAATTTTAAAATGATCTGTGAATATATCACAAATCCATTTATTTCTTACACCTTCGTATGTCACATACATACCCTTTAGCTGAAGAGCAGGTTTATAGTACAACTGATACCCACAACTCTCTCCCATATGCAGAGAGTGTTAGGAAATAATGGTGAAGAAAAAGAACGTGTTCAATGCGTTCGTTTGATGAGACTAGTATGACAGAGCTCTGTAGATATGCATTGGTCTCCTCTACTATTCTAACGCAACAGACGTAGTCGCATTAGTAAATGAATTATTCCTGTATGTCTGAGGACGTGTCCTACCTATCTATTCCACTCGCATTTATGTGGATATAGCTGTCCTAGGAGAAATGCTTCCCTTTAACGTGTTAGGTATTATCAGTGGTCTACAAAGAAATAGAAGACATCTCATTTCTCTAACATGCATCATGTTGTTAATGAATAGTTTTTCCTGACTGGTTATCACAATATTTACAATAACAGTAGTGTGATTTACCATCTACTTTTATGTCTCCAAGGTGTTATAATGTCAATGAAGTTGATCGGTATTTAGTTTGTAATGGTAATTTGAAAACTGGTATGACTATCGTCGGTTGGGGAGTGCTTTTTCGGTCACAGAACATATTTTAATTGATTCTGGTCATTATTGACAGTCTGCATCAGTGTCACATATTGTTCTGAGAGAGGGAGTTACCGTTTTCTTCTGTTATTGTGAAATAAGATTGCAATGATATTTCGTATCCCAGTATGTAAATTCCCTCATGGATGGCTTTATATATTCGTTGCACCTGCTAGCAAAATTTCTTCGAGTCATTCCAATTACACTTTAATACGGAAGTTCTTGGACTGATGTACTTACATTTCATTTCGAATGTTTATCCCGCACTTTTTTAAATTGTACTGCTCGTTACTCGATCTGCCTGTGTAATCTTCAACATTCTTTTATAACACCACATTTCTAGAGTTTCTACTCTTCTACCCTTTGAGCCACGTAGTGCCCATGATTTACTTCGAAATACCATCAAGAGATACTTCCAAACGCTTCACTTTATTTTATTTACTTAGCTGATATTGTTACAGAGATAGTGGTCGTAGCGGTATGGGGAGAGCATCAGACTCCGCCCACCGTAGTCCCGGCTTCAGGCCCAGGTAAGAGCGGGGGAAACTGCTTGCTCCTCTCTCTCCAATAGGTCCACTCATTCTGCTTTGAGACATAGTACCCGAGATCTTCCCTGGGGCTAGAAGGTTGCGGTGGTGAAGGGTTTGCCACTCTCCCACTCGCAGTGCCGGGACGAACGAGTAGTTGCACTCTCCCTGTTGTCTGGCCACAAGCCTTTCAAGGGTCGGGAGCCAGAGTCTTTCAGCTCCAAAGACCTTACTTTACCTCTTACTTATAAGGATATAGTCGATACAGTTAATAAGACGAAAAGAACTAGTATTACACGACCCCGAAATCAACAAACAGTCGAAAATAGCACCTGAGTTCGTTGTCACATGAATATAACTGATTCTTACGCTCTAACACACGTTAACTGCCTGCTACAGATCTTTTTATCATTGTGACCTACATTAAATCAGCTTGCACCGGTTACAGTACTGGATAAATACTGATAGGTTATCAGGTTCTCATGTTAGTATTCTGCACAGTATCAGACCTTCGGAATGCACGGACCATGTCCCAGCTCTCAAAGCGCCACTGATTCTTAATGGATGCAGGGAGAAAGCTGGGCGAAATCGAAGCACATATAAAAAATTAAGAATAAAACGCATATTCCGAAATTAGTGCACAACAATGTAATATTAAATGAGGGCAGCCTCCGCTGAGATTCACAGAACGACATATGGAGATGGACTGTACAAGTTTAACTCGAAAATAGTCCGGAAAGGGTTATTGAACCATGAAATATTGGTTTTGGCAACAAAAGCAGAGGGGGGTGGGAGGGAGGTGGAGAGTGGCACACTTTGGTGACATTATCGCATGGTTGGCAAACTGCACTCACGTAGTACCGCTAAATTCTCGCTATCGCCTAACGACCGAAACGGCGATCGCATCCGAGCATCATTTATTACTGTGTTATGCTTGAAGTAACGAACCGTTAAACTTCGCAGCAACATGGCAGAGCGTACCTATAGACAAAATGGCAAATGGTGGAACCTTCAAAAAGACGTATCAGAATGTCTCGGAGCAGCAATACGAAGGAGATTTGTTAGCCGGTAACCGGTCGGCACAGCACCCTAGAGTGCATGTGGCTGGAAAACATATTTCTGGTGCCAACTTGCAGGATGGTCAAGCAGTTAGCCTTCGGCTGCTTTGCCACAGATCTTTTTCCCCAGTGGTTTCCTTAACTTGGCACAGCCTTGCCCGTTTTCTATATTTGTGCACTCCTCAATATCAAGGAGACCCTCTGTTTAAAATAGAATCTTTTTACCGGCTGCCGCCAATTGAAAATGACGTCAGCCTAAATATGCTTTCAGATTACGGTTAGTCCATCCTTCTATTGGCCCATTAAGTCTTAATCTACGTGATTTTACAAAGGATAATGCAATTTTTTCAGAGGAAGGAATGACAGAAACATCGTTAAATGGCTTTCTGCGGACTCAAGAGCTCTTGAGAACGCAAGTTGTAGCGTGCTACGAACCATTCAGTGAATGCCACATGCTGTGACGAGCAAGTGGGTGACATGCAATGTCATGAGTCAGTAGAATATTTATGGAGATTGTAACTAATTTTTCCCATATCGTCAGTAAATCATAAAAGTCGTCGAATTTTCTGGAAATTTCGTGAATCTTCGGAAATTTTTTGGTTACCCACAATCGCATTAAATATTTTACTAGGTAAAATAAACAAGGGAAATAGCCATTGTTTTCGAAAACTTTTCAGCAGGTTTTTCACAATTTTTTCTATTTCTAATAAATATTGTTCTGTTCCCTACGATGTTATAAAAAAAATGTTCAGTGAAAGCATTTATTAGAAATTGATTTTTTCATACAAATTTTTAACTGTATTTGTTTTTATGAAAAGAAGAATGGCCCTCACCACGATTTTGTAAGAAATTGATGAGCCTTAGTTCACTTGAGAAAAATTTAAATTCTCTGTAGATTTTATAAAAATCATTTGATACATATTGCTTTTTGTATATCTTGTAATAATTTTTTTATAAATTCCAGGTAGGATGCTAGTCCACCCTGAGATTCAGTAATGACGAGAACATAAAATATTCCTAGTAATTAATAAATTTTTCTCTTCAAGTACGGTAAGTAAAGTGAGGTAAGTAAGGTAAAATTTCTTATGCCCAACAGCTTCAGCAGTCACACCAGCAGTTCCATGTCTTATCTCACTACTGGAAATACTGATGAAATTCGTACTGTGAATTCCAGATAATGACATTATTATCATTTTCGAAGTCTTCATTCTGTTATATATGCACCCTCCACCTTCAAAGCATTGAAAACCCAAATCAGTTATTAATTTCAAACATCTCTCAGGTAAAAAACCTTAAATTGGATATTGAGTCAATACACATTTTCTCCCAGTATCTGGTATTAAAAAATTGGCATTGAGTTGTGTTACATAAAACATTTACCTGTAGCTCACTAATTGTCATAAGCAAATTAGAACTGTTGGCAATGTTGATCTTCTCGAGCAGAGGCTCCATTTATATATAAAAGTATTTTAATAGCGTTAAAAAATTTACTATCGTATTGCAGTAGACGTGCTGAAAAAACCAGTTTGTATTTAAATTCTGTATGTTATAAATGAACCATTCAAGAGACAGCAATGCGTTATCATTGGGTTTATAGTGTTGAAGAGTTAACAGCAATGATATGTGATAACTGAGAATTACAATCACTATTTTCTAAAAATGGAGAAGAAGATTATGAATATGGTGAACACAGTAATCATGAAGAAGATGATAAATAATTGTCTTATTAGCTTGAAATAACGCAAGGGCTGAAGCAGGGTCAGGCTGTGTAAAGTGCTCATAGGAATGTGCCTATTTTATTTTCCAAGACACCTCTTTTATTATCACAAGCAACAATGCTTCCAAATTTAAAGCACTGAATAAATTCCACAGGTAAATCTTCAGATTAAATTCGCAGTTCTATACTTTCTGTATTGTTGAATAACCAATCTTTCTAATCTTCTAAGCTTATTTTATTTTTTAGAATATGTTTCTTGACTCCTTTTGAAATTTTCCCTCCTTGTCACCAACTTCATAAATTACCTTTTTTGTCTCAAACCATAAAATTCTTCCATTGTTTTCCTATTACATTAATCCTTCTTTTGTCCGAATGTATATTGTTTACTTGTGCAATGCGCAAAATATTATCTTTTGGATAACCGCTTGTATCACAGAGGGCTATAATTGATTTCACATCTTTGTAAACATTTCCAATTTATATATCATATATGAAGGAATCACAACCTGTACAATATAGAGCTGTATTTTCTCCATATTTTGATTTCATATTGTAGTGCCAATCACACTTTTTGTTTTTGAAATACCTAAAATACCCATTCAAAGTATGTTCCATTATTTAACTTAAGTTTGGTATTATTGATGTGAATTGCAGCAATATTATTGTTAAATATTTTTGCCTCTTGAAGCCCGCTCTTACTACAAGTACATCCCATTTATCTGCTCTTAAGACTAAGTTCGTATCCACTCTGTTTCTAGCATTTTCCACCATTTTCCAGATACTGAATTATTCATTAATGTGTAGAAATCTCTTCAAAGTCTTCCTTTGCTTTCATTCTCATTTCTGTATTCAAATCCATATAAGCATATTGTTTAAATTTTTAAGACATTAATTTTTGTGATCTTCATCTCTGGGGCAACAGTATCGTTGATTGATTGATCTGGCCTTGTAACACAACCCAAAACGGTCTTGCTGTGCTGGTACTGCGAACAGCTGAAAGCAAGGGGAAACTACAGCCATTATTTTTCCCGAGGGCATGCAGCTTTACTGTATGATTAAATGATGATGGCGTCCTCTTGAGTAAAATATTCCGGAGGCAAAAATAGTCCCCCATTTGGATCTCTGGGCGGGGACTACTCAGAAGGACGTCGTTATCATGATGGTCAAATTAGACAGGATATAAAATGTAGACTGGCAATGGCAAGGAAAGCGTTTCTGAAGAAGAAAAATTAGTTAACATCGAGTGTGGATTTAAATGTCAGGAAGTCGTTTCTGAAAGTATTTGTAGGGAGTGTAGCCATGTGTGGAAGTGAAACATGGACGATAAATAATTTGGACAAGAAGAGAATAGAAGCTTCCGAAATGTGGTGCTACAGAAAAATGCTGAAGATTAGATACGTAGATCACATAACTAATGAGGAGGTATCGAATAGAATTGGGGAGATGAGGAGTTTGTGGCACGACTTTACTAGAAGAAGGGATCGGTTGGTTGGACATGTTCTGAGCCATCAAGGGATCACCAATGTAGTATTGGAGGGTAGCATGGAGCGTAAATATCGTAGAAGGAGACAAAGAAATGAATACACTAAGCAGATTCAGAAGGATGTAGGCTGCGGTAGGTACTGGGAGATGAAGAAACTTGCACAGGATAGAGTAACATGGAGAGCTGCATCTATCCAGTCTCAGGACTGAAGACCACAACAACAACATCTCTAGAGATAGAAATTGTTTAATGCATCTGTAGTAAACTACACAATTAAATTGGTTTTCTTTACTTCCTGGTACTATTTTATTTCCACGAGCAAGTGGTATGTATATCCATAAGTAAATCATAAAGTTCTTCTAGATATTCTAGATCTACTTCCAATATACATCCTTCTTTTTGGAAGTGTTTGACACATCACCGAATTTTTTAGAATGAAAGGAAACAGGATCATCAATTCAAATCAAATATATATTGATGTATAGATAACCATACAGCTACATATGCTGAATGATTTGATAAATTTTTTCATCATATTATCTTACTGATTTATATATTTGTATAACATATCTCTCACAATACACCACCACTTATTTCTTTTCCATTCATTAGAAACATGACATGACTGTGTTGTAGCTCAAGTGTTGATTTAGTCTGCTCCAGATTTGCATCCTGAGATTAACAAGATGCTGTAAAATATCAAGCTGTATCAAACAAGATGCTGTAAAATATCAAGCTGTATCAATACATATGCTGTTATAAAAGTTTTTCTAAAATTTCAAACATAGTAGAGAACAACATACCATCAGGTTTACGTGTGGTGCATGATATTCACAAAGATGGTTCATATTAAATCTTTTTAGATCCTATTTAAATAGTCAAAACCTTTGCCACTTATGGAGCAAGCATTCATATTATTGTGATATTCTTCTTTTGCTGGAAGCTGTGTCTCTTCAAATTGCTTCCAGAAATCCATGAAATCGTGTGAGCTGACACTATTCAGATCACTTGATTGAAAAATTCTGCTGCAAAAAATTTCCCTTATTAATTGTCTTCTGAACCTTACTCAAATTTGATGGCTATCTATCAATAATTGAAGCAATAAATTTAACTGTGTCAGTAAATCTGATATTCATATTTTCCCTCTTCTAGTGAAAACTTATGTAACTGTCGTCATTATTTAGGATCAGTTCTACCTGTTTTTCGAGAGTTCATAATTACACATACTGATAAATTTTATATATATATATATATATATATATATATATATATATATATATATATATATACACACAGGAACAAGTAAGGGTTGCCTGAATTCAAGACTGCATTGCTTACATGGAGGGGCAATGTATTTTCTTGTCAAATGATGATGATAAGATGTTTTGTTTTTATTTGAATAATTGCATCTAAATAGTGAACACATTTTTGATCTTGCATGTGTTTATCCTTCTTCAGATGTTAGTGGTTGTATTTTCTGAGATTTAGAATAAGTTTTTTGGTTCCTTCACCTCTTTTTAAATACAATGTACATTAGACACATTTTCATAGTCCATACAAAATATTTTTGATCATTATTTGTCATATAAATACAAGCTTACCAATTTCCTATTCTGTCTCATTAGTCAATATAAGATGTATCTCTTAATGAAACACATCCATTAATTCCTAATTTAAGCCGATAATTTGGTTTAATGTATAATCTGATCCTTGTGCTTGGAAATTAGACATTTCTGAAATAATTCTTTCACTTTTTTATTTTTAGTCAAATGTATTTCATTGGTGTTTGTATAATTTTGTGCCAGAAACCTAAATTTCATAATGATTTGATCTGTTTGCATTTCATTCTCACTATATAGGATAAAATAAAATTTCAATCCACAATGAACCAATTAATTCTGTTTTCGAAATTTATGGGCTGTAATCTGTCAGCAAATGCTTTAATAACGAAACAATCATTAAGACCTTCTTACACATCCACTGTTTTTTTGAGTCCTGAGGTACATTATTTGAAAAAACGAGGCATTTCTTTCTATGCTTTAGTTTCACTGGTTTGAAAAGTTTCATCACGATTTCAAGTTATAGATTAAGATGACTCTGTCCAGTTATATTCCTGATATCAAATAATAAATGTAATTCAAATAAGTTTTTTTATTTTACTATACCCAGCAAAATTATCTGTTTTACAATAATAATGAAGCTGAACAATAGTGAACTGCTCCATTTTTATCTTTATCTATAAAAAGAAAGGTTTAAATAGCATAAAATAAAAGATAAAGTAAATGGGCTCAACCAAATTTTTAGCAGCGAGTCTACTGTTTCTGTTAAATCCTTGTTACATACTTTTCATACATATCCATTTACGTTTGTTTGGATAAGAACAATCGAAATACTTAGTTTGTTGGCAATCTAGAATAATTTCATACTCAGCTTAATGCCCACCTCCTTTCACAGACAATAATACCTTCAAATGTTCTTCGCTTGAAACGTATTTAATTTATTTTTGTAGTAATATACAGATATGTTTCTTTTGTACACAAGAAATTCGTTTACTAATGTGCACTCATGTGTGATATCAATTTATTCATAGTCTACTTGTCATCCTATAATCATTTTTGTGTATTTTTGCAAAGAAAATTGTCAGTGCTTTCTCTGCTTGACAGGTTTTAAAACTCTTAGATTTAATAACATCTATGTATGTCGTAAAATTATTACAAGAAAAATGAAATTTATATACTAAAACAGCTGGCACTGGTGTGTTTGTTGCTGCTATAAGCAGTTTTTGTCGTGAAATTGAAGTACGTATCTGCTGTGAGCTATTATGGGTAGAGGTCATTCTTGGTAACAGCAATAAAATAATGATTCGATCTTTTTACCTACCTCTCAATTCAGACGATACAGTTGATGAAAGGTCCAAAGGAAACTTGAGTTTGACTCCAAACGCTTATCTGACTCACATAATTGCAAGTGGTGGTGACTTTAATTTACTCTCGATATGTTGGCGATATTATATGTTTCATTACGGAGGTACACATTAAATATCATCCAAAATGGTGCTAATCACATTATCTGAAAATTATTTGGAGTAGTTAGTTCCTGGGCCCACCTGAATTCATCTCATAGCAGCAAATTGTCTTATGTTAATAACGAGCATCCAAACGGATACAAGGATTAGTGAACATAGAGTTGTCGTAGTGAGACTGAATATTGTATTCCCAAAACCTCTAAATATAAGCAAAAAATACCGCTGTTCAAAAAAGCAGATAAAATTTCACTTGACACCTTCCTGGCAGACCGTCTCCACTGCTTCCATATTAACAATGTATCTGAAGACCAGATGTGGCTTGAATTCAAAGAAACAGTATTCGCAGCAAGTAAGAGGTTTATACCAAACAAATTATTAGAGCTGATACTCCATGACATACGAAAGGGGCAAAACACTGTTGCAAAAACTACAAAAAAAGAATGCCAAATTTAAATAGACGCAAAATATCCAAGACTGGCGATCATCTACAGAAGCTCGAAATTTAGAGGGGACTTCAATGCGAGATGCTTATAACAGTTTCCACAAGGAAACTTGATCTCAATACCTATCTTGTGTGAAGTATGCTACCGCTTCATAGCAATGGAGATACTACTGAAGAAAGTGCTGCCAAAACATAGTTACTAAAACACAGTCTTCCGAAAGTTATTTTCCAAAGAAGACGAAATAAATGTTCCAAAATACGAATCAAGAACAGCTGCCAAAATTTGCTACATGGAAATAGATATCCTCGGATTAGTGAAGCAACTTAAACGACTAAATAAAAACAAGTCTTCTGGTACAGACTGTGTACCGATTAGGTTCCTTTCTGAGTATGTTGATGCAATAGCTCCATACTTAACGATCATATGCAACCGTTCACCCAACGAAAGGTCCATACCAAAGGTTGGAAAGTTACACAGGTAACACCAGAATTCAAGAAAAGTAGTAGGAACAGTCCACTAAATTACAGGCCCATGTCATTAACATCGATATGCATCAGGATTTTGGAACATATAGTGTGTTCAAACAATATGAATTACCCCGAAGACAATGGTCTGTTGACACGCGATTGACATGGATTTAGAATACATCGTTCTTTTGAAACACAGCTAGCTCGTTACTCAGACAAACTTTTGAGGCTATTGACGAGGGATTTAAAATGATTGCGTATTTCTGAATTTTAGAAAGGCTCTTGACAGTGTACTACACAAGCAGCTCTTAGTGAAATTGCGTGATCACAGAATATCGTCTCAGTTATATGATTGGAATCTTGATTTCTTGTCAGAGAGGTCACAGTTCACAGTCATTGACAGAAAGTCATCGAGTGAAGTAGAAGTCTTCCAAGTTAGTGTTATAGGCCCTTTGCTATTCATTATCTATATAAACTATTTGGAAAACAATATGAACAGTCGTCCTAGGTTGCCTGCAAATGACACTGTCATTTGTTGTCTAGTAAAGTCATCAGAAGATTAAAATAAATTGCAAAACGATTTAGAAAAGATGTCTGTATGGTGCAAGAATTGTCAATTGACCTTAAACAGCGAAAGTGTGAGATCATCCACATGAGTGCTAAAAGGAATCAGATAAACATTGGTTACACGGTAAATCAGTCAAATCTAAAGGCCATTAATTCAACTAAATACGTAGGAATTACAATTAATGAACAACTTAAATTGGAGGGAACACATAGTAAATGTTCTGGAGAAGGCAAAGCAACATTTTATTGGCAGGACACTTAAAAATGTAACAGGCCTAATAAGGGGACTGCCTACACTATGCTTATCCATCTTCTTTAAGAATACTGCTGTGTGGTGTGGGACCCTTAACAGATAGGATTGACTGAGTGCAAAATTCAAAGAAGGGCAGCATGTTTTGTAGTATCATGAAATTGGGAAGAGAGTGTCACTGACGTGCTACAAGATTTGGGGAGGATACCATTAATAAAAAGGCGTTTTTCGTTGTGGTGAAATTTTCTTACAAAATTTCAATAACTATCTTTCTTCTCTGAATGCGAAAATATTTTGGTGACGCCAACCTACGTAAGAAAAAACTATCACAATGATATAATAAGGGACATCAGAGCTCCCACGGAAATATATCCGTGTTCGTTCTTTCTGCACACTATACTAGATTGGAATAACAGAGAATTGGGAAGCTGGCACGATGAACCCTCTGCCAGGCACTTAAATGTGACATGCAGAGCATCCATGTAGATGTAGATGCAATTTTAGTAAAGAAACGTTTGGGAAATGGATTGAATACATATTTTAAATGATTCTTCCTTATAGTACTCATGTCAATTTGTTTATCAATATAGATGTAGATTCAACATCAGTATAATACGCAGATAGAAAAAAAATTTCTCAGTTGTAGTTTAGTTATTTATACATACAAAAAACTAAGAAAATCCACAAAAAGCGATCAGGGGATTAGAGCTGTAGATGTGGATGAAATATTAGAATCTACCCACAAATGAAAGCACATTGGTGGAAAATAACAAAATACTGGAAAATATTTTGACAGCAAATAATTCCCCCAACCAAATAAAAATAAAATACAAAATATTTCCTTCAACTAAACTTTATTCCTGTACAAATACAGAACGCTACCGCTAAATCTGATGCCATTTGCTGTATAATGAAAGTTTTTGAATGTTCCCAGAATAAAAACAAACTTTTTTTATGAAACTAGGGAAGCTTATGTGATAATTGATAGTGGAAACAATCCTTTGCTGAAAGCTATAGTTGATCCAAAAATATTAGAATATGAAAATCCACCAAAAGGAAATTGCACCATACTGGAGAAAAACATTGTAAAGCATAGAATAATATAAAGTTGAACAACAGATTCTTCTTATGAAATTTTCATTTTCATACTGTTTTATTAATGAAACAGGATTATAGTCGTTAGTATTGAAGTGAAAATGGAACAAGCAGAAGATACCAAAGATTGCATATTTGAGGTAGTTTTAGCATCAGTTTAAAATAATAAAAAATTTGAATCATGCAGGAAAAAGTTGGAGATTTAGAAAGTGGTAAAGATGTGGCTGTGTGTGCTGAGGAGAAGATCAGAAGAAACTGCAAACTTAAGAAGATGAGAGTAATTGCTTGGACAACAAATTACTGAAATCCAACCATATATGGTTATATAAAACGAAGATATTAATTCGAGAAATATATTCATTATTCGACCATTACTTGATGATAAATTTGAGTGTGATATCCATGTGATTAGATGTCAAAGGAGAACGTTACAGACTCCATTATAGGTACTGGGAGACAGACGTAAAATTTTAATAAATAATTGATGAATCAAATAAAATCCAAACTCAGTTATCATGCAGAGAAAATGACAGGAGAATAGAGTAAGATTATTCGTTTCCACAGACACTACTTTTCATTAGTTAGTGGATACACAGAGCAACAACTATTACTAGAAGTAAGAAATCCTTTATAGAACAACATTACCTTTGTTTAACCAACTATTACATGAAGTATCAGAACCCATCCATCTAACATTCACTTGATCTGCTGTCTTTCGAAAACTTCCTCCACAAGGTATACATCTGGGTACTTTGATTCCTCTACTTCTTGCCCACAAGGTTTCCCTCTCACTTCTTTTCCACCTGAAGCAATTAATTTGCATCTCAGTTGATTAAAAAGAATAATGCTGTAATTATTTAGAATTCCTGTAGAGCAGCTGGCCGCATACTCTTTTTCAAATATTCCTGTAAGTTAATTGGTTCCAACTTTATCTCATATTTTAAATTTTGATTTAGCAGTGGCTTCAATGGCAGCCAGCTTATAAATGTTGTCATTAACATCTTCTGATTTTATTTTTATTGTTAAATGTTTCATATTATTCTATTCATCAACGAATTTTTTAACCAAATCAGTCCATTTATAACTTTCTCGAAGTGCATATGTCTTTCACACAATCTCTTTCATTGTTATGTTTAATCTTTCTAGAAAAGATGTTATTAATTCTGTAGTGTTCAGTAATGGTTGATGTTGTATTTATTTACGTGTCCTTCTAATTCTCTATTATAAAAATCTTTTCATTGCTTGTTAGTAGATTCCTTGGACCTCATACTTTTTTTTTAATTGAAAGGCATTTACTACATTTGCAGATGTTTTATCTTTCTGTGGAATAGTCTGAGCACATTTGAAGAATAAGTCACTTATAGTCCACACAAAATCCCATGGCTGCAAGATGTGTAGTCAGCTGGGGAAGTGGTAGAGAGTGGCAGTCGCGGGGTTCCACTCACAGCGCTGTAGGGGAAATGACAAGTGCTGGAGGTAAACTGTCTTTCTATATCGAAGCCTACACTCACATTCTTGGTAAATGTTATGCGGTGCTCACCCACACCTACACCTGCATTATGACCATTCAAAAAGATCTGTCACCTCTTGTTTCAGTAGTACCTAAAAATAATTCCACCAAAAATGCGCCAATTTCTTTTGAGCTGATTTGTTGACCATTTGTAACTTTCAGAAGAGAATTATGAGTGTGGAATTTTGAGTAAAACCTACACATTGTTGCCAAAAATTTGCTTCTCTTGCCAGACCCATGTGTGTTTCCGGAGTCTCACCCCACTATCATCTTCTGCAGACGCGATTGCAACAGAATTCTTTAACAGTTGTTCATTAATTTTTTAAGTTAAGAACAGGGGAAAAGTAAGATCAGAGTCTTGTGAAAAGTACATCCTCGGTACAAAATAAACGTTTAATTACTTGAATTACGTTATTTCAAAGCCCACTGCATTTCTCATTTCACCAGCTGCCATGGGCCCTTAAGAATTACATTGTTTAATCCGAAAAGATTGTAATTAGTAGAATAACACTGTAGATAATAAGGCTTTGCGTAATAACCTTGTGGCAATACACTCTCCTCTTTGTGTGCTATGATTTGCCCAAATCTCATTTCGGTATCTGAAACCGTTTATGAAGTACAAGGAATGTTGTGGTTATTTCACTCTGGCTTTATTGGCAGTGCAGTGCGATAGCAAATGAGTGTGCTTCGTCTGACGAATTTCATGAAACTGGTAACAAATAGAGACTTCCAACCTAGTCTAAAGAAAAATTGAATAAGTTAGCTAAGTTTCATAAGCAGCAACATATTATGTAATGAGTGCCAGACACAAAATCGTAAAGACCACTATTATTCATTGCATACTTTTTCAAATTTCAGGCAGTGTTTTACTTCCACGTAAATATCACAATAACTATTACAATCAACAAATGACTGACACGTCTTAATGAACCTGACACCTAAAGCTACAAGTGAAACAAAAATTCTATTTTTTGCAGACTAGATTCTGTAAAATAATCTGAGGATGACTGCAAAGTGTGCACATCGATTCTGTCGTTGCAGAGTATCAGAGAGCTGCTTTTTGGCATCTTGTTCTAAACAAACGAATGAAGTCGCCCAACACTTCAGATGAAAACTGGTCACCGCACATCGGACGCTGTATCCTGTGTGACCAATACAGTTAAGAGATATGTAAAGCCTTTATTTAGTTTTGAAATTCCTTTCAATTTACCCGAGTCCATTTCTACTAGATCAGCTTGCGATAAGCCATCTACAGCAAGGGAAACAACATATCTTTACGGAAAATTTTCCTTTTGGCTTTGGCAACCTTTTAATCATCTTTTCTCCAATATTGGACTGCAGATCATCTACAATTTTTTTAAGAAACTTACTCCTTTAAGTTTCACATATTGTGTAAACACCCTCAATCTTGTTTCGTCAATGTTTCATAGTTATCCTCTTACGATGATGTCTGTCAGTACATTTTTTACACTTAAAACACCAAATGTGATTTCCCTGAAAGACAGAGAGTGAAGCTTGATTAGTCATCTATATAGATATAAATTAGTCATCTATATAGATTATGAAAGCTAATCTATTTCATGAAATACAACTAATTTTACCTCCAGAGCCACATTTTCGCTGTGTAGTTTCAGTATTGTGAAATAATTTATTTAGAAGCAAATATTTAACTAGTTGTTTGGCAAGTTACACTGAATAAATTAAACACAATAGCAGCTGAAGCTGTCTTATGGCTGTGCACACTGTAGTGACAAATGCAAAGAGGGCCACCATGGTTGGATGTATCCAAATTAATTATTACACATTCTACAGTTCTTGGTTCACTTGCTACTCCATCGGTCGTGAACATGTCTCGAAAATGCTTGACATTTAGTTGTTTTACAGGATTTCCTATACCAAATTTGATAAGGCTTTAGTATTCTTTTTTATTATTTTGGGGACTTTGTTACTTTTTTCGCTCCAGTTCCTTTCTTCTCTATGGCAGGGTTATGTATTTAGTTTTCCAATACTCAATCACATTTCATTTTTTATGACTGCATTTACAGTAGCAGCTGCTCCACCAGCTATTAAACAAATTGTAGCTAAATGTGGCAATGCTGGCAGAAGTAATGGAAGAAATCTTCCATGTTTTGTTACTCTAGACGATTGTGTCTTTTTTGTTACATATTCAATAACTTTTTTCACAACAGGTATACCTAATGTTATGAGTAAGTTTCCACCAGGTTTTTTACCACTCTTTGTCATTTGAGCATCAGTTATAAAAATTAGCTGTATTATGTAACTTTTCATTACTGAGTTCAATTTTAGTTGCTTTTAGTTTAGATTTGCAACTAAGCAGAAATCTGAATCAATGCTGACATAATTTAATTACATAGATAAAAAGCATCAATATTTTGATTATTTGCTGTATTACCAGAATTCATATTTTTGAAATTTGCTACTATTTACATCAGCATCTAAATTCATATCTAATTTTCGTTGTGCATTTATTATTACTCTAACTGCAGTGCAGCAAATTTTTCTCCTAATGTAGCATCAGAAACACGAATTGTCTCTTTCTCGTACTGCTTGAAATTATCCGCTTAATGTATTATTTCTAAGTGTGCATGATGTCTATAAGTAAGATAATGTTGCTTGTATGTTTCATCCACTGTATATATTCCTTGATTTCTTCCAGCTAATCTTTTGTCTGGGTAGGTGCCCAGACCATAAGACCTGCAACCTGTTAGTTGTTGCTCGAAACGAAGTTTATTGATCAATGTATTCACCAACCCTTCCCATATTTTTTATTTTCCCAAAATGAGTGTGGCAAGTTATTCAGAAACATAATCAGATACTGATTCCTTTGGGATTGCAGACAATGTTGATTTAATCGCTAACATTGTGTTATTTCCACTTCTTCAGTATGACAATTTTAATTTCCAGTTAATTCTTCGCCACAAATAACTGTTAATCTATCGATTAAGCCTCTAACTACTTCTCGTCATAATTAGCCTACTATATTCTAGAACCAATGAAGCTTCAGAAATACGAGCTTTCACATCGATGGATTTCATTAAATAGGGGCTCCTCTCCTCCAGTACAAACAGTGTTTCCCTTAGGAACACCGTTGTAATATGGCCGAAATGTCGGTTTACAGTTTACATTTTTTACATAGAACGACGCATTACAGCAATAAGATGAATTTTAATCACCTTTATACCAGACACACATGCCTGCGTAGCTGGATCCAGTGTTAGGAAGTATCCTAAGCAATACCAATGTAGTCTCTCAACAGCGTCTCACAGTTCTAGTCGTTTTATTACACTCATTCATATATTATATGGCATATTTGTTAATGAGGATTGGTAGTAGTTGAAATTTTCCTAGTATATATTTTGTAGTTCCACTGTTTAGTGGTTCCCCTCTACAGCTCTCACACCAACACGTGGTGTGTCGTATCAAGCGCTCGTTAATGTTAAGATAAAGGTTCACATACAGTAGTTGCTAGACTATATTCTTGAGCATCCCGTATATGTATTTTGTGTATGTCTAGAAGCTCACTTTGTCCTTTTATGAAAGATGTGTGTAGGATTAGAAATTACTGCAATTCCTTAAGCTTTGTGGTTCTATACCTGAGCAATTCAGATGTTGTGCTACAGATGAATAATAAAAATTAGGTGGACTGATGTGGTAAGAAGAGAGGAGAGGAAGGGGATATTTGGAAAACACTGACCAGGAGAAGAAACGAAATGATAGAACACTTGTTAAGGTATCGCAGTTATGACTTCTGTGGCACTACGGAAGCTGCAGAGAGCAATAACTGTAGAGGAAGACAGAGATTGGAATACATCCAGCAAATAATTGGGGACGTTGACTGCAAGTGCTACTCTGAGACGAAGAGGTTTGTATAGGAGAGGAATTGGTGACAGGCTGCATGGAGGCAGTCGGAAGACAGTTAGCTCAGAGAAAAAAAACTGAACACATGGATTATATACTCGTTCATCTCTTTGGTGTCCAGGTTTCATTTTAGGGCCGGGCGGCGTCCCTGTCGTCTTGTCGATCAACAGTGGATTGTGCGATGCCGCTGAAGGATATGGTAGGTGACTACTGAGCTGCTTCATTGTGTGCTTGTTCATTTGGTATTAGGTAATACGTATCAGAACTTGCTTGTCTACTGTGAGCACTGTTTGTCATACTCGCGCTAACTATTTTGCTATCATTATTCATTCTGCGAATTGTTATTGCATGAAAGATGACATTTCGTTATTTCGTTCGCCTATCTGTGCACTGGTACCGACTTCATGATTATCAGTCATGTCTTTAGGAAATGAGTGCATGAGTCTTCATCTCTTTTAAATGCGTTAAAAGTGATGTAAGGAGTAAATATTACTAAAAACGAGTACTGACTTATATCGTCAACTGTATGTCACATTGCTTGTGGCAGTTCTCAAAGAATGTAATTGAAGTTCATTACTGTTCAGAGTCTCAATACAGCATTAATATGAAAGTTTTTTGAATTATTTTACCTTAGTAGGTCATATTTTCTGTTACTGTTTGACACTAAAACTAACGTAACTGCACTGAGACACCTTTGAATGCCTTGTGGTTAGCTAGATACATACTGTACGCATGTATTCAATATTAACAAAGTGCAAATAAAATTTTAACTATGCTTGAAATGCATTGATTTCTTACAGGCACACAGGGCTCAGCGATTTATTTCAGACATTATGTCACATTAGAGCAACGTTTCCATTGCACAGGACTTGATCGCCTGTAGAGTCTAGATGGACAATTGTGCGATAAGAACAGTGATCATTTGTGATAGTTCTAGAAAATCCTGTTGTGTTGTTGTTGTTGTGGTCTTCAGTCCTGGGACTGGTTTGATGCAGCTCTCCATGCTACTCTATCCTGTGCAAGCTTCTTCATCTCCCAGTACCTACTGCAACCTACATCCTTCTGAATCTGCTTAGTGTATTTATCTCTTGGTCTCCCCCTACGATTTTTACCCTCCACACTGCCCTCCAATACTAAATTGGTGATCCCTTGATGCCTCAGAACATGTCCTAGCAACCGATCCCTTCTACTGGTCAAGTTGTGCCACAAGCTTCTCTTCTCCCCAATCCTATTCAATACTTCCTCATTAGTTTTGTGATCTACCCATCTAATCTTCAGCATTTCGAAAGCTTCTATTCTCCTCTTGTCCAAACTATTTACCGTCCATGTTTCACTTCCATACATGGATACACTCAATACAAATACTTTCAGAGATGACTTCCTGACACGTAAATCTATACTCGAAGTTAACAAATTTCTCTTCTTCAGAAACGTTTTCCTTGCCATTGCCAGTCTACGTTTTATATCCTCTCTACTTCGACCATCATCAGTTATTTTGCTCCCCAAATAGCAAAACTCCTTTACTATTTTAAGTCTCTCATTTCCTAATCTAATACCCTCAACATCACCTGACTTAATTCGACTACATTCCATTATCCTCGTTTTGCTTTTGTTGATGTTCATCTTATATCCTCCCTTCAAGGCACTGTCCATTCCGTTCAACTGATCTTCCAAGTCCTTTGCTGTCTCTGACAGAATTACAATGGCATTGGCGAACCTCAAAGTTTTTATTTCTTCTCCATGAGTTTTAAGACCTACTCCGAATTTTTCTTTTGTTTCCTTCACTGCCTGCTCAATATACAGATTGAATAACACTGGGGAGAGGCTACAACCCTGTCTTACTCCCTTCCCAACCACTGCTTCCCTTTCATGGCCCTCGACTCTTATAAATGCCATCTGGTTTCTGTACAAATTGTATATAGCCTTTCGCTCCCTGTATTTTACCCCTGCCACCTTTAGAATTTGAAAGAGAGTATTCCAATTAACATTGTCCAAAGCTTTCTCTAAGTCTACAAATGCTAGAAACGTAGGTTTGCCTTTCCTTAATCTTTCTTCTAAGATAAGTCGTAAGGTCAGTATTGCCTCACGTGTTCCAGTATTTCTACGGAATCCAAACTGATCTTCCCCGAGGTCGGCTTCTACTAGTTTTTCCATTCGTCTGTAAAGAATTCGTGTTAGTATTTTGCAGTTGTGGCTTATTAAACTGATTGTTCGGTAATTTTCACATCTGTCAATACCTGCTTTCTTTGGGATTGCTATTATTATATTCTTCTTGAAGTCTGAGGGTATTTCGCCTGTTTCATACATCTTGCTCACCAGATGGTAGAGTTTTGTCAGGACTGGCTCTCCCAAGGCTGTCAGTAGTTCTAATGGAATGTTGTCTACTCCCGTTGCCTTGTTTCGACTCAGGTCTTTCAGTGCTCTGTCAAGCTCTTCACGCAGTATCGTATCTCCCGTTTCATCTTCATCTACATCCTCCTTCATTTCCATAATATTGTCCTCAAGTACATCGCCCTTGTATAGACGCTCTATATAATCCTTCCACCTTTCTGCTTTCCCTTCTTTGCTTATAACTGGGTTTCCATCTGAACTGTTGATGTTCATACAAGTGTTTCTCTTATCTCCAAAGGTCTCTTTAACTTTTCTGTAGGCAGTATCTATCTTACCCCTAGTGAGATGAGCCTCTACATCCTTACATTTGGCCTCTAGCCATCCCTGCTTAGCCATTTTGCACTTCCTGTCGATATCGTTTTTGAGACGTTTGTATTCCTTTTTGCCTGCTTCGTTCACTGCCTTTTTTTATCTTCTCCTTTCATCAATTAAATTCAATATTTCTTCTGTTACCCAAGGATTTCTACTAGCCCTCGTCTTTTTACCTACTTAATCCTCTGCTGCCTTCACTATTTCATCCCTCAAAGCTACCCATTCTTCTTCTATTGTATTTCTTTCCCCCGTTTCTGTCAATTGTTCCCTTATGCTCTCCCTGAAACTCTGTACAACCTTTGGTTCTTTCAGTTTATCCAGGTCCCATCTCCTTAAATTTCCCCCTTTTTGCAGTTTCTTCAGTTTCAATCTACAGGTCATAACCAATAGATTGTGGTCAGAGTCCACATCTGCCCCTGGAAATGACTTACAATTTAAAACCTGGTTCGTAAATCTCTGTCTTACCATTATATAATCTATCTGATACCTTTTAGTATCTCCAGGGTTCTTCCATGTATACAACCTTCTATCATGATTCTTAAACCAAGTGTTAGCTATGATTAAGTTGTGCTCTGTGCAAAATTCTACCAGGCGGCTTCCTCTTTCATTTCTTAGCCCCAATCCATATTCACCTGCTATGTTTCCTTCTCTCCCTTTTCCTACACTCGAATTCCAGTCACCCATGACTATTAAATTTTCGTCTGCCTTCACTATCTGAATAATTTCTTTTATTTCATCATACATTTCTTCAATTTCTTCGTCATCTGCAGAGCTAGTTGGCATATAAACTTGTAATACTGTAGTAGGTGTGGGCTTCGTATCTATCTTGGCCACAATAATGCGTTCACCATGCTGTTTGTAGTAGCTTACCCGCATTCCTATTTTCCTATTCCTTATTAAACCTACTTCTGCATTACCCCTATTTGACTTTGTGTTTATAACCATGTAGTCACCTGACCAGAAGTCTTGTTCCTCCTGCCACCGAACTTCACTAATTCCCTCTATGTCTAACTTTAACCTATCCATTTCCCTTTTTAAATTTTCTAACCTACCTGCCCGATTAAGGGATCTGACATTCCACGCTCCGATCCATAGAATGCCAGTTTTCTTTCTCCTGATAACGACATCCTCTTGAGTAGTCCCCGCCCGGAGATCCGAATGGGGGACTATTTTACCTCCAGAATATTTTACCCAAGAGGACTCCATCAACATTTAATCATACAGTAAAGCTGCATGCCCTCGGGAAAAATTACGGCCGTAGTTTCCCCTTGCTTTCAGCCGTTCGCAGTACCAGCACAGCAAGGCCGTTTTGGTTATTGTTACAAGGCCAACTCAGTCAATCATCCAGACTGTTGCCCTTGCAACAACTGAAAAGGCTGCTGCCCCTCTTCAGGAGCCACATGTTTGTCTGGCCTTTCAACAGATACCCCTCCGTTGTGGTGGCACCTACGGTACGGGTATCTGTATCGCTGAGGCAAGCAAGCCTCCCCACCAACGGCAAGGTCCATGGTTCATGGGGGGGGAGAATATCCTGAAGTTGCGTTATTAGCCATACACAGACTTAAATACACGAGAATTAGCCTTTTCAAATTCTGATTGATGCTGGGTAAGCTGTCAGCTGTGTCGCAGGTACTTACTTCTCCTGTTCAAGTATCATTGCAGATTACCACATTCGGATCAATGAAATTGAATTTCATGCAATTGACACACAGTTCAAATGCTGTGTAGTACTAGCTGCAGAGACTGAACTTCAAGTTTTGCAGTAGGGCAATAACAGTCTTTAATAAGCTTTCAAGTAAAATTCTTTGTTCTTGCTAAGTTTCTTTTCAAAACTGCTGGCTCAAATTTTTTGAGCATCACTGTTTACAATTTCTGTACCTTTCCATATTTAGCAATTTACACAACTAATTTGTGGATTCAAAGTAGCCCAGTCTATTATATCTAGGTCCAGGTGCACTAGCTGTACAGCAATCGAAATAGAACACTTCCCTCTGCTGAACATTTCACGAAGACCTTGTATTCCTGTGGAAAGAGACGGAATTAGTTATTTTTTTGGATACAGTTCAGAGATGATATTGGAACTACGGTCAGTTTACAGAATGCTTCAGAAAAATTACGCAATATAGCCTGACGGAAACATTATACTGATTGTAAGGCAAGCTAAAGTTAAAGATAACCCATCTGTTACAGGACACATGCTGTGTAGCAACTATCATGAAAAGTACACTAAGATAGGAAGATTACAGAAGTCACACCACACACTCGAAACAAGATGTTTTCTCTGCAGAAATGTCACTAATAAATTTTCAATTATTGCAGATACCCTGAGGATAGTTGATTTCAGACTGAAACCGGTAGCGTAATAATGAGTATTTCGAATTTCGTTCCTGTGGGGGTCCACAGCCTACGTATGTTTTAAGAAAGGGAACCTGATGCAAAAATGCTTTACTATATTTATTGCCCATGCTGATCGCTAATTTCAACTGTTAGTCATTTTCAGCCTCTCATTGCAAGCTTCAAGCTTCACATCACAACTGCATAAATAGCCAGTACATATGTAAGGACGAACATCTCTTTCATTTCGATGTGTAGCACAAATCTTGTACGTATGCTACATCACAGACAATAAATATGTTACACTCTTTTTGGAACATGTTTCATTCTCAAAAGAGTATACACGAGGCTTGGAACTTTAAAAGTGGCAACTATTTTTTTACAGCTCTTACAAATTAGATATGTGTTACAAAGTTTTGCTGACCTTCAGATTAGTCACCAGCATTGTGTACAACCCGTTGCCAGCGATAACGATGTTGTAAGATACTCTTAGCAGCGCCAGCTGTGTTGACAGTTCGAGCGGCGAGGTCTATTGCCCGACGAATTTGTAGCAGTTCTGAAGTGAATGCCGTGAAGTGCTTCCTTCAGTTTGGAAATCGAGTTGAACTTACGAGGGCTTAAGTCAGGGGTTGTAAAGCACGTAGCAGCCCGATCAGTCAAACAAATCAGTAACAGCTTGCACCGTATTTGCTTGAACATTCTCCTGCAAAATGATGGTCAGGTCCTGCAGAAAGTGTCATCTCTTCTGTCTCTATGCCATTCATTTTTGGAATAAAACCTACGACCAGCTTAGAGGCCGAAGTGTTGACATTTTACATGTGGCTGAACACTTCATGTTTTCATTAAATAAAGTAACTATCCGGCGAACGGTCCGGACACTTGGATGATGTCGTCCAGGATACCGAGCAGCATACATAGCACACGCCCGTTGGGCATTTTGATCACAATAGCCATACATCAACACGATATCGACCTTTTCCGAAACTGGTAAACGGTCCATTTTAACACGGATAATGTATCACGAAGCAAAAACCGTCGGCACTGGCCTAATGTTACATGATATCACGTACTTACACACTTGTGACTATTACAGCGCCATCTATTACAAAGCGAAAAATGTGGTTCAACTAAAACATTCATATTTCTTTACGTACTACACGAATATGTAATAAAAATGGTGGTTCGTATTTTAAAAAAAGACGCAGTTGATATCTATTTTAGCTATGTCAGCGCCATCTAGCGGGCCAATCATAGCGCCATCTGGTTTCCCCCTTCAAGCTACACGAGTTTCGTTCTTTGTAGTATTTTCGTACGACGTTTATTTCGTGAGATATTTTGCCTGTTCACTATCAACCGACCACCCTGTATATCGCTGTGCTTTCAGGGTGCACAAGGTTTCAAGCACCGTTTAGTGCACTGGACTACATTTTAGCACATGGTTGTCTGCTTTCCCCTTGAGGCGATAATTACAATGGTAGTCCGATTAAAACTACTTGACAGTTAACGTCTCTCACTTCCCGCTACAGTGTTGCACATCGTCTGGAGGCTGCCGCTCGGTTTTAGGCGATACACAAACATGATGAGTCACCTCACAAATGTTATTAATTTGTAACGCAGAGCAATGTTGGAAGGGGTTGCCGTGAGATTAGACGAAAATGCATAATTCTCTGTCGACTGCTGATTTGAAGTGACGAACGGTCGAACAGCGGCAGACGAAATTTTCTGTAGCCCTGAGTTTAAACTCATGTCCTGGCTTAACTATAACCTCGTTATGTGCAGCGTATCCATGAAAAAGGCGGTCAACAATCTGCGGCAGAACTGAAATAACGATCATTTTGTTCACGCCTAACTTCTATGAGCAAGCTCAAGACAGAAAAATCACAGTTTCGGCGGAAAAACGAAACTGTAATTTCTCCATACTGGAAACTACTGTCACACTGTAAGAAAAGAAAACCAAATAAAAAATTCAATACAATAATGAAAATAACGCTGCAAAGTATTGGAAATAAATAAAAAACTTTGAACAAATTAACTGAATAAAATAAAAATCAGTGTCTTTCGATTGGTTATAGAAACACAAAAATTTCTGCCCACTTGACGACATTCCAGCTTAGGGCATTGTACACATCAGCCTCTGCGCTACACAACAAAAGAACGTGAGATGACTCTTCTGCCAATGGTAACGATGAACTGCAGCGCTATAGAATTCGGCTTTACGATATGTCGAGCGAAGCTTTCTATTGTAAGACTATCTCTGTGATTATAACAATTATATATATGCAAAGCTGAATCGCAATTTCTGCGGAAGGATCCAGTAGTGCTTAGAGGAAAAGTAACTCTAAAATTGCTTGTCAATATTTGTTGGAGTAATAAGGATTCGTAAACTGGATAAACTCTAGTAGATCGAGGAAATGAGCACTTGACAGTTGAATTGGCGTGAGGTGATACATTTAAATCACGAATGCTGAGATCGTTGTCAAGCAGTTCCCCTCAATCAGAAAGTTTTGTCAGTATATTACTCTAGTCTCAATGCACAGACTGTGTAGTCATAGAATTTGGACCGGTTCATCAAGGCTAATGCAAGGGCGTGTCACTGCGCTGTTACGGAGGCAATACAGTTATCGCGACCCTCAGCCGATTCTAAATGGGAGAAGTACAAGAGAAAGCACTCTAGTCTGCAGGCAAACTCCGTCCCTCGGCGGAGGTTGCAAAATCCCCTTTTGTAACCGAATACTTACTGCAATATTGCAGAGAGGGAGTTAAATTAATTTGTGGTGCGCTTTTCTTACAACAGATAATTAGTCTATCAATTCAGTAAAATATTGTGTGAATAGAAAACAGACCGTGCTATTTCAGTGTTCACAAGTATCCGTTGCTTTTATAACTCTCTTGCCTGTTGTGTAGCGACGTCCTTTACCACCATCTTTAGAAGCTTTCGTTAAAACACAATCAGAGTGTTTCTGGTTGCGCATTTCAAGACCGGGCTGTTGCTTATCACAGTAAACAGGTGAGTGAAATGTAAGTATCTTGATTTCAAGACTTCAGAACAGATACAGTATTAGTCATGTTTTCTACAGTCAGTAAATGAAACCGAGCTCCCCGCCGGGCCGGTGGATGTCTACCGGCCGCCGTGTCATCCTCCACATTTCGGTTTCATGTGGAAGCCGTAGGGAGGAGCATATGGTCAGCACACCTCTCTCCTGAATGTTTTGCAGACTTTCCACATCGTCGAGTCACTAATATTCGGTCAAGAAGCTCCTCAATTTGCATCACTAGGCTGATCGCACCCCTTAGGGGTCTCATAAGAAGGAAAAGTCTTCGACGGAACCAGGAATCGAACGCGCGGCCCCTCATGGTAGCCATCTACGCTGACCATCCAGCTGCGGAAGCGAACTTCTACAACAAGTGCACTCTCACAAAACACTCTCAAAAATATTGTTTAATTTCTTGTTAGAAATGCGTTTGAAGAAAGAGTAAAATGCTATATTCATAATACTGCACTTCTACAGTTTATGTAATTACAATTTTTGATAAAAAGTTTACTGCATGTGTAGGAAACTACATCATGTGAGTTGTATTCTACCACCTCTGGAGATACTTATGAATAATTAAGTCACTTATTTTCGATACAAGTGTGTGTATGTTACAAGTGTATGTATGTATCTACAACCTAACAATTATTTAACGATATGAAGAAAAACACTTAAATTAATTACAAATTACGGCGTGCACAAGCTTTATTTAGTATGTAAACGTCACTGCATATAATCGGACCTAGTTTATGACATGTTCGATACGCCTGCCATCATTGGCGATGACGTGGCGCAGAAAAGTAGCGAAATTCAGGATGAGCCGCTGAAGTGTCAGAACATCGCTGTTGTCGATAACCACCTCAATGGCTGTTTATTGTTATACATATATCTTGTCATTAATATAACCCCACAAAACCGAGACGTACGTGTTCAGCTCCGGAGAACATGCCGATCAATCGAGACCAATGCCAGTGGTCTCTGGTTACCCCAGAGACAGAATGAGGTCCCCAATGTGCTCCTCCAGGACATCAGACACTCTTCTCCTTCGATGACATTGAGCTCCGTCTTGCGTACATCATATCTTGTAGAAATGAGGATCACTTTGGATATTAGGGATGAAATCATCTTCCAAAATCTTCACGTACCTTTCGGTAGTCACCGCCCCTTCGAGGAATATTGCACCGATTATTTCGTGACTGGACACTGCACACCACACACACACACCGTTGTGGGTGAAGACACTTCTCGATCGCGAAGTACGGATTGTTAATCTCCCAAGTGCACCAGTTTTATTTGTTGACGAACCTGTCCAAATGAAAATGGTCTTCATCGCTAAACCAAACCATACAATTACCGTCATTTTCCGAGGCCAACCGTGTAGTTTGAACGTCCTAACACAAACCGTTCGGAGGTTATGACGATTTTATTTCATGTAGTTCAGTAATTGTCACCCCGTAAGTTACTGAAACCAAGCAAAGGAACTTACGTTTCATCATTAGACATACACGTAAAAGACCACTGTGAATCGTATGGAACATAACATTCAATCGGAAATGTATTGTAAGTCCCGGATGCACAAGGTGCCATACAAATTTTTCGCTATTGTGGTGAGCGTAGTTTCAAGATAGTTAAGTAAGCCGTTTTTTGTCGCAAAGGTATATGGCTTTACCACAGTACAACAGGCACCTGCTGAGCTTTCATAAAGGGGACTTGATCACCAACTGCACATGGATGAATGTCCTAGGGCATTATGGAACGACGGCCAATATTTTGAAATGGCTCAAGAGGTTACCGGTACGCTGGCCTAAATTTGAGATCTGAATAATGAAAGGCATTACCCGACTTCAGCACTGTTAGATTAAGAGGCTGCTGATTTCATGTATCATGAGTAAAGAAACTGACGACCCAATCACTGGACCATGCTCTGCGTGTAAGTCGTCCTACTGCACTTTGTCGCCTAAACAAACTACTACTCACACTGGACTTGCATTCGGGGGAACGATGGTTGAATCCCACGTCCGGCAATCCTGATCTAGGTTTTCATTGATATCCCTAAATAGCTTCAGGCAAATGCCGGAATGGTTCCTTTGAAAGGGCACGGCCAACGTCCTTCCCCGTCCTTCACTAATTCAACGAGACCAATGATCTGGCTGTTTGGTCTCTTCCACGAAAGCAACCCACCCCAATAAACTATTACAGTCTCAGTCTACAGGTACTAAGCCTCAGCTACAAAATATCCAGGTGGATTAAAACAATATGCCTAGCCACTGGCCGTTCGAAGGCTGTGCCCATACCAACTCAGATGCACTGAAACAGTGTAGGACCTGTACTCACAACCTTACTTCTGTCTGTGTTTCTCTCCCTCTATTCAGTAATCACAGATAACGTGCACTTGTAGAAATAGGAGTCTAAGTGCGGATCCTGAACTGCACCTAGGCTGCTCAGTCTTTATGAGCATTACCCCAGAATAGCAAGGACTTGAGTGTGAATCGAGGTCTGGCGTGCCGTTTTAATGCACCAGGAAGTTTCCTAACAGCGTACACTTCGCTGCAGGGTGAAACTTTATTCTGTAATCACACGTGTCGAGCATAATGCAAACTGCTTGCGTAGTGCTACGCCATAGACCTTTTGGGAATGAAAGAAATCAAGAAAGGAAAATATGAGGAAAGAGATCAGTTTAGAAACGTTGTAACCTATTATTCGTAATGTTAAGCGTCATTAGTCACTACGACTCGCGTACTGTTCCTTTATTCAGCGTAGTCCCAGACATTAGTACCCAATGTCGACAGAAAACATTTGCCGAACCTTGTATGAGACAGAAATAGAGCCGGCCGGAGTGGCCGTGCGGTTATAGGCGCTACAGTCAGGAACCGGGCTACCGCTACGGTCGCAGGTTCGAATCCTGCCTCGAGCATGGATGTGTGTGATGTGCCTAGGTTAGTTAGCTTTAATTAGTTCTAAGTTCTAGGCGACTGATGACCTCAGAAGTTAAGTCGCATAGTGCTCAGAGCCATTTGATCCATTTGAATAGAAATAGAATTTCTGTCACATATTTGACAGGCGAAACAAGAATTGCATCTACGCCTACATGTAAACTCCGCAAGCCACCTTACACGTCGTGCGACAGCGTACTTCGTTTACCTCTATCGCTTTTCTCTTTCCAGTTCCCATCGAGAAAGGTTGGAGAGGGAACGATTGCTGGTTAACTTCGTGTGAGCTCGAATATCCCTAATTTTCTGTGCATGGTCTTCTGTCGAGCTCTACGGAGGAGAGTGCAATATATGGGCTGACTCGAAAGAGTCGAGAGAAAAACGTGCAATTAGAGACAATAGATCTCTCGGAGATTTAGCACTAGACCACATCGTGGTGCAGAATTCCTCTCTCGCAGCGTTTGCTACTGTTTGGGGCTAAGTAATTCCTTCACATTTTCCCCGTTACTAAATGATATCGTAACAAACATGCTGCTCTTCTTTAGAACACCCCTGTATCGTCTATCAGTTGCTTGTTATAGTGGAAGCGCTGCCGACGTACTGCCCGATGTCCCAGGAATGCAGCAGACAATGGCTGTTGACTGGAGCAGTATGAGGGAGTATCCAGTAGCAGACAATAATTTTCAGGTTAAATGCACCAAAATAAATGAATAAACACCGAACAGTTTGTGCAGAATCGTAGTAGTATTAGCAGTTCGGTAACTGGTTAAGGGTTTTATAGTAGTTTTGTAGTAGTAGAAATGGTTGTGGTATGAAAAAAATTATTATCCATGAAAATGTGATTTGTGTGGTGCATTTTAGCTTTACAGATAATAGGCTGTAACTGCGAAGAATAAATAAATATCAATGCTATCTGGTACGGATCCTAGAATTATGAGCACCTTTCGCAAAGAGTCTTGCGTCACGTGACAGTGTTGACTTCAGTAAGACGATCTTTAATGAAATATTAATAAACATATATCTAAATTTTCATTTCGAATGGGTCTTTTGTGTGAGAACTCTCTCATCAGTGAAGTATCCACTGCATAAATGTAACTACACAGAGTGGTCAACAATGTGACTGGTTATATGGGTGCATCTTCTGTCATCTAATGACTTACGATGTTGATAGTACGGGTATATGTATAGTTAATGCCAGCACTAAAGACTGTGTATGTTTAACTGATGGCAGTGCAAGGATTGAGGAAGTCGTTACATTGCGTCCACCCGTTCTAAATATAGTTGTGCACTTAACGTTCTAAAATTTTCAAGAAACTGATTCCTTTAATAAACTCTTCCATCAGATTCTACGTCTGTTCTAAATTTTTCAGCTAAACTTAAACCAAAACTTAAACATAATTGAGTTGCCAATAAAATATTCTTCTCTTAATAGCAGATGTGACCTTTCACAACGAACAGACCTACTCTAGAATTTTGGGACCTGAAGCCCACTTACACATCAGTATCTCTATAACGAATATTATTCTTAATGAAAATTAACAACAATACCGAAAGTAGTTTTTTTAATTTTTATAGTGCCCATAGAGTTAACTCCTCCATCCCACACGTTTTAGTATATGTTACTGAAAATGTTTTGCATTGCTAAGGTTAAGAGTCGAGAGACGATGTAATGAGAGATCGAAATGTGTCGACTGTATTTTGTCCTTAACCATAGTTTGTAGTATAAAATGTCGGTAGGTACTTAAACGTCATTCAGTAACAAGAAAAAACTTTCAGAGAAATGTAATTCAGTCCCCAACAACGAACAGCTGCCAACCCGTAGAGTATTCGTCAAGTTTATGGGCACCATTGGAATCGGTTTTGTGGTGACGGAGTGTTACTGACAGTAAAGTTCTTTTCAGCCGAAATATCTAAAACGTTCCAAAGATAATGACGGGCGAAAGACGGCGCAGGTTAGTAAACAAAAAGAGCGAAATCTGATTTGGGGACAAACTACGAAGTTGAATGAAAATGGCCGTTGGACGACGCAACATAAATAAACCGAGAAAAACACGTTTGTGTGTGTAACTATAAAGGAGTTTGGAACCCATAGTTATCCTTTATCCACGGGGAAATTTCTATAAAGATTTCGAGTGGTTACGATTCGTCGTACGAATTGTTGTCACGTAAGAAATGATGATACTGTGTCACTTGCGGAGTTTGCATATCACGCGACTGGAAAACAGGTTATATACATATTGTGAAATACTGGAGTACGAACAGTTGTCTGTTAGGAACTGGATCTTGAGATAATGAAGAAAAAAGAGTACGGAACCATTTTCCTTGACCGTAAAATCCATGACAACTGCAAAAATACCCTTCTGCGGAAAAATTGTTTAATATTTATGAAACATACAATTAATGTCCTTGCGTAATATGTAATGATTCTTGTAAGTTCTCTGCTGACTGTATTTACCGAGTACAGGCCGTGCTGAAGGTGTGCTTTGACAGGGATATAACGTCATTCAAGCCGCGGGTGCTGCATTAGAGGCTTCCTGCCGCCTGTCAGCACAGTGTATGATTTATGTTGCAAGTTCAGTAATGGCGGAGAGCGGTCTAACGGAAGAGCGAATTTATCCTTTGTTGTCTGGGAACACAGGAGCCGTGGCGGGCTGAGTTACTGTTGTGCGGGAGCTGAGGTCGGTCGATGGCCCTGTCTCCAGCGGATCGTATCAGCTGAAAAGGTAATGAAAAGTCACCACTTCAGTGGCGCCGCGCTTATTCCGCCGAGTAGCAAAGGAGGCCACGTGACAGGGACTGTGTCTGGTGAATTTACTACTAATGGGCAAGAGTCTGCTAAACCGTACAATAATTCTGTTTACGGAACATATGAAATACCCTCAGACAGCTTGAACCTCATTCGGATAGCTTTATCCATTACTAGTAATCGACTTAACAGGCAAATACTTTTCCGAACTTTTCTTGCACACAATAGACAACTGCTTTGGTAATTGTGTACTGATGCGCTCCGGTAACAGACGTTTTGAATGTGGACAACGAGATATTGGTTTCTATACACTGAAGTGAGCTTTAAGAGGCAAAGGAAGAGCTGCCTCCCAATTGATAGTAAAGACAATTTCTATAATATAACTGTAATATTAAAGACTCGTCACTGATTAACAATAAAAAATTCAATATGTACTGTTAAAGGTCTATGTGGATAGACTGACATCTAATCTGCCTGCAGTAATATGGGTTACAATTAACAACATACCACACCTTTCGTCATGATAAGACAGGTGCTGGAGAATGGAGAGATAAAGGCCCTGGGTAACGCATAGAAATAATCAAAGCGGCCAGCAATTTCAAACGATGTATAAATGTTGAATAACTCGTCCAGCGTGTGAGTGAGAGAAGAAATTCTATTGAGTACAATATGTGATTTAAAACAGAATGCTTGTAAATGAGCTCTTGAGGTACGTATCGTTGCTGTGGCTTGCGTGAGCAAGCTTATAATTAGACACGATTCATTTACTATAAAATTTATTGTCAGCACTACTGTGTAGGTTTGTGTTCAAATTCAAATGGCTCTGAGCACTATGGGACTCAACTGCTGAGGTCATTAGTCCCCTGGAACTTAGAACTAGTTAAACCTAACTAACCTAAGGACATCACAAACTTCCATGCCCGAGGCAGGATTCGAACCTGCGACCGTAGCGGTCTTGCGGCTCCAGACTGCAGCGCCTTTAACCGCACGGCCACTTCGGCCGGCTAGGTTTGTGTCCTCGACACTAGACAGAATATTCTATAGTATCATACCGCTGCGTTTACGCCCATCAAGAGCTCTGTTTGAAAATATAAGAACAAATGCAGACATATCAGTGTACTTAGAGCTATATTTGCGACGTGGTTAAAATATCGAATGAAACTTGTACAAGCATTTGAAAAAATGAGAATCAATTTTTAATCTCCGTCATCATTTCCAGTGTCAACGGCATTGCCACAGTGGTAACACCGGCTCCCGTCAGATCACCGAAGTTAAATGCTGTCGAGCTGGGCTAGCACTTGGGTGGGTGACCATCAGGTCTGCTGAGCACTGTTGGCAAGCGTGGTGCACCCAGCCTTGTGAGACAAACTGAGGACCTCCTTGATGAGTAGCAGCTCCGGTCTCGTAAACTGACAAACGGCTGGGATAGCGGTGTGCTGACCACACGCCCATCCATATCCGCATCCCGTGACGCCTGTTGGCTGAGGATTATACGGCGGCCGGTCCGTACCGTTGGGCATTCCAAGACCTGTTGGAACGGAGTTAAGTTTAATTTCGTTTGAGTATTTCCAGTATAAAGATGTGACAACCGTACTGTCAACAATAATAGCCGGCCGGTGTTGCCGAGCAGTTCTAGGCGCTACAGTCTGGAACCGCGCGACTGCTACGGTCACAGGTACGAATCCTGCCTCGGGCATGGATGTGTGTGATGTCCATAGCTTAGTTAGGTATAACTAGTTCTAAGTTCTAGGGGACTGATGACCTCAGAAGTTAGGTCCCACAGTACTCAGAACCATTTGAACCATTTTAACAATAATAGCTGAATGTGTAGTTTATAGTGTCACAAGACCGCTATATATAGTTTATCCGGAAAACCATGCATTTGCCCATCATGAATATACAACGATTCTTATACCGTTATTAAACAATCAACCCTCTCATATCAAGTGTTCCATGTGTTTCGCAGCTATGCTACATAAAAATCAGGGGCGATATGTGCATTATACTATATTCATGTGTTTAATGGCTTTTACGGCTGTGGACGGCAAAAACGACGACATAAAGTTTCTTTAACAGACTCAGTTTGTTAAAGCAGTGAACCAATATTTTAATTTTACGTATTTTACGACGTTTATTTCTGATTTGTACATCGTAACATGATGCAGCTCGAGCTGTCCGACGCGTCGTACAGTGGCGAAGACTCAATGCGTGGCCTGCTAAAACATGCGCCCAGAGCATTCCAAAGGTTTCATGACTGCTTCTCGTTCTGAAAGCCGAGAGGCCTCTTCTTACTGAAAACAGTCTGAACAAACTATTGACTGCCGTATGACTGTCATACGATAACCCAAATCTACATCTAACTGCCCTCCAAACAGAAGCTCCTTCACACCAAGATGTTCCTTTCAGTTTCCCTCATTCAAAAGAATTCTACCATCTCTCACTTATGGTTTAGTGAATAACATAAAGTGCGAGGTTCTACCTGAACACGATAAATAGCTTACGTGTTTGTTCATCATGTACACCTGATAAAACATCTAGTGGGACAGTGTGAAGAACTACAGTGGCAGCTGGACTTTACACCAATTCTGCGTCTTTCATGACAGCAAAGTCTACTTTAGAGGTGGAGAAGGTTGGTGGAAGTGGTGAAGTGACTTGTTCATCAATTACTTTTGATAAAACATCAAGTGGGATAGGGTGAAGAACTACAGTTGCAACTGGATCTTTAAACTTATTCTGCGTCTTTCATGATAGCAAAGTCTACTTTACAACTGGGGAAAGTTGATGAAATTGGAAAAGTGACTGTGATAAATTACGGTAATGGGAGAAAATTCATCTAATACTAATTTATAGGGTTGTGCACTCATTTTATTACATTTGTAACATGTTATACCTACGTTCAAATATTGTATGCTAGCCTATGAATTCTCAGTAACACCTGTCAAAGAAACAACAAAATTTAAACCTATTTATTCGTACAGTCATTGTGTACAACTGATGCTGTTAATTATATTATTATACACTCTTCTTGTTACTTCACTGCAGTATAAATTTCAGTGAATTTACTATCAGTGTCGTTGATTTTACATCTATAAAACCATTTTACATTAATTTTGTCACAGCATCTGCATCAACATTGACAACTACGTTGTACACATAATATAAATATGTGAACTTGATAAATATGTTACGTCGCGTAGTATTTTCTCATATTGTAACACCATCAAAGACTTGCTAAGACTTGCACATTCATACAATTACCTAAGCATCCCCAACATACTCTTTATCTGTGTGCACGAAACAATTATATAGTGTTGCGAGCAAGGATATAATGTTGCTGCATGTGATGAATTATGAGGTCTTGATATATTTATGTGCACTGAATTTATTTGAGATTAAGATAACTTCTAAAACACTTCAAAACAGCTAGTAAGATTTCACCTATGGCAAAACTGAGCATGGAACACAGCGGATATTACATGCCTTCCAAATGTTGTCATTTCATAAATACCAGGGTTGGAACTTAAATAGTGGCAACTAATTATTCACAACCGATACAAAAGAATTACACGTTGCAACTGTTACTGTCCTTCAAAGAAGCCACCAGCGTTGTTTAAAACCCGTTGCCAGAAATGTGGAAGGGGTAGTATACCGTTAGCAGATCCTGCTCTGTTGATGGTGCGAATGGAGCGGTCCAAAGTTATGGTGATTCTCGTGTACGACTGTTATATTGTTATCCTAACGTGTTACGTTCCTCCACGGCAGACCGTTAACGCACAGTATTACAGTTCGTTTTTGGAGCATCACCTGCGACCAGCTTTGCGAAAGAAGTTGCGACACTTTCCGCGCAATCCAACCATCATTTAGCACGACATTGCGCGGGCGCTGCTCTGTTCGGTCGATGGGACTGCGAAGTATTCAAAGAACTGTGACTGACGCCCGAACAACATGCACAGACAACAGGAAATACTGCATTGAGAATGGTTAGCTACTACCCGAAATCTAGATTTGCGTAATGAAATCTTAAAAAAGGACGACGTTTTGGTGCACTCTATAATTTATAAGTCACATAACAGACGCTGACTGCAACAACTTTCCGAATGGAAGGTAACCTGATGGTAATAAGAGCAGTTTCCACCTCTCCAAAATAAAGTCGACCTGTTATATTTTAACAACTGCCCGATCTATTTCTTCTTACAGAGTTCTGCCAATTTGATACTGATTTTATAGCTCGATCTAAACAGTCAGGTGGCCTTGTAATAGCTGCACTATCTCCTACATAGTTTGCTAAGAATGGAAATAGGCCTCTGTTTATAAGAGCAGCTATTGGACATAGAACAACTCCAATATGCTAATTTCTCAATCAGTTCGTGCACACTTCAACTACTCTCCATTTCCATAGACGCAGTATAACCCTTTCTGTATATATCTCACAGTCTCCACAACTTCAATTAGCTGCTTCCAATTTATCTACAGAGAACGGAGATTTTCTCGATCAGTATCATATCATGCTCCACTTCTAACATACAGCTGCTTTGAAAATGACTTATTTAATTTGAAAACTCCATATTTACTGATAGTAAAATACTACAAACATGGAAAGAATTGCAAAACATTCACAAAATCTTAAATTTTGGGCTCTGATATTACAAATACTCTACGTGTTCACCAATATCAGAACGAATAACATCTCGACGATAGATAAATCCCTCATAAGCTTTACACAATGTATCTGCTCTTACAGAACTCATGGGAGCTGTTATTCTGTTCTTCACTTCCACCATGTCACGAGGTACAGGGGAGATAAACACACTTCCCTTCACATATCATCACTAGACAAAATCGCAGTAGTTCATGTATGACGATCTTGGAGGCCAAGAACGCAAGACTGAGTCTCGGGATCACGTGCGCCTAATCGAGCGTCGAGGCAGAGTGTCATTGAGAAACTGACGTACGTTGTTATTCCAGTGTGCCGGAGCTCCATCCTGTTGGACAATGAAGTCATCGGAGTCCTTCTGAAGTTGTGGAAAAAGCCAGTACTGCAGCATTTGAAGATATGGCGCTGTGAATACATTTATTTCTTTTCGAAACACTCTGCATTTTATCCTACACAACAGAATATATTAGCAGTTTTGTATACCCTTTCATTTATCGGTCCAAACCCTTCTGTAAATATCGTTTTTAAACTTACTGATATTGTCTAAGGTTTTTCGTTGTATTTTGCCGTAACATAGCATTATAAAATCAATATATTTAAGGAAACGTAGAGGTTAGGAAAGGTTCATGGAATCAAATATGTATTTCTTTACCCCCACATGAAAATCTATCGTTGTTGTGTTGTTGTGGTCTTCAGTTCAGAGACTGGTTTGATGCAGCTCTCCATGCTACTCTACCCTGTGCAAGCATCTTCATCTGCCAGTGCCTACTGGAACCTACATCCTTCTGAATCTTCTTAGTGTATTCATCTCTTGGTCTCCATTTTCACCCTCCACGCTGTTCTCCAATAATAAACTGGTGATCCTTTGATGCCTCAGAACATGTCCTACCAACAGCTCCCTTCTTCTAGTCAAGTTGTGGCACTAATTTCTCTTCTCCCCAATTCTATTCAATACCTCCTCGTTAGTTTTGTGGTCTACCAATCTAATCTTCAGCATTCTTCTGTAGCACCACATTTCGAAAGCTTCTATTGTCTTCTTGTCTAAACTATTTATCGTCCACGTTTCACTTCCATACATGGCTACACTCCATAAAAATACTTGGAGAAACGACTTCTTGACATTTAAATCTATACTCAATGTTAACAAATTTTTCTTATTCAGAAACGCTTTACTTGCCATTGCCAGTCTACATTTTATATCCTCTCCACTTCTACCATCATCAGTTATATTTCTCCCCAAATGGCAATACTCATTTACTACTTTAAGTGTCTCATTTCCTAATCTAATTCCCACAGCATCACCTGATTTAATTCGACTACATTCCATCATCCTCGTTTTGCTTTTGTTGATGTTCATCCTATATCCTCCTTTCAAGACACTGTCCATTCCGTTCAACTGCTCTTCCAGGTCCTTTGCTGTTTCAGACAGAATTACAATGTCATCGGCGAACCTGAGGGTTTTTATTTCTTCTTCTAGGATTTTAATTCTTTCTCCGAATTTTTCTTTTGCTTCCTTTACTGCTTTCTCAATATACAGGTTGAATAACGTCGTCGATATGCTACGACCCTTCCTCACCCCCATTCCAACCACTGCTTCCCTTTCATACCCCTCGACTCTTCAGTCATCTGGTTTCTGTACAAATTGTATATAGCCTTTCGCTCTCTGTATTTTACCCCTCCCACCTTCAGAATTTCAAAGAGAGTATCCCAGTCAACATTGTCAAAATCTTTCTGTAAGTCTACAAATGCTAGAAGCGTTAGTTTGCCTTTCCTTAACCTATCTTCTACGATAAGTCGTAGGGTCAGTATTGCGTCACGTGTTCTAACATTTCTACGCAGTCCCAACTGATCTTCCCCGAGGTCAGTTTCTACCAGTTTTTCCATTCGTCTGTAAAGAATTTGTGTTAGTATTTTGCAGCCGTCACTTATTAAACATAGTTCCGTAATTTTCACATCTGTCAACACCATCTTACTAATTTTTCATCAGCTACCATGTGCAAAACTCAACTTTCAATTGTAGTACTGAGCATACCGTCTGACCACAATCGTATCATACACTTACAAATGAGACATCCGAAGTTCGTCTTCCTCAAGTGTAAGGTGACCCATATGTTCTTGTTATTGCTGTTAAATTTTTTCATTATTTATTTTTTCTATTCATTTAGGGTAGAAAAAGTGTACAGTAGAAATCACGGCTCGTTAAACTGAAGTATTAGCTAATTTCTACTTTGATAACTTGTTATTTACTAGATTTCATAGAGTAATTATGCCACTTTCTTGTTTACGTTTCGCTTATTATTGGCTTACATCTACATCTAGGACTATACCGTATGGGGGATGGTAGTTATTAGTTTGCCATTTGGTCGCCGCTGACACTTTTCCCCCTTTCTGTTTCAGTAAATAATGGAAGAGGAAGAAACATTTTTCAGCAGCCTCCATTCTTAAGCGAGCTCCTTTATAACTAAGCTTGCCTCCTTGGTCTTTTCCCGATATAAACGTAGGATGAATCCATAAAAATGGTGATTATAATCAAAGTCAAACTTTCAAACCGCTAATCAGAAAGACATGAAATTGCAGCAGAATATTATTTGAGAAGGGGAAAAACGTACGGCATAAGAAAAAAAATAGTTACAAAATGTAGCAGTAGATGGCCCTGTAAGCATCAAAATTTAATAGTGGTCGACTACAAATGACAAATGAATCCTGTAACTCTGCCTGAGATGTACCTTTGACGATAATCATATTCAACTATTCAGTGTGCATGCGTGTAGAGGTGTGATACTGTTAGTTACGTAAGTTCACTCACCACGGCAAGGTCATATCAAATCAAACGGGAAAAATTGGTTTTTAATTGTCCTGAGGCCATAAACGGTATAAAAAGCATGACTCCCAATTTTTTAACTGTCTTGAAGCCAAAAACCGCATAAAAATATCAATTACTTCAGTTTTTAATAGTCCTGAGGTCAAAAACAGCATAAAAAGCATCAATCACATCGGTTTTTTACTGTCCTGCGGCCAAAAACTGCATACAAATGATCAATCAAAATTTGATTATTAATTTCTATGTGCGTGGTGCAAAATATTTTCAGTATGCTGTCCACCGTTTTCTACAAGTTGAAATCGAGAATAAGCATGTTCCACAACTGATCGAAATGTTTCTGGGGTCACGTTCAGAATTTGTTGCGCAGTGAGTGCCATCAATGCAGCTAAGTTTGCAATTGGAACAATAAACAAAACGTCTTTCAGACAGTCCTACAGCTATGAGTCACAGGATTAATATCAGGTGATCGGCACAGCCAGGCTGTAGGGAAATGGCGGCGGATAATTCTAGCATTTCCGAAATGACGCTTCAGCAGCTGCTTAACTGGATTTTAAATGGGTGGAAGTGCTCCATGTTGTATAGAAATGATCCGATCCACACATCCACGCTGTTGGAGAGCCGGAACGACGTGGTTGCACGAAAAGACGCTCATAGCGCTTACGGGACAGGTAACGTTACTGGAAGCACCTGTCTCTCCGAAACAGTATGATCCTATGATAAGTGATGCCATAAATCCTCACCACACAGTGACCTTTTCAGGATGAAGTGGTACAGGTTTATTTGAGTGTGAATTTTCCGTTGCCCATATTCAATAGTTCTCTGTACTGACACATCCTGTCAAATGGAAGTGGGCTTCGTCTGTCCACAAAATCTTCCACGGCCAAGCATTGTTCACTTCCATGCGAGCAAGGAATTCTAAAACAAAGGTCTCTCTTGCTGGCAGGACAACAGGAAGCAACTCATGCACATGGGTAATTTCGAATGGATAGCGAAGAAGGACGTTTCGTGCTATTTTGCTCACCGTGCTCACGGATATGTCCAATGTTCGAGCAATTCTTCATGCACTACAAGTTTGCATATCACCACTCGTCTCCACCCGCATTGCTTTGGCGAGTGTTTCCACTGACGTCGAATCATTTCGTTTCCTCCCTCTGCCAGGTTGCACACCAAAAGAACCCGTCTTATGAATTTCCGAATCATTTGCTACAGACTCACCGCAGTCATCGGACCAATGCCTTTTTTCAGACCCTTCACTGTCCGGAACTTCTGCAGAGCGACGTGTGGACCGTCATCTTTCTTGTAATACAACTTCAGAACCAGAGCGCGATGGTGCATTGAGTCAGTCACGGCGAACGTCGCTGACGCGAAGGGAGGAAAAGACGTATACCCGGCATGTTTATACCAGCTTCAATGGGTCGTGCGCATGACAGGTGTTTTCATTTAAGTATTCTGACACATACAGCGCTATCTATCGATCAATTTTCACACCCTTTTTTTTTTTTTGTTCTTCTGTATGTTTCCCCCCTTCTCCGATAATATTCCGTTGCTATTTGACGTCATTCTCACCAGTGGTATTATTTCTACAGCATTCTGAAACTTTAATTATAATAACCCTGTATATAAACCACGTCGGATTACATTCTGTTTCTCTCGTACCGTCTGTCTGTGGAGTTGGGTCAATATTCCCGTAATACTTAGTTAATGCAAGTGTTAAAACCGTGGACTTCTTCTTTGGATGTTTGCTATTTCATCCATCAGCCTCAAGTGGTAAGGGTCCCATACCGGCGAACTTAGTAAGGTACCTCGTTCGTGGGTGGACTCCAATGCCTGAGGTTTTCTTCCAACGAATTTCAGTTCAAAAATGGTTCAAATGGCTCTGAGCACTATTGGACTTAACTTCTGTGGTCATCAGTCCCCTAGAACTTAGAACTACTAAAACCTAACTAACCTAAGGACATCACACACATCCATGCCCGAGGCAGGACTGGAACCTGCGACCGTAGCAGTCCCGCGGTTCCGAACTGCGCACCTAGAACCACTAGACCACCGCGGCCGGCATGAATTTCAGTGTTGCATATAAAGTTGCTCCGATTATGTTTATGTGACGGTTCCACTTTAAAACGTCGAGTACGCAATTTTTAGGTATTTGACGTAGGTGACTGCTTCCAGTGATTAATCGTCATTTGTGTAACCATGTAATATAAAATCCTTTCACCTACCTACGTGTGTTAGTGTTCGTAGGTAGATATTTACGGTGATGTAGGGTGACTGCTCACCTTTTCTGGTTTTCGTGATAATGATTAACTTTTGGAATCCAGTGTCTTACTTCCACGCACACATGTCTCGACGATAGCGGCATATTAGGTTGCCTACTGAGGATTATCGTCATCCGCCCTTCCCACGCCCCATCCAGGAACGGAATGGGGAAGGGCTGATGTGGCGGTGGTTATAGATATTTGCTGCACTATACACAGTGACATACTGATGGCAGATGTAACCGTGGATGTAAACACAAGTTTTGGGCAAATGAACGATTCTGAAGAACTGCTTCTTTAAAAATAATCCCCAGCTCAACTTTCTGGCCGTTGTGCATAAAAAGACTGAGAATGGGAGCGTTGAGTAGTTCAACACTTCGACTGTTCGATACGTTGCCTCGGAGAATAACTTCCTGTACAAGTTGTAACACGTTTTATCGTGACGCATTGTCTATGCTACTAAACTGTGTAGCACATGACAAGCTGTTGGTCCTGTGATAGGTGCGTAATTGGAGAACCACTTCGGTAATGAGGTTAGCGAACAGTGCTCTTACACCGCAGCCACTATGTCAGCCGTGGAGGATTAGAAGGTTACCCGAGCGTTATCTGTCCGCAGATAATCCTCTGTGATTTCAAGGAACTGAAGACAAACGTAGCCCGCCTCTAGAAGGCCGCTTCCTGTCGAGACAAGACGGAGAACGCTGCAACGGGCGTTGCTTATCTGCTTCACGCGCGGCGGAGCACACGGCCTGAAAATTTCAATTTACCCTTCCCCGTTGCCTCCCTGTACCTGGCTGCCATGGAAGTCGACCGCCGCAGGTAGCGGCTGAGCTTGCCCTCTCATAGCGCTGGCCGTGTTTTCGTCCTTTCGGATAATACTGTTATCTTAAAAGCATATTTCTGCTGGGCTCATTCTTTCTTTTTCATATTCATTTGATGTTGTTTTCCACTGTCTGACTTTCAGGAGCGTACCGTTTGATTACCTTCAAAATATGCTTAACTTTAGAGATTCATTGAAATAGAAGCTAAGTACCTCCTTTTCGATTTGTTCGTCACATAAGAACATTTCTGTTGAATCTCTTCTAATCTTCTAAAATTTGGAAAAAACTGACGTTAATAAATAGATAACGCTTTATAATTGGTCATAATTTTTCGACTTTCAAAAAGTTAAGCTTCCACCCATACATGTGTGCTAAACAAATAAGAAAAAAGAACTACCCAAAATTAGAGCTCGAACTACTGTGAAGTAACCTCCAACAACCATGAAGTTTTGTTATTGCCACCGGGAGTATCTTTCTTTTTGACATCGTTTGTAGAGCACTGCAGTTTAAATCAATTAAATGTATATTTCCAGATGGAACTATTTGCTATGCTAACTTAATACAAACGTCAAAGAAGGTTTTGCGTCACTTCGGTTCCCAGGACTCCTGAACATACACGTTGACTGTGGATATTGTGTCACAGACACCGTGCCTTTGACTGTTCAGAGATGTCACTAAGCCCACCCAAAAGTGCAAACAAACTTGCATGAGCAGCGCCTGTTAGACGGAGGGGGTCCGACAGCCTATCAGTTCCAGTTATTCTACAAGGAAGGGGATACACGGCTCGTGTTGTCTGTAGTTCAACCATGTCTAGATCGTCAATACCGCGGTTCGATCATTTTCGCATTGTTACTTTGTACCAGGAAGGGCTCTCAACAAGGGAAGTGTCCAGGCGTCTTGCAATGAACCAAAGCGATGTTGTTCGGACGCGGAGGAGATACAGAGAGACAGGAACTGTCGATGACATGTCTCGTTTCGACCGCCAGATGGCTACTACTGCTTTGGATGACCGCTACCTACAAATCATGGCTCGGTGGAACCCTGACGATTTTTGTACAGACACAGGGCGTCCTGTTACGACTAAAACTGTGAGCAACAGGCCGCATGATGCGCAACTTCACTCCCGACGTCAGTGTCAAGGTCCATCTATGCAACCACGACACCATGCAGTGCGGTAGAGAAGGCCCCAACAACATGCCGAACCAACCGCTCAGGACTGGCTCTAAGAACTGTGGGACTTAACAACTGAGGTCATCAGTCCCCCGCTCAGGAATGGTATCACGTTCTCTTTACCATTGAATTTCGCATATGAATTCAACCAGACAATCGTCGGAGACGTGTTTGGAGGCAACCCCGTCAGGCTGAACGCCTTAGAAACGCTGTCCAGCGTGCGCAGCAAGGTGAAGGTGCCTGCTGTTTTCGGGTGTCATTATATGGAGCCGAAGTACGCTGCTGGTGGTCAAGGAAGGCGTCGTAACGGCTGTACGATACGTGAATGCCATCCTTCAACCGGTAGTGTAACCATGTCGGCAGCATATTGGAGAGGCATTCGTCTTCATGGATAGCAATTTGAGCCCCCATCGTGCACATCTTGTGAATGACTTCCTTCAGGATAACGTCATCGCTCGACTGTAGTTGCCAGCATGTTCCCCAGACATGAAGCCTATGGAGCATGCTTGGAATGGATTGAAAAGGGCTGTTTATGGACGACGTGACCCACCCACCACTCTTAGTGATGTACACCAATTCGCCGTTGAGAAGTGGGACAATCTGGACCAACAGTGCCTTGCTGAACATGTGAATAGTATGCCGCGACGAATACATGCATGCATCCATGCAAGAGGACGTTCTACTGGGTATTAAAGGTACCCGTGTGTACAGTAAACCGTACCACCACCTATCAAGGTATCGCTGTATGGTGGTACAACATAAGATGAGTGGTTTTCATAAGCTATAAAAATGAGGGAAATGATGTTTTTGTAGATCACTATTCCAATTTTCTGTACAGGTTCCAGAACTCTCGGAACCGAGGTGGTGCAAGACTTTTTTTATGTCTATATGAAAAAATTGGGCTAGTACGAGTTGGGCTCTCTGAGGGTCCGTAAAAACTTAATTATGTATGTAGATAAAAATTTTGAGTTATTCAACGGCCATCCGCATGTCTTTCTACTGGACTCTACTGACGTACCTTAGTTATCAAACCGGAGAAAGGGAAACCCGAAGCAACTGTTGTATCTGGCGACTGCTGTCATCGGTGTCACAACATTTCCGTTTAATGGAAGGCGCTTTATTACTAGGGCAAAGGTCTCACATGTGTATACAGAGTGGTTAGAAACAGATTGAAAAGCTTTTATGGTTGCTGTAGATGAGATTTAGACGCTAAATAATTGTTAAGAAAAAATTTCGATACGTTGAGCTGTTTCCGAGCTGTTTACGGCAATGATGGTAGAAAATAAGATCGTCGTGGACGCAAATTCCAGCATCCTGCAACAGGCAGTGTCGCCTAACTTGTTCTCCTCAGACCGAACAAACATTGCTTTTGCTAACCTAGCTTAAATTTATCACTTTCGAAAAAGGCACAATTTAACTGCTTATGAGCATTTCAACAAGTGGTAGTTCAAGGACCCATAGATTTCTGTGCATTACTTGAATTTGAGCGCGCAGCGACCTGATAGGCCAACTTCAATGTTAAAGGAAGCAAGGAAATGCGACTTTCGGGAATTTTTCCTGAGTAATTATTTCAGCACAACCTCCCCTGCTACACCCTTACAAGTCTTTCAGACTTTTCTCACCATTTTATATGTAGTTTCTCTACTGATTCGGAAGGGCGAGTTTGCGGGTATCGAAACACGCGACATGAAAATCCGTATGTTTTCACTGCAATTGACTCATACCACGCCGGCAGATTCGAAACCTGCCTCGGGCATGGATGTGTGTGATATCCTTAGCTTATTTAGGTTGAAGTAGTTCTAACTCTAGGGGATTCTTAACCTCAGATGTTAAGTCCCATAGTGCTTAGAGCTATTGGAACCGTTTTTTGACTCATACCATCAAGACACCGTAGAACCTACGAGGAGAACACGGAAAGACTCATAACCTCATTCTTCAGAAACCTGGCTCCGTGGAAGAATAGTCAAAATAAGCGAATACGTATCTCGGCTTTTTCTTAGATACTGGTCTGGTTCTGACGAAACGACGGTCAAATTTTCTACATCTACATCTACATTTATACTCCGCAAGCCACCCAACGGTGTGTGGCGGAGGGCACTTTACATGCCACTGTCATTACCTCACTTTCCTGTTCCAGTCGCGTATGGTTCACGGGAAGAACGACTGTCTGAAAGCCTCAGTGCGCGCTCAAATTTCTCTAATTTTACATTCGTGATCTCCTCGGGAGGTATAAGTAGGTGGAAGCAATGTATTCGATGCCTCATCCAGAAACGCACCCTCTCGAAACCTGGCGAGCAGGCTACAACGCGATGCAGAGCGCCTCTCTTGCAGAGTCTGCCACTTGAGTTTGCTAAACATCTCCGTAACGCTATCACGGTTGGCAAATAACCCTGTGACGAAACGCGCCGCTCTTCTTTGGATCTTCTCTATCTCCTCCGTCAACCCGATCTGGTACGGATCCCACACTGATGAGCAATACTCAAGTATAGGTCGAACGAGATGCCTTTTAGCGTGCAACAGTCTCATCCGAAATCGTGTAACAGTGGCAGGAATACGTACCTCATACCTTTGCGTCCCCTGATCGAAGAACAACTATAGTTTTCATTTATTTTACTTATTCGCCCTGTTCCGTAGCTACATGAATGTTTCTCATCAAGTTAGGAGAGAAAAGGACGTTCTGCTCTGTTTTTCTTTGACATTGTCAGTAGGGAGATAAGCGATCTGCGTGGATAAAAATCTTACATCGGCACAGCAAATTTTGTTAACTGGTTACCGGTTTGGGGTCACTAGCAAGCCTATTGCAGATCAGTCTACAATGTTCTTCAGCGTGTGACAACCATTACACTCCATCGTACTGCTTTAAATTATGTCGCCATAGTTAAATAAAATTTCCCAAAATGGAAATCGTAATTTATTATGTATACTGACAAAAATAATCACTAATCAGATATTGCTACAGTGCCCATTTGGACACAAATACGTTATTTTGATTTTAAAATTCTCATGGACTACAATCTTCTTGAATTCTCGTATTCTAATATTCGTTTGTTATGTCACGTCTTACACTAATTTTTATATTTGATTGTAGCGTTTATTCTTTAGGAAGAAATGTTGAGTTCCTTTTGATGATTCCAAGCACTTTTCAGGAGGAGTCAAACAACTTATTACTTCCCATACATACATCTGGCATATTGACCACAAGACGAAAATTCGAGAAATTTGAGCCAATACAGGGGCTTACCGACAATAATTCTTCCAAGGCACTAATCGCAAGCGGAACAGGGTTGGAGCGATAAAATAGTGGTACGAAAAGTACCTTCCAACACACCATTACGTGGCATGCGGAGTGTGATGTATAAGCAGATTCGAAACATACAAATTCCTGAAACAACGATCATCACGTGAAGGTAGATTTTCGACCGTTCTTCGTGTAAATCTCGCAGGGGAAAGAAACGTCGTTAAAATCCCCAAACATTCACGTGTTGAAAATAGTTTCACGGCAAACCACACGTAATGGAACACTTTTCCAAAAACTGGCACTTTCAGTTGGTTACGAATTGGGACACACTACCGGAAATTCACCGAATACAATTTCAAATGAATATCTGCCTATTATCTTTTTAGATTCATCCACTAGACATACAATTAGTAGGCGAACAAGAACAAGGTTATTTCACTATCCATTGGAAAACCTTCGTATCGTAATCTTGTACCGAAATATAGAGATAAAAACTAAAATAAAATTAATGATTCGATTTCGTACACAGGGGAACAAAATTGTGATGCCTCGACGCTACCCACTCTGCCACCGCTTCTTTTGTGCTCTTTAAAGGCGGATAAAGTATATCAAAACCTTTGACCGTTGTTTTCTCGGAAACGGACGAGCGTCTACATATAAGCCGAGATACGGGTTTGCTTACTTTGACCCCACTTCCACTGAGCGACGTTCCTATGAAATCGGGTTATGGCACTAGCCGTCGTCAATGACTGAAATTTTAACTCGGTACGTTTACCCATTCCTGAGAAAAAAGGGGACCTAAGACTCAAACAGGAAAATGAGACATACAGATGACAAAATTGCCGTGTAAAGGTTCTGTTTGAGGTACGATACAATAAAAACACCGACTGTCTTACATATATTATACGACTTTCCACTAATATTACTATATAATTTTGTACTGTTGGTATCGGGCTTGATTATGCAAGAACTTGCAATATTTAGGGAAAAATTAGAAATTATTACTGGACGAGCTGTCGTTTTCGTTGAAAGTCTCTTCAAACATAGTGTTTTCTCGAACAGTTTACAGCAACATTTTCGCTGTAAGTGTAGACAAGGAAAAAAGGAAAGGAGATTTTCCGCTGGGAATGAGGATGATCTCTGTAAAATAATTCACTGCAATACTATCGAATAGATGAGAAATTAAGGGGATTCTTCACTGCTAAAAAGCACTTCTTGGCTCCAGTTTTGGTGTAGATCGTAAACTACAACACGGGGAAGAACGAGCTCTGTTGTATACCACTTTTGTACAGGATTAACCATTGCGTCTATGACGTTCCAAATTTTCCTAGCAGTTCTCCAATCGGTCAAATTTTTACACAATCTGGTTTGTTGTTTTTTCGAACAGCATTAGGGAGTCGGAGCAGAAAAATTTGTCTTTCGGAAAATCTCTTATACCTAATGCTACCCTAACGTACACGACTACATACAAAGGGATAAGAGAACAGAAATCTAACGTATACTATCTGCAGTTCAAATACGTGGGGCCGTACACTATGTACAATTTTGTTGTTGAAGTCGACAGATAGGAAACGACATCGACATTAATCCTTCAGTCTGCTTCCATTTCTTTTCGCAGCATCTATCCATCTTTCACCTCTTATTACAGTACTTAGGAAAGAAATGAAACTCATTTTGGTATTATACGACGGCTGTTCAATGAGTAAGGCAACGCATTTGTAATGCAATGCTCAGCAAACATTATCCAAAAATGCCGATTTTGTTGTGGGATATGGTGGAATATTTCCGCTTCATTCCCTATACTTTCATGCAGTTCCGACACGCGGCGGTGCTGTAAGTAGCCTTCAGATTAGTGGCTACATAGGATGAACTTTCCAAGAAGAGAGCAGGCATTGTGTTTATTTAAGTGGAAAACAAGAGCATCGCAGATAATAGCCGCTTGCAGAAAAGGACAGTGGGTGGTTGTCATCACTGCAACAATGCCTCCCGCGTGCCGTCCGACCACTCACAGCTGTGCTCCTACAGTGTTGGAACGTACCACACTCTCATTCTGGTCAACGACAAATCACAATCAAACACCTCGCTGTTCATGTGTACGTGACTGTTTGTAGTGCTGACACACTGGTCCACCAGTTGGGGGTGCAAGAGTTGTGTGCCCCCTGGGTCTCTCGCCACCCAAAAGAATACTATTTTAAGTAGGCTGCATAGGTTTTTTTTATCGGTAACGCCACGTAGCGCTCAGTATGAAAATTACTGGCTGTGCTGTGTGGAGTCTGTGTCTGGTTGGCATTGTTGTTGGCTATTGTAGTGTTGGGCAGTTGGCTGTTAACAGCGCATAGCGTTGCGCAATTGGTGGTGAGCCGCCAGCAGTGGTGGACGTGGGGAAGTGAGATGGCGGATTTTTCAGAGTGGATGATCTGGACGTGGGTCCATCAGAAACAGTACATTTGTAAGAATGGATGTCATGAACTGCTATATATATTATGACTTTTGAGCAGTATTAAGGTAAATACATTGAGTGTTCTCGATCAAAATCATTCATTTGCTAACTATGCCTATCAGTTGTTAGTGCCTTCACTAGTTTGAATCTTTTATTTAGCTGGCAGTAGAGGCGCTCGCTGTATTGCAGTAGTTCGAGTAACGATGATTTTTGTGAGGTAAGTGATTTGTGAAAGGTATAGGTTAATGTTAGTCAGGGCCATTCTTTTGTAGGGATTATGGAAAGTCAGATTGCGTTGCGCTAGAAAAATATTGTGTGTCAGTTTAGTGTTGATCAGAATAGGTAAAGAGCGACATGTTTGAGTACGTTCAGTTCTGCTCAGCTGTTTGAAAATCAAATAACGTAAGGGATTTACCAGTACAGTAATTCACCAATTTTTCTAAGGGGACATTTCATATGTCGACCCTTAGCCGAGGATACCTCACTGGAATCTTCTGATTTTTTTCTTGTAGTTTGTGTAATTAGTGTAGCAATTGTTTATTGCTAGCGCGTAATCATAGAGAGAATTTCCTTTGTAGTTGTAGTTTTTCATTGTTGTACAGTAAAACAGTTATGGCATGCATGTAGATTTGCACCAAGTATTTCGCAGCTGCGCTTGCAATTAACTAGATATTATTTTCAGTGCTATGTTAATGTGTTTTCTTATTTTGCTCTTCAAATTGTGCTTTTCTGTGTTATTGTGTGAGATATTGTGACAATATTTGCGTGTGAAAAACGTAACACTAGGCTCCAAAGTAAACTGAGAAACAATAGTGACGACGAGCGTAGCTTATCTGCATCACTGTGTAGTGAATTAACAGACATTCAAAGTGGTAATTTGGTAATTGTGCATAGGGAAATAGAGCGGGCGGCAAATAATGGCGTAGACAGTGAAACAATTTGTGAACAGGGAAGCATTACCGATAGATCGGTCGGCAACAGCTCGCCTCAGGAATCCGAAACGACAGGACACAATCTCGCAAATACTGTAGATTCAGTTTTTGGGTCCTCACCGTTTTCTCAAATAAGTCAAGACACATTTTCTGCTTGTCAAAATGCGAATGTTGCCGGTGCAAATTCACTGCCGAAAAGCACAGAGGAACATGTTTCAGACACAAGTGCATTGTTAATACAATTAATACAACAAATGGGACAAACACAGCAAAAGCTTCAAAAGTTAGACACAATGGAACAAAATCTTCGAAAGTTAGACACAATGGAACAAAATTTTCAAAAGTTAGACACAATGGAACAAAATCATCAAAGGCTAGACATCACGCTTGAACAAACACGTGAAGATACAACTACTGAGTTACATAAAATCGAATCGAAATATCAAAAGATCTGTAATGACGTAAAAACACAAATTTGTGAGCATTTGTAACATATTTCTTCGCGGCATGAAAATACATTACAGAATCACGAAGCAGCCATAAAAGAACTGCAAACTATTGTTCATGAAAATCATGAGACATTGCAAGCTAAATTGACTCAGTTGCACCTACCGATTCGGTTACGCAACTTGCAAAAACTCAGGAAAACTTAAAGGACACAGTAGATACGATTTCAACACAAATTGACACTCTGAAACTTGGTTCAGAAAAACACACTGAGGAAATAAGTTCACTATCGGAGAAAGTAGCCGAACTTTCGGATCAGTTCGCGAACTTATTTACAAAGGTGGATGATGATCTGAATGACACAAGACCTGTAGCCTTCACTGACACAGAAGAGTACGAACAAATTAGGAAATTCAAACAAAATCAGAATCAAATTAATACGCAACACCAAAGGGAAATATTGGAAGTACAAGATCAGTTGACACAGGCAAACCAAAAATTACATATTTCAGAGGACACTCGCGCTCCAATACGGGAAGAGGGACATAGAAATACGGAACAGCTACAAAATAATAACACAGGGCAATTCGGAAATTATGAAAGAAATTGGCAAGGTACACCGAATTTTGAGATGCAACCGCCGAAACGACGTAACAGTGACCGACATGCGACTCGCCGACATGATGATTTTGACTATAAGCTGTTTATTACTACATGTAAATTCAAAACATTTAAGAATTCCGGCAACGACATTCATCCACAAGCGTGGCTTCATCAATTCTCTCATTGTTTTCCTCCCAACTGGTCATTAGAGCACAGATTAAAATTTATATGTGGCTACTTAGTGAATGAACCAGCTGTAAGAATGTGATCGGTTATTCACGATTGTCACAGTGAAGGAGAATTTTATCATGCCTTCCTCTCAGCATATTGGTCTCAAGCCACGTAAGACCGAGTAAAACATAGCATCATAATGATGAAACATTTCGAACAATCTCAATTTTCCAGTGTTGTGAAATATTTTGAAGACATGTTGTACAAGAATCAGTACCTGTCAAACCCATACAGCCTCTCAGAACTCATTCGCATTTGCTTAATCAAATTGCTTGAACATTTGCCACATATTATTTTAGGAGGACGTTGCAAAGACGACATTGAAGCTTTTCAGGGACTGTTACAAGAACTGGAAATTGACACTGACAATCGCGGGACGCGAAAACAAGAACACAACAATTACAGGTCACATCCGTCGCAATTCCATGATGAAAGAAATAAGAACAGGACACGAGAACGCTACTTTTAGAACGTCAATCATGACCAAAACAGACACTACCCGTATGGCAACCGTTGGAAGAGTAACAGTAATTACAGGGAAAGATCACCTCTCCGCGGTTATGACTATCACAGATACAATCAGAGAAACAGACAATATGGGAACCCAAATAATTATTATCAAGGGAGACAGAATTACGTCCGACGCAATGGTCCACCACGCAGTTACGATTAGGAAGAAATTCTCCACCAAATGACCGACAAAAAAGAAACTATGTAAACTACCGACAAAACGATAGACCTTAATTCATCAGAACTGGCGGGATTCAAACAGGGCAGGGCCCTCTCGACAAGGTGAATTTGTAGAAGTTAGATCTCTGAATCCCCATAACGACGCTCTCCAATAAAGAGACAGTAGGCAATGACACACACCGCTGGCAGCCACGTGCGCCAGCTGGCTCAGCGAAAAATAACATAGACGCTAACCTTGAGAAAAATTTTAGCATTCCTTACCGACGTATACAACGTGATAATTGCTTTGAAGTTGAAACTCTGCGCACTAGGAAGAGTAAAGGATTGCACCACATTTCACATGTAAAACCGTTTATTGAAAGATAATCTGCTTCTTAACTTTGTCTTAGCCATAAAACTTTTCACGTTTCTAGCACATTTTGTCACACTTAGAAACTGTTAACAGGCAACTATGTTCTAAAGTTAACTATCCAGTCAAGAACCTAGGAAACTTATTTAGACAGTATTTATGAGTGCATTGTTATAGTGAACAGACGACACAGTGTTATTGTGTGTGTACATTCTTGCTTGTTAGTTGCACGATTACGTAACGACTATAAGGTTTACATACTTAGAACATATACAGGTACTGCTATTGAGATTTTAATGCAACAATTTGGTTAATTTGATAATACGTTCTGGATTTAAAGTACTTTCTGAGAGATACCAGATGACACAGTGGTTAGTTTATGTGACTGCTACATGATTATATCATGACCCTACTAATGTGTGACACAATTTACATGGTTGCTTTTGCGGTGTATCTGTTTTATATCTACACAGTTTTTCTGAATTCTTCTGGAAAGAAATACATGTTTTAGTAATAACTTTTGTGGCATAGCTACAATGAGACAGCCATTTTCGTTACACAACAATCCGTTACAGTGTAGTATTTTGTTGATCACGCTACTGTACATAATAACTACGAAATCTATACTCATAGCATTTAACTTTTGTTTATTACGAGATAAGTACATTGACTTCTGCAGAACTTTGCTGACAGACGAGGATAATTACTACATTTAGCACAGTGGTGACAGAGATTATCTTACAAGAAGACGCACAGTTTAGCGCTGCAGTACACGTATTTGAGTGATTAATTTTGTACTTAAAACATTTATTTTAAAGATTTTTGTATTACAAAGATACAAAGGTTTTTCGTGATACATTTCATTCCATTGCTGTAATTTGTAACACTTGATGGTATAATTACATCAATCCTCAGGGGGGTACACACCTACTTTGTGTACCATGTGTCTGGCAAGCACAAGGAGCCATAGCTAATATGGTATTTACTTATACAACTTTACACATCAGTACCAAATTTCTCTAACACGTAAATTACACAGCTATCTGATCATTTAACTGAGAGAAACAAACATTTATTTTACTACATCAGTGACAGATGTTTACGTAATTACACCGTTGGATAACTTCACACATATGAAATTGTATTTTGTCTGTACTTTCTGAACTGTTCATATTTTTTCGGAACCATTGTGATACTATGAGAGCTTTGAATGATATATTTGGTATGGGATCTTGATTTTTAAAGTACATTTGAGGTAGATGACACTACTGAAATGAGCAGAGAATTTTCTTTAGGTTTTGAAATTTTTGGAGGAAGCTACGACGTTTTTGAGATTTGACTGAGGTGTCATGATGTTATCATTACGACGACGATGTGTGTTTTGCTGTTGAGGTATGTTTATGATCAATGAGATTATGCTATATGAGGAATCTGATTATGCTATATATTTATTATGATGAATTTTTGAAGACATGTTGATGAATATTTATAAATGTAATAAGGCAAGGACTAATGAATAGTGGTTAGGGCTATGACTTGTGAAATAGGATGTTGGAAACCAAGAATCGCACTTTAAGAGTTATGAAATGTGTGTAAATGCGTAAATGTATCACAATGCCAACGGAAATTTTTTGACACTGTTATATATATATATATATATATATATATATATATATATATATATATATATATATATATATATATTTAGGATTTTGTTTCTACGCATTTCTACTGTAATTTTTCGATTTGTGAAATTTTTTTGTATGAGACTGTCACTGTAGCGCAAACTGCTGTCGTAAATATTTCTGTAAGAAAACTAAGTGACCTTGACGTAATGCATTGTGGCATGCAGCTGTGCCAGCCGCCTGAAAAGAAAAAGCCATAGGTAAAAAAAAAGAGGCCATTAACCTCGCTATTGACATTCCTTTCTAGAAAGCATCGCAAATACGACACGCTCATTACTGGGAAAGATACTTACATCTGCACTCCTGATTATGACAAGCGTCTTTCTACCAGAGTTGAGAGAATTTCTACTAACTTATGAAATGCCACATGACTATTGAATGATATTTTTATGCTTTACTTTGTACATAGTTGTTTGTTTCATTTGATATCTGATTTCCAGCTGTGTTGTAGCATTGGTTTCATAAAATAAAATAAAATGAATTTCCTAATGGGAACACTTTCTGTCAACAGATTTATTAAATAACAATTTTATGATCCACATTCTTCAAAAAAGGAACACTTGGAAAGGAAAGTACAATAAGAAGGGATTAATAACAGTAACTGCTTAAATAATTTTCTTTTCAAGTACTTTATAATTTGGTTTTGTAGAGTAATTGTTGTGCTGCACCTCCTTAATTACATAGACATTAAGAAGTGAATAGCCATTTCCCTTATCTGCATTGTTGTCTTTAGTGTACTATTTTTTCTGGTTGAGCTTTTTCATGTTTAGGTATAAGTTATAGCATTTGCTGCTGCTGTTTGCCAGGCATAGTGCTACTGAATTTCACTTTGTATTACTCTGTTAAGCGAGTTTTACTACTGATTTATTTTTCTTGTTGCTGCACATTGGCTCATATTAGTTGTAATGTTGCATTTTCCCTGCTAATTTATATATACTGCTGCTTGCTTTGCCAATTTGCATTTTTTGTCATTCCTGTTTGTGTTAATTTGTTGTGTGTTGCTGCATTGCCTCGTCCCTTAGTTTAGCATCTGAGCTCAGTAGATTTAAGTTAGCTTAAGATGGGGTAGGCTATATAAGAGAACGAGTTGTGATGAATTGGAAGAAATGCATCGAGGAGCTATAAGAAAATGGTTTGGCCAAAAAAGTATTTTGAAAGAGGATATGAACAAAAAAAGTAGGATTTAGGGAAAACAGGTTTAGGTAGGATTTTCTTGGAAATAAATGATGAGGTAAGATAATGAAAAATAAATAATGAGGTAAGACATATGTGAACATATAAATACAGAAAAGATGCTTGGATAGGATTTTTTTGGTGGAAACAAATGTTGAAATAAAACGAAAGATCTATGGAATGAAGTTTTGGGTTGGACTACTCTACCAAATGTTACACTGAAAACAAACCCTGTCCTTTCCTCCTATGTTATTCTGCTATGTGTTTGTGTACTCTTGTGTATTTGTGTTTTTCCTGTCTTAATGTGTTTAGCTAATAATATTTACGTTATAGAATTTTTCTGATAATATGTTATTTACTTTGTAAAGATGTTTAGACATTGTTTATTCTGTTTTGCTTTAATGCTCGTGTGTGAAGTTGATGTTTCGAAAGTTGTTCTGATCTTTTATGTATGTACTTATGTCATAATTCCTGTAACACTGATGTGTATGTTATTTCGATTCTTTTGTAAAGCCTGTATTACTACAAATGTTACCTGGACTATTATGTTCTTTATTGGTGTATTTTGTACCTTTGTAATTGTATTCTTATGTTGTAAATTTATAGTTGTATAGACACCAGTTCTTCTAATTTAATTACATTTCACTGCACACATTTCTGTTGGTCATAGTATATGCACATTATATGCAAAAAGGGACTGTTAGTGTATGCATGTGTGTTAATAATTCAGCAAGGGACTGGTTAACATCTTTGCTGGTTCTAAGGACAAATCCAAAATTTTTGTGAGTGCACAAGTGGTGGTGGACTTGCTATATTGTCCGGAAGACTCTTCAGTGGTGCTTGTGCACCTGCACAGTTGCAACAGATGGCTGCTGGCCGTCTCTACAAGGACTACAGTGGGTCTACATCTTTGATGGCCCACCAATACCATTATTTCTACAAGGACTGCAGTGGGTCAGCACGTTTGATGGCCCACCAATACCATTATCTCTACAAGGTCTGCAGTGGGTCTGCACCTCTGGTGGCCCACCAATACCATACTCTCTACCAGGACTACAGTGGGTCTGCTCTGTGATGGCCTACCTACCAATATTCTTCAAAACTGTGACTGACTCTGCGGTGGGTTTCCTCTGTTGTGGTCCATTGCCTGTCTGCATGTCAAGAGTCAGCACTGTCTTTCCGTTGGAAGCACAACACTACTTCTTCAAGACTGCATGTAAATCGACTACTTTCGTGTGCATTTTCTTTTATTGCTCAGACTTTGAGAAAAAAAATGCAATTTTACTGTGAGCGCTACCACGCAACGTAGCGCTCTGTATGAAGATGACTGGCTGTGGTGTGTGCAGTCTGTCGCTGGTTTGCATTGTGGTTGGCTATTGTAGTGTTGGGCAGTTGGCTGTTAACAGCGCGTAGCGTTGCACAGTTGGAGGTGAGCCGCCAGCAGTGGTGGATGTGGGGAAGTGAGATGGCGGATTTTAGACAGAGGATGATCTGGACGTGGGTCCATCAGAAACAGTACATTTGTAAGAATGGATGTCATGAACAGCTATATATATTATGACTTTTGAACACTATTAAGGTAAATACATTGTTTGATCTCTATCAAAATTCATTCATTCGCTAACTATGCCTATCAGTAGTTAGTGCCTTCACTAGTTTGAATCTTTTATTTAGCTGGCGTAGTGGCGCTCGCTGTACTGCAGTAGTTCGAGTAACGAAGATTTTTGTGAGGTAAGTGATTTCTGAAAGGTATAGGTTAATGTTAGTCAGGGCCATTTTTTAGTAGGGATTATTGAAAGTCAGATTCCGTAGCGCTAATAAAATATTGTGTGTCAGTTTAGCGTTGATCAGAATACGAGTAGGTAAAGAGCGAAATGTCTGAGTACGTTAAGTTCTGCTCAGCTGTTTGAAAATCAAATAACGTACGGGATTTATCGGCACAGTAATTCACTAATTTTTCTAAGGGGACGTTTCACTTTAAACAGCAACGAAGGACCATCTGTGCGGAATTGCTTGCGCGTTACCAGGTTAATCGTGCAAATTTTTTGTGGAACATCCTCAAAGGCGATGAAACGTAGGTTCATCACTTCCAACCGGAACAAAACGTCAATCCGCAGCGTGGAGACATACCACCTCTCCTCCAAAGTCGCACACTTTGTCGTTAAAGCCATCTTGAACATCTTCTGGGACCCTGAAAGTGTTGTATCGTTTGATGTCCTCGCTCAAGATGCAACGATCAGCACTGAAGTGAAGGGCGCTACCTTCAGGAAACTGAAAAAACTACCTCAGTGAGTTCATCGCCAAAAAATACAAAAGAATCTCTCCTACTGCGCAACAATGCAAGGCTTCACACAAGCTTGTGCACCAGACAGATAAGCTCACAAAACCTCTGGCACCTTCCGATTTTCATCTGTTTGCCGCCATGAAAGACGCCCTCTGCGGGAAGCAGTATGTAGATGATGGCGATGTTATTGATGCAGCAAGAAGTTGGCTCCGATGTCGATCAGTGGAGAGGTTCCATTTAGGCATACAGGCACTCCTAGTAAGGTGGGATAAAGCATTCGCATTGAACGGAGATTAATTTTGAAAACCAGGACTTTGTACCCGAGAGTGTACTGTAACCTGAATAAATCAACCGGCTTTAAAAAAAATGTGTTGCATGACTTATGGAGAGCGCGCCAGTATAACTTCCAAAAGGGCGAGGTAAAATTTACCGTTGGTCGTGTAAAATGCTTTGGACTGAGTAATGCCCGTCAGTGAATTTTCTAATCTTGTTAGTCTGTAATATTATTTATATTTCTAACTTCGTAGCGGCTTACAGGTTTAATGACTATGGACGTGAAATAGTAAATCGAATCGGAAAGGAAAAAAATTGATGGCTCAGTTTGGCTAAAAGGAACGTTGTATTAAGAAGACGCGTCTTGAGACATGAAATAATAGTCAGTTTAGTGAAGTGAGCAAATTTGTGGTCACTAGACGTAGAGGAGCGGCAAGACGTCACTACTGTTGGCAGGTTCAGATATATGTAAGTGACAATAGAATCTCAGAGTTGAAGCGATTGCTGACGAATAAACTAATACTGGGAGGCGCATCGAACAAGCCCTCTGAATGAAAGCCGCAACATCTTAAAATTACAAAGCGTGCAGTATCCTTCAGCGTCGATCGTATTCGCTTACCTCAAACGTATACTTCACATCAGTGGCTTCTTTGCAAGATATGGAGAGTAAACCTGGATGTAAACTACTTCAACGCAAGACTGTTACTGTTTCTGATGTGTTGCAGAGTGCTTCTGTTGCAGATAGAGGCACCAGATTACCGGCATACCCAGACGTCATGCGACGACGGAAGTGTCACCGCAGCAGAAAACAAACACGTCGCTGCTCCGGACCCCGGAAACAGAGATTCGTCGTTCGCTGCCGAAGTCACCCTGCCAACACACATCAGAAGGGTATAATAATCTGTGCTAATCAGGCTACACAAGGGAATACCTTAGATGTAGGAAATCTCAACTTCTCGTGAAAGCGACTACACGTACAAGTTGCCGGCTCATTTAGCAATTGTGGTCTAACGCACTGCTTTCCGAGCTGGAAGGAGTGCCGGTTCCTGGCAGGAATCCGCCCAGCGGATTAGGGTCGAGGTCCGGTGGGCCGGCCAGTCTGTGGATGGTTTTTAAGGCGGTTTTCCACCAGCCTCGGCGAATACGGACTGGTTCCTCTTATTCCGCCTCAGTTACACTATGTCGGCGATTGCTGCGCTAACATCTTCGCCATATCCGCGTACACCAAAATTACTCTACCATTCAAACATTGGGGTTACACTCGTCTGGTGTGAGACGTTCCCGGGGGATCCACTGAGGGCCGAACCGCACAATAACCCTGGGTTCGGTGTGTGGCGGCGGTGGGGTGGGTGGACTTCTGTAGCCTGTTGTGGGCTGTGTACCACTGCGGGCTACGGTGGGGACGAAGCCTATCCGTCGTTTCTAGGTCCCATCTTCAATACTTCACACACACAAACACAAACACACACACACACACACACACACACACTAACACACACACACACACACACACACACACACACAAGCACACATACAAGTTTAACACTCCTTAAATTTTTTTTTTTTTTTTAAATATCAACGTGCGCTGTTGAAACGGTTAAGAGAAACCTGACTACAAAGGGTGCTTAGCCACCGACACAGATTATATCACAAATTTAATTGCACCGAATAAATTTATAACATAGAATACCCGAACACTTGCGCGGAGTTCGGCCTGGAACAAGAAACTCTCATCAGTTACTCTGACTGATGATCATACATACCATCACGAAGAGGCGCCTTAATATAACAGGTCGAATTTCACATTAACACACACGTGGCCTTGCAATATCAAGCAGCCAAAAAATATGAAAATTAGAAGCTATCGTGACATCCAGGGTACCAAGCTGGGGTGTTATTGCCTCCAATCAGTACAGGCAATCTTCGAGGTGGCGTAAATTTTATGCTTGCAGGTTGCACGCCACGTCGACTGCTATTCCCGCAACTAGCCGCTACCAGCCCTTAAGCGAGCCGGCGAGGGTAGCCTCCGGTCGATTTAACCACTCGTGGCTTCTCCAGTCCCGTACAGAATAGGCTGAGGCCTCCAAAAGCAACTACTTGCCAGCCACGTGCCCTCCAGCCAACTGTTGGCACCGGGAACCGCGAGGCCAACAACACACGCCTCGACCACAAACACTAGATGCGACGTATGATCAGATCGACATCGGAAACCCAAGTAGTTAGTGACGCCAGCGGAGTGTCATGTCACCAAAATTTAAGCCGCCATCGACAAAAAAATTAATAACAGTTTAAAGGTGAAACGCACATTACTTCAACTAAAATAGTAAGCAGTCGCCCTTTTCTCACGCGCAGCTAGTGTTTGCAGATGTAACATAAAGTAGGTATGCAATATTCATAGAGTATCTTTAATACGAATATTCCTTTCATGTGTACAGTCACGAAAAAGAATTTCTGAAATCCCTTAATAAGGAAATAATTAGACAAATACAAGAAAGAAACCGTCTCCACCCCCAATAACTATTAATGTTTTAATTTAGGTGGCAAATCTGCACATAAGAGATAAGACAGTAAGATTTAACTGAGCGATTTATGAAGGAGCGAAACCTCAAGCGGACGTTTATTTAGTGAAAAAAGTACTTCAGCGGAAAGCTACAACATAAGAGAACGTGCTAACAAAATACGCGTCGAACAGACATGCGGTAATGCCGAAATAAGAAACCAGCGAAACAGACAGACGTAAAACATTCGGACAATCATGGAAAAGAAATTGCCTGGAGTTTACGTTAAGGACTGCAGGTAATGGCTTGATGAAATCTGGTGGCCGTATGCGTGAAATTTTCAAGATTAACTGCAATAGTTAGTGATCTGAAAGAGGTATACAGGAAAAAGCAAAATCAGCTACTTGGAACTCTGAACTTTAGTCTGAGTGAAGTGCAGAAGGAAACAAACGTTGTAGAAGGTGCCCGTGAAACGGATGACAGGTTGTTCTCTGTAGTGTAACAGAGATACATAAGGAGGAACGTTAAAGAAACAACGACCACTCAGTTGCGAATGCACTTCTTCACACAACCACCTACCTAAGAAGAACTGATTTTACAAATCATGGAATGCGAACAAGCGCCAAAATCTGAGATTCACCTCCACAAAACAAAGGGAAATCTTACCTACGCCAATAACCCAAAGAATTTCTGACAAATACTGAAATAGGTGATGTTAATCTGCTGATGCCAGAACACCGAACCTCAATGAGCAAGTCCCCGTTTTGCCCCAACTGATGACCTAGAAACAATAGCAAAGGGAGCACCAACGTGGACACCTGCTGTGCAATAGTTAATACAGTTTCTGTAGTAAGAAAATTGACAACAATAGTAGTAGAGAGTAAGACGACGACAGACTTGTCAGGAACAGCAGCACCAGTTCCAGAAAAGGGGAGGAGGCATGTTCAGTAGAAGAAACGTTGGCATCAATCAGACGTTCAACAATAATCTCACAGAAGGCATGATAACCTAGCATAATTTCTGGATATCTACAGAATGAATGACGGATGATTTATACACATGGTGCAAATGTTATCGTACTTATTTCCTGACCATATCAGTTTCATCACGAATACATTATTACTTGAAACCTCATACTTAAGAAAAAACGCGTAAAATCCATTCATGTGGATGTACTAGGAAAGGTGAAATAAATGCAGAGTCCATAACGAATCTGAAACTCACGGAGTCGTTTCCAGCATACGCCAAAACTTTTTTTTAATAGCTGCAAAAGTTTGGACACCTTCTCTGTGTACACACGGCTCTCTGCCCTCCATCAGTACCTCACTGCTGAGGCGACGTGAGGCTATGTGGGCTCGAAGTTAAATAAATATTAATTTCCCATACTTGTATGGAGAGTCCCGTGTCACTAAAAACGGGATTAACGCTCAGTGGAAGAATAAGAAGAAGAACGGCGGTTTCAGACGGTGGCCAATACAGTTTAGAAAAAAAGAATTAAAGGAAAGGGGAAATACGGTCTGACGCCTTTATATTGATGAATCATTATGTGTTAGGATATGTGGTTCTTCTGGTTAACAATCAATGCCCAGTAATCGTTCATTATTCACTGCTCTTCAAACATTCGTCTACGGAAATGTCTGGTAATATACTGAGGTGGAAAATGTATTGTTGGGTTAGAGCGGGTTGCGTCTTATTCGTCTGGTTGTGGATATTGGCTTTCTTCAACGAAACACTTGCGTACAAGCAGTCCATCTTATATTTCCCCAATTGGTAACGTTCGAAGAGATTATTAGTTGCGGAATTCATTCTACAAAATCGACCTACGATTCTGTTTAGATTCAATGTATTTGAGCTAATTCTTTTCAAATTATGGTAGAGAAAGTCCAGGACGCAATTATGCAGGAATAACTTGTGTGTACCGGTTTATACATCTTTAAGAGTGTCGAACAGTCGATGACATGCTTCTTGTGGTTAGTGTGTCTCTTCATTGCATTCCACTGAATTTGGTAATACCATTGCTGCTGTATTAGATTTTTGTTATATAGTACGATTGTGAGACCGATTACCAACTCCTTAAGTACTTGGCCTTTTGGGAACTTTATATGAACATTTAAATACATTAAACCTAAATTTATATTTCTTGCTTCTTAATACACCGAACAGCCAAAGAAACTGGTATACCCAACTAATATAATATAGGGCACCAGGGAGCACGAAGAAGTGCCGCACCATGACGTGGCATGGACTCGGTTAACGTCTGAAGTACTGGAGGGAACTGACACCAGGAATCCTGCAGGGCTGTTCATAAATCCGTAATAGTACGAAGGGGTGGAGATCTTTTCTGAACGGTACGTTGCAAAACATCCCAGATACGCTCAATTATGTTCATATCTGGGGAGTTTGGTGGGCAGCAGAAGTGTTTAAACCCAGAAGAGTGTCCCTGGAGCTACTCTGTAGCAAATTTTGGCATGTAGGGTGTCGCACTGTACTGCTGGAATTGACGAAGTCCGTCGGAATTCACAATGGTCATGAATGGATACAGGTGATCAGACTGGATGCTTACGTACGTGTCACCTGTCATTGTCGTAACTAGACGTATCAAGGTCCATGGACTCATGAGCTTTTCTCCATACCCGTACACGTTCATCCGCTCGATACTATTTGAAACGAGACTCGTCGACCAGGCAACGTGTATCCCATCATCAACTGTCCAATGTAGGTGTTGACAGGCCCAGGTGAGGCTTAAAGCTTTGTGTTGTGCAGTCATCAAGGTTAAATGAGTTGGCCTTCGGCTCTGGAAGCCCATACCATTGATGTTTCATTCAATGTTTCGAACACCGACACTTGTTGATAGCCCAGCATTGATATCTGCAGCAATTTGCGGAAGAGTAGCACTTCTGTCATGTTAAACGATTCTCTTCAGTCATCATTGATCCCGTTCTTGCCGGATCTTTTTACGACCGCTGCGATGTTTTATCGGATTCATGATAATCACAGTACATTCATGAATGGTCGTACGGGAAAACCCCCACGTCATCACTACCTCGGAGATACTGTGTCCCGTCGCTCGTCCACCGACTACAGCACCGCGTTCTAATTCACTAAACTCTTGATAATTTGCCATTGCAGCAACGGTAACCGATCTAACAACTGTACCAGACACTTTCTGTCCTATATAGGCGTTGACGACAGTAGCGCAGTATTCTGCAGTTAACTTATCTCTGTATTGGAATACGCATACCTATACTAGTTTCCTTGGCGCTTAAGTACAGTCTCTTTTTAAAATCATTTAGAAATTCTTTTTTATAATATTTTCAAAGTAAAAGCTACAACTTACATCTTAGTAATTACAGAGTTCGTTATACCGATGTAGAACGGGTGATAGTAAATTTGTCTATATAGATGAAAAAAGAGGCATATTTACTTTAAATTAAATAAATATTAATCACACACTGTTTGCTCTTCAGTAGGTCCTAAACATTTCCACGGGACCTCTAACATTGTAAATATTACTTAGTAATACTTGGTTTTGCAATAGCGAAGGCGGGATCATGGAGTAAATATTTTAATCAGACATTCTGCTCTATAACTTGCAGCACAAGCTAGCAACATTGATAGTTGGCTCACAAAAGTAAATAAAAACAACTCTAAACTAGGATTCATCACTTTTTACTTGTGGTATCTAACGTATTTTCCCACATATACAAAATTTACTGTCTTATGTTTTCAGTATTATTTCGGTCAATCCCAGATTTCAGTTCTCACAAACACGTAGGTGAGTTCAAGAATTTTTCGGAATATATCATAATGACGACGGCCTTTTACCTCGATTAAATCATGCAAGAGATGAGACAACATTTAACTTTATCTAATAAGTTCCCAGCTGCGCTCAGGGAGTTGATATGAGAGTGTGTGGAAGATGGAATAAAAGGGTACGCTTTAAAGTATAAGATGTAAAGAAAATATTACTGTGAGCATATTCTATGTATATACAATGCTTGTGAAAGTATAAGAGATAACAAAATCATTGCAAACATATTTTCTAACTATTTACAACACTTGTTTGTTAACAACAATTTGCATTTTCTTATTCAGTGTGTACTTATCGCCATTAGAAGTCATTTGTCCTAGTGATATTTTGGATAAGTGTATCAGTTGATTGTGTTCGTGTAAGATCCTCCGTACATCTTGTAATACTTCTCGTCTGAATCCTCTGGTATTTGTGCATATTTGATCAATTCCTGTTTCATCTTTTTCGGTGGAATATATTTGCAGAAATTTTGGTCTTCGTTAGTTAGTGGTAGTAATGATCCCATGTTGTGAATTGTCCTTGGATGGATAGAAACATGAATAATTACATCCCTCTTAATTTTGTTCGGCGTGACATCGAAAGGTCGGGCGTTGTATGTTTTTATATTTTGAAGGAATTGTTTTGATTCTGGTGTTTTCCCTGTCATGTAACATAAAAATACCTGCGGATGAATTTCCATTGGTGGTAATCGTATTTTACAATCATGCAACAGAATTCTGATGTTTTTTCTGGTGATTTTATTCGCGTTACAAAATTGGAAAATGTTACCCCTTTTTTCAAATTTAGGACGTGTTTGCTTTTGTTACACTCTTTCGCCGGGTCGCAGTGGAATGCTTCATATGTTAGGTTGTACTGTTAACCTGGCCTAGTCAAAGCCTCTCGTAGGGTGATATTTTCATACCTGACTTGAGTTCGCAGTCTTTTATTATAAGATTATGTCACAGTTCTTGATTCTTCAGTCCGTTTATTTCGTTGGCCTTCAGTATCTCTGCTTACCTTGGTGCTCATTCTCGTTCATTGGCAAATTAAACATGCTTCAGTCTCTTCGTCTGTTTAGTTTTCTTTCGCTGTTCTCATTGTTTTCACGGTTTTGCTTAAGAACTGGATAGATCTCCCTCTTTTACGTTTCGGCATCGACTAAAATATAAATCAAATGGACTAATAATGTTTCACAAACTTTCCACAGTTTATTTTCGATTTATGTTCAGTTTTAGCACTTTGATTATTCACACTTCACAGTTTTATGTCCACTCACTACACTACTTCTTTGGTTCCACCGTTATTCACTGATAAGAAACTGACGTTAGAACCCACAACGGGTCTTCTTTTATATACTCCTCCCAATGTGAAGCCCCACCAGTGGCGAATTCCAGAACATACCAAAATGGCTTCGAATGGTCCACGACGTTACAGAACATTTCACAACATTCGAGAGCGTTCAAGAATGTTCCATAATGATCTGGGATGTTAATGGATGTTCCTCAAAGTTCTGCAGTCTTCTAAAACGTTTCAGACTATTCCCGAACATTCCAGAGAATCCAGAATCATTGTGAAACATTCCGGAACATTCAAGAACGTTTTGGAACGCTCTCGAATATTCCAAAATTTTCTGCGACGTTCTCGAATACTCTAATGTTCTGGAATATTCTAGAAACGTCTAGGTAGCGAAACTTCCCAGCTCTTATACCGTCAAAAGCGCGCCCTTCAGGTAAACACGAAAACATTCTTCATGAATGATGGGAGTTGTTTCTGGGTTTTTGAGGCACGCACATTGTACACTCACTTTTATAATATATATAGATTATACACCATCCACTTTTCATGAAAGACGTAATCACTCTAGGAAAGCCAGATTTTTGCCAATTTAAGTACGCAATATTTAGAAAAAACTCAAAACAATGGACCACCGTAGTACCACCTACATAATTCATAGTGATTGAAACATAACCTAGAAGTACCTTAAGTTAAAATTAAGTAATGAAGTAAAATAACAGAAATCCGAAATCGGTCAAGTATTCATACTACAATAATTCACACATTTCGTGATCAGTAACACGCAGTGATGTTCAGATACCTAAGTATTGTGTACGTATGTTCAGTGTATCGGTTTTTTCAACTGAATTTGGTATCCGATCCACTGTTATAAGTTTCAGCTCGCCATCGTGAATAGGGAACTACTTATCGAGCGCTGTCTGTCTCCCTCGTGTGTTCCTTTTTAGTTCCCTCCCCCTTTTTGTTCCTGACCACCGTATAGTGTGCTTGCGAAGTACATGTTATGTTTTATTTATTTTGGAGTGTATCTGGACCATAAAATATTTCATGGTTCATTGGGCAAAATGTCACGGGAGGTCTCCCTCTCGTGTCATGGCAACCACAGGGGTTTCAGCGTCCACCGCCCCTGGGGATTACTTGCCGTCCATCACACACACACACGCACACATATATAGTAGGCTGTCACGGCTACGAGTTTCGCACGCACCCGATAACAAACTTACGCCGACGGTGTGGGCCACGCTGAACGTTGAAGTGGTTTCCGGTTCCATCACCGTATCGATTACAGGGCAGGCGCCGTGTGGGAACGTACTCGCTGATCGCTCTCGACGCCAAGCTGCCACAGTCGATATTTCCTCGTCGATCCCCGCACGCACAGCGAGAGTGCCAATGCGCCACGTTGCGATACCAATCACCGTCCTGGAGATGTAATTGTCGGCTGCTGCGGACGTCTGACCCCTGCCGCTTATGCAGCCAGTTACACACACACCCCCTCGCCCCCGGGCTACACAGAACACCCGCGGCGCAGAGCGCCCTCTGTTCTCTCCAGTCGCTAAGAGCATAATTGGGTACGGCTGCTCGTTTATGTGCCCGGCGACGTAACAGGATACAGCGGAGAGGTAAAAGGTATTGATGTCGCTGAGGCAAATTGCATTCAGCTGTGACGAAGTGACCCTCCACTCCTATTGAAAGCATTCGCATCCTGCAGGACAAAACTTTAGGTCACGCGTTTCACACGGGTGATTTTGACACCTATGCAGTGTAATAAAACCATTACATTTTAGTCTGATAGAATGAACTTATCAAAGTACTCTCTTTATAAAATAGCTACATCAAGTAATGGAACTAGAGGCTAATCAATGATGTAACGTGTTTCAGGAGGAATGGTATATATTTTAACGTGGTAGTATAGACGAAGACGAATTTCAATAAAAATGCCTTATAACATGTGTCCAATTTTTAATGAGTACAGGAACAGTTTAGTTCAATGGATTTCCTTTTCGGTTTTTGGTACACCGGTTGCAATGGGTTGTTAAGAGCGTATTTATCGAACATCAGCGTAGCGTGTTGATGTGTTTAAGTTTACATCAAAAGTTGCATTGTGATATTTTGGCCACGTCTACTGTAATGTAGCGCGTAAACACGCCGCACGTATTTACACATGCTGAGTATGTCGATATGACATGTGTGTTTGGGTCTTGTAATGGAAACGCTACTGCTGCTTGTAGATAATAGGGCATACGATTTCGTAACCTGAGACTACTAGATTTATGGGTATTTACTCGTGTGTTCAGTACACTGCGTGACAATGGTACAGTGCACAGCAGTCATATTGCATCTGAAAGTGTAAATGAACAGACTGTGGATGAAGTAGAAGACATTCAGTCTGTAGAATGTAGTCTTTCAGCAAGCAAACCTAGAATTTCTGCACGTGTCAGTGTTCCATAAGCCAGATTACTTCATTACCTGTGCAGGGCTTCCATCGTGTCATTTACAGCTAATTCAGTACCTTCGAGCAGGAGATGAAGATAAACGGTTGACATTTTGTCACTGGGTACTTCAAAATTGCCAGGGAATCCCATTTTTACTCCTCACTTATGAAGCCGTTTTCACTTGTGACGGCGTCAATAACACTCGTGATCCACATCAGTGATCTGAAGAAAATCCATATGCCATTGTGCAGACACATTTTCAGGAACGCTTCTCTATAAATGTCGGGTGTGGTTTGATAGACAATAAGTTGATTGGGCCTCTTGTGTAACTGCATCGTCTTACAGGACTCCTTTATCTACACTTACTTGAAAATGAGTTTTCAGCTTTATTGCAAGGGATTCCTTTGGTTACAAGACTCTGTATGATCATTCAGTATGACGAGGCTCCTGCATATACTAGTCGTCAGGTGACACATCATCTAAATCTAACATTCGCCTGAAGAACGGTAGATATGGACACGATTCTTGGTCACCAAAGTCCCCGGACTTTACCCCTTTGGATTTTTGACAGTGTGGATTGTTGAAAGGCGAAGTCTACACAGAAAAGGTAACCACAAGAGCTGATTTGAAAGTTCGGATTATGAGTAGTGCAGCATTCATAAAAGAACGCAAAGACAACCTCAAAGGAATTACACTTGTCGTTATCAAGAGTAATCAAAAATGCATTGGACTTGGTAATGAAATTTTTGAAAATCAGCTCTGAATATCCTCATTTGCCTTTGTTATGAGTGTTTTGGATACTTACTGACAGCTTTATCTCTGTACCCAATAACAATCGGACACATATGTGGAAATACTTTGCCACATAACCACATTATCCTGAAGAGTGTCACGTTATTAAATTAACGTCCGAACTACGTCATTTCGCAGGTTTCCTAATGTCTTATAGTATTATTTAAAAATCGTATTCGGCTCCTAACTATTAGAATTGAAATCTTTATGGAGATGTTTTTCTCTGATCAGGTATCGAAAGATTAAACGTTCATACCATTCGCAACTTACGTCCATCATCAACAGCAGTATGACAGTGTGAACGCGACGGACCGGTATACATTCCTTTATTCAGTGAGTGTCATCTTCTTTCTAGATATAAGTTATTTTTCGTGCTTTTATTCATGTTTCCTCCTTTACAAGTAATAAATTGTCATAAGCAAAGAGGCAAAGTGCCTGGGATAGTGGAGTAACACAGCAAAGAACTAACAAAGAGCAGCCGCCAAGACGAGAGGATGCGCAGCAGGGCAGCGTAGATTAGCGGTTAGAGAATTAATCGTAGTTTTCGATCTTAGATGAGTCTTGTGAATATCCTATTGTAGGCAGCATCCTAGTGTGTATTTTCCCGTCGCCAGAAACTACGTCAGACCACTAAGTTTTAATTTTGTGCTAGTAGGCACCACGCAGCTTAGATCAATGCATTTGTAAGTAGGCTGTTTAGGTTTTTATGTCGGCAACGCCACTTAGTGCTCTATATGAAAGTCGCATATGTCGCTGATATGCAGTCTGTGGCTATTTTGACTCATAGTTGGAATATTCGCCTGTGTAGTGTTGGGGAGGTGAGCTGCCAGCATTGGTGGATGTGGGGAGAGAGATGCCAGAGTTTTGAGCGGACGATCTGGACGTGTGTCCGTCAGATAAAGGAAATTTGTTTAGTTGGATGTCACAAAACATATAGTTACATATTATGACTTTTGAACGCTATTAAGGTAAATACATTTTATGTTCTCTATCAAAGTCTTTCACTTGCTAACTATATGCCTGTCAGTAGTTAGTGCCTTCAGTAGTTAGAATATTTTATTTAGCTGGCAGTATTGGCACTCGCTGTATTGCAGTAGTTCGAGTAACGAAGATTTTTGTTCGGTAAGTGATTCATGAATGGTACAGGTTATTTTTAGTCAGGGCCATTATTTTGTAGGGATTATTGAATGTCAGATTGCGTTGCGCTAAAAATATTGTGTGTCAGTTTAGTTGGGAGGGGGGGGGGGGGTTGGGGTTGGGTTGTTTTGGGGAAGGAGACCAGACAGCGAGGTCATCAGTATCATCAGCTTAGGGAAGGACGGGGAAGGAAGTCGGCCGTGCCCTTTGGAAGGAACCATCCCGGCATTAGCCTGAAGCGATTTAGGGAAATCACGGAAAACCTAAATGAGGATGGCCGAACGCGGGATTGAACCGTCGTCCTCCCGAATGCGAGTCCAGTGTCTAACCACTGCGCCACCTCGCTCGGCGTCAGTTTAGTGTTGATCAGAATAAGTACGTTCAATTTTGCTGAGGTGTTTGAAAATCAAATAACGTAGAAGTTTACCAGCAGAGTCATTCTCAATTTTCAAAGGGGACGTTTCATATGTCGACACTTAGCCAAGGGCACCTCACTGGCTTCCGCTGATTTTTTCTTGTAATTTGAGTAGATACTGTAGTTATTGTTTATTGCTAGCGCGTAATTGTAGAGAAAATTTCTTTTGTAGTTCTATAGTTTTTCCATTGTTGTACTGTAAAACAGTTGTCGCATGCATGTAGATCTGCACCAAGTATTTCGCAGCCTTGCCTGCAATTAATTAGATATTATTTTTAATGATATGTTAAAGTGTTTTCTTATTTTTACTCTTAAAATCGTTCTTTTCTGTGTTATCGTATGAGATATTGTGACAATAATGGCGTGTGAAAAACGTAGCATTAGGCTCGAAAGTAAATTGAGACATGATAATGATAACGAGCATAGCGTATCGGCAACACCATGTAATGAATAAAAAAATATTCAGAATAGTAATTTGGTAATGGTGCATACGGAAATGGAACAGGGAGTAAATAACGGTGCAAACAGTGAAACAATTAATGAAGGGGGGAGTATTGTCGATCGATCGGTCGGCAACAGCTCGCCCCAGGAATCCGAAATGATAGAACACAATCTTGCAAATACTGTAGATTCAGGATTGGCGTCATTACCCGTTTCTCAATGAAACCAGATACATTTTCTGCTTTTCAAAATGCGGATGCTGCCGGTACAAATGCTCTGCCGAAAAGCACAGAGGAACAGGTTTCAGACACTAATACATTGCTATAGCAATTAATGGACCAAATGAAACAAAATCAAAAACGAACGGAAAAAAGGCTTCAAAGGTTAGACACAATGGAACCAAACCTCCAAAAGTTAGACACCACGCTTGAACAAACAAGTGAACGTTTAATTGCTGCGTTACTTAAAATCGAATCGAAATGTCAAAAAGTTTGTAATGACGTAAAAACACTAATTTGTGAGCATTTTCTACCTATTTTTTCGCGCCATGAAAATGCAATACAGAATCACGAAGCAGCTATAAAAGAACTGCAAAGTATTGTTCATGAAAATCACGACACCTTGAAAGCTAAAATTGACTCACTTGCATCTACCGATTCGGTTACGCAACTTGAGAAAACTCAGGGAAACTTAAAAGACACGGTAAATACTATGAAACTTGGTTTAGAAGGACACACGAAGGAAATCAGTTCATTATTAGAGAAAGGAGTCGACCTTTCGGATCAGCTAAATAATTTATCTACGAAAGTAGATCATAATCTGAATGACACAAGACCAGTAGCCTTTACTGACACAGAAGAGTACGAACCAATTAGAAAATTCAAACAAAATCAGAATAAAATTAATATGGAACACAAAAGAGAAATCCGGGAAGTACAAAATCAGTTGGTACAAGTAATGCAAGAATTACATATTTCAGAGGAGATTCGTGCTCGGACACGGGAAGAGGGATTCAGAAATAAGGAAAAGTCACAATGTAACAACACAGGGTATTTTGGAAATCATAAAGAAATTTGCAAGGTGCGCCGAATTTTCAAAAGGGACCGCCGACACGACGTAACAATGACTGATATGCGACTCGCCGACACGATGACTTTGACTATAAGCTGTTCATTACTACACGTAAATTCAAAACATTTAAGAATTCTTGCAACGGCATTCATGCACAAGCGTGGCTTCATCAATTCTCTCATTGTTTTCCTCCCAACTGGCCATTAGAGCACATATTAGAATTTGTGTGTGGCTACTTAGTGCTGTAAGAATGCGATCGGTCATTCGCGATTGTCACACTAGAGGAGAATATTATCACGCCTTCATCTCCGCATATTGGTCTCAAGCTACTCAAGTCCGAGTAAAACATAGCATCATAATGATGAAACACTTTGAACAAGCTGAATTCTCCGGTCTTGTCAAATATTTTGAAGACATGATGCACAAGAATCAATACCTGTCAAACCCATACAGCCCCTCAGAACTCATCTGGAGTTTCTTAATCAAATTGTCTGAACATTTCAGACACATTATTTTAGCAGGATGTTTCAAAGGTGTCATTGAGACTTTTCAGGAACTCTTACAAGAATTAGAAATTGACACAGACAATCGCGGGACGCGACACCAGGAGAACAGGAACTACAGGTCACGAAACCAGGTGAACGGCAATTGCAGGTCACATCCGACACAATTCATTGACGACAGAAATAATAACGGGACACGACAAGGCTATTCTTACAACGCAAATCGTGACCAAAACAGACACCACTCGTATGACAACCGTTGGCAGAGTAACAATAGTTACAGGAAAAGATCCCCTCTCGACGGAAATGACTATGATAGAGACAATCATAGAAACAGACAATATTGGAACCAGAACTACTATTATCAAAGGAGACAGAATGTCTTCAGACGCAACGGTCCACAACGTAGTTACGATTCAGGGAGAAATTCTCCACCACGTTCAGTTTTGCTCAGCTGTTTCAATATCAAATAACGTAGATGTTTACCGGCACGGTCATTCTTAATTTTCAGATGGTACGTTTCACATTCTAGTTTGAATATTTATCTCCTGCAGTGAATTTTCAGCAAACAGGATTTCGAGTAACAGGTATCTGTAAATACCTCAAATTCAGTAGAGAAATTTATTTCTCCTTAATAGCTTGCAGCCTCAGAGTACAGTGAGATATCTGTACAGCAACGTTCAGTGTTACTTTATTCTCCTTCAATGTATATTAAAACTCAGTAGTGTCATTTGAGACCTTATACCTCTTTTGTATATACAGTACGATATAGCTAGGGACTGTGCTTGTTGTGAGCGGACACAAGGAGAGTTGGCTGTTGTCCGTAAACAGTTGGAAGCTGAGTTGGCAACCGTCGACAAGCTTCTAGATAATGCTCAAAGTTGTTGTGAGCTCGGGGCGCCAGTGTTGAGACGTGCGGCAACTTTGTTGCCACTCAAATCCCCTAGTGGCCCGGAAGTCGCTGCTGCTTCCGATGCACTGGTCGGTCCGCACTGCAGAGTGGGTGGCAGACAGTGGTGGGTTCACGTTTCATTGGGCGGAAGGCGATAGAGGGAGCAGGCCGTGCGGCTTGCTCCCTACGTCTTCACGGCAGGTACGAGGTGGTACCCATTGTCGACGGTAACTCTGAGCCGGCCTCTCCTGTTGGGCCAGCGGTCGATTTTCCTGTCCAGTCCGGACAAGTACAGAGGGTGGTATTCTAGTCACTGGGATCTCCAATGTTAGGCGGGTGATGGAGCCCCTTTAAGTGAGATAGTAGGCAAGGCGCAGTGTCCACTCAGTACGTTTGCCGGGAGGTCTCATCCGTGATATGGAGGTGGCCCTGCAGGTGGCTGTCGAGAGCACTGGGTCCAACCAGCTGAATGTAGTGGCACATGTCGGCACGAATGATCCCTGCCGCTGGGCCTCTGAGGCCATCTTCGGCTCCTTTCGGCGGATGGCTCAATTGGTGAAGGCAGCTAGCTACGCACGTGGGGTGCAGGCTAAGCATTGCATTTGCAGCATCGTACCCAGGGTTGATCTCGATCCTCAGCTTTGGAGCAGAGTGGGAGGTGTAAACCAGAGACTCAGGCGTCTCTGCGACGGTATGGGGATGCGAGATTTTGGACGTCCGCTTTATGGTGCAGAATTGTAGAGTTCCCCTTAGTAGGTCAGGCATGCACTACTCGCAGAAAGCGGTTATTAGGGTAGCGGAGTACATGTGGCGTGTACATGGCGGCTTTTTGGGTTGGAAATGCCCTCCCCTGGGAGCAAAGACGATTTGCCTGTTACATCAGCAATAGGGACCTGAGAGAATCTTGGTCCTCACAGATCTGAGATAGAAAAGATTAATATAGTAAACTTCAGGAACATCCAAGGAAAGGTTCCAGAATTAGTATGGCTTACTGAAGGTTATAATGCACGGATAGTATTGGGAACAGAAAGCTGGTTGAAGCCAGACGTCAAGGACAATAAAATCTGAAGTCAGGTTAGGTTAGTCGTCAATGGTGGCGGCGTGTTTATTGCAGCAAAAAACTGATAAAATCTAGCGAGGTTATCATGAATTTAGAATGTGAATTAATCTGGGTGAAACAGAGTATCAAATAATGGCCAAAATGGTGATAGGATGCTTTTATAGACCACCTGGGTCAGGATCTGTAGTTGTAGAGCGATTTAGACGGAACTTGCAGAATACCATTAGTAATTTTCCTGATCATGCCTTCGACTTGCCATACATAGATTGGGAGTGTTATGGCATCAACACTGGTGTCAGACACAGGGAAATGTGTGACATTGTTCTGGATGTATGCACCGAAAATTACCTTGAGCGAATAGTAAGAGAACCAACTCGTGACGGTAACGTCTTAGACCTCCCGGCAACTAACAGAACTGAACTCATCGAGGATGGTATCAGTGAGCATACGGCTGTGACAGCACCTATGACGATGGGTTCTGTAGGAAATGTTAAGGAAGGTAGGAAGATACATTTGCTCAGCAAGGGTAACAGGATACAATTTTCAGAATATCTCAGCAGCCAGCATCAAACATTCAGTGATGAGGACGGATATGTGAAGAACAAATGGGAAAAATTCAAGGGCTTCGTTCAATACGCCCCAGACAAGTATGTTTCAAACAAGGTTTTAAGGGTTGGGAAAGACCCACCATGGTTTAATAGCCGTGATAGAAAAGCGCTACGTTAACAAAGAGTACTTCATCTCAGATTGAAGAGAAGTAAATTCCTAGCTGAGAAACAAAAGGCGAACGAAGCGAAAACGAGTGTAAGAAGAGCAATGGGTGAAGCATCCAATGATTTTTAAAGCAAGACGTTGTCAACCGATCTGAGCAAAAAGCCTAAGAGTTCTTGGTTGTATGTAAAACCAGTAAGTGTGTCAAAATCATCTACTTATTCTCTCAGCGACAACAGCGGCACCTGAACGGGAGATAAGAGGGACAAGGCCGAAATACTGAATTCCGTCTTCCGAAGCTGTTCCACCGCGGAAGATCATAGCACTGCTCCTCCTTTCAATTGTCGTACGTACATCGAAATGGCAGATATTGACATAACCGATCGCGGATTTGAAAAGCTGCTACAGTTTCTTAGTAGTGGAAAGGCTTCAGGACCAGATGAGACACCTGCAAGATTCTGTAAGGTTTATGCTAAAGAACTTGCTCCCGTTCGAGCAGTAATTTATCGTACATCGCTTCACCGACGAAAGGTACCTAACGACTGGAAAAAAGCACAGGTCACTCCCGTTTTTAAGAAAGGCAGTAAGATAGATCAACACAGTTATAGACCTATATCGTTGGGGTCAATCTGTTGCAGAGTTATGGAACATGTTTTATGCTACAGAATTATGACATTCTTGGAAAATCAACATCTCCCCTACAAAAATCAACATGGATTCCGCAAACAGAGATCCTCCGAAACTCAGCTCGCTCTGTTCCTCCATGTGATTCACAGCGCAGAGGACAAGGGCGCTCTGGTTGATTCCGTGTTCCTTGATTTCACTAAGGCATTTGACACCGTCTGGCAAGGCTGTTTAATGAAAAAAATACGAGCTTACGGAGTATCGGAGCAGACCTGTGATTGGATTCTAGACTTTCTTGCAGATGGAACTCAGGACGTCGCTCTTAACGGAACTAAATCGACAGATGTTAATGTAAAATCCGAAGTACCAAACGGAAGTTTAACAGGACCGTTGCTGTTTAAAATATATATAAATGATCTAGTAGAATGCGCCCGATGCTCTTTAAGGCTATTCGCAGATGATGCAGTTGTCTTTACCAGAGTAGCAACGCCAGAAGATATCACGATTTTGCAGAGCAACCTGCAGAGAATTGATGAATGGTGCAGACTCTGGCAGTCGACCTTAAACGTAAATAAATGGAACATGTTGCACATCCATAGGAAACGAAATCCACTGCCGTGCAGCTACACTATTGATGACAAACAGCTGGAGACAGCGTCTGCCGTAAAATATCTAGGAGTAAATATCCAGTGCAACCTTAAGTGGAATAACCATATAAAACGCATAGTGGAAATAGCAGACACCAGACTCAGATGAATCGAAAGAATCTTAAAGAAATGTAAATCATCCACGAAGAATGTGGCTTATAAGATGTTTGTTCGCCAGATTTTTGAGTATTGTTCATCTATCTAGGATTCCTATCAGGTAGGACCGATAGAGGAGATAGAGAAGATCCAATGAAGAGCGGCACGTTTCGTCACGTGATCATTTAGCTGGCGAGGGATCGTTAAGGAGATGCTAAACGAACTACACTGGCAAACTTTGTGCATCATGTAGAGATTTACTATTGAAATTTCGGGACGGCACTTTTCAGGAGGAGTCAGACAACATATTACTCCCTCCACCCCCCCCCCCCCCCCCACACACACACATACATCTAGCGACCACGACGAGAAAATTCTAGGAATTAGAGCCAATACAGAGATTTACCGACAATCATTCATCTCACGTACTATTCGCGAGTGGAACAGGGTCGGAGGGATCAGATAGTGGTATCGAAAGTACCCGCAACCACAAACCATTAGGTTGCTTGCGCAGTAGGATGTAGATAAATTAACCAGTGAAATTACGCAGAATTCGTCATGATTGGCTCAAATTGTTTATCTTGTAAAAGTGTAAATATGGCGAAACAATCAAATCTATTCTCTCTTGCGAATCCTACTGAGATAGCTCGTCTTATAGTTCGTGGCTGAATAATGTAAATGTATTGAAGTTGAAAATATAATCTGAAACCAATGCCGTATAGAACTTTATATAATACGGGTAGCCATGGCCGATGATATCCATGGCAAACTGAACTCGAGCAAAACCACAATCACAACAGGGTTTCCTGCAGTAAGGCAGAACGGAAACGTTGTGGGCGTCTCCGTGTACTAATATATGTGATATTAGTAACCACCCGCGGATGCTGCTTTAACGCAGCGAAACCGTTCGTCATTAAATCATCATTCAATAACTGTTAGTTTTATTCAACAGCAAATTTCGATCAAATCGTTACTGAAGTTGTGTTATTTTTTTAGACATTTACAGTCATGTTTTATCTTCATATAATTAATAAAAATGGCCCCTAGCATTGTAATAATGGATGTTTTATGATCCGTGCCGGCTGGATTTCTGGCCTAACTACCTCTGGCACGGGTATTGGTAGTCACCTCCCTTGTGACTTACCTTTGGTTTTTCTGGTTGAGGTATGGAGGCTCCGCGTGGTGGAGCGAGTTGTGCACCGCACATGATGAAAGGAGGGGGGGGGGGGGGTGGAGCAGAAGGGCCTGGGGACGTGGTCTGGGTGAGCAGATTTGGCAAGGACAACGTATGTACCCAGCTGGATCGCCGAGCGACTTGTGGAATGTTGGGCAGCCGCTAAAGAAGGTGATGAAGGTCGTGCTCTGGAACTTTGGTAATGGGGGCTACCTTCCGTTATTTGAAGAGAACTTAAAAGGATATTTCACATAAGTCACGGTGGGGAGAGTGCACCGTAACATACTGCCTACGGATATTCTGGCCTGGTGTATTTATTGTTTAAAGGAAAATTGGCGCAGCGTTATTGTATCTTGTGCAGTGAATTTGTTTGTTCTGCAGTATGCCTGGGCATGAGAGTGGGTAATGGTAGTTAGTGGGTCTTCTTTGAAGCCACGTGACTGTGTTAATTGGTAAACCAATTCTGTTCACCCGCTTGGGGTGCGATGCTATGAACTGAAGAGGTAACACAGGTGTGAAATCTCATAGTACTGTATCAGGTACTGTGTATGAATTTGGAATCTAATTGTGATTTGGCAAAGTGTATTCATTCTAACCTACGTAGATGTATTTTAGTCATAATTGAGTTACGTGGGGCTACTTCTGTGTAAAAGTTTCAGCCTTGCTTAAGGGTTTAACTGCACTTGCTCTGTTTGTACCTGCACTCTTTCAGTTACATGTACTCGCTTTTCATCATACCTACACATGTACGGCTGCCCTACACATGTATTTATTGTGTATGACCAAATCCATTCTAATTATTTCTGTCAGTATTAGCGAGTTTCCCATGATCTGATTAAAAGCCTTGTAAAGAGATACATGTATATTAGTTTATTTGTTTACGTTTGGCTGTAACTGTTTGTTTTTCTAACGTTAGTAGTTGTATTTATCTAGCTAAAGCGAGTCTCATCATTTGTGTGTGTCTGTTCTGTTATTGTCTGGGAGTGTTGCCTCGCGTGTGATTTACGTTCACAGTTGATGGTAGAACCTTGGTGTTTGCTGCCGAGACTTTCGGGCCGCTACCTTGGTGGCATCCTGCCCAAAGCCTGCGGTCTAAGTGGCTGCCGCGGAAGCGCTTTGCCGCGTTGTCTGTCATACGTAGCAAAAGTTCAGTAGTTTTCTTGTTCCTTGAAGCTATAACTGGGTTGAGCAACTGCCGACAGGGTTGTTGGCTTTCGAGTTTGGCGGAATTAGCTCATGAACATTTGTAAATTAGGATTCAAATTTAAATGGAAATTTGTGGTAAGGTCTTATGGGTCAAATTGCTGAGGTCATCGGTCCCTAAGCTTACGCACTAGTTAATCTAACTTAAACGAACTTACGCTAAGGACAACACACACCAATGCCCCAGGGAAGACTCGAACCTCCGTCGGGGGAGCCTTCCGGACCGTGACCAGACGCCTCGGTAGCGAGGCTACCCCACGCGGCCAAATTTAATTCTCACTGGTATAAACGCTTTGCGTTTATTGAATACTATTTCCTTTTGCTTATATTGGCAAATGTCAGTAGTTTGTCACCTTGTATGTCACTATAATTCTGGTGGTTTTCATGTTATAAATTTGGAATTTAATTTATCTGTATATTATCCTTAAATAAATGTTAATTTGGCGAAAAAGACGAACTATCTGATGGATCTGCCTTCCACGTGATGTTTGATCCTTTCATATCCTGAACCTGTTACCTGGATTTCAATTCGTAGCAGAACGATCTGCTAGCATAAAAGGAGGGGGAGGAGGATGGGGGGGAGGCTGGATTTTTCGAGTTTCACTCCTGGCTCGTGTCTCGTTCACCTGACGTAGTTCACCGTAAGCAGTTGTTGGAATAAGGTACCTTAGCACTGACTTTTCTTTGTTTTCACAAGGTTCGTCTAAGCCATGAACTCCAGGGCTTGTCCCGGAATTTACCATCTTAAACGCGAACATCATCTCTACGAGCTGGGAATGGGTGGACTTCCCGTAGGTGGAAGCGTACCCGAGTTAGCGACCCGCCAACGTGATGCAGTTGGTTGCCCCCTTTCACCCTCGGCAGACACCTTTGGCGAGGTAGGTTACTTTCTCTCTAATATTTCTGCTGCGTTGGAGTAATTGTGCTGTAATATTTCATTCCTTGAGGCGTGTCAGCCCACCTCAAAACTAGTGTGCCGGCCACAGGTACCTTTAGCTCACCTGGGGAACGGTTTAAACGATCTTGTATTTATAGATCTTAAAGACTCCAATAGACAGGTTCGGCAGCAATTAGCTGAAAGTCTGTGAGTTCCAGGTCAGGTTACAGTCCTTGAGCTTAGAAGATTGCGGTTCGGGCTCTGAGAAAGAACGTTCACTGAATAATCAGCCGGTCCCTGATACAGATCCTGAAGTTTGGGGCAGCAGTAGTTTCTTGGGTCATTTTGGTAAACTACAAAACCCCATCGTCTTAGTGTGATTTCACATTTGGCAGTCGAGAGTTTACTTCAGGATCAGCTAGTTCTTTGGTTGGGTTCACGCTGATACATTACTCTTGTCTCACTCTGTGTTTTTGTCCTTGTTACATCCCTTAAAGACGAGTCTTTTTTTGATTACTGTAGTCTCTGAAGACTTGCAGCAACAGGGCACCTTACAGCAATTAATGGAGCAGATTCTAAATAGTAAATTATCTGCACATATGCGCATCGAGTTTTATTGGAGGGTACAAGGGACTTCAGAAACGTTATTCCGGTGTTTTGAACGTGTGCGTATGGTGCTGTCAGCTCTCAATATGCAGGTGACTTACGTGGAATGCGTTTCTAATGTGTTAGACGGGATGGGACCTCAGAAACACTCTCGCTTGAACTTTTCCCACTACTTTTGATCACTTTCGAGAAGCGATTAACTCTATAGAGGACCGAGCGAGGTGGCGCAGTGGTTAGACACTGGACTCGCATTCGGGAGGACGACGGTTCAATCCCGCGTCCGGCCATCCTGATTTAGGTTTTCCGTGATTTCCCTAAATCACTCCAGGCAAATGCCGGGATGGTTCCTCTGAAAGGGCACGGCCGACTTCCTTCCCCATCCTTCCCTAATCCGATGAGACCGATGACCACGCTGTCTGGTCTCCTTCCCCAAACCAACCAACCAACTCTATAGAGGCACTTTCGTTTTTAGACGAACAACGCAAGAGGGAGGGTGGAACGCGGATGTTGCCCTTGGGTAATGAATCCCCAGTGGTGTGAGTTGTAGATCGGGTTTACGATTACATACAGTGTTATCGTTGTGGAGCGCCAGATAATTTACTGCGTGAGTGCCCTGTGAAGAGAAATCCTACACCTACTAACTGACGACTTAAAAGGAGGGGTCGAAGCACCTAGGTGTCTGGGGTTGTAAGGCTATTACTGTTCCTAAGATATCCCACTCTTCCGTATTTATGTGCCCGACACGGAGAAGAAGTTTTACGTGCGCTCATTCATTCGGGCAGTTCGGTGTCATTGTCAGACCATTTTATTTTCATCAGTCTTCCGACTGGTTTGACGCGGCCCACCACGATTTCCGCTCCTGTGCTAAAATCTCGAAGTATCTCTCGCAACATACGTCCTCAATTATTTGCTCAATGTATTCCAATCTCTGTCTTCCTCTACAGTCTTTGCCCTCTACAGCTCCCTCTAGTACCTTGGAAGTCATTCTGTTATGCCTTAACAGATTTCCTATCATCATGTCCCTTTCTTTATCACTGTTTTCCACATGTTCCTTTTCTCTCCGATTCTGCGCAGAACCTCCTCATTCCTTTCATTCCTTACGTTATCGTCACCTAATTTCCAATATTCGTCTGTAGCACCATATCTCCAATGCTTCGATCCTCTTCTGTTCTGGTTATCTCACAGTCCATGCCTCACTACCATACAGAGCTGTACCACAGACGTACATTCTCAGAAATATCTTCCTCAAATTGAGGCCGTTATTTGATATTAGTAGACTTCTCTTAGCCAGAAATGCCCTTTTTGCCATTGCTAGTCTGCTTTTGATTTCCTCCTTGCACAGTCCGCCACTGCTTATTTTACTGACTAGGTCGCAGAATTTCTTAACTTCATCTACTTCGTGACCATCAGTCCTGACATTAAGCTTCTCACTGTTCTCATTTCTACTTTCTCATTACCTCCGTCTTTCTTCGGTTTACTCTGTCCCGACTCTGTACTCATTAGACCTCTCATTCCGTTTAGGAGATCATGTAATTCTTCTTCAATTTTACTCAGGATAGCAATGACATAGAGCGAATGGTATCATTGATATCTTTTCACCTAGAATTTCAATTCCACTCCTGAACCTTTCTTTTATTTCCATCATTGCTTCCTCGATGTACTGATTGAACGGTAGGGGCGAAAAGCTACATCGTTGTCTTACACCCTTTTTAATACGAGCACTTCGTTCTGGATCGTCCAATCTTATTAATCCCTCTTGGCTCTTGTACATATTCTATGTGACCCGTCTCTCCCTACAGCTTACCCTAATTTTCTTACAATTTCGAATATCTTGCATTACTTTACATTGTCGAAAGCTTTTTCTAGTTCGGCAAATCCTATGAACGTGCCTGGATTTTTCTTTAGTTTTGCTTCCTTTATTAACTATAAGGCCAGAATTGTCGTTCTCGTGCCTTTACCTTTCTTATAGCAAACCTGATCGTCATCTAGCGCATCATCAATTTTCTTTTCCATTTTTCTGGATATTATTATTGTGAGCATCTTGGATGCATGAGCCCTTTTGCCTTAATTGATTTTAAGTTCTGTAAAGCTCTTTTAAATTTTGATTCTAATACCGGATCAACTATCTCTTCTAAACTGATTCCTGTTTCCTCTTCAATCTCACCAGACAAATCTTCGCCCTCATGGAGGTTCTCAAAGTATTCTTTCCACCTATCCACCCTCTCCTCTGCATTTAACAGTGCAATTTCCGTTGCACTCTTAATGTTATCACCCTTGCTTTTAATGTCAGCGAATTTTGTTTTGACTTTCTTGTATGCTTAGTCTGTCCTACCGACAATCCTTTCTTTTAGATTTCTTCATATTTTTCTTACAGCCACTTCGTCTTAGCTGCCCTGCACGTGCTATTTATTTTATCCCTCAGCTACTTGTATTCCTGTATTCCTGAGTTCCCCGGAATAATTTTGTACGTCCTTCCCAACTTCTGTGATGGCCCTTTTTAGAGATGTCCATTCCTCTTCAACTGCCCCTACAGAGATTTTCCTTACAGCTGTATCTATAGGCTCAGAATATCAACCGTATCTCGTCATTCTATAAAGGCACATTTGCATACCGAGCGTGAGTTTCCTAGGAAACGCGAAATATTAATTAAATAAATAATCAGTGACAAATAAATAAAGCCTATGGCACACAACTGCAGCGCTGTGTCGCTGATAAAACAAAAGCACAATTACGTTACTCTTATGTTTGATGAAGAAATAGAGAGCTCTGGTTGAAGTGGTGCGAGAAGCACGTATTTTATTTTATTGTCTGGCACACCGCCATATTTCATGTTATAGAAGAATACTGCGAGTTGCAACCACACTAGGCACTCGATTCTGTAAAGAATTTATATTTATAAAAGTAAGTAGGATTATGAACTGTAGGCTTATTCATTGAATATATCTGATTTAACTAACTGTGTAGCTTTTTTATGTTTAGTAGACAATCACCTCTGTACGACGTATTGGCATGGCTGGCAAATTATTGTAATATTGAGATTTAGATTATGAGTCCGGACCTACCGCAGCAGTCTTTGGAAACGATTTAATTACGAAGTCCGATTATTCAGTTTTATTTCACGGTCAACTACGAGTAACATTTCCTTTACGAAAAAGCCATTGTCAAGCGTCTGATAACGAATAATCAAACGTCCACGTTCCAGATAAGCAAACACAATTGCAATCACAATCACCATCATACAGATAGAATAATTAACATATTTAAAATAATAACATTTTTTTTATTTATTTTATTTATTTTATATTGGCGACTGCGTGTCGGACTTGTTATTTTGTCATTTGTTACATTGTTCTCTTTGTTTCATGTAAAAAATCAACTTTCTGGACCTGGACGTCAATGTATGAGAGATAACAAAATCTGAAGATATTTTCCAATTCTGAAATTTTGCGGGAAGACGCAATGAAACTTCCAGCAAAATAAGGTAAGACGCAGCATCTTTGCATTGGTAGGCTTGACCAGACGTATAATTCAGTGTATTAGCTTTTCAGTAAATTCTGTAGTGTTTCTTTTCTGCATAACAGTTTCAGTGATAAATTTCATTCTCAGTACTTTTCCCTAAACAATAACGTATGCAACAATACCAATACACGAGTGTACAATATGGCCGACTTCTGTACGATATCATGTAACATGGCCAGCAGCCATTACCAATAATCTCAAATTCAGTTTATATTTTTAAATTAACGAACAGCCATTGTTGCTACGAGCGATTCATGCTCAACTACATTTTATTTTAAAATCAGTGTCAAAAATTTTCTTGAAACACATATCACGTGTGGCATGGTAATAACTAGAAAACAATACGCAAAAATGGAACAGCAAGGACGTACTATTCAGACGCAATCCGACTCGGACGTGAGACAAGTGTTAGAAAATGACTTTACGACAGCAACCGGTAGTGACGATTCATCAAACATTGACGCAAGTGTTGACGAAAATTTTGACGATAGGCCGTCCACTACAAAAATTTCAAAATCTGAATCAGAGCCCATGTTAATGCATGACGTCACGTCTAATGACGCGGCGGTGGCAGAGACCTTGCAAACGGTAAACATTGCCGACATGTTACAAATGCTAATGAAACAAAACGCCGAAAACATGGCAACCTTAAAGGCACAATTAGAGACACAAAATGAACAGTTAAAAACACAAAATGACGAAATCAAATCTGATCTCATAGCAATCAAGATAGGTAATGACACTTTGTGTAAACGTGTGGAACTTATAGACGCCACACTGACCAAACAGATGACCGAACTCAGTACTAAATTTTCCCAGCTCAATACGAGACAAGAAAAGACTACAACTGACGTAGCACTTTTACAGACACAAGTAAAAAACCTTAACGTCACGTGTGAAGTTCTTATTGAACAAATTCAAACATATCCTTCAGTACATGACAATCTTGAAAAACGAATTACTGACGTACAGAATAAATTGGACAATGTTGAACAACACCTGACTGACATCTTACAATCTGATGCCACTGCTCATTTTCAGAATATTAATAAAGAACTTCATGATTGGGTTGAGAACAAAGACAAACATTTTGATAGATGCTTACGTGAAAATTTACCAACAATTGTGCACGACTCCGTAGCGCAATACATTACTGATAACAAACAGCTGATCAGTGACGCAGTACAATCCGTCACTGCACCCATGAGACAATTCACCGATCAACTACAGTCTGAATGTAACGAAAATATCAGTCAAAATGTACAGTTCAGAAACCAATATACATTCGAGTATGATACACACATTCCGCACACGACAAATACACAAGAACAAAACACACCACGACTACAACACATACCACGATGTGGAAACACAAACACAAGCTATTATCATGGTAAACCACAGCAACATTATCGTAATTACTCGCCAGCTGAACATACCAGTAATTACAGTGGAATAAATCCATATCACGATGCGAAGGAAGATGAAAGCTTAATGAAACACAGGCAATTTCAGATTTTTATCCCAGAAAAACGAACCATTCATCCGGTGATTTTTCTTAAATCTTTTAGTAACGCATTTCCACGCACTTGGAGTGACCGGAAAAAGATTTCATATATTGTCGGTTACATCCAAGGCGATGCAGCTGTCTGGGCATACAGTCAAGCTGACGTATGTACCACGTACAGTGAGTTTGAGCGTGCTTTTCTGAACAAATTCTGGTCGCAATCCGTCCAGGAGCGACTCAGAAGACAAATTTTAGAACCTGAAACTTTTAACAGTAAAAATGGTAACTTACGCAGATATTTTGAAAAATACTTGAACATGGGACATTTTTTAGACGAACCAGTCGCAACGCGTGATATACTCCGAGCGTTGAAGGCCAAATTGCCTTTCAACATTAAAGAAAAACTCCTACATATCCCGGATGACGATTCAGATTATTTTTTAACAGCTTTAGATTCGGTTGACATGTTACTTGAAGATCAGCGCTTCGCGCGGCAAAACAGCAGCCACAATGTTTACACTAGTGGTATGCAAAACATGCAGGCTTGCCAACACGCGTATTCCAATACAAACAATAGTTACAACAGTAATAACGTTTCATGCGGCAATCCATACAAAAGGCACCGCGGTAATAACTACAACGGTAACAACGGATACAAAGGTAATAACAAAAACACAAACAGAAATAGAAATAATAATAACTACGAGCCAAGACAGCATCAAGGTAGGACTCGTAACGATCAGTACTTTCATTCAAACTCTGCTTTACCACAGCAGCCACCAGGTCAAAATTGGAGCATACCTTACGACCGACAGGTAAGTTATAATGCGCAACAGCAACAACAACCGCAAAAGTTTGGAGATCATAATAGGCAATATCCGAATGTGAATATAATAGAAATGACACCTGATGCACAACCTCAATCTGTGTCAGTACCTAGTACAAATGATAATCCAACAAACTAGAAACAGTCACTACTTTGCCCCAGGTCGTGGCTGAAGAATTCTTGGGGGGCGACTTCAATGTTAATCAGTTATTCGACACCACACTTGAACAACAGAATAATGATGTGCCGAGTAATTCTAAACAAAAACTACCTGTTTTATTTATAAGATACAACCACAATAACAATATATCAGATGAACTTTTACAAGACAGTACACAATGTCGTTTAAACACAAATGAAATTGTTGTAGCATCTACTACTGGTGTAGTAGGTGGGATTCCAACTACTATTATCCTAGATACAGGTGCAGCTGTGAGCGTTTTGTCTTTTAATTTCTATAAAAAGATGTGTGAATTGGAACCTGTGCCTGAGTTTCCTGCCCAAAACTGTAAAATAACTACTGCACTAGGTAATAAGTCATGTAGGGTTACGAAGCAAGTTTTTGTAAACGGTAAAATAGGTAATGGAACCGAACAATGGCCATTCCTGGTTGTACAAAACCTTGTGACAAATTGCATATTAGGAATAGATATTATGAGCGTGAAGGACTGCATTATAGACTTCTCCAAGGGTAAATGTATTTTAAATGATAAAAGCAGTGTAATTATTATTGATTTGGACAGGAGAACTCTAAAGCATGACAAACACTGTACAGGGTACAAGGTTCAGTTAGTACTTGACAAAGACATTCAAGACATGCAAACACACTCATCTGACACAGAGATAATGGACTTGAAAACATTGCTTGATCATAAGATAAGTGAAGCTACAGCTCTCAGTGTACATGAACGTATAAAACTACAGGAAGTGTTATCCAAATATTTACAAGTTTTTACCAAACGATTAGGTGTTATCAACACGTATGTGTACAAGATTGAAGTTAAGCCTCACAAGATCTTCTACCATAAGACATATAATGTACCGTTATCTCAACGACCTGCTGTGTGGCAAGAATTAAAACAAATGTTAGACTGGAAGGTCATTGAACCATCCACCTCACCTTATTGTAGTCCTCTACTTGTTGTCAAAAAATCAAATGGAAGCATTAGGTTAGTGTTAGACGCACGAGCTATTAATGAAATAATTTTACCGGTTCACACAAAACCTGAAAATTTTGAAGAGCAATTACAGAAATTTCTAGATGCAAAATATTTTTCCACAATAGATCTTGCTAATTCGTTTTGGCAGGTGGGTATCACTCCTGATTCTCGGAAATATACTGCATTTATGTTCGGGGGGCGAACCTATCAGTTTTGTGTTCTACCCTTCGGACTGAATGTCAGCTCTGGGGTATTCATTACAGCCCTGGATACCGTGCTTGGCGACGATTTAGTTGAGACAGTCACACACTATGTAGATGATATACTGATAGCTACACAATCTTGGAATGAACACGTTGACACTCTTCAAAGAATTTTAGAAAAATTTGCACAAGCTGGAGTCACAGCCAACCTAAGAAAATCAAAATTTGGTTGCAGTGAGATAAAGTATTTAGGACATATCATTAATTCACAGGGCATACGTCCGGATCCCAGTAAATTAGATGCTATCAGAAACTTTCCTAGCCCTCGAACTAAAAAGCAGTTAAAATCATTCCTTGGGCTATGTTCATTTTTCAGACGTTTTTTGCCACAACCACTTTTGAACAGTAAACATCTGCTAAATCTACTCAGAAAGAATCAAGTTTGGATCTGGTCGGAACAGTGCCAGAATGACTTTAATACAATTAAACATGCTTTAGTGAATGCTAACATATTGAGCCATCCAGATTTCAATTTAGATTTTTGTATGACTTGTGACGCTTCACGTACTGGCTTGGGCTGTTGCTTATTTCAAGTTGTAAAGAATAAAGAGGAGGAACAGATAAGAATTATTGGGTTTGCGAGTCGCACTCTAACTGAATGTGAGCGTACATACTCCACTACTGAGTTAGAAACACTTTCCATAGTATGGGCATTCAAGAAATTCAATTATTATTTATTTGGAAAACATACGGTAATTTACACCGATCACCAGGCCCTGACATTTTTGTTAACTTGTAAACTTGTGCATCCTAGACTATCACGATGGGCAGTTACACTTCAGAACTACTCTTTTGAAATTAAGTACATAAGAGGTAAGGACAACACCATTGCAGACACTTTGTCTAGACTTCCACAAGGTATGAATGATACCAACAGTGACTTAGAAAATATAAATGACTACAGGATTCTCTTAATGCAAGACAAGCAGTATCACCAATATTATATTGATATGTGCAGAAACATGGCTGAATTACAAAAATCTGATCATCACTGATATAAGATAATAACATTACTGGTAGAAAAACACAATCATCCTTTGACTAAGTATTACAAGTTACACAGTGATGTGCTATTTTACCGACGACATCCAAATGCTACTAACTGGTGTGTATGCATTCCCAAAGAGTCTGAACGTAATCTAATTTGGCACACACACTTAGTTTGGGGTCATTATGGGACGAAAAAGTGTTTGGCAAAGCTCAGCACATACTGTTATTTTAGCAATATGAGAAGAAAAATTTACAGGGAACTGGAAACATGTGTCATATGTCAAAAATCAAAACCTCAGAATTTATCCACAAAAACAGATTTACATTCTATTTTACCCAGTAAACCCCTGGAAATTCTGTGTACTGACATCAGTGGACCGCATCCAGCAAGCTCTGGAGGCGTCAAATATATCTTAGCTTTTTACGATATATTTTCTAAACATGTAAAACTTTATGCTTTAAAATCCGCCACTGCAAATGCTATAATACGAAGATTCTCAAGTGATTACCTGACGCACGTGGGAAAACCTAAAGCAATTCTATCAGATAATGCAGCATACTACTCTGGGTACAAATGGAGAAATTTCTTGAAGGACAATAACATTAAAAGTATATTTATTTGGAGGTTTAGTCCACAATGTAACGCGACTGAGAGACTTTTCCGAGAATTAAATCGATTCATGAGGACCTATATTTCATCAAAACATACTAATTGGGTGTCCTACCTAAGTCTTTTCGAAGACGTACACAATAACTTAAATATTTACGATACGAATTACACACCTAACGAGATCATGTTCAATTGCAAACAGAACGATCAGTGGATAGAACCATTACCTAAGTTGTCAGACAAGGAAATCACACCTGAACAGAAAATAAAAGAAGTATTGACTACATTGACACATCACGCACAAATACGAAACAAACATCACAGAAACATAATAAAAAGAAAACAAAAATTCGAGGTAGGAATGCTTGTACTACTTCGTACTCATCATAAATCTGTAGCACTCAAACGACGCAGCGCTAAGTGGCGTCTGCTATATGAAGGACCTTATATAATTGTTAACATACCGCATCCTGGTGCGTATCTGTTACAACATCCTAGAACTAACAAAATTATTGAGCTATACGCACACCGAGATCTTAGAGCATTTCATGCTGAATAATGTCAAAGTCATACCCATCAAAATATTGCTAAGCAACTCGAAAAACTCTGTTGTTACAACACAGATAATAAGTAGTATAGAAATTTTCATTTCAGCGGTTCCAGTGACGCAGTTGAAGACAGAAGAACTCTTCTTTCAGCGCGCGCCTCCACCTGAAAGACAGAATATTAAAGTAAAATTTATGATTACGTAGCAGTGGATGACATATTAATTTTTCACGGAACATTTGTTACTGAAGGTACCACTGACTTGGTGTGACACCTGACGAACTGACAGACGTCATCTGTGAAGCGATCTTTTACTTTGAGAAATAGATTAGACGCACATCTCTCAACACGAAAAGCATCTATCAGTAGTCAAGGCCACACAGACACTCTACACAAACGCACAAAACGCGAGGAATCGAACATTTTCTCTCTCTTACTATTTTGAATATTTATTGAGTAGTGAAAACGCCTGGTCTTGCCTACTGATGTAATGAATGTTGTGTCTAACCTATCTTAATTTCAGATGACATCACAAAAAACATCGATAATATCCCAGCAAAACCGCTAAAGAGGATGTAAATATCTGCAATTCATGTAATAAAATGTGACACAATGTAATAACCTATAGCGATGTAATGATGATGTAAACATGTTTATGTGCAACTATATTATGTTTATGCTAAGGAAATATGTGACGTGTGTATGTATAATTACTTATTTTTTTAACTGATGTATAGTGTAACTGTTACTATGTAAAAATTTGAACAAAACGAGTGCCAAAAAGACATTGCATAGTGAACCACTGTTCACGGACATTAACGAACATTACTAACTCTGCAACTACGCGGAAACCTATGTGAAAGAAACTGTTAATGCCATTCATTATGCATCGTATCTATGTGAACGCGATGAACGATTTCCTTGATTAATAACTACGAACATTTAAGTGAGCTATATTCAGCAAAAAAAAACAACTGAAAATGTGAAGTGCATAATTCGTGCATCGTCTAGTGATATTACTACAGTACCCAACTTCAAGATGTTAACTGGATTAAATGGACACAAAGTGCCTGTCCAGAAAACAACACGACGGGTGGAAGAATTTTGGTTGGAACTTCAGGGAATGAAATGTTCTCGAAATGTGACGGACACTCTTACCTGGACTGTCCAAGGATCGACGCCAGCTATGTGCCGTCCGAGGTTCTGCAACCAAGCTTCCACGGAATGTAAAAAACGAACTGCACGTGGACCAATTACTCGACGGGTCACGTCTGATCTGTAATAAGCAATGCTTTTAGTCACAACGAACTGCATCACTACGACTATAATGGAAATGAGAAATGGACACGCTTATGTATTAATCACGTTGTTATACAACGATGTTACTGTGATCAAAAAACTTTACCACGACGGTACTAACCTGTAAAAAATTATTGTGCAGCGGATGAATATGAACTGTAATAACGACACGATGTGTATAGGTCAACGCACCTGAAAAATACGGACATTTTTCTTTGAAGTATTTCAAAACAATACTATGTAACTAAGAACATTCAACAATCTAAGTTGTATTGTGTTATAACAAATATTGTAAATTTAAAACTAAGTTACCTGTCATAGAATGTAGTCTTCATATGTAATCTTGGTTGAATATTTCCTTGTGCAAGGACTGAAAAACGCGCGCACACGAACAATATGATCTGCAATACTGTGCCGCGTGATCTAACTGTACGATATAACGGCAGTCCCGAAGTTACACAGACGCTTCTGCGCATGCGCGCACTCTATCTGCCAACATAAGAACTTTTACGGCGCACCCGCGTCATTCAAATTTTGTATATAATGTGTATAATGTGTAATGTAAGTCATGTAAATAGTTGTAGATAACTAAGATTTTCTTGTGCCTTTAGGTGAATTGCTCGCCTGCAGGTGTGTCCTTTCGCCTCGCAATTCAGGGGGCAATATAAAGGCACATTTGCATACCGAGCGCGAGTTTCCTCGGAAACGCGAAATATTAATTAAATAAATAATCAGTGACAAATAAATAAAGCCTATGGCACACAACTGCAGCGCTGTGTCGCTGATAAAACAAAAGCACAATTACGTTACTCTTATGTTTGATGAAGAAATAGAGAGCTCTGGTTGAAGTGGTGCGAGAAGCACGTATTTTATTTTATTGTCTGGCACACCGCCATATTTCATGTTATAGAAGAATACTGCGAGTTGCAACCACACTAGGCACTCGATTCTGTAAAGAATTTATATTTATAAAAGTAAGTAGGATTATGAACTGTAGGCTTATTCATTGAATATATCTGATTTAACTACCTGTGTAACTTTTTTATGTTTAGTAGACAATCACCTCTGTACGATGTACTGGCATGGCTGGCAAATTATTGTAATATTGAGATTTAGATTATGAGTCCGCACCTACCGCAGCAGTCTTTGGAAACGATTTAATTACGAAGTCCGATTATTCAGTTTTATTTCACGGTCAACTACGAGTAACATTGCCTTTACGAAAAAGCCATTGTCAAGCGTCTGATAACGAATAATCAAACGTCCACGTTCCAGATAAGCAAACACAATTGCAATCACAATCACCATCATACAGATAGAATAATTAACATATCTAAAATAACACATTTTTTTTATTTATTTTTTTTTTATTTTATAATTCCTTAGTACTTCCATATCCCACTTCTATGCGTATTGATTTTTTATGACTAATGTCTTAAACGTCAGCCTCCTCTTCACTACTGTTTTATGATCTGAGTCTATATCTGGTAATGGGTACGCCTTACAATAAATTATCTGATTTCAGAATCTCTGCTTGACCATGATGTAATCTAACTGAAATCTTCCCGTATCACCCGGCCTTTTCCAAGTATACCTCCTCTTATTGTGATTCTTGAACAGAGTATTTGCTATTACTCATAGCAGAACTCAATTACTGTTTCTCCTCTCTCATTACTTGTCCCAAGCCCATGTTCTCCTGTAACCTTTTCTTCTTCTCCTTCCCCTACAACTGCATTCCAGTCCCCTATGGCTATTAGATTTTCATCACCGTTTACATACTGTATTAGCCTTTCTATATCTGCATACACTTCCTCTATCTCTTCATCTTCACCTTGCAACATCTGCATGTATATCTGAACTGTCGTTGTCGGCGTTGGTTTGCCGTCGATTCTGCTAAGAACAGCCCTGTAACTGAGCTGTTCACAGTAAAACACTCTCAGCCCTACGTTCCTATTCAAAAAGAATCATACTATCATTATACCATTATCTGCTGCTGTGGATATTACCGTATACTCATCCGACCAGAAATCTTTGCCTTCTTTCCACTTCACTTCAATGATCCCTACTATTTGTAGACTAAGCCTTGGCATTACCCTTTCCAGATTTTTATAGTTTCCCTACCAAGTTCAAGCTTCTGACATTACACGCCCCGACTCGTAGAACGTTATCCTTTCGTTGATTATTGAATCTTTTTCTCATGGTAACCTCACCTTTAGCAGTCCTCTCCCGGAAATGGAGGACTATTCCGGAATCTTTTGCCAATGTTGAGATCATCATGACATTTCTTCAATTACTTGCCAAATGTCCTGTTGATACACGTTGCGTGTCTTCAGTGCAATGGTTTCCATTGACTTCTGCAGCCTCATGCAGTTGATCATCTCTGATTCATCCGCTTTTAGGGGCAATTACCCACCGCTAGGACAAGATAGTGCCCTTTCTGTCCGCTCCTCCGCCCTCTTTGGCAAGGTCGTTGGCCGAATGGGGGTGACTTATGCCGGAAGCCTTCGGTCGCCCATTGTTAGACTAACAGTGATATTTGGAATTCCGCCAGATGTGTAAATTCTCCACGTCCTGTCACTCAAAGATGTCGTACAGCCGATTGGAGGGAGTTGCCTCTAGTGTGCAAGGTGCGAGGCAGTTTGTCCGTCGGCAATTTTTCTTGTCTGGTTGATGTGGTTTTGGTAAAGGATCTTAAATTACTTTTACTTTTGGGTTGTGATTGCATACAGCGCTCTGGTCTGGTCCTTGAATAAGCGAGTGATGCTATTTCCTTTAAATTTTCACCAGCTCAAAACATTCCCCTTTGTTCTTCCCTTCACCTTTCGTGGGTTAATTTAGATAATAGCGATGACATTGGGTTGGAGTTGAGTCGTCTACCGCTTGATCAGGCAAGGCAGGTAGTTGAGCTGTTACGACAATTTTCTGACGTATTGTTCGATAAATTGGTTGTCACCATGTCATCAATCTGGTTGAATACACCATGCTCTTCGTCGAGGATGTAGCGGTCCGTCAGTCTACTTACAGACTGTCACCTCCAAAGATGCGGAGAAAACGTTGAAGGCATGTTACAGGACGGTTTGATCAGGCCGTCTACTTTCCCCTATGCATCTTCCATGTTTGTCGTTCCCAAGGATAAGGGGCAGGATTTTCGAACCGTCACTGACTATCGCCTTTTCAATAAGAAGGTTATTATGGAATCAGTTCCATTACCTGATCTCCGTAACTTTTTCACTTGGTTTTCTGGTGCAACGTATTTTAAGGTTCGGGATCTCAGTCAGGCCTTCTACCAGATTCCCCATGCGGAACAATCCAAACCCATGACAGCCTTCTGCAACGAGTGGATTCTCTTTGAGTATAACCGGTTCTCTTAGGTCTCGCTACTGGTGCTGCTGTTTCATCCCGTTTACAAGATGCGGCTTCGTTTACTGAGCACCTCTCCCACCTTGGACAAATTTTATTTAAATTTCGGGCGGCAGATTTGACAAATTATCCATCCAAAGTAACCTTGTACGAGCCCTGAATATCCTTCCTGGGACATTTGGTTTCTTTCGATGGAAAAAGGATTAACCAGGAGAGAATTCAGGATTTAAAGGCTTGCCCTCCACCCAAGAATAAGAGGAACATCGCAGGGTTCGTCGGAATGGCGAATTATTTCCGGAAGTTCGTCCCCAACTTCGTACAGCTTTCCGCCCTCCTTAATGCCTTGCGTAAGATGCTGGTCGAATTTACCTAAGGAGAAAGTCAGCAGGGGGCATTTAAAACAGTTCATACCACGATTATTAACCCTCCGGTGTGGACTGTTCCGGATTTTGAAAAAACCTTTGTTGTAAAAACTACTGCTTCTCGTGCTGGGATTTCAGCCGTCCTACACCAAGAACTTAACGGGGAAGACGTCCGTTAGCTTATACCTGAAGGAAGCTGTCAAATGCCCTGGAAAACTTCATCTTTTACCTGGAACTTAGGCAATTTGTTTTGTAAACGGTAAATCAAGCCCTTACCTGCGTATTGGCTGGGTCGCGTAGTTCTGGTAGAATGGTGCACTTGGCTGTCCAGATATCGGCTTTCCGCTTCCAAGTAAAACATATTCGCGGTTAGGAGTACCCGGTAGCTGATGCCCTTAGTCCCAAGTATAATCGAGAAAATAGATGATTAAGAGTCCAACTCCAGGAGCCCCAGAATTTTCTCAATAACTTTTTGGCGGAGGTAACCCAGCTATCCTTCAATTTGAAAGATAATCAGGGTGCCTATCCAATTTGGATAGGCACCAGAAGGAAACTAGTCGCGTGGGAGTCTCTACCCAAGAACCTACTAAGAGAGGGTATTTTGTACAAGGAAGTAGAACTCCCGGAACCCAAGATATGCCGACATCCTGAATTACTATTGCTACTTTCACGACTCTCCGACGGGAGGTCATCTTAGACCACATAAAACCGTCGCCAGGGTGCAGGATAACTATACCTGGTCACCCTTGTATCGAGACATGCGGTGCTTGGTTAATCAATGCGAGATGTGCAAGACGGGCAAACAGAATTCGGGTCCACCTCGTGGTTTCTTGCAGTCTGTACGGGAACAACATCCTCTGGACAAAATTTTCATAGATTTTATACTCTACCTTGGACTTAGAGAGGCAGTAGGTACATACTTGTCATTTTGGATGCTTTTTCGCAGTTAATTTGGCTGCTACCAACTCGCGAAATTACTGCATCCATTACGATCAAGCAATTGGTTAATCTTATATCTTGGTTCTGTCCTCCGAGAGTCTTGGTAAGTGACCACACCCCAGCCTTCACTTCCAAGAAATTTAAAGGTTTTCGCTTTAATCAGACTATCAAGCACGTCACCACTACCCCATATTATTCACAGATATCTTTCGCTGAAGTAGTAAATAGATATCTCAAGGCACCTTTGTCATTTACCATGCTAGGGCCCTAGTAAGGGGGACACTACATTCCTCTGGCTTAATCTGGCGTTTAATTCCGCCAAACATGAGGCCTACCCCCATAACTCGCCCCATACTAATTTATGGAATTTTAAATATTTGTTGCCAACCTCGATTACTCCTGGTGTACTTAGGAAAAGCTGTGATCGTGCCAAGAGCAACATGGAATTGGGTCACCGGCGGCAAGCCCGACGATATAATTAGAGTGGGAGACCTTTCCAGGGCAGGGTTGGCGATAAAGTTTTCATTAAGAATTTTGTAGGTCGGGCAGGGGAGGATAAGGGTGGTGTCAGTAACCTGTCTCCACAATATCGGGGCTCGTGTGTCGTACTGAAACTCTTGAGACCAGGCTAACTTAGGGTATTGGAGTTAGTTACCGATAAGACCTTCACGGTCCAATTGAGTCAAGTGAAACTTGCGAATTAGGTACCGCCATAGAACCTCCATCGGAGAGAGAAGGAAAAGGAGTCGGGGGACTTGGAGTCTTTTGTTTGGGAGGTGGAGGTTGAGCCGTGGCGACTCGGTTTGCTGGCCTCACTACCTCTGGCACCGGTATCGATAGTCGCCTCCCTTGTGACTTGTCTTAGGCTTTCCTGGTTGAGGTGTGGAGGCTCCTAGTGGCAGAGTGAGTTGTGAACCACATATGACGGAAGGAGCAGGACTGGAGCAGAAGTGCTTGGCTGAGGGGTTTGGTTGGGCAGATTTGGGATGGACAACCCATGTACTCAGGCGGATCGCCGATCGACTTGTCGAATGCTGGGCAGCCGCTAAAGAAGGTGACGAAGCTCTGGTGTCGGGGCCTCCTTCCGTTACTTGAAGAGGAGTTAATAGGATACTTCACATAATTCACTGTGGAAAGAGTGCACCGTAACATACTGCCTATGGATATTCTGGCCCTGTGCTTTTATTGTTTAAAGTAATATTTGCGCAATATTATAGTATCTTGTTCAGTGCATAATATGTATGTGTATATTCTGCAGAGTTCCTGGGCTTAAGAGTGACAAATGGGTGCGTCTTGTTTGAAGATGCTTGTGTGCACCCATGTGTGGTGCGATGTTATGAATTGAAGTGGTAACACCGGCACAGTGACCTATGGTGATGTCATGGTACTGTATCATATACTGGATGTGAATTGAAACGTAATTGTGATTTAGAAGAGCGTATTTATTTTAACCTATGTTGATGTGTTTGTCATAATTGAGTTACGTAAGAACATGGAATTTAATTGATCAGTATATTTCTCTTAAATATATGTTAATTTGGTGATAACGGACTATCTGATGCGTCTCTCTTCCATTTGTTGATGTTTGATCCTTTCCTATCCTGAACCTATTACCTTGGTTTTACTTTCGTGGGAGGAATTTTTGTCAGCTTGGCAGCCACTCAGTGAGTCAATTTTATCTGAATCGATTCCAATAAACATTAATGGAGTCGGATAGTTGCAGGCAACACAATGATTACACATTTCATAATTTCAAAGGAAAACCACGAGTCGTGGCTGCCCTAGCTTTCGCTGGGAGTGTAATTGTTAGGAATAGAAGACAACAAATTCTATTTTTCAACATATAAACATAGAGCATGAAGATATATTTCAGTATTAAGACTTGAGAAAAATTTTCTTTCCTTCGAATTTTCATATATACGGAATACATGTTTAATATGTAAAGCACATGTATATGTATATCTACATTTACATCTACATCTACATGACTACTCTGCAATTCACATTTTAGTGCTTGGCAGAGTGTTCATCGAACCACAATCATACCATCTCTCTACCATTCCACTCCCGAACAGCGCGTGGAAAAAAGGAACACCTAAACCTTTCTGTTCTAGCTCAGATTTCTCTTATTTTATTTTGATGATCATTCCTACCTATGTAGGTTGGGCTCAACAAAATACACTCCTGGAAATTGAAATAAGAACACCGTGAATTCATTGTCCCAGGAAGGGGAAACTTTATTGACACATTCCTGGGGTCAGATACATCACATGATCACACTGACAGAACCACAGGCACATAGACACAGGCAACAGAGCATGCACAATGTCGGCACTAGTACAGTGTATATCCACCTTTCGCAGCAATGCAGGCTGCTATTCTCCCATGGAGACGATCGTAGAGATCCTGGATGTAGTCCTGTGGAACGGCTTGCCATGCCATTTCCACCTGGCGCCTCAGTTGGACCAGCGTTCGTGCTGGACGTGCAGACCGCGTGAGACGACGCTTCATCCAGTCCCAAACATGCTCAATGGGGGACAGATCCGGAGATCTTGCTGGCCAGGGTAGTTGACTTACACCTTCTAGAGCACGTTGGGTGGCACGGGATACATGAGGACGTGCATTGTCCTGTTGGAACAGCAACAGCCGGTCTAGGAATGGTAGAACGATGGGTTCGATGACGGTTTGGATGTACCGTGCACTATTCAGTGTCCCCTCGACGATCACCAGTGGTGTACGGCCAGTGTAGGAGATCGCTCCCCACACCATGATGCCGGGTGTTGGCCCTGTGTGCCTCGGTCGTATGCAGTCCTGATTGTGGCGCTCACCTGCACGGCGCCAAACACGCGTACGACCATCATTGGCACCAAGGCAGAAGCGACTCTCATCGCTGAAGACGACACGTCTCCATTCGTCCCTCCATTCACGCCTGTCGCGACACCACTGGAGGCGCGCTGCACGATGTTGGGGCGTGAGCGGAAGACGGCCTAACGGTGTGCGGGACCGTAGCCCAGCTTCATGGAGACGGTTGCGAATGGTCCTCGCCGATACCCCAGGAGCAACAGTGTCCCTAATTTGCTGGGAAGTGGCGGTGCGGTCCCCTACGGCACTGCGTAGGATCCTACGGTCTTGGCGTGCATCGGTGCGTCGCTGCGGTCCGGTCCCAGGTCGACGGGCACGTGCACCTTCCGCCGGCCACTGGCGACAACATCGATGTACTGTGGAGACCTCACGCCCCACGTGTTAAGCAATTCGGCGGTACGTCCACCCGGCCTCCCGCATGCCCACTATACGCCCTCGCTCAAAGTCCGTCAACTGCACATACGGTTCACGTCCACGCTGTCGCGGCATGCTACCAGTGTTAAAGACTGCGATGGAGCTCCGTATGCCACGGCAAATTGGCTGACACTGACGGCGGCGGTGCACAAATGCTGCGCAGCTAGCGCCATTCGACAGCCAACACCGCGGTTCCTGGTGTGTCCGCTGTGCCGTGCGTGTGATCATTGCTTGTACAGCCCTCTCGCAGTGTCCGGAGCAAGTATGGTGGGTCTGACACACCGGTGTCAATGTGTTCTTTTTTCCATTTCCAGGAGTGTATTTTCGCATTCGGAAGACAAAGTTGGTCACCTAAATTTCGTAAATAGATCTCGCCGCGACGAAAAACCTCTTTGCTTTAATGACTTCCATCCCAAATCGCGTATTATATCTGCCACACTCTCCACCCTATTACGTGATAATAAAAAACCAGCTGCCCTTTTTTGCACCCTTTCGATGTCCTCCGTCAATACCACCTGGTAAGGATCCCACACCGCGCAGCAATATTCTAACAGAGGACGATCGAGTGTAGTGTAAGCTGTCTCTTTAGTGGACTTGTTGCATCTTCTAAGTATCCTGCCAATGAACCGATTTCTTTTGGAACTCATGTGGATCACCTCACACTTTTCGTTATTTAGTGTCAACTGCCACCTGCCACACCATACAGCAATCTTTTCTAAATCGCTTTGCAACTGATACTGGTCTTCGGATGACCTTACTCGACGGTAAATTACAGCATCATCTGCGGACAACCTAAGAGAACTGCTCAGATTGTCACCCAGGTCATTTATATAGATCAGTAACAGCAGAGGTCCCAGGACGCTTCCCTGGGGAACACCTGATATCACTTCAGTTTTACTCTATGATTTGCCGTCTATTACTACGAACTGCGATCCTCCTGACAGGAAATCACGAATCCAGTCGCACAACTGAGACGGTACCCCATAGGCCCGCAGCTTAATTAGAAGTCGCTTGTGAGGAACGGTTTCAGAAGCTTTCCGGAAATCTAGAAATACGGAATCAGCTTGAGATTCCCTGTCGATAGCGGCCATTACTTCGTGTGAATAAAGAGCTAGCTGCGTTGCACAAGAACGATGTTTTCTCAAACCATGCTGATTACGTATCAATAGATCGTTCCCTTCGAGGTGATTCACAATGTTTGAATACAGTATACGCTCCAAAACCCTACTGCAAACCGACGTCAATGATATAGGTCTGTAGTTAGATGGATTACTCCTACTACCCGTCTTAAACACTGGTGCGACCTGCGCAATTTTCCAGTCTGTAGGTACAGATCTATCCGTGAGCGAGCGGTTGTATATGAGTGCTAACTAGGGAGCTATTGTATCAGCGTAATCTGAAAGGAACCTAATCGGTGTACAATCTGGACCTGAAGACTTGCCCGTATCAAGAGATTTGAGTTGCTTCACAACCCCTAAGGTATCTACTTCTAAGAAACTCATGCTAGCAGCTGATCGTGTTTCAAATTCTGGAATATTCCATTCGTCTTCCCTGGTGAAGGAATTTCGGAAAACTGCGTTCATTAATTCCGCTTTAGCGGCACAGTCGTTGGTAACAGTACCATCGGCACTGCGCAGCGAAGGTATTGACTGCGTCTAGCCGCTTGTGTACTTTACATACGACCAGAATTTCTTCGGATTTTCTTCCAAATTTCGAGACAATGTTTCGTTGTGGAACCTATTAAAGGCAACTCGCATTGAAGTCCGTGCCAAATTTCGCGCGTCTGTAAATTTTAGCCAATCTTCGGGATTTCGCGTTCTTCTGAACTTCGCATGCTTTTTCCGTTCCCTCTGCAACAGCGTTCGGACCTGTTTTGTGTACCATGGGGGATCAGTTCCATCTATTACCAGTTTATGAGGTATGAATCTCTCAATTGCTGTTGCTACTATGAATTTGAGCCTCATCTCGTCTACATTTGCATAGTCAGATCGGAAGGAATGGAGATTGTCTCTTAGGAAGGTTTCTAGTGACACTTAATCCGCTTTTTTAAATTAAATTATTTTGCCTTTGTTTCTGGTGGATTTGGAAGAAACGGTACTGAACCTAGCTACAACGACCTTGTGATCACTAATCCCTGTATCAGTCATGATGTTCTCTATTAGCTCTGGATTGTTTGTGGCTAAGGGGTCAAGTGTGTTTTCGCAACCATTTACAATTCGCGTGGGTTCGTGGACTAACTGCTCGAAATAATTTTCGGAGATAGCATTTAGGACAATCTCGGAAGATGTTTTCTGCCTACCACCACTTTTGAACAAGTATTTTTGCCAACATATCGGGGGAAGGTTGAAGTCCCCACCAACTATAGCCGTATGGGTGGGTTATTTATTTGTTACGAGACTCAAATTTTCTCTGAACTGTTCAGCAACTGTATCATCGGAGTCTGGGGGTCGGTAGAAGGAGCGAATTATTAACTTAGTTCGGCTGTTAAGTATAACCTTCACCCATACCAATTCGCAAGGAGTATCTACTTCGACTTCACTACAAGATAAGCCACTACTGACAGACACAAACACTCCACCACCAATTCTGCCTAACGTATCTTTCCGGTACACCGTCTGAGACTTCGTAAAAATTTCTGCAGGTTTTAGCCAGCTTTCTGTACCTATAACGAATTCAGCCTCTGTGCTTTCTATTAGCGCTCGAAGCTCAGGGACTTTCGCAGCTCAGCTAGAACAATTTACAACTACAATTCCGACTGTTCCTTGATCCAAGCACGTCCTGTATTTGCCATGCACCCTTTGAGATTCCCGCCCACCCCGTACTTTCCCGAGGCCTTGTAACCTAAAAAACCGCCCAGTCCACGCCATACAGCCTCCGCTACCCGTGTAGCCGCCAGCTGGGTGTAGTGAACTCCTGACCTATTCAGCGGAACCCGAAACCCCACCACCGTATGGCGCAAGTAAAGGAACCTGCAGCCAACACGGTCGCTAAACCGTCTGAGCCTCTGATTCAGACCCTCCACCCGGCTCTGCACCAAAGGTCAGCAGTCGATTCTGTCAACGATGCGGCAGATGGTGAGCTCTGCCTTCATCTCGTAAGCAAGATCTGCAGCCTTCACCAAATCAGATAGCTGCTGGAATCCAGAGAGAATCTCCTCAGATCCAAAGCGACACACGTCATTAGTGCCGAAATGTACCATCACCTGCAGCTGGCTGCACCCTGTGCTCTTCATGGCATCCGGAAGGACCCTTCCCACATCAGGAATGACTTCACCCGTAATGCACACGGAGTACACACTGGATTTCTTCCTCTCCTTAGCCGCCATATCCCTAAGGGGCCCCATTACGCACCTAACATTGGAGCTCCCAACTACCAATAAGCCCACCCTCTGTGATTGCCCGGACCCTGAGGGCTGAGAATCATCCTCTGAAACAGGGATGGTAGCTGCATTTGGCTCAGCCAGAGACAGTGCCTGAAACTTATTTGTCAGACGCACCGGGGAGGCTTTCTGATCAGCCTCCGGGGACATCTTTCGCTGCCTGCCACGCCTTGGGACGACCTCCCAATCAACCACAGGCGAGGGCTCAGCCACACTGCGGGCAGCAACCGGGGCAACCACAGTGGCAGACCGATCTGGCGACAGACGGGACGAGGTTGACATCCACGTGATACCCAAGTCCGGCTCCCCACAGTGGTGCCCATTGGCAACAGCCTCAAGCTGCGCGATCGTAGTCAGCGCCGCTTGCAGCTGTGGGCGAAGGGATGCCAACTCAGCCCTCATTCGAACACAGCAATCACAGTCCCTGTCCATTCTAATCGATGTTGAACGACAGTTACTGAAACACGGGACCGTGCCTAGATAACCCAAGGGAAACACGCAAAGAATATATGAACTAACACGTACAAATGCCTAACGACTGCACTACAATCTGCCTGAATTTACGATTACAGTAACTAAAACTCGAAATTACACCTCCTACACGAAACTCACACGCAATTTAAGTAAGCAATCTATGAAGTAAACACTAAACTGCGATGCAACAACTCTCAAATACTATAATACGCCCGAAATTTATGAATTAAACAATGCAAGTACCCAAAAACACGCAATGAAATTAAGAATTAAACTATGTAACAAATAAGTAAGCTAGGGGTATACGATTTGCTGCTGGCAGCTACTTATCTAACGGCGGCAGGGAGCACACTGGCTGTGACCAACCGACACTGGCCGTTCAAAACAAAAACAGAAGACAGACGACTACGCGAATTTACACTACTCAGGTACTAAAGCGCGATGATACAACTCTCAAATACTATAATACGCCCGAAATTTATGAATTAAACAATGCAAGTACCCAAAAATACGCAAAGAAATTAAGAATTAGACTATGTAACAAATAAGTAACCTAGGAGTATACGACCTGCTACTGGCAGCTGCTTATCCAACGGCGGCAGGGAGTACACTGGCTCTGACCAACCGACACTGGCCGTTCAAAACAAAAACAGAAGACAGATTCACAGTAAGCTGATATAACTAAATAAACTATCTAGTGTCTAACCACGTAAAATATTTGAGAAGGCAATTAGTAGTAATTTTGTTTAGATTTACGTAGTTATGGCTGAATTATCACGTATGTCATATTGAGAAATTTATTGCCATTTTTGAAACACATGCCGTGCCAGTACATCAAGGTAAGTGGCTGGAGGCCACTATATAAGCACACATCTACGTATTGTACCCAAAACATGTTCTACGAGTGACAAATCAGAGGTCTCGGTAAGTTAGTCAATGATCGTCACATTCATCAAGGAATTGGTGATGCGAGCTACGGTGGGTTGCTGAGTTATTGTGCTGGAATATGCTGTACAATACCATGGTTATCAATGGTGTGTGAATAGGTTTTACCGTTCAATCAGCAAGAGCTATGGATCCCAAAAACGGCTTGTCCATACGATCATTGACCATTTCGTCTACTGACACGTTGACACCGACATGACAGCCACAACCAGATGCGGGACTCGTCACTGATTACTACAGAACTGCACTCAGTGTTTATTCAAATGTTTCAAATGGCTCTGAGCACTATGGGACTTAACATCTGGGGTCATCAGTTCCCTAGACTTAGAACTACTTAAACCTAACTAATCTAAGGACATCAGACATCCATGCCCGATGCAGGATTCGAACCTGCGACCGTAGCAGCAGCGCGGTTCTGGACTGAAGCACCTAGAACCGCTCGGTCGCAACGACCGGCTACTGATTATTCTATCTTTGGTACTTATACTGTGGAATATCAGCGGTGCACGAAACATATCAAGTCTTTCCTGGCAGTCTGTGATGACATTTTACCTATACCCGTATATCTGTTGTCTTCCTTATAAAATTCAGTTGAACAATTCATTGTCTATTAATGGTATAATGCTTCTCGAAGGACCCTTGACTGCTTTTCTTACACATTGATACTCTGAGTTTATCTCGTCACCGGTCGTTCTCCAGTCGATGCACCACAGCATACTCCCTGTGCGACCAATCGGTGTGATGCTCCCACGCTCCTCTTACGAATAATATTTCATGAGGTTCGAAATACCACTGTAAGTTGCAGATGAACGTCCTTTCACCATGATGGGTAATGGTCTGCACATGGAAAGCACCAATAGACACAACCGAGCGCCATCACGTATACAAACTGTTCGTCATCTGTAGGAATGACTTTATCTGTACTTAAAAAAAGTTCACATTACTATACAATTTTAACCAACGTAACCACTTACCAGTTTAGTTGTCATCAGTCAAGATGTTCATGGTATAACATTTTCCATTTAAATTAATATATATTACTTTTTAGGCCTATGGGATCGTAGCAGATGAAATTTCTTCTTCCATATTTTGTTATAGTCAGCAGTTTAGTCAATAAGTAACGTCAGAGTACTTTTTTCGTTTGGTTTTAGGAATGCCCTTTGGCAAATAGGGTGGATAGAACACGCATCCCTTGAGATGTTGGATCAAGCAACAGCGAGGGTGGCTTCCTGGTTGTTCTTGGCGATGAGACGTAGTTACGTGTAAAGTATAGCTTGCCACGTACGTTCGATGGCATTGGCTATTTGCCATTGCCATTCTAACTCTGAGGAAGCTTATTCCCAAAGCTATACCTTCTTTCCCAACATTCATTACTGAATATTTTCCTGCATTTTGCAATCAATGGTCTTTCCGACTCACGAAGGAACAATATCAAGTGTCAGTAAGCGATTTGGATAAAACTTGGCTGCGGTCTACAGAAGACAAAATGATGCAATATACATTCTTTTTCTTTGTGCACACTTTCACCTTTAAGGGCTGAAATTTTTCAAAATACCCCACTATTATTAATTAAGTAGGAAAAAGGAAATCTTATGCGAAAGAAATAAGTAAACTTTTAAGCGACATAAATAATTATGCAATTAACCTGGCTAGCAAGGCAATAATTTTGCAAAATATGTTGTACACAATGTGCTTTTGGAATATTATGAATGTACGTAATTAAAATATCTTAATATTCATTACTATTCGAGTTATTTCTTTTACTAAAATTTTTTATATTTTAAAATATTATTTTACATTTAAATTTCTTTTCCACTTAATTGAAAAAATTAGTAACTCATTAATATGATGGAAAATACTGACAATAATGATAATATCCAAGGAAGTGCATGCCACTTTTTACACCATGCACATAAAATGATTGAAACTGCTTCAAGTAGTGTACATGAAAGGAAGCCAATATATAACAAATTTAAGATGGACTTCAAATTGTCACGGGTTATCATTTATGTCCTGATTCGTGTCAGGCCTATTTCAGTGCAATGGCATGTCTTGATGATGAGAACTGATTAGGTGCTAGTGACGGCACCCTGATTGTATTGTTTCTCAACTTGAGACTGACAACATAGTCAGAAATGGCTCTGATCACTATGGGACTCAACTGCTGAGGTCATTAGTCCCCTAGAACTTATAACTAGTTAAACCTAACTAACCTAAGGACATCACAAACATCGATGCCCGAGGCAGGATTCGAACCTGCGACCGGAGCGGACTTGCGGTTCCAGACTGCAGCGCCTTTAACCGCACGGCCACTACGGCCGGCCGACAACATAATCATGAGTAGAACAATACCTGAAAATCTTCTTACAAAGTTCTTCCAACATCGAAATCTGCATGCGTCCCACAATTGTGCTGTGCCCTCGAGCCCTTTGGTATCACCAGATGAACAAGTTCCTCGCCCTAACGTAGGATGCTGTAAACGGTTGTTTCACGTTGACCACCCCAGGAATCTAACAATGAAACAGATATTTCTGCCTCACTGGGAGAATATATCTTTTTAATATTTTTTAACGTAGCCAGATGTTTTAGTTTTTGATGCTGTCTCAAAGACATTTGGTGCCTAAGTAAGAGATTTTCGAATTGTCGATCTAAACTCAACGTAACTTTCATTTAAAATTATCAAAAGTCAGGTGGTCGGTGTGAAAAAGCGTTTTGAGAGTCGTACCCAAGGACAGGAAATAACCGCTAACCCTAAGGGCTCATTAGCACAGGTGCAGCTATGGAATGCACACGGCTTTCGATTTTGGGAGAACTTTCTGAGAATATTTTCGTGTCTAGTTTTGTTGAATGATTATAGTGTCAATCTCCAGTTGTGGAAAGACACAAACAACCTGCAGTCAATGCAACATAATCAACTCTCCTCACCAAAGGTTATCAACGTACTGAAGTATGTCTGATGCTAATCAGGATAAATAGAGTATCAAATGTGACAATTATAAATCCTGCTGAATTTGAGGCTATATTGGCTTGTTAGTAGCCAGTTCCGCCATGCCTATGTTATTCCATAGTTGTATTGGTTATCAGATATTAGGTATATGTTGCAAGAATGATAGCTTGCATTTAAACTGTCACTAGATTTAGTTACGATCAAGTTATGTGAATACAACACTTGGCTGCCTGTCACATCATTACGAAGATGAGTGACTTTCCCAGATCGATTCTTGGAGCACTGTCTGAGGGCCACTTCTCTCTTCGTCTGGTCAAATTGTGATGATTGTCAAAAAGGCCCTCAGCCTTGAATTCATTTCGTATTTTGACTTAAGAATTTTTAATTAGATGTTGTCTCCTAACAGTGAAAATCTGATGATCGTCTTTTTTTATAATACTTTAGTATCTCTTGGAGAAGTTAACTCATTCTGAAGAATTTGCTATCTAGGCTCCGTCCAAACTAAATCCTGCCTTTGCCTATTTACGATGTCTCAGTGGTTGCAGAGTGTGGTTACGATTGTAGTATTGTCATTACAGTTACCGTTGGTTTTAATTGTAACTTTGTCAGTGTTACATGATATTTGTCTTTGCTATTTGTTTGTTTCAGGTGACCAATTGTAATGACAGTCAGGGGCGGTCAGGCAGTGCCCCGGGATCGCCCTATTGAGGAAGGACCACCTCATTTATGAGCTTGCGATAAGGCGCCAGCCTATCGACGGTAGTGTCGCGGACTTAGCCGTACGCTCGCATGCTACAGTTCTTCATCCGTTTGATGTCACGCTGAGTGTTGTGGTTGAGACGGAAGCAGCCAATTAGTTTTGTGTAAGGCTGTTAGGGGTTTTGAGGACACCATCGGCTTTTTGGAGGGCACTCAACCTAGTGGCAGTTAGTTAGACAGGGTGCTGTCACAGTTCATACATTTAACCAACCGGATAGTGGATTTAAGGGCATTAAAGTTATAAGGAATGAAAAGCTGAATTAGGGTCCTTGATCAATGAATAGCAGTTTAAGATTACATGTACAGAGCTTGATGGGAAGAGGACTTGGTAGCAGGACATGCTGTCTTCAGGAGGGCGCGCGATCCGACTCGAGCAAATTGAAAGGTTATTATGGTTGTTCGTTCACCTTGGGCAACACGCTGATGCCTTTGGTGTTTCGCATCAAGGGGTTTTGTCGCTATTGTATCCTTTAGGTAGAGGCGAATTGAGGACCCTCGTATCCAGAGCCATGGCAGAGGGATTTTCCCTGCGGCGCTTGAGGGAGCTTATAATTAACGAAAGATTAACCATGGGAGTTAACAAACACGTTGAGTCTCGCTATATTTCTCAGATGCAGCGAGATAAAGAGGAGTTACAATAATAAGTGGATAGAGTGAAGACGGCCTGCTTGGCCGCGTTAGTTGACATATCTGAACGGGAGTTAGTTTCTATTGCCCTGAACGGAATGCGAGCGGTGATTAAGTCGCACTTTGTCTTTCGTGGTGGTCCCTCCACCTGGGAAGAACTTCGTGCCGCCGTTGTAGCGATGTCTGGGTTACCGCTCGCGGACGATCCAGGCCGTGAAGTTATGGTTCAGTCCGTGGGCATTATCAAGGAGAACTCCGGATTATCTAGATCGACTGAGTCTGCTAAAAGGGAACCGCGGAGTTGCTTCAGGTGCGGTCGGACAGGTTATTTAGTTCGTTCTTGGGTTCAAACGCGCGCACTAAGACCCAATAAATGACGCTTCGCTGGGCAGCGACCCCGGGATCATGCTCTTAAACCTTGGTGTGCCCGTGTCGCTGATCGATCATCAACTCTCCCGCCTTATATTTGTTCTCGAGTAGGGGGGGGGGGGTGAACCTATTTGTGCCCTTTTGGATTGTGGTATGTCGTTTTTGTTGTTAAGCTTGGAATAGTTTCTTGAATTTGGTCATCTTACGAGACTTAGGTCGGTCCCTTCTTCGGCGCAGAAATGTCGGGTTGCCACTGGGCAGTTGTTGCTTCTGCATGGTTGTATCTCGGTTTGGGATTTCTCCTGATCCTTGTCTTTGGTCTTGGTTAAGAAGCTGCCGATCGTTTTGATTTCGGGATGCGATTTTATCAGTAAAACTCGTCTCGTCTTGGATTATTCAGGGTATACCTTTCTCTTTAACCCTTTAGCTGCCGTGGACGTATTAACGCGCTCGTCTTTGTACCTGTCCCTGTGTGCTCTGGACGTGTTTACGCGCGCCATATGTCCTACCTGGTATTCTGAATGTCTCTACTCGTAGACACGTTCAGAGTACCAGGTGGAAGGACTGGTGACGCGCGTAAACACGTCCAGAGCACACAGGGACAGGTACATAGGTTTGCACGTTAACAAGTCCAGAGCAGTTAAAGGGTTAATTCCGCTTCTGTTCAGAAGTTTGAGTTCTGTGAATGTGCTAAGCGTAAGGTACATCGAAATGTCGGCATGCTGACTGTTGGTGCTATAGTTGATGAGTCTGATCGCACTCATCTGTCTTCACAGCAGGCCTCTGAACTACGGGATTTGTTGCAGAGGTTCCCCGAGTTTCTCTATGATAGACTGGGGGTTACTAATGTTCTTGACTACCATATTCGTCTATCTTACCATATTCTTGTCAGGCAGTCCTCATATCGTCTCTCACCGCCTAAGATACCAAGGGGAAAGATCCCTAAATTATCGAGCAAGGTGTTTTTAGGCTTTCTACATCTCCTTATGCTTCGCCCATATTCCTTGTTCCTAAGGATCAGTGGCAGGGTTTTCAGCCTGTTGTTGACTACCGGCACCTGAACGCCAAGGCTGTCCCCGAATTAGTTCCTTTACCTGATCTTCATAATTCTTTTACATGGTTTGCTGGCGCTAATAGGTTCACCGAGCTCGATCTGAATCAAGCCTATTATCAGATTCCCTTAGCCGAAGAATGTAAATACGTTACAACATTTTGTACTGATTGTAATCTGTTTCAGTCTAACACTTTCCCTTTGGTTTGGCTACTGTCGCAACCATTCTTACTCGTTTGCTGGATAATATTCTTGGAGACTTGAAATTAGTCTTTATTTATAATTACCTGTAGGACTTCGTTATTTATAGACATTCGTTTCTGGAGCATTTGGAAGACATCGAGCAAAGTTTTGCTGGGCTGCAGGGAGACGGTTTGGCTGTTAAACCCAGTAAGAAAACATTAGCCAGGCAGGAGAGAGCATTCGCATTGACCAGGAGCGGACTACGGCATTGAGAGCTCTACCTCCGCCTTTTGATAAACGCGGGCTTGCCAGTTTCATAGGCATGGCGATTTATTTTAAGCGTTTTGTCCCTAATTTTGCTCAGCTGGCGCCTCCTTTAAATTAACTGATCCGAAAAGGGGTGCATCTGAATGGGGACCTGCCCAAGAGGTCGCGTTTGAGCACATTAAAGCAGCTACAGCCAACCCTCCGGTTCTCGGTTCTTTCGAGAACAGTTACTATCTTCATATATATAGTCCTACCCAGCCGTTGAGCTTCCTCTGTGCGAATGCGCACAGGTTGTCCGAACTCTTACTGGAATCGTCACCTTAGTGTGCGCTAGTAATGAGTGGATGAGCAAATATCTATTAAGTACATTACATATGTAGACCGTGGACAGTTGGGAAAGTGGGTATCACGGGAAGGGTGCAAGGGATAAGTCCCTGCAGTGGCAGTGATCATCTGTGTCCTCGGTTGCTCAGATGGATAGAGCTTCTGCCATGTAAGCAGGAGATCCTGAGTTCGAATCCCGGTCAGGTCCCACATTTTCAGCTGTCACCATCGAGGTATATCAACAACACCTGTCGGCAGCAGAGGGTTTCATTTAATTATCATTTGTTCTCGGAGTGCCTGATTTCAATCAAACATTTATCGTACAAACCGACACATTTAATGCGGGGATTTCAGCCGTCCTCCTACAGCAGTTCGAGGGTCAAAGGCAGCCATTAGCATACGCGTCACGTCGGTTAAACAGTGTCGAACTTAAATATTCCGATTTAGAATGTGAGGCATTGGCCGTCTTGTTCGCGCTGGAGAAGTGTCGCTTTTATCTTGAGCATAGAGTATTTCAGTTGGGAACCGACAATCAAGCCTTAAACTGGATGCTAGCCAGGTCGCGTAAAACTGGCTGTATCGCCAGGTGGACAGTTCGCGTTTCAGCGTTTTAGTTCGAGGTTAAACATATTAAGGGGACTGAGAATGTGCTCGCGGACGTCCTCAGCCGTGTGTTCACTGAACATCCATCTAGTGAGCGCGCCAAAGAAACGGAGGAAGGCAATTTTAGTTTTGTCGTGTTAGGCGGTACTTCTCATTTGTTTAGTGACGTTGCCGAGCATCAGGATTAGGTCCCCACTTGGTTAAGGAGCGGCTGTCGGCGAGGGAACCTTAGGATGGATACGTCATCAGGAAAGGCATTTTGTGTAAAAGCGTGAGACGTGCCCAGGAGTTGAAGACCTGCCTACCAGCCACACTGGTACGCCACGATTTTTATCACTTTCAAAACTCGTTGATTGACAGGCATTTAGGAAACTATAAGACCTTGCAGAAAATTAAGGAGCATTTTACTTGGCCGTCAATGGAGCGAGACGTTAGAGAAATGGTTTCTCGCAACAAAAGAGGCCATCGGTACGTATTTTTTTTATTACTGACGCATTTTAGAGGTTTACCTGTCTTCTTCCGAGTCGTAAAGTGACTGCTGCTACTACTGCTGCGCATTTAACTAACGTATTTAGTGTTTTTGGACCCAATAAGCATATAGTTAGTTATAATGCGCCGGCCTTTCTTCCGGCTCCCTTCAAGCCTTTTTGTTTTCAAAGCGGTGTGAAGCACGTGACCACCTCTCCGTGTTACCAGCAGGGCTCTTTCGCGGAGAGGGTAAATCGTAATCTCATATCCGCACTGATTATCTTCCATCAGAAGACGCCCAGTAAGTGAGATACTAGTCTGCCTTGGCTTAGTTTTGCCTTGAATACAGCCAGCTATGAGTCTTTGAAGGCTACTCCGGTTTCCTTGATCTTTGCTTATCCTGTTAATTCCCCCCTTCCGAACTTATGGGGAATTCAGTATCTAAAACCTGCGGATATTACCACTCAGATCGTCAAAGAAAACTGGAATCGTGCCAGGCGCAATATTCTCAGGGCCTATAACAAACAAGCTGAACGTTAAAACCGTAATCGACGAGTTCTTAGGGGTAAACCAGGAGACCAGGTGTATGTCCTTAATTTAAGTGGGAGGGAGGAGCCTGTTGGAAACCCTGGTATGTTCACTCCAGGTTTCATGGATCTCTGTACTATTATGTGTATTTTAGGCCTAGTTAATCTTCTGGTTAAGTACAACCGCACCGGTATGCAATAGTAGGTCTATCTTACTCATATTTAGTTCGGTTAGCACACTTGTTGGGTTACCCCCAAGTTTGTGTTTTAGGGAGATAGGCTGAGCCGTGTTGCAGCTTGCGCTGGTGCCGTTGGTTGGTTGCCATTGTGTAAAAGGGATGGTGGCGTCTCGTTTGGTCTCGAATGAAAAACAGCCCACAGTTACACTAAATTATGTTTATTTTAAACCTTGACCATGGTTTCTGCTACAATAATATAGCCTTCTTCAGAAGTCATACACACTAATATATGAAAAATGTCTTAGCCCAGTGCCTGTGTGAAGACCAATAAAATAACTTCAACAGACATAAGCCTGTTTCGAACATAAGTAAAATTACATAAGGCACCATATGTTCTCCGCCGCTACCACTGTGTCATTTGAGACAATATCGTAACGATTCCTGTTGTCGCTGCCATGATGAAAATAATTGCGTGTCATTTTCTTCTCTTGTTCACTGGCGCCACTACGTTTGCTAGCTTAGTAAGTCCACTAGTGGCACCCTAGTACTATCATTTGCAGGGTGTCCGCGATGGAGTATGTCAGGTAGTTTGGTTGGGACGGAGCAGCAGTGAGGTCCGCCAGTGGGAAGACATGCCGAGACCGCTGGTGGCACGCAGGCACTGCCGGATCGAGGGGCTGTAGTTGCGAGGGTGACAACCTCTTTCTCCACCGGACCCAGGACGTTTGAGTTGAGTGAACATTAACCCGGTAGCGAAACTTCCACTATTTTGTGATCACGCCATTTGTTCGCGCGTTGCTGCTCGGAGGGTCGCTGGGATACTAATGGCGTGTGACGAGGGCCTCCCGTCGGGTAGACCGCTCGCCTGGTGCAAGTCTTTCGATTTGACGCCACTTCGGCGACTTGCGCATCGATGGGGATGAAATGATGATGATTAGGACAACACGACACCCAGTCCCTGAGCGGAGAAAATCTCCGACCCAGCCGGGAATCGAACCCGGGCCCTTAGAATTGACAGTCTGTCGCGCTGACCACTCAGCTACCGGGGGCGGACGCTCGCTGAGATGGAGAGCAACGAGTGGAGTGTTTAGGGTTGGCGAAATTAAGTAGGCACCCTCCACCTTTTGTTATTAATCATTGAATTCCTTGTGTTTATTGATGAATTTCAACCAGCGGTATTTCTCTGCCTAGTGGCAGCTAAGGCCTTAGTTACCTGCCCTGGAGGTTAGCGTATTTTCGCGGCAGTCTACCTTTCCTCACCCTGCCACTGCTGTCCGGTAAGGCATGTAGTTCAACAGCTTCCTTGATTGTTGTTCGGATATTTGTTTATTTTGAACTACTTTGCTCGTAGTGGGGTCTTCTGTTTCTGGATGTACTAAACACAGGATTCTGGAAACGCAGTGCTGTTTGCCGGTGCCGCCTTGCCTGGGTTATTGTATCGTTTTGTTGGTTATCATACGTTACATAGATGTTGCAAGAATGTTGGCCAGCGTTTAAACTGTCACTAGTTTGAGTTGCCATCCGGTTAAGTGAATACAACTTTTGGCTGCCCGTCTCATCGTTTACGAAGTTGAGCGGCTCTCCCAGGTCGATCCTTGGAGCACTGTCTGAGGCCCACTTCACTCTTGGTTTGGTCATATTTTGATAATTGTCAATAATTCGTTCAGCCGTGAATGCAATATGTCTTAAGAAATTTTAATGATATATTGTCTCTTAATAGCGAAAATTTGATGATCGTCCTTTTTCTATAATATTTTAGTATCTCTTGGAGAAGGTAACTCGGCCGACCGATGTGGCCGAGCGGTTCTAGGCGCTTCAGACTGAAACCGCGAGACCGCTACGGTAACAGGTTCGAATCTTGCCTCGGGCATGGATGTGTGTGATGTCCTTAAGTTAGTTAGGTTTAAGTAGTTCTAAGTTCTAGGGGACTGATGACCTAAGACGTTAAGTCCCATAGTGCTCAGAGCCATTTGAACCATTTTTTGAAGGTAACTCGTTCTTAAGAATTTGCATCTCGGCCTTCAGCCGTCAAATTCTTCTTTGAGTTATTACTATTGGGGCCTGCAGCCGACAAAGAATTTGAATTTCTTATCAATAAGGCCTTCAGCCATGAGTGCGACTTGGGTAAGAAATTTTTTACTAGACCTTGTGCCTTAACAGTCAAGTTTGATAATTGTTTCTTGTTGTCAACCTTATTTGCAATTGTTTTCAAATAAAGTGTGCGTGATTTAAAAAGAAAATTAAGCAGCCTACTGTAACCGAGTACGGCCCGTCCACACTGAAGCCTGCCTTTCCCTAAGTACCACATCTCAAGGACTACATGGAATGTCTATCGTCTTTACAGTGTGTCTCTACATCATTGGGCCCTTAGCTCAAATTTATCGTGGATCTCTCGCCCATCGTTGTCCCAGGTGACTGGAAAAGAGCGCAGGTGAGCTGGGTTGTGTCAGTGAAGTGCTACAGTAGACACTTAGGCTATTGTCAAAGAGAGTATTTTTTTACCACACTTTGACGTTATGTATAAAAATAATTCGTCCCTTTTGATACCATATTGTGAGAATAGTTACGGTTAGTAAGAAGGTGTTCGTTTTGGGAATGGGCGTGTCAGCCCGAAACCTGTGAGCACTACAGCATGAATTCTATATTCATGCAATAGAGTTGGACAAATTAAAGAAATTTTAAAATTTTCACAGTCCTGTACATAAGAAGGGAAAAGAATGGATCCGCAAATCCACAGAACAATACTCTTAACAACAGTTTTTTGCAGAATTCTTGAATATATACTTAGTTTGAGTTAATAAATTTCCTCGAGACCTAGAAGCTTGTGTCGAAGAATAAACACGGTGGTAGAAAGCATCGTTCTTGTGGTACTGGGTGTGCCCTTCCATCACCTGATATACATCAAAATATGGATGAAGAGCAATAGGCATATTCCATATTTCTAGATTTCCGAAAAGGGTTTGACGTGGTGTATCACTGCAAAATATTAACGACGGTACGAGCTTACGGAATACGTTCCCAGATACGTGAGCGACTCGACGACTTCTTAGGAAATAGAGCCCAGTGTGTAGTCCTCGATGACGTGTTCATCGGAGACAAGCTTATCATCAAGAGTGCCCCAGGGAATTATGATGGGAGCGCTATTATTTTCTGTACATGTAAATGATATGGCGGACATGGTGGGCTGCAATCTGTGGTTGTCTCCTTATGATTCTGTTGTATAGGGGAATGTGCCGTTGTGTGACTGTAGGAGGCTCTCTAGTTGGTGTCATGAATGACAGCTAGATATGATTGTTGAAAAATGTACGTTAATATGGGTTAGTGTCAATAACGCATCTGTGATGTTTGCACACAACTTCTGTAGATTCTTGATTGACAGAGTCACAACGTTTAAATGTCTAGCCGTATGGTTTGTAGTACGGAAAACGAATGGTAGACTTCGGTTTATTGAGAGAATTTTGGGAAGGTGTGTTTCTTCTGTGAAGATCTGGTGTGACTAATTCTTGAGTATTGCTCCAATGAATCAGCACCAGTTCGAATTGAAGGAAAACAGTGAACCAGTCCAGAGGTAGATTGACAGAATTTTTACCAATATGTATGAATGCCCGCATCTCGTGGTCGTGCGGTAGCGTTCTCGCTTCCCACGCCCGGGTTCCCGGGTTCGATTCCCGGCGGGGTCAGGAATTTTCTCTGCCTCGTGATGGCTGGGTGTTGTGTGCTGCCCTTAGGTTAGATAGGTTTAAGTAGTTCTAAGTTCTAGGGGACTGATGACCATGGATGTTAAGTCGCATAGTGCTCAGAGCCATTTGAATATGTATGAACAACACGCCAGTATTATCGAGAAGCTTCCGGAACATGAATGGAATCCCCGAAGGGAAGGAATGATGTTAGAGTACCAATACTGAGAAAGATTATGGAACCGGCATTTGAAGCTGACAGCAGAACGATTCTACTGCCACCAACACACACGCCACAGAAGGACCATGAGGATAAGATACGAGAAACTGCGGCTCATATGGAGGCACACGGGCATATAGAGAGTCGTTCTTCCCAGGCGCAATTTGCGAGTGGAACAGGAAAGGAAATTACTAGCAGTCGTGTAACCTCCCTTTCCTAATCGGCCAACGGGACTGCGATATAGTTGACCATGATCGCGTATGCCTACTTAAATTTTGCAGTGAGTAAGGCTATCATTGCCGAAGGAAAACCTGTTAGTAGGAGGCAAGTGTACGACAGAGACTTATGACAGAAGAATGTATTCTGCTGTATTGATAATTTTGAAATGGTGGAATACAGTGCAATTATTCACTAACCACACCGGGGGAAAAGGGTACCATGTAATATTTAATACAAAAGGATACTTTTTGGGAAAAAAGTTAAGCGGTCGCCACCCCACTGGGACAATGGGTATCCAGATCCCCAAGGAGAGTAATGGCAAAGGAAATAAAGCAAATAATCACTGGTGTGGCAACAGAGGGTTGTCACGCTTTTCCACAACACAACGTTTCACGAGAAAATAAATCAACCAGAAAGCACTGAGTTTCCAATTACTTAATCTTAAATACTAAATTCTGAAAGCAAAGTTAAACGAAGCAAATGGTTAAATAAATTACTGATTGTAACTGAAACTTCAATAAATAGAAAACGTTTTTTAGTAGCCTCAGCATACCTTAATGCAAAATTTGGAGAACGGCAAGCAATTTATATTTAACTGTTGAAAGATTGATTTAATTTACTCAACGCAAGTGAGTAACTGATTTTACTTTTAACATAAGTACAATAAAGCAATTACCAATCGAGTCACTCAACAAGCTAAATACTGAATAAATGAAATTTTTCAGTCTTAATTAGTACTGTATCTCAGGTATTAGTTTTGCAAGTGAAATTTTCAGTTATTTTTAGTTACTGAAGTTAATTCTCAAAATTGCAAATCCGTTAAGCCTCTGCTGTGTAACACGAGAAAGAGCAGTTACTGGTCATTAGCAAACAAACAAAACTGACAGTAAATAGTACAACGAACTTCATATTTTTACTACGCTGGGTGATTACACGGAAAGGAAAGGGATTCTGCTTCATAATAATGTCTGAGGACAATGACAACACAGGTGCCCTAAAAGTTTTAACTGCTGCTCCGCGAAACTCATGCGGTCAGCTGACTGGGTGTCACTTGTGTCATATGTCTGTATGCGAGATTTCCACACTCCTAAGCATCCCTAGGTAAACTTTTTCCCATGCGATAGCGAAGTAGAATCGTGAAGGGATACGTACAGCACAAAAGCGTACAGGCCGACCTCGTCAGTTGATTGACAGAGACCACCGACAGTTGAAGATGGTCGTAATGTGTAATACGCAGACACCTATCCATACCATTACACAGGAATTCCTAACTGCATCAGGATCCACTGGAAGTGCTATGACATTTAGGCGGGCGGTGAGAAAATTTTAATTTCATGGTCGAGCGAATGTTCATAAGCATTACAACACGTCGGTAAATGCGAAACGACGCCTCGCTTGGTGTATGGAGCATAAACACTGCACGACTGAACAGTGACAATACGTTGTTTGGGGTGAAAAATCACGGTACACTGTGTCGATCCGATGGCAGGGTGTGGGTATGGCGAATATCCGGTGAACGTCATCTGTCAGCATGTGTAGTGCCAACAGTAAAATTCGGAGCCGGTGGTTTTATGGTGTGGGCTTGCACCCTTTTTTGTTTTGAGTGGCACTACCACAGCACAGGCCTACATTGCTTCCCACTGTTGAAGAGTTATTCAGGGATGGCGACTGCATCTTTCAGTACGATCGAGCATCTGATCATAATGCACAGCCCGTGGTGGAGTGGTTACGTGATAATAACATCCCTGCAATGGACTGCCCTGCACAGAGTCTTGACCTGAATCGTATGGAACACCTTTGGGACGTTTTTCAATGCCGACTTCGTGCCAGGCCCCACCTACCGTCACCGATACCTCTCCACAGTGCAGCACTAGGTGAAGAATGGGGTGCCATTCCCAAAGGAACCTTCCAGCACCTGATTCAACGTATGCCTGCGAGAGTGGAAGCTGCCCTCAATGCTAAGGGTGGGCCAACACCATACTGAATTCCAGCATTTTCGTTTGAGGGATCCAAGGACTTGTAAGTCATTTTCAGCCAGGTGTCCGGATACTTTTGATCACATGGTGTAAGTGAGCGTGGAGTAGACGTATCAGATCCACTGTTCTCAAAATTTTTATACAGAGGTTCTTTGGAATCACTATAGCAACCCCATTTCTACTCATATACCCACATTCGGGAAAATATGCTGTATTCTTTTCTTGAGTCCTGAAGTGGCCACATCCTCTCTAGTGTGTCTTGGTAAGTCAAAGTATGTGTAGCTCATAAAGATCCATTTCTCTCTCTACGATAGCAAGCTTTCCTATCTGCAAGAGACCTCGCACATTTCAGGTTGTTACCCCTTTAACTCTTCGCAAGGATGGTTTAGACTGATCTCTGCATTCCGAGGCTCATTTCAACCCTGTCACCCCCGGAGATGCGACTATGGGACTTACTCCGGAATGTAATTGAAGATTGAGTAATGCTATAAGGTTGTCTTTGGAAAATAGGAGTGGTGGTTTCCCGTTGGCTTTCACTGTTTAAATGAGGCCGCCCCTAACATGGAGTCAGACGTCTTTTGTAGCCGCTCCTCTGGAGTACAGACGCACAGGTTTGCCCCTTCCGCATCGACACCGTTCCAAAGTCCATCTTCTCCGTTGCAGATGCCACAGCGCTAAGAAATTGTGGGATGTTGGTCACCGATTCACCAGCTCCACTAAGTTTCCACCTATGTTGTCCATGGGATGAAGATCCGGTGAAATAGAGTAGTAGTTGATGTGTAGTAAGATGCATGAGAATTCAGTGAACTAGGACCGCTTTAGTGCAGCCCAGTAAACACAGCTATTCTGAGCTTGGGAGTGGGGATTTCCACTGAATACACATCATGATGATGTGTATACAGACAGATACTTGGACACCGATTATGTTGAAATAAACTTCGTGTTTGATGTTCATGCTGACGCGAAAGACTGCAACTATCATGAGCTGTTAAGCTGATTTTTGATCATTCTCACTCTTGTCCGCTCTTGCAGTCTTCGGAATGGTGTAGATGATTTTTTTCCGAAATTCAAATGATATATCACCACACTAATACACTCTACATACCAATGTGAATTATCGTTCTGTTGTCACATCCCCTAACGATTTTAGATATTATGAAGGAGTATTATTTATCCATGTGGCCTTCTGGATTCCAAATCTCTTTTAAATTCTGATTCTAATAATTGATTCCCTGTCTCTACTAAACCGTTTCCTTTTTCTTCTTAATAAGTCAATTATTCTTTGCAATTTCTTTCTATGCCATATGAATTTATCTTAATACTTAGCGGAGATGGACCTGTTTTCGCGGTTTGGTGAATTAGCACGCTGTTAGTAAAAATTGAAGAATAATTTTTTAGTTGCATTATCTACATGTTACTGATAATCTGTACGATCATCTGAAAAGTCTACGATGTTAATAGGCCAAATAATGCTAATGGCGATATTGCTTAAATCTTCTTCTTCTCCGTCTCAAAAGCTTTACCACTTGGAACTTCAGAAGCGCACCCCATTGTGACAATGCAAACTTCTTTAACCACTAAAAAGCTAAAAACAAGTAGTAATGTTTCCATTTATAATCCTCGCTTCTTTCCTTTTGTGTGTCCAACTTAAGTGTCTGTACTTTAAAAGATTTCACTTTTCTGTAACAACACCAGACAAACACGAAAAAAGTGATAAATTTTAAACTGTTCAAGTCTGAAAATATCACACTACTTCACGAAACACCTATTATTAATTTTCCTCAAGGAGAGCTCGTCTTAAAATTATTGCATAATTGATATTGTTAAATGTTTCGAAAAAAAAAATGTGGGCGATACGAGCTCAGGTACACTAAACATCAAGAAAGAGAAATTTTATGCCTACTTGTGATATTTTGTTATACATTGTCATTGTTGTCATTTTTTTAAAAAAAAATCAATATTATTCGCTTTTTTGTGATGGCCGCGAACATACTGCAATTCCAGCGTTACGAGAAACGAGCAAAAGCAGCACTGTTTACACTTTGCAAACAGATGTGATAAACGCTGCTGAACGTTGACCGAGTCTACGAAATGGTTTCGATCTGACTATTTCTGTGCCGCCTGGCATTTGTCTTGCATATTTAACTCATACATATTTCTATATTTATGTTTTCATACATTTTAACTTCTTTCATTCACTTTTAATCTTCATCATAATAACAATAATATGTTCTTTTCATTTCTGTTGTCCCTTAAATTACCGTGCCCGTCCACATTGGCGGCCGTGCAAGCTTTAACGTTACGTCCCTGAGGCCAGCTGTTCGGCATACGTGTTTACTTTGCTAGCAACCGTTGTTACTGGACAGATATACTACCAAGTAAGACCTTAATCATTAATTACTAAATAATTAAGATACAAATGGATTTAAAACATATACTTCAAGTGTGCATTGATTTATATCAATGGGGCTAGTTGAAAATTTGTGCTGGACCAGGAGTGGAATGGCCGGCCGATGTGGCCGCGCGGTTCTAGGCGCTACAGTCTGGAACCGCGTGACCACTATGGTCGTCGGTTCGAATCCTCCATCGGGCATGGTTGTGTGTGATGTGCTTAGGTTATATTGATTGGCGGCTCCATGTTGTCTTGTGCACTACGACCAGGTAACAGGTATACTTGAAAAAAGAGACAGCACTGGTCGTATATTTTTTTACTATTGCAAAATCGATTTTCTGTCACTGAGTGACCATCTTCAGTGCTATTTTGTATAACTTAAATTGGGATGCACTGTTGACACTGCCGTAAGCTTAGTGACAACAGTGCATCCCAATTTAAGTTATACAAAGTAGCACTGAAGATGGTCACTCAGTGACAGAAAATCGATTTTGCAATAGCAAAAAAAAAAAAAAAAATAAATAAATAAATAAATAAAAAAAATATACGACCTATGCTGTCTCTTTTTTCAAGTGCTTAGGTTAGTTAGGTTTAAGTAGTTCTAAGTTCTAGGGGACTGATGACCACAGATGCTAAGTCCCATAGTCCTCACAGCCAGGATTGGAATCCGGGTCTCCTGTTTACTAGGCAGATGTGCTAATTACTACACCATATGGACACGGTGGTCGTCACAGCTGCACGGACTAGCCCAGCACACTTCCCGTTAGACACAGATTTTCAACCTATATTAAACACTGCTGATGTAGTGGCTCTCCTCATTAGCCTCAGTACTAGCGGCAACTTGCCGATTCCCGTAAGAGTTCAAGTTTGGTGTGCATATACACTGAACGTATGGGCGAGATTCCACGAGTAATGAGGCTAATGTGGAGAGGCACTATATCAGTAGTGTATGGCATCAGTTCACAATTTTGTTGTGACTGGAAGCGTGCTAAGGTACTCCGTGCAGTAGCGTTGACCGGTGTTCCCGAATGTCATAGTGGCCAGTACATCAGCCTATTAAACCAGAGACCTGAGAATTCTAATCCCGGGCTGGCACGGATTTTCAGCTTGACCCATTGATATAAATCAGTGCATAATGACAGCTAATGTTTTTGATGGCTTTGTATCTTGATTCATAGTGGATCAAAATGGTATCTGTAAATATGATAAATAATTGTTTCTCTCAGATTGCAAAAGTTGGTACAATAGGGAAACACGTAGAAAAAAGCACATGCACGTGATTAATTACACAGCGCTCTTGCTTAATTTGTAGTCATTTGTCTTTGTGTCGCTACGAATAAGCCCTGGTACACCGATATGTTCACTGGAAACTCAATAGACTTGTTTTGGCCGTTTTTTTTATAGTTTCTGATTTTGTTTTGCGAGCCAAGCAGCTCAGTCGCAAATATGTTCAACATCGTCGAAGATGACATGCTTGCTATGAAGGCGCTGTTGTATCTGACGCTGTTGTTGTTGTCTTCAGTCCTGAGACTGGTTTGATGCAGCTCTCCATGCTACTCCATCCTGTGCGAGCTTCTTCATCTCCCAGTACCTACTGCAACCTACATCCTTCTGATTCTGCTTAGTGTATTCATCTCTTGGTCTCCCTCTACGATTTTTACCCTCCACGCTGCCCTCCAATACTAAATTGGTGATCGCTTGATGCCTCAGAACATGTCCTACCAACCGATCCCTTCTTCTAGTCAAGTTGTGCCAAAAGCTTCTCTTCTCCCCAATCCTATTCAACACCTCCTCATTAGTTATGTGATCTACCCATCTAATCTTCAGCATTCTTCTGTAGCACCACATTTCGGAAGCTTCTATTCTCTTCTTGTCCCAACTATTTATCGTCCATGTTTCACTTCCATACATGGCTACACTCCATACAAATACTTTCAGAAACTGCTTCCTGACACTTAAATCTATACTCCATGTTAACAAATTTTTCTTCTTCAGAAACGCTTTCCTTGCCATTGCCAGTCTACTTCGACCATCATCAGTTATTTTGCTCCCCAAATAGCAAAAGTCCTTTTCTACTTTAAGTGTCTCATTTCCTAATCAAATACCCTCAACATCACCCGACTTAATTCGACTACATTCCATTATCCTTGTTTAGCTTTTGTTGATGTTCATCTTATATCCTCCTTTCAAGACAACTATCCATTCCGTTCAACTGCTCTTCCAAGTCCTTTGCTGTCTCTGACAGAATTACAATGTCATCGGCGAACCTCAGAGTTTTTATTTCTTCTCCATGGATTTTAATACCTACTCCGAATTTTTCTTTTGTTCCCTCCACTGTTTGCTCAATGTACAGATTGAATAACATCGGGGAGAGGCTACAACCCTGTCTCACTCCCCTTTCACTTCCCTTTCATGCCCCTCGACTCTTATAACTGCCATCTGGTTTCTGTACAAATTGTAAATAGCCTTTCGCTCCCTGTATTTTACCCCTGCCACCTTCAGAATTTGAAAGATAGTATTCCAGTCAACGTTGTCAAAAGCTTTCTCTGAGTCTACAAATGCTAGAAACGTAGATTTGCCTTTCCTTAATCCTTCTTCTAAGATAAGTCGTAAAGTCAGTATTGCCTCACGTGTTCCAATATTTCTACGGAATCCAAACTGATCTTCCCCTAGGTCGGCTTCTACTAGTTTTTCCATTCTTCTGTAACGAATTCGTGTTATTATTTTGCAGCCGTGACTTATTAAACTGATAGTTCGATAATTTTCACATCTGTCAACACCTGCTTTCTTTGGGATTGGGATTATTATATTCTTCTTGAAGTGTGAGGGTATTTCGTCTGTCTCACACATCTTGCTCACCAGATGGTAGAGTTTTGTCAGGACGGGCTCTCCCAAGGCCGTCAGTAGTGCTATTGGAATCTTGTCTACTCCCGGAGCCTTGTTCCAACTTAGGTCTTTCAGTGTTCTGTCAAACTCTTCACGCAGTATCATATCTCCCATTTCATCTTCATCTACATCCTCTTCCATTTCCATAATATGACGCATCCTTGATATAATTATTGCTCAGTGTTATTGTTCTGCTCTTGCTCACATATAGCAACACAATAATATTGTGCCAATAAAACTAAGCGTGCAAGGCTCATTATCGATTAGCAGAGGAAGGTAATATAACTGCCTGGAGTCGGTCCTATTCCATCTGAGGCACTCCAGGCAACAACCGTTCTATTTTAAAGCCTTGAGTGGTCTATTGGGCAGTTGGGCTATATGTCTAAAGAGGGCTATTAAATTAATTGTGAATCTAATAATTGAATAATACAACTAAAAAATGGTTCAAACAGCACTATGGGACTTAACTTCTAAGGTCATCAGTCTCCTAGAACTTAGAACTACTTAAACCTAACTAACCTAAGGGCATCACACAAATCCGTGCCTGAGGCAGGATTCGAACCTGCGGCCGTAGCGGTGGCGCGGTACCAGACTGTAGCGCCTAGAGCCGCTCGGCAACTCCGGCCGGCCTTGGAATAGTTGTGAAACATGTTTAACCAGAAAAGCCTCATATATTGTTTACTGGAAATTCTTATATTTTACTTCTCAAGTCAACATCCCTTCTTGTGAACTTTTTCTAATCGTACATAGAAGAATAAATTGTCGTTAGCAAGGGTTTTTAACTGCCTTCTGACACCACATACGAATTTTTCCGTAAAATCTACTATGTGTGTAAGATTTTAAGGTGAAAGAAACCTGTCTATCGTAAGCAAAAGAGCATTTAGCTTCTTACCTATTGTAGATTATATGAATTTATTAACCATGAATAAGAGATTCCCGTCATCTTATTAGAAATACAATTTTACATGTTTTAAAGTATTTATTAACTGGTTAATTTGTATACAGCATTGTCATAGATAATGACCGTGACAACTGTGGTAATCCAATTCCTTTGTTCGTTGTATAAGTCTACTTTCCTACACGGGAACACTTTCTGAAACGGCGAACATTTTAGTCTTCGTCGCCTTGAATTGTGATTTACCTATTGGTACACGACCTAATGTGCTCAGATGAAGCGCAAAGCGCAATAAAATCTCTAAGCACAGTTAGAAGCTATTGTGACCTGAATGACATGAAGAAACACTATGTTCTGACCTAAACACCTGGAATTCGTTTCCTTCTGTATGTTTTATATTCATATTTCTTATTAAATTTCTCTTCAACGTCTACTAAATGTAAATATGAAGATCAAAAGCTAGAAACTGCAACCAACTGATGCCAGTGAAATATAATAAGGAGCCGTAACTTACATTTCTTTAATTCTTTTATTTTGTGTTCTACACCTTCAAGAAAACAAATGTTTCATAAGGATTAGACTCTTAAGTCAAATATTCTATACACTGAGATATTGTATGCTCTAAAGAGTTTTGTTCAAATTATTGTACATGGAAATGTATGTACAACAACGTACAATAGGTTCACGACTTAATTTCATATCATTCAACTCAATTTTAAAGATGGTTTCTGTTCATTCCCGCAACTACACATATCCCAACAACTATACATATTCCAAATATTATCATCAGCTATAACTATAACCGTGCAAAAAGTTTCGCACAGGTTCCCTGGCGGTACGTAACTTTGGTACAGCTTGATGCATGGACTTTGATGTCCTAATTCTAATACAGTAATATATATCCCACTCCACAGCTGACAGAGTTCGCTCTTGCCTGTGGTTAATTCTATCGACTGATGTGTGACGCGCTGTGGGAATTTGTGCGGAAGCAGGAAGAGGTCTGGGTTTATGAGAACCAGTTGGAGGTTGCTGCATGGAACAAGTGCGACAGGCAAATGGTTGTGCTTGGATGGTGGTGATCTCTCGCTGTATTTGTAGCACATATCTTGCTTGGTACACAACAAGGTGTATGGTACAAAATAATGTAATACTGGTGTCACGATGTGTCTTTAACGGAGGATGCTTTAACAGTCACTCAAGAGCGCAGGAGACAGTGAGAAGCGCCACCGAGCACCCCGTGCGCCTGCGGAAAGAGATCGATGCTGACCCGCAGGCCTCGCAGGCGGTCCACTTTATTCGTGGCCATAAATCTGTCGCGCCGCCTCTCCGCGTGGCCGTTTTGCATTCCGACGGAGTGCCGGCTGTCTCCCAGAGGGAAACTCCGACCTCCACCAGCTGCGAATCCCACGATCCACCCAATGAACTACCTGCAGTCGAGCATAATACTGTATGTGGGGCAGTACTCGTAATAGGGGCCCCAAGGACGCGTACCTCATCTCTAGCACATTTCACAGCAAGAAATATGTTAAACACTTTAGCGAATTCTAGCGAGACACCAGTGAGGCTAAGGCATGAAAAATTATCTTCGCTCCGGTCATAAATTTTAAGAGAGAAAAGTGTAATTTTGCACACTGTGATTTTATTCACAAACCTACTTGCAATTGCTGCTTCTATGTGTGGTTATTTTATTTCTTTTCTAGTAATACTTACTTCATCTCTAAAAATTTAAATTGGTGTACGGACTGAGCTGAATGTCTTTCCATGATTGCAAACGAATATTACTAAGGAACTAGTGGTTTGTGGCAAACTATAGCTTAACTCATATAGGACGCACGTATAATGTGTGGTTTCACAATCACGTAACAATTTTCATGTTCCTAATTCCCAATATCTGCTTTGTCTCCATGTGTGATACTTCTTATATGTAAGTTTATGACCGTAACCTTTATATTTCAATGCAAACACGTTAGATCTTTCAAAGTTAATGTATACTTGCAGTTATTAACATCCAAACTACCATAGCCGTATAAAGGCGCAGTATTGCAGATCAAATAATTATTGCAAACAAATATGTACAGTTTCTGTGTTTAAATTCTAAATGTATCTGTAAAAAAAATGTGTCTAATGTGCAGTTGGATACTCCCACTTTATGTAAGTACACTAATATTTCCAAGGCATGTTACTTCGCCACTTGAAATTCTATCGCTTGTTTATACGTACTCAGCTTTACATTATCTGCCTTTTACTTAAACAGTGAACTTCAGGTCAAATTGCTTAAGCAATACAATGAATATATAATCACTTGAAGAAGGGCAAAAGCCCGAAATCTGTCGTTTCTTAACTAAATCCCCTTCGGTTGTAACTGGTTGAGGATCTTATTCCACACTCTCTAAAGCAACAGTCACGGAGTTGAGCAGCATCTGTTATCCGTTAAACCACTTAATTCACACAGTTACGTGTGTTACCTGTAACACGTCTAGGCAATAATTATTCTTCATGTCACTGAAAGTTTCCATTCCGTCAACGTCTCTACCGTTCCTCGTATTCGCAGTGAAAGACTTTGCCCACCAGTAACTAGTGATCTTTGAAGTAACCGACAAATAAGTTATGAGGGGCGTTTCTGTCGAACGTCGTAAAAGTGGAAATCTGTCATTCAAGAACTGGAGAACACAGTATCCCCAGTGTGAAGGTGCACCATTTTTATGGGTGATATGCCTGTAACTAAGTCGCAACGTTAAGCTCCAACATATCCTGAAAAAGCTCTTATAGTACTCAGTCAAAAATAACGGTACAGTAATTGTGTTGTGGATTACACCACACCACAATATGTGGATACTGCGACCCTAAGATCCGGACCTTATGCCATTTTACATTCCTAGAGACGAGAATGATCCCTTCATTAGAATATACAACTTTGTTAATGTACTCAATGTCTTTATCCATTTATTTCAACATGTTCCTAGCAAATCAACACGTCTGGCCTTATATAGCTACAAATCTAGTAGGAGTGCGTGTAAATTCAGCCGCTTCGGTAAAATATTTTCTACAGTGCTCTGAGATGTTCTTGAAGCTCTGGGAATGTGACACATCAATTGAGGTTAGCTGCGTTAAATGCTACGGTTTAGCGTTATAAAAGTGCAGCCACTCACCGCAAGTCTACAGCGTCTTACCTTGCAACCAAGACAGTCAGTCCCTTCAATCTTTACAGACCATCCTCTGACACTCTTCACATCAAGTGGATGTTTACCATGTGCAATTTGTAATCGTTGTTGAACTGTAGTAGATGATCGTGTCTGATGAAATAACGAAACAAATTGCGCTTTCTCCGGCATCAACTATAATGTGACAGTAGAGAAATCCTAAATTGCGCTACCTATAACGAGAGACAGAGAAAAGAAATTAGGTGCTGTCAGAGCACTTCTACAATACACACACAAACTTCATGAGTTAAGCTACCATTTGCAACAAATTGCAGAGCTGTACCCAGCGTACTTCTTCAAAAAGAAAGTTTTTTTATCGGGAAGAGACTTAGTGTTCGCCCTGTGTTTCGACACATGGTTCTCAATAGCAAGGAGACATCTGTCGAAAACTTGTTGTAAAATCGTATGCAAGTAACAGTTCCGTAGTAACACAAGAGGAATTTGAGTAACAGTACCTCCGCTCCTGCTTAAGAACAGTGGCCCAAAAACAAGTCACCCTCTGGGAACAGTTCAGTAATAATGCGTAACATCGCCTCTGGCTTTCTTAATGGTCTGAGTTCCGTTAGGAATAGAGTCCATCAACAGCGTCGGTACATGTCATCCGACTCTAACTAAACAGATCTGCTGGCAGCGTATCTTTTTCATGCGTTGTCTTGGACTCAGTACACAGTTTTATTCCGGAAAACAACGGTTGGATGTTATTCGTGAGGATCGGAGTACGTTTTCTATGAATAGTACACATTTTTCAATTGCACCTTTTTGTAAATAATCGTTCATACTTTAATGCGAGTGGCATACAGCAAATAATGCAACACACTTTTTTCTCGGCCAATTTCGGTTGAAAAAATTCGAAACCTGTTCTGGGACATCGCGGAATATTCCAGCTTCAACTCCTACAGTTTCAAAAATGTCCGACACGCCGTGGCTCTGCAGATAGCTCTGAAAGTGGCGTCTCCAGTGCAGGTGCGTTCCAAGCACAGAGCTGTCAATGAGTTTCTTTTGACAGAAAACCATAGGATCAGAGATATTTATACGCACTTACAGAATGTTAACATAAACCTGGTAGCGAACAAACATACGGTATAGTTGGACGAGAATCTTTCGACATCGCAACAAGATCGCGCAAACCTATCTGATACCCGAGTGCCAGTCGGCCGCCTCAGCTGCGACGAATCCAGTGTTGGAATGTTCTGACACTCTCATTCGAAACGATCGACGGACCACATTCAGTCACCCTGCTGCGCTGACAAACGCGTTCACCAGTTGGGATACTCGAAGCTGTCTGATGGTTGGGTTCCTCGCCGCCTAACAAAATTCTATAAAGCGTAACGAACGACCATATTCGCGGAATTGCTTGCACATTACGAGGCTGATTGCGACAATTATTCGTCGAACATCGTCACAGGCAATGAAAGAAGGGTGCTTCATTTCGAAATGGAAACAAATCCATGGGGTGTCATCACACTACGTCTCGTACGAAGAAATTGAAGCTGCACTCTCGGCCAGTAAAGTCATGACGAAGATCTTCTGATGCCTTGAGCCATGCTGCTATGATAACTATAAAATGTGCGGCGCTACCGTCAAGAAACTAAAGTAACGACTTCATCCTCTTCATCGCCACAAGAACGCAAATGAGCTGCTCCTCCTCCACGACAACGCAAAGCCTCATGTAAGTCTCTGCACACCCGAGAGGAGTTCACAAAAATTTATTGGACTGTTCTTGTTCATCCACCCTACAGCGTGGATATGGCACCTTCTAGCTTCCATCTTCTTCGCACTTTGGAGACTACACTCGCGCGAAGCAGTTCGGGGATGATTGGGCCATTATTGCTGCAGCAAGACGTTGGCTCTGACGTCGATCAGTAGAGTGCTGTCACTTGGGCGTATACGTCCTCCCAGTAGTGTGGTGTGAAGCTTTGGCACTGAACGAAGATAGTGTTGAAAAATAAGGTTTCTAAGACGAAAGGGTAGAGAATAATACGATCTATTGGAATCCTGAATAAACCCAACGGCTTTCAGAAAATATATATTGCATTACTTACTGAACACTTCTCGTGCAGCGAAAGGCAACACATGGTTACCAAAATATTTTCATTTAACATCCTCGTTTACTTTCTCTTTAACCTAAACGAATAGGCTCATGTCAACGTGCGAATAAGCCCCGATAAACCTCACAGAACCGTATTCACTGTGAACTACACGCCACCCATACTGCGAGTATGCATGTAACAGCGAGCTCCTGGACTAACTTTAAGTGTTGAGCCATTTTGTGATGAAACTATTGGATGTGATTGCTCTGTGTAGCCACTTTGATTTTCGTTAGTCATTTCTCAAGTGACTTGGGCGTGAGTCCGGGATACTTGGTATTGAAAGTGCCTGTAACGGTGCTGTGCCCTGGTTCCGTTGCATTTATCTTGAATCACAAATGTGGGCGATACTCGGCGATTCCTTTCTTTATTATCACTGTTAATGCATCAAGTGGGCAATTTTATGTGTCTAATGTAATTCTCAGCAAACAATTTCAGCCGCTAATTTAAACTGGAATTGCTAACTTCTTCCGTGATGGCAACTATAATAACAACATTATTGCACCGTCACACGGTGCTTTGGAATTTAAGGTTATGTGCGGATTGTCTGGTCATTATCACCTTGAGCTAGTTGTGGTTTATAAATTTATGAACTGAAATTTCACGTCATTGGAAATGGTTTAATGAGCTATTTTTGCTTTAAAGGTAACTGCGGTTGTCACACTATAACGTTTAACATCTCTTCCTACACATGGCGCTACCCAGTGCTTGGCTGTTGGTTTTAGTATTTTAGTGAACAGTGTATTAATACAATGCCTGTGTGTTCTAGAAGCCGTTATTAGTATGCGCAAGCCCTCCTGCCTGTTGTTGGCACTTGAGCGCTCGTGCATGGAATTCAGACGCGTGACCGATGTGATCGCCAAACGTCGAGAATGTGCTGGTTGCTGCGTAGATCTTTCAGGCTATCATAACATCACATTTACGAATGTTTTCCATAATAGTTAATTCACATATTTATGAAATCTTACTATTTGAGTATTTTTGAAACCAATAGCTTTTACAAACTGTTATTTTTCATATTCACAAGGCCTGACAATGGACTTCATTTCATAACTAGTGAGCTCACATACGCAGTTATGTTACAGTTATATTTGTGTAAAGCAATATTTTTTTAATTTAAAGTTCGGGCCATGAGGCCGACCTTCTTTTAAAAGTTTTGAATTACTCTCATTGCTTTTATACAGATGAATAATCGATGAAGATCAGCGCAATTTGCAAATGCCAATTAACCATTGTGTTGTTACCATGCGCGTAGTGTGAAGCAGTCGCCCTCCGTTTCTGACGGTGGCGCCGCTGTGGCAATCGCAGCTTTGGTGTCTCCCCCTGGTGGGAAAGGGGAATGGCTGCCTGTTCACGTGCATTTAAGGGGCGCTATAAGCTCGCCAGTCCCAGAGATCATCGCCGTCAGTTTAGTGTCTGTGCCGTCGTGATTCTGATTTAGTGTTTTTCGCAGCCACGCTCCTCGTTCACTTGTACCTTCTCATTCGTCAGTGTTTGTGTGCAGTGCCGACAGTGTTTTCGTGTGTTTCCACCGAGTGTGAATGGCTTCATGTTTTTATTTATTGTATCTCCTGTTTTTTAACCTCCGATTTGCTACTTTCCTGTCTTCTTTTTCTCAATTATTGTCGCTCTTGTGGCTGAAGAGCGGAAAAGATGTAATCCGCTGCCAGCCCACCTTTGTGTAAGGTGCACAAATAACAGTAAAGGAAAAAAGAACTCGCCAGTCGGTCAGTGTGGGTCAGTCTCTCGTCCCAGGCTTGCTAGTCTCTCTCTCCTGTCTGCATTTGTTAGGCAGTTAGTGTCTGTCTGTCGATCGGAGTGCTAGTATGTCTGTCGCTCGGATCAACTTTTAAAGCCGTCAAAATGAGAGTCTTTCCACTCCGCCAGTAAGAGAACTCAGCGAGTGGTCGCTCAGTCGGGGCTTAGATTCTGCATCTGGGTCTGCGCTTTAGGCCCGCCAGTCTGCTCGAGTTTGCTCAGGCAATGGTCATTGGCTGTTGGATCGATCGGTTGGTAGGTCGTGCACTGAGGCACACGATGACTTTTCCGTCTTGAGCGTCGGTGTATGTGAGGTCGCCACGGGAGACCAGTGGGCTGTCGCGTATAGCGAAGGATAGTGAGTACGCGGTCGACACGAGAGCAACAGGAGTCAACCCACGACATCGGTCTGCACGGTGCGAGCTGCGACCCCATGAGACGTGAGATTAGTCGCGCCTTCCTGCGTCCGTTGAAGTGGCTGGCAGCGGACAGTTCGGGAGAGCGATTCGGGGGTTCTGCGCCAGGTCTTCTCGAGAAATCGCAGTTTATTAGAAGTTAAGTGGTTGTTGATATCTTGTTTGGTTTAGTCTTGTTAAATTCAACATGTTTTCTTGATGAGGTCACCAACCGTTTTGCTTTGGGGTCGTCCCACCATTCTTCTCCGTTTGCCAACCCGTGGGAAGGTCCTTGTTTATAAATTGGGTGGTCCGTTTTTCCCTTGTGGAGTAGGGGACGGTTAGAGCAACCTGCGGTTCTGATTGTTCGGTATTCTCCCTATCAATCTACCATACGTTAGTAGCTGCCTCTGTCATGTTTGTCGGATTTGGTGTGTTAACGAATTTATTGCTTGAAATGTAACGACGTGATACGTGAAATATGTTTTTATATTTGGAACTTTGATATTATTGCCTATGATCTTGAGAGGCGGTATCTATGTACTGTAGAGCATCTTTAGCTATTGATTGGCCAATCTTGTAGAATTATATATAAGATTGCATTTCATGGGCTTTTATTTAAATGATCTTTTAGTATATAAAGTTGCCACCCTTTCACTGTAAGACTTTTCTTAGAAGTTAAAATCAAGTTGCCCCTTCGGTGGCAAGGTTAATATTTTAATTGTTAGTGTTTTGTACCATTACCATCCCTCCTACGGGGGAAGCATAGTTTGTGTGCTTGTATAAATTGTTAAAACTCTTATTTTAAAGTTATCAGGTGTGTTGCAGATTTGCACCAATGTAGTCTTTCAGAGGCAGTTGTGGGCGATCGTTACTATAGCCGTGTCAAAAGGGAGTGGCAAGGTTGTCTGTCCGAGAGCACATACAGTCAAAATGTGTTTCTTTGTGCCTCTGAATAATTTGTAACTTTGATATTTAGAGGGTGCTTTCTGATTCTAATTTTAAATCTGTTTCTTTTAAAATATGCTTTTAGGCACTATTAAAGTGAATAAATGTCCCACTTGTTAAAAAGAATTTGGTTATGATTTCATCAATTACTCCCTGGCAACTACTTCCATGCTTACACAATATGATTAGATGTTTTAATGTTCTTGATGAATCGCTAGTAAATAAAATAAATTCTTAAGAATGTTCTTTGAAAATAAAACATGGTTCAGGGAGGTAATGGTGTGTCCAACCAGGGTGATAAGCACCAATCTGGACATGTGCAGAGTGCAGTTATTTTTAGCCAGGGTGAAAGACATAGACTGTCCAAGGGATATCATGGAGCCAACATTGAGCTTGCAATTGGTAGGGATGCATTGGATTTTCTTCGCCTGCGAAATTTAATAGTAGCAGCAAGTTGATTTTAGCAGGGAGTATTTCCCAAAGCGAAACGTATAGAGCTCAAGGGGAGTAGAATTTTAATCAATGGAACTAAGTGTAACATAATAGGACCAACTTTCCATCTAACAGCGTCAATATCAGGATTCACGCAGTTGAATGTTACACAGCCACGGCTGTCCTGGCCGGAAGCAACTTTTGAGTTTTTGCCAAGGCAGAATCTGACCTTGTTAAATCAAACCCTAGAGTCAGGTCTGTTGAGATCCGTAAACCAGTTCTTTTTAGAGCAAGAGCGATGCATATCAGCCTAACAGCCTGTGAACCGTGTCGCTCAATGTAGTGATAGGCAACGACAAATAACGATTGTTTTGATCACCTCTATGCCAGTTGTCACCGCAACCTAAACTTTGTTGTGAGTTGTTTTCATTCTGATTAGGCAGCTAGCCAATTCCAAGAGGGATCCGACGGTACTCCAAATCCTAGTGGATTGGATACCGAGGGCGTAAGATGGGTAGGTAAGGAGTTCAGCAAGCCTTATGAGGAGTGGTCATCGAGTACGGAATTTTTTCGTTTTGTCTCATGTCATGTGTTTTAGGAGGACTAGACCACATCTAAGTCTCCCGATAGTAGTAGTAAGTATGTCAGAAGTATGTGGCGAACCAAACAAATTTAAGAGTAGTTTGAGGTCGACCCGTGAACCGGGTCTTTCCAAAGAGGGGAATAATGTAGCAGCACCACCATTAAGATAGGACAAAATTAGTTTCGATGCAGTATTTCTTGGTGCAGAAGTTACAGCCAGGCACCGGCCTGTTGACAGTAAGTTACACTTAACAGTGGTTGCGAAGTAGAATGGAGGCCACAGGGCTGTAGAATTGCTGAAAAGAGTAAACACAGTGGATTGCATGGCACGAGTTACAGGTCGAAGGGGCCCACTAGCCCAACCCAGGTGTTATGAATACATGACTCAGAGCGGTGAGTTAGCAAGACAGAGGCGCATAGCTGCATATAAATAGGCGCCGTTCCACTAACAAGGCATTCCAGTGTGACAGTTCTCCTGGACAGCGGGGCATGTCACACCGCCAGCTGCATGCAGCAGCAGATGGGGTACCAGCATTCCAGTCCACGGCAGGTCGCTGGTTCGACCCTATGAAGCCAACCCGGGGTCCGCAGCCAGCCAGCAGCGGGCCACGACACAGCTCGCTACTGCAGGCGGTCATGTTCGCTCCCAACACGCACCGGAGGCATCCAGAGGTGAGGGCCGCAGAGTCAGACATCAGATCATGGGCACCGTTGTCACCATGATCTTAGCCACGCCGGTGAGGAAGCACGCCCATTCCATACCAAGCCTTTTGGCATACAGTGAAGTGGCGTCCTCAGCATTGCAGGACCCGACGACGCAGACTAAGAGGAATGGGGACACTGCGGCTGCAAATAAAAAATCACTTGGGAAACTCGGATGAGTTTTAATACGGCGTATCTTGACAGTTTCCATCCTCGTCCAACATTCCATCTACTGCGCTATGTCTTACGGCTTAATATTCACGTGTGAACAGCCCGATTGAGTTTGTCTCATAGATTTTCTACTGGGTTTAAATTTAGAGAGTCTGATGGCCAGGGTAGTACGGTAAACTTCATCTTGGTGCTTCTCGAACCACAAACGTACACTGAGAGTGGCATGATACACTGTATTACAGAGGGGCCGAGTGGACACTCCTATACATGAAGTCAAGATAGCAGTTGGTTACATGTGAAGCGTCTTTTACATTAGGAGATCATTATCGAAGTTCAGTTATTATTAGCTATGTTTACAGTCGACTTGTTCCACACTGGCCGTGTAGCCTTTGCCTCATTCACGAACGTGATGAATCTCCTCTGACGGCTTCTAGGGCAGTTCCCCATGTGCAGGCCCAGGCAAAGTAAGAGGGGCCTCGGTCCAGCACGAATGGTCTCATACTAGCTGCTGGAGTGTGCTCCATGTTACTCCAAATCTTATGTTGTCCCTTTATGACCCATCCGCGATGTAACGTTGTTGGAAGTCCTCAGGCCCACGTAGATTTCAGCATCAGAAAACACCTAAGTGTTGAACAGAGACACGGACCACACAAGCCCTTCCTATGGGTTTCCACACTGAAGACTGGTGTTGTCAGCATTTCGTGACGTAGTGTTGTTGAATGACAGTCAGCTTCTCCATCAGAAAGGTGTCCAGCAGTATGACGTGCACCACGCGAAGACCTTCATATCAGGTACATCTCTGGCTGCTTCAACGATTGCTCTAGAGTATGTAGGACATAGATTGGCTGTAGTATAGTAGTAATAGAAACTATTGCTATTATTGTAAACGTCTTCGATCAATGATCGACTTCTTCAGAACTCGAGAGCCCAAGTATTGAAATCAAGCTAACATGAGGGTATTGCGTGATGCTTGGTTCTTAATGACTGCAGGTGTCCGTGTTATTCTGCACTATTCGCATAACAGGCTCTTAACTGCTGTGTAGACTCTATGATACTGGTTTTTTATGAAATAGGAACAGTTTCTTTCGACATCTCTTATGAACTTACGAATATGAGATTCATGGTTTCGTTGGTTTTCTGTCCTGTGCTATTTTCTGCTGAGTCCTCTTTCTCTCTTTCTCTCTCTCTCTCTCTCTCTCTCTCTCTCTCTGGGTGCGGTGTTGTAACGTGCTGAGGCCTGACCCACTTGGTACATACCGTTTATTTCCCGGTTCTATGTCTTCCTCTGGCGTGACTACACTTTGCTTGCAGCAAGGTGAGTGAGTTTTAATAAAATGTTCTTATTTTCAACCCCTTATTATGCTGCGCCCTCAAAGTATAGTCCTGCTGCTAGGTGCCAGCGTACTGAGGGAAGACGAGCCCCATATAAGGTTCAATCTCTGTTGGTCCATTACGGCCATGGGATATGGCTGGTATGTTATTTCCAAATCAATAAATTTTACCAACAGCCGCACACTTTAAGGTATGCTATTTTATTCTGAAAGCAGTCAGTTCCGGCAGTTCATTTTGCTTTCGCATCAAGCATCTGCACGACCATTGGAATTCACGACATCCAGTTTTATGGCGCTATACGATGAGTTTGTTGATATGAAATAAGCGTATAGCCCCACAAGATGGCAAAATGAATTGCCGAAACTAGTTGCTTCCAGAATAGAATAAAATATCTTAACGTGTACGGGTGTTGGCAGAGATTATTGAATTGAAAAGAAATACATATAAGGTTGTACATGGTCTCTAAGGAAAGATACAGACTCTTGTAGACTCACTGTGCCGTCCAGTACGACGAGGTTACGCAGGGAATGTCACGAAAGCATTCCTCAGACCATAACTAATGCTCGTTGTTTACTTTAAGGATGTCCGATGGAGCACAAAACGTGTTTTATCTGAAAAGGTTACCTGCTAGCTCTCAGTGGACGTCCAGTTGCGGTATGGACGTGCCAATTCTAAACTTCGTCGCCAGTGAGCAGCAGTCAGTATTGTTGCGTGAACCTCGCAGCCGTTGTAGAGGCCCATACACAGCAACATTCACTGGGCGGTTGTTCATGAGACATAGTTGGGAGCCCCTTGGTCCACTTCAGCTGCCAGTTGCTCAAGAATTGCACGTCTAATCGAACGTATATATCTACGTGGTAGTCGTACGCCCCTGCCATGTATGACCCGTGGGGCACCACATTTGCTTCGCCAGCAGTGTTGGATAGCTTCATTTCTCCAAGCGCGGCATACTTGAACCAATGCGCACGCGAACCTTTTACAAACTAAGCTGTTTCGGAAATGCTTCCATCCTTGCCCTGGAAGCCAATGATCATGTCCGCGTCCTCCAACAGGCCTTATATACCTTGCAGTACTACTGATGCCATCGGCCGTCTGTGATTGGTTATTACACGTTGACGTCGAAAATAGGTGGTTCTCACATTAATGTGACTGGACCATATATTGTTTTCGTTACACCTTCAATCACGCATACCCTAAGATCATAAGGGATGTGACTGCTTTTTGTGATTGTTTCGCAGTGATTTAATATCACGGTATATGAACTTACTTCATTTTGATGCGCAAGACTTCACATTTGCGTCAACTGAAAATCGCTGCACAGCGTATCGTTCGTATAGAGGTAGTGTCGGTAGTGGACAGGCCAGAGTTAATAGGACTGGATGACATTCATCACACTTAATTCCACTGAAACATAGACAGTGACCTGGATAAATTGCGCATAAGTTCAGATGTTCTGTGAATACGCCCACAAGTGGGCGTGCAACGATCAGGTCAGTATGTGAGTTTTATTTGCACAAGTGAGATCTCTTTACGCTGCTGATCATACCTGGTATTAGCTCGGGTGAAGAGAAGAGAGCAGTGTGATCTACAAATAAAAGAATCGTAGGTATTTTTATCATCTGAGGTGTTTCAAGCAGCCAATTTCATCCGTTGGCATGATTCTCAAATAAGTTAATGTGGTTCTTAGAGAACTGAACATCAAAAAATACACATAGTAAGTATGATGACAGCTTACAGTGCAGGTGGATATGTAATGTAGCACTTGCGACACGGTAAGCTCATTACTACACTCACTGTAATTTTTCTTGTGGTTGAACACTGAATATTAAGTTGATTTTACTACAGTGGACAAATATGGATGACTTGCAACATACAAATGGCGAAGTTATAGAATTGACACAAGGGGAAATGTCATGAACTCAAACAAAAGAGGAACGAAAATTTGATCAACAGTTGATGCGGTAAGTGTCATAACATGCACACCAACAAACATGCGACACAAGGCTGATCCTCAGATTGTATGCTAGACACGAAATATGACTGTCTCCACGAAGATGGAACGGTGCTGGGGAAGCTCTTTTACAAGAACGGTGACTGTGTACCAGTAACCTTGCAGGACCTTCTAGGGGCCTGGAGAAAATGATAACAACGTTCGAAATGACACGTTCTTTTGAAGAACAATGTTGCAGAGGGAGTAAATCCCTTCATAAGACGTCTGTCGAGAAAGTGGCCACAGGACAGGAGGAGGGGTCGAGCGGTGGTGAGTAAAAATGCAGCGTGCGAGGGTTGCCCGAACGGTGGACATGTCTGTGAGCACGGTGCAGAGAATCCTTTGAAACCTTTTTTTTCCATACAAATTACGCATATTCAAGAGCTACTTACTGATGACCTGCCGAAAAGACAAACGTTAGCTTTCGAATTTCTTGCGCGCAAACTGAGGAGCTAATTGATTGAGAAGTAGTGACTTAGATCTAAGACTGACATACCGGCGGGAGAGCGGTGTGCTGCCCACATGCCCCTCCATATCCGCATCCAATGACGCTTATGGGATGAGGATGACACAGCGGTCGGTCGGTGTCGTTGGGCATTCATGGCCTGTCAGGGTGGAGCTTAGTATTCTTTTTGTGGAGTGAACATTGAATGGCCGTGGAATTTCCTGTGGACAGAAGAAGCGAATTCCATCTCCAGGGACTTGTTAATAAGCGGAACTGCAGAATATGCGCAACAGAAAACCCGCACGAATATCAATCGATAGCTATTCATTGTACAAAGGTGACTGCGTGATGCTGGTTGACAGCATCTCTTATAGTAGGACCGTATTTTTCCGAGGACATGAGTTCTGCGGAGCCTCTTACCTGTACCATCACTGGTCACAACGTCACATTCCAACCCTCCAGTAGAATGGATGTTTCAGTAGGTTCGTTTTTATGCAAAATGACGCTTCTCTGCACATCGCACAGCCAGTGACGCAGCTGTTGCACAGACATTATTTCCCTGCAACCTGGCCTCCCAGATCACCTGATGTTCATCCGTGTGACTTCTGGCTGCGGGGTTTTCTAAAAGCTGCTATGTTCAGTGATCCGATTATGAACGATCTTAATCTGATGGCACGCATTGAGAAACACATTCTGCAGGTGACCGCCAAGACACTCCGGTCTATTGTGGAACACGCATTTGTCGATTTAAGTGTATAGCGATAAATGGTTGACAACACATTCAATTCGTCTCGCGCAGTTCTCACGACAATCAGAAACCAGTTTCATTTCTTTTGTGCTGGTTTTGGACAATGGAAAATTAAAAACCGACGTCATTTTGCTTCTTGTGTGGTTCTTTGCCCAATAACAATTAAAAAACCGATTTCATTTTGCTTTTTATATGGTGTTTGGCCTCAAGACAATTAAAAGCCGATATTTCCCACCCGAAGAGGTACGACCTTGTCTTGTTGGCTCGGCTTACCTAACAGTGCCACAATTGTTGACTGCCGAAATTTGGCAGTCATGAGCATTTAAAGTATGGGTTGCGTAATGTGGAATTTAAACCGAAGGCGTCGTATTGCGTTTCTTCTGTCATTTGAAACGGAACCATTTACGTTAACACGCTTAGAGAGTCTGGCATTGGTAAAGTGTATGTTTGATTTTTCCGTATCTTTTCCCTGTGCTTTAGTAATGCGCTGTTCAATTCTGACGTCATTCTGCTTTTACAACGTTTGAAAATGGACCGTTAATTATGGACGCCCTGTACATTGAATGATAGACTTGTCATACCACCTTGTTCATAACAATATTTGTAGTTACGATGTTCTTGTCAGCACTAATTATTAGAAATTACTCCTTATCGTTCATTTTCAAATCAAATATTATTTATAAGATGGTACACCCTTCGAGTTATTCTTATCCTACTGTTGAAAATTCCACTTGGGCTTGTAACGTTAAACACGGAAATTACTTATTACTGTCTTACAATTCACTTAACTTTTATCCCTTATGAACCACTGAATGTTAATTAATTTTTAATGACATACGTCCAACATCTTTCATTATTTGGTATGTGTTATTTGATGTACTGTTTCAAGCAGGCATTTAGAGCTGAAATTACTGTCGCGCTTTGCATACATTCTAAAGCACTTTCAGGGGATAACGTTATGTCTTTAAATAAATGCATAAGGTTTCTCGATACAAACGAAGGTCTCCTCGATTTTTGTAACACTTAAATGTGTAGCTCAATTACACTCCCAATGTATTTACCAACAGATAGTAACACGCGTAGTGTCACTTTGTGAATCACACCCAGTCTGTGGCCAAATCACCGTCGATCACTCTCTTACATCACAAGGAACCAATCGGTCAAGGAAGTCTGCAAGCTAGTTCCGTCTGAGCTTTTGATGTTTCATAGTGTAAATGATGTTCATGATTAATAGAAAGTGTTGCCCTTGTTGAGTTGCCCTCGGTTGGTCTTTCGAATGGGATGATAGCTCGTTCAAATTCGAACCTTTGTTCCATGGCTAAAAAAAAATGAAGTTAATTATAACCCACATTGCATTGGAAGTAACTAAGTTACACTATAAGTGTTCGAACGTACTGGTGACATTTGATAGTTACTTTCAAACGTGGTTTTATTATTTTGGCTGTGGTGACTTGTAGGATCCTGTTTGTAAGTAAGTCGTTCCAAAGCTTCTTGTGGTAACATCAGCTAAGACTGAAAAATAAGGAAAAAAAGCATTTCGTTTACAAGATTGATACGGAGTGCCTCTAAGGCCGTTTGCCTAGTGGACATAAATATGAATATCCTTCAGTTGCGATCTAACTGTATCATACAGTTATTATCTAGAACTGTAGTTACGAACGGATAGCAATCCGTAATAATGGTACCCGTATAGCATAGGCAGATATTCGATTGGGCAACTCACATTAAAATTTATCAGTATAGCTGCGCTGCTACCAGTTATCATTGGATGGCAGTTCTCTGACAATACATCAACATTAGAATCAAACAGCCCAGTTTTTTCGTGCCTCGTATTGTTTTTTCTCATCTAAGGAAATGGTAAATCTAAGTCGTGGTACAGCAGTCAGTGTTATAATTCAAGACTGAACCTTCGGCTGTCATTTATTTTGTACAATTCGCTACTGGTTTCGCTCAGTGATCATCATCAAGCTTAGCTGAAATAAACGGCAGGGAAGTCAAACCATAATTCCCTGCCTTTATGCAAATTAAGTTTGATAATGGTCATTGACAAGTAGTATTAGCGAATTGTGTAAAGTAAATGACAGACGAAGGCTTCACCAAGTATTTTAACAATTATTTGGCGGCTGATAATCCCCATCAACAAGACAATTAAACGCATAATAGTCAGTTTCTAATATTTTTAGATGTCCAAAAATATCATTCCCATATACTTTTGAGGCGATACACCATTTCGTCTAAAGCACACTACTAAATACGTACAGACAGCATCATAAATCTAATACCTTGTATCTGTAAAAAGTTGCAACGTCATCCCGTCGATAGCACTGGAATGTTTGTTCAAGCCCAGAAAAGCAAGTAGAGGAGTGAGCTTGACGGCTCGGTAGTGAAACTCGATAAAATGGACAGTGTTTCGGCCAGAAAAAACAGAAAGCGCAGCGAGTCGAAGGCTACAAATGGGTGTCGTCCATTTTCCACTCCGGGCTGAAGTATAGCACGGCTGCATGACTCCTGGCATTGGGATAAGCATCAGCGACGTCGGAATTCCCTACCCGAAGCTCGAAAGGCAGACATACGAGCGGCGCCTGACGCGATGGGCATGCCAGATAGCCGCTCCGTGTGACGTATGCACAGTGGTTGCGGCAGCGCCACGCATCCTGCACGGGTGGTGGGGGAGGGTCGGAGGGGTGTGGGGGGGGGGTGATCGCATACTACCACTGCAACACCACTGTGACCTCCTGACAGTTACTACCCAGTAGATTCATGGCGAAATAAATGGATATTAAATTTAGGACACAGAGGTCACCATCTTTCCATTACCTAGCAAAGTCTAAATTCTCCGATTTCGTGTTGACATTTTTCCATTTTCCTTTCACCTTACAGTCTTCGGATATGAAATACAGTGTATTCAGACGATCAGTAACGAATGAAGCAACTTTTATCCACACAGTTCAACTCTTACGAATGTCTCCGAAACACAGCAATAAAGCCATAATTGCTCTTTGTGATCTATATTTTATGTACTCTTATGGCAGGGGGATGGTTCAAACATGAACAAGTTTTTCTTACTTTCGGCATTCGTTATGCATTACAAGAAAAGTGAAATTGTGCGTCACCTTTACTAAAAGAAAGTCCGTAATTTACGGTCGACGTTAGGCAGTTCAATAGACTTGACGGTATCTTTGATTTATTATAAACAATTAAAGGAAGCTCTAAACTAATGGGTATCTGTGTTGTGTAGAAAATATTTACGATTCGAGAATTACAACAATGCAAAGAAAACAAGGGAATGATGGTAAATTATTCTAATTTGCATTTTGTACCAGCCGAGCTTGAATGGTATTTGTTGGAATGCGTTAAATTCTATATGAAGTTTACTGAAGTGAATTATTTGCAGTCGCCTCCTTGACGAATTTCCGAAATATGAGCTCACGTATACTGGATGTACTACCTATAGAATACAAATGTGCAACCAGTGCACATCTGATGGGGAAACGATTCAGTAAGAACATTTGTATATGGAAATTCTGAAGAACTTTAAAATATAACATATCTACTGCCAATATTTTGAAATGTGAAGATATGTTCAACGAAAAGATAGGGTGTAGATAACATTTTGTAGAGAAATTTTTTTTTATTTTTTAAATGATTATTTCGTACCACTTCCTCTATCTCAATTAGCGTACAGTAATTGTACTCTAGAAATTCTTCCTTCATCAAAGCACTGCTCTTTCCAGAAAACTATCCAGTGTGTCCTTCCCATAAACTTTCCAAACATATTTTCACTCTTACGTTCAACACATTCTACACCTGACCTAAATCCTCAGTGGGCTGTGATGCCCAACGTGATCAACTGTCGTCATCCGTATTGTAATGAATTACGATATTCATTATTTTAGTTTTTAGACAACTTCAGTCTCCATCACACACCCAGTGACGTAAGCCTACAGTTGTTACCACTGTCTTCAGTTTCATGGCCCTCTATTAAGGTCTATTCATGTATCACACAATGTCTTGAGAAGAAGCGAACTGAAGACGGTTTCCTAGTTTCATTGCATGCCGTTGTACGGGGTACGACCTTTACTTTCGAAAATGCTTTCCGCAGTAGTAACAAACGGACTACGCTCCTCACCTTTTTAGAAATTCTGTTCCAATGTTTGTTTGTGGATAGCAACACACTTTTTATTCTCTCGGAAGATGACAAATTCGGTGGATTGATAGAAACAGTAAGCAGTAAACAGTACAAGTAAGTAACTTATCCCAATAGACTCCATCTGAATGTCGCAATATTTTCTCTGGCTGGTGTCCTATACTTGATTGCACTTTGGAAGCTCCTGCAAAGGTAACATGGATGTGTGTGATTTCCTTAGGTTAGTTAAGTTTAATTAGTTCTAAGTTCTAGGTGACTGATAACCTCAGAAGATAAGTCGCATAGTGCTCAGAGCCATTTGAACCAAGCCATCATTAGATTGTCCGTTACAAATCTCGTAAAACTCTTGAGCGTTGATGATGGCGACAAATCAAATACTGGAAGAAGAATTCTTTGCTCGTCTGTGTAACGTAATTGACTCAGTTAAGATTAAAATTAAGTCCCTGCGATCCCAGACACTTACTTAACGAAATGTCATTCTTAGCTTCAGTGACGAATGATAATCTTACTAGAATTGTGTCAATACGGAACTGTATCTTTAGAAAGCTATCGAATTTTTACCGTGACGTACATAAAAGCAAGCAACGTAAGATAAATGAGCAACAGTTTTTTCGGAAAGCATGTTGGTTATATTCAGAATTCCAGTACACCAAATTATTCCCCAATTCCTCTGGCTACAACTCTTTTCAACATAATCTTGTTCAAAGCGATGACCTTACGCCACCTTACCGGAAGGACTTGTATACGTACATGGTACTACTCTAATGGTCAATGTCGGAGCCAACTTCTTGCTGCAGAGTGCAAAAAAAAAAAAAAAGGTTCAAATGTGTGTGCAATCTTATGGGACTTAACTACTAAGGTCATCAGTCCCTAACTACTTAACCTAAATTATCCTAACGACAAACATACACACCCACGCCCAAGGGAGGACTCCAACCTCCGCCGGGACCAACCGCACAGTCCATGACTGGAAGAGTGCCTCAGCACTACCTGCAGAGACGTCCAGTTGAGCAGCAAGATGTTTGATTATGATCGGTCAATTCTATCGATTGAGAGTTTCCGCAAGTTCCTACATTGGAAGTCACAACTGTGTGCTGCCAGCGAGCACTCAGGGGTTCGGTCAGTTTTCGTGTCATTGTTGCGACGACACACTTCGCGCAAAGACTCACTGTACTTCACGGCCAGGTCTCTATAGACATTTTGCTAGCACCTATGAACATCTGCGATGCTATGATTTTTCACCAAAGAATATCTGTGCCACTCCTCTGCTTAGAACGTACCTTCGTCACAGACGCCATCTTGAAGGCTACACCATCTATCGGAACTTCGTGAAACTGTTACAGCGAGGCGGTAATTTCCACGACGCTTGCAACGGAATTGGCATTTTTTCAAAGGAAGTTGGCTGAAGTAATGTGCTGGATTACCTACTGTACATTCTTCCTGTTTCAGGAATAAGGTGAGAACTTGAAAAATCTGTTTTGATACCAAAGTTACTGAAACAAGTCATGTTTGCTGTTAGTAAACAGAACCACAAAACATTATAAATCACAAAAAGGTTTAGAATATTTTTGTGAAATAAGGCAAGCAAATTATAATACTGCGCAAGGGCGTTGAAAAGATCTGTAAGTAGGTATGTGAGCTCACACAGTACTTCAGGAAAGTTGTGGTATGACAAGTCCCAGAAAACGAAGAAAACTCCGTATGCTGCAGCTGTCAGCTCTAAAATCCCAACATTATTTGGACCTTGCACGTATGAGAAATAACCCTTTTCTCATTTTGGTCGGAGCCTGAACAATTAAGTCATAACTCGAGCACATTTCGCAAAATGTAGCATAGAAACATGTAAAATTCATTAACATCACGGAACACATATGCCGCAGCCTTTGTTCTCAAGACGATAAATTATAATGCTGCTTATCGGTGGGTGCTGTTCAGGAGCTAGGCGGTGGTGGTGGCGAAGCTGTTACAGCGTTACTTTCGATCGATGTTTGCGTAATAATTCCTCCGTACCTATGTTGGACACGGTGTGGCTGGAAGCAAATAGCACTGTCCATTCATTATTTTTCTATTTAGGCTACTAACATTTCAGCTACTTGATAAAATCACAACTGTCATGTTCAAAGCTTATAACATGACCGGATTTATGTCAACTATTAGAATATAGAAATGAAATATTTATGTTTTTGCATCACCCGAGACCTCTCGCAATATGCGGGAAATTCGGATTCAAGTCCCATTCCGACACAGATGTTCATGTGCCACAAATAGGTACGCTTTCAGTACCTAATGCTGCAGATGTCAAAATTATACGCAATAGAGCAAATATTTCGGAGTAGTTCCTCTTGTTTTAATACCCAAACATGTTTCGGAGAAGCTGCTCCAGTTTCAGCGTTTCACTCCGCGCTCTATGAACAGCTGAGAGCGGTGACAAGTAAAAATCTCCTGTGGTTGTATCAAAAGTACGATACCACAGCTCGAGCCGAAAAGGGAGAGGATCTGCACAAATTATAGGATTTTGTTTTGGGCCACCCACTTTGTTTGACTTGTTTGTTTGTTTCTATTACTTTTTATATGTCTAGTACATTAGTGTGTGGGCTCTTGAATCAGGACGGACAGTACTACTGGGTCTAATGTGCTATTTTTTGTGAAGGTACTAATCAAAATTCCTTACAGACATGGCTTCTGTGTCACAAGACGATTCTCTTACTCGTTTTTTTTTTTTTTTTTTTTTTTTCAGTTACAGTGCGAGCAAATCCAGCAGCTGCTACAAGTCGTGACGCAGCTAACAAACCAGCAGCAGCAGAATCTACAGGCTGCACACCAGCGTCAGCCGCTGCCTTCGTCAGCCATTTCAGCATTCCTCTGTTTCGACCAACAGCTGAAGACTGGTCGGAATGCTTAGTTCAGTTGGTGAATCATAAGGAGGCGCACCAAGATATGAAGAGGAAAGCAGTTTTTCTTTCCGTAGTGGGCATAAAAATTTACGGGTGTACAGTGAAACTGTTTCCTGACAAACAACCAGAACAGATAGACATTGCGAGTTTATTTCGTAAGTGAACCACTAAGTTCGATCAACCAACACTCGTGGTGCTGCAACGTTCAAGTTTATCCGCCTTCAGCGGTGAGCAGGTCAAACTCGTAAACACTGGACCACTGAATTATAAGGTATAACTAATCACTTCAAATTTTTGTGTTTTTTCGGGCAATCATGCAGTGACGATGTGCTGCGTGACGCTATAACTCCAAATACTTTTGTGTGGATAGAATTCGTGCTGCTGTTTTGAAACAACCTGTTCCTTCTTCAGATACAGACTTAATGTTAATTCAGACTCAGGACACTAATGATTTAGCTAAGTGTGAGACGCACATGTTAGATACTAACGAATTGCCCAGTGATTGTTAGTAGTGCCTCAGAACGTAAACTGTCCCGTGTCCACACCGCCCGCGTGACACAGCATGTGACATCACGTACAAACAGCGCCATGCCGCACCAGCAGAACGCCGGTAGACAGGAAAACATAACAACATCTTGCCCAATGTGCTTTAGGCGTCATAACCATACTCAGTGCTCAAGTTGCGACGCCATTTGTTATTTTTGCAACACAAAATGACTTGTTCCGTCAGTGTGTATGAAAAAACTGCGTGCGTAGATAATTCCCAACCATCATCCCGCTCAAACAATGTTGACACGCCACAGCCACCCACTGAACAGTACTGCATGTCGTGAAAAGTGGCCGAAGTACAAAACGTAAACACCAGTCGAGTGATTTTCATGTGGCAAACAAGTCACGACGACGCAAACACACGTCCACTACTAAATCGTTGCCCGCTACACCTGTCACGCATTATAGCAGCTCAAAAAAATGGTTCAAATGGCTCTGAGCACTATGGGACTCAACTGCTGAGGTCATTAGTCCCCTAGAACTTAGAACTAGTTAAACCTAACTAACCTAAAGACATCACAAACATCCATGCCCGGGGCAGGATTCGAACCTGCGACCGTAGCGGTCCTGCGGTTCCAGACTGCAGCGCCTTTAACCGCACGGCCACTTCGGCCGGCCTATAGCAGCTCACTGCAATACGCAGGAAGTGATAGTTCTGTCGTAGTCGGGGCAAAGTGGGTGTTACTTTAACAGTAGCCAAGAAAGATGTCACATTGCCACTGAACACTGGTGCTTCATTTACACTTCTGAACAAACTTACTCATGAACGATTACGTTCACCAATACTGCGTCCAGCTCCGCGTGTTTCGTAAGCTTCTAAAAGACAGCAAATTCCAATTTTATGAACTTTCAGTATGCCACCTACCGTTCAGGATGTAACTAAGACAGTTGTACTCACATTGCTTTCTGTCAGATCTTCGTAGAATGCTTTTGGCTTAGATTCTTTTGACAGTTTCGGGTTGTCAATCCAGAAGTCACTGTTGCAAATTTCAACAGATGTGCCTACAATAAAGTTCAATCTCTGTGTGACGAACGTGGGTTAACATTATAGCGACAGTCTCGGTTGTGCGAACAATATTTTAACTCATGTGTCACTCACAACAATGCGCAACGAAAGTTTTATCAAGCTATGCAAGCGGCCATTGCCGTTAAGGAACACGTCGCTGAGCGATTACGGCAATGTCATGCTTATTGGATCATAAAAGCCAAGACTGTATGTCAGTGTCTCCCCCATTAGTCATCCTTCACAAACTTTGAGGTTGTCTTCGGCTGTGTGTTCATATTAAGTCTTCTGTGAATTCTCAGAGAGATATTGTTTGCTCATAATCGGCAATTAGCTCACTATCAAGCCTTGTCAGCACAGTGTGGTTTTTTATTGTTACACACAGAGAATGACCAGGCCCAGGTCATAATTCCACGCATCACTCAGCAGGATGTGAGGATGTTGCATCAGGGAACTGTGGTATCATGAGGACAAATCAGCTTACTCGACGCCATTGTTTTGGGCCCGGATGGACGTCCAGATGTAAGATACGTTGTGCTGCGCCGGCTGCATGGAACAACACGTGGCTCCATCTCAACGCTTTTCTCACTTTCCATGCCGCAGCGGTCTGTGGAGACGCATCCACATTGGTTTCGCTGGACCGTCCTGGAACACACATTGGCTTATTGTAGTGGACCTCTCCAGTCGTTTTCCTACGTCCTCGGCCGTACTATCAGAACACTTACTTCAGTTTCTTGCATCGATGGCTTACCGGGATTGTTAATGACTGGTTATGGACCGCAGTTCATCTCACAGGAATTTGAACAACTTTGCATGGCCAACGGTACTGTACTCAAAATGCCCACACCGCCGTTCCACTTACAATCAAATTGTGAAGCTAACCGTTTTGTGCGAACATTTGCACTTAGGGCAGAAAACCTTGCAACTGCTCCTGTTCACTTACAGGCAGGCAGTCTATGACTTGACATGGACCTACCCCAACTGAACTCGAGAATGACCACTGACATTGCACACTGCATAATCGGCTCCACCCACAACAGTAAGTGCCGATCAGTTCAAAGATTCTCATTTTCAGAACCAGGACGCAGTACTCTGTAGGACTTTCCAGCCGTTTCAGCAATGGCGAAGGGGAAGAGTTTCGTGTGTCCTTGGACACAACATGTTCTTGCCTTTTTTTCCCCTACAGGGGTAGCCATTCAAAAATCACTACAACCAGCTTTGCCATCAGACTGCGTGATCCTAGTGCTGCATTTCGTTTAACAGACTCAGCTCGCCGCCAGAAACCAGGGACGCGGCCTTCAGACATGGACCTGGTGGCGTCTCATCCCGAGGCGAATCACCTTCATCCCCTATGTCTGTATCATAGCAGCGCCGGTCTCCCTGGGTAACGCCTCTGCGCCATGCAGTTTGCCTTTCATTCCCGTGGGGGCTCCTGGTGACCGCCAGGGCGTGGACACGAGTCTGTCGCTGGTTTCATTCCCGATTTACATTCTGCTGCGCCTCCTCTCACCGTCGGTTCCACATGGCCAGCAGATTGATGGACGGGCGGGGGGGGGGGGGGGGGGGGGGGGAGGGAGGGAGACCACAGCAGAGAACACAGCATGTATCAGCAGGCGGCAATAACACAGGCGGCGATTGGTTGACAGTCCACTCCAGAGGTAGCGTATAGCCCAGCGATTGCCGTACCAAGAAGTCGGAGTTGTGATGCCGCCAGAGAAATGATATAGGAGGGCGCCAAAGAGAGCAGGCAGTTCAAGTCAGCTGGACTTCACAGAAGATTGCCTTCTACTTGTGCACTTCACGCAGCATCGTCTGCTGCTAGTGAGTCACCACCAGCTCATATTCAGTGTTCTAGTAGCACAAGAACTTTTACTATGTAGTCTTAGCTTTTGGAATAGTAGAAATTCAGAATCTGCTGCCGGAGCCGATTTGTACGAGCTCCAGTATTCGTCAGTGAATGTGTGTTCTTGTCACTAATCATTATCAGTGTTTCAGTGTCCTCATTTTCCTCTCAAAGTGTTTCCCTCAGCGCACTAAGAAAAGTTTATTTAAATCTCCTCCTGTGGTTGTATCAAAAGAGCGATACAACAGGATGGCTTCGGACCATTGACGGGCTTGAGACCTTGCCTCCAGATTTTAACGAACTGTGCCTGTAGCAGGGGACTTCCACGTGGTTTCTTACTCTTTCGAAAGTGTTGGACTGAAACGCATACCAGTGGCTATAAAAGACATGATTGAAATAGTGTAAAAGCCAATTAAGGGACCGAAGTTTTTTCCTTTATATTTTGACCTCGTTGCACGTCTATAAATGAGCGATAGCTCAAAAATGGTTCAAATGGCTCTGAGCGCTATGGGACTCAACTTCTGAGGTCATTAGTCCCCTAGAACTTAGAACTAGTTAAACCTAACTAACCTAAGGACATCACAAACATCCATGCCCGCGGCAGGATTCGAACCTACGACCGTAGCGGTCTTGCGGTTCCAGACTGCAGCGCCTAGAACCGCACGGCCACTTCGGCCGGCAATGAGCGGTAGCTATTTGTAGTAAGAATTCACTAATTAATCGAGCAAGAAAATATGTCACATACACCGTACTGAACCGGTATTTGTTGGTTTTTGAAAATTATGAAAATTGACGGTTCTTCATCCCCTCTGATGACAAAGGTAATAGTTCACCTTACGTTTGGTGGGATTAAGAGGGACAATGAAGCCAATGTATTAATAATTACGAGAGGTAAACCAACCTGTGGCGGAAAATGAAGTAGACTAGGAAAGAAAGTGGGTTCAGGTATTTAGTAGTAACATAGGTTACATTTCTATAAGATCGTTAAACAAAAAAGAAATATTTAATAACTTCCCTTAAAATAATAAGAAGTTAATAAAAATATGACTATTCATCGATTAATTGTAACCCCTAACAGCTTGTAATGATGTGGACGAGCAGGGAATGATAATTTTGAGGAGAGGTCTGGTTTATGACATTTTTTCTGACAAAAAGAATGTTTTGCGATGCTGGTCACAAGAAAACGCAAACAAATGCTTTTAGATAACAAAAATTTATTACACATTGAAAGTGTTGTTAGTAAAACTTCTCTATTTAAACTAGACTGAACTGCATGTGACTGCTTTAGTCTTTAATAAATCTTGCATCTGACTGCGTATTCAACTGAACTGAACTTTATTTGACTGCATGAAAATATTGTTGGAAAATTAATACTCAAAATACACATCTGACTGCATGAAAGTTTAGTGGTACAAAATAAATCAAAGTCACCAACCTGCAGCTGACTGCGTCTGTGGACTTAGCTCGTGCACTCCTTCCCGTTTAGGCGATAATAAAACATATATTCAACTCACCCGTAGTGCAATGGCATAAAATTGTCGTTCTAGATAACTTTACTCATTTTGGCCCTGTTTGTTACTTAATAAAAATTCTGTCCTGATCTGAATAATTTGCCATCTGTGCAATGGCATATAGATTATTTTACTCTGATAAATGAAATTATTAGCTTTACTCATGGGTACTTTACTTTAATGTACCTTTTGGTTCACTGCAACCACAGGATGCGGAGAACGACATAAGGTGTGAGATGAAACTATAATTTTATCTAAAAAATATTTAGTGTTCAAACTGTTAAGGCACATGTGAAAAACTAAAAAAAAAAAAAACTTCTATAACATGGATTTACGAGAAAGTTTCACAAAACGCTTATTGCATCAACAATGGGATTTCTATCTAGCTTTTAGACATTATTTAACCAAAGAAAACCTATTTTATTAATTATTCTTTCTAGTTTCCCCAGGTATGTGCCGAGTTTCGCTCAATATATAGCTTATTATGTGCGTAGCGCGAATTCCTACTTTGATGCTGTCACGACCCGGCTGCCTCCTGCAGGCATCTACGTCCGACTCGAAACACGTCTGCTGTCTCTGTGCATCTCCTCACCACTACTCAAACTTTTACAGCGTGCACCTAGCTCTGTCCGCTGTCAAAGATCTTACTACTCGAAGATGTACTACTCGTCCAACCTTGCGGTTGCGAACTATCGACATTTTTCACTGGCTCTATCCTGATCGAATCTCAGCACATACCTTTCAACATATCAAAAAACAGGCTTACAGACTCTTTTACAAAACTGTCGTTCCAATAGTCACCAATTGCAAATATAGAAGATTCCTTTCTACATCTTTGTGGCATTATGAATGAAACTAGTAAAGATCCTTCTTTTTAACTAAATAACAAATAATCGCAGATAAATATAGACAAGCATAAATGCCTACAAATTTAATAGGTATTCACTGGGATTAAATCCCCATTGGTAAAACAAGCAACTGTACAATATATTAAGTATCAAATTACAAGTAAAAAGGCAAAATCCCAACGGAAATCTTAGACCTATAGACAGGTCGTAGAACAACTGAACTCCACCAATTACATAGTGACTTATTCCACTGAACTCATTCGTGAAATCCCTTTCAAATATAACAATATGTAGGCAGAGAAGACAGTTATCTTGATAGACAGTTAATTTCCAAGCAACAGCGGGCTCAGCCCAACTTATGAACCACCCTTAAACAGTGACGAAACTTCTAGGAACAGTAGGCGCACCGTGGCGCAGTCCGAACACATTAACTAGCCGAATCTCCAAACGATTACGAGGAGGATTACTCAACTTCTGTTAACTACTGGGGCGAGCAGCGCCTCTCTCAGGATACAGCCAAGTAGCGCCGAGCGTCACCAAGACGTAGCTGACCGAGCTAACGCGGTTAAAACATCTCAATCAAGACCCCGCCTCCTGAATTGGTCAATCTGGAACTGATTGCGTCCGCCGCTCGTAGTACACTGTAACATTTTAAAAAAATAAAGGGCAGACAATCAAACCAAAGGATACAACACAAATCCTCTTATTTCAGGGTTATAAACCCATTTAAATTTAATACCCTTAACCCATCCAAGACCTGAAACAAATAGCATTCACCTTTTACAGCTGATCATCCTTTACCCTTACAGGCGGACCCCAATAACAGGCATCAAGTCTAAAGCAGTTAACGGTCTGCCGAACCAAGAACGCTAAAACCCATAATACAAGACACCAAATACACCCCCCCCCCCCACCCATACGAAGACCACGGAATGAATGACAAGATATTAAAGTTACATTACAAGCACACTCTAAATATGGCATGCGCACTATTTTAAAGTGACTCATGCAGCCTTCACGCTACTCATGCTTAGTGCTCCCGTTACTTAGTAATGTTTTACAGTCTTATCATTACTACTCTACGTATTCCGGAACCAAGAGTGATTCCTTATTCCCGCCACAGCGGGGATGTGGTTGTGAGCGTATGGCATCGCTGGATGCGAGGCCCCAACCGCGAAGGTTCGGTCGCCAAGTGAAAGTCTTATTTCAGTCGACGCTACACTGGGCGACTTGCGCACCGGGGATGAGGATGAAATGATGATGAGGACAACACAACACCCAGTCCCCGGGAGGAGAAACTCTCCAACCCGGCCGGGCGGGAATCCAGCCCGGGCCCGCTTGCTTGGGAGGCGAGCACGTTACCACCCTGCTAAGCAGGCGGACACGGCGGGGTAGTCAGACACATATCGCTGTTTGCGGCTGTGAACACAAATTACCATCAGACTGATCACAAACACAGCTTCAATAAATAGCTGATGACTATAGTTAGTAGCGACAAACGACGAGAATCAACATAGCATACATACGCATGCAGCATGAGTTGCTACAATGTCCACACTATCTAGAGCATAGGAGGCCGTCACCACCACCCCGCCGCCGACACACTTCTCAAATCATAATACAGCACCCTCCTGCCCCTTCACATGAACCATGGACCTTGCCGTAGGTGGAGAGGCTTGCGTGCCGTACCGTAGGTGCAACCACGGTACCTGTTGAGAGGCCAAACAAATCTGTGGTTCCTGAAGAGGGGCATCAGCCTTTTCAGTAGTTCCAGGGGCAACAGTCTGGATGATTGACTGACATTAGGAAAAGGAAGAGAAGGAAACGTAGTAGGTGAATATGGATTGGGGCTAAGAAATGAAAGAGGAAGCCGCCTGGTAGAATTTTGCACAGAGCATAACTTAATCATAGCTAACACTTGGTTCAAGAATCATGAAAGAAGGTTGTATACATGGAAGAACCCTGGAGATACTAGAAGGTTTCAGATAGATTATATAATGGTAAGACAGAGATTTAGGAAACAGGTTTTAAATTGTAAGAAATTTCCAGGGGCAGATGGGGACTCTTACCACAATATATTGGATATGAACTGTAGACATTGTAATTCTGTCATAGACAGCAAATGACTCGGAAGAGCAGTTGAACGGAACGGACAGTGTCTTAAAAGGACGATATAAGATGAACATCAACAAAAGAAAAACGAGGATAATGGAATGTAGACGAATTAAGTCGGGGGATGCTGAGGGAATTACCTTAGCAAATGAGACACTTAAAGTACTAAAGTAATTTTGCTATTTGGGGAGCAAAATAACTGATGATGGTCGAAGTAGAGAGGATATAAAATGTAGACTGGCAAGGGCGAGGAGAGCGTTTCTGAGAGAAGAGAAATTTGTTAACATCGAGTATCGATTTAAGTGCCAAGAACACGTTTCTGAAAGTATTTGTGTGGAGTGTAGCCATGTATGGAAGTGAAACATGGATGATAAATAGTTTAGATAAGAATAGAATAGAAGCTTTCGAAATGTGGTGCTACAGAAGAATGCTGAAGATTAGATGGGTAGATCTCATAACTAATGAGGATGTATTGAAAAGAATTGGGGAGAAGAGGAGCTTGTGGCACAACTTGACTAGAAGAAGGGATCGGTTGGTAGGACATGTTCTGAGGCATCGAGGGATCACCAATTTAGTACTGGAGGGCAGCGTGGAGGGTTATAATCGTAGAGGGATACCAAGAGATGAATAAACTAAGCAGATTCAGAAGGATGTAGGCTGCAGTAGGTACTGGGAGATGAAGAAGCTTGCACAGGATAGAGTAGCATAGAGAGCTGCACCAAACCAGTCTCAGGACTGAAGACCACAACAACAACAACAGTACAGCACCGCGGGCAGCCAACTCTCCTCTATAACGCTCACTCCAAGACTCGCCAACGCAACATATGCCCAAGTAACGGGCAAGCACGACCACTAGGGCCCCGTAGCGGAAAACGAATAGCTACTGCGGGAATTTCTGTGCTTAAGTAGCGACCGGAAGTGGAATAACTAAGAGAAAACGAGCATGCCAGAACGAGTGGCGTAACTGTCCCTACTACATATGACAATCACTGGCGCCAGCGACTCCCCACGGCTAATGTTTCACGTTATTTAGTTTCATTTAATTCCATTGCTTAGCTATTACTGTTTATTGACTGATCAAAACGTTTAAGCATTGTTAACTGGTTCTTCGATGCTACGTTATTTCGCCTTATAACACAGATTTTTCACAGCTGCGATTATTGTATAGGACAAAGTAGTGGTGAACATCGTCTAGGTTCCCCTGAATTACATGTCGTCTGAACTCCCAGAATTACTGACTCTAGCCCTAGGTACTATCACAAAGAAAATGTGAATCTGTCTACCGAACTTCAGATAGGCCGATCAGTGACTGAACTTTACTAAATGCTTCCCAATAACTTTCTGTTACAGGGAACGTGGAGTTAGCTAACACAGGGGAAGAGAGAGGGTGCTGGCACGCAGATTGGGGAAAACTTTAACGAACTAAATTGGTGCTCAAAGGTCATTTTTTTTAAAAAAGTAGAGCGTACTCCTGAACGTAGCTAAACATGGAACATGTACAAAATCCAAAAACTATGGTTCCATAGGGTAAATTGTATTAATCGTCAACATAGGTGCTCATTTACTCATACGAAAAGAACTCAAACGCACAACTATCGAAGATAATACCATTTTCAAGCAAAAGTTGATTCTTCAAACCTTTGTTGTGACCCGCAGCGAAGAGAAATACGACACTCACTCGCAACCACGTTGCATGACGTGAATCGTGATTGGATGATGAACCAGTTAAGTCCCATCAGGCCAAAGTAAATGTCACAAAAATGGTCACTCGCGAGGTAAAATTTAGGCTTCTAACAAATGATTTTAAACTACAGAAAGGGTCTAAGTGGAGAAAAATGAACTACTAACACCTATGCAAGATCACCGCCTAAGTACGAACAGAAATGGTGCATCAATCTCACTACGCAGCAGCTCAGCGACTCTTCATCAACTCGATAAACTGTCTACAAATTGTAATCTGCCCCGCCACCATGACCAGCGACTAAAAGAAGCTTGACAGAGTCGTGTTGAGGGGGGGGGGGGGGGGGGGGGGAGGAGGGGGGGCAGGGGGGGGATGCATAGTAAACAATCACCAAGTCGAATTCTTTAGAGTATCAAATGCCTCGTAGCATCAGAAGGCGCTTGTTTCCTCTTGCTCAAAATTTTGCAATAGATCAGTGTCCAAAATTTTTAAACTAACGCTTCCCTTGCACGTGGATCTCAAGTAACCAATTACGAGGCCGCTGGTGAAGAAAACTTCCTGCCTGAATGGCACCTCACGAAATCTATGAAAAGTGACTCTGCTGCCTCTCTCAGGCCTCCACTGCAAGTTTGAAACAAGGAAGTCCACCTTAATTCACCAAGTTGCATGCGTTTTCCGATACACCTTCATCTACTCACTCCAGTGATCGTCACCATGTAGGTAAGGTGGTTCCAGGTATTTGGCTGAAAATCAAATGGAATAAAACTGAGAATAAAATACATTCAGTTTCGGTTTCCAGCATGCTCTTTCTTCCTGATATGGAAACAGTGCGAGAAAAGTGACACTCTGCAGCACTTGATAAAACCAGAAATGTGTATAAATGGTGGGCTGACTGACAGTTTTAAATATCAGTTGAAAAATAGCAAGCCGTTTATCCTCCGGTCAAAGAGTGGAACGGATATATATTTTCGTCTTAAGTCCTTGCAATTAATTCACTTTCGAAGTGCGTATCATTCACCCGTCTTTGAATCGTTTTAAGAGTTTGTCAGGAAGAGATTTCTTTTACTGTCCTCAGTGTACAAGATACTGCGAAAATGACGTAGTAACAGTAAAATATATGATGTATGCTACATAAGTGTTTCTGTATTCTCGGGGTAAGTATTCTAGATCAATAGTCTACGACGGACTGCAAAACAATGACAGTGGAACGCAGTATAAACAAGGAGGCATTTTCAGTGATGTAGAGACAAATTATGAATATGAACGTTGGAGAGCTGTTAGTAAAAATGATTGTGAAGTATTTCAATCCAACCTAAATTAATGTATTAACTAGTGGTAGATGTCAGGAACTGCAGGTCGTTCGCAAACGTGAAATCAAACAAAAATTTCTTAGGATGTACAGGACGACTGCGTGATTTAGAAGATATCATTTACTGATCAGCTGCAAGTTGTCACTTTAGAGTAGCTTAGAAAAGCATACCTCGTGATACTTCACTGCGCCAGAAATAAGTAACTAGAAACTTGGTTGTGTTAATTAGTAAACTGCATTAACAAAGATTGACATAGCATTAATGTCAAAATAAAATTTCACCGTAGCAGAAGGCATTGACATTATTTTTACACTGAAGACGAGTGATAAGTAATTGTGCTAACCATTGCTATGTTTGTTGAAAGCATTTCATTGTTAAATATATTCAGTTCCATGGTCATTTAGAATGAGTGTGAGTAGAGTACCAAGATGAATTGATATCTGATGCTAGTCTAACCACAAAATCATAACCACATTTCATAGCTGGCAGAATTGGTACCTGTTTGTAGCTGTTCCCGTGTAGTTGGTAAAAAAATTGACAGTTGTCAAAGGGAAAAATGACTGAAGCGTATTTCATGCATAAGTTGATTCCTCTGTGTCTCTTCCATCTGGGCAACTGCAAAATCAGATTCTGGGTTTTGTAGACACAATTTTTCCGATAGTAAACATTGTCGAATATCAAGGAATACTCGTTGCACGAAGTGAATAAAAGATGATACATTTGTTTGTATGTAAGTTAATTAACAATGCTGTAGTTCATTGTGTGCTGAGTATGTGTTTGAACAGGAAACAGATTTTAAATTACGTCATACACCTGAAATGCTGAACTCTAGGCGTAATAGGCTCAAGTATGTTAACTGAATTAGTTCTGTTATGTGTTCAATCGTTGTTACAATCCGTAACAAGTGTGAATGTCGCCCTACGGCTGCCAGCCTGGGACTGGTATGTGAAGATTGTGGGTTGGAGTTCCTTTGGGGCGATCTCAATGTGAAGCTGAATGGGAAATTCAATGATGCTCTGCCATAAGACAAATGCTGAACAGCAGTGAAACATTTGTGTCTTTCAGGCTGAATTACAGTTCGCCATATTTGAACTGCAATAGGAAGGCTGAAAAGGGAATATGATCATTGATACTGGTAAAGGTAACAAGTAGTAGGCTAAAGTATAACAGCTTTTGAAGGGTCTCTCCATGAGCCTCTGCATGATTTTGCCATACCACACAGCTTCATTTGTTTGCCTCTGGCACCTTTGTTGTTGGTGCAAATGGTCTATTACTCTGGATGAAAAGAAGAAAAGGGAAATGACTGAGCAGCTGAGCGTGTTTGTGGTGGCCACGGTATACTATCCATATTTCGTTTTAACGTTTCATTAGGTTATTGGTACTTGTCGGAGCCCCACACGCATGTTTGATATACTTACGTGCTATATTTCAATGTATCTATTCTTTCCTCTATCCAATCAGCTGAATGCATGAATTAGAGTGTGATAGGATTTCAGTATGTAGATCCGTGGGAATGTAGTAGTCCGCCACCGTGTCAGAACAGCCAACTGTAGGAAACACCTACCAGGCAGCAAAGAGGTTTTTCTTGGGCCTTGGGCGAACCTTTCATGTACGTTGGCAGCACAATAGCGGTACTGGGAGCGGCTTTGGTTGTTGAGGGAATACTCGAGGAGTGGGACGCGAGACTGGTGAGCCCTACTGGCGGTAAGTGTGCCTTTCCGATGAGAAATGAATGTCGTGTTTTATGTAAGTTCTTCAAAGATAGTAAACATAAGTGATTCGTATTTCGTTCATTGTTTATTATCGTGTGTTACAAATTTTATTTGCTAATTTGCAAGTCTTAAATACGTTAAAATCCAGGGACGATGTTGGTTATTGTTCAGTTGAAATGTTAAACAAACACTTGGAGCCGTGTTGAGTTTACTGTGCTTCAGTTCATTTTGTTTAGTATCCCTTTCACTAGAGCGTGTATATTGCGTACGACTTCCTTGACTTTATGACTGGATTTTGTGTAATTCGTCTCACCTGATTATTTGTGCATGCTTTTGTTTGTGAGGACCACGTGGTCGTGATTTAATGAGAAAGTGACAATGCCAAGGCCACAGTGATTTTCCGCTATAGAATATCTGAACTAATGGTAGTTCTTATTTATGCTTCATTTTTGTAGCTTTAACATATATTTTATTCATTTATCCCGCATGTTAAAATCAAGGGAACAGCCCCTCTCACTATCTACGTGTGCTGTGACGAAAGGTTTTAGTTCTTTTCCTTCCTGTTGGTTCCTCAAGTGCCTGTGAACTTAAGTGTCCGTGATCAAACAATCCTTTGATCATTCCTCTTCTAGAGATCATAGACCTTTCAGGAGATTGCGAAGTAATGTTCTACGTTTAATTAATATGCGACTTAATAGATTGCAGGTAACAGCAACCATCATATTACTCACTATACATGTTCCTGTGTGCAATTAAATTTACCGATCTAATAAATGTTCTTTTGACAGATTTTTTGTTTACGCTCTCACTGCTAAAATTCCACTCCATGCCTTATTCAGCTCTGATGTACGGCACATTCCACTGCATTCCGTCTGCTCGACAGTCGTATTGAGGCCGTACTTTACCCCCCCCCCCCCCCCAATATTCAGATTAATTGTAGAGATACCTTCCACTCTTCAGCTTCTACAACTACATTTGAGATTTTTCTTTTTTTAGTCATCAGTATTCGACTGGTTTGATGTGGCCCACCATGAATTTTCCTCCTGTACCAACCTTTTCATATCAGAGTAGCAACTGCATCCTAAGACACTAATTAATTGCCTGTTGCGTTCCTTTCTCTTTCTTCCTTTACAATTTTTGCCCTTTACTGTCGCTTTAGCACCATGGTAGTAATTGCCCAAATCTTAACACATGTTCTGCCATGCCGTCCCTTCTTCTTGAGAGTAATTCTCATACGTTCTGTCTTCGTCGATATCGCGCATAACCCTTTCATTTCTTACCTTATCAGGCCACGTAACCTTCAATTTTGACGGTAGCATCGCAACTCAAACGTATATAATGTTGGTCTCCAAACGTGCATTCTCACATACTTGTTCTTCAAATTAGGATCTTTGTTTAGCACTAATGGATCTTTTCCCTGCGTTTTTGTGCTTTTTATGTCATCCTTGCCCCGCCCATCATGAGATAGTTTGCTTACAAGATAGCATAAATCATTAGTTTCATCAGTTTTAATGTTCACATTCTCGCTATTCTCATTTCAGCTACTTCTAATTACTGACAATCATATTGTGCACCACTTAGACTGTCTTTCCATTCAACATATTCTGTAATTCCTTCTCACCTTCAATGAGCATAGCAATGTAATCAGTGATCTATCAGCTACATTGTTTCACTATATATTTAACTCTCATCTTTGCTTCCTCGATGTATAGATTGCACAGTGGAAAGAATGACTGCAACCTTGCCCTAAACCCTTCCTTCTTGGAGCAATTAGTTCTTGATCTTCTTGTCCCCTTTTGGCTCTTCCACAAACTGTACATCAGCCATCGTTCCTTCTCATTTTTCTCAGAATTTGGAATATCTTGCACCAAGTAACATTGTCGAACGCTTTTTCTACATCGACAACTCTTATGACCGTGTTTTGATTTTTCTTCATTCTTGATTTCATTATCAAGCACGTCGTCAGCACTGCCTCCAATGCCTTTACCTTTCGTGAAACCAAACTGATTGTCATCTAATAGATTCCATTCATCTGCCAGCAACTTGGATGCATGAGCTGATAAGCTGATTGTGTGCTCTTAACTACACTTGCTATCTTCGGAATTAGGTGGTTGATATTTTTCCTGCGAGTCATCCGTGTCATAGATTGTGCACGAAAATTTTAATACTCCTTTGTCTGCCACTGCCCGTATTGCTGGTAAAAATTCCAGTGGAATGTTATGCATCTATTCTCCCTTATCTGATCTCAGGTCTTCCATAGATCTTTTAAATTTTGACTGTAATACTTGGGCCCCTATTTCTTCCACATGAACTCCACATTCTTCCTCTATCACGTTATCACACAGTTCCTAATCCTGAGAGAGACCTTCAGTTTTCTCTTTCCATTTATCTGCTGTATATTCTAAGTTTAACAGCGGAATTCCCATTTCGCTCTTAATGTTATGACCCTGGGTTTAATTTCACCGACAGTTGGTTTGACTTTTCAATATGCTGGACAAGTATTTCCTACGAAATTTTCCTTTTCAATTTCTTTACTCTTTTCTTTCAGCCATTTCGACTTAACCCTCCTGGACTTCCTACTTATTTCATTCCTAACTGATTCTATATTTCTGTATTTATTTCATTCCACGAACAATTTCGGATTTCCTTCGTTTGTCGTTGAGTTCACGATTTTCTAGTGTTACCCAATATTTGTTCCTTGTAAGTATGTTTGCCTAACAAACGTCTGTAGTTGCTCCATCTAGAGATGTCCACTCCTCCTGAACTGAATCCTTATCGCAACATCCACACCTTCAGTACTTCAAATGCATCTCATGATTGTATGATACCGTATCTAATCAAAATATTGTAAATAATAATATCCAACTGTCGAAAAATCACTTTTGTGGCTCCATAAGTCGCAATATTAGGTGTGCTGTTGTTTCTCATGCATGCAAACTACCTTGTGTGGATATTAGTTCATTCTGCGGATTACAGCGGTAACGTAATCATCCACACACACATGCTACACTTAAAAAAGGTAAATAATATTCTTAAAACAACCACTGTTTTTCTGCGAACGGTCTCACTCTAAGTTTCAGAAAGACACAACACATATAGTTCTGCACAACTAGGGGCAATACACGACGATAAGCCAGTGTAACATAATACGAGGAAATAATAACTATCGAGGACACTTTTAAACACCAAGTTGTCCATATTGATGAGAATCTCAACTGGAAAATCTCATTTTAGAATTCCTAAAACGTCGTAGTTCGTCTACAACAGAACTTCGAATCAACGTAAAATTTCAGTATAACAATTTTTTTTTTGTATTTTCACTCAGCAACATCGTATGGGATAATGTTTGTGGTGGTTCACCTTTAAGAGACTATGTCCTAACTGCTGAAAATAGTTTTTCAAGAATGATACATGATAGTCATCCATGATCAGCTTGTAGACATCTGTTTGTGTAGTTTGGCATTTTGACTACCAATTCACATTATATTAATTCCCTCCAGCAGCGTGCTGTAAATAATTTAGTGGATTCAAAAGGGACAATGATTTAACTACTTACAAAATGTGAAAATAAGTGATATACATTACTTCATATTATAGTTGTCTTTAACACAAAAATACGCTCACACAGTGCTGCCACAAAAGTTTTTCGTCTCCTACCTGACCACATAAAGGCAGCAAGTTATATCTGAAAACTAAATGAAAAAGATTGTCGTTCCCAGCTTCTTCTAAACTGTAGAAGAATTTCTGTTTTTTCAGTGTGTAAAAGTCGGTGGGTCGAAAACAAAACTTAGAACTTATTTAAAAAAAAAAACCTTCTAAGTTGTCAAGATGTAGCCATATTGACATATGAATGATTAAAGAGAATGTGAAATCCATCGTTCCACATCATTGCTATTAATTATACAAATGACCCATGAGCCATGAAACCAACTACTTAGACAATAATATTAAATAATGACAGGATTTGGAGCACTAGCATTTTACTAGGTTGTTTTTAAATGTGTTTGAATTTTAGAAAGTATTCAATCGTGCGTTCATCTATACCGAAACAGATGAAATAGGATGCATGGGCAGGAAGGAAACGCCACTCTTAACATGAAAAATCGCCGCAGTCTTCAATCAGGTACCGTTAAACATGAAGAGAGATAAACTGAAAGGACCGCCCGTAAGTTTCTGGTTTCCATTAATTAAAATATTGTAAATTTCAGCTAGACAATGAAATAAAAGCTTGAGAGACGTAATATAGCTACATAAAATTATCTGCACAAAGCCCGAGATGTAAAGCTGACCTGCGCCGTAGCACCAACTGTGCTGAGACCAGAAATCCGACTTAATTAACATTCCACTTTAATTAAAAGAGACGAACACCTCACTGAACATAAATTGCATTTCATGTCAAAGTTAATTCGTACGTCATCTGTAAATTTCTTCTGTCGTCGCTGCACATTTCGAGAGATGCTGTGTACAAAGTGCAAAACCGCTTTCTGTGAAGTACCGGTATATTGCTCCCGGTAGTTCAAATATCTTTACGGCTGCTGTTAATTCTGGAAGCGTCGAGAAAGAAAGATTTTGTGCAACCATGAAAATTTAACGTGAACCTGAATCTTTTTGAATCGATCTGTATGGCACTCTTTAGGATAGTATTTTCGGCTTTATGATTGCGTAGGTTCAAATTATATAAAAGAAACTGTGTTGTACTGTGTAACAGCCGACAGCGATGACTGACCTCGCCTCTTGAAAGCACCTTTCTGTGATACAGGAATTTAGCGCAATTTTTCAGTGGCGAAGTTATGTGTTTCTTACCGAACAGGGTTGCTTTTAATTCATGTAGATGTACAAGATCAGAGTGACAAGTCCTCCTTCTGAAAGGAATCATTTTATTTAAAGGTACCTTTGACGCAGTCTGTGAGTGCACTCGAATCCTTTTGTATAGTGTGTAACGGTACTTAGTAATGTGTTATTCTAAAAATTTGAAGAGGAAGTACGTATTTATTGTAAAAACATAATTGCGATTCTATAAAACAAGCAATATAATCATAGAAAACGTCGGAGAAATATGAATAGAAAAGAGGATGCGAATCTTTACTGTCCTTTTATGTTACTGTTTTTCGAGATGGTCTTCACGCTTGTTCTAGCGAATTTGTGAGCTAAGCAAAACTCTTGATTTGTATATGAGTGTGAAACATAGTTTTATATCAGTCAAAAGTAATATATGTAGTATGAAACACACAAATGTTTCTTTGTTAATTAAGCGTTACGTATAATAAACCCAGTCTGTTTTAGGTCAAGGAGATTTAGGAGTGAACATGTCGGATTCGCCTCCATTATGGATAACATGGGAAAAACTATTGAAAGGATTGGTGGCATAATAAACCTCACAAGGATCACAAGAAACTAAAAAGTCGTGCAATATTTACGAATTCTGGACCCTGTGAGAGCGTTCTCGAACCGACACACAAATTATCTTAAGATAGATCGCTCGGTACAGCTTCATATATTGAAATCAACGTATTAGTTCAAAATTAGATAATAATGAAATTGTCTTCCTTTTGGGAGACATTCACAACATTTCCCGTCATAATTTTTTTAATACACTACTGGACATTAAAATTGCTACACCAAGAAGAAATACAGATGATAAACGGGTATTCATTGGACAAATATATTATACTAGAACTGACATGTGATTGCATTTTCACACAATTTGGGTGCACAGATCCTGAGAAATCAGTACCGAAAACAATCACCTCTGGCCGTAATAACGAATGCCTGGGCATTGAGTCAAACAGAGCTTAGATGGCGTGTACAGGTACAGCTGCCCATGCAGCTTCAATACGATATCACAGTTCATCAAGAGTAGTGACTGGCGTATTGTGCCGGCCGCGGTGGTCGAGCGGTTCTAGGCGCTTCAGTTCGGAACCGCGCGACTGCTACGGTCGCAGGTTCGAATCCTGCCTCGGACGTGGATGTGTGTGATGTCCTTAGTTTAGTTAGGTTTAAGTAGTTCTAAGTTCTAGGGGACTGATGACCTCGGATGTTAAGTCCCAATGTGCTCATAGCCATTTGAACCATTTGAACCGGCGTATTGCCACGAGCCAGTTTGCTCGGCCACCATGTACCAGACGTTTTCAGTTGGTGAGAGATATGGAGAATGTGCTGGCACGGACGGGAGTCGAGCATTTTCTGTATCCAGAAAGCCCCGTACAGGTCGTGGATTATGCTGCTGAAATGTACGGTTTCGCAGGGATCGAATGAAGGGTAGAGCAACGGGTCGTAACACATCTGAAATGTAATTCCACTGTTCAAAGTGCCGTCAATGCGAACAAGAGGTGACGGAGACGTGTAACTAATGGCACCCCAGACCATCACGCCGGGTGATACGCCAGTATGGCGATGGCGAATACACGCTTCCAATGTGTGTTCACCGCGATGTCGCCGAACACGGATGCGACCATCATGATGCCGTAAACAGAACCTGGATTCATCCGAAAAAATGGCCATTCGCGTACGCATGTCGGTCGTTGAGTACACCCTCGCAGGCGCTCCTGCCTTGATGCAGCGTCAAGGATAACCGCAGCCATGGTCTCCGAGCTGAGAGTCCATGCTGCTGCTAACTTCGTCGAACTGTTCGTGCAGATGGTTGGGTTCTTGCTAACGTTCCCATCTGTTGACTCAGGGATCGAGACGTGGCTGCAAGATCTGTTATAGCCATGCGGATAAGATGCCTGTCATCTCGACTGCTAGCGATACGAGGCCATTGGGATCCAGCACGGCGTTTCGTGTTACCGTCCTGAACCCATCGATTCCATATTCTGCTAACAATCATTGGATCTCGACCAATGCGAGCAGCAATGTCGCGATACGATAAACCGCAATCGCGATGGGCTACGCATTTCCCCTCCGTACACGAGGCATCACAACAACGTTTCACCAGGCAACGCCGGTCAACTGCTGTTTGTGTATGAGATATGGGTTGGAAACTTTCCTCGTGTCAGCACGTCGTAGGTGTCACCACCGGCGCCAACCTTATGTGAATGATCTGAAAAGCTAATCATTTGCATATCACAGCATCTTCTTCCTGTCGGTTAGATTTCGCTTCTTTAGCACGTCATCTTCGTGGTGTAGCAATTTTAATGGCCAGTAGCGTACATTGAAAATTCAATTCCGAAAGGTCTCAGAATTCTTGTTTGTGACCGCTACACTTTCTTCATTTGTCTGTTTCCCAGCCGTGGAGGCCTGCAGATGTCGGCGTTGCTGATATAGGATAGAAAAATGTATCACAAGAGTTACTATTCGTATCTTTAATCGCGGTTCTCCTACTTCTGTTTGAGATATCGCGCATAGTCTGATATATTATAGCTTTTGCCAATGACAATGTAGTCGTGTTTTTCATACCTTTTTCAGCTTGTACATGGAGACGACTTTCATAGTGTTCATTAACTACAATTTTACCCATTGTACCCTGCTACTAAACTATGGTTTAAGGATTCTGTGAAAAAAAGAAACAGCTTCCACCCGTTGCGTTTGCTGCTGTTTTATTACTGGCATTGAATTGTGGAGTAGGTAATTACTGTACGTTCCACGTAAAGCATTCTATATAAAATGTGTGCAACTTCATTAGTTACTGCGATACAGCTGGTTACGAGATACGTTTCAATTTCACGTGTATTCACTCCATTTACTTTGGATTCATTATCGATTTTCATATGCGTTTCGAAGTTCAGGTTGTGAAGTTGTACTCTAGTTTACCATAATTGCGTCTGTTCATCTGTGACAGTGGTTTGTTGATCAATGATACTATATCGTTTAAGCATGCTTTGGATGTAGACATGGTATTTGTATACCGTTTTTATAATGGAAACGCTACGGCTGCTTGTAGAGGATACGGTATCCGATCTACAAACCGCGATGGAAATGACTGGTGAGGATGAAGTGGATTACGTTAATCAGTTGATAGAGTGTAGCTCTTCAAGCAAACATTTCGGTGTTCTACGTATACAAGTTTGGCGGACATTTCGTATAAACCGCCGCAGTTCTTACCAATAACCATATTCTACAAGATGATGGATATAGAAGGAATTTTGTGGGTGGGTAATTGTAAATTGCTGTGCATCCTGTGTTTCATCGTGAAGTTACTTTCACTCGTGACGGTATCAATAGCTCTCGCAACTGACATTGGTTGTCGAAAGAAATCACACGCTACTGTGGAGTCACAGTTTCCAGAACGCTTGTGGAGTGTTTTCGATAAGTTTTTCGTAGCCAATACCGCATTGAAAACAATTTTATTTTTTTTTGGTTGATTGCTTTCGAAAGGTACAACTTTCATACTGAGATCTTCAAATATTTTTGTGATTGTTCGTCTTATTCGACTTTACCTTCGTTACTTGTACCATGTTAACATCATTACACATGCTACGTCAACATTTTAGTGGACAGTAAAATGTTAACAGGGCATGCTTAATGAACGCACAACGGAACGTAACTGACAAAACACAAAAAGTCTTACGCAATAAAATGAAACACCAGCAGCCGTAGTTTTGATGTAATTTTATTAAATTGCAACCAGTTTAAGTGACTCAGTACATCATCTTCAGGCCGTAAATGAAGCTGCAGGAATGAATTTCAGTTGTATTCGCGATCCCTTCAGTAGTCAATCGTCTTCCGTAGAATATTGCAACAGCGATGTTTAGCCTACAACCATAGCTGGTAGTTGATCTTTGCAAACACAACGTTGCTGTCGCAGTATAACACGGAAGCCAGTTCCCAGATGTTGGCCCCTTATTGCATCGTGTATACGACGGGAGTTCATCACCTCAGGTTCAGTTGAGGTCTGTAAATGGTGTAAAATAAAATGACATCGAAACTGTGGCTGCCGGTGTATCGTTTTATTTCATAAGTCATCGGCCCAAGCCACTCACACCACCAATTACAAGGATGGACATACAATTTTTTTTTTTTTTTTTTTGGTATACCTGAAGACGACGTCTATATGTGTCACAATCTGGCAGTAAAAATTATTTTTGAACATGATCTCGTATATAAACAATTTACTTAACGTACATGCAGACCGCTTCTGCTCATTTTTCATGATGAGAAACTTCAACCAGCTTGTGTCGTCGTTTGATATACAAACAGCTGATTGGGCATGTTTTGTTGTCATATCGTCCTATATGGTCCAGCTACCTAGATTTTCTCGGAAATGATCTTCCAGCGTAATTAGAAGCGTTTCCTTTGGCTTCAAGGGGGAGTATGTACATTCAGATAGTGATAATTGGTGTTTCCATCACTTTATCGTTCAGTCGATGTCTTTCATCTAAATGGAACAACCGAATGAAACTAGTCTCTATATAGAAGTTTTCACTATATCTCCGGGTGTGAGTGGTTTCGCTTACAATCACACAACCTGCTGACGCAACTCTGACGGTTAGGGGAGCTATATGAATATTTTCACACAGTCTCCGGATGCAGTGATTTCATTTCCATTATTATGCAGCCTTGTACATGGACCTTGACAAGGCCTGAAAGAATTTTAGAGACAAGTAACTGAGCAATGTTGCGGCTCGCTTTGGTGCCGTTTGCATGTTGGCATCGTTCTCGTGTTTACTGTCGCCACTACGTTTGCTAGCGTTGTCTATCCGTGACTGGCAGCAGCAGTGGTTATCGATAACTAGTAGCTCAGTACTATCTTTATAAGGGCGTCAGATGTCTTCTGGGTCGGAGTGTGTCGGGTAGTTCGGATGGGACGGAGCAGCAGGGAGGTCCGGCAGCGCAAGGACATACTGTTACCGCTGGCGGCACGAAGGCACTACCTGATAGAGGGGCTGTAGTTCACCACCAGACCCAGGACGTTTGAGATTAGTGAACATTAACCCTGTAGTGAAATATCCACTATTTTGAGATCACGCCGTTTGTACGCACGGAGCTGCTCGCAGGGTCGCTGAGATGAAGAGCAACGGGTGGAGAGATTGGAGTTGGCGAAATTAATTAGTTGTCCTCCACCTTTTATTATTAATCATTGGATTCCTTGTGTTTATTGATGAAAGTCAATCAGTTGAAATTTTCTGCCTAGTGACAGCTAACGCCCTACGTACCTGCCCCGGCGGTTAGCGTATTTTCGCGGCAGTGTACTTTTCCTCACTTTGCCGCTGCTGCCCCGTAAGGCGTGTGGTTCGACAGCCTCCTTGATTGTGGTTCGGATATTTTTTCTTTTGGACTACCTTGGTCGTAGTAGGTCCATCTGGTTCTGGAGGGTCTAAACACTGGATTCTGAAGACGCAGTGCTGTCCGCCGGTTCTGCCTTGTGTGTGTCATTCCATCGTTGTGTTGGTTATCAGACGTTAGGTAGATGTTGCAAGAGTGTTGTCCTGCATTTAAACTGTCACTAGTTTGAGTTGCCATCCGGTTGTCACATCGTTTACGGAGTTGAGCGACTTTCCCAGGTCGATCCTTGGAGCGCTGTCTGAGGCCTATTTCTCTCTTGCTCTGGTCAGATTGTGATTATTGTCAATAAGGCCGTCAGTCGTGAATGCAATTCGCCTTAAGAATTTTTTATTTGATGTTGTCTCTTAATAGGTATAATTTGCCAATTGCCCTTTTTTATAATATTTTAGTATTTCTTGGAGAAGTTAACTCGTTCTTGAGAATATGCTATCTACGTCTTCAGCTGTCAAATTGTTTTTGAATTATGACTATTGCAGCCTTCTGCCGACAAATAAGGCCTTATGCCGTGAATGGAATTTGTCTTAAGAATTTTTAATTACATATTATCTCTTAATAGTGACAATTTGATTGTCCCTTTTTTATAATATTTTAGTATCTCTTGGAGAAGTTAAATTCGTTCTTAAGAGTTTGCTATCCAGGCCTTCATCCTTTAAATTGTTTCTTGGAGTTATTACTATTGGGGCCTTGAGCCGACAAGTAAGCTGAACTTCTGGTCAATAAGGACTTCAGCCGTGAGTGCAACTTGCTAAAGATATATTTTATTAGACAATGTGTCTTAACAGTCAGATCTGATAATTGTTCCTTATTCTCAATGTTATTTGCAATTGTTTTCAAATAAAGTGTACGTGATTAAAAAAAAAGCTGAGCAACTATCGGGAACTGAGTACGGCCCTCTCCACACTGAATCCTGCCTTTCCCTAAGTACCACGTCTCAGTAACGTATCTTGTTTTTGAGAGAACTGAATTTAAAACTCATGCCTGAGAATTAAGCATTTTCAAAATCTGTTTATTAATGTCCCTAAACTGGAATTTTCAGCACTTCTGGTATGAAACATGATTTAATGGTGCGTTTTGAAAGGTTAATAACTATTGCAACAATAAAAAATTATTTTTCAGTTAATGAATAATACGTTTTTTATTTACATTAATGAAACTTTGGCTCTATCTTCTCTCTGGTTTTGACCAGTCGTCGATAAACACAGTGAGGGCTGTAGCATCAACATAAATAAAACTCCTTGGCTATGACGTTCACTAACCCTCCAAGAGGAATGTCTTCATGAGATAAAACGGCCTTAGTTCTTTTTGAACGAATATAACCTTCGCGCGCTGTCTATCGTAGGTTCTACTGTCATCATTATAATTCGTATTTACCTAACTCACAAGCTTCCTGCATTATTTCATGCAACATTCCGTTACCCCTCCAGCACTTAATTCCTACAGTGTTGACCCGGTAACGAGCAGCACCTTCTATTTCGACATAAAAAATTTTTGTGGTACAGTGTTTATTCCAATAGTGGAGTCGTTCTACGAGCGTAATATTTACGAACAGTCTGAACAGAACGCCAAACTCCGTCCGAAAAGACCTCGAAAGGCTCAGCAGTACAGACCGACCGCCGTGTCATCGTCATACGATAAGCGTCATTGGATGCGGATATGAAGGGGCATGTGGTCAGCATATCGTTCTACCAGCCGTCGTTAGTTTTCGTGGCCGTATCCGCTACTTCTGAATCATAGCTTTACAATTGGCCACACAAGGGCTAAGTGCACCCCGATTGCCAACACAGCTCGGCAGACCCTGACAGTCATCCACCCTAGTGCTAGCCAATCCCGACAGCGCTTAACTTCGGTGATTTGACGTGAACTAGTGTTACCACTTAGCAAGCCGTTGGCTAATTTGAACAGTATGACGTATTTAAAAATGACTCGCATAATGTTTTCTTCCACCCTAACAAACCTACGGTTTGTTTGGAACACGAAAATGAAGGTCTACCTCTTTCTACTGCCTACAGCAACAACAGTGAACTTGTGGACGAACAACGAGTAACGCATTTCGACCCCTTCGTCTATCTGTGTGATGAAGGAAATCGTGACTCTCATCGACAACATGATATTCGGACAACTACTTCACGCCTATTCGACTGCATCTCGTGTGATTGTACATGCTCGTCGGGAGTGAACCAAACGTCTCCGCTCATAACACAGTGCATGGCCACACGAGAAGACTCTCGGCTTTCCGTCTGCGCTGCTGACTGTCCGGAGCATATCGTCTGCCGTCCACCTACATAAATCCATCTTCCAAGTGGAACATCCAGCAAAGTTGTTCACGACACTGTGGTCATACTAAACTGTCATGGAATCCCTAAACTGTTATGGAATCCCTTAAAATGTTTGATAATGATACTGTCAAAATTTGTACTATTTATATTAGAAGACTAGTTTCGAACCTTACAGATTCATTTTCCACTGACAGTGCCTGATCTTAATAATAAAGTGGCCACATATGGCTTATAATTGTATGTAAAATGAATGCCAGAATCATGAATGCCAAAATCCGTATATGCCTCTCACCAAGTCAAGGCATGTGTGGATTGTGGCATTCATTGCACAAATATTTATAAACTAAGAGTTGTCACTTTGATGTTTATTATTAAAATTGGGCATTGTCAGAACAGCCTCAGTAGACAAGGATTGTAATTGAAATTGTAAGGTTCTAAACTTGCCCCCTAATACAAATAATGTTGACTAAACCGTTAACCAATGGTTTAAGGAATTTAGTAAAGTAGTTGGTTCCCAGTCAAAAAAAGGTTATGGAATCGTTGATGGCATTTTCAAGTTAATGGCCCTACTAAGCAACATAGGTGATCTGACACATATTATCAGTGAAGTCATACAAGCGGATGAAGGCAAATTCGACATTGCGAAGACACGAGAGCAACAGTTACAAGTGATTTAAGAGGAATGATTGGGCAGTTGTGAAGACATCTCCGTGAATCTATCAACACGACCCTAATGCCAGGCAGCAAGTTATGGATGCTCTGGTCAATTAATTTATTTTCTCAGATATAGTCGGTGATTGTTTCACACTACTATGATACGAGGAAAACAGGTTACTCTTTGCTGACAGACTTTTTGCAGGCCCACAGAAACGACAAGTTTCGGGTACGATGCGACGTACAGCAATGAACACGGCGAGCACTTTTCTGGCACGACACGCTGCCTGCAGTCGTGAGGGACAGAGACACCCGAGCGATCAACGTACTCTCACCAGAGTGACATCACACGCGTGCCGGGAACCGTACATTCAGCCGCCAGCTGCTACCACACTGACGGCCGATAACAACGTACCTCGAGATAATGAGGAAACGCGGCAGTGGACATCTTGGTTTCGCTCAGGTTTCGGCCAACAGATATACAACTGATCCCTCGGCACAGTAGAGTTCTCACTCTGAGCGCATCAAACAATGCCGTGTAACTCCAATAACTCAAATTAATTTCGGAAATGAGCACAGAGGACATTTATAAGAAAAATTAATACTACGTTTACCTCGTGTGCTACCAAAACACTCACAATAAGAATCTTCATTGAAAACATAACATGCTTTGGTTTCAGAGCAGGACTATGTTAAGAGCCACAAGCTGTTGCAGAAAGACATTATTGTATTGTATTGTACTGTATGTTAACCAGGGGCCTAGAAACGACGGAGAGGCTCCGTCCCCGCCGCAGCCGCAGTGGTCCACAACCCCACGACGACTACCGCAGTCCACTTCATCCCTCCGCCGCCCCACACAGAACCCAGGGTCATTGTACGGTACTGCTCCCGGTGGACCCCCTGGAACGTCTCACACCAGACGAGTGTAACCCCTATGTTTGCATGGAAGAGTAATGGTGGTGTACGCGTACGTGGAGAAGTTGTTTGAGCAGCAATCGCCGACATAGTGTAACAGAGGCGGAATAAGGGGAACCAGTCTGCATTCGCCGATGCAGATGAAAAACCGCCCAAACACCATCCACAGACTGGCCGGTCCTCCGGACGTCGACACAATCCGCCGGGCGGATTCGTGCCGGGGACCAGGCGCTCCTTCCCGCCCAGAAGGCCGTGCGTTAGACCGCACGGCCAACCAGGCGGTCAGAAAGACATTTAAGTTCACGATGATTCAATTCCACTTCAAGTCGAAAGTGACACCACACTTGTTGTCTAACGGTTATTCCCAAATGTACAAACTTCTCCACATTTAATAGCGATAACAACAACACCGTAATATTAACAGGACATATATGGCTCTAAAAGGAGCCCAGTCAGAATTATTCAACACAGATTTTATGCGAACCTTTCATGTACTCCAAGAGTTATGTATCCACGAGTTTCTGTGTTAAAGTTCCTATGGAGGGCCCACTGCAATCTTGTTTAAAAATTTTCGCTTAGTTCCATCAGCAGCATTAACAAAATCTAAAACCAACAATAGCATTAATAAAATCCAAAACTGAGATCTGATTCACTCATTAATAAATTTAAAAGCACATTAATTTATGACATAAAGGTACAAAACAAACAGATTACGTAAGTTGCGAGCATCGGCGAAGTTGTTCATGCAGTTTTTTTCTTTCGTCATCAGCGTGGTTTGGTAAGTTCCCACTCATTTAATCGCTGATACTTGTTTGGGCCCTTCTGTTTATTGTCGGCATCGGTAGCTGGTAGTTACCGCACCTGAGGTTCGTCAGAAACAGTGGTAATTTACGATATAGTTTCTGCAGCTCAGCGTAGTATAGAGTATAAAACGTGAGGTAGCACTTCACATCTAGGCGTAAATGATGTGATACAAAAAATGCGATGATACCCAGTTCCCATATTCCCATACTGTGGACCTTATACTCGCACCACAGCTTACGCGCCAACACTATTGGCAAACAGTCACGAACGACCGTTACACTATGTGAGTTTTAGCGGGCCTCCAGGCAAAGACCAACTATACCACTCATGAATTGGCGACAAAACGCAGTGACAATAAAGCAATGAATAATGTCAGTTCAAACCAGAAAATTTCCTTCAATATGGAATTGCTCAGAAGGCCCACCACATAAGTTATTTGACTCGGTCCATCCGTTCGACAATACAAGAAGCTGCTCTCATATACCACCTTCCAACATAAGTAACATATCATCCAACATAAGTAACATAAGTAACATATACGGGCCTATTTCTTTCCTGAAGCTTGTGACTCAAGATCTCCATAGACTTAACCACAATAACCATGTTTCTCTACCGGTCAGAATGTTTCCCCACAGTCAGGTAGGATTAGAATATGGATAAGACATAGTTCTTTCCTTCTGTTGCGCTGTGAGTTGGTGGTATTGGAGAACATCTCTTCGAGCAAGGTGGTGGACTTATCCCAACAGCTCTAGCAGGTCAAGAATGAGCAAGAGCAGTTGACGGAGTGGGAGTACAAGGAAAAATGGTTCAAATGGCTCTGAGCACTATGGGACTTACCATCTGAGGTCATCAGTCCCCTAGAGCCTAGAACTAATTAAAGCTAACGAACCTAAGGACTTCCATGCCCGAGACAGGAGTCGAACCTTCGGCCGTAGCGGTAGCGCGATTCCAGAGTGAAGCGCCTAGAGCCGCTCGGCCACACCGGCCGAAGGACGCGAGTAGCAAGTTCATTACTGATCGGCCGGCGACCTCGCGAGTTCGAATTAGCAGCACACTGGAGCCACCTCCGAGGAGCTAGGTGCTTAGGATAGAAGTATGCGTTACGCATTTTAGGGATACAATAAATGACTGAATGGCAGTTGTTGATGGGGAGAGTTTTGTTGTTTGCGTCAGTAGAGAGGACGACTAGACTTGAAGATTTAATTACAATGAAATGAACACCCTTAACTGCTTACAGGCGTTGACATACGTAAACGGGAACAGATGAAAATGTGTGCCCCGACCGGGACTCAAACCCGGGATCTCCTGCTTACATGGCAGACGCTCTATCCATCTGAGCAACCGAGGACACAAAGGATAGCGCGACTGCAGGGATTTATCTCTGGCACGCCTCCCGCGAAACCCACATTCTCAACGTATTGTCCCGCACTATATTCGTAGTGCCCCCGCCCATTATACTCATTACTCGCGGCGCGTTGCCGATTACCGTATGAGTTCGGGCACTGTTTGTGCATTCGCACAGAAGAAGAAGATGGCCAAGTGGCCGGTGAGCCTTAACTATATATATATACTAAGATGGTATCTGTTCTTTCGGACATGTCCGAAAGAACAGATACCATCTTAGTATATATAAGATTTAATTGGTTGCGTGTTAACCGCATGTTCCCTGGAGCATAGCTAGAAGGATTTTACTGGGTGATTAGTTTGTCAGGGTTTGTTTGACGGTTACTGGCACTATTTGTTGGAGTCCATTTGCTCGGTTTCCGTTCTACAGTTTCCTTACTGTTTGGCACAGTTCCGTTTGCCGCCCTGTAGTGGAGCCAAACTGTGAAAGCAGGAACGGTGTCAAACTAAGAAAAAAAGAAAGGAAAGCGACGTATCAAGAAGGAATTATCAGAATTGGACTGAAATCGGTAAATTTATTGACCATGTACGATCAAATAAATGATACAATTGCAGAAACACTAGATGACAAATTGAAGAAGAAGTACTCCATAAACTGAACAAGTCAGTAACGCCTTGGTCCACCTCTGGCCCTTATGCAGGCAGCTATCAGCTTCGTGCTTATTTCCAGAATTGTTGGATGTCCTTCTGAGTGATATCGTGCCAAATTCTGTCCAACTGGCGCATTAGAGCGTCAAAATTTCCAGTTGGTTGGAGGGCCCTCCCTACAATACTGCAAACGTGCTCAGCTGAGGAGAGATGCCAAGGCAGAGTTTGGCAGACCCGAAAAAAAGCAGTAGAAAGTCTCGCCATCTGTGGGCGTGCTTTATCTTGTTGAAATGTAAGCATATTCAAGGCAACGTAATGGGGCGTAGACTATCTCTGAAGTACCGCTATGCTGTAAGGGTACAGCCGATGACTACCAAGCGGGTACTGTCATGAAATGAAATGATAACCCAAACGGCAAATCCCGGTTGTCGGTCCTTAAAGTGTGCGACAGTCAACATGGTATCGCACCTCTCTCTGCGGCACCTCCAGACCTCCAGACACGTCTTTGCTTGTCATAGTGATTTAGTTCGGAGCGGGGCTCATCACTGGAGACTTGATGCTAGCCGACGACGTGTCTGGAGACACGCACGCGAGCATATTGACACACCTATGAGTACAAATATACATGCAAGCGAAATATCTTTTCCTCTTCATGCTAAAATTAATAACACAAAAGAGTTTCCATGGTGGAAAAATACAATGAAAATCACTTTTCGCATTTGGCAATCTGTTTTATATAAATTCCTCTCTCCATTGGTTGCTAATTAAAGAAAACCAAAACAGCGGTGAAGCGTTTTGGGAATCACTGAATCGCATTGATGCGGAAACAAGAAATATATCGTGTCGACAAATTGGTAATTCATAAGTAGTGGAGTCCGTTAAGTAATCGAAGTTAAGAAGTAGTCTCGCCTTTTACGTTTGCTTTTATTTAAGAAATAATTTTGCCGAAAAGAGCATCCATTATTGAATTTGCCTTTTTCTCATCAAAATTTCTCACTATATTTTGTTGCAGTATGCTTGGTAAAAGTTTGCAAAGTTATATGGTAGCAGATTGCGTTATATCCAGAGTTTTACAGCCGTGAAAAAGCTGTATATAGTCCGTGAGACGAGTGATTGGTACTGACAGTTCCGGCGGGCAGACGGCGCTGTTGCCGAACGTGGCTCACAGCACGCGGCGCCCTGTCTGCTGCACGCATTCTCTAGCAGCAGAAATAAAAGCGAGACAAAATACAAGTCGTATTGGTACGCGTGAATTTATTTAGAGTTGATGCTTGAAATATATTAACTCGAAAACTGATAAGAGCTATTTAGTACAAGTATCTAAGATGCTGAAACATAATAAAGTTATTTGTTAAACTTCACAACTGAAATGAAAACTATTTTCGCAAGTTGTTGAGCATTTGCAGTTTTGGTTTCCATTGTTAAGTATTAGCATTATTAATTTGTTCTACTACAAGCTACAGAATAATTGGTCAGTGTATTAAGAGTTATAATCTGAAGAAAGTACTCACAATATGATGATCTTGTTGTAGATCGATAGCAAACTCCCTCCTTACATTCCTGAATACGTTGTAGTTACTGTAATGGAAAAAGACCACTCGCATCACTGTCAGAATCTGATTTGACATTGTCTTTCTCAGTACTACTCGAACTATCACTGTTCTCTCCCAGATGTATAATTAAATTTTCGATGCATTCTTCCACAACCCCTTCGGTTTTGGCCGCCTCTCTGATGGCACTTGCAGTGCTGTTTACGATTTTAGCCCCCGTCTCGCTTGTCACTTTATTGATAGCTGCTGGAAGGAGAGTTTCCACTTCAGAAATCGTGAATTTTTCATTGTTTGCAGCAATGTAATTTTTTATCTGCGCCCACACTCCTTCAATTGCATTGAAGTGACAGTGGTATGGAGGAAGCCGAACGATTTCATGCCCGTGCCTTTTAGCAATCTCGTCAATTACATATGTTGGAAATTGGGGTTTCTTTTGTGCCACAATTTCGAGCAGTTCCGCCTTCCTTAAATCTTCTCTGAAATCTACTTTTCGCCGTTTCAACCACTGAATGATATCGTCTTTTCTTGTTGCCAAGGTTGGTGCTTTATCGTGAACAACGGAATGATATGGCGCATTGTCCATAACAATCACTGATGGACTTGTCAGATTCGTCATAAGCGATGTCTCGAACCATTCTTGAAATACTACACTGTTCATTTCTTCATGGTAATCTCCCGTCTTTTTTGACCGAAACATTTTCAAGCAGTTTGGCACAAAACCTTTCGATGTTCCTGCATGTAAGGCAATAATACGCCCTCCTTTGCCAGCAGGCACTGCCATTGTCCCCTCGGGCGTTCCATCATTCCAGCCTCTACGTAAAGAATGGCTGGCATTGACCCAAGTTTCATCTAACCACACTATACTTTCGAGTTCCACACTCATGATCCTGCGCTGAAATCTGCACCGCCATGCAACTACATCTGTCCTTTCCATTAATATTTTGCGTCCGTTAAACAGTGAATAGCTGAAGCCTATGTCTTTCAACACTGTACGCATGAGAATTTGCTCCCTTTAAAAAGATCGTCTTTCTGAAGCGACACCTGTAATTTAGATAGAGTGGGATGTTCCTTTCTCTTATAATAGCTGTATATATGACGACGAATAGCGTCTTTCTGAAAATCGTCCAAAGCTGTCACCTGCTTATTTCTCGGTCGCTTCTTTCCTGGTGTGTGCAGCTTTGTTGTGCCACTCTCGTCACAATCTACACTATACTGTTCTTTCCCTATCTTTAGAACAGTGTTCTTACTTATTTTCAATGCTGCTGCAGTTCTCTTCACAACCTGAACAACAGGAATTAAGGGCCCACCTTTGTCCTTTTCTTTCTCAAAGTAATCCCTCGCAGAGCACACGAACTCACGGGCCTGGGTGTGTAGCACACTTTTCTTCCTCCGTTTCACTTCTTGTGTTGGGCTGGTACTACCCGCCGCACTGGACATTGTTTACAACGAAACATAAACAAAGAAACACTAAAAACAACAAAAACGAAATAAACTGCGAATTCAACTTCAGACAAACGACGAACGACCGCACCGCCTGCACGCGAGACACTGGTAAGTTTCATAAGCGCGCGCGACCGGGTTTCAGAGCGGCAACGTGGCCCTTGCGACTCGCTCAAAGTCAGGCCGTCATTGGCTGCCTGCCTGCGGTCGCTAGGCAACGGAAAGACGCTACCGAACTGTCAATACCAAAGACTCATATCCCAGACGAAAAGATCAAGCACTCTCTTACGGTCGTACCAAACAGAAATAGTCATACTGTATGGACACCCCGGTCCATAAGGTGTTTTGATGACGTATATGACGCCTATAGGTAATAGTCTAACTTAATGTAAACATACCGCCTTTCCTGTTAGGCTGCAAACCGCCAACTGAGAGAATCACCTCTTATGCTAAGGAGATGCGACAGAGAAAATAAAGCTGAATCAATTACTCCGCTAAATATTTTATGTACTACGTAGTGCTGGTACAATTTGTTAAAGTTGTAAATGTCGAAATAAAATATTTGCCTGCCAACAATACAAACAGGGTGATATTTATCTGTATGGTTCGAATACGCCATTTGCTTTATTCTCCTTCTCGGAACTGCGATAACTGTAGAAAGAGAACCTGAATTTAGCATCAGAAGTGATCGCTCAGTGTGAAAAGATTGGCAAAATTACATCGGTTATGCGTTAAGCGTGAGGGTGAAGCGTTCCAGCACGGTGCAGAACACAGACGGCAGTGGTTTGATGCTTGGCAACGGCTAGCGGACATCTCACGTCACATCGATACGTTTACTCCTTCCTCTCGAAAACCAGGAAAAGTTTCTGTATGCGAGGTGCCAGTCCCAGTCGTGGCTCACTTACTGTAAGACATATCATGCGAGCTGACTTACTAGTTAAAGCAGTGAACCCGCAATAAGCAGATACGCATTCTAATTTAAAATCTCCCTGGCGGGTTAAAGATACGTATTGCACTGGCCTCAAACCTGCGTCATTTGCCTTTCGCAGTCAAGTGCTCTGCTGACTGAGGTATCCAATGTCGAGTAATTACCTACTCTCAGAGCTTTACCTCTTTTCCTGATTTCAAAATTCCACAGAAGTCCACCTGCGCCCCTTGTGGGACAAGCACTGCTGGAAGAAAGTATGCTGTGGAGAAATCACTAAGCTACTACCCAGGGCATTCTTTTAACAAAACAATTTGACCCTACTGATCTTGAATCGTTCCTGGATAGTTAAGTCAGTAGAGCACTTTCCCGCTTAAGTCAGAGACTCCAGGTTTGTGCGCCAGTGAGGCACAAAGTTTTAATGCTGCAGGAAGTTTCAGAACAGTGTGCACTTTGCTGTTGAGTGAAAATTATTTCAGGATCAAAATCTACTTTTTCCCAAGTTCTTTCAGGGTTAATTAGTTGCGACCTAGAGTGCGACCTATAATAGTCACACGACTGATTTCGTCGTTCATCATTTCTGTATCTGAACATGGGCTTCGTGCTTACCAACGTCGATGAATGTTAAACATTATGTTTTATGCAGATACACACAAAAAGTTTTTCATGGTAGACATATCCATCACATCCACGTCAGTTCATCCTGATACGCAGGTTGTTTCACAGTTCTTGTTACACACTTCTAGAGATTGTCGAGAGGACTTATAAGATCAAGTAATACGTAGGAAACCATGTCCGGAAACGTCATCCAACGACCCTACACAGCATCAGAGTTACAGGCACGGTGCCTGTAAATGTATGTACATACAGGGTTGAGAAGTGTCGGTTCGTATGGATTTCTCTTCCGGGTGACTTCTTCTGCTTGGTTTCTCCTCTGGTCGTCCGGTGGCTCTACCACCGCGCCGCGGCCGCCGAAATTTCTAGGTGAGGGAGTCTCGTTGCGACTGCACCTGGGGGGGTGGGGGAGGGGGAGGGGATGGAGGGGAACGGTCAGCCAATACTGTAGCAAGTGACCGAGGACTCCATTCCGCATTTGTTTAAATATTTGTCAGTACATATTTACTTCTGGGTATACGTAATAGTTTTATTGCAGTTATCTTTGATAATACCTTGGGCTTAGGTGTTACAATCTTATTTGAGTTTTAATTTTTTTTTATTTCATCAGACTTCTGACTGGTTTGATGCGGCCCGTCACGAATTCCTCTCCAGTGCTAACATCTCACAGTAGCTCTCGCAACATACGTCCTCAATTATTTGCTGGTTGGATTCCAATATCTGTCTTCCTCTACAGATTTTGCCCTCTATAGCTCCCTCTAGTACAATGGAAGTCATTCCCTCATGTCTTAACAGATGTCTTATCATCCTGTCCCTTCTCCATATCCTTCTTTATCACACGCTTCTATCCTCTCCGATTCTGCACAGAACCTCCTCATTCTTCATCTCATCGCCACCTACTTTCCAACATTCTTCTGTAGCACCACCTCGCAAATGCTTCGATTCTCTTCCGTTCCGGTTTTCCTACAGTCAATGACTCAGTACCTTACAGTGCTGTACTCCAGACGTACATTTTCAGAAATATCTTCCTCAAATTAAGGCCGATATTGGATATTAGTAGACTTCTCTTTGCCAGAAAAGCCCTTTTTTCCATTGCTAGTCTGCTTTTGATTTCCTCCTTGCTCCGTCAGACACTGCTTATTTTACTGCCTAGGTTGCAGGATTCCTTAGCTTCATCTACATTAACCCTGATATTAAGCTTCTCACTCTTCTCATTTCTACTACTTGTCATTACCTCAGTCTTTATTCGATTTACTCTGTCCACACACTGTACTCATTAGACCGTCCATTCAGTTAAGCAGATCATGTAATTCTTCTTCACTTTCACTGAGGATAGCAATGTCATAAGCGAAACGTATCATTGATACCCCTTCAAGTTGAATTTTAATTCTACTCCTGAAACTTTCTTTTATTTCCATCTTTGATTCCTCGATGTGCAGATTGAACAGGAGGGGTGAAAGGCTGCTTCCTTATCTGACACACTTTTTAATACGACCACTTTGTTCTTGGTCGCACTCATTATTTCCTCTCGGCTGTTGTACATACTGTAAGTGGCTCGTCGCTCCCTGTAGCTTACCCAAACTTTTTTCAGAATTTCGAGCATCTCGCACCATTTTACATTGTCGAACGCTTTTTCAAGGTCGCCAAAGCCTGTGAAGGTGTCTTGAATATTCTTTAGTCTTGCTTTCATTATTAACCACAACGTCAGAATTGCCTCTCTCGTGTTTTTACCTTTCCTAAAGCCATATTGATAGTCATATAGTGCATCCTCAGTTTTCTTTTCCATTTTTCTCTTTATTATTGTTATTACATTTTTGGTTGCATGAACTGTTAAACTGATTGTGCAGTAATTCTCGCACTTGTCAGCTCTTGCCGTCTTCGGAATTGTGTGGATGATGCTTTTCCGAAAGTCAGATGGTATGTCGCCAGACTCATACATTCTACACAACAACGTGAATTGTCGTTTTGTTGCCACTTCCCCCAATGATTTCAGAAATTCTAATGGAATGTTATCCATCCCATCTGCCTTAGTTGATTTTAAGTCCTCCAAAACTCTTTTAGATGCTGAATCTAACACAGGATCCCTATCTCATCTAAATCGACTTCTTTTTCTTCTTCCCACTCATAGAGGGTTTCAATGTATTCTTTCCACCTATCCGCTGTCTCCTCTGCATTTAACAGTGGACTTTCCGTTGCACTCTTAATGTTACAACCCTTGCTTTACATGTCACCGAACGTTGTTTGGAATTTTCTGTATGCTGAGTCTGTCCTTCCGACAATCATTTGTTTTTCGATGTCTTCACATTTTTCCTGCAGCCATTTCGTCTTAGCTTCCCAGCGCTTTCTATTTATTTTATTCTTTAGCGACTGGTACTTATGTATTCCTGAGCTTTCTGGAACACTTTTGTGCTTCCTCCTTTCTTTGATGAATTGAAGTCTTTCTTCTGTTACCTATGATTTCTTCGTATTTACCCTCTTTGTACCTATGTTGTCTTTCCCAACATCTGTGCTGCCCTTTTTAGAGATGTCGATTCCTCTGCAACTGTATTACCTACTGAGCTATTCCGTGTTGCTGTATCGATAGCCGTAAGAGCTTCAACCGCATCTCGTCATTCCTTAGTATTTCCGTACTCCACTTCTTTGCGTATTGATTCTTCCTCACACACCAGTATCTAATTTCGGAATCAATGTCTGACCACGATGTAATCTAACTGAAATCTTCCCATATCTCCCAGCCTCTTCCAACTATACCTCATTACTAGCTGAAACTTGTTACAGAACTCAATTATTCTTTCTCTTTTCTCATTCCTTATCCCATGCCCATATTCTCCTGTAACCTTTTCTTCTGCTCCTTCCCCTACAACTGCATTCCGGTTCCCAATGACTATTAGACTTTCAACCCCCTTTACATACCGTATTACCCCTTCAATATCCTCATACTCGTTCTCTATCTCCTCGTCTTCAACTTGCGACGTCGGCATGTATACCTGTTGTCGGTGTTGGTTTGCTGTCGATTCTGATACGAACAACCCTGGCACTGAACTGCTGACAGTAACACACTCTCTTCCCTACCTTCCTATTCATAACGAATGCTATTCCCGTTGTACCATTTTACTCAGCTGCTGATACTCATTTGCCCAGAAATCCTTGTCTTTTACCCACTTCACTTCACTGACCCCTACTATATCGAGATTAAGCCGTAGCATTTCTTTTTACGATTTTCTAATTGCCCTACCACGTTCTAGATTCTGACATTTCTCGCCCCGGCTCGTAGAACGTTATCCTTCCACTGATTATTTAATCTTTTTCTCATGGTAACCTGCCCCTCTGCATTTCCCTCCCGGATATCCGAATGGGGGACTATTCCAAAATCTTTTGCCAATGGAGAGATCGTCATCAATTACAGACCACATGTCCTGTGGATACACATAACGTGTCTTCAGTGCAATGGTTTCCATTGCCTTCTGCATCCTCATGAAGTTGATCATTGCTGATTCTTCCGCCCTTAGGGGCAGTTCCCTACCCCTAGAGAGTGCAGTGAACGTCTGTCCGCTCCTCCGCCCTCTTTGACAAGGCCGTTGGCTCATTCAGGGTAACTTCTTACGCTGGAAGTTTTCAGCCATCAATGCTGATTACTAATCAAAATTTAAGCAGCGTGGCGATTGGAACCCGGAGCCGAAGAAGTTTTGATAGCAAATCAAAGACGCTACCTCTATGCCACGGGTGATAAGTTTCAAGTGGTAAATTATTCTTGCGTTTTACGTGGTTACTAATTAAGTTGATCAAACACTAACATCATGTTGTCAGTTTTGCAGGCTCGTCTGGTTAGCCATATTGTGTGATGACCCAGCTCCTGGTTGTCAGGTGTTCCTCACCAGCCGGCCGACTTGACAACGGGGAGGGCGCAGACTTGGCCGGTATTAGAACCTCAATGGGACCGCTGTTTGGTGCCAAGTAGCAGCTGCAGGTCGTTTGTCACTTAAGTACCCATGCTAACTGCGACGCTCTGTCTCGGGGATCTTTTTAATTTTCCGTTCCTCGTTGAAAGTACCCTAGCCTGCCTTCTCCTCCTGGAATCATGCCTCATAACTGTGTAATTACGACGGTTTCACGCTATCAGACAATTATTGCATTTCACCAGTTTAAAAAGTATTGCATGTATAGATCACCAGTTCGCTGTATTCCTGGAAGACACCACGGTGGCCTAGACTGAAGTGGGGCATTTACTCTCTTAAATTGGTTTGAGAGAATTGTAAAATAACTTCATCTGTTCCGACTGAAGAGTTTTTTTTTTATTTTCTTGAAAGGGAATAGTTCTATGCCTTTTGGGGCTCTGTACTGATATTGTCCTTGTTAAAACACTTCAGAATTTTAAGGAAATTTCATTATTCATTTTGATCTTGTAAATTTTTTCAAGTGAAAATTTTGAAGTTAATTTTAAGTTATAGGGTAACGTTATAGGATAAAGTTATAGGGTAAAATGTTCTGATACGACAGACAGTGAAATCCATCGGCTGGACTGCTGTTGCTAAGAATGTATGCTGTGCAACTTTCAGAGGTGGCAGTGTGGGCCCAACAAGAAAACGCGTCCAGGGAAGATGGACTCTAAAATGCACGCCTGAGGAGCTATGAGCACTTGTTCATCATCGCTAGCGTAAGAAAACGTCTGCTCTATTAAGAGAGTGTTTATAGCTCTTAGGGTACGGAGCATGTTTACTGTATGTTTTTTCTTGTTTTGGTGCACATTACCATCTCTGAATGTTGCACAGCCTACATTCTTAGCAACAACATTACCAGTGGATGTAGTCCACGGTCAGAGGTATCAGAACAGCTTTCTCCCATAACTTTCGACTCGATCATTTCCTGGACCGAGATCCTTACCTCAAACTGATTTAGGCTTCTCCATCATCCTTGAAAGTTTGTGAAATTATCATGGAATGACCTCGTATAAACATACATTTACAGGCACCGACGCCTATAACTTTGAGGCTATGTAGCGTAGTTGAACGACATTTCCGGATATGGTTTCCCACATCAGATCTGATCTACTAGGTACCCTATACAATCTCAAGAAGTGTGTAACATGAACAGTGAAACACCCTGTGCTTTCTCAATGGATTTCCATAAAAAATTAAGGTGATTACGAGGACAGTTCTTTCGATGAGGACACTTCCCTTGCCAGTCGCTGCTCTTTCCTATCGTTGGCTTCTTTCCTAGCGGCATGCTTCTCGATGAAACGATGGACCAAAATACTCTGGTTGATATATGGGACACCTATAACAACTGTGCCACCGTCTTCTCAATTAAAGGAAGCAATACAATAAAAAGATTAGCACGTTACTAGTCTAAAAATAGACGGGCCTAAAAGTTATTGGTATTTAAAACAAAAAAGGTAACGTGTGCGGGGATGGTTAGGACACTTAGAGCACAAGATGTCAGTGTGACAGTAATTTTTCAGTCTATGGTGGTCCAAAGGCTAGCCCTGTGAAAACTGGAAAAAAGATCATGCATCAACAAACGGACTTAGGTTCCACCAGAAAGAGGTCTACTTAACTCGAACAGTAGAAAATTTCGGTAAGGCGGCACTCTAAATCGAGTGATAGTGATATCCAGGCTCCCAGCGCTTCCTCCTTTCATCTGCCAGTTAAGTCGATCAGTTACTTTCTAGTTTTGTGTTTTATCTCCCTCTTCTGTTTGCGTAACCTTAACTCACGTCAAGCTTACTCTCGGATAAGAACTAGCCTTTCCTACATACACGTCAATATATAGTAAGCCCCGTTAGGTCAGGTGGTGAAGGGTACTATGTCCACCACCGTCAATTCCCCCTTTTCCTCTTCCAGCTACGAACGATTCACGGAATGAAAGATTACCGGTAAGCTTCCGTGAATACTCGAATTTCCTTAATTTTATTATTCAAAGCGTTTTATCGATATGTACGTAGTGCGAAGCAACATAGTTGCTGACACTTCTAGGAACGCACACAATTGGTAGTGTGATGCAGAACGCCTCCCTTGCAGCGTCTGTCATTGGAATTGGCTGAGCGTATCCGTGAAACTTTGGTGCTTACCGAATGAATCTCTAACTAAACGTGCTGTATTCTGTGGATTTTCTCTGTTTCCTCTATCAGTCCTGTTACGGATCCCAGCAATATTGAGGTACAGGTCGAGAGCGGATTTTGGAAACAACTTCCGTCGTTGATGAACTACGTTTCGCGAGGATTCTTCCTACTAATCTCAGTCCGATACTTTCTGTTGTTTTAGTCCTCAGTGTTTTGACTGGTGTGAAGGTTGTGTTTATTTTTTGGTCATCAGTCCTCTGACTCATCTGATGCAGCCCGCCAGGAATTCCTCTCCTGTGCCAACATCTTCATCACAGAGTAGCATTTGCAATCAATGTCCTCAAATATTTGCTGGATGTATTCGAATCTCCTTCTTCCTGTACAGCTTTTTCCCTCTACAGTTCCCTCTATTACCGAGGAAGTGATTCCCTCATGTCGTAACAGAAGTCCTATCATCCTATCCCTTGTCCTAATCACTGTTTTCCCGATATTCCTTTCCTCTCCAATTCTGTGCATAACCTCCTCATTCCGTACCTTATAAATCCACCTAATTTTCAGCATTCGTCAGTAGCTCCATATCTCAAACGCTTCGATTCTCTTCTGTTCCGGTTTTCCCACAGTCCATGTTTCACTACCATACAATGCAGTACTCCAGACGCACATTATTACGAATTTCCTCCTCAAATTAAGGCCGATATTTCATATTAATAGACTTCTCGTGGCCAAGAGTGCCGTTTTCGCCATAGCTAGTCTGCTTTTGATGTCGTCCTCGCTCCGTCCATCATTTGTTATTTTATTGCCTAGGTAGCAGAATTCCTTCATCTACTTCGTGACCGTCAATCCTGATGTTAAGTTTCTCATTACCTTCGTCTTTCTTCGATTTACTCTGAGTCGATATACTGTACTCATTATATTGTTCATTCCGTTCAGCAGATCATGTAATTCTTCTTCACATTCACACAGGAAAGCAATGTTATCAGCGAATCGTATCATCTACATGTAGACCCATACTCCGCAAGCCACTTGACGGTGTGTGGCGGAGGGTACCTTGAGTACCTCTATCGGTTTTCCTTCTATTCCAGTCTCGTATTGTTTGTGGAAAGAAGGATTGCCGGTATGCCTCTGTGTGGGCTCAAATCTCTCTGGTTTTATTCTCATGATCTCTTCGCGAGATATACGTAGGAGCAATATACTGCTTAACTCCTCGGTGAAGGTATGTTCTCGAAACTTCAACAAAAGCCCGTACCGAGCTACTGAGCGTCTCTCCTGCAGAGTCTTCCACTGAAGTTTATCTATCATCTCGGTAACGCTTTCACGATTACTAAATGATCCTGTAACGAAGCGCGCTGCTCTCCCTTGGATCTTCTCTATCTCTTCTAACAACCCTATCTGGTACGGATCCCACACTGCTGAGAAGTATTCAAGCAGTGGGCTAACAAGTGTACTGTAACCTACTTCCTTTGTTTTCGGATTGCATTGCCTTAGGATTCTTCCAATGAATCTCAGTGTGGCATCTGCGTTACCGACGATCAATTTTATATGATCATTCCATTTTAAATCACTCCTAATGCCTACTCCCAGATAATTTACGGAATTAACTGCTTCCAGTTGCTGACCTGCTATATTGTAGCTAAATGATAAGGGATCTTTCTTTCTATGTATTCGCAGCACATTACACTTGTCTACATTGAGATTCAATTGCCATTCCCTGCACCATGCGTCAATTCGCTGCAGATCCTCCTGCATTTGAGCACAATTTTCCATTGTTACAACCTCTCGATATAACACAACATCATCCGCAAAAAGCCTCAGTGAACTTCCGATGTTATCCACAAGGTCATTTATGTATATTGTGAATAGCAACGATCCCACGACACTCCCCTGCGGCACACCTGAAATCACCCTTACTTCGGAAGACGTCTCTCCGTTGAGAATGACATGCTGCGTTCTGTTATCTAGGAACTCTTCAATCCAATCACATCGATGTGCTTTCACCTTGAATTTTACTTCCGCTCGTGATCCTTTCCTTTATTTTCATCATTGCTTCTTCGATGTACAGATTGGACAGTGAAAGACTGCATCCCTATCTCACACCATTTCTAGTCCGAGCATTTCGTTCTTGGTCGTGAAGTTTACGTGCGATTAATTAGTTTCTTATTCCTTGGCATATATCTTTTAGTGGAGTAGATTGCTCGACTGCATTCCAATTTTATTTACTCACTTGTCTATCATCGAATGATCCACGTGGTATTTCCCGATGAGATGATTGTCATGTAGTAAATAAGTAAAGGACATCGTATATTGTTGAGCAGTCCACGGTGGATCTGAAATAAAATGCACGAGAAAAAAATTGGGTTACACTTCCAAGCCTCCGTTGCTCGCTTGAATGACACTCGTCATCCACATGACCTTGCCGCTCAATTTTGTCTGACAGGGCTCGATTGAGGTCGCGCCATTTTCAGTACCTTTCTGTTAGCTCTCCGACTGCTAGCTCCAGTCATTGTTAGCTTCCAGTTACGAAATATACATTATTTATGAAACATTATTATAGTCTGGAGGACACGGTCTTCCGCGTGAGCCCTACTGCGACAATCTGAAACTAAGTAAATCTACATCACCTAATTGCTTTCCTAGTTTCAATCAATCTTTCATGTGCGTACATTTAAGCACATAGAAACTGATTGCAGTTAACTTTTATCTAGTATTCTCTTTATTTTTGGATTGTGGAAGAAATGTCGAGGCAAAAAAATCTCAGACTGAGTTTAGTAGAGATCCTAATGTATAGCTGGAATAGTTCAAAGAGCGGCGTGATGAAGATGCTCACAGTGATAGCGTTGACTCAGAGACTGAGGACTGTGTTCATGAAAGCGGTCATGATTTAGGAACAGAACAGGATATATGAGAAAATGATGAATGTGGGTCACAGATAGAAGTAACTCAAGAGGATGTATTTTTTTAGGTAAATATGGAATAACTAAATGGAGGAACAATTAATATCCTACCAATGTTAGAAGCAGATCTTGTAATATTAATATGCATCTACCTGGACCAAAGAATCAAGCTTGTACAAAAAATACAGAAATAGAAATTCTGAATCAGAGCTTTCATTGGTTTTTTATATCTGTGTGGCTCTTTGAGATGTTCTAGGAAGAGTATATTGAAATTGTGGGACAACTCAGAGGGAGACAGACATGTATCGCGTTACTTTTGCATGAGTGAAAATCAATTCAGGTTCCTGTTGAAATGTCTGAGGTTTGACAATATCGGTGATAGAGGTGTTCGCAGAAAGACTGACAAGTTGGCTGTTATCAGAGAGGTACTTGCACTATTCATGAACAGTTGCCAAAAATATTTTTCACCCAGAGAATATCTTACTGTCGACAAACGGCTTTTGACATTTAGAGGAAACTGCCCATTCAGGCAGTATATTCCTATCAAACCTGCAGAATATCGGTTGAAAGTGTTGGCTTTGGTTGACGTAAAAACAGCTTGTTGTTGTAGTTATGGTCTTCAGTCCTGAGACTGGCTTGATGCAGCTCTCCATGCTAATCTATCCTGTGAAAGCTCCTTCATCTCCCAGTACCAACTACAACCTACATCCTTCTGAATCTGCTTAGTGTAATCATCTCTTGGTCTCCCTCTACGATTTTTACCCTCCACGCTGCCCTCCAATGCTAAATTTGTGATCCTTTGATGCCTCAGGACATGTCCTACCAGTTGATCCCTTCTTCTAGACAAGTTGTGCCACAAACTTCTCTTCTCCCCAATCCTATTCAATATCTCCTCATTTATTATGTGATCTACACACCTAATCTTCAACATTCTTCTGTAGCACCACATTTCGAAAGCTTCTATTCTCTTCTTGTCCAAACTACTTATCGTCCATGTTTCAGTTCCAATCATGGCTACACTCCATACAAATACTTTCAGAAACGACTTCCTGACACTTAAAACTATACTCCATGTTAACAAATTTCTCTTCTTCAGAAACGCTTTCCTTGCCATTGACAGTCTACATTTTATATCCTCCCTACTTCGACCATCATCAGTTATTTTGCTCCCCATATAGCAAAACTCCTTTACTACTTTAAGTTTCTCATTTCCTAATCTAATTCTTACAGCATCACCCGACTTCAATCGATTACATTCCATTATCCTCGTTTTCTTTTGTTGATGTTCATCTTATATCCTCATTTCAAGACACTGTCAATTCCGTTCAACTGCTTTTCCAAGTCCTTTGCTGTCTCTGACTGAATTACAATGTCACCGGCAAACCTCAACGTTTTTATTTCTTTTCTCTGGATTTTAATACCTACTCCGAATTTTTCTTTTGTTTCCTTTACTGCTTGCTCAATATACAGATTGACTAACATCGGGGAGAAGCTACAACCCTGTCTCACTCCCTTCCCAACCACTGCTTCCCTTTCATGCCCCTCGACTCCTATAACTGCCATCTGGTTTATGTACAAATTGCAAATAGCCTTTCGCTCCCTGTATTTTACCCCTGCCAACTTTAGAATTTCAAAGAGAGTATTCCAGTCAACAATGTCAAAAGCTTTCTCTAAGACTACAAATGCTAGAAACTTAGGTTTGCCTTTCCTTAATCTTTCTTCTAAGACAAGTCGTAAGGTCAGAATTGCCTCACGTGTTCCAATATTTCCACGGAATCCAAACTGATCCTCCCCGAGGTCGGCTTCTACCAGGTTTTCCGTTCGTCTGTAAATAATTCGTGTTAGTATTTTGCAGCCGTGACTTATTAAACTGATAGTTCAGTAATTTTCACATCTGTCAACACCTGCTTTCTTTGGGATTGGAATTCTTACATTCTTCTTGAAGTCTGAGGGTATTTCGCCTGTCTCGTACATCTTGTTCACCAGATGGTAGTGTTTTGTCCTGACAAGGCCGCCAGTAGTTCTAATGGAATGCTGTCTACTCCCAGGTCCTTGTTTCGACTAAGGTCTTTCAGTGCTCTGTCAAACTCTTCACGCAGTTTCGTATCTCCCATTTCATTCTTATCTATAACCTCTTCCATTTCCATAATATTGTCCTCAAGTACATCGCCCTTGTATAGACCCTCTATATACTCCTTCCACCTTTCTGCTTTCCCTTTTTTGCTTAGAACTGGGTTTCCATCTGAGCTCTTAATATTCATACAAGAGGCTCTCTTTCCTCCAATGGTCTCTTTAATTTTCCTGTAGGCTGTATCTACCCTACCCCTAGTGAGATAAGCCTCTACATCCTTACATTTGTCCTCTAGCCATGCCTGCTTAGCCATTTTGCACTTCCGGGGCGTCGATCTCATTTTTGAGACGATTGTATTCCTTTTTGCCTGCTTCATTTACTGCTTTTTCATATTTTCTCCTTTCATCAATTATATTCAATATTTCTTCTATTAGCCAAGTATTTCTACTAGACCTCTTCTTTTTAATTACTTGATCCTCTGCTGCCTTCACTACTTCATCCCTCAGAGCTACCAATTCGTCTTATACTGTATTTCTTTCCCCCATTCCTGTCGATTGTTCCCTTATGCTCTCCCTGAAACTCTGTACAACCTCTGGTTTAGTCAGTTTATCCAGGTCACATCTCCTTAAATTCCCACTTTTTTGTAATTTATTCAGTTTTAATCTACAGTTCATAACCAACAGATTGTGGTCAGAGACCACATCTGCTCCTGAAAATGTCCTACAATTTAAAACCTAGTTCCTAAATCTCTTTCTTACCATTATATAATCTATCTGATACCTTTTAGTATCTCCAGGATTCTACCATGTATACAACCTTCTTTTATGAATCTTGAACCAAGTGTTAGATATTAAGTTGTGCTCTGTGCAAAATTCTACCTGACGGCTTCCTCTTTCATTTCTTAACCCCAAATCCATGTTCACCTACTATGTTTCCTTCACTCCCTTTTCCTACTCTCGAATTCCAGTCTACCATGACTATTAAATTTTCGTCTCCCTTCACTACCTGAATAATATCTTTTATCTCATCATACATTTCTTCAATTTCTTCATCATCTGCACAGCTAGATGGCGTATAAACTTGTACTACTGTAGTAGGCATGGGCTTCGTGTCTATCTTGGCCACTATAATACGTTCATTACCCGCACTCCTATTTTTTTATTCATTATTAAACCTACTCCAGCACTATTTATAATCCTGTATTCACCTGACCCAAAGTCATGTGCCTCCTGCTACCGAACTACGCTAAGTCCCACTATATCTACCTTTAACCTATCAATTTCCCTTTTTAAATTTTCTAATCTACCTGCTCGATTGAGGGATCTGACATTCCACCCTCCGATTCGTAGAATGCCAGTTTTCTTTCTCCGGATAACGACGTCCTCTTGAGTAGTCCCCGCCATAGATCCGAATGGGGGACTCTTTTACCTCCGGAATATTTTACCCAAGAGGACGCCATCATCATTTAACCATACAGTAAAGCTGCATGCCCTCGGGAAAAATTACGGCTGTAGCTTCCCTTTGCTTTCCGCCGTTCGCAGTACCACAACAGCAATGCCGTTTTAGTTAGTGTCACAAGGCCAGATCAGTCAATCATCAAGATTGTTGCCCCTGCAACTACTGAAAAAGCTGCTGCCTCTCTTCAGGAACTGGCCTCTCAACAGATACCCCTCCGTTGTAGTTGCACCTACGATACGGCTATCTCTATCGTTGAGGCACGTAAGCCTCCCCACCAACGGCAAGGTCATGGGCGGGGGGGGGGGGGGGAATCGTACGTCGGTAAGCAACAAGAGGGACCATATAATACCAGTAAATCAGCTGAAGAAATTGTTCTTCGAATGGTCAAACCGGTACAAGGTACAAGCAGAAATATTACTGCTGACAACTGGTTTACCAGTTTGTCTTTGGTCAAGAAACTGGCGTATGTCAGAACAGTACGAAAATACTGGACAGAAGTGCCGAAAGAATTTCTACAAAAAAGATAAAGGCAGCCAAAATCATCTATCTTTGAATTTCAACAGCATTGTACATTGGTCTCATTCTGTCTAAAGATAAGTAGAACAGTGTTGGTGTTGTCAAGTATGCATTTCGATGACGCTATAGATCGTTCATCAGGGGAACAAAATAAACCTAAAATGATTACTTACCACAAAACGTCAAGAGTGAGAGAAGATCTTTTAGAACAGCTTTGTCAGAAGAACAACGTGTCACGTAATACAAGAAGATGCCTTATGGTACTGTTTTGCAATATTTTGAACATTGCAGCCATAAACGCTTTATGCGTGTATAAATACCACTGTGTGGCTTCAAATCAGGTTGTAAAAATGGTTCATTTTATAGAAAAAATCAGCTGGAACCTAATAAAGCCTCAAATAGCGTGACGTTCCCCTATTGAATGCCTTCCATGTGAATTCGCAGGAGGGCTAAATTACTGTTAGGCGCTCAAGAAATCATGGAACATCCTGAAAAATCATCTGGATCACGTGGAAGGTGTTATATATATGGAAGAGCACGAAATAAAACAACTCGTAGATGGTGTACTACATGCAACAACTGGACATGTATAGATCACCCGAGAGACATATGTGTAAACTGTGTTCTCTAATAATGTGTTCTTTATTTCAATTTTGTTTGCCCTTTGACACTGTTTGTATATGCTTATTAGTTAGGTCGTTGTTTTGAAATAAACATTTTCATGTTCTTTTGATAAGTAGTTGCATTGTTACACACACCTCAATGCTTACCCAGAAAACGTAAATTTGTTATTTTCAAATGTGATCTTATTAAATTAATGTACAAACTGTATCAAACGTTAGAATATATTATACTGTGTACGAATATTAAATGTATTACATTTACATTCAAGAAAAAATCTTAAAATCAGTCATAAAGTCCGATCAAAGTATACCGATAAACAGCCTGCTTTGTGGATGACAGTGTGACCATGTCACCAATTTTCGCGGGAGGAACGGAGGGTTAAGAAAATGGTAAGGCAGTTGGACCTGAAATAAAATGCGCAAGAATGTAAATATTTGGATTATACTTCTGTAAGGAAATTAAAAGGCAGGTGAAGTGACGTCCGCACGCATCATTGTTGTGTTGAACGATTTTTCCGGTGTCAACGGTCGTGCCGAGATGGATGGACAGCATTGCGTCAGACCACAGAAGTTAAGCACCACCGGGCGTTTCCAGCAGTTGTATGGATGACCGAAAGGATGCAGTGCGCGCTGCTGACAGTTTCCCGTTTACGGTAGAGGGGGAGGAGGGTTGGTGGCGCAAAGTTCCAGTTTTTGCGCCAATATCCCGGATTAAATTCCAAACGTCTCCGGAATATACCATGTGGTGAGGGGATGTGACGCTACTGCTAATGATCCACACATCGGATGCGTACATTAAGTTCGGCGGCCCCCTTGGTGCTCTTCTAGAGGAGTGGGATATGTGCTGGAACTAGCGTCCACACTCTTCCCTTTCTCTTTGCCTCCAACATGAAAATGACACTACAGTCACCTACATTTAACCGACACACTTACGTACATAGCTCTCATACTTCGCGTCGAAAAGGTGGCGGCCTGCACGAAGAATCAAAAAAACTTTTCGATTAGGTGGCTGCACCTAGCCTTCGGGGTCGCCCGGCTACTCACACCGCATGACTTTACTGTTTACGTCCTGTGCTGACTTCGTGACCCCTACACTCTACATGGTCTCTTCCAATGGGGACACTTGAAATATAGGGCGTATGCAGCAAATACCAAGTACGGTAGATAATTTACGAGATGCAGTTCGTATGGGAATAAGGCGGTACTGGCGCACGTTTTCGTCATCTAAAAAGATAGCAGAAGATCCATATTTTTGTACGTAACAACAGTCGACATGATCCTTTGGACGTAATTTATTGTGTTATTCGCTTATCTGCATTTGGAGTACATATCGTTCAGTGCACGTTTATCAGTAGTATACAGCAAGTGAATCAGTTAATATCAGCAGCAGTGGTAGTAGTAATAGTAGTAGCAGTAGCTCTTGCTGTTGTCATCAGCGGATAAGTTACAAGGATACTGGAAAAGTCGCCATAATATAAACTGTTCCGACCTCTGCCAGGAAATAAGCTAAATCAGAAGGGCGAGACGGAAATAATAAAGTCGATCTTCCAAGTATATAACGTTAGTCCGCTAAAATTAATAGGAACTCAATTTGTTCTGTTCGTAATGCACACAAATCCTTTGTTTATACGTTCTCCAAAGATCATTTTTTCATAATGGAATAAGTTAGTACTACAACAGAAATCACTGCACACACTAAATGCTACACACACACACACACACACACACACACACACACACACACACACATACACACACACTACTCTCATTCTTTCATAAAGCAGTATGCTCATTCTGCTTTCCCGAAGTTGTTCCCTTATTTCTAACGGCAGTACGTAAAGTATAATAACACCAAATAACCTATTTTGTAAGAAACACCTTCGATTTCGTAACACATGGTGAACCAGCTTACTTTCGGAGGTTTAAGTATGAGCAAAAACTAGAGAAAAGTCCTGCAAAAGTGGGATTTGAAACAAAAATGGCTCTGAGCACTATGGGACTTAACAGCTGTGGTCATCAGTCCCCTAGAACTTAGAACTACTTAAACCTAGCTAACCTAAGGACATCACACACATCCATGCCCGAGGCAGGATTCGAACCTGCGACCGTAGCAGTCTCGCGGTTCCGGACTGAGCGCCTAGAACCGCGAGACCACCGCGGCCGGCGGGATTTGAAACGCATACCTCTTAAGATATGTATTTTTTCTTCCTTTGAAACACACTATCAAAGTTTGTAGGTCGAACTTTGGTTCACCCTATATACGGGCACATAATTTTACAGAATTATCTAAAACGATAGCGAAAGGGCTCCAGGGACACATTCGAGGGCTCAGTGGTCATACACAGAACGCGCTTTACAACACCAGCCTGCATTACTGGCACTGCATCATGAGTGGAACACACAGCGTCAGCCACCAGGGCACAATTCGCCCTTCAAGCCGGTAAGCCGGCTAGCTGGCACAGTTGACATCGCTCGTGCCCCGGAACGACGGGCAGTAATGCCTCGCTGGGATTGCAACACAGGTGTCTGCACGGTATATGCTCAGGTCTATGCAGGCCACTCCGTCCTCGTGTGGCACGTCCGGTACAGTTTGCGTATTGGCTGTGTCGAGGGATCACGGAATAACGCACGTGTCAGTTGCCCGCATTTAACCAACATGTCGCTTCTTTTGTACTGTACGCCGTTTATGATTTTATCTTCCGCTATATCTGCTATGTATTTCACACCACGTGTCAAGAGTGATTTGTGGCTACTGAAAGCTGTATCTGTCTGATATATGAATGGCTGTCTCCCTTTGTGCTCCTCTTTGAACCGGCAGCAGACAGACGAAAGGATGTCGGTCTTTTAGTTTCGAAATACGCATTACTGAACGTAACTGCGAAATTTTAAGAATTAACTGACACCGGTAACATGACAGAGATTCCGGGCTGCTTTGTAGGTTGGCGTACCTGACGATAAAGGGCAACCTTCCACTTGACCAAAGAGTGAAAGTACATGCTTTCAAAAGTCGTAAATTTCAATTACAGAGATTAAAAATACTGTACGCCTTGTTAACAAAGTGTCCGCTCTCTCCCTCTCTTGACCTTCGCGTTGCAATTATGTACAAGCACGTTTCCAGCCTTCGCTGACGTTGTCGGTCATACACAAGTGTGTGTGTATGTGTGTGTGTGTGTGACATGATGTTTGGTTTTGTTGAGCGCTCAACTGCGCCCATACAAAGTCCCAATCCTTCACACAGTCCCATTTCTTTACTCAGTCCAATTCAGCCACTGCCAGGAATGAGGATAACTCAAACACCCAGTCACCGGGAAGAGCAAATCCCCAACCCGGCCGGGAATCGAACCTGGGACAACGTGATCCAGAGGCAGCAACGCTAGTCACTAGAGCACAAGCTGCGGATGAGTCTGTGTGTGTGTGTGTGTGTGTGTGTGTGTGTGTGTGTGTGTGTGTGTGTGTGTGTTAGTGTGTGTATGTGTGCGTGTGTGTGTTTCGTGGGTTACATGAGCTCAACAGCGAGGGTATCAGCATCCTTATGAAAATTAAAATTTAGTAGCTCTAAAGGTTAAAATAGTCATAAAACAAGGAAGAGTAAGTAGTCCTACCCTAACTTACTATCACACTCACCTAAACTCACAGTCAGCTGCACAATCACACTATCTTCCATCCTTGAAGACAATGTAAACTCGGTGAAATTCTCTAAAACTGGTAATAAAACACAAGTAATAGAAGAGAGGAATTGAAATAGCTACACAGGGAAATCGGACTAGTTGATTACATACAGAATGCATGAATGACATAATCACCCAGATAATACATTAAAAATTTCTCCTTACACTTTTGGGATAACATTTTTAAAAGTCGTACCACAGTCAATCTGTCGAAAAATTAGCTACTGTTCTCGTGTATGAATATAAAACGCAGACTGATAAAATGGCTTGCATTGTGATTCGTACAACAGAAACAGCACATATTTGATAGGCTCCTCTCCGGAACAAGAAGCCATGCGCATGGGACGATGTAGTGTGCGAAGGAGGAACGAGTGGAAGGAGGCGCACTGAGGCGAATTGTTGACTTCATGAGACGCTGCTTGCTCTCTGCCACTTGCTGTCACTCTATCTATGCTTGGCTCTGTACCTTAACAGTGAGGTAACAGCATGTAGGGGAATGGTGCACTGAAATATACGACTGTCACAACACACCTCCTTGCCTGCTATGTCCGGCAATTCGTTACACTCACCACTTTCATTACCCCCCACGTTTCCCGGTATGCAGCAGCAAGACACATCCTTCCCCATCCCCTGAACTTGTAACAGAGCACACTGGATATTCTGAACTATCTTATATGCTGGATATGTGTTGTACAGAGGTAACAGCATTCAGGAAATCGGAACACGTGAGCAATTTAACGATCGCAGAACATCGAATCTGCTTCAGTGCAATCAAGATCGGGTGTATTTCCACATAATTCTTGAGGCTATCAGAAGTTGGAGACATGATCAGGGAAAACAACAAAGCAACCAGTAAGTCCCCCTGTTTATACCCACCCAGAAACACAGTTACATAATTGTGGTGTCCATTTACAAAGTCGTAAAACACGGTACTAAAAACAAATGTAGGACAGCAGAATCTCGTATATCGCAGTGAATCTAAAATTTCCCTCGGTTTCCCCAGTCACTAGGTTGGCAGTCGGGTCCAACTCTGGATTTTGGGTTGTACTTGCCACATCCCAAGTGACTCCGGCACGTGCTTCAGGCGGTTCCCTAATGGCAATGGTGCTCATGAACCATTGGAGAAAAGTGTTCCGAGTCTTGTCGAGCAGCAGTGAGGTATGCTAATGAACTGGGCCGCATCATGAGGAGCCTCCGCCGGATACTGAGGGCGTTCCCCATCCTCAGCACAGAGATTTGTTGCTGGAATATCTTAGGTGGATCCATTCTCACTTTGATGAAAGATGAGGCGACAGCCGATATGTATCAAGAACACTGTCAGCTTTAAGTTCATCTTATATTTGTTTTATAGACTACCGGTTTCGGCGATAAAATATGTCATCAGGCCGCCTATACTAGGTAGTGGCCGACTTTTCCAATAACAATCGTAAGTATGTCGTATACGGCAATCTTCATGTACACCTACGTCTACACAGGCACTCGGCAAGCTACCTTGCAGTGCATGGTGGAGGGTATCCTAAACCACTACCTGTCATTTTCTTTTCTGTTTGTTCCACTCGCAAATAGAGCGAGGGAAAAACGACTATCTATATGGCTTCGTACGAACCCTAACTTCTCGTCTCTTATCTTCATGGTCCTTGCGCGAAATGTATGTTGGCGGCAGTTGAATCGTTCGGGAGTCAGTTTCAAATACTGGTTCCATAAATTCTCTCAAAAGCATTCTCGAGAATAACGTCGCCTTCCTTCCAGGGATTCCCATTTGAGTTCCTGAAGCATGTCCGTAATACTTACGTGTTGTACGAAGCTGCCGATAACAAATCTAGCAGTCCGCCTCGGAATTGCTTCCATGTCTTCCTTCATTCCGACCTGGTATGGTTCCCAAACACTCGAGCAGTACTCAAGAATAGGTCGCACCACCGGCCTATATGCGGCCTCCGTTACAGGTAAATCACTCTTCCCTAAAATTGCTACAAGTCTACACACCAGCTTATGCACGCGCGACATTAGCAGACGACAACACTTTCGACATATTATGCGTATGGGCTGCGCGAAGTGGCCGCGCGGTTTGAGGCGCCATATCACGGAGAGCGCCGTCCCTCCCACCGGAGGTTCGAGTCCTCCCTCGGGCACGAGTGTGTGTGTGTGTGTGTGTGTGTGTGTGTGTGTGTGTGTGTTGTTCTTAGCATAAGTTAGTTTAAATTAGTTTAAGTAATCTGTAAGACTAGGGACCGATGACCTCAGCAGTTTGTTGCCTGAGGAATTTACACACATTTGAACATTCTTTACGCGTGTGGTTCTGTAAGCACCCATATTCTAATACCATCTCAGTGGATGAAGTCAGTTATCTCCAGCTAAGAAGGACTCACTGACCTGTACCCTACGCACCCAAAGACTCGCCGCTACCGCACTCGAGTAGAGGCGCCCTGCCCTCACCCCAAGATCTATGAACAGGCACTTAGCATATATAGAGCTCTTTGTATCCTTGTTTTCAGATTGTTCAGATGCGGTTATCACGACTGTCTGTAATAAAAAATCAGGCTCCGAATCCTCGTCCAGTCTTTAAATTGTAGAATGGTGCCATATGAAAGTCGGGTAAATCGTAAGTGCGACGAGAACGATAACATACATTTAGTTAACTTCAGAATATGTTGACCTTGTATTTGCTGCCCACTCCTCCCATCACTTCACTGTACGTTGAAACCTACGAGACGGTGTTGCAGTACTGGATGAGGAACAGAATATAGCAAATCGTCCACAAATAAGGAGAGCTGCACAGGTCTATTATAGCCCATCGGGTAGGGATGTACAGACTTGCTAATAGTGCGTGACCCATACGCGTAACTGTGAACGCAAAAGGGTTACTAAAAGGAAAAATAAGAATCGCATAATATCTTCTCATCATTTCTTTCTGGAATATTCACTCAAGAAATGTAGTTAAAACAACGTATACTCAGAAGAACTAAGTTCTTTCTTATAAAGATCTTATAAAGGTCAGTAAAAGCAGTACAAGATACGGAACGTGAGAGGCATGACACCGTCAGAACCATGGCGGGTCACATGCGGCAGGACCCCGGTCTGTGTATCCATACGCTAGAGTTCCAGTACCAAATTCCTTTCCTTACTGAATATGGCCTCATCTCGTCTTTCTCTGTGTTTAATTCCCGGCAATGACATCTTCAACCTTACATTTAGCAATACTTAAACAACGCATTAAAATCCTGCAAATGAAATATGCTTCCTGCAATAACAATAAATAAAGTAGTCTCATGTTAGAAACATTCTTTGGAAATTTAACGTTTTGGTAGGGCCTCATGGGACTAAACTGCTGAGGTCATCGGCCCCTAAGCTTAAGCACTACTTAATATATCTTAAACTACCTTAAGCTAAAGACAACACACACACCCATGCCCGAGGGAGGATTCGAGCCTCCGACAGGGGGAGCCACGTGTACCGTGACACGACGCCCTAGACAGGACGGCTACTCAGTGCGATTCTGTTATACCTTTTTTAATCCATGGTCATTTCGAGACTTCGCTTATTCAGATGTACCTGTGCCCATAGCAATATTTTCCAGTTATTATATCTGTCAGTGCATCTACAACAGATTGTATTCCTCGAAACGTATTGTTATAGCACTCCACCATTACTGCCACAGGCAGACGACTGAATTTACCAGAAATCGTCCTGATGGCTTCTCAGACTTCCGTAGAACAATTGGAGCGACTGAGAGAGTGAAGGAACGCTCCCATGTCCTTTTCTTGAGTTGAACTTTGGCTCCTGCGGTTAAAATGCTGTGAAATTTTCAACTATTGGGTGATAGTTAAATTGTCGCAGAGCCGCACTATTGACTCGTCGTTCTGAGCGGCATGCATCAGTCAAACCTACAGATTGGCATATAAGACGACCAGGCGACACTGGGCTGTAAAAACCGGCGTCGTTGCGGATCACAAGTGTAAGGTCCTCCAGTACCCGAACGCTGTCTCGGTATTCACACACAGGCAACTGGATTTATGGCGTCTAGTTAGCTCCATCCTGGCGACTACTTTTCAAGGATTGGTTCAAATGGCTCAAATGGCTCTGAGCACTATGGGACTTAAGATATGTGGTCATCAGTCCCCTAGAACTTAGAACCACTTAAACCTAACTAACCTAAGGACATCACACACATCCATGCCCGAGGCAGGATTCGAACCTGCGACCGTAGCAGTCGCGCGGTTCCGGACTGAGCGCCTAGAACCGCATGACCACCGCGGCCGGCTTCAAGGATTGTTCTAGTATGAGGATTCAGAGTGAAAAGTGGTCACTGGAATTCTGAGCATCAGTTGTCTGCAACTGAACAGCGTCTCCAAGTGCTGTGGAGCAGTATGGAGGTCTATGGATAAGGCCGAAGATGTAACAGTGTTGAAATGAGGGAGACTGCCCGACTGAGGACCGGCCTAGCCGCTGTAGTAACACCGATTCCTGTCAGATCACCTAAGTGTTCTGCCGAGGGCTGTTGGCAAGCGGGGTGCACTCAACCCTTGTGAGGTTAACTGAGGAGCTACTTGAGTGAGAATTAGCTGTTCCGGTCTCGTAAACTGACATACGGCCGGGAGAGCATTGTGCTGACCACTGGCCCCTCCATATCCGCATCCAGTGTCGAATTTGGGCTAAGGATGACACGACGGCCATCCAGTACCGTTTGCCCTTCAAGGCCTGTTCGTGCGAAGTTTAGTTTTTAATTTTTCGCCCGATTGAGGATGCACAGCTTCCGACGCGTCATGGGGCTCTCTAGAAACCCTTCCATAGGAGTAAGAGAGTGTGAGCACCACAAAAGTAGAAGAAATGGTCAGTTGTTCGTATATAAGATCAGTAGGAGCATTAGAATCTATCGCTTCCAGCGGCGGTAAATTCAGAGGATACAGTGACCTTTTGATCCAAATGAACATTAGCTGCAACTACTTGCATGTCAGCAACCAGGGACGGATCAGAGATATGGTGTATGTCACTGACAAATAAAACTTGGCCGTTTCCGCAGGCAACCAACCCGCAGGGGGTATAGATTCTAGAAAACACAAGTCAGTGCACATTCCAGTGCTATAAGTTGCATTTCCTCCACATATATCCTGGACACATTTATGTTCGACTGAAGTAAGGGGCATTTCGTCGGTGAGATTTTACTACACCCTGTCTCTGTCAGGGTGGGGGGTCTGCGGCGGATGAAAACCTACTCTGGCAACTAGGCGGTTGGACCAGGCAGACTGGTCTCCAAAGCCGATATGATCTGGTATTTTACAACCTGTCGTCTTCTGTGGTTGACACTTCCCACCTGGTTTCGTTGCCAGAGGAGAGTTGTGAGGAATGGCTGTGGTAGTTACAGTACTGGCCCGTTTACTGGAGCCTGCCTGTTCACGCCCTGGAAGCACTACAATGGCAGGAACTGTTGCCTTTTCTGACGTTCTGCGTGAACATGCACACCTACACACGTACTCCGCACGCAAACGTACGGTGCGTGGTGAAGCGTGCCCTGTTACGCAACTAGTCGTTTCCATTCCTGTTCCTGTTTGAAAACAGAGGGGGAAATGACTGTCTATATTCCTTCGTGGTCATTGGCGGAGGCAGTAATGCCCATTCTCTAAATTATTTCAATAGTGTTCCTCGAGTAAAATGTCACCTTCCCTCCATTTGAGTTCCTGAAGCTTGTTGTTCGACCCAATCGCTAACGAATCTAGCAACCTGCCTCTGAATTGATTCCATGTCTTCCTTTAATCCGATTTGTTGCGGAACCCAACATTCCAGCAGTACTCAATAACAGGTCGCATTGGTGTCTTGTGTACGGTAACCTTTAAGTATGAACCACATTTTCCTAAATCCTCCCAATAAAGACAAGTTTATTCAGAGGGGGGATGCTATAGGCTTATTTATTCAGCACAGTTGCAACTGCACTAACAAACGAAGGTTTTAGCACGAACCTCATGGATTTTCAATCCCATTGTTCTCATGCTTGTATCCTGATCTGTCCTGCGAGGTGTGATTTTAAAGTTTTAAGAGTGGGCTTGTAATTGTACAATGTGGTACTTACGTGCTACTGTGATGCTCCTCCTTCCAGATACTTCCCTTTTGACTGAACACACCGATTCCGATGGTGTTTCCACTTTTGGAAACGTTCCTGGTAACGTTTTTCCTGAAGTGTGATACGGAGACTCTCCGTGTTTGCCTGGATGTCTTCACTCGAGTCAAATCGCTTCCGTTTCAGTTTAGAAGACAGGTAGAGGTCTGCAGGGGCCAAATCAGGGGAATATGACGGTTGTTGAAGCACAGAAATTTGGAATTGGTCAAAACATCAACGATGGGGAAGGCACGATAAGCCGGAGCATTGTCATGGTGTAGCACCCAACTCCTGTCTTTCCAGAATGCGGGTCTTTTCTTTCGCAGCGTTTCCTGCAAATGCCCAAGGACACATTTGTAGCATTCCTGGTTAATACTCTATCCTCCAGGGATAAATTCATGATGGACAATACCGGTAGAATCGGAAAAAATCACCAACATTGTCTTCGCATTCGACCGACTTTGCCTTAATTTTTTCGGTTGTGGTGAATTTGGAGTCTTCCACTGCGAAGACTGCACTTTGGTTTCAGGACCATATCAATATACCAACGATTCGTCACCTGTAATTTGCCTTTTTAACAAATCTGCATCATTTTTAGTATGGATCATCTGTTCTTGGCACACTTCAAGCTGGTATTGACTGTGGTCACTTCGTAGCACTTCAGGAATGAATTTTGCAGACACTCGACGCACGTTCAGATCCTCAGTTAAAACTGACTGAACTTCATAGAAACTTGAATTAAGATCATCAGCCATCTCCCTAATTGTAAGTCTACGATCAGAGCGCACTAAGTCGTGAACTTTCATTCGTAACCATCTTGTGGTGCAGTTCTTCTCGTTATGTCCATGCTTGCTACGAAAATGGGATGAGAATTTCCGCCTTATGCAAGACACCTTTTTTCTCTTGTTGGGTGAAACAAAACAAGATACAAGGTGTCTTGCATAAGGCGGAATTTGTCATCCCATTTTCATTCGTTTGTGAGGTGGAAGTTTGGACGGACCATGTTTGATCTTCACGTGACTTGCAGCGATTTCAAATCTGTTGAACTAGACCGAAACATTTCACTGGCTCATAGAATTATCTCCAAAAGCTGTTTTTAATAGCTCGTAAGTCTCAGAAGGTGATACCCGGGTTCTAAAACAAAATTTCACACAAACTCGTGGCTCCGTTTTTAGGTCCATTTTCACACAAACAGAATCCGGCAACAAGCCCTAACAAACCCGCACTCAACCACCTGCCACAACGAACTGACTAAAGGAAACGCAGTTTCGTGTCAGAGGGCGTTCAAGGGCAAGACAATGACTCACTCACCACCCTCCATGTACCTGCCCGCCAAACCAGTTAGCAGTAGCGGATCTATTCTTAAAACTTTCGTCACACCTAGTATATACCAAAACTGTTGCTTTTAGACATATATCAAAATTATTTTGTCTTACCTGGTTGAGGGCGTTGCTACTATCATAATGACGTCAGCGTAAATTACTGTCGCGAAAATTTAAGTGAAGAAGCCCACAGTTACTCGTTTTTCAGTTGCGCATTTTCATTGTATTATTGGTACCAGCTGTTAATGTACGAGGCTAGTACCTCGGTCAACCACGCCTGCCATTCCTCATGCCAATTCTAGAGAAATTTATCAAGGAAAAACATAATTATTTAAAAATCGAGGCACTGCCAACGCCGAAACTGCATGCAGCGTGGCTAAGAACAGGTTGAAAGAACTCTGCATCGTCCCGCAGCCATCCCATTTGTTTAGGGGTGAGGCAGCGCGCTGCGGAAATGATACGCAGGCTCACCGATGTTCGAGTAGCGTTCGCACAAACCATTTCCTTTTTTTCTGTTCGCTGTTGTGGAGGTTGAAAATAATCCCACGAATGAAAGCAGATTATTGATAAAATGTCCGTTATCTTCCACTTGGAGTAATAGCCATCCACAAAACCGTACACTCTGGTGTTGTGTTGAAGTGTAATGAAATGAATGCAATTCTTCATCATTCAACACCAACAACTACTCCTTAAGACATCTAGAACTGTCTTGTAACATCAAGTCAAGGTGACTAAATAAAATTAAATTAATTGCAGCTCTCTATTGCAAAAAAATGTTGCAACTGTTTTAATTTTACCTTGCAACGGTCGCTGACTATGCAGCCAGGTTTTAAGGCTTTACGACTAAATAAAGGTTTCATGCATCGCATTCTCTGTTTGTCGAGTGTGTCCATTACTTTTGATGAAGATTACCGGCTTTCCGAAGGCGTTGTTCCAAGCGACAGAATAAAGCCTCCTTATCTGCCTATCACAGGGATCACGTGACCACCAAGTAGTGGTTCACAGACGCAAAATACAGGACGAAGAAAAATGCCGCCCTTGGCTGTCGGCCTGCCATTCCTCATGCTAATTCTAGAGAAATTTATCTAGCAAAAACTTAAGTATTTAAAAAACGAGGCACTGCCAAAGCTGAAACCGCAGTACTGGTAGTACTCTGCAGCATAGGCAAGGGCAGCAGTAGTAGTTTGGTTATCTGAACAACCAGCTCCCAAAGCATATCGATGTATTCATCGTTCGTGTGCTACATCAGGAAGCCGCCCTACCGGAACTTGACACGGCCAGTTATCATTGTGCACTACATGGTTAGTGGACACATGCACATGGATCCCATTGTCATGTGATAGGCTGTTGTGTGACAAAATGATGTGCTTCTCACAAAGAGTGCTTCTTATAAAGAACGAGAATTAGGACGTCTAGAAAATAAAAAAGAACAGACGAGGATTCGAACCATAGCTCGATGGTGGATGTAGATTTGATGTCCTACAATATGATAAGTTCTATTTTTGTTTTTTCGTTTTGCTTCCATTCTCACCTTCTAGCCCATCCATGCTCTCGCCAAAATTGCCCTCATCGGCCTGGCTTCGCCACCATTCGTAATTTTTTGTCCAGTTGCGTTTTACTTTCGTGTTTGCTCAGAAGTACTTTTTGATTTATTTCCTTTTCTATGTTTATTACATTTTTATTAATTCTTGTTAGCATAAATAAAGTGACTAATGCTATTCACGGAAGATTTTGCTTCCTGTTAATAACTAAAAAACAATTACTTTAACAAAAACCGTGCGTGAAGTCTCTTATGTTCATAAGGAGAACGTAAATTACTGCTTCCATCTAAGTTTACAATTGTTTAGAACTCCTCTTCTTATGAAAAAAGTAAGTATGAAATAAAAATAAAATATACTTTTCCTCCAAATACTTCATGAGGATTTAGTCCTATAGCTTTTCCCTGAAACTTTATTATGTTCTTGACTGTATTCTGAAAGGATCTAAGAAAATCTTGGGCCCGTTACATGTAATGTTAACGTCTATAAAGTCCATTAAAGTCCATATTAGTGCTCTGAGACAGTCCATACCCCTTTTTCTTTTTTTTCATATGAGTCGATGGTGCTTTCTTTGCTTTATGTTTCTGTCTCAAGGTATAATGGAGCGCGTTCCCGTTTAGTGAGTTAATAGCTTCCGTTCTTTATTAGGACAGGGCACTGCGACTGGAGTCAGAAGACCTTCTGCGATGAAGATGTTGGGAGACGTTCTGTTCACTATCGCTAACTTCGTACGGCTATGTGCCGAATATTTGTTTCTCTATAACACAGAAATTTGTTTATCAGTAAACTCTTCCGGGCTAAGTTGCCGTGGTCGATCTGTAGAACTTCTTCTCCCTGACGTTTCGTTCTCAACTGCGGAGAACATCTTCCGAGGTGAGTCGTCGACTCACCTCGGAAGATGTTCTCCGCAGTTGAGAACGAAACGTCAGGGAGAAGAAGTTCTACAGATCGACCACGGCAACTTAGCCCGGAAGAGTTTACTGATAAAGACGCCGGCCGTGAAAGCCTACATGGAATGACAGAAATTTGTGTTCTTGAGTATCAAGAAGGTTGCATGACGCGTACGGTAGCGAAATTGTAAGATGTATAGTATGAAGTTTTGAATTAGTTATTATTTTCCCGTTGACTGCGTTATACGAAGTTGTTTTTACCTTGGAGTGGATGTTTTTACAAATTGCGAGCCAGTCGGCATTGGAGAATTTTTTTTTTTATCTGTGGTATTTCAATTCTTGTTTTCAAAATGGTTCAAATGGCTCTGAGCACTATGGGACTTAACATTTTAGGTCATCAGTCCCCTAGAACTTAGAACTACTTAAACCTAACTAACCTAAGGACATTACACACATCCATGCCCGAGGCAGGATTCGAACCTGTGACCGTAGTGGTCTCGTCGTCCCAGACTGTAGCGCCTAGAACCTGGCCAGCTTATCCAAATTCCCTCACTCTGTAAGTCATCTTGATGTACGTAATGTGATCAGAAAAGATAGTGGGCCAGACGTCAGACAGGAGTACATTGTTCTTTAAGCTGGACAATACTTAGATCCTGTCCAGCCCGCTTGCTGAGTAGCTGGTAAAATATGTGAAGGCGGGCTCTGCGCCATGCGTATGTTCCCACGTGTCGGTTAACTGCTGTCGGTGGACTATTCGATCCAGTGCTATAGACTTCTTGAAATTCGGTGTCTGGTCTTTTGGGATGAGAACAGAGATAAAGTCGTCGATTAGCCTGATGTAATCTTGATGATTACGCAATAGAATAACGACTTAACTTTTAAAATATTGCTCTCAAGCGCGCCAGTTATTGTTTCCATCCGGTTCGTAAAGATTGATGATGCGGTCGTTATTGTTGCAGTTCCTCTACTGTTTGTAAGTTTTATATCTATGTGACATGCATGCCTTCTTTCATAACAATTTCTGTTCCCAAATCTGCACTGATACCTGGATTGGTTCAGGCGTTGTGTTCACGTATCTACCCTAATTTAATGTCTATTACTTCATGTAACAGTAGTACATCAACATCAGCTGCATATAAGAAGTCCTGCAGATGTTGAAGAAGCAAGGAGGAGCGTATCTGATTAATCCTCAATCTGGAGATTTTGTAGGCTCGTGCTGCGTTCACATTATCTTACTCAAGATGGATGTTAGTACTCGTAACAGGAAGGGTTGTCGGAAGTTCATCCTTCATCACACCCCTCTTCCAACAAAGATTTATCCATCGTGTTCGACTAATCTGTTGGGTAGGGAATTGGCCCGTTACTGCACCTTTAATCGTTTCTTCATCTTGATTCATATTTTCAGACTCATAAACTCAGTTTTTGTGCTGGGTCGTGTGCGGCATTTCTAGTGTCAGGGAGAAAGTTCTCCTTATCGTAACTGGCTGTCACCTGCAATCTTTCGCGTGACATGACATTGGACATGGTGTAATTGATTAGGCTGGTAATGAGTCACAAGCATGCAGTCTCAAAACCGGATTTCTGTGTGGATCTTCACATAGTTTGTTTGTGATATGCTTCGCTTTTTCTCGCAAAGGCGATGCCAGTTTCTCGGCGCATTTGTAAGCAGTTTTCTCTTCTTATGATTCCCTGAAGGACTCTTGTGGAAGTTCTAGTGTTTCCCTGTCTCATGTTTCTTTCTCACGGTCCTCTACGCTGGCAAGTGGAGACTCGGTTTTCCTGTTGTTTTCTGGATTCTGCTCCTTCTGAATGACTATAATCAGTTATGGGGTTTGTTCCATGTGAACCGTTACATTAGGTTCTTGTTCTTAACGTTTTGGTTGTGTTGCCACTGTGGAGTTGCTAACGTCCATTATCAACTCATTATCGCGTGCAGTGTCATGCTGGTAATTTCAGGAGCGTGAGTGGCATGGATTTGTGCAGTGGCTGCCGCTTCATAAGTTAAAGGCAGCGTTGACATGGTCGAGGGTCTCTTAGCTTTGTCGTTCGTTAGCAGGCCCAATCAGCGTTGTGTACACCGCGAGCGGACAATAGCCTATACCGCCGCACGACGCCCACGGTCTTGTCTGCTAGTCATATATTAAGATCGAACCATAACAGCAAACACTCACGTGTGAAGGTACGTGCGTGTGTAAAGCTACTCGCTGTTCTCTAAATATGTTAAAGACGGGGAACTTGTCAGCAGGAGACCACTTCTCTGCGAAGGTGCTGATTATTCTTCTGGGTTGCAAGCAGGACAGGACAGGATAACAGAACAGGTGTTAAAAAAGGTATCTGGGAATTACAATCACGGTGCTAGAGCGAGCAGTAGAGGGTAAAAGTTGTAAAGGAAGGGAGAGAGAGAGAGAGAGATGGGAATACACCCAGCAAATAATTGAGGTCGTAGGTTGTAAGTGGCACTCTGAGACGAAGAGTTTGGCACATGAGAGGAATTCGTGGCGGGCAGCATCAAACCAAACAGGAGACTGATGACTCAAAAAAAAAGGTGCTATAACTGATGTGGTGTTCAGCAGCGATTTAAAAAGGTAGCTAAAAATACCAACAACCCTAATTCCAAATCCAGCATACGGAACACAACTTTCACTAAGAAAATGATGTTTGTGCTAAAAAGTTCAGCCACTAGATTCTACAGTTCTCTCACGCAGTTCCGCGTTTTAAGTTTTACTTACACTATGTTGCTCACAACTGAAAGGTAAATACCTATAAAACCTTCAAACGAAACTTCCTCTGGTGAAGTGTCAATTTCGAACGATGTTGGTCTCATGATTGGAACGTGCTATTTGCCTCAAACAAAACGACACGATACAGGGGGGCCAAACGTACACAGCTTGTGTTAAACAATGTTCATTAGCTTGAACAATTTAAATACAATAAAATCAATCAGTTTAACAAGCACAATTAAATTTTTTCTAAAACCGCTTTTGGAATTTGTATAACAAAAGCATAAAACACCAAGAAAACTTCTGTTGACGTAAATACTTGATAAAATAAGAACTTTCGAAACTCTGAACCCGTAACGTATAACAATATGGCATAACTTAATGCACGCAAGTAACAGTAAGACAGTTCCTAAGACTTGAACGCTCGATAATGAAGACACTGGGCACGCTAACTTCTGACTAAAGAATAATCGAGTTGACACCGGTACAGGTAGGCACTAATCAAATAACAAACAACACCAACGCACATGAAACCCTCCTTTATAAGAATTAAACTTTACAGTTGACATACGAGGTAGTAATATAATAAAAATTGCTGATAAGGGAATACAAAATTAATAAGTCGGAGCCTCCAGCAATCTGATCTGACACTAACTACAGAATCACCCAGTTGTACAATTTTAAATTCATATTTCGACCGAGAGGTGCATCCGACAAGGCGGTGGAGGAACGAGCTACAAAGCTTAACGACTTGACAGAGCCAGGGACAAAGAGAACAGCAATACTCATGGACGAGATCGAGACAGAAGGCCAGGAACACGGAGATCCCGGACAAACGAAACACAGTTCCACTAGCAACGGCCAAGTCGTAAAGCCCCGGTGCCACGGCCCACCATACCGGACGGCATACACGGCGCTCCGCGCAGCTGAAACATAAATCAGCTACAACAGCACACACGAAATACCACATTCAGATTACATTAAAGAATAAAAGATAACACTAAAACATTTTTTTTGTTAAACTCAACACTTAAGAATACATTTTAACACTGCAATACATGCGTAAATGAGATTGTTCCTTGAAACGTAATAACAACAGCTGAGTATTACTTCAAACGGACTAGAGCCTACCATAACTACACCTTTATGGAATCTACGAGAGAACACAGTATTTCGTTACTCGTTAGTTAAGATGCAAATTTTGGTACTAAATCAGCAAGGTTACAATAATTTTACATATACCATCGCTCAATAATAAGGAGCTTACCGTCGTCAACGACTTACGACTGAGCGACATGCCAACTATATTGTTTCCAACGCAATAGCATCACAGACTTGCTCAATTTGTCTTCTAAGAGCATCCAGTGTGTGTGGTCTCGCAAAGTATACTATGTTCTTGAGACTATTCCACAGAAAGAAGTCTAGAGGTGTTAACTCTGGAGATCGAGCGGGATACTCCACACCCCCTCTTCGTACTATCCATCTGGCAGGAAATTTAAGATGGAGAAATGCCCTTACACCCAAGTGAAAGTGAGGTGGCGTCGCAAACACAGCCCTAACACCAGGAATTAGCATGTACAAAATTTCCAAGTACTAGTCGCCCGTGACAATATTGTCAAAGAAGTACGGCCCTATTAACCCTCTAGAAGACTGACCACACAAGACTCTTTCTCCTGGTGGATTAACATGCCTTTGCTCCGTTACGTATGAATTCTCCCTGGCCCAGTACAAGCAATAATGGCTGTTAATTGTTCCATCAAGTTTAAAAGTCGATTCATCTGACCAAAGAATTCGATCTTGGAAACGTTCCTCTTCTTCACATCTGTTAATGGACCAGTCACAAAATTCGCTTCGTCTGTCAGGATCATCCTCGTTAAGTGCATGAAAAAATCTTGGAATGTAAGGCTTAAAGTTCTAAGACATCAATATTCTATGAACATTACTTCTGCAAATGCCAGTGTAACGAGAGCATTGCCTCACATATTTCTTCCAGGATCATATATATGCCTGGATTACTGTATCAACACTCTGATTGCCCGTTGAACTTCTCTATCGTCCGCTATGTCCCTTCTTCATATGTTGCACCATTCTTGTGACTTCAAACTTATCTCTGATTCTTGTAATTGTTACTCTTGTGGGTTACTCTTGTCGGTGGTGGTGTTGCAAATTCAACTCCCCATCGTCGGCGTATTACATTCACACTGATGTGGATCTTCAGGTTTTGATGGCGCCAAGACTGTTCCATTAAGTTTCGGGTGTGCAGCCGCAAGAAATCTCCTTCTTCTTCTAATTCTTCGGACGTATAACGTTCAGCCATCTTCAGAGTCAGCCGCAAGACTGCCGCTCCGGTGCTCGCTTCGTCCCTTTATACTCGTGTACCGCGCGACTGCGCATGCGGCCGCAGATGCAAATGCGCCACAGACGTTGGTCGGCGGTAGAGAGACGCATAATGCGCGAGTTGTATCTATGACTCCGCAGCCGATCTCTGTTGGCATATCGATGTATCATTGTGAGCTGCACTGTGATGACGTCTTTGTGAGTTCATTGCAGCAAGTGCCGGATTCCATGATTTATCAAGATTGAAACCACTTTCACTATTTATTAAATTCGTCGTCAAGCGAATTTCAATTGCCTCCTTCACTGTCGAGTCCCAAAAGGATGATGTAGTTGCCAAAATTTCGACGTTGTCATACAACATACTGTGACCATTATCAATACAATTCTCTGCCACTGCCGACTTGTTGGGTTGTAAAGGCCGTGTGTACCTCCGGTGTTTTATATATCTTTCTTGGACAGTACGAGTTGTTTGTCCGATGTAAGAAAGGCCACATTCACATGGAATTTTGTAAACTCCAGATCTACGGAGCAGCAAATCATCTTTGATGGAGCCCACGATTTCAGCTGTCTTGGGTGGAGGACAAAAAGTCGCTTTTACTTTGTGTCTGCCGAGAATCCGTCCTATTTTTGATGAGGGGCTACCCACATATGGCAGGATGGCCATCGATTTTATGGTTTCTTCATCTTCTTCTGCTTTCTTTGTGGCCTCTATCTGTTTCATATCCAAGAATGGAGGGCATCCCTCTCTTTCAATTTCCATACAGATCGGTGTGCGTCGGCTTCCTATGCACTTCATGTCCCAGAGCGCCATCCTCTCTGCGCCGAACTAAAATATCCAAGAATGGAAGGCATCCCTCCCTTTCAATTTCCATTGTGAACTTTATTTGATCGTGGAGGGAGTTCAGATGTCTTAAGAAGTCTTGCAAGTTGTCTTCACCATGGGGCCAAACTACAAAGGTGTCATCAACATAGGTCCAGAATACCGTGAGTTTCAAGTCAGCAGATTCAAGCGCCTTCTCCTCGAAGTCCTCCATGAATAAATTGGCCACCAGAGGGGATAAGGGACTACCCATTGTGACTCCGTCCGTCTGTTCAAAAAATTCGTTGTTAAATAAGAAATATGTGGAGGTCAGACAATGTTTAAATAAAGCTGAAATCTCTTTGTCAAAACTTCTTTCGATAAGTTTTAGAGATTCTGGAAGGGGAACCTTCGTAAATAAAGCCACCACATCAAAACTAACTAATATATCAGACGGGTTCTTTTCAATGATTTCAGTTTACTAATGAAGTCAGCAGAGTTTCTTATATGGTGAGTACATTTTCCAACAAGAGGCCTCAACAATGATGGCAGATGTTTGGCAACGTCATAGATCGGAGAGCCTAAAAAATGGTTCAAATGGCTCTGAGCACTATGGGACTCAACTTCTAAGGTCATCAGTCCCCTAGAACTTAGAACTACTTAAACCTAACTAACCTAAGGACATCACACACATCCATGCCCGAGGCAGGATTCGAACCTGCGACCGTAGCTGTCGCGCGCTTCCAGACTGTAGCGACTAGAGCCGCTCGGCCACCCCGGCCGGCTCGGAGAGCCTATGTTACTCACTATGGGGCGTAGAGGAACATCTTTCTTGTGGACCTTTTCACAGTCCATAAAGTCTAGGAGGTACCGAACCACTTGGTTTCAATCTTCGAACAACCTCTGATGGAAAGGGAGAATCATTCAGAAGCGAAACAGTTTTCTTCGTCACTCGATTAGTGGGATCCCTGATGATCTTCCGGTACATGCTGTCACTCAATAAATTGTACATTTTATCATGGTATTCGTCCTAAGACAATAAAACAGTAGCAGTACCTTTATTAGCTGGGAGTACCACCGTCTGAGTATCCAGGCGAAGCTTGCGTAGAGCAGCCCTCTCTGCCACAGATATATTGCTCCTTTGCGGGCGAGGCTTCATAATTGTACGGCATGTTTCACGTCTTATTTCCTCTGCTGAATCCGAGGGAAGTGGTCGAAGAGCTTCTTCAATGGCGCCGATAAACGAAGGCAATGGCAGAACCTTTGGCGTGGGTGCAAAATTCAATCCCTTACTCAAAACCATCATCGTAGCATCGTCCAAATCTCTACCTGTCATATTAATAACAGAGCGTCGAATAACAGTTTCTCGCTGCGATGTGGTCTTCAGTCGACTAAATTTTGCAGCCTGTCGGGATGTGGCCACCTCACGAATCCAGTCTGATTTGGCCCAAGTTGTACCATCAATCCAATCCCAAGAATCATAGGGTATCTCCACAGACATCTTCAGGTGCAGGCGATAAAGTTCTTCAGAAACCAGGTCTAATTTTCGGCGAGTAAAGTGGATCCTCTCCTTAACAATAGCAGAACCAGCTTTTGTTAAATCTTATTCATAGACTTCGTTTTTATAAAATGTACTAACCTGGCAAACTTCGGAATTATGCCCTGGTCACGGCACCGTAGTAAAAAACTCAAAGAGCTCAGTAATCTTGCTCTCAAGTGTCGAAGCTTATCCAATCGTCGAACACATAAAACCATCTCCTCCCGGCAGAGGTACTTGTGAATCTTCAGGTTTTGGCGGCGCAAAGACTGTTCCATTAAGTTTTGGGTGTGGAGCCGCTAGAAATCTCCTTCTTCTTCTAATATTTCGGCCGTATAACGTTCAGCCATCTTCAGAGTCAGCCGCAAGACTGCCGCTTCAGTGCTTGCTTCGTCCCTTTATACTTGTGTACCGCGCGACTGCGCATGCGGCCACAGATGGCTCTGAGCACTATGTGACTTAATTTCTGAGGTCATCAGTCGCCTAGAACTTAGAACTAATCACATCTAACTAACCTAAGGACATCACACACAGACATGCCCGAGGCAGGATTCGAACCTGCGACCGTAGCGGCCACGCGGTTCCAGACTGAAGCGCCTAGAACTGCTCGACCACACAGGCCGGGCGGCCACGGATGAAAATGTGCCAGAGACGTTGGTCGGCGATAGATACCTGCATAATGTGCGAGTTGACATATCGATGTATCATTGTGAGCTGCACTGTGACGACGTCTTTGTGAGTTCATTACAGCAAGTGCCGGATTCCATGATTTATCAAGATTGAAACCACTTTCACTATTTATTAAATTCGTCGTCAAGCGAATTTCAATTGCCTACTTCACTATCGAGTCCCAAAAGGATGATGTAGATGGCAAAATTTCGACGTTGTCATACAACATACTGTTCCCATTATCAGTACAGTGCTCTGCCACTGCCGACTTGTTAGGTTGTAAAAGCCCTGTGTACCTCCGGTGTTCTGTACATCTTTCTTTGACAGTACGAGTTGTTTGTCCGATGTAAGGAAGGCCACATTCACATGGAATTTTGTAAACTCCATATTTTCGGAGCAGCACTCACATTCTCTGTTCTCAAGAAACTCTTTAGCGCCCATTTCGGTTGTTCAAACGATAACGCCATGTTCCCTGGTAATCATTGAAAAAAAAAAAATTGTTTCTCACCGCCTTCTACATTATCACCGATAAAAATCGTTTTTCTGTCTCTTTTAACTAAAGAGATAGTCTGTTTCAAAGAATGCATACATTATTTGTGGACGTCCTGATATATAGGGTGTTACAAAAAGGTACGGCCAAACTTTCAGGAAACATTCCTCACACACAAATAAAGAAAAGATGTTATGTGAACATGTGTCCGGAAACGCTTAATTTCCATGTTAGAGCTCATTTTAGCTTCGTCCACCAAAGCTCAATGGAGCACGTTATCATGATTTCATACGGGATACTCTAGCTGTGCTGCTAGAACATGTGCCTTTACAAATACGACACAAGCGGTTCATGCACGATGGAGCTCCTGCACATTTCAGTCGAAGTGTTCGTACGCTTCTCAACAACATATTCGGTGACCGATGGATTGGTAGAGGCGGACCAATTCCATGGCCTCCACGCTCTCCTGACCTCAACCCTCTTGACTTTCACTTGTGGGGGCATTTGAAAGCTCTTGTCTACGCAACCCCGGTACCAAATGTAGAGACTCTTCGTGCTCGTATTGTGGACGGCTGTGATACAATACGCCATTCTCCAGGGCTGCATCAGCGCATCAGGGATTCCATGCGACGGGGGGTGGATGCATGTATCCTCGCTGACGGAGGACATTTTGAACATTTCCTGTAACAAAGTGTTTGAAGCCACGCTGGTACGCTCTTTTGCTGTGTGTTTCCATTCCATGATTAATGTGTTTTGAAGAGAAGTAATAAAATGTGCTCTAACATGGAAAGTAAGCGTTTCCGGACACATGCCGACATAACATATTTTCTTTCTTTGTGTGTGAGGAATGTGTCCTGAAAGTTTGGCCGTACCTTTTTGTAACACCCTGTATACATCGCACAATTGAATCTGTTTAAATCACACTCCAACGGCTAGACGAACGGTTAATGCCAGACGACGCTCTGGTATGCTCTTCTTCTCAACATGCACTGCGTGGCGAGAAAAGCTAAACACTACGCCTCGAGCTTTAACCCAAAACTCTCCGCCATCTCCGGCCGCAGCACTCCAGTCATACGACGCGCAATGAGCATGAGCACCAAGTCAGGGCCAACCTCCCGACCGTGCTGTAACCGCAATCGACAGACCATACAGTGAGAGCTGCTGCTTCGCCGCTGCAGCCTTAAATAGCCCAACCCTTGGTGAAGAACCAACTCGCGGCTGGCCAAAGCAAAATCGATGGCAAAGATTACACTACAAGAAAAGGGGTATTGGCGCCAGGTCAGACACATATTTTAGTATCTCTCTCCTGTTAGGCTGTTTCCCCTTCGAATCTGAACCCATGAAAAGTCTCAAATAACGCAGCTAACAACTGCAACAGGCGCCTCGACTTACTCAGTAACGCAGCAGAGCGCAGCGCACCACATGCGCCGGCGCTCAGCTCACCACGGTCGCCATAGGCCGACTGCTCTCACTGAGCTACGACAGCCCCAACGGTAGTGCGGAGTGATGTGCCGTTCCTCTGTACATCCCGATGCACTGCACAGTATGACAGTCTTGCCAGTTCCTTGTTTTCAGCTCTTTGTTGTCATAACTGTGTCTTTAAAATGCACCCAAACTGATTTTGCTGGATAACGTTTTGCCTTGTATGTGAACGAGGAATAGCATGACGACCTCCAAGCGCGGCATTTTTCATCAACCTGTATATTCCTGACATTGTTCTGTCGTGTGAGCATAAACGCTTACAGTTGGCGTACCATGCTCACGTTTGTATATGTAGTTTACTTTAAATATTACATGGCAATGTCCAGTGATTTTCATGATCTTTACAAGCGTATTCGTGACTTGACACGATATGTATCACAACTGGAGGAGATCATGTGCATTTTTAGAGCATAAGATCCGAAGATTGTAACTTAGTCGTACCGAAACCGGCTAAGGAAATATATGTTTTGCTATCGATCTTGCCTTTCTGAAGTTTTTCATCTGAGTTTATTGAGTTGGGAAACACGTTTTTCCCGCAGTCCGAAAACAAAGGAAGTAGGTTACAGTTCACTTGTTCGCCCACGGCTTGATTATTGCTCACCGGTGTGGGATCCGTACCAGATAGGGTTGATAGAAGAGGTAGAGAAGATCCAACGGAGAGCAGCGCGCTTCGTTACAGGATCATTCAGTAATCGTGAAAGCGTTACGGAGATGATAGATAAACTCCAGTGGAAGACTCTGCAAGAGAGACGCTCAGTAGCTCGGTAAGGGGTTTTGTTGAAGTTTCGTGAAAACACCTTCACCCCTCGTACGGATGACTCGCGAAGAGACCATGAGGATAAAATCAGAGAGATTAGAGCCCACGCAGAAGCATGCCCACAATCTTTCTTTCCACAAACAATACGAGACTGGAACATAAGGGAGAACTGATAGAGATACTTAAGGTACCCTCCGCCACACACCGTCGGGTGGCTTGCGGAGTAAGGATGTAGATGTAGATGAAGATGTAATAGTCTGACGAGACACCACATTAATAAACTATTCTTGCTGTAACCAAAGAATTAAAAGATTACTGAGTAGACAGTAAAATTCAGACATTAATTTTCATGTTAAAATTAATCATCTGTTTCCCAACACAAACGTGATGCGACAAATGATATGCCCAAGGAAATGCAGACACAGGTGTGGCCCCACACTGTCTTTTCAGACGACTCTCGGCTCTGCGTCCAGCATCACGATAGACATGTCTGTCTTGTTCAAATGGTTCAAATGACTCTGAGCACTATGGGACTGAACATCTGAGATCATCAGTCCCCTAGAACTTAGAACTGCTTAAACCTAACTAACCTATGTACATCACACACATCCATGCCCTAGGCAGGATTTGAACCAGCGATCGTAGCGGCCGCTCGGTTCGAGACTGAAGAGCCTAGAACCGCTCGACCACACCGGCCGGCATATCTGCCTGTGGAGAGGGAGGAGAAGGAACGGTGCCATTTTTAATTCATCGTCGTCATACGGATCCAGTACTCTCTGCCATCGTCACTCTTTTTCTCACAGTCCTGTATGAGAAGAATTCCTGTTCAGCTTAACTCTTCTTTGAAATAAGATTTAACTGCCAAAAATTATTTGAAGTTTGAGTCACGTAAATGACAGATTACGGCCTTACCTACTACCGGCCTACACGACTTGTAACCGTTAAAGTACTGTGCTTGTTATGCATTTCGCGTAAGAGATAGGGCACTGTTTGTGCATCCGCACAGAAGAAGACGGTCAAACGGCGGGGCACCATAACTATATCGATATGAAGATCGTATCTGTCCTTTCAGACATGTCCGAAGGGGTGGAAATTTTCTGTCTGGCGTGGGCTGGCGTGTGGCCCGTGAATCGGCATCTTTCTCACGATTTCACACTCTTAAGATGTTTTCCTCCATTCCGAGGCTGTTGTGCGAGCAGCTACATACCACTATTTTATAACCACTCTCGCTGTGTGAGTCCTGGAGAGACTCATGTTTGGGCTCCGTCTCAAAATATGCCAGCGTCCGTCATTTACAAGGTATGTCCTCACTGTCGAGGAAGACATCATCTTAAGAATGCTGGCTTCTTTCACACTCCTCTCTGCACCAATTTCCCGCGCTTTTTTCACGCTGCTCCCTGTGCCCGTAGTGTGCTGGAATTGTCGGCACATCCCTGTTCTCCATGGAGGTGAAATGACTGCCGCAAGGCCAGAAGAACTCAGATGCTTTCGCACATACATTCTTGGCGTTCAGTCCTAATGGCTGCAGGTGTCCATCAGCTCTCATCAAGCTTCTCGTTGTCAGACGGGCCCTTCGCATCGTGTCCCTTGTTGAGTGAGGCGATGAAGTTAGTCCAGCTTCTTGCTGTGTGCTTCCAGAATAACTGCACCCGGGGACTCGCCCCAGGGTGACCGGCCGCTTCCTCCATAGGTATTACACTACCTAAAATTTAATAACATGAAGTGTAGGATTGTGACATTTGCCGATATACTGCAAGGATTCCGAATGTATTTCGTCATTTCCTTCAATCTCTCAATAATCGTTGGTATTCGGAGCTTAATTCGTCTTTGTTCGAGAACGGTATGGCAGTTTCCACGCTTGTTCCTTTCGTAGGACGAGAAAGCGTTATGCTTTGCTTTTCTTCTCCGATAACCAAATATAAATATAACATATAAATAGCATCCTTTTGTAAAAGCGATACAGATAGTGACGTTGATTTCAAGCCGTTAAATGCAAGCGGAAGTTATCCATAATTGTTAATTGAAAGGAAAATAATTTCAAATAAATTCTTTGTTAATAGGACCCACCACTTCACTGCAGATATCTAAACTACCCGTTTGCTGATCTCATTGCAAGTTCGTCTTCTTCCAAGTTCATTAATTCTTCGAAAATTGTACCAGCATATGGACATCCAGGGAATATTCGTACTCTATCTTCAACTCTATCACTGTAGGCCACTTTCAATACCTCTGTTCAGCTAAGATTCTGCTTCCTGTCTAACATGCCAAATTTCTACGGGGAGTTTCATTCTAGCTGCACTTCTACGCGTCAACTTTGACCAATCCTACTAGAAATATTAACTGCTAAATTACGTCCTAAGGAACCAAGTCCCCCAAATCTCATACCTACAAGCACAATAAGACTTACGAATGAAAATAGTCCGAGATTGTTGTATTATGCTTTATTATCCAGTTCCACAGCACAAATATTAAATGAGTCGCAGCCACACGTCTTTGTGTAATGTGATCTAAGACGAGGATGACCAAACAAAGAAGTATGAAAAGTTTTGTGTCTCCCGAATAGTATTAACTCATTCTCTAGTTTGTTTTAGTTCCAATTACTTATACACCACCTATCCTGTTTTCTATGAACGCTTATAAAATGATTATTGACCTTCACGGCTAGAAATAGTCACTATGGCTGTTTTGTATCAGTATAAAGTTCTCAAATGCGTTGTTCGCTACAATTACTTCTTATGAAGCCTTCATTGCACTTATCATGAATCGGCACTTGGCATGTGATGAAACACTTCTCTAACGTATGGTATTTTTACAGCAAATCTTTCAGAATTAGATTATCTCATTATTAAGTTCTATAAAACAAGGAAACAAATCAGTACATCGCCAGACTATACTTACTAACACACATATAGAATATTTATATCGTTCTGTAGCATACCGTCAGAAATAAAAATCCAGCATAAAACACGTATTGTCATAAATGAAACTCTACCTAGAGCATTTCATGGTGGCGTGCTACATTCGCAAGACACAACTGTAAACTCAAGACCCTTCAATCACAAAGTTTTTGTTGTTGTGGTCTTCAGTTCTGAGACAGCTCTCCATGCTACCCTATCCTGTGCAAGCTTCTTCATCTCCCAGTCCTTACAGCAACCTACATCCTTCTGAATCTGCTTAGTATATTCATCTCTTGGTCTCCCTCTACGACTTTTACTCTCCACGCTGCCCTCCAAAGCTAAATTTCTGATCCCTTGATGCCTTTGAACAAGTCTTGCCAACCGGTCCCTTCTTCTTGTCAAGTTGTGCCACAAACTCCTCCACAATTCTATTCAATACCTCATCAGTAGTTATGTAATCTACCCATGTAATCTTCAGAATTCTTCTGTAGCACCACATTTCGAAAACGTCTTGTCCAAAATATTTATCGTCCATGTTTCACTTCCATTCATGGCTACACTCCATACAAATACTTTCAGAAACGACTTCCTGACACCTAAATCTATTCTCGATCTTAACAAATTTCTCTTCTTCAGAAACGCTTTCCCTGTCATTGCCAGTCTACATTTTACATCATCTCTACTTCGACCATCATCAGCTATTTTGCTCCCCAAATAGCTAAACTCCTTTACTACTATAAGTGTCTAATTTCCTAATCTAATTCCCTCAGAATCACCCGATTTAATTTGACTACATTCCATTATCCTCGTTTTGCTTTTGTTGATGTTCGTCTTATATCCTCCTTTCAAGAAAATGTCCATTCCGTTCAACTGCTCTTCCAAGTCCTTTGCTGTCTCTGACAGAACTACAAAGTCATCGGCGAACCTGAAAGTTTTTATTTCTACTCCATGGATTTTAATACCCACTCCGAATTTTTCTGCTTGTAAAATATACGGAGTGGATAACATCGGTGAGAGGCTACAAACCTGTCTCACTCCCTTCCCAACCATTTCTTCCCTTTCATGCCCCCCTTCTCTTGTAACTTACATCTGGTTTCAGTACAAATTGTAAATAGCCTTTTGCTCCCTGTATTTTATCCCTGCCACCTACAGAATTTAAAAGAGAATATTGCAGTCAATATTGTCTAAAGCCTTCTATAAGGTTACAAATGCTCGAAACGTAGGTTTGCCTTTCCTTAATCTTTCTTCTAAGATACGTCGTAAGGGCAGTATAGCCTCACGTGTTCAAATATTTCTACAGAATCCAAACTGATCTTCCCCGATTTGGCTTCTACCTGTTTTTCTATTCGTCTGTAAAGAATTCGTGTTAGTATTTTGCAGCTGTGACTTTTTAAACTGATAGTTCGGTAATGTTCACATCTGTCAACACCTGCTTCTTTGGGATTGGTATTATTATATTCTTCTTGAAGTCTGAGGGTATTTCGCCTGTCTCATACATCTTGCTCACCAGATGGTAGAGTTTTGTCAGGACTGGCTCTCCCAAGGCTGTCAGTTGGAATGTTGTTTACGCCCGGGGCCTTGTTTCGACTCAGGTCTTTCAGTGCTCTGTCAAACCCTTCACGCAGTATCGTATCTCTTATTCCAACATCATCTACATCCTCTTCCATTTCCACAATATTATCCTCAAGAACATCGCTCTTGTATAGACACTCTATATACTTCTTCTACCTTTTTGCTTTCCCTTCTTTGCTTATTATTGGATTCCCATGTGAGCTCTTGATATTCATACAAGTGGTTCTCTTTTCTCCAAAGGTCTCTTTAATATTCCTGTAGGCAGTACCTATATTACCCCTAGTGAGATAAGCCTCTACATTCTTACATTTGTCCTCTAGCCATCCATGCTTAGCCATTTTGCACTTCCTGTCGATCTCATTTTTGAGATGTTTGTGTTGCTTTTTGCCTGCTTCATTTACTGCATATTTACATTTTCTCCTTTCATCAGTTAAATTCAATATCTCTTCTGTTACCCAAGGATTTCTACTAGCCCTCGTCTTTTAACCCAATTGATCCTCTGCTGCCTTCAGTATCTCATCCCTCTGAGTTACCCATTCTTCTTCTACTGTATTTCTTTCCCCCATTTCTGCCAATTGTTCCCTTCTGCTCTTCATGAACTCTGTAAAACCTCTGGTTTAGTCAGTTTATCTAGGTCCCATCTCCTTAAATTCCCACCGTTTTGCAGTTTCTTCAGTTGTAATCTGCAGTTCATAACCAATAGATTGTGGTCAAAGTCCACATCTGCCCCTGGAAATGTCTTACAATTTAAAACCTGGTCCCTAAATCTCTGTTTTACCTTTATATAATCTATCTGAAACCTTCTAGTATGTCCAGTATTCTTCCATGTATACAACCTTCTTTTATGTTTCTTGAACCACGTGTTAGCTATGATTAAGTTATGCTCTGTGCAAAATTCTACCAGACAACTTCCTCTTTCATTTCTTACTCCCAATCCATATTCACCTACCACGTTTGCTTCTCTCCCTTCTCCTACTCTTGAACTCCAATCACCCATGACTATTAAATTTTCACCTCCCATCGCTACCTGAATAATTTCTTTTATCTCATCATACATTTCATCAATTTCTTCATCACCTGCAGAGCTAGTTGGCATATAAACTTGTACCACTGTGGTAGGCGTAGGCTTCGTGTCTATCTTGCCCCCAATAATGCGTTCACTATGCTGTTTGTAGTAGCTTACAGGCACTCCTTTTTTGTTATTCATTATTAAATCTACTCCTACAATACCCCAATTTGATTTTGTATTAATAACCCTGGCAATTAGTGATTCGGAGGCAGGAGAATAGAGCTAATATTTAATTTCATAGTGGTTGTAAATTTCAAACTGTGAGAGTGATCATTTCAGTTGCAGAGTCTTAGAATGAAAAATTACTATTTCCGTTTGCTATCTAGGAGAGTTATTTGTTTCTTTGAATGTCAACTTTATTTCGGACGGACATGTTACACCGGACGAATGTAATAACTATAGTCAGATGAGCATTTTACATCCCAGTAACATTTTTAAAAGCTCAGACCATGATGATACAGACCACCTAATACGTCATTCATGACATATGACAGTGCAGTCTATCATTAGTATGGGAAATACGACACATTGGGACATTTCTTTTTAAATTTTTCTATTTGATTTTTTATTCTTTATGTTTTTCCAATAATACCCTCGTGCTCTAACCCTTTGATCTCACAGTAGCACATGCACCCAACGTCCTCAATTATTTTTTAGAATTTTTCCAATCTCTCTCTCCCTCTAAACCCCTACAGCTCCCCCTAGTGCCATGGAGGTTATTTCCTCGTTTCTTAACAAATGCCCTATCTTCTTGTCCCTTCTTGTCAGTGCCTTCTATATCTTCCATCCTTCGTTTGATTTTGCGGAGAACCTCCTCGTCTCATATAAGTCCACCTAATTTCCTACATTCTTCTGCAGCACCTCATCTGAAACGCTTCAGTTCTCTTATATTATGAATTTCTTACTGCACATGATTCACTGCGATACACTCCTGAGCCCCAGGCGTACATTCTCACAAATTCTTAACACTACTAGATTCTCTCGTCCGGATGTCCTCCGTCCGTTATGGATTATTTTGCTTCCGAGGTAGCAGAAATCCTTAACTTTGTATAACGAACTTGCATGAAAATGCCCTTTTAATAACTTTTCTTATGTATTCACCATAATTTTATTTTTCCAACAGTACCTTACGCATTTATCCGTTACGTCACTTTCAAAGTCTACAAAATGAGAGTACAACTTTCAAAAACTAAAAAAAAAGATGTGTTACACAGTGTTTTTAAAGTCAAATCTGTTTGTAAAACATTGCCAAGTGATTTCCAAGTTCACTGATGGAATTGTTTTATACGATATAATGATGAAAATTTTATTTGTAAACAAAAATAATTGCTGCATCTACCAAGTACCCAGCGCTGCCTAGCGGTTTAGTCCTCTTGGCTTCCAAAATTTTCCCTTGGTAGCAGTTTGCACTTTTCTCGTGACTGAGAATGTTAGCATGGTATAATGTGGCTAATGACATAACACTGGTAAGCTAGGAAGCCATATTTTAGTGGTTGTACTACCTCTTTTATCAATGGTCAAAAGTATCGTCTTTTCATATCTGCTGATACCAATTTTGTGTAGTCATGACACAAGTAGGGTTATTAAAGGTGACTGCGCCTAAATACTGACCCAAATTTAAGATGCCACTTTTCCCACTATTTTAATTTGAACTACTTCTCATCACTTTTGTCCTTTTCACTGTCAGTGCGTATTCTGTACTCATTAGACTATTCATTCCATTCGACAGGTCCCGTATTTCTTTCAAAAATGGTTCAAATGTGTGAGAAATCTTATGGAACTTAACTCTAAGGTCATCAGTCCCTAAGCTTACACACTACTTAACCTAAATTATCCTGAGGACTAACACACACACCCATGCCCAAGGGAGGACTCGAAACTCTGCCAGGACTAGCACACACCGTATTTCTTCCTCTGTGTCACTAATGATAGCAGTTTCATCAGCGAATCATACCACTGATGTCTCTTCGACGTGAATTTTAATCCTACTCTTCAACCTTCATTCCATTTCCGCTATTGTTTCGTGTATGGATTTAACTGTAGGATCAAGAGAATGCATCCATGTCCTACACTCTTTTCACTATGAACACTTCATTCTTGGTATTCCAGAGGTATTGCCCCTCTTACTTCTTGTACATATTATACACTTGTAAGATGGCAAGAACTATGCCCCTTACATGAAATCATTAAAGATCACCGAACTCACGTTGAGCGAACAGTAAGGCTGAACGAAAACAGCTGACAAGGCACAATGCATCTTGTACGGGGTATAGTATGGACGTCTTGTATTCATCAATGTAGGGTGATGGTTTTAAAGTAATTCACGTGACATGAAAACTTTGTGGAAACACGTCGATTTACTGGAGGCTAGTTTATCAAATGGTTCAAATGGCTCTGAGCACTATGGGACTTAACATCTGAGACCATCAGTCCCCTAGAACTTAGAACTACTTAAACCTAACTAACCTAAGGACAACACACACACCATGCCCGAGGCAGGATTCGAACCTGTGACCATAGGGGTCGCGTGGTTCCAGACTGCAGCGCCTAGACCCGCTCGGCTACCACGGGCGCCGCTAGTTTATCCCAGAGAAGTAGTCAGAGTTGACCGAGTCCGGGTGGCCGCACTTGGCCTCGGGAGTGGCGAAGGGAAGTGACAATAGGCTGCTTATGGCGGCTCAAACACTGAGAAAGCGGTAATGGGTTGCAGCCTATAGCTGCCTTAAGATGAGTGACAGTGAGGGGGTTGTTGACCCCATGCTGGTGTACCGGGAAGCAGATGGAGAACTTGTTTGCCTGCTGATAAATGCCCGTCATCCTGCTTTCAGTGAAATGTGTGAGAAAGCCATGCAAAGCTACTGTGTAGCAGTCAACAGAGGCCGAAATATGTGTGGGAGTGACTATAGCAACTTCACACTGAATTCACGGTGCACAGAGTCTGAAGTACATCAGGTGAAGAGCGACAGAATGAAATACGCCAGCCGCCGATGGGAACATAGGACCAAGGAATTTGAAGTACTCTCCTGGGAGTCAGAATTTGGGAAAAATTGGTGTTTTATGCACATGCAAACCTTGATGGTTGGCCTCGGAGGAGCTAAATAGCAGAAGTTGAGAGGAATGGAAATTTTGTGGGAATTTGTTCACTTCCCAGAGCAGGCATTGGTCAGTGCTGGAAGTGATGCATAATTTACGCGACTTGCGCTGCAATTGGCTTAAGTGATTTTGCTGGAGGGGAAACCGAGGCGAAGAGCGGACTGGCGGAAGTCTCCATAGAAGTGTTCCATTCCCAGCTTGTCTAGAGTGCGGACGTGGCGTTCTTTACTCAGCTTGCCTGAGAGAGAGTGAGTATCTCTGCAGTTTAGGACTTAGAAAGCGGAACGATTGAGCTATGTATGGAGCAAGACAGCTAGTAGTGAATAGACGAGCGCAGCCTTGCGGCACCACAAGGCCGGCTGACATCCGCACAACGATGCCACCCCGCTACAATGCATTCGGTGATATTGCGCCTGCTCCAGCTTGAGTTAAGCCACTGATTCACTCGTTGGATCACGTCGGCAACGTTTCCACGACGGTTTCAAGGACCGTGTATTGTAAAATTCTTCCCATTCTTTGCATTATGCCGGGGTCAGTCAATATGAGTTAAGTTTGATTTATCGTGCTTTACTCCACGTAAACGCAATTTATTCTTACTGCCTGTTAGGAGAGCCACGTAATGTGATGACTGAAGGTCGTGAGTTAAAATAAATTTATGCTAATCGACTGCATCTGTTTCCATTCTGTAGTTGAAATCTCACATCATATTCTTAATTAATTTTATGTTCAACATTTGCATCTGGTGTTCAATAGCTGAATATAACATCAAAGTGCACCCATTTTTAATTAAAAGGTATCAATTCTGAATCAATTAATGTCAACACTGCCACCATATTTCAATCAGGAGTCACAGGGCCTTATTACTTTCTTTGCGTTATCCAATATTGCGGCAGCTTGCACTCTCTGTAGATCTGTTAGTCAATTAGGTGGGGTGAACACACGCCAAAACTAGATAATTGATGGGTGGGGTGTTACACACTATGTGACCATAAGTATCGAGACACCCCCAAAAACATGTGTTTGTCATATTAGGTGCATTGTGCTGCCACCTGTTGCCAGTGACTCCACATCAGCAACCTTAGTAGTCTTTAGACATCGTGAGAGAGCAGAACGGGGCGCTCCGTGGAACTCACGGACCTCAAACGTTTTCCGGTCTTTGGGTGTCACTTGTGTCATACGTCTGTACGCGAGATTTCCACACTCCTAAACATCCCTAGGTCCGCTCTTTCCAATCGGATAGTGAAGTGGAAACGTGAGGGGACAAGTACAAACAAAAGCATACAGGCCGACCACGTCTGTTGACTGACAGAGACCGCCGACAGTTGAAGAGTGTCGTAATGTGTAATAGGAAGGTATGTATACAGAGCATCAAATAGGAATTCTAAGCTGCATCAGGATCCTATGACTGTTAGGCGGGAGGTATGGAAACTTGGATTTCATGGTCGAGCGGCTGCTCATAAGCTACCCATCACGCCGGTAAATGCCAAACCACGCCTCACTTTGTGTAAGGCACGTAAACATTGGAGGACTGAACAGTGGAATATCGTTGCGCGGAGTGACGAATCACGGCACACAATGTGGCGATCGGATGGCTAGCTGTGGGTATGGCGGATGAACGGTGAACGTCATCTGCCAGCGTGTGTACTGACAAATGTATAATTCGGAGGCGGTGATGTTATGGTGTGGTCGTGTTTTTCATTTAGGGGGCTTGCACCCCTTGTTTTACGTGGCACTATCACAGCACAGGCCTACATTGATGTTTTAAACACCTTTTTCCTTCCCACTCTTGAAGAGCAATTCGGGGAGGGCGACTGCATCTTTCAACACAATCGAGCACCTGTCCATAATGTACGGCCTGTGGCGGAGTGGTTGAATGACAATAACATCCCTGTAATGGACGGGCCTGCAGAGTCTTGACCTGAATCCTACAGAACACCTATGGGATATTTTGTAACGCCGAATTCGTGCCAGGCGTCCCCGACTGACATCGATACCTCTTCTGAGTGCAGTTCTCCGTGAAGAATGGGCTGCCATTCCCCAAGAAATCTTACATCACCGATTGAGTGTATGCCTGCGAGAGTGGAATTTATCAGAAAGGCCAACACCATACCGAATTTCATCATTACTAACGGATGGGAAACGAACTTGTAAGATATTTTCAGCCAGGTGTCGTCATACTGTTGATCACTTAGTGTATATTACCCATTTTTCGGTAGAGGTTACTCCATTTCTTTTCGGAAATTAGAAAATCTTGCACCGTTTTACATTACCGAACGCTTTTTATAGGCCGACAAATCCTATGCATGTGTCCTCAGCTTCTTCAGCCTTGATTCCGTTACCAAGCGAAACGTTCGAACTATTGTCTTTGTGAGTTTATCTTTCCTAAAACCAAACTAATCTTCATCTAACAGAACCTCAGTTTTCTCTTCCATTATTTCGTACATTATTCTTGTCAGCAACTTGCGTGCATAAGCTGTTAAACTGATTGCGTTATAGTCCTCGCACTTATATGCACCCGTTATCTTCGGAACTGTGTCGAAAATGTTTTGCTGCAAGTCTGATAGTACGTCGTCATTCTCATAGATAGTACACATCTGACTGAATAGTGGTTTGGTCGCCACTTTCCCTAGCGATTTTAGAAATCCGATGTTGTCTATCTATCCCTTCTGTCTTACCTGACGTTAAGTCTTCGGGAGTTCTTTTAAATTGTAATAGTGGATTCCCTTTGTCTTCCACATCTACGACAATTTGTTCTGCTGTTACGTCATCAGACAAGTTTTCCACCTCACATAGTCATTCTGTGCATGTTTTCCATCAACTCGCCTTCCTCGTTGGGTTTAATTGTGAACCTCCTATATGGACGAGGGGCGTTCAACAGTTAATGTAACACTTTGTTTTCTGAAAGCTCTTTGATTTATTCTGCATTTCAAAACACCTGTTTTGGTTATGAAACCATATTTTTCAACATAACCTCTGTTCAATGCGCCCTCCCTGCTAATCGACGTCGGAGCTAAAGGCTTGCAGCATCTGTAATCTCACCATTATCTATGTAATGTTTCCCGTAGAGCGGATACTTCATTTGACGTTTCAGACGAAAGCCGGAAGGTGTGAGATCCTGGCTACAGGATGGTGAGAAAGAGAAATCGAGTGACGTTTTGTGAACTCCACTCGGGTGTGCAGACTTGTTAGAGACCTTTAGATGTCATGGAGAAGTCCGTTAACATTTTTGTGGCGGCGAACACGATAAGGATTTCTTCAGTTTTCTGCGGGTAGCACAATACACACGGAATTGATAGTTATGGCATGAGAGAGGACGTCAGAGAGAATAGCCCCTTCGGACCCAAAGAAGGCCGTCGCCAACTTTACCTGCTGAGATTGCAGCTGTCAACTTCTGATTCGGAGGAGAGTTTGCCGTTTTGTTTCCGGTTCGAAGTGATGATCCAATGAGTCATCACCTGTGATTATGTTCGACAGAAAATAGTCCAATCGGCTTCGTGACGCGCAAACAACTCCGCACAAATGATCCTCCGATGCTCTTTATGGTGTTAGGCGGCAACGAATCCATCTAGCACACACCTGTGTGTCCCCCTACTGGTGGACGAGTGTGGCAGCACAGCAAACCGTGACATCCAGTTCTGCCTCGAGTTCGCAGGTTGTGATTCGTCGATCGCCTCGATTGAGAGTGCGTTCCAACGTTGCGTAAGTCACAGTTGTTTGCAGCTGGCCGGCACGCGGGAAATCGGACAAGTTTGCGCGACATAGTTGCTCTGATGACAAAACTTGGCCCAAGGACTCATCACTATTTTATTCACTGCCAGGTATTCGTAGACAATCTGTAAGAGCCTGCGAATATCTGCGAAGCCGAATGACAGGCTTCTGCATGTAATGCACCTCCCTTATAGATCTTATTTTGAACACCACGTATAACGTGGAGAGGAATCTCTAGTAGCTGCAGATGTAGGAAGTATGCAGCAGACCTCAGGAGTTATGGTGGCTAGAACAGTTGCAAAGTCGAAGAGGAGGAAGAAGGTTCTGCTGTCAGGTAGTTCTCATGGCAGAGGTGTAGGCCAGCAGTTGCAGGAAGTGCTGGGGAGTGAGTACCAGGTCACCAGAATTGTGAAGGCTAATGCAGGATTGGCTTAGGTGACTGTTAACATAGGGGGGTTATGTTGGGGTTTTACTAAAGAGGATCAGCTAGTGATTGTGGGTGGGGCTTGTAATAGTATTGATAGGGATGGGAGTATGACATAGATGGTGACCTGGAAAAGATAGCCACTCAGACTGGCAAAACGAATGTGCATCTCGTGGAACGGTTTCAGCGTCACGATCGGCCTCATCTTAACACAGCCGTCAGGCGTAATAACATGAGACTTGGGTCACATTTCAGTGGTGTCGATGGAGTCTATCAGCAGGATGGGTTTCACTAGACATGGCCTGCACCTCAACAGGTATGGGAAGGGGAGGTTAGCAAAGCTTGTAGGTCACAGCATAGGTGGGGTTGGTGGGATCACTCATGGGAAAGTTCCTGCAGTAGTGGCTGTTGGAGCTGCACCTTTTTTAGATTGAAGTCAGCAGATAGGTATTTCTGCTTAAGGGAAGTCTCTCTAAGAAAGGAACCACTTTTGACAAAGCTTTGGTATCAGAGTAATAAGGGAATTAGTATATTTCATCAAAATATACAAGGTATTAGTGATAAAGTTAGTGAATTGCTTATAGATGTTGACTCTGAAATTATTGGTATATCTGAACACTTCTTAAATAAGGAGATAATTCAGAGGCTTCCTTTACCAGGATACTGGTTGGCTGGCAGCTTTTCGAGGAGCTCTTTGCGGTGTGGGGGAGTAGCCATGTATGTGAAAAATGGAATCCCATTTGAGTCAATTGTTGTTTCAAAGTACTGCACTGAAAAAGTGTTGTGCAGGTGTGGTTAAATTTAATGGAGCTAAACTTCCAACTGTTGTTATTTATAGATCCCCAGACTCCGATTTCACAACATTCTTGCTAAAGCTAGAGGAGGTTCTTTGTTCACTTTATAGGAAATACAGAAAGTTAGTTATATGTGGTGACTTCAATATTAATTGTATAGGTGATTGTGCAAGGAAGAGGATGCTGGTAGACCTCCATAATACATATAATCTTATGCAAACCGTATTCTTTCCAACGGGAGTGCAAGGGAACAGTAGAACAACCATAGAAAACATTTTTGTTCATTCCTCATTACCAGAAGGGCATTCTGTTAGCAAAAAGGTGAATGGCCTTTCAGATCATGATGCACAAATTTTAACTCTAAAAGATTTTTGTACTGCAACATGTGTTAAATATAGTCATCAGCTGTTTAGGAAAGCTGATCCATTTGCTGTAGAGACCTTTGTAAACCTTATCATGGAACAAGAGTGGCAAGATGTTTATAGCGCTGATGCAGTAGACGATAAATATAATGCTTTTCTCAAGACTTTTCTCGTGCTCTTTGAAAGTTGCTTTCCGTTAGAACGTTCAAACAGGGTACTAGCACAAACAGGCAGCCTGGGTGGCTGACTAGAGGGATAAGAATACCTTGTAGAACAAAGTGGCAATTATATCAAAACGTTAGAAACAGTCAGAATCTAAATGCAGCAGCCAATTACAAACAGTATTGTAAAGTGCTTAAAAATATTATTAGGAAGGCAAAAAGTATGTTGTATGCAGATAGAACAGCTAAGTCTCAGGATATAATTAAAACCATATGGTCAGTCGTAAAGGAAGTGGCTGGTCTGCAGAGACAGGTCGAGGATACAGAATCAGTGCGTAGTGGGAATGTCCGTTGTACTGATAAGTCGCATATATGCGCATTGTTTAATAATCACTTTCTGAATATAGCAGGTGAACTAAATAGAAACCTAGAACCAACAGAGAATCATATAGCGCTCTTAGAAAAAAGTGTTCCGAGACTGTTAAATGAAATGCTCCTCCATAATACTGACAAGAGGGAGATTGGGTTAATAATTAAATCACTAAAGACCAAGAACTCTTGTGGATATGATGGGGTATCTAGCATAATGCTGAAGTATTGTTCTATCTATGTCAGCCCAGTACTTATCCATATCTGTAACTTTTCCTTTAGGAGTGGTCATTTTCCTGACCGATTAAAGTACTCGGTAGTGAAGCCACTTTATAAAAAGGGAGACAGGGATAATATTGACAATTATAGACCTATTTTTATGCCATCGGTGTTTTTGCTAAAGATATCGAGAAGGTTGTATATACAAAGTTACTGGTGCATTTAAATTCACATAATTTGCTGTCAAATGTTCAGTTTGGTTTTAGAAATGGTTTAACAACTGAAAATGCTATATTCTCTTTTCTCTGTGAGGTTTTGGACGGATTAAATAAAAGGTTGCGAACGCTAGGTGTATTCTTTGATTTAACGAAGGCTTTTGACTGTGTTGACCACAAAATATTACTGCAGAAGTTGGACCATTATGGAGTAAGGGGAGTAGCTGACAGTTGGTTCGCCTCTCACTTTAAGAACAGAAAGCAGAAGGTAATTCTCCGCAATATTGAGAGTGGTAGTGATGTTCAGTCCCAATGGGGCACTGTTAAGTGGGGCGTTCCCCAAGGGTCGGTGCTGGGGCCACTGCTGTTTCTTATTTATATAAATGATATGCCTTCAAGTATTACAGGTGATTCAAAAATATTTCGGTTTGCTGATGACACCAGCTTGGTAGTGAAGGATCTGGTGTGTAATACTGAAATAGTATCAAATAATGTAGTTCCTGAAATAAGTTCGTGGCTTGTGGAAAATAATTTGATGCTAAATCACAGTAAGACTCAGTTTTTACAGTTTCTAACTCACAATTCAACAAGAACCGATATTTTGATCAGACAGAATGGGCATATTATAAGCGGGACGGAACAGTTCAAGTTCCTAGGCGTTCGGATAGATAGTAAGTTGTTGTGGAAAGCCGACGTCCAGGATCTTGTTCAGAAACTAAATGCTGCTTTATTTATAATTAGAACAGTATCTGAAATAAGTGACACTTCAACACGAAAAGTAGTCTACTTCGCATATTTTCATAGGCTTATGTCGTATGGTATTATTTTTTGGGGTAATTCTTCTGATTCAATAACGGTATTTTTGGCTCAAAAACGGGCTGTTCGAGCTATATGTGGTGTAAGTTCGAGAACCTCTTGTCGACCCCTATTCAATAGTCTAGGAATTCTGACATTGCCCTAGCAGTATATATTTTCTTTAATGTCGTTTGTTGTTAGCAATATTAGCCTATTCCCAAGAGTTAGCAGCTTTCACTCAGTTAATACTAGGCAGAAATCCAATCTGCATGTGGAATGCACTTCCTTGACTCTTGTGCAGAAAGTAGTGCAGTATTCTGCTGCACCTATTTTCAATAAGCTACCACAAGAACTCAAAAATCTTAGCAGTAGCCCAAACTCTTTTAAGTCTAAACTGAAGAGTTTCCTCATGGCTAACTCCTTCTATTCTGTCAAGGAGCTCCTGGAAGAGCTAAAAAATTAAGTAAATTCCAGTGCTGCATTGTTGATTTTCCTTATTTAAACTTACGACTTGTAACCTGAATGTTTTATTATATTTCATTTCATCTGTTTCTAATATCGTGTTATAATTTAATGTATTGACTCGTTCCATGACATTGGAGACTTCTCCTTAATTTGATCCCACGGAACAATAAATTAATAAATAAATAAGACGTCGCTACTATTGGCACTTCATGAAACTATACGGGCTGAAGCGAGAACATTATGCAGTGTCCAACAACAAATTTCACCTACTTTTTACCGAAATTGGTATGGAAATATGCGTATTACACACTGACTGTCCGGCTGGCCAGGTGGCCGTGTGGTTCTAGGCGCTGCAGTCTGGAACCGAGAGTCCGCTACGGCCGCAGGTTCGAATCCTGCCTCGGGCATGGATGTGTGAAATGTCCTTAGGTTAGTTAGGTTTAAGTAGTTCTACGTTCTAGGGGACTGACGATCTCAGATGTTAAGGCCCATAGTGCTCAGAGCCATTTGCATAATTTTGAACCACTGACTGTCCCACATACACTTGATGTTACTACCCTTCCCTTCAATATCACAGAAGATTGTTTAGACTTTTCTATATGCTAAACCAATTCGTCAGACCATCATTTCTTTCTTGACTTATTCACTTTTTTTTGTACACTTTTCGCCTTGGCAGCCCTAGACTTCTTATTTATTTCATTTTTGAATTATTTATATTATTGTATTCTTGTCTGTACCTGACAATTTTTGTACATTCGTCTTTCGTCTATCCTAATGAGGCCGGCCGGTGTGGCCGTGTGGTTCTAGGCGCTTCAGTCTGGAACCGCGTGACCGGTCGCAGGTTCGAATCCTGCCTCGGGCATGGTTGTGTGTGATGTCCTTAGGTTAGTTAGGTTTAATTAGTTCTAAGTTCTAGGCGACTGATGACCTCAGAAGTTAAGTCGCATAGTGCTAAGAGCCATTTGAACCATATCCTAATGAGGTATTTGGCTGGTGCACTAGTTCGCTGCTGTTTCCCGTAAGTTTAATAAACACAACAGGTAACAGAGACTTTAGTCATCAGTTATATATTCTCCTTCACTGTTTAACTGGGGTAACTTTCCGAATCCAAGACTGCAGAAATGACGTGGTTTTGATGGCAAGAACTTATTGAGCCTTGTTCGGAGTGCATTTTCAAATGGTTTAAATGACTCTAAGCACGATGGGACTTAACATCCGAGGTCATCAGTCTCCTAGATTTATAGCTACTTAAACCTAACTAACCTAAAGACATCACACACATCCATGCCCAAGGCAGCATTCGAACCTGCGACCGTAGTAGCAGCGCTTTTCCGGACAAAAGCGCCTAGAAGAGCTCGGCCACAGCGTCCGGTCGTGCATTTTCATTCGGAAAGCAGTTTTCCTGGACGTTGTTCGATTGAGAGCGGAAAAGACGAAAATATAAGGTAGCTAGATAAAGTGAATATTTTGGGTGTGGGATGACATCTCTACCCAACTCCTGTAGTCAATAGCTGTTTCTGTCAGTTTAGGAAGATACAGGCGGGCGTCGCTTTTTCCACCAGATGCATAAAATTATCTTCTGTGGTTGCGCGCAGGTCTTTATACGAGGAGTTGTGCTTTGTTTGGGATCAACTATCACCCTCTTTTCCTGATGTTAGCATAAAGAGGTCATTTCTCGTAACCAATAACGCTGCAGGATAGGAATGGTCGATGTTGTTCACGAGGCAGTTGATGACGGGCAAGCAGAGATGCGCTTACGGCTCCCCGCCGCTGCTTTTTGTGATTTTCGCTTAGAGCATGAGTTATCCGTGCATTTGACATTTTTAACCTTCTCAACTGTATCCAAATATCGTACGGTAGTGGAAAGATCACAGTTTATCAGATTTGCCATATCTCGAGCTCAACAGTTCTCCAGTACACTCACTGGATCATCGCTATTAATGCATTTAAACAATCTTCATTACCCTCTAAGGTCTTCCTGAACGTGAAGAGTCACTAATGTCAAAACGATCCGCCTTAAGAAGAAAAAACAGTTTTCTGGCAGTGCATCATCCCCATACACAGCGCAAATGTTTCTGGCCGCCTCCGCTGCTGTAACCCCTCTATTAAACTGAAAAAGAAGAATACGTCGGAAATGTTCCGAATTCTCCACTATCTCCATTTTCTAGCACCCACGGCTGTATTCACTACCTCCAAATGACCCAGTGACAAAATGAAAATATGTAAACTCACATAGCAATAGTGAACTACAAATAAAAAGTGACAATCGAAAAATAAACCAATAGCAACCGGAACAGCAACACGCAAAACAAAAACGCTGCGAACTTATACACCAACTGCATATGTCTTCTGTATCCAAAGGTTTCTTCGCAGTACCAATTTTCAGATTAAGTACTAGAATACTAGAGTAACGTCATCTAAGACATGAGGTCAGTTACGGATAGATCAAACATATCTGATTATAACAGACAGCAGTGCCACCATCTCAAACGGAATGATACATAGTAATCATTTGTACAAAATATTTCTGTAATATTTTGTATAAGTGTGGGTCCCATATTACTGGAAGGTTTTTGTAGCGGCCACCGTCCGTGTGCAACTGAGCTCGCTCTGTTCGCTCTCGAGCACCGTAAGGTAGTACGTATTGTGTCTCAGGTTGATGCCGTATTACTTGACATCCAGATGGCGTTTGCTATAGTTCCTCACTGTAGCCTAATGAACACCAAACCTAGTTTGAGATTAGACTGAAGAACTTCCAGAAAACAGGAACAGAGCCTGTCATTCTCAAAAACCGGGCGTGGCGGCGATAGGCTTACCACACTGGACTCGCATTCTGGAAGAGGATGGTTTGAATTCAAGTCCAGCCATCATGATTTAGGTTTCCGTGATATCGGTAAATAGATTCAGGCAAATGATGGGATAGTTCCTGGAACCGGTGACCTCGCTGTTTGGTTCCCTCCCCAAAATCAACCAACCGACCATTCTTAAAAGAGAAATCTCAAACAAAAATGAAGCCTAGAGGATAGACGTTGTCAGTTCCATGGGACTTTACGCAAATGGAGCTGATGATACAAAGAAGTCGCGACGCTGTAAAGCTGTTTGAAATTCAGGAAGACCTATAAAGGATCGAAGTTTGGTGCAAGGATTGACGTTCAGAATACAGAAATGTAACGTAACGGGCATAAATTAGCCGATAGATTCGTTGTTCTTGCTGTGACCTTCAGTTCTAAAACCAGTTTGGTGCAGCTCTCCTAGCTGTTCTGTCCTGTGCATGTCTGTTCAGCTTCGAACAACTTCTGCAACTGACGTCCAATTGGATCACCTTACTGTGCTCATCTCCCACTCTCCCTCTGTAACTTTCACCTTCTCTCAAAGGTGTCCTATCAACAGATTCTTCATTTACTCAAGGGACGCTACAGTTATTTTTGCTCCTTTCTTCCATTCATTACTTCCTCGTTAGTTCCACAAATAGTACATGTGTACCACTTTTACATACTCATTTCTTAATGTAATTCCGTCAGCATCGCCTGATTTAATTCCACTACATTCCATTACCCATACTTAGCTTTTGTTAATTTTAATATTACATCTTTCATGGACCACGAAGTCCTTTCCGTTCAGTTCCTCTTCCAAGTCCTTTGCCATCTCCGACAGAATTGCGTCATACGTAAACCTCAAAGTTTTCGCTTCTTCTTCTTGAATTTATCTTTATAAATTTCTGTTTGCTCTCCATAACAGCTTGCTCACTGTACAGATCGAATAAAATGAAGGACAGGCACATTCTTTTCTGACTCCCTCCTTAACCACTGCTTCAATTTCATGTCTTCCTTACAACTGACTTCTGGTTTCTCTACAAGTTGTATGTAACATTTAGTTCCTGTATTTTAACCCTCTTTCTTCAGAATTTCCACGTGTGTATCTCCGTCAGTACTCTGAAAAGATTTCTCTACAAATTATTGTATTATTAAACGAGTGCCGAAAAATGACTCGATACAGTCACATGTCTGGCAGCGATTTCAAGCGGAAGGACCACAGAGAAATAATGGTAGAAAAGGTAGATGCCAGACTGAGGACCGCTTAGGAAGCGTAGTTCAACCACAAACGAGGAAGTTTATACAACACCAATTCGAACAGCACTTGGATATTTCGCGGATGAGAAACCCATACTAGATTCAACTGATAGAGGAAATAGAGAAGAACTAAAGAAGAGCTGCACGTTTCGATACTAGTTCATTCACCACGCGCGAAAGATCCAGGGAGACGCCAGTCCAAATGCAGTGGCTGACTATTGAAGAGGTGCTTTATGGATGGCGGTGTGGCTTATTCTTAAAATACTGAGAGCATTGGTGCCTGGACAAGTCAACAGACGTTAACACCATACGTTTACCACAAAAAAACTCGTTTACTTAAAGTTAGTTAGCTCCAAAGTCACATGCAGATTTATCAACCATTGTTCTTTCCGCGGATCTTCCGTGACTGGAACAGAACAACGGGGTAAGTAACAATGGTAGACAAAGTACGCTCCGCCACAGACTGTAAAGTAGTTTGGGACTTATAGATGTAGATGTAGATTTCCATGTACGGTGTCAGAGGAGGGTGTGGAAAAGTATTTACTTAACAAAGAACCTTCACTGTAAGTCTAGATGACAATGACACCTCCCTTCTATTAGTTTTGCTCATGGTGATAGAAAAACCCGACTACATAGCTGAAATCGCTCACTCCGACTGTGTCCAGCGTAGCGACAGGTCGTGGCTGTGGTTACATGAAAATGGGTTGCGCAATGCACTCGTGTACAGTAATTAAAGCTTACGCATTATTGCCGGTTTCGGTTTTCTTATGGTCGCAACTGTCCTAGAACTGTAGATACAGACAAGTGATCACACGACAAAAGACCTTGGCGATACAAGAAGGTACAAGGATTACAGAGCAGTTATGTGGCAAACAGGGCAAACGTGAAGCTCATAAACGACAAAATATTTTAATATATTGTCAATTTCTTAAGGGGATGTGTGCAGCTAGAAGTTCGAAATACTGAAACACGCCGTGCCGATGATTTTGCCAAAATTCGAAAATATGTACTACTTGTATCATGGGGAATGGACACGAATCACTCTTCTCGGTGTTACAAACAGGATACGGCTACTGACGTTCAACTTCAACCAATAGATCATTTCATATGTAAAGGTCTTTTAGTGTCCTGCTTCCTAACGTCCATAGAAGGACCTGAGCGTTATGTGCAGCCATTTATCACCTAAGGCGACAAAGTCGAAAAATCATTGTGTCTAGGTCAGGCAAGGCAGGATGCAACGGTTGCAACGAAGATAGGAAGTACCATGCCACACTGTGGTTTATTTAATTACTTATAATAGTGCTTTTATGACAACAGCGAACTCTAATATTTGGAAATACAACAATTGTTGCGAAGAATAACTTCAAAAAAAAAAAAATTCTTTTACAGAGTACTTAAATCGGAAATGGGTTAGCAACATTAGGTTTAAAGTATTAAATTATAAGTAAGTGAAGACTTGTGAATTACGTTATTTATTAATAAATATTTATTGTCTTCCTAGTGGTACAATTAACAAATGAGGAACCGATAGTCCTATCAGCTGTACAGAAATATACATACAATTACGGCAACAGCCAAAACTGCATACTGCTCGCTAGAATGTCCAGCCAAGGCAGTGTATATTACGAATTTCGAGTGATAAAACAAGTAGTGGGAGACAGCTTCTTACCAGTGATTCAATATTTTATTTGGCAAGGATTATTAAAGAAGAGATAACTCCCCCAAACAAAAATTGCAAAATTAACGTAGAAATAGTAATGGATAATACAACAAAAAAACAACAACAACCGTTTCAAGAGGTCGGCGGAAGTAAGTACTATCACCTAAGACTTTATTTTGAATTATTGCACCTTGTATGTTTGGATAAATTGGAGGATATATATATATATATATATATATATATATATATATATATATATATATATAATAAAACAAAACAAATGATATTGCAAACCTATGTGGAACTACTTTTTACCAACATGTGATGAATTCAAAGTCACGACAGATAACGTCATCACGCAAACAAATCCACACTGAATAGAGGATTGGCACTTTCTTCCGCCTAGTTTAGTCTCCAGTTCATCATACATGGCTGCTGCCAAATGAGGATAACGTAGTATCTATTATAGCACAAAAAACTGAACAAATAAATGAGGCCTATTTGGGATGGTGGACACGGTCAGTACAGCCAACGATAAGAGAAAGACAAACAACGAAACCGACAAACAACGAAACCGACAAACAACGAAACCGACATAATTTCCACAAGCTGGAGAAGAATCAAACCCTACAAGAAGATTAGTGCGACGACAGGAGTAGGCTCTAGGGCAACAAGAAATAGACGTTGGGTAAACTAAAATAATGCAAGGTATTTGACTGAAGGTATTGCTAATGATCTATAATGATTTCGAATAACAGGAAACCATCAGAAAGAATGTGTATCCCAACAGCTGCAACAGAAGAAGTTATAAACCATGAATTGTCATGAATCTCCGTGAAGTACGCAACGAGCGCTGAAGTACAATTTTTGAGTTTGGTGGAGCACTGGTTGAGAATAAAACAGATCTCGTAACAAAAATTAAATTTCCACGGGATTCAGAATTTATTATTCAAACGCAGTAGTTGTTCAGTGTGTGAACAAATTTAAATTAACCACTATAAAAGTAAATAGCATATCCACTTCATTTATGCTATTGTTATTAATGCATTATGTATGTGCAGCAGAAGTAGGCTTTTTACACCACTAAGTCTACCTGCCGGGTTGGGATTTGAGGCACTTTTTATCACAAAAGCAGCGTTATGAAAGTAAGATCCAGTACTGTCGAGCTTATACTGTACTCCTCTGACGGTAATTCTCTCTCGCCCGGTATTTGGCGAAAAATTGTAAGGGAATCCTCTTAACAATTTTTTTTCTCTACCTCCTGTAATGCTACTGTTCGTTTTTAGTTTTGCACAGTTTAATTTTCATTGCTTATAACTCTGCCATTGGCTGTAGATTATATATGAAACCAGTATTTGTGAAAGAAAGCCCATTCATCGTCGCCTAGTGTTATAAAGGAAAGATATTAACAGAGTTTTTCTTTGTAAGCACACTCACACAATAATAGCTCATTTAAGGCTGAGACTTATGTTCCACAGGCGAATAGAGAACCACGACATCCATTGTTATGCACAAAGTATGTGTAGGGTCGTCTAGCGTGGGGGCATATCCAGTATTGACTTACACCCAATCAACAAATACACCATCTGAAAAAGCGGTTAATCGTATTGCTTACTGAAAGTGCTAGTTTTCCGCTTCTAAATCTAAACGTTCTTTTCCTATCACAGTTCCAGCCTATAAGTCACAATTCAGCATGTACAAATACATAATGCAATGTACTATGAAGAACATATTAAGAGATGAACGGTATCTACAATAAATGTGGTCTGTAAGCAACGACATATTTGCAGTTTTCCATGTCATATTACGACATAGAAATGAATTAAAAATAACAAAGGACTTGTCAAACTGTATCATTCTTGATAACAGCATTTTTAATAAAATTCCCATTTCCTACGACTAAGAGTAATACTAGCGCAGCAAAACTTACAAACACGTGTTCGTAACATAGTGCGACTACTTCTAAGAGGCGGGTATTGAAATGTATTTCCTTAAGCAGGATTCTAACAGCAGTGTTCATTTTTTTTTCTTTTTTTGCTGAGGGAATCGGCCGGCCGCGGTGGTCTAGCGGTTCTGGCGCTGCAGTCCGGAACCGCGGGACTGCTACGGTCGCAGGTTCGAATCCTGCCTCGGGCATGGGTGTGTGTGATGTCCTTAGGTTAGTTAGGTTTAAGTAGTTCTAAGTCCTAGGGGACTTATGACCTAAGATGTTGAGTCCCATAGTGCTCAGAGCCATTTGAACCATTTTTGCTGAGGGAATAGCTTTGTTATGTAATAGGTCACATATCTGTGTCACTGTGAAAGAAGTTTGTATCATGTGCAAAGCAAAAATCAGTGCTAATAACGTGAACATCTTGGTTACGCAATTACATAACCAAATTATTTAGTGCTAATACCGGAACAGAACCACAAAAAAGTTTGCCTGCAGTCAAAAAAAGTTCAAATGTGTGTGAGCTCTTATGGGACCTAACTGCTAAAGTCACCAATCCCTAGGCTTACACACTACTTTACCTAAATAATTCTAAGGACAAACACACACACCCATGCCCAAGGGAGGACTCGAACCTCCACCGGGATCAGCCGCACAGTCCATGACTGCAGCGCCTGAGACCACTCGGCTAAGCCCTCGCGTCTTGCATACAGTAATTCAACTTTAAGTTATATTGATTGTAAAATTACACATATTTCAGTTTTGCAATATCTGATATTTCTGGAACTATGGTTCCTCATACAGACAAATGCATGGAGCTATGCAGATTCAGGTTGGTTAAACGCGAACGTTAGAGGGATTTTGTCAATCTTCTAACAGCCAAAAATATGCTCACACATCTGCGTTTAACCAAACGTTGAAATAACTTTAGCGGATTGTCTTTGCAGCTGAGGATATTATTGTTGGGGTGGAATTTTACAAAAGTCGTGTTAATTCCTGGATCGAACAATAGGTCGTTACACTGAATTAATGAGATATATCAGCAGTCAAAACCGAGAACGGTATAGTAAATAAATCGAAATCTGTAATCAGTCGAGCAAAATATTGGAATCTCTTTGGCACCTAACGATGAAGTGTTTCAGATACTGAAACGTAATCATTAATGCATGGCCCCTAAACGGCTGCCTCAACTTCCTGGAATTGGTCCATGCCACGAGCTTGAAGACGATTTTTCCAGAGGACCGATGTTTGCTTGATAGCATCACTTTTGTCCGTCATATCTGTAACCAAAAGATTCTCTCCTCGCATTAAGAGACTTAATTAATTCAAATAAATGTTGATGTCGACCACAAAAGATTTTGTCATTACTCTAGTTACACTCAAGTTAGTTTTCTCCCTAGTGCCTGTTTTCAGTTCAGCCAGCATTTACACTGGTTCGTCAGAAGGCGAGTGCGTATCATCTTCATGGCTGGTGTTTTAATGAAATTTCAGTGAATGTTTTTACAGCTTATAATAGTGCGATGACATACTACACACTTAGCATTAACTTTAAACGAGGCGAAAAGTAAACTATTTCCCATTCCTCATTGAATGGTATTGCTTAACCACTTTTTCTTTTTGTGAACAGGTTAGTGAATGTGTTCCTAATGCTGAACGTAAATAAAATTTAAGACGAGTAGTATTGGTAGTGAAGTGCTTGGCGTGTGACAAAACGGCTGTCTTGCTCCAGGCACTGCCAGCTGCTGCCTTGCGTTTCCTCTTCCTCCTCCCCTAACGCACCTCATCAATGCGCTCGAAGCGTTAGGCAGCAGCGGGTCACCAGAGCTGTCGCTCGTTGAGCGCTGTTTGGCAATGCCAGTGTTGTGACTAGGCAAGACAGCCAAGCCACTACGAGGAGAAGCCGAAAGGCACGCGTTTAAGCTCACGCAGGCTGGCGTGAGGTATAGAACAGGTAAAGTAATTATACTAGCGAAGGCGGTACGTAGCTTCTGAAATACTTAACTTTAATCCATAATTGGTGAACATCGGTCTGACGGTACATGCATTACAAGATAAATAGCAAATGATAATGGTGCCTGGCTAGGTCGTAGCAAATGACGTTGCTGAAGGCTATGCTAACTATCGTCTCGGCAAATGAGAGCGTAATTTGTCAGTGAACCATCGCTAGCAAAGTCGGCTGTACAACTGGGGCGAGTGCTGGGAAGTCTCTCTATACCTGCCGTGTGGCGGCGCTCGGTCTGCAATCACTGATAGTGGCGACACGCGGGTCCGACGTATACTAACGGACCGCGGCCGATTTAAAGGCTACCACCTAGCAAGTGTGGTGTCTGGCGGTGACACCACATTCCTCCCCCGCAAATCGGCGAACGGTTGTGGTATAAGGCTTCCGCCCGCCGTGGGGAGGACCCCATGTTGACGTATGCGACGAGGTGGGGAGCCTAACAACAGGCGAGGCTGTGCCACCCGCACCCTGCCATTCGGTCCGAGGGGAGCTAGGAAACGCCTGAAAACCTAGTCCAGGGTGCACGCCAACATGCGGTGTATGCGCCCGCAGAGATACAGGAAGGGCTGAAGGGTCGACCTCCATCGGGTCGGGGCACCCGAAAGGCGAAGACGACATATGGTCCGGAGCGGGCAACAGTTCCATGTCGGAGGACAGTTGGTCACGGGAAGCGATCGGCGGCGCGTGTCCCAGGGAGGCGCCCGGCGGTTGCAGCGACGCGTCCACTGCGGGCGTCGCCGGCGGGAGAACAGGCAGCGGTGCGTCGCCATGGGGCAAAATGGAAGGCAGCGTCGGGCTGAGGCGAGCCAGTAGATGGGTCCCCAGGGCGCTGACCGGACGGCACCGTCGCTGAAAACAGACGGGGAGCGGCAGATCCCGTGCGACGACAGAGGCGCAGCTGATTGACATGCCGACGCACCTCACCAGAGGCCCCCAAAACCAGATACATAGCGCGGCCGAGGCAGCGAAGAATGCGCCCTTCGAGCCAACGCCGTGAACCTCGATAGTTGCGATAATAGACAAAGTCGCCTGGAGCAAAAGCAGGTGGCTGCCGCTGCACAGGAACCTGATGCGGCGAATGTAGCAAAGACATCAAAGTTAAATGAGGGCGAGGGAAGCAACTCAGCCGGCGAGCGACCATCTCGAGGCTGAGAGGGATACGAGGACAAAAAGAACAATAACACGTCCTCCCGAGAATGCGACGCTTTCAACTTCAACATCTGTGACTTGAAAGTCCTGACCAATCGTTCAGCGGCACCGTTTGACTGTGGCGAAAACGGCGCGAACGTCAGATGTTGAATACCATTGACCTTGCAGAATGACTGAATTTCTGCGGACATGAATTGCGGTCCATTGTCGGAAACAATAGTCTGTGGAAGACCTTCAATGCAAAAGATAGCGGATAACGCTTGGATGGTGGCAGAAGACGTCGTGGAAGACATACGAACAACAAAAGGAAAATTACTGAATGAATCTACCACAACCAACCATCGAGCATTCCAGAATGGACCAGCAAAATCGATGTGTAAGCGTTGCCGAGGGGAAGTGGCTTTTGGCCATGCAAAGAATTTCCGCGTTGGTGCGGATTGTTGTTCGGCACACGCCATGCAAGAAGAGCACATATGCGTAATCGCAGCATCGATTCCGAATCAAGTACAGTGCTGACGAGCAAGTTGTTTCGTTCGCACTATACCCCAATGTCCTTGGTGGAGAAGCCGTAAGACAGAGGACTGTAACGAACGTGGGACCACGACCCTGGACTGATCATTATCAGAACGCAACAGCAAAACACCACGTCGCACCAAAAGTCTCTCCTTGTGAGCAAAAAATCTGCGAACCAACGGATCATCGATCCGTGACTTTGACAAGGGCCCTTGCGTAGCAATAAAACGCAGAACGGAAGCAAGGACAGGGTCGGGAGCTGTGGCTGTAGCTACACGACGAAAATCAATCGGAAACGATTCGACCACGTCATCGGTTGCCGAATCAATGAACATGCAAGCAAGTTCGGAGGAATTGAATGCTCTATCCGCAGCAACAGGCAAACGGGACAACGCATCGGCGTTTCCGTGCGTAGCAGTGGACCGATACAAGATATCGTAGCGGTACTTCGAGAGGAAAATAGACCAGCGAATGAATTTCTGCGCAGTACGTGGAGGTACAGGCTTGGTCGGATGAAAAAGCGATGTCAAAGGTTCGTGGTCTGTGATGTTGGTAAAGTTACGACCATACAAGAAATCATGAAACTTTGCAACACCAAATACGAGAGCCAATGCTTCTTTCTCGATCTGTGAATAATTTCTTTGCACAGACGAGAGCAATTTGGACGCAAAGGCAATAGGGCGATCGTGCGAACCATCTTTGTGCGCAAGCACAGCACCGATCCTGAAATCCGGTGCATCCACCATCAACAAAAGGGGTTTCTGGGGATCGAATGGCGTAAGGCAAGTATTGGAAAGCAACGCCGATTTCATCTGGCGAAAGGCGCGTTCGCATTCCGTCGTCCAGACGAACGGAACACCTTTACGGCGTAAGTGATGAAGCGGAGCTGAAATGGAAGTGGCGTGGCACACATATGTATGGCAGTAACTGATTTTTCCCAGCACACTCTGGAGCTGCTTCAAATTCTGCGGCGAAGGGAAGTCTTATATGGCATGGAGGTGCTCTGGACTGGGATGTATGCCTTGGGCATTGAGTATATGGCCCAGATAGGGTAAGTCCCGAGCAAAAAACACACATTTATCCTTCCGCAAGCGAAGACCATTTTGTCGCAAGACCTGAAATAATGTTCTGAGATTGGCTAAATGTTCTTCTTCCGTCTTTTCGGAGATCACAATATCGTCCAGATAGTTTGCTGCAGTAGGGACCGACGCACAAACAGTTTGTAAATATTGCTGAAACAATGCAGGGGCCGATGCACACCCGAATGGCAGTCGTTTGAATCGGTACAAACCAAGTTGCGTGTTAACCACCAAAACGGGCTGGGATTCTTCGTCCACCGGTATTTGGAAGTACGCATCTGCTATGTCCAACTTCGAAAAATATTTACCCGGGCACAGTTTGTCAAAAAGATCTTCCGGGCGGGGTAAAGGAAAAGTTGCAGTCACTAGTTGGGGATTCACTGTTGCCTTGAAGTCCACACAAAGTCGCAGTTTTCCGGAAGGCTTTTGCAAAATTACTAAGTGTGACGCCCAGAGAGAAGCCTGCACACGTTCAATTACACATTGTGATTCATAATCGTGTAATGTTCTTGCGACCTCATCACGCAATGCGTGGGGAACATTGCGCACTCTGAAAAATTTCGGTTGCGCGTTTACTTTCAGTTCCAAATGTGCTTAATAGTTCTTAGCGCAACCAAGGCCCGGTGCAAAAATGTCTGCAAATTCTTCGCATAGACGAGAAACACTGGCCGAAGGCATAGTCTGGTTCACTGATAGGACCTGATTTACTATAGGCAAGTTAAACAAGTGAATTAAATCTGAACCAAACAAGTTCACTGCAGAAGAAGAACGAAGGACTTAAAATGACACAAGTTTTGTTTGTCCCTTGTATGTTGCAAGAAGGCTGCACTGTCTTAACACAGGGAGCCCGTGACCAGAATATGTAGTTAGCTTAACATTTGCGGCACGCAACGGAGGTGTGCCCAGCTGTTTGTACGTGTCGTGATTGATCAATGAAACTGCAGCTCCGGTATCGAGGTGGAATGGGATCACTTTGCCGGTAATGTCCAAGTCCACAAAAAATTTATTGTCCTGCTGACGACAAGAGCGACTGTCTCGTGCAACATGAACCGACACTGGGACATAATCACTTGCGACTTGACGTGATTTCCGGCGATGTCGACGCACACTATTTGTGGGACGAACATAGTCACTGTTAGAGAGAGTGGCACTGGGCGGAGTGGCATGAACTATATTAATGTCCATTGGCGAAGTTTCACGAGCCTGAGTATCCTTGGTTCGATTCCGATTCCGGCGCGAAGCAAAGGGCCTGGAATGGTTCTGAGCGCCCGATCGGAGCTTTTTCCGGCAAACACTTTGAACATGTCCTTTTATATTACAGGAAAAGCAAATAGCCTGGCGTGACGGGCAATTCTCACACGAATGTCCAGTAGCACACCGCAGGCATGATTTTAGCACTGCATTTGATTGTTGGCGCGGCACACGTGGCGGAGAGGCGGAGAGCTTGGCAGCAGCTGCGCGGACCGTGCGAGGGCTGTTTACTGTTCCGTGCAGCTCGCCCGGCGGGCCGGTTAACCTGACACACGGGTGGCGAAGTTTCAAATGATTCCTGAGTAGAGTCCAGTGTGTCCTGCCAATCCAATATGTCCATCACTTGTTGAAAGGAGAGATTGACTAGTTTCAAAATCTGTTCCCTTATACGAACATCAGCAACGTTCTGTGCAATTGCATCACATACCATAGTATCTGAATAAGGGAGGCCACATTGACACTCAAAAGCACAATCCCTAGTAAGGACTTGCAAGGTTGCAACCCCACTCCCTATTAGTCTGACCTGCCGTACGTTTTGTACGAAACAAGGTATACCTTTTCGCAACTACTGGGTGTTTCAAACATGACCGGTATATTTGAAATGGCAATAGAAACTAAACGAGCAGCGATAGAAATACACCGTTTGTTGCAATATGCTTGGGACAACAGAACATTTTCAGGCAGACAAACTTTCGAAATTACAGTAGTTACAATTTTCAACAAGAGATGGCGCTGCGGTCTGGGAAACTCTATAGTACGATATTTTCCACATATCCACCATGCGTAGCAATAATATGGCGTAGTCTCTGAATGAAATTACCCGAAACCTTTGACAACGTGTCTGGTGGAATGGCTTCACATGCAGATGAGATGTACTGCTTCAGCTGTTCAATTGTTTCTGGATTCTGGCGGTACACCTGGTCTTTCACGTGTCCCCACAGAAAGAAGTCACAGGGGTTAATGTCTGGCGAATAGGGAGGCCAATCCACGCCGCCTCCTGTATGTTTCGGATAGCCCAAAGCAATCACACGATCATCGAAATATTCATTCAGGAAATTAAAGACGTCGGCCGTGCGATGTGGCCGGGCACCATCTTGCATAAACCACGAGGTGTTCGCAGTGTCGTCTAAAGCAGTTTGTACCACCACAAATTCACGAAGAATGTCCAGATAGCGTGATGCAGTAATCGTTTCGGATCTGAAAAATGGGCCAATGATTCCTTTGGAAGAAATGGCGGCCCAGACCAGTACTTTTTGAGGATGCAGGGACGATGGGACTGCAACACGGGGCTTTTCGGTTCCCCATATGCGCCAGTTCTGTTTATTGACGAAGCCGTCCAGGTAAAAATAAACTTCGTCAGTAAACTAAATGCTGCCCACATGCATATCACCATCATCAATCCTGTGCACTATATCGTTAGCGAATGTCTCTCGTGCAGCAATGGTAGCGGCGCTGAGGGGTTGCCGAGTTTGAATTTTGTATGGATAGAGGCGTAACCTCTGGCGCATGAGACGATACGTGGACGTAGGCGTCATTTGGACCGCAGCTGCAACAAGGCGAACGGAAACTCGAGGCCGCTGTTGGATCACCTCCTGCACTAGCTGCGCGTTTCCCTCTGTGGTTGCCATACGCGGCCGCCCTACCTTTCCAGCACGTTCATCCGTCACGTTCCCAATCTGTTGAAATTTTTCAAACAGATCCTTTATTGTATCGCTTTTCGGTCCTTTGGTTACATTAAACCTCCGTTGAAAACTTCATCTTGTCGCAACAACACTGTGTTCCAGGCGGTGAAATTCCAACACCAGAAAAATCCTCTGTTCTAAGGAATAAACCATGTTGTCTACAGCACACTTGCACGTTGTGAACAGCACACGCTTACAGCAGAAAGACGACGTACAGAATGGCGCACCCACAGACTGCATTGTCTTCTATATCTTTCACATCACTTGCAGCGCCATCTGTTGCTGAAAATTGTAACTACTGTAATTTCGAAAGTTTGTCCACCTGAAAATGTACTGTTGTCCCAAGCATATTGCAACAAATGGTGTATTTCTATCGCTGCTCGTTTAGTTTTTATTGCCGTTTCAAATGTACCGGTCATTTTTGAAACACCCTGTACATTGACTGATTCTTTGAAATATGCATCTAATGCAGACAAAATTTCGTCGTAGGACAGAGTTGCTACGTCGCGCCCGGGAAACAATTTGACTATCACACGGTACGTGGACACGCCGACGCACGATATTAAGAAAGGCTGCCGCTCGTTACCTTGAATTCTGTAGGCGGCGAGATGGAATCCAAATTGGCGTGACCACTCCGTCCAGCTTTCTAGTGCCGCATCAAACGGACGAAAAGGTGGTACAACAGCGTGTTGTGGCTGTGGTAGCGGTGGAGCGGCGGCTGCCGCATCGGTTTGCATTGCACGTTGACACTGGAAGAGCTGTCCAAGGGCATCCAGTAAGGCCTGCGTCTGCTTATTCTGCAATCGATAAAATTCGGACAGTACATCTGGAGATGGGGGCGAAGCCATTACACAAGTAAATCAGTCTATCAATACGAACGCAAAATCCTCGTCGCCATTTGTTGTGACTTGGCATGACAGCCAAGCCACTACGAGGTGAAGCCGAAAGGCACGCGTTTAAGCTCTCGCAGGCTGGCGTGAGGTCTGGAACAGGTAAAGTAAATATACTAGCAAAAGAAGGTACGTAGCTTCTGAAATACTTAACTTTAATCCATAATTGGTGAACATCAGTCCGACGGTACATGCATTACAAGATAAATAGCAAATGATAATGGTGCCTTGCTAGGTCGTAGCAAACGACGTAGCTGAAGTCTATGCTAACTATCGTCTCGGCAAATGAGAGCGTAATTTGTCAGTGAACCATAGCTAGCAAAGTCGGCTGTACAACTGGGGCGAGTGCTGGGAAGTCTCTCTAGACCTGCCGTGTGGCGGCGCTCGGTCTGCAATCATTGATAGAGGTGACACGCAGGTCCGACGTATACTAACGGACCGCGGCCGATTTAAAGGCTACCACCTAGCAAGTGTGGTGTCTGGCGGTGACACCACAGCCAGCCCCAGAGATCCGCTCTCGGACACAGGCCTGTTATAAAGACTTCGGTGTCGATCGGTGTTAGGTGCGCATAATCCAGTTTTTTCCCACGTGTCACTGGAAGTCGTCCCTCCTTCTCATAAGAGGACGTCCGACTGTTCTCCTCGCCTCCCTCGGAAGCCATTTAATCAGTGTTTTGCTCCATTTGAAATTTTTCTATGGCTTCTCTACTGCTAAGAGCCACTTCAGTCTCGCAGTCTGCTTGACTACGTCTTGTGTCCCAGTCTCTTTGCAAAGCGAAAACGGTTGAGAAGCTTTTCACCTATTCCGATAACTTTGTGTCCCCTCATAGACACGTGAACACATCCTCCAGAGCCCAGGTAAAGAGCTTAGGTGAGATTAGGTCAGATTTCATCTCCTTATCTGGCGTCTAACTTCAGGGGAATAGCTACGCAAGTAACATGATTCGTAGATCCGTGATTTTGAAGTCAGTCAACTTGGCGCTGACAAAACGATTCAAGATGTTTACAAATAAAAGAGCAGCTAGTTCTCGGTGAATTAAGGATCCTGATAATTCATTTTAATGTATTTCAATTTTGATGGGGCCATTTATATCACAACGGAAACTTACGTAACTAAAAGAGTGTACGCATAGCATATTACGGTAAATGTCTAAACATTATATTAACCTGTTTGAAAATTCAGTTTATCCTTTGTTCTACGAAGGCGCTACAAATCTCAAATTTCTCCAAAACGTCCATTAATTTATCTTTATCCTGAGCAGTTGTAACGCCGGAAATGCATATACTTCTATTTCCATCTATTGTACTATAGATTTTTCCTTATTTTGTTACCCGAAGATATGACATTTCTGTGTCTTTATATGTTGTAGTTGTTTTACTATTTCGATATATTTATGCATTTATGTCGATTTATAATTGGTTTGTTTTGTGAATATTATTTGTATTTATACGCTGGGTCTGGCCTAGGGAAAACTATGCTGTCGAATACATCGATAGGTCGTGTGGAGAACCACAGTGTTTAGGATCTTTGGTAGTGTTAACTCTGCCGCATGGAGCGCGGGCAGAGGGGGAGTCTGGCTGGAGTAGTGCAGTGGAGCAGGTGTGTTGTGTGACGCTCCCGCGAGTTGCAGCGCGTTCGGAGTTGGACAGCATGAAATTGCGCTCGGCTGGCTATAACAGTTTCTAGCACGGTGTCGCGGACGGGAAGCATTAGCTGGCACACATCAAGAGCCCGTTTCGCCTGGTGACCGTGTCGAGAAGAAGGCGCGCCAGCATCCAGCTTCTGCAACAGCGACGGCCGACAATGAGTGACTGTCGCCACCTCCTCGATCAACGACTTCAAACCTTCAATCAACCAACAAGGAAGACTAAAAGCACGTAAAGTTTCAGAACTGTATGGCAGACCTCAGCTTTTAAAATTGTTGCATCACAAAATTACAGCAAATTAGCATGATCCTTTGTTGCTCATTGTCCCAATTGCATTGCCAAGCAGGGTCCCTTCGTTTTCCGAAATGAACCCGAGTGTCGTTGAAATTCAAACGCCAGCATTAAAATAATATAATTTGATTTCACTGCTTTAATTTCAAAGTTCAGTTAAAGCATTCATAGCTGGCAACAATATTTAGATTACACAAGCACAAATTAAGAGTGTGAGGTTTGTTTGCATATTTTAGCTTACCTGTGACTCCAGCTCAGCTTGGTACGTACTAAATTTTACTATTGTTAATTGTTCAGAATCATTTAATTCAAGTTCGGAGTTAAATCTCTTACATCTAAATTGCGTACATTCTAGTAGCTTTTGAAATGTTTTTTGAGGTTGCCCAAGAGTAACTGTATTTTACTGAATTTCGATATGCTGCAGAAACAAAGTTCACTATTAATCTCAGTCACTAAATTAACTTTCAATTTTCCGGTTTTATTAATTCTTTTGCTAAATTAAGTCAGAGTGTAGCGAAATTTATTACTTCTGACAAACTTTCAGTTTCCACACTACAAGTGTCAACCTTCAGTTGCCACGCTTCTAGTGCTAATTATATGTGTAATAACCTTTCTTTTTTCAGTTACTACAGTAATTGTCCTTAGGGCTGGCGACCGCAATTTCCCCCAAATCTCAAATATCTAATTGCTGCTAGTTAATTGTTAACGTAACGGCCGCACATTTACTTTCTTTATTAACTTTACCCCTTTTCAAAATTAATTTCCACCAGTTTCATTTGCATTTTTCCTTTTATTTAGATACCCTTTCCTCCCTCTTTACCGACAGATTAACTTCGGTGACGATTTGCTTTTCCCAAATTTCTATTGGGTACACGCGGTTTAATTTTTCACTGTCATTAAGGTCGATAAGTGAGGGGGAGGTTACAGAGTACCTTTACTCGATGCTGCTGGCGCTACGGTTCTAACTAAGAATATCTGCACTAAATGAGGCTTTGCATTCTGAGAGGTTTCTTTATAAAATATATATGTGCTTTTCGTATTGATATTGAGGTTAGAGCCTAGCTATAGTGCGTATCTGATCCCTTTTTTCTTTAATTACGTGTTCACATATTCCATATAAATTGATATTGTAGGAGTCAGGTATCTTATGACATGCCAGCGATCGGTGTTTCCAATCAGAGATTGCTAGGTACTCAGACACAAGCTGTATCACTTTACTAAAACAAGATAATGTAATTGTATTGATACTGTTTATTAAGTGCTGACTCACTTCTGTGTCGTCTTCGGTCATCTGTGCTGCATAGTTGACTTATTTCTTAAGTTTCTGCTCGAATATATAAGTTTTTCCGCTGGATTTAAATAACATTAAAGTGTTATGAGTCCTCTTCTACAGTCATCATTTATAGAATACTTTTCTTTCCTTGAACTGTGCCTTTCGTACGTGTTCATTCAATATTCACAGAATATTCAACGGCTGGAAGACTGGAGTCAACAACAAACTCTTGGGAGACGTAATGACTGAACGCTTACAGTGTTCAGTCACATGTACAAGGACAAAGAACGGGGTTGTGACGGCATACGCAAGCGAAAATCGTAACACAAAGCATCTAACAGCAAACTATTGTACAGCTTGTAAAATAAGGGTTTTTTGAGTTGATACTTGAATCAGGTTAGTTAACACAGGAAACACAAGGAGTTGTCAGCAAGTAAATGGGTCAAAAATAGTTACGAATGCATAACCCTGCTTAATTTCTTCCTCAGTGGTTCACAACCCCTCAAAAGGCCACAGCAGTCCACCCAACCCACCGCTGCCCCACACCGAACCCAGGGTTTTTGTGCGCTTCGTTCCCCAGTGGAGACTCCCCCCCCCCCCTCGCTCCCCTACGTCCCCCCCCCACCCCACCCACCTGGGCACGTCTCATATCAGACGATTTTAATCCCAAATGTTTACATGGTATAGTAACTGTGGTGTTCGCGTAAGTCGAAACAGTGTCTGCGCAGCAATCGCCGACATAGAGTAACTGAGGTGGAATAAGGGGAACCAGCCCGCATTTGCCGAGGCAGATGGAAAACCACCTTAAAAACCAATCACAGGATAGGATGGCCGGCACACCGGTTCCCAACACTAATCCGCTGGGAAGCAGTGCGTAAGACCGCGCAATTAGCCAGCGGGCTCAACTTCAGTGTACTTCAATAACAACTGCATAAGTGGAAATATAGTAACAGACATGAGACAGAGTACCCAACATTTCAGATCGGGTCTGACACACCTCAGATGACGACCACAACCGTTGAGGACGGCCAAAACTGGCGAGGACGGTAGTCGGAACATCCGCGACTGGAGGGGTCCATTGAAGCCGAGTCTGGCTGGCGCGGACCACAGACGGAACACTCGACTCGGCGCGGACCGATTAGGGAACGCCCAGCTCCTTCCAGGCATAAATACGGGACTTGACCGATCCAAGGACCAATCTCAGGTAGCACATAAAGAAGACAGCGAGGCACGCTGTTAAAATATCGTGCGAGAACGACGCGAACATCCAGCTGGATTCCCGAATATCCAAGATGTCAACATAACGCCGGGAAAGCATAAAGAATTACAATGTCATAACGAGTTTTTGCGGCCAACTCGTTGCTGATACAAGCAGGGATCTTGAACAAATGTTTGATTGGAACCTTTTTTTCCTCGTTACTTTTCGTACCAAGTAACTAACAACGAAATTTGCCTATATAACGTTATCGAGGACTACAACGAAATTGATGGTCTAAGCTATGTAACGTTATCTCAAGTAGCCTTATTGCTAAAACGAAAATTAATTAAGTTCCAGAATGTAACTAAATACTAACCACATAGAAATAACGTTATTTGTCCTGAATAGCGTTACTGAATTGTGGTACGAAAGTAAGATAAGCATTAGTAAGGGTATGTCATATACAGTTCTCGTTGTAACTTAACGGCATGACGCTCCAAAACGTAACACAATAGGGTAATGGAAAATTAATGATGTTATTTGTCCTAAATAACGTTACTGGACAGTGAAGCAGAAGTAATTTCACCGTTGGTAATGTTATGTCATGTATCGTTCTCGCTGTAACTAAATAAACACAAAAAGACAATTAACAAGTGGTGCAAGAACATTGCTCATACTTTCACGCTCAGCCCATCTGAGAGGGAAAACGCGAGCTGGCTGTAATCCGCTGATCAGCTATCCGCGCAGGGCCCAGCTCGCCGCATCGTGGCCAAACTCGGTGCGTTTCGTCCAGCACGTCGCGCTGAGCCAGGCGTGTATCACTCCGTCGCGAGTAGGGTTACCGTTTGATTTAACGTCTTATTTTAATGATTATTTAATTTATTTATTATTATGAATTTATTTAAGTTAATCAGATTAAAGTTGTGGCTAAATTGTTGCAAGTTTAGATGCAATGCCACTCGCACAGTGTACTATAGAAATTCCGTCGTAATAATGTTTTATACATATTTGAAGCCTATTTCTTTAACCTCCATTCAGATAATATAATACATATTTATGTTCATATGAAGGTATTTATATTTATTATGTATTCAAACACAATATCTGAATATAATTTCCTGTAAGTCGTAAAACCAATAAAGGGTTGAGTACCTATTCGACAGGGTGAATGCAGTTGTCTAGATGGAAGAGGGAAATGAAACATAAACAAAGCTGGACGGATGGAAAACGGAGAGAGAGGGACAGAAATCGAGAGCAAACAGCGCACAAAAAACGTGATAGAGTAGAAGTTCCTGATCCGCTCATTTTACTACTACCAATTTTGCTACATGTAATTCACATGTGGGAAGTGAAAGTGTTTCAAAATTTGTTATTTTCAGAAAACACTGATCCTAAAATTTATATTTTCAGATAATTACTCTAACTCGTTTCTAGAAACTCCAACTATATTTTGAAATTTTCAAAATCTACTCTACAGATTATTATGTTTCATGTTGATTGAAATATAGGCGTAGTGAAAATTTACACAAAGTTGAAAGAATTTGCTAGTTTTCACTCTCAGTATTACCGCACGAGAAAATATGTACACAACTTGTTCTTTTTGTTGGATTTTTGGAAGTCTTGAAAGAGAGAATGCTTCATGGTTTTCAAAATATGGAACATAAAATGACACAGATTTGCCACTGGATAATACAATAAATTTTCATGATGAAACATGAATTTATGTTGGAATCACATAGGCATTTAGTACAAAATGGCATCATTTATGGTTTAACTCAGGTGCTCGTGTTACCGGTATTTGTCTCCATCATCGACGATTCAGATTCCAAATCCGACAACAGTGAAGAGCATTGGTTTTCCTCAGGAGACATAGATGATGTAGTTAATGGTGATGACGGGTTAAGGAAGACTTCCCGCACAATATACTTCTTACTGTGGAGGAACAAAACGGTGTTCACGTGTTCTTCGCTAATTTTGTACCTCAATGGCTTGAGCACGTATCGGAGAGACGAGAGCAGCCGCTCAACGCTCACCCGTGTTGATGTGATATCGAGAACGACAAAACCAAACGCATGCAGTTCTGGCTGTAATAAACATTGCTCCTCCCAGTATTGTAGGACATTAGCGCCCTTCTTCAGTTGCTTCGTACCTTCGAAATAACTGCAGAGTTTTATCTTACAAAGCAGTTAGATGACACTCATTTGGAGCTTTATATTGCTGGGCATTCTACTCTGTCAGTAGTCGCCGAAGTTAATCATCCTCTTCATCCGATACATCATCCACAGTCGGACCTTGCGGCACTTCTTCTTTGCCTATTTCGGTATCAGTAACCTTCTGGATCTTAAACCACATTTTCCATAGGTAAGAAATAGCAACTTCCACGTCATCTTCTTCCACGAATGAAGAAATCTGGGATCCATTAAGAGGGCCGACTTGAAACCTGGGTATCTGAACAATGGAGTATATCCCACTCCACCATTTTTATACATTTGGGCATGTTCTCTGTTGTCCATAGCTATTTTCAAGTGCTTCGCCAGGCCACTGCAGGGCATATTGTCAAGTCGAAGTTTGCATTTAAGCCACAACGCATAACAATCTCCCAAGAGCAACCCTTCCTCTGTCAATACGGTAATTTTGGCTCTGACGGTCTCGAAAGCGGCTATGGTGCTGTCAAGAAGGCCTCAATCAGTATCGCTAAGATTGTAGTTCTCCTCATCTTTGTCTGTAAAAAAATCGCGAATGTATGTTCTAAGTCTCTTCACTGATATCATCTTACCGTAAAGCGATCTATATCTAGTGCTGGCATCTAGCGTGAGTAGAGCTTGGTGATTTCGTATCAGGCGGGCTACCGTTGGAGATCGCAGACAATTTGCTAAAGAGCGAACTTGGGCAATGAGGTCATGCCATACAGAAGTGGGAGTCCAGACAATTGCAGGGTATGTGCAGCACATCAGACTCTCTCTATGTGAATTACGGCAAATAGTAACTCACACTCACGCAATGAACAACCCTCGACCCAATCTTCCAACGTTGGTATGACTTCACGCAAAACGTTGGGTGGCCCTCAGCACGTTAGTCGCTTTGTCTGTTCTACATCTACGTCATATTCCCCAAGCCACCTAATGGTGTGTGGCGGAGGGTACTTTCGGTACCACTATCTCATCCCTCCAACCCTGTTCCACTCGCGCATAGTGCCCTGGGAAAAATGACCTTCGGTAAGCTTCTGCAATGACTCCAGTTTCTCGAAATTTCTCCTCTTGGTCAACACACATGATGTATGCAGGGGGACGTAATATGTTGTTCGACTCCTCCTGAAAAGTGCTGTCCCGAAATTTCAGTATTAAATCTCTCCGTGATGTACAATGCCTATCTTTTAACGTCTGCCAGTGGAGTTTTTTCAGCATCTCCATAACGCTCTCTCGCCACCTAAACGATGCTGTGACAAAACGCGCCGCTCTTCGTTAGATCTTCTCCATCTCCTCTCTCAGTCCTACCTGATAGGGATCCCAGATACATGAACAATGCTCAAGGATCACGCGATCGAGCGCTTTATAAGCCACTTCTTTCATGGATTACATTTCCTTAAGATACTTCCGAAGAATCTAAGCCTTTTCCTACTATCCGTCTTATACGAATATTCCACTTAGGGTCGCTCTGGAGAGTGACGCCTAGATATTTTACGGCAGACGCTGTCTCCAGCTGTTACTCCTAAACATGTCGATGGTTTTTTGACGTTGCGTCGAATTTAAAGAGACGAGTCTCTAAGTCAATTCCTATACCAGTTTTTCTCGTACTGCGGCAGCAAACCCCGGAATCAATAGTGTAGCTGTATAGTAATGGATTTCTTTCGTTTTCGGTCTGTTGTGAAGCTCACTACGTTCTCGAGAAGAACTTTGAAGCAGTCCAGAAACAGAAGAATTTCCATCTAGAGGTTGGCCGCCGAGATTTTTTCGAATAGTTCGACGATACCCAGCATTCTAACAACAGTCTTCCCTTCATTGACTTACTAAACGTTTACTCCTAAAGATGTCGGTGGTTTTCTGACGTTGCGTCGACTTTTAAAGAGACTAGTCTCCAAGTAAATTCCTGTATCAATTTTGCTGGTACTGCGGCAGCAAATCCCGTAAGCAGTGGAGAAACGGTTGCAGAAATCACGACAGTCCCGAAACGTTACATAATACAATTGTTTTCTTTTTGCAAAAACAGTTTCCATAGAAATCGAAAACAATAATTCTGCTCTGTTAAAGAAAAGCGAAACTTTGAGAATTTTTCTTTCCACAGCCTACAAAAGACAGCAGAATTGAAATTACCTGCAGTATAGACGATTCCAAAGATCCATGATATAGAAAGAATGCCTTGAACGTTCTCTACGTAAAAAAATTTCGCACATAGATTAGGTTAAATAAAAATAATCGAGACAGTAAACGAAAGTATTTTTCAAGAAACCTTGTGTTGTGATGTTTAGAAGATATACACTAAGATATACACTAATTATGAAACAAAAGTTGTTCATCATTCAAAAATACACAACTTTTATTTTTATACTTTTCCTTCTAAGACGAATATTTAACCGGGTATTAAATATTTTTAAATTTTATACTTTCTCTGCAATAACATGTCAGTGCATCACATATCTTTAACCACGGGAAATGTCGGCCTTAGCTAGTTTTAACAAACATATGTGTCCTCCCCCCCCCCCCCCCCCCACCCGATACTTGTGAGGACCTACGAACGTACAATATCCTGCTCAGTAACTCTGCTACGCTGTCGCCTTAGCCAATACCAATGACACGCCCTTGTACCTAGGACAACCTCGTGATAGCTAGTCTTGTGAGTCCCGCGGTCGCTCCTTATCATCAGTCACGAACGTCTCCCCAACACGGAGACCCCCGTGCTTGGCACTACGGCGGCAGGCAACCACTTACAACCGTGCAAGGTGAAGGCACAATAGCATTACATCATAAACTCTGACTTCACCGGCCACCTCGCCACCACACCGCCGCCTTCTAGGCGCTCTAGTCCAATCAGAAGCTGACCATTCGTGCGCTGACACCGAGCGAGGTGGCGCAGTGGTTAGCACACTGGACTCGCATTCGGGAGGACGATGGTTCAATCCCGCGTCCGGCCATCCTCATTTAGGTTTTCCGTGATTTCCCTAAATCGCTCCAGGCAAATCCCGGGATGGTTCCTTTGAAAGGGCATGGCCGACTTCCTTCCTCATCCTTCCCTAATCCGATGAGACCGATGACCAAGCTGTCTGGTCTCCTCCCACAAAAAAACCCCCATGCGCTGACAATCCACCGTTTGCCACGTTTCGTTTATGGAATGTGTTGTTAACTGTTGCGATGCTGCACATATAACGAGCAGAAATTATTCTCACTAATGACCGATGGTATAAAATCATTCCAAAGTGATTTAATTGTTTGCACAGTAAATTACGTCGGCCAGTGCTTCACAACCGTCCACAATGTAGACTATTCTTATGATCATCCACATTTTATCCAAATTTAATCAACCTTTCATACGGTCGACGGTACGAAATCATTACATTTTGACTGGTATTCCTTTTACACCAACAAATGAGTACATGAGATAACTGCAACCGTAGGACACATCAGTTTTTACTGTTTTCGGTAACATGTGACAAAAACAGACTATAGGTCACAAAATATCTAAATGTAGACGGTATTCAGTAATGCTCAGAAATGGGCCGTACAGCCTGTGAGTGTTACCATTTCAGCTTCTGTCGAAAAAGTGTGAAGATCTGCTTACCTAACCGAAGCTGGCATGGCTTCAGTAATTGGTAATACGAGTTTTTGGAACATGTCATTGTCCAGAAGGGTGAAAGCACGTCCGTGTTCCGTCACCAATCGCAGACACTGTGTTTTCAGTTGTGAGTCAGACATCTGGACGCCTTTCAGGATCCTTTTCATGGGCATTCCTTTCTGGGAGGGGGGGGGAGGCTGGTTCTCCTATTTGTCTTCCAGCTTTTCGAAAGCGTCTTTATGGCGTCTTGGGATGTGCTTCTTGAGATTTCCACACTGCCTTGCCTAGGAATGCAAGTTCGAATTAAAATTGTCTAAACATCAATGACATACTATAATTAGGGCAAACATTTCACTGAATCGAAATGCTATGCCATAAACAAAGACGTTTCACTTATTTAGCCATATTCTTGCCACACATGTTGTCAGTTAACAATATAGCGATGGGCGCGGGGCTCGTTAGCCGCACACGTGTAGAAAATATTCAGAATGAAGTTACAGGTGATGAGGTGATATTGGAGTATATGTTTGTTTGTAATGTATCTTGAAAGAAAAACCTCGTCAGCTGGCGAATTATTGGTGTGTTAAATGAACTGTTCTACACAAATACGTCAACTTAATGATCAAGGGACGCTCAGTAAACTGACATACTCCTTGCAACTAAGGCTTCCATCAAACTTCATAAAAATTCCAGATTCCTTTATTAGGAATCCATGAATAAAATCAAGTAATGTAAAGGCCATTTTGATGACATTATTTGGCAATAGACAGTCGGTAACATCCTTAAGAGGTATTGCGTAAATGCTTAGAACTAACCATGTGGTGTTCGTTCTAATAATGCAACAGGAACATATGTGTTAACCTTCTAAAATCTGGTCTTCTTAATTCGAAAACACACACATTTATGTTTCGATCTGTCAGAATAACAGGCCTGGAATTCTCGATGCCGCGTTTACGCAACGCGTACGGCAATGAGAACATCAAATTAATTTTACGATCAGACTGACTCGATCAGATGCTCTATCTCATTTATTGTACATGTCAGGCCAGCTTTATGATGGAATATACAATAAACAGGGTGTATAAATAAATTTCAGTTACCGGTGCTCTGTAGTACAGTCCGAAATCAAACACTTCGAAAAGTTCGTTCGTGTACTGGATGAGACCTCTTCCTCCCTGCTTCTGATGATTTTGCACATGTACTAGCCTTATCCATAGCTGAAACTGAAAAGCAAAAATTAGATAAAGAGTGACCGTACAGCGAATACGAGAAACGTTCCTGACCCCACACGTCGAGGTTAACCTCACAGACACCTGATACGGGACACCCGGACGCTAAGAGTGTGGCTTGAGACGGGCAGCACTAATCTGTTCCTCAAGCAGGTAGGGGCATGACCGAAAGTGTCGCCGGCCGCGGTGGTCGTGCGGTTCTAGGCGCTCCAGTCCGGAGCCGCGCTGCTGCTACGGTCGCAGGTTCGAATCCTGCCTCGGGCATGGATGTGTGTGATGTCCTTAGGTTAGTTAGGTTTAATAAGTTCTAAGTTCTAGGGGACTGATGACCACAGCAGTTGAGTCCCATAGTGCTCAGAGCCATTTTTTTGAACCGAAAGTGTCAGAGGTCGACCTGACAGAACCCAGTCACCTGCGTCCTGCTCGGTCGTAAGTACGCTGGCAAAGACGTTCATCGCTACTAATATTGTTCTTCGTACGACCTGTGCATAGCCACTCGTTATAAATAGGGACCTAGGGGGTGTGTGTACTAAAAATGGAGAATGCAAAGGCATACATGCTTCTCAAAACCAGTACGTATGTATATGAAAACAAAGAAGACCTTTTAAATATTCATAAAATTCATTCACTATAGATCAAAATTTGTGATACATTGATCAACAGGTATTGCTTTATAATATATCTACATAACTCATTTCCATTACAACTGCAATAAATTACTTAGAACTTGTATAAATTTTCCGGGAGTAAATACGTAGTATTATCACATGGAATCCAAAACCCATCCGATCGAAGTGGAATTTGTGGTGGACAAAACAGTTTGCGGCAAGCTTTGGCAGGGTTCTCCCGTTTCCGTTGCCTTCTTTCCACCAATTCTTTATGTTCACATCATCATTTGTTCATTCCACCGTCTCCATTTTCCTTAGCAACAAAAATGTGGGTCGTTTAACTAAAAGATAAGTAAGCAAAAATATTTTTACCGAAGTAAATTCTTTCAACATCACAGGGTGTTATCGGCCAACATCTAACCACTGCAATTTGCAAGGGTTTACGCTGTGTGGGAAATGTATATAACTTGGCATGCAGGCGCCTAGTTCCGGATCGGAAACTATCAGCAGCAGTCGGGAGATTTCGTTGCGTGGCATGGCGATTTGTACATGTTGCTAACAGTGTGGCGTAGACTGCTTTTGTCATCTGTTTTGTTGCCTACGATGTCGGTCGCTTAGCTGTGCTGTTGCCGCCAGCATGTAGTAGCAGTGTTTCCACTGTTTCAAAAATGAGTGATGATTCACTTGCCGGCCCAACGCTTGAGTTACCGTCGACTCCAGTTCGGAAAAAGAAAACGGTCGTAAGTAGCGCTTGTTGTAACATGATGATGAACGTAGTGAAGTGCTGCGATCACGCCAAAAAAAAAAAAAAAAAAAAAAAAATAAAAATAAAAATAAAAAAAAATAAAATAAAATAAAATAAATAAATAAAATAAAACCTGTTACACCCGAATTGTCAGTTTTCCCTCAGGGCTGCGACGTACACAGGGACGAGTCTGCGTATTATTCCGAGTGTTACAGAACTGGCCAGGAATGACCCAGACGTATCTGAGCCGGGGTAAAATTTGCTGTCTTGAAGAGCGCGCCGCAGCGCGTAGTGTGAAGCAGTCGCCCTCCGTTTCTGGCGGAGGCGCCGCTGTGGCAATCTCAGCCTGTTCACGTGCATCTAAGGGGCACTATGAGCTCGCCAGTCGGTCAGTCTAGGTCAGTCTCTGGTCCCCAGCTTGCTAGTCTGTCTCTCGTCCGCACTTGCAAGGCAGTTAGTGTCTGTCTGTCGTTCGGAGTGCTAGTATGTCTGATGTTCGGATCAACCTTTAAAGACGACAAATGAGAGTCTTTCCACTCCGCCAGTAAGAGAACTCAGCGAGTGGTCGCCCAGTCGGGACTTAGTTCCTGCATCTGAGTCTGCGCGTAAGGCCGCCAGTCTGCTCGAATTTGCTCAGGCAATGCTCATTGGCGGTTGGATCGATCGGTTGGTCGGTCACGCACTGAGGCACAAGATGACTTGTCCGTCTCGAGCGTCGGCTCATGTGAGGTTGCCACGTTAGTCCAGTGGGCCACGGCGTATAGCGAGGGGTAGTGACTTCGCGGTCGACATGAGAGCAACAAGAGTCAACCCACGACATCAGTCTGGCCGGTGCGAGCTGCGACGCCGTGAGACGGGAGATCGGTGCGCCTTCCTCCGTCCGTTGAAGCGGCTGGCAGCGGACGGTTTAGGATAGCGATTTGGGGGTGCTGCGCCAGGTCTTCTCGAGAAATCGCAGTTTATTAGAAGTTAAGTGATTTGTGATATGTTGTTTGATTTACTCTTGTTAAATTCTACTTGTTTTCTTGGTGAGGTTACCAGCTGTTTTGCTTTTGGGGTCGTCCCACCATTCTTCTCTGTTTGCCCACCCGCGGGAAGGTGGTTGTTTATAAATTCGGTGGTCCATTTTCCCCTTGTGTCGTAGGGGCGGGTTAGAGCAATCTGCGGTTCGAGTTGTTCCCTAATCTCCCTATCAATCTACCGTACGTTAGTAGCTGCCTCAGTCATATTTGTCGGATTTGGTGTGTTAGCGAATTTATTGCTTGGAGTGTAACGGCCTAATACCTGAAATATTTTCTGATCTTTGGAAACTTTGATATTTTTGCCTATGATCTTGAGAGGCGGTATCTGTGTACTGTAGAGCATCTTAACTATTATTTGGCTAACCTTGTAGAATTTTGTATAAGATTGCATTTCATGGGCTTTTATTTAAATGATCATTTTAGTCTATATAGTTGCCACCCTTTCACCGTAAGACTTTTCTTAATTTGGTTCTGATTTCTTCAGTTACTCCCTGGCAACTACTTCCACAGTGTGATTAAATGTGTTAATATTCTTGATTAATCGCTAGTAAATAAAATAAATTCTGAAGAATATTCTTTGAAAATAAATCACAGTTCAGTATCCAGGAACTTCTGGCAATAAGACGTTTGTTTCAGCTATAATCCTATTAGAGTATATTTCTAAATAGCTCCATATTTGGTTGTAATTAATTTAAAATGTGTATTCTTTTACTGCAGGCCCAGTAGAAAGATAGATGCGTATAGTAATGAGTAATCGAACACTTCTACACATTTCTGAAAATATTCGTAAGAAAGAAGTTTTATTCTCTTCAACTTAGAAGAAAAAGAGGTAAAACCGATGACTTCAACAAACGAATCCTCAGGAACACAATAGGAGACTTTTACACTGTGCAAACGGTTGTGCCCACCGTGTGAATACTTCTGTCAGTTCTTGAACAGCGGATTAGTTGGATCTGGAGTACCACCTCTCTCTGAAAGGTGTTCCAGACCATTGGTTTCGTGAAGAGTAAGGCTGGAAATAAGACGACTTTTATTATTGCAACGTCGCGACATCTTGCGTTAGCGTTCCCGGTTCCTCGTCGAGTTGAAAAATATCAGGGAAGCTGGCACAGAATTCTTTTCTTTGGAGGAATCCTAGATGGACAGTAACCTAAAGTGCGAAAAATGCTGAAAAAAAGATGTTTGAGTGTTACTGCGTGGGAAAGCGTCTCCAAAGACTAATAGCTTTAAGTGCCGGTTCTAAAAACGGATTCGTTAGGCAGGCAGAGCTTAAGTTCTGGGCCAAATCAACCCCGGGAGATTACCACGAGCAGATGAATTCCGATACTTCCGAAAAATGGTTCGATGATCTTGTACTCCCAAATCTTCCTCCACACTCCGTAATAATCATGGATAATGCACCTTATCACAGCAGACTACTCAACAAACAGCCAACCAAATACGATAGTAAAGTATCTACGAAATCAGACAGCAGAATAGAAAAGTCCAATGTGATGAGAGTATGACAAACGAGGGAGAATAGCCGGCCGGTGTGGCCGTACGGTTCTAGGCGCTTCAGTCTGGAACTGCGTGACCGCTACGGTCGCAGGTTCGAATCCTGTCTCGGGCATGGATGGGTGTGATGTTCTTAGGTTAGTTATGTTTAAGTAGTTCTAAGTTCTAGGGGACTGATGACCACCGATGTTAAGTCACATAGTGCTCAGAGCCATTTGAACCATTCGGGAGAATAGGGCGACAGCAAAGTCGTATGCAGTTGACATACTGGCAACAAGAAAGGGCAGCAAAGTAACTCGCTTGCCGCCATACAAATGCGATTTGAATGCCATTGAGTTAGCGTGGCCAAAAATAGAAAGACTCTTTCGGGAGTGCAGCATTACAGTTTACATGTCATCTGAAAATCTGTTGACTCTTGCAAGCGCTTGTTTTCAGGCTCTTACTAAAACAGCAGAGGTTACTGCAAAAAGATACAACAGCTTGAACAGAAGTACTGGAGGCATGGCAGTGTGATAGGAATAGCCACTGACAACCCCTCTGTCGACGTCGGCATTTCAGATACCAATGAGTCAGAGAAAACGATTACGTGCGAAAGTTAAACTATTAGTGCATCAGAATTATCAGAAGCTTCAGCAAAATTGGCTTGTTCCATTCTTGTTTTATTATACATTTGTGTTGGATCTTACGCACGCCTAGATACAACACAAGACAGCTGTAGACTTTCGCCGTTTCTCGCTGACGCCACAACATAGAATTCTCGCAGGTACTTGACCGTTCCATGTCGATGTTGTTTCACTCAGTAATTTCTCTTTCAACAAAGTGCAAAGCGACACTGTGGTACATTACGTATCAATTAGAGTATTTGGACTAATTATTTTGCAACCTGTGCTGAGAAAGATTCTGTAATTAGTCTACAAATAGTGATGTTGTCGATCTTCAATGCCAGTCACACACGTGTCGCCCTTTACTATTTTTAATCGATTGTGATGCAAAAATTTCTAGTATTCTCATAAGTACGAGGGTGAATCAAATGAAAACCTCAAATATTTTTAAACATTATTTATTGTGCAGAAGTGGTACAAAGCTGTATCACTTTTCAACACTATCTCCCCCACGCTCAATGCAAGTCCTGCAGCGCTTACAAAGTGCATAAATTCCTTCAGAAAAACATTCTTTTGGTAGTCCGCGCAACCACTCGTGCACCGCATGGCGTACCTCTTCTTCAGAACGGAACTTCTTTTCTTCCACTGCGTCTTTGAGTTATCCAAACATATGTAAATCACTTGTGGCAAAGTCTGGTGAGTATGGTGGATGAAAAATGGTTCAAATGGCACTGAGCACTATGCGACTTAATTTCTGAGGTCATCAGTCACCTAGAACTTAGAACTAGTTAAACCTAACTAACCTTAGGACATAACACACATCAATGCCCGAGGCAGGATTCGAACCTGAGACCGTAGCGGTTGCTCGGTTCGAGACTGTAGCGCCTAGAACCGCACGGCCACTCCGGCCGGCTATGGTGGATGAGGAAGACACTCAAAATGCAGGTCTGTGATTGTTGTAAATGTTGTACGGGTAGCTTGGGGCCTTGCATGGTCATGTTGCAAAAGGACACTTGCTGACAGCAATCCACATCGCTTTGATGTGATTGCAGGCCACAGATGTTTTTTAGGAGATCTGTGTATGATGCACTGGTGACAGTGGTCCCTCTAGGCATGTAATACACAAAAATGACGCCTTTTTCGACCAAATAGAGAGTCAGCATAACCTTCGCTGCTGATGATTCTGTTCGAAACTCCTTTGGTTTTGGTGATGAGGAATGGTACCATTGTTTCCTCGCTCTCTTCGTTTCTCGTTAGTGGAAGTGAACGCGGGTTTCGTCACCAGTAATGATTCCTGCAAGGAAGCCATCACCTTCTCGCTCAAAGCGCCAAGGAAGTTCTTCCCAAGTATCAACACGTCGTTCTCTCATTTCAGGTGTCAGATGCCGTGGCACCCATCTTGCAGACATTTTGTGAAGCTGGAGCACATCATGCACAATGTGGTGTGCTGACCCATGACTAATCTGCAAACATGCTGTAATGTCATTCAGTCTCACTCGGCGGTTTTCCTTCACTATGGCTTCAACTGCTGCAATGTTCTGTGGAGTCACAACTCGTTGTGCCAGATCTGGACGAGGAGCAGCTTCCACTGAAGTCGCACCATTTGAAAACTTCGTACTCCATTCGTAGACTTGGTACTGTGACAAACATGCATCACCGTACTGAACCTTCATTCGTCGATAAATTTCATTAGGTTTCGCACTTTCACTACGCAAAAACCAAATAACAGAATGCTTTTCTTCCCTGGTCCAAGTCGCAAGTTGGGCGGCCATCTTTATACTGATACTGCTATGGTACGTGTGCATCTGCACTATGCTGCCACTGCACTATGCTGCCACCTGCAGGCCATTCTGCACGCTGTTTATAGCACGCTCTCGAAGCTTCCACTACCTCACAGAATGCGGAAGGAGGCTACAGTTCAGTCTCCATTACAAAAAGATGGTTTGCCTAACTTGACAGGTTATTTTGATAACGTTTTGTTGACCTAACCCCGTTTCTCGTGAAACGTAATCTGTGTGATGTTTCCTGTTTGTGACGAAGGGCGTTGGTTTCCGGTGGAAGGGGCTGTAAATATAAAGCGGCAGGCAGGCAGGCGGCCAGGGAGCGGGTGCTGGTGCTGGTGTGTGCGCGGCGCCCGCATGGCCATTACGCGGTATTTGGCGAGGCTTGCCGGTCCGGCGCTGCTGTCCCCCTCGCACGGCGCCAGTGTTGACTGTCGCCGCGGGCGGGTGGTGACCGTGGCAGGGCAGCGCCGCTGCGCAAACACCGCCGTGCAGAGCCGTGCAGAGCAGAGCAGAGCGGGTCCCGGCAGCGGCGGCCGTCTGCCCGCGACAGCGACTGCGACATCCGAGGAGATGTCCGCCGCAGAACCGCCACTGCTGTCGATACTATCCACTCCCGGCGTCCATCCATAGGAACCGCTGAGCTATCGACACAAAATATGAACGCAGTAGCTTCTATCCCAAAGTACGCAGAGGCTCACAAGTGTGGATAGTAGCTGCTGTATACCGAGAAGAATGATTTACATCAGAATGGTAAACTGGTGGAATAGGATCTCATGGTTCCGTAGAAATAAAGGCTATTTTAATTTTATCCATACTGGATAATAGATCGTGGTTGTGAATGTCAATGTTAAAAAATATATCGGCTCAACCACTTGTTTATAGTGTAAAACACTAATATTGACGCGTTTCGGAAGTCAAGCTTCCCTCATCAGAATAATAAAAAGTAAAAGAACCTGTTAAAACTTGCTAAAATGGAACATGTACCAGGCATAAAAAAATTGAAAATAATATTAAAACATCGTGGCTACTTCCCTTGTTGCAGCCGTGCCTTCCAATGTGCTACTCCACATAGTCGTCAAAATATTAAAAAAACTCTAAAATGGTGTCGACTACGGTGTTCAACATCTAACCACATGGCTCTCTCCTCTATCGTCGTAAACCGCCCGTGCGTCTTCGTTGATACCACGCACCACGTAGCCAAACACGACACTGAAACGCGAGTGAGCTCACGCGCAAGTAAACAAGGAAGTCACAGAGATGTCTATACAAACAGATAACGTATACATGTTCCAAGGACCTCATGAAATGATGGTCTTCTGCCAATTGCTAAAAATGTAGTTACTAAAAGAAACCAGTGAAATGTATGAAAAAGTTATTTCTATCACCAGTTAGCTGTTCATTCAGTGTGTTCTGATTATCCACGCCATGTATCGTAATTTCCAGCTCTTCTAGTAGATCCAGCTTTTTGCCATTGTCCTGTCCATGTAAATTAACGAGATCCTAATCTGTTCCCAACGTGGTGTGTCCCGTTTCCCAAATATGCGTGACTACAGCTGACTTTTCGAAATTATTAAGCCGGAAAGCATCGCTAGGTTCTTTGTAACGTACTTTATAGGACCTACCAGTTTGGCCTACATAGCTTGCCTTACACGTGTTACACTGAATTTTATAGATCAATAATACGCTGCGGTTTAAACTAAGAAATAATTTACAGCAGGAAAGCGATAAATATGAGAGAGCTGGTATCAACGAAGACGCACTGGCGGTTTACGACGATAGAGGAGAGAGCCATGTGGTTAGGTGTTGAACACCATAGGCGACACCATTTTAGAGTTTGGTATATTTTGACGACTATGTGGAGTAGCACCTTGGAAGACACGGCTGCAGCAAGGGAAGTAGCCCCGATGTTTTAATTTTATTATTAATTTTTTTGTGCCTGGTGCATGTTCCATTTTAGCGAGTTTTAACAGGTTCTTTTACTTTTTATTCTTCTGATGATGGAAGCTTGACTTCCGAAACGCGTCAATCTTAGTGTTTTACACTGTAAACACGTGGTTGAGCCGATATATTTTTTAACAAGTCTATTTTAATCTTAGACTTATTCTAGTACACTTTCTCTTGACACTGAAAGTTTTATGCAATGAGGTTACAATGCCCTCCTTCTTATGTATGACATTGTAGCGAGAAGTAAGCGACTCTGCCTCCCTTCTCTGGTTTCTTTATTACTAACCTGGTGTCTTGCTGCTTCGGGTGTCCCTCATCGTAGTAGTAGCGCTCAGGCGCCAGGTTCAGTTTAAGTTTGTGCTCCTGCTGAAATGGGATGTATCGGGATGCCAGTTGTTAAAGGTTAACAACGTTTTGTAATAATAGTTTTAATGAAGAAGACTTTAAAATACGTGTCACAGACTTTTCTATACGACAGCTCATGGCTGCGCCGTTACACTCAACATTTTACAACACCATTATCACTTTCAATACTCTTTATATATGCTGACCATGACACGCGTCGTTCACTGATAATCAATATCGTTCACTTTAACCTAATATCTTTTTTATCACTTCTGTATTTGTGGTCAGTGGTGCATTCTGCTACTGCCACTGCCTGCTCGCGACCGTCCTTTTGGAGTCACCTCCGGTTACTCGACCGTGCATTTTAAGTAGCGCGTTGCTAATAACTTCGCACCGTCTTCCCGACGCACAAGAGAGACCCCACGTTTCTCCCTCAGCCGATAGGGATACACCACCCGTCTCCTACGCATATAGATCCCAAAACTTTCAGCCCATGAGCGTTCAGATCGTTGTTGTCAGGCGGATCTGACGTCACCGAACACTTTCTCAGATTGTAAGATCCTACTCCCGAACAGTCGGATCTTGTCCCTACTAAGGTTGCACAACATTTACTCTTATGATGTTATCATTAATGCTCCTTGCTGACACATAATTTTCAGGAGGACATGTATCCTGGCTGCTACAGAGCACTCCCGAGCGTTTAAATCTCACAAAAATTCGTAATTGTTCTTAATAATTAGCATAAACACGAGAAGGGAATGCCCGTAAGCATTACAAGGTGACAAAGCACATGGCTAGCGATGTGCACAAATACACCTGGCGGTAGAGTCGAGTACACAAAGCATGAAAGGGCAGTGCATTCACGGAGCTGTCAGTAGTACTCAGGTGATCCATGAGGAAAGCTGTCCGCAGGACGGGAAATAACCGACGTTGTCATTAGGGAATTCGAACTTCCGAGATCCACAGTGCCGACAATGTTCCGAGAGTATAACATTTCATGCAATACCACTCACAATGCAGTGGCTGACGACTTCACTTGACAGTGGAGAGCACCGGCGTTTACGTAGAGTTGTCACTGCAAATAGACAAGCAACATTACGTGAAATAACGCGAGAAAACAATGTGAAACGTACGACGAAAGTATCCGTTAGGACTGTGCACCGAAATTTGGCGTTACTGGGCTATGACTAAAGACGACGACGCGAGTGACTTTGTCAACAAGACGACATCGTCCGCAGCAGCTCTTCTGGGCTCTTAACCAAATCGGCTGGACCCTAGATGACTATAAAACCGTGGCTAGGTCAGATGTGGCCAATTTAAGCTTGTAAGAGCTGATGGTAGCGTTCGAGTGTGGCGCAGACCCAACGGAGCCTGAGACTCAACTTGCCAACAAAGCATTTTTCTAGTTGGTGGTGGGATCGTAATGGTGTGGGCTCTGTTTACGTGAAACAGACTGGGTCCTCTGGTTCAACTAAACGGATTATCGGCTACTAGGAGACCATTTGCAACTTACTGCAGCCATTCGTGGTCTTCATGTTCCCAAAAAAAGATGAAATTTTTGTGGATGACATTGCACCATGTCTGCAGCCCACAACTGTTCGAGACTGATTTGAAGAACATTCTAGATAATACGAGTGAGAGATAAAGACACCCGGATCAGCTGGTATGAATCCCATGGCACATTTATGGGACATAATGAAGAGATCAGTTCGTGCACAGCATCCAGCACGAGTTATTATTTACGGCTGTGGAGGCAGCACAGCTGAGTCTTACTACAGGTGACTTCCAATGACACGATATTGTTCCACATCGAGCTGCTGAACCACGATACACAAAAGGAGATCCGACACGATGTAAGACGTCGTGGTCTCCTGACCTTCATTGCTTACATATTCCGCCCTCACAATCATATTCCACCCATCAAGACGCTTCATTCGAACCCAAACTCGATAAGATAAAGTCAATGTTGAATGAATTCATGTAAACGATATGCAAGTAACTAATAAATCGCAAATGCGCACCGAGATTGAAATAGTCGAGGCTGGCGTACACACACACATTCAAGACACCATGGTCGCAGGGGCTTTTAGTTTGGGAAACGCACACCGCACGCCAGGGCGCCGTTCCCTTCAGAGGACGACTCAGCATACCTATGTCGGCCGGTGACCGCCCATAGAGCAGATAGCAGTTGCCCGAGTGAAAGGAAGAATGACCCTGTGTTTGGCTAAAAAGCAAATTGTGTGGGAGCGCCTGCCTATGCATTCTTTACAACATAGCACACAGTTTCAGAGATTTTCACAGGGAGACAGCAAACGCCACACGCTGATGCTACAGATTTCCTGATTGGTCGCCTATTATCCCATTTTAGAAGAGCAATGCTGATTGGCAGACGATATTTCTGACGCCTTGAGCTGAAGGAGTAATGGAAGAGACTGAAAGATATACCCTTTCACGTCTGGCGTGGAGAGGGGCGGTTCCGTTGTCGCTCTTGGAGCGAGAACACGTAACGAGAGCGTGCGCGCTCGTACATGTACTCAAAGAGCGAGGAACAAGTCCCTCCACAGTACTTCACTGGGAGAGCATCTCTGTCGAGAGCGAATTGGAGTGCGATTCTATATTGAGTCCTTGCAATTAAGTGTTATTCACTGTGTTGGCTGCCACGTATATTGTTGGTGTGATTGGACAGAGTTATAGTCAAATGCCTGCGAGCAAATTTTTGAGTGACATCATGGTGGACCGGCTATCTGACCGGTGTACTGCACCAATAGTTAGACTAGAGGCGAATAGGAGTCCTTGACTTCATCAAGGCAAAGGGAGAGTTTGATTGGCGAAGGTCAATCCAGATAGAACGAGAGTTATCTTATTTGTCAGCAGCGAGCGGCGCAAACAACAGTCATGGCAGCTTACGGTATTGTGCGCTACAGCTCTTGCGAGTCCAATATTTCCTCCACAACAGTACATTTCACTGAATTTCACACGTGGCAGCCTTGACCATACCTAGCAACATTCTAATGGATAATTATTCAAGTTGAGTAGGCACGGCTCTCAGCCATTCTGCCAAGTCAATAACAATCTTAAACTATGTATTGAAATTTCATTAGCGAATCCTATCCTTGAGAAGTAACTTCACATTCCGAAAAGAACCTGAAATAACTTGTTCAGTTCATAATTAAAGGTTCCATTGTAATTTCTCAGAATTTTTGCAAAATAGATAATAACTTTCGTTAGTTTCATGTTTTTCTTACACAAACTAGCACTACTCTAGTACCCAAGAATCCCACTAGTTATGTAAGAAAATTTGTGAATTTTTGTGTCATTTCCTTACAGTGAACGACTCCAGAAGATATTTATTGCTGAAAGTTTTCAGGCATTTCTCTTTAGAACGTTAGCAGCGTCTGTCAGACTTCTGTAGTAGTGTGGGGGTGGAAATTGCATCATGCAAGAGCCACAGGATAAAGGGTACATCTTAGATTAATCTGTTGCACAGAGTGATAGAATAGCACCCAACGGTGTTAGGGAGTATCCCATGACATTAGGTGCAAATTTTTTTTTTGTTTTGCATGCTGCAATTCCTGTTGATATGGGTTTATTCCTCGACTGCCATTTTTTATTTGTAGTTCACTGCTGTTATTTGAGATTAAATGGTTCAAATGCCTCTGAGCACTATGGGACTCAACTGCTGAGGTCATTAGTCCCCTAGAACTTAGAACTACTTAAACCTAACTAACCTAAGGACATCACAAACATCCATGCCCGAGGCAGGATTCGAACCTGCGACCGTAGCGGTCTTGCGGTTCCAGACTGCAGCGCCTTTAATCGCACGGCTGAGATTAAATATTGCCATTCTGCCATTTGTGGAAAGCGAGTGGAGGTGTGGACGCCAGCCAAGTAGAGAAATAGGAACATTTCCTACATATTCTCCAGTCTAAGTTCTATAGAGTGGCGGTGGCAACAGAAGCAGGTTCCGTGTATGGGGATAATGCCGGCGGACACACCACACCAAGAAAATGGTTTTCTCATTTTAAGGGGGGATCGTTTTGGCATTAATGACTCTCCATGTTCAGGAAGACTTCCCACATTTGATAAAGATCGTTAACCTGTTAATCCACAATGATCCACTACAGTGACGCCATATCTGGCAAATGTGAAGAACTGTGATTATTCCACGATCGTGCAACATTTTCTTGCAAAGGGTATGGTTCAAAAATCGGGTATATGGGTACGGCGTGCTCTAAGCCAAAACCACAAAAATCAGCAGGAGGCCATATGTGAATGTCTGCATGCTCGTCATCAATTGACGCCCAAAGAACGCCGACTATCCCATCTTGTATCGCTACCGGTGACGAGAAATGATATCTTCGTGCTACATAAAGAAAAGAAAGGAACGGACAATCCCAAACAAAGCAGCAACTCCACACACAAAGACATGCGTGCAACCACAAAAGAGAATGTTATGCATCTGTTTGCACAACGACAGTATGGTGTACTACGAATTGCTTCTCAGAGACGTAACCATCAGTGCCGTCATTTATTTTCAATGACTGAGACGTCTTGCAGATTCAGTCCTAGAACAAAGACCAGGGAGATTGCATGAATTGAGCCCACTCCATAATTCATTTAGACTGACAAGAAAACACTATACGGCAATTGGATTGGAAAGTCGTTCCTTACCCTCCTTATTCACCTTGTGTTACATCCTCAGATTTTCACATTTTCGGCTCTCTGTGGAACAACCTTCAGGGAAATTTCTTTCCAGATGAAAATGAGCTATGAATATGGCTCGACGAGTTCTAAGCCTCAAAACTACGTGATTTCTATAATCGCGGAATCCTAAAGATACCCCAGAGTTGGTAGATTGTTGTAAATAGTGAAGAAGAATATATTATTAATGACTCTGTTGTAAATATCTATTTCGTTCATTAAGCTTATGGAAAACCGCGGCAAACTTATACATCAACATGTTGTTGTTGTTGTGGTCTTCAGTCCTGAGACTGGTTTGATGCAGCTCTCCATGCTACTCTATCCTGTACAAGCTTCTTCATCTCCCAGTACCTACCGCAACCTACATCCTTCTGAATCTGCTTAGTGTATTCATCTCTTGGTCTCCCTCTACGATTTTTACCCTCCACGCTGCCCTCCAATACTAAATTGGTGATCCCTTGATGCCTCAGAATATGTCCTACCACCGAGCGAGGTGGCACAGTGGTTAGCACACTGGACTCGCATTCGGGAGGACGACGGTTCAATCCCGTCTCCAGCCATCCTGATTTAGGTTTTCCGTGATTTCCCTAAATCGTTTCAGGCAAATGCCGGGATGGTTCCTTTCAAAGGGCACGGCCAATTTCCTTCCCAATCCTTCCCTAACCCGAGCTTGCGCTCCGTCTCTAATGACCTCGTTGTCGACGGGACGTTAAACAACACTAACCACCACCACCACATGTCCTACCAACCGATCCCTTCTTCTAGTCAAGTTGTGCTGCAAACTTCTCTTCTCCCCAATCCTATTCAATACTTCCTCATTAGTTATGTGATCTACCCATCTAATCTTCAGCATTCTTCTGTAGCACCACATTTCAAAAGCTTGTATTCTCTTCTTGTCCAAACTATTTATCGTCCATGTTTCACTTCACTCCATACAAATACTTTCAGAAATGACTTAGTTATGCGAATCGTGGATGAGGAAATGACTTCCTCACACATCAACATAGCATTTGCGATATACCAACACCAATGATTTACAGAAGATTGGGAACAAACTGCCGGAAGCAGATCTCAGGGAACATTAGTTAGGCTCCCGAAGAAATGGAGGAACATGGGAGGCTATTCTGACCCTAACACTTATAAAATAGGTTGTTGGATATCAAAGGTACTGCACAATCTCTTTCCACTGAAAAATTTATATTTTAAGTAAAAATTCATTAATTCAGAATTTGTTCGTTACTTTATCACTTGGTGCATCTTTGAGTTGTCAGTTTGCTAGGAATATTGCCATTTGAAACATTTCTTCTGTTGAACACACAATGATATACAAAGGTTCCTTGTTTAGTTTTATTAAGCAGTGCACGAACAAGTGTTTAGGTAGCAGTCCAGTCAAGTAGCAACCTTTGGAAGTGGAATTTCTTGAGTTATGGTGAGAGGGTGTTGTATCATGGCAGAATGAGCAGCTTGGAGAGGACGTGTCGCACAGACATTTCTGTTTGAGATCTTCTAACATGTCAAGCTGAGGATGAAGGCTGATTTTTAGGCTGATTGTATAAAGAGACAGCACTTGAGAGGAAGGTAATGTATTTTGAGTTTCTTAGCTGCAAGAGCGATTTCAGTAATAGTTGCTGTGCAAAGATTTCATTTTGTTTAATAATACCTACGAGTTGGTAACCAAGGAGGACTGTCAGTCATGTGTCCAGTATTCTTATTAGTCTTATCCCATTTAGATTAATTAAAGGTACTGCATCAAATACCAAGAAAATTTTTTTGTGACAGAACAAACTTGTAGAAGCAGAAGTAATGGTTTATGACAATGCGGAGAAAGACAATGGTGAATATTCATATTAGTTTAAATTTACTTTTGTGTCATCAAAATCAATTAATATAATTTCAATGTATTTCCTTCTGTCGTTTATAATTACTTCACAAAGCATTTCTCCATTCTTCAAAGAAAACGGGTTTCGTAAAATTTACCTTCCACTTCTGCATGAACAGTAATCAATCATTTTTAAAAGAGAATGAAATACTAATCTGATAAAAAAACAGTTTAAAAGAAATACGAATAAGGAGGCAAACTGTGGCCCAGTGATTTGCAGTATTTCAACTCATTCTTCTTGAAGTGCAGCCACAGTAATTCAAGTTATCCGTTGGGAGGTAATAGTTTGTAGTAGGGCATAAATGGACTGCTTACGGAATTTAGGAAGTCTTCAATTAGTGAATTTCGATGTAAATGCGATGCATTTTCTGTAATACCGTACATTCAAATTGTTTTGAAAGTCATTCTGCATATTGTTGTGAATCTTTTCATGTAATCTAATTTATAAATAGTCAGATGCATTTCAGGTTAATTAAAGTCACCTTCCTCATCCACGATTCACGTAACTAAATTCTTGTGCAAAAATGGGGTAGCTACTACGATTCTGAAACAGAGTCAGTTATCAGAATTTAGAAGTCATTCAATTTTTATATTGTTTGCGAGAAATTCAGTTACACATACTTTTAACATAGAACTTCCAACATATTTACAACTTTTCATATGCAGTATCATTTTAGTTTCGTTAAAGTGCAACAGCTACGGTCGTCACGAAGCTACCAGTAGCATATTGGTAGTGACTCAGTGGTATGCAGTCTCTAAAAATATTTTCTTAAAGTGTATGACTTCAATTACTGACGCTCTTAGATTTTCGTAGCTTCATTTTAGAGAAAACCAAGTGCGTCTTGGCCTCTACTGTACTGTAATTGCAAGTTAAAACATAATGTTAATATATTATAGTATCAAACAATTTGAAAAGTTATGGGACGCATATCTGTCGAAATAATTTTTGAGCAGGTCCGAGAAGTTACCGTTCCTTATGTTGATATACACACGATCTTACTGACAGGTTGTTACAATAAGGGCTCCTTTTCCTTCCTTTATTGTTATAAAGACACGTTGTAATAATAAAGGTTCCTTTTCCATCCTTAAGAAATCGCAACACTTTGCAGTTTTGGCATCACGACAAAGCATTCTACCGGCTTGTTATAAAAGTGCAGCTATCCACGGAGGGTCAATGTGGGGTATAGTTATAATATGGCGGCGAAAATTAGTAGATGTTGTAATACGTTCTTGTGGAATCCATTTACGTTACAAAAAAATTAGTTCCACTTGGAGCCACCAGGTACAAATCTAGCGCGGTACATTTATTGTATTACGATATAAAATCCACACTGGCATTTGATAATTATGGCTATCGAGACGAGAGACCGTACACTATTAGTGACACTGAGGAAGTATCGGTGACTAAAACGTCTGAGGAGAAGACCGACGTCATTCAATAGCGTAAAAATTGATGATTATGGAATTCGAAAGCACCGGTGACTTTGGTGTTGCACTTGGAAGAAAAAGGCGTCATAATCGGGAGGAAGTTATTGATTGATGTTGCTGTTGTTTCAGCTGACCATGCAGCACGTTTCTTGTGTCACGAGAATTGTTCATTCCGTAGTCAACGGTACGGAAGGTTTTGCGGTCGGTATTATACTGGTAACCATACAAGATACAGATGGTACAGCAACGTTCTGAATTTGTTCTTCGGTTTCTGACGCACTTGGAAGTTGATGGCATATGTTCGGCCAATATTCAATGGAGTGGAGAGGCACATTTTGTACTACAGAGTTCAGTTAATTCCCTGAACTGCCGAATCTGGGGTACTGCAAAAGCGCATGTTGAGCGAAGTGCCATCGCACTCGCCGTATGTGACTGTGTGATGTGGATTCACAGGCACCGCTATTCTGGGTCAAAATGGTTCAAATGGCTCTGAGCACTATGGGACTTAACATCTGTGGTCACCAGTCCCCTAGGACTTAGAACTACTTAAACCTAACTAACCTAAGGACATCACACACATCCATGCCCGAGGCAGGATTCGAACCGGCGACCGTAGCGGTCACGCGGTTCCAGACTGAAGCACCTAGAACCGCACGGCCACACCGGCCGGCGCACCGCTATTCTCATTAAGTTATTGTTTGAAGAGAATACACGCAGAGGGTGTGTCAGGTGCACCATGACGTCAGCTTATTATCGAGACCTACTTCGGACCGCATGTGATTTCTGCTTTGGAAGAGCGCAACTGTGTGGGAACCACTGTTTTCATTCAAGAAGGGGCAACATCTCATTTCACTCGACAGTGAAAAATCTTCTGAATGCAGCCTTTCACGAACGTGTTATCTCCAGAGGTTTGCCAGATGCACGGAGTTAAAGATCACCTGATCTGAGTCCTTGCGATTTTTATCTGTGGGAACATAGAAAAGAACGAGTTAACCAGGGACACAGTCGGTCTCTAACAGATCTCGTGGTCTAGGCGCTAGTGTTGCTACCTCTGGATCACGGTGTCTCGTGTTCGATTTCCGACCTGGCTGGGGATTCTCTCTGCCCTGGAACTGGGTGTCTGTGTTGTTCACAAATGACTTTTTACGGGCTCTAATGACCGCGTGGTTGAAGGACCACAAATCCAACATCATCACAGGAACATGTTGCTCATATTCCATGGGAACTGCCCAAGTAACGGTTGACCACGTCGTTTTAAGGATGCAGCATCTTATCGACGTCTCCGGTGCTCATACAGAACAAATTGCGTTGACAGAAATAAAATAATAAAATAAACATTGTGCCTATCTCTCCTACTTCACTTTTTCTGATCTCGTCCCGTTCCTAATCATTAAGTACTGAAACCATTTCTATACGTCTCTCTTGCATTCAAAGCGGCAGATTTCCACCTGGTTGTCAAAATTGGAACTTATTTTTTCCAGCGAATGTCGGTTCTGCAATAACGCATCATGACATCTACCAAGTTTCGCTGCCATACGATAATTACGGCCCATTATGAACTTCTATGAATACCTCAGATTTAATTATAGCCACCTGGTGGCATTACACATCTTGAGAAATTGTGGAACCCCCAATTATGTTATGAGGAGCGACTCAGCAGTTTACATCACTCATATTGACATGAACTTTCTGATAGATTGTTACAGTAAGGGATATTGTTCACTTCCTCTGTTTTTATAAAGACAGGCTGTAGTAATATAAATAATTACCTTACCAAAATGCTAAATTTGAAGTTAACGTCATGATAAAGGACTGTATCTGAAAATTTTGCTGCCAGGATTAGTTACATGACTGTATAGGTTCAATAGTATATATGCTAATTTTGAAAAAGTGATTATAGTTGCACCACATAAATACTGTTCAATACGTGAGAAGGGTTTACAATTTATTCATAATCAAGAATTCATATCTCACAGAAATTTATAATCCTGTGTATGTATTGCCTCTGGCTCCACCTCATGATGTGAGATATTTACATTGATCACGTTGCGTGGCGTGGGCCGTTTGGCCTCTGATGTAAAGAAGGAATGTGCAGTTGTGACTACATACCACGGACGTATCCATAAAGGCATGTAGGCCAAATCATTGCGTCATGTACACACTGTTACTCTTATGGCTGTCGATCCTACTGAATGACACTGGGTATGACAAAGAGTACCACCACATTTGTATATTGGGATCGTCTTTATTGTCTCACACAGCCACTTTCACTGGCACATTGCCGCCATCATCGGCCCTCACCACTGCGAAAAGAATATTACATTTCCTTCGCTCTTTTATTGTGGAGTCCTCAATGTGAACACTGGATACAACACGAAGTCGAGTACAGGCCCCCGAGGTAAGCTAGAAACAATAACTCCACAATAAAAGCGCCAAGGAAATCCTATAGTCTTTTGGCAGTGGTAGGGCTAAGATGGTGTTAATATGACGCTGAGACTGACCGTGTGAGACATTAAAGTTCTTCTCAAGATATTGCTGAGGTGGCACTTTTTCTCATATAGTTACACTTATGTTACATTCTGTACAGCACATCATTGTACAGGAAATGGTAATGTCAATTTTTTTAGTTACGTGATAATGCTGTAAATGGAAACGCATCATAAAGAGTGAAAAATAAATAACCATTGGCGAACAAGACAAGAATAAAGTATCTTAAAATGAAATAGACCAGTCAATGTTTACAGCATTTGTAGATTTACAGAAAGCCTTTGACAATGTTGATTCGAATACAGTTTTCGAAATTCTGAACATACCATTCTGAAGTATGCCGAGTTATAGTTCTTGAAACACTGAGCGTCGCAAAAACACAATAAATGAATCACAACTTATTCAGCACAGTTTTTAATTAAATGAAGTTAATTCTACCTCATTAGAAATAAAATTGGTGGTAATAACAATAACAAAATCTTTTTACAATTTCCGGGATTTGGCCAGAAAATACATGGTAATTACATGATTATGCTACAGACTTCCAGAGATAATTAAGAACGGTAGGTGTATCAATCTGAGACAAGGAATCGTCGACCAGAAACGACCGAATCGAAACATACACCTATCAAAAAACGTTTTGCATCACCCTGGTTCGTAGAACTTACGTTAACTGTGGATACTGTATTACAGACACAGTCCTTTGACTACTCAGAGATTTTAGTAAACCCGGCCAAAGATGTAAACAGCCATGCATGAGCAGCACCTAATATACGGAGGGGGTCCCACAGCCGATCAGTTCCAGTCATTACACGTGCAAGCAAGTACACGACTCGTGTTGTCTGTAGTTCAACAATGGCTAGACGGTACATGCCGCGGTTGGATCGAATCCTCATTGATACTTTGTGCTAGGAAGGGCTCTCCATAAGGGAAGTGTCCAGGCGTCTCGGAGTGAGCCAAAGCAAAGTTGATGGGACGCACAGGAGATACAGAGTGACATAAACTGTCGATGACATGCCTTACCCAGGCCGCCGAAGGACTACTACTGCAGTGGATGACCGCTACCTGCGGATTACGGCTCGGGGGAACCCTGACAGTAACAACACCATGTTGAATAATGCTTTTCGTGCAGCCACAGGACATCGTGTTACGACTCAAACTGTGCACAATAGGCTGCATGATGCGCAACTTAACTACCGACGTCCATGGCGAGATCCATCTTTGCAAACATGACACCAAGCAGCGCGGTGCACGTGGACCCTACAACATGCCGAACGGACCGCTCAGGAATGGCATCACGTTCTCTTTACCGATGAGTGTCGCATATGCTTTCAACCAGACAGTCGTCGGTGACGTGTTTGAAGGCAACCCGGTGAGGCTTAACACCTAAGATACATTGTCCAGCGAGTGCAGCAAGGTGGAGGTTCCCTGCTGTTTTGGGGTGGCATTATGTGCGGCCGACGTACGCCGCCGGTGGTCATGGAAGGCGCCGTAACAGCTGTACCATACGAGAATGCTATCATCAGACCGATAATGCAACCATATTGGCAGCGTATTGGCGAGGCATTCGTCTTCATGGACGACAATTCGCGCCCCAATCGTACACTTGTTGTGAATGACTTCTCACAAGGGAACTCCCCATCGCACCCCCCTCAGATTTAGTTGTAAGTTGGCACAGTGGATAGGCCTTGAAAAACTGTACACATATCAATCGAGAAAACAGGAAGAAGTTGTGTGGAACTACGAAAAAATAAGCAAAATTTACAAACTAAGTAGTCCATTTGCAAGATAGGCCACATCAAGGAGAGTGTGAGCTCAGGAGCGCCGTTGTCTCGTGGTTAGCGTGAGCAGCAGCGGAACGAGAAGTCCTTGGTTCAAGTTTTACCTCGAGTGAAAAGTTTATTCTCTTTATTTTCGCGAAGTTATGATCTGTCCGTTCGTTCATTGACGTCTCTATTCACTGTAATAAGTGTAGTGTGTGTTTTGCGACAGCACCGCAAAACTGTGCGATTAGTAGACGAAAGGACGTGCCTCTCCAATGGGAACGTTTGAACACAAGGTCATAGGTCAACCGATTCCTCCACAGGGAAATACGTCTGAAATATTCTATACGACATTGGTGACGGCATGTGCGTCACATGACAGGAACATGTTGTCGACCCACCTAACTTGTACACTTGGCGAATGAGTAAAAAGATTCTTCTACCTTGCCCGATATAGGTTTTCTTGTGGATGTGATTATCACTCCCAAAAATGTGATGAAAACATAAGAGTTTGTCATATAAACTGCAACAAATGAATGCAACAGTTTCACAGTAGTACAGTTTTTCCTGTGCTCTGACGAAACATATGTTTTTAACGTTTTCAAATTTTTCCGTTTAGGTGTAGCGTCCCAATAATACGGCGCAGTTACCTCGCATCGGACGGACAGACGGACAGATAGTAATTGTCTGGAAATAAGAAATTTAACTTTTCACTGGAAGGAAGACTTCAACCAAGGACCTCTCTTTCTGCGGCTGCTCACACTACCACGGGACCACGGCGCTCCTACGCTCACATTAAACTTGTTGTTGCCTATCTTGCGCATGGACTACTCAGTATGTTTATTTTGCTTATTTTTTTCATAGTTCCACACAACTTCTTCCTGTTTTATCGATTGATCTGTGTTCAGTTTTTCAAGGCCTATCCACTGTGCCAAATTGTATCTAAATCTGAGGGGGGTGCGATGGGGTGGTTCCCTTGTCAGGATAACTACATCGCTCGATTGGAGGGGCCAGCATGATCTCCAGACATGAACCCTATAGAAAATGCCTGGGTTAGACTGAAAAGGACTGTTCATGGACGAAGTGACCCACCAACCACTCTGAGGGATCCACATCGAATCGCAGTTAACGAAGTTATGGATAGTACGCCACGACGAAAACAGGCATGCATCAATGCAAGAGGACGTGGTACTGGGTATTAGCGGTACCGATCTGTACAGCAATCTGGACCACCATCTCGCTGAATGATGGTACAACATGCATTGTGTGGTTTTCATGAGCAATAAAACGGGAGGAAATGGTGTTAATATTGGTCTCTATTCCAATTTTCTCTACAGGTTCCGGAACTCTCGGAACCGAGATGATGCAAAACTTTGTAAGTTTGCTGTTTATGTTTTCTTCTTGGCAACGTTACGTAGCGCTCTGTATGAAAATCATTGGCTGTGCTGTGTGCAGTCTGTGGCTAGTTTGCATTGTTGTCTGCCATTGTAGTGTTGGGCAGCTGGATGTGAACAGCGCGTAGCGTTGGGCAGTTGGAGGTGAGCCACCTGCAGTGGTGGATGTGGGGAGAGAGATGGCGGTGCTTTGAAATTTGTAATACTGGATATCATGAACTGCTATGTATATTCTGATTTTTCAACACTATTAAGGTAAATACATTGTTTGTTCTCATCAAAATATTTCATTTGCTAACTATGCCTATCAGTAGTTAGTGCCTTCCGTAGTTTGAATCTTTTATTTAGCTGGCAGTTGTGGCGCTCGCTGTAGTGCAGTAGTTCGAAAGTCAGATTGCGTTGCGCTAAAGATATTGTGTGTCAGTTTAAGCGCAGTCATGTATAATTTTTCAAGGAACTGGGACGAACAAGCACAGTTGGAATTCAATTCTTTGAAAGAATCGCTACTTAACGCGCCAATACTAGCTCATCCAGATCTGTCACAAGATTTCTGCCTTAGCACGGATTCTTCTAAAGTCGGTCTCGGTGCCCATTTATTTCAAGAAGCCATAGAAAATGACACTACTGTTCAGAAAACCATTGCTTTTGCCAGCCGAGTGCTAACAAAATCTGAAAAAAATTATTCCGTTACTGAATTAGAAGCTTTAGCTATCGTTTGGGCATTTACCAAATTCCGTTTCTTTCTGTCCGGCAAGCACGTAAAAGTATACAGTGATCATCGTGCATTACAATTTCTTATGTCTTCAAAATTAAATCATGACAGGTTAAAACGTTGGGCATTGTTTCTGCAAGAATTCCGCTTCACAATAGTCTACATTCCCGGCAAGGAGAACGTTGTTGCGGACGCACTGTCACGCGCACCGGCTGGGCTTGAGAAAAGTAACACAGAAGGCCACCTCGAGAAAAATTTCAGTATTCTTTACATTCAGAAAGTCGCCTTTGAAAACTTCATCGCCACATCTTTAAAGGACATTGTTCATGAACAAGATAAAGATCCGATTTGGAAAGACATCAAGAGAAAATGGCATGAAAAGACACACACACAGATTCGGCATTATTACCTGGTTGGAAACAACATACTCTTCAAACGCTGCACTGTTGATGACAAGCTATGAGTACTTTGCATTCCAGATGATTTTGTTAATAAGCTCATTTGGTACATTCATTTCAGCTACGCACATTTTGGTCCACGACAATGTTATCATATTCTTCGAACGACTTGTTATTCTAACAATATGGAAAAGAGAATTCGAAGAGTCTTGTCTATTTGTAAACTTTGTCAAAAGGCGAAACCATCTACTGTCTCACATCGTGCTCCATTGTTTCCTATTATTCCTTCTAAATTAAAAGAATTTGCTGCTGTTGATCTCTTGGGACCGCTTGTCAGAACATCTAATGGATTTTCGTACGTTCTAGTCGCTGTTGAACTTACTTCAAAATTTGTTTCTTTCACTCCGTTACGTGAAGCCACTGGACGGTCTGTATCAAACGCCTTTGTTAAAAATTTCTTATGTGAAGTTGGACACGTTAGTATAGTCATTTCAGATAACGGACCGCAATTCAGATCTGCTGTTTGGTCACGCATGCTTTGTAATCATAAAATCAGACCTGTTTTTATTTCATTGTACTCACCACATTGTAACCCATCTGAACGGATTATGAAAGAAATCAATAAGCTTTGCCGACTTTATTGTCGCAGAAAGCATCAGCATTGGGACAGATATTTACACTTATTTCAAAACGTGCTGAATGAAATGCCTCACGACTCCACTGCTTTACCACCTACTCTTGTACTAAAAATGAAGATCCACCGAACAGAATCAGAGAACGTGTACCTCTCCCGAATACACGTAAACTTCAACGCAAAGACATAAATTATTTGGCTATTATAAATATAAAATCTGCAGCAGACAAAACGAGAAAACTACACGATAAAGCAAATGCAAAGAAATTATATATTGGTCAGAAAGTTCTCATTAAAGCTCACTTATTGTCACATAAGAAGAAACACTTGAGTCACAAATTCTTTCTAGTTTACAATGGACCTTACAGAATCCGACGTATACCACATGATAATTGCGTTGAAGTTGAAACTCTGCGTACTAGGAAGAGTAAAGGTTTACACCACATTTCACATGTAAAACCGTTTATTGAAAGATAATCTGCTTTTTAACTTTGTCTTGGCCATAAGACTTTTCACTTCACATTTCTAGTATGCTTTGTCAGACTTAAGAAACTGTTAACATGCAACAATGTTTGAAGTTAAATATCCAGTCTATAACCTAGGGAACATTTTTAAACAGAAATTACGAATGCATTGTCATAGTGAACAGACGACACAGTGTTGTATTTGTACATTCTTGCTTGTTAGTTGCACGATTACGTAACGACTATCAGGCTTACATACTTAGGACACATACTGGTACTGCTAATGAGATTTTAATGCAACATTTTGGTTTACTTGAAAATACATTCTGGATTGAAAGTACTTTCAGTGAGATACCAGATGACATAGTGGTTAGTTTATGTGACAGCTGCACGATTTTATCACGACGCTACTAATGAATGACAATTTACAATGTTGCTTTTGCAGTGTTTCTGTTTTATATCTGCACAGTTTTGTGTTTTATTCTGGAAAGTAAAACATGTTTTAGAAGTAACTTTTGTGGTATAGCTACAATGAGACAGCCTTTTCCGTAGCACAACAATACGTTACAGGATAGTACTTTCTTCATCACAACAATAAGCATAATAACTACGATATCTATTCACAAAGCATTTCACTTTTGATCATCATGAGGTAAGTACATTGACTTCTGCAGAACTTAGCTTTTGGAGGACGATAACCACGAGACTTCCACAGAGATTATCTTACAACAAGACGCACAGTTTAGCGCTACAGTACACGTATTTGAGTGATTAATTTCGCACTTAAAACATTTATTTTTTTAAGATATTTGAAGATCCTCAGGGGGGTACACGCTTACTTTGTATACCATGTGTTTGGCAAGCACAAGGAACCCTAGCTAATATGGTATTTGCTTATACAACGTTACACATCGGTACCATATTTCTCTAACACATAAATTACACAGCTATCTGATCATTTAACTGAGAGATAAACCTTTTTTTACTACATCAGTGACACATGTTTACGCAATTACACCGTTGGATAACTTCACATTTATGAAATTGTATTTTGTCTGTACTTTGTGAACTGTTCATACCTTTTCGGAACCAATGTGATACTATGAGATCTTTGAATTATATATTTGGTATGGGATCACGATTTTTAAAGTACGTTTGAGGCAGATGACACTTTTGACATGAGCAGAGAATTTTTTTTAGGTTTTCAAGTTATTGCAGAAACCTACGACGATTTTGAGATTTGACTGAGGTGTTATGATGTTCTTATTACGACGATGATGTGTATTATGCTGTTGAGGTACGTTTATGATCAATAAGCTGATGCTGTACGAGGAATTTGATTACGCTACGTATTAATTATGATGAAATACTGAAGTGTCGACGCAAGATTGACGTGTAGACGAATATGTATATGTGTAATAAAGTAGGTGATAAGGAGTTGTGGTTAGGGACTCTGATTTGTGGAAAAGGATGTTGGAAACCGAGAATCGTACTTTAAGAGTTATGAAATGTGTGTATATGCGAGAATGTATCACTATGGTGGCCAAAGTTTGTTGTACACTGTTATATTTACAGGATTTTGTTTCTACAGATTTGAAACGCAAATTCTCGACCTGTGAAATTTTTATATGAGACTGTCACTGTAGTGCAAACAGGTGTCGTAAATATTTCCGTAAGAAAGTTAAGTGACCACCTGCACGTAATGCATCGTGGGCACCCAGCTGTGCGACAGTCGCCTGAAAGAAAGCCATTAGTGTGTGCCTTTCAGAGGCACAGGGGGAGAAAAAAGGAGGCCATTATCCTCGCTATTGACATTCCATTGTAGAAAGCATCGCAAATACGACACGCTCGTTACTTGGAAACATATTGTACTTTGTGCTAGTTACTGAAATGCTTATGAATTGATGGGAATTATTCTTAGATCTGCAAACCTGATTATGACAAGTGTCTTTCTACGAGAGTTGAGAGCTACTGACTTATGAAATGCCACATAGCTATTGAATGATGTTTTTATGCTTTGGTTTGCGTAATTGCTTATTTCATTTGATATCTGTTTTCCAGCTGTGTTGCAGCATTGGTTTTATAAAATAAACTTAAATGCATCTGCTAATGTGAACACTTTCTGTCAACAGATCTATTAAATTATTATTTTCTGATCCACATTCTTCGAAAAAGGAGCTCTTGGAATGGAAAGAACAATAAGAAGGGACTAATAACAGTAACTGTATATATAATTTTCTTTTCAAGTACTTGCTAATTTTTTGTTGAATTAGTTTTTGTGGTGCACCACTTTAATTACATAGACATTAAGATGTGAATAAACATTTCCCTTGTCTGCATTGTTGCCTTTAGTGTAATATTTTTTCTGCTTGAGCTAGGTCATGTTTACATTTAAGTTGTTGCATTTGCTGCTGCTGTTTTCCAGGCATAGTGCTACTGAATTTTAATTTGTGTTACTCTGCTAAGCAAGTTTACTACTGATTTATTTTTATTGTTTTTGCTGCACATTGCCTGATATTAGTTGTAATATTGCAATTGGTTTGCTAATTTCTCTAATGCTGCTTGCTTTGCAAATCAGCATTTTTTGTCATTGCTGTTTGCATTAATTGTTTTGTGCTGCTGCATTGCCTCGTCCCTTAGTATACATATCTGAGCTCAGTAGATTTAACTTAGCTTAAAATGGGGTAGGCTATATAAGAGAACGAGTTGTGATGAATTGGAAGAAATGCATTGAGAAGCTATAAGAATATGGTTCGACCAAAAAAGTATTTTGAAAGAGGATATGAACCAAAAAAGTAGGGTTTAGGGACAACAGGTTAAGGTAGGATTTTCTTGGAAATAAATGATGAGGTAAGATAATGGAAAATAAATAAAGAGGTAAGAAATGTGTGAACCTATAAATACAGAAAGCATGCTTGGATAGAATTTTTTTGGTTGAAACAAATGTTGAAATAACAGGAAAGATATATGGAATGAAGTTTTGGGGTGGGCTCCAGTACCAAATGTCACACTGAAAACAAACCCTTTCCTGTATTTTTGTGTTATTACACTATGTGAATTTGTGTTTTTCCTGTCTTAATGTGTTTAGCTAATAAGAGTTATGTTGTTGAATTTTTCTGATAATATGTTATTTTCTTTGTAAAAATGTTTAGACATTATTTATTCTGGTCTGTTTTAATGCCCATGTGTGACGTTGATGTTTCGAAAATTTATTCTTATCTTTTATAAATGTACTCATGTCATAATTCCTGTAACACTGATGTATATGTTATTTCGATTCTTTTGTAAAGCCTGTACTACAAATGTTATCTGTATTGTTATGTTCTTTAATGATGTATTTTGTACCTTGTAATTGTATTCTTATGTTATAAAATTGTAATTGACACCAGTTCATCATATTATTAACTTGTAAGTTCCATTTCACTGCACACTTTTCGGTTGGTCATAGTATATTGACAATATGTGAGAAGTAGGGACTGTTAGTGTTTGCACATGTGTTAATAATTCAGCAAGGGACTGGATAACAGCATTGCTGGTTCTAAGGACAATTCCAAACACTTTGTGAGTGCACAAATGGTGGATATGGACTTTCTATATTATCCGAAAGACTCTTCAATGGTAATTGTGCACCTGCACAGTCACAACACATGGCTGCTGGCCATTTCTACAAGGACTACAGTGGGTCTACACCTTTGCTGACTCACCAGTACCATTATTTCTACAAGGACTGCAGTGGGTCTGCACCTCTGGTGGCCCACCAATACCGTAATCTCTACCAGGACTACAGTGGGTCTGCTCTGTGATGACCTACATACCAATACTCTTCAAAATTTCGACTGATTCTGCTGTGGGTTTGCTCTGTTGTGGACCAATACCGGTCTGCATGTCAAGAGTCAGCACTGCCTTTCCGTTGGAAGGACAACACTACTTCTTCAAGACTGCATGGAAATCCACTATTTCTGTGTGCATTTTCTTTTACTGCTCAGACTTTGAGAAAAACACTGCAATGTTACTGTGATGAATGATCAGGACTGCCTTTATGGACTGTGAGCAAATTTTAGCTTTTTACCAACATTGTATCAATAAGTGGGTGCATTTGATATCTTTGTTATTGTAATAATGAAAAATTTTATCAAATCATTATTGGCTACTGCCCAAAACAATTTGTAAAATTTTTTGTGGTTAGCATGGGGGCTATGTAAGTAGGCTGTTTATGTTTTCTTATTGGCAACGTTACGTAGCGCTCTGTATGAAAATCACTGGCTGTGCTATGTGCAGTCTGTGGCTAGTTTGCATTGTTGTCTGCCATTGTAGTGTTGGGCAGCTGGATGTGAATAGCGCGTAGCGTTGCGCAGTTGGAGGTGAGCCGCCAGCAGTGGTGGATGTGGGGAGAGAGATGGCGGAGTTTTGAAATTTGTAATACTGGATATCATGAACTGCTATATATATTATGATTTTTCAACACTATTAAGGTAAATACATTGTTTGTTCTCTATCAAAATCTTTCATTTGCTAACTATGCCTATCAGTAGTTAGTGCCTTCCGCACTTTTATTTATCTGGCAGTAGTGGCGCTCGCTGTATTGCAGTAGTTCAAATAACGAAGACTTTTGGTGAGGTAAGTGATTTGTGAAAGGAATAGGTTAATGTTGACATTCTTTTGTGGAGAATTTTGAAAGTCAGATTGCGTTGCGCTAAAAATATTGTGTGTCAGTTTAAGCACAGCCATGTATAATTTTTCAAAGGGGACGTTTCAACTTGTGTGTGTGTGTGTGTGTGTGTGTGTGTGTGTGTGTGTGTGTGTGTGTGAGCGGACATCATTCTCATGCCTCTCACAGTAGAGGTCTTAAACAGCAACTTGTCTGCTTTTCATATTTTTCGAGGAGGAAGTATTGATCAAAAATGAAAAAATGTCCAGTAAATATGGCCTCTGAGGTGGATACCTTAGGAACTGTGAACACATATTCATCTTTGCTATTGTGAAACACATGTCACATGGTGAAAAAGTCCGCGTAGCTCTTAAGATGTGCCCATGTTCACTACACTCTTTATCTTGTTTTGGTTCTACGTTCTCCCAAAATATGGAAAGCAAGGAGCTTGCAGTAAGCTCAATGGCACAGATATCTGAAAGATTTTTGCTCATAAATTTCGACAAAGTCGTTTTGAACCAGGATATATTACCTCAAATTGATACGTTTGCTCTTCTCTATCATCCCTGACCACCCCCCCCCCCCCCCCATGAACTATGGACCTTGCTGTTGTTGGGGAGGCTTGCACGCCTCAGCGATACAGGTAGCTGTACCGTAGGTGCAACCACAATGGAGAGGTATCTGTTTAGAGGCCAGACAAACGTGTGGTTCCTGAAGAAGGGCAGCAGCCTTTTCAGTAGTTGCACGGGCAACAGTCTGGATGATTGACTGAACTGGCCTTGTAACACTAACCAAAACGGCATTGCTGTGCTGGTACTACGAGCAGCTGAAAGCAAGGGAAAGCCACGGCCGTAATTTTTCCCGGGGGCATGTAGCCTTACTGTATGGTTAAATAATGATGATGGCGTCCTCTTGGGTAAAATATTCCGGAGGTAAAATAGTCCCCCATTCGGATCTCCGGGCGGGGACTGCTCAGGAGGATGTTATTATCAGGAGAAACAAAACTGGCGTTCAACGGATCGGAGCGTGGAATGTCAGATCCCTTAATCGGGCAGGTAGGTTAAAAAATTTAAAAAGGGAAATGGATAGGTTAAAGTTAGATATAGTGGGAATTAGTGAAGTTCGGTGGAGGGAGGAACAAGACTTCTGGTCAGCAGACTACAGGGTTATAATTACAAATTCAAATAGGGGTAATGCAGGAGTGGGTTTAATAATGAATAGGAAAATAGGAATGCGGGTAAGCTACTACCAACAGCATAACGAACGCATTATTGTGGCCTAGATAGATACGAAGCCCACGCCTACTACAGTAGTACAAGTTTTTATGCCAACTGGCTCTGAAGATGATGAAGAAATTGAAGAAATGTATGATGTAATAAAAGAAATTATTCAGATTGTGAAGGGAGACGAAAATTTAATAGTCATGGGTGACTGTAATTCGGCAGTAGGAAAAGGGAGAGAAGGAAACGTAGTAGGTGAATATGGACTGGGGGTAAGAAATGAAAGAGGAAACCGCTTGGTAGAATTTTGCACAGAGCACAACTTAATATTATCTAACACTTGGTTCAAGAAACATAAAAGAATGTTGTAAACATGGAAGAACCCTGGAGATACTAAAAGGTATCAGATAGATTATATAATGGTAAGACAGAGATGTAGGAACCAGGTTTTAAATTGTAAGACATTTCCAGGGGCAGATGTGGATTCTGACCACAATCTATTGGTTATGACCTGTAGATTAAAACTGAAGAAACTGCAAAAAGGTGGGAATTTAAGGAGATGGGACCTGGATAAACTAACTAAACCAAAGGTTGTACGGAGTTTCAGGGAGAGCATAAGGGAACAATTGACAGGAATGGGGGAAGGAAATACAGTAGAAGAAGAATGGGTAGCTTTGAGGGATGTAGTAGTGAAGGCAGCAGAGGATCAAGTAGCTAAAAAGACGAGGGCTAGTAGAAATCCTTGGGTGACAGAAGAAATACTGAATTTTATTGATGAAAGGAGAAAATATAAAAATGCAGTAAATGAAGCAGGCAAAAAGGAATACAAACGTCTCAAAAATGAGATCGACAGGAAGTGCAAAATGGCTAAGCAGGCATGGCTAGAGGATAAATGTAAGGAAGTAGAGGCTTATCTCACTAGGGATAAGATAGATACAGCCTAAAGGAAAATTAAAGAGATTTTCAGAGAAAAGAGAACCACTATATGAAAATCAAAAGGTCGGATGCAAACCCAGTTCTAAGCAAAGAAGGGAAAGCAGGAAAGTGGAAGGAGTATACAGAGGGTCTATACAAGGGCCATGTACTTGAGGACAATATTATGCAAATGGAAGAGGATGTATATGAAGATGAAATGGGAGATATAATACTGCGTGAAGAGATTGACAGAGCACTGAAAGACCTGAGTCGAAACAAGGCCCCGGGAGTAGGCAACATTCCATTAGAACTACTGATGGCCTTGGGAGAGTCAGTCCTGACGAAACTCTACCATCTGGTGAGCAAGATGTATGAAACAAGCGAAATACCCTCAGACGTCAAGAAGAATGTAATAATTCCAATCCCAAGGAAAGCAGGTGTTGACAAATGTGAAAATTACCGAACTATCAGTTTAATAAGTCACGACTGCCAAATACTAACGCGGATTCTTTACAGACGAATGGAAAAACTAGTAGTAGTCGACCTCGGGGAAGATCAGTTTGGATTCCGTAGAAATGTTGGAACACGTGAGGCAATACTGACCCTACGGCTTAACTTAGAAGCTAGATTAAGGAAAGGCAAACCTACGTTTCTAGCATTTGTAGACTTAGAGAAAGCTTTTGACAATGTTGACTGGAATACGCTCTTTCCAATTCTGAAGGTGGCAGGGATAAAATACAGGGAGCGAAAGGCTATTTACAATTTGTACAGAAACCAGATGGCAGTTATAAGAGTGGTGGGACATGAAAGGGAAGCAGTGGTTGGGAAGCAAATGAGACAGGGTTGTAGCCTCTCCCCAATGCTATTCAATCTGTATATTGAGCAAGCAGTGAAATAAACAAAAGAAAAATTCGGAGTAGGTATTAAAATCCATGGAGAAGAAATAAAAACTTTGAGGTTCGCCGATGACACTGTAATTCTGTCAGAGGCAGCAAAGCACTTGGAAGGGCAGTTGAATGGAATGGATAGTGTCTTGAAAGGAGGGTATAAGATGAACATCAACAAAAGCAAAACGAGGATAATGGAATGTAGTCGAATTATGTCGGATGATGCTGAGGGAATTAGGTTAGGAAATGAGACACTTAAAGTAGTAAAAGAATTTTGCTATTTGGGGAGCAAAATAACTGATGATGGTCGAAGTAGAGAGAATATAAAATGTAGACTGGCAATGGCAAGGAAAGCGTTTCTGAAGAAGAGAAATTTGTTAACATCGGGTATAGATTTATGTGTCAGGAAGTCGTTTCTGAAAGTATTTGTATGGAGTGTAGCCATGTATGGAAGTGAAAAATTGAAGATAACTAGTTTGGACAAGAAGAGAATACAAGGTTTTGAAATGTGGTGCTACAGAAGAATGCTGAAGGTTAGATGGGTAAATCACATAACTAATAAGGAAGTATTGAATAGGATTGGGGAGAAGAGAAGTTTGTGGTACAACTTGACTAGAAGAAGGGATCGGCTGATAGGACATGTTCTGAGGTATCAAGGGATCACCAATTTAGTATTGGAGGCCGGCGTGGAGGGTAAAAATCGTAGGGGGAGACCGAGAGATCATTACACTAAGAAGATTCAGAAGGATGTAGGTTGCAGTAGGTTCTGGGAGATGAAGAAGCTTGCACAGGATAGAGTAGCAAGGAGAGCTGCATCAAACCAGTCTCAGGACTGAAGACCATAACAACAACAACTTCATCCCTGAATGTTTGTAACATAATTGCGTAATCGCCATGTAAAACAAGCAGAAATTTATACATAGCCATTAATCAGAACCAAATTATTACAAACAATATAATCAGAATACCAGACCTCAGATTTCCTAATTGGGCATTCATACCTTGTAGATGTGTGTCGTGTGATCAAGGGTAAACTTATTGAAGGATTGTGATTAATTCATCAAAAACATGGACAGTTGCTGCTGCTTATTTCGTAAAGTCTCCACTTATAAAGTAACAAATTGATTTACTATTAAATTTTAAATCTGCACCATTAATTTATAAACGCGCAGTAATACTTATGCACAATCAGCAAATACATTTATCTGTACAAATGTATATACAATCTTGGCTACGCTCAATCCACAATGATTGCAAAGGCATCTACACGACTCCTGTTAGAGACAACAAACCCCAGCACATAGTCAGACACATTAAAGCGCTACACATAAGACTGTGCACGCAGTCCTTCCGTGTGGAATAAGACTGGCCGAATCGTTACACTGATTGCATACCGCTTACGCCCTTCATTTTACAGTCCGAATCAAATAAAGTGATCGACTCCTACTGTTGCTCACTATAGCACACATTTAGTGCTCCTACTGTAAAGTGGAGGCCTTTCTCTCCTTCGGGAAAGATGCCAAACGATCCCCTGGCGTGTGTGTCCAGACTCTGTTCTTGTGGTCATGTTCTTTTCGACTGTTAGTTTGCAGTTGACTTCGTACAAGTTGGTTGTCCACTGGCTGACTCCCTGTTGAGTCCCGCAGCTCTAACTGCGGCCCCAGCGATGCCATCGGCCTATTACATCACTTCAGACGAGCGAAAGCCCCATTTCAGGGGTTGCACCACCCCGACTCGTCGGCCATTCGCACATAGGCTAACTGCAGGTACTTTTTGTAACTTCGCTCTCCACTGTCCCCAACTACAAGCATAGCCCCGCCCCCTCCCATGTCACACATACGCTGATCACTGCCGACGACGACGGTTTCCTAACCGATCCAAAACGTCACGGCTTTGCCTTCAGGAAAATGTTGCCGTTTACCGAAATTGCTGCGCTGAGGAAGCGTGCTAGCCGACAACTCAGTGATCCGTCGATCGAAGCCAGGCTGTAATTTACAACTTTACTAAAACTTGACAGCAACTGCAGAGGCTGAGGGCATGAAAGGGTGGTAGTAACTGAGAGAGAGCTGTGGCCCCTTACCATGTTTTCAGCCTACACAGTGATAAAGCAGTAAACGAAAAGAAGGGTATTAAAGTTCGGGGGAAAAATTAAGAAATTCTTGTTTTGTCAATGACATAGCAATTCTGGCAGAGATGGAAAACTGAAAAATATCTGAACGGTATGGATATTGTCTTGACTATGAGTCACTGGAAGAGTATCAACTACAGTAAAGCAATAGTAACAGAATGTAGCCACATCAAGTCAGGCGCTGGTGATGGCATTAAATTAGGGTCTGAGACATTAAGAGTAGTTGACGAATTTTGTTGTTTCGGCAGCAAAATAACTAATAGTGACCGAAGTAGACAGCATGTGTAGGGTGGACCGAAAATTTCTCACCCAGTTTCTGTGGAACATTTTTATTACAGAGTTTGATTTTACAAAAATACATCTCCACAGCTGAGCGAGTGACTCGGACAGCCATCTCCTCAATTTTCAGCATTTTATACGGCGTCGCTGACTGAACACGTTCTTCGACGCGCCTGTCAAAATTCTCTGCAAGCTCTACTGTCTCCTCAGGATTTTCAGAGTTCCATTTCAGCTGAACACAAACAATAAGCTGGTCTCAGTTGCTTGTACGGAGATTTTTCAATGCTGCATAATATAATCTGGCCCACAGGTGCTCTGTAGGCTTTAAGTTTGGACTGTTCCCAGCCAAGTCATCCCAAAGAACAAGGACTGTTATCTTCAGAAGCAGCGAATTTTGTTTGGTTGTATCAGGTGTTGTCCGTCTTACATAAGAAAAACATTGTTTTGACTTTGCGAGACCGCATTGTGGACTGCTCGAGCATAGAAACGACCAATCAATTCCGGATGTTATGCACTGATGATGGTATTTTTCCTCAAAAGCATCAGTTTTTGCATAGCCACAGATCCCACCAGTGGCAATTACTTTGTTCTTGCTTTGGTCTGTTTACTGGGGAGATTTACTCTGCTTCATTTGTACGGAACTGGGCATTTTGTTTGTTGCGCTTTAAATAAAGGTCCACTGGATACTCGTCTGTGAACAAAATGTGCATCGTTTTTGAGTCGTGGCGGCTTCCGTGAGAGCGCGCTCGTGACCGTTCTTTGCGCGCTTTCCATCGTCTCTGGCCCTGCTCGTATCACCATCTCTGGTTTATGTGTTCCCTCTGCAGCTTTGTGGCTGTGAGTGGTGCGTCGCCCACGGAGCCGGCCGGATATGCCTGAGTAGTCTGCGTCTTGGCGATTGCAGCGAGTTAACACCATTGGCTCGTTGGCTACGGGGACCGCGTTTACCTGCTGCGCTGATCGTTGCCAACAACGATTTTCGGGCGCAAGGAGCGGCTCCCGTCGCGTGCAACCTGGTTACGAGTCAATCATGGTAGCACCATGCCACTATTATCCGGTGATTACCTGGAGACCAGAAGTTACTGGCCTCCTCGGCTTTTGCTTCAAATTTTCTATAAAGACTGTTTGATAAGTGCAGTATTAAAACATTGTTATCGGGAGGTTTCTGTACGCTATAAGCTAGTATTTTGCAGTGTTAATCTTCTACTTCAATTCATGATTTGTTATTACTGAGTATTTGATACTTCTGACAATAATTTCTGTTCGTTATAGACAGTCTGTATACACTACTGGCCATTAAAATTTCTACACCACGAAAATGATGTGCTACAGATGCGAGATTTAACCGACAGGAAGAAGATGCTGTGATATTCAAATGATTAGCATTTCAGAGCATTCACGCAAGGTTGGCGCCGGTGGCGACACGTACAACGTACTGACACGAGGAAAGTTTCCAACCGATTTCTCATACTCAAACAGCAGTTGACCGGCGTTGCCAGGTGAAACGTTGTTGTGATGCCCCGTGTAAGGAGGAGAAATGCGTACCATCATGTTTCCGACTTTGAAAAAGGTCGGATTGCAGCCTATCGCGATTGCGGTTTATCGTATCGCGACATTGGTGCTCGCGTTGGTCTAAATCCAATGACTGTTAGCAAAATATGGAATCGGTGGGGTTCAGTAGGGTAATACGGAAAGCCGTGATGGATCCCATCGGACTCGTATCACTAGCAATCGAGATGAAAAGCATCTTATCCGCATGGCTGTAACGGATAGTGCAGCCACGTCTCGATCCCTGAGTCAGCAGATGGGGACGTATGCAAGACAGCAACCATCTGCACGAACAGTTTGTGGACGTTTGCAGCAGCATGGACTATCAGCTCGGAGACCATGGCTGCGGTTGCCCTTGTTGCTGCATCACAGACACGAGCGCCTGTGTTGGTGTACTCCACGACGAACCTGGGTGCACGAATGGCAAAACGTCATTTTTTCGGATGAATCCTGGTTCTGTTTACAGCATCATGATGGTCGCATCCGTGTTTGGCGGTGAACGCACATGGGAAGCGTGTATTCGTCATCGCCATACTGGCGTATCACCCGGCGTGATGGTATGGTGTGCCATTGGTTACACATCTCGGTCACCTCTTGTTAGCATTGAAGGCACTTTGAACAGTGGATGCTACATTTCAGATGTGTTACGACCCCTGGCTCTAAGATTCAGTCGATCCCTCCAAAAGTCATGGACTGTGCGGCTCGTCCCAGCGGAGATTCGATTCGTCCCTCGGGCATAGGTGTGTGTGTTTATCCTTGGGATAATTTAGGTTAAGTAGTGTGTAAGCTTAGGGACCGATGACCTTAGCAGTTAAGTCCCATACGATTTCACACACATTCGAACATTTCCTCAACTCTGTCGCTAACATTAACATCACCTCTATTAACGCAAACTTTCACGTCTCTTAACGCAAAGTGTAACGGTTCATAGATCAAAATCTTATGTCTGAGCAATTTTGGTGTTAGACATTAGACTGGCATCTCCGCCTTGATAATGATAACGATTGTGTTCACGTTTCGGTTGAAATGATGAAAAAGGCAAATAGCCATAGAATGTACAAAGTTAACAATTATTTTAAGTAAGGAACGTGTAAATCTATTAAACTGAAGAAAATTAAACTTTTACAACACTGTCATTTTTATCTCCCTAATAAAAATTTTGCAATATCGCTAATTACTTTTCTATTCTTTCGTTAGGTAGAAACACAAGAACAGTACATGTTCTAAATGAATGTACTGAACGACAGATTTCAATTAGCTAATCAAGTACAGATGTCTCAAATTCATGAAAATGTTCTGCTTAGAAGAAATACACCACTACAACACTTGCCAGCAGCAGACAAACAACTTTGGGAATATGTTCACTATGATTCACAATGTGATACAACTAGCATAAGTTTAATACAGACAGCACCATCTGTTTGTGTAAAGTTTAGATATCTTTAAAGAGCATCAGATCTCGGTAGTTCCATTACTTAAAAAAACTTTGGTCTTTTCATAAGGTGTTTGTATGGACTGAAACCTTGTAAGGAAATGAAAAGAGGACTATAAGCCGTTCAAAAAAGAAGAGAGTAATAGTATGAAATGAGGTCCTGTACAGTGAATCTGAAAATTAGTTATTGTGACTGAATATTCAGTGAGGAGATATTAAATAGAAATTGGGAAAAAGAAATTTATGCCAAAACTTAAAGAAAAGAAAGGATCGGTTCACAGGACACATCCTGAGACATCAAGGAATCGTTAGTTTAGTAATGTATAGAAATATGTGGATTAAATTACTTCAACGACCAATTTCTCAATTTTGCAATAAGTAAAGGGTCGATGCATTAAGTAGCTGACATGACTGTCTTTTTCTTAACGTCATGTTTATCTTTGCATTATCATCTCTGGAATCAGTAATGTGCTTGAAAATGGGCTTATAAACCAAAACCTAGGTTGTGCAGTAACAATAATAAAATTTGTGAAACTAGGCAAACACAGTGTTTGTTCAGTGAATTTACAATGTTTCATAAAGAACGCACAGTTGCTCCAATTAAAATGATTCTGGCTTTTAATGTTTACCTTCTCACAAGCCGGATGAACAGTAATAAACAACTCAATGATACAGCTGTCTGACTCATGTGAAACTGAATCTGACAACATTTACTCCAGTAAATATGAAAGACACATCTGCATACCATCATCAACTAATTACTGAGTCCCACAACAGTTAATGTGTCACGAACATACCTCATAACGGAAGAGAAACCCGGCCACTCAAACGCCTTCCGTAATTATTTCAGTCTACATAGTTACTCTTCACATGTGCGACAGTTATGACTGCAACACGCGTTCGAGCGACTGCCAGCGAAAATAAAAGAGTAATAATTTGCATATGCCTCTGTCCTGAGACGTGCAACTAACGCTACAGTTCTGTCCTACAGTAACACGTGGTAATGCCTCGAAATGGATTTCAAACCTCTGAAATCAAAGGATCACACAGGCATTTGAAATGCTTCAAAAGCGAGAAGCTTGTTGTTTGAATGATAAAGGGACTGCCAGTTGTTTGTTTGGTAAAGGGATTGCCAGGGTAAGTCATGCAGCCGACACCTACAGACTTTAAGTACCACCTGAGGTACTTCTAGTGATTTCCAATAATTATTTGCTATTAACTGTGAATGTGAACAATACAGCAACGGTTGAGAGCCATAAAAAATATTACTGCTTTACGGACATGTGGAGGACCATTAGGTTCCCCGTACGTAAAATTTGTGTTCCCACAAGTTTTAACTAAACAAGTGAACAATACAAAGATTGAATGGGACGTGCAACTTATCTCCCTCTTCTCCTCTCTAAAACGGGTAGAGCGGGTACTGGAAACCTAACACAAATACACCACAAGTACGAATATGCGTTGAAGTCGAATTGATTCACGAGAAAGATCACGCCAATGCACAAAGGAATTTGGTAAGAACTCGAATACAAAGAACGTGGCACAACTGTATAGAAACAACCTCGTTAACTTTACATGGCATTAATTAACGTAAGATAATATAAGTAATGACTCGCCAAGGACTAATGAGAGATGAAATAATTTAAATTTCAAAATCGTGCAAATGATCACTAGAACATTAACTTATCAGCTAGCATAAAACACAGATAAAGGATATAACACGAAAGCGTTCTGAGAAGTAATGCTTCAGAATCTTCTATATGAGTATCCTCAAAGCTGCCCGCCCGTTTAGCCGTTCGGTCTCACGCACTGCGTTCCGGGCGGGAAGGCATGCCGATCCCTGGCAAGAATCCGCCCGGCGGATTAGTGTCGAGGTCCGTTGTGCCGACTAGTCTGTGGTTGGTTTTTAAGACGGTTCTCCATCTGTCTCGGCGAATGCGGGCTGGTTCCCTTTATTCCGCCTCAGTTACACTATGTCGGCGATTGCTGCGCAAACACTCTCTCCACGTACGCACACACCATAATTTCTCTACCATGCAAACATTTGCTGTTACATGCGTCTGGCGCGAGACATTCTTGAGTGCACCGATCGGGACCGAACTGCAAAATAACCCTGGGTTCGGTGGGGAGCGACAGTGGGGTGAATGAACTGCTGTAGCCTGTTGTGGTGTTGTGAACCACTGAGGGATACACCGGGGACAAAGCCTCTCCGTCGTTTGTAGGTCCCCACATCCACACATTACAATACAATATAGTCCTTAAAGCTGTTAAGTGATACGGAGATTCTACATCTTTATTCTTCATGTCTATGTATTTATTTCCTAACATAATCACCTTGACTACAATCACATTTTTCCCACTGGGAGACCGGTTTGGTGTTACCGTCATTATAGAAATTTTGATTTGGTTGGTGGAGGCACAGCCTAACCTCTCCTGGAGCCGCTTCATCAGTATCAAAATAAGATCCGTGAAGGTGTTTTTGTAACTTTTGGAAATAGATGAAAATCGGTAGGGGCCAAGTCTGGACTGCACGGAAGATGACTCCGAGAGTGAACTCTAGACGTTGGATTGTCGCTGTTATCACAGCACTCGTGTGAGGACTGGTACTGTCATGCTGAAGTAGAAGGTGTTCCATGGGTGGAGGAACACTTTTGTAGTTGAAAAACAGATTACAGCACTCTGAGTCTCATGCAACGACTAAGTTACGCTACATAACGCCATGTTACATGCTAGAATTCGACGCCCTCTAATGGCAGAGGGTTGCAAATTGCATCAGTGAAGCGAAATGTCTACCGAGGAACATGCACAACTTGCAATACAACACAAAGAACGGAGGCATAAATTTTCAGCACGCCTTCGTATGGTATTAGAAGCAGGTGAAATTTACGAGGTGCATTCAAGTTATAAGGCCTCCGATTTTTTTTCTAATTAACTACTCACCCGAAATCGATGAAACTGGCTTTACTTCTCGACGTAATCGCCATGCAGACGTACATATTTTTCACAACGCTGAAGCCATGATTCCGTGGCAGCGGCGAAGGCTTCTTTAGGAGTCTGTTTTGACCACTGGAAAATCGCTGAGGCAATAGCAGTACGGCTGGTGAACGTGCGGCCACGGAGAGTGTCTTTCATTGTTGGAAAAAGGCAAATGTCACTAGGAGCCAGGTCAGGTGAGTAGGGAGCATGAGGAATTACTTCGAAGTTGTTATCACGAAGAAACTGTTGCGTAACGTTAGCTCGATGTGCGGGTGCGTTGTCTTGGTGAAACAGCACGCGCACAGCCCTTCCCAGACGTTTTTGTTGCAGTGCAGGAAGAAATTTGTTCTTCAAAACATTTTCGTAGGATGCACCTGTTACCGTAGTGCCCTTTGGAAATGCAATGGGTAAGGATTACGCCCTCGCTGTCCCAAAACATGGAAACCATCATTTTTTCAGCACTGGCGGTTACCCGAAATTTTTTTGGTGACGGTGAATGTGTGTGCTTCCATTGAGCTGACTGGCGCTTTGTTTTTGGATTGAAATATGGCATCCACGTCTCATCCATTGTCACAACCGACGAAAAGAAAGTCCCATTCATGCTGTCGTTGCGCGTCAACATTGCTTGGCAACATGCCAAACGGGCAGCCATGTGGTTGTCTGTCAGCATTGGTGGCAACCACCTGGATGACACTTTTCGAATTTTCAGGTCGTCATGCAGGTTTGTGTGCACAAAACCCACAGAAATGCCAATTCTGGAGGCGATCTGTTCAACAGTCATTCGGCAATCCCCCAAAACAATTCTCTCCACTTTCTCGATCATGTCATGAGACCGGCTTATGCGAGCCAGAGGTTGTTTCGGTTTGTTGTCACACAATGTTCTGGCTTCATTAAACTGTCGCACCCACGAACGCACTTTCGACACATCCATAACTCCATCATCACATTTCTCCTTCAACTGTCGATGAATTTCAATTGGTTTCACACCAAGCAAATTCAGAAGACGAATGATTGCACGCTATTCGAATAAGGAAAACGTCGCCATTTTAAGTATTTAAAACAGTTCTCATTCTCGCCGCTGGCGGTAAAATTCCATATGCCGTACGGTGCTGCCATCTCTGGGACGTATTGACAATGAATGCGGCCTCATTTTAAAACAATGCGCATGTTTCTATCTCTTTCCAGTCCGGAGAAACAAAATCGGCCTTAGAACTTGAATGCACCTCGTAAAAATTGCACCGAGTGCGATCGGAACATTTAATATCTTGTTTCCAGTGAAAGTAATACTGGGCTTTGCTATTAGTGCAAAACGTCATTGAGAGGACACCTCGCTCGACGACGTCATCTACTGAATAACCAGACGAGCCGATCAGAGATATGGTGAAAACATTTTGTGGACGCCACACAAACATCCTAACTCACACGACGGTATCGATTTAGCCCCCATAGGAAGTTATCTGTACTAATATGTGAAACGGAAACGTTACTAGCAAACGACTAGATAAATTCTTCTGCTGTTTACTTCAGATTTTTACGCGATGCTCTCGTAAACATTCGGATGGTCATGGATTACACATCTTTTCTTAAACAACACTGTACAATTTTGCTATTAAAGCTGGCTGTGCTATGAAAAATCGGCGGGTTCGTTTGCTTACTCATTCGGTTAATTGGCTCAACTGTCTTTGTTTCTGTCAAAATACCTCTAGAAAACTGGAAGTCTGTGATATGGAAATATCGAAATGTACAACACAAAACAAGGAGTAATGCAACGATCCTCCAGATCATAGTGTCGTTGTGCCGCTCTTCCATTGCATTCAGTGAACCAGTCATGAGACAGTAACACGCCTATAGATTATACATTGGCATTTTATAAATGTAACCGAGATTTTCCCGTAACTTCGTTCACGCCATAAGAGGGCACCGCTGTGAACCACAACAAATTCAATAAATAAAAAATTAAAAATCCCGCATACACGTTATAACATATGTTACACACTAGCAAATCTACATGCAAATGTTGATTAATCCAAGCACTTTTAAATGAAACGTGTATAATATTGTTATTAAGGTATTAATTTATGACAAAAGTAAAAATGCTAAAACTGTAGCTAGCCACCCTCCCCTATAGCTACATCTTAAAGTTCGCAGGTCTACGACGGCCCTGAACCCCCCAAACCTATTTTTTGGTCCCCATTCATCTGTAGCTCTCATTTTCACTGCCTCCTGTCTCTTTTGCTCCCACCTCTTCCAGTTTAATCCGTCTCTCTTTCTCTCATACTACCACTGCCTCTCACAGACTATATCTCTCTTTGGCTCCCACTGCTTTTGACTTCATCCAGCTCTCTTTATGTTTCACTGCCCTTTCCTTCCCCGCCGTCACTATCTCCTCTCTCTATCTCTCTTCCTAGCACTGCCTTCCCTATTTTCCACGGTCACAGTCCCATTGCTACACTCTTTCAGCACAAAAGTGTGTGAATGTGGTCACATACCAAAAGTGATTATGATGGAGACTGAATGAGGTTTGAGACCCTTGATTTCCAACTTTTATGTCAGTCTTGGATAGAGGAACATACTCGCTTTTTTGCGCACTGACAAGCATTTTTTTGCTGTTGCCCTTCTTTTCCGTGCTACAAATGGGTGTGCTGCTTACATAAAATGATTTATAGGGCACTGAAGTATTGACAATTTATTTACTTATTTCGGCAAATTTGTATAGTTGGATATATACAAACAATAAACATGAACACGTAACACAGAAGTAACCAGAGGTTGTTTCCTTTACAAAAAGTAGTTTTGCTATTCATCGACAACACCCGCCCTGTGGGTTGTATCTTAAAAGAGCAAACATTTTATTAGAAGCTTTTGACTAAATTTTCCATGTTTCCGGGTTTACATAATTTTTTGCCATCACTTTAAGTTATTTTCGGGCCTGTTAAAACCATTTTCAGATTATTTTAGGTCACGGCAGAATAGCTTTGGATTTATTTGTATAGGCGTGAAACAGTGTGTCATGAATCTTTATTGGAGAAAAAATGCTACCTACAGTCATAGTTTAGTAACCTCTCAAACCTTGTAATTACCCTAGAACCCTTGCCATGTGATAACTTCGTCAGATACAGCAACATTTACGCTCATACCGCATATTACCTACACAAATACCGTCGCTTTGAGCCTCTCTATCTCGGTAGCAATATCGAAAAAAGTTTCACGATTCCCCGAGAACCACATATTAAAAACACATGATAAAAGTATCGATGATAGGCCATGAACGGAAGCTACAAAAACGGTAATCTTTGTATGAAAATCTGCCTATAGGCGAAAATACTGAGTATTTCTTTTTCACACTTTTTTTTCGTGCGACGTGTGCCTTAGATATCGTATTCAACGGCCAACCAATTCTAACTGTTAGTTGTCCCGGCGTTGCGCATCTGAACAGTGTCCAAAAAACATAACTTTCATCCAAGTGAAATGCTGAATTTTAAATAATGAAGATATACATCCCTCAAAGGAACTAATAGTGTACTGAGTGAAAACTGTTTAGCTACAACTGAATACTAAAGTGCGTTACTAAAGTTGCGTAACACTAGGTGCAAAAGTTTGAATTAAAATATCCAGGAAGTAAAATATTCCTCCACTTTGCAGAAAATAACTGTTTACTGATAGGGCCTCCCGGCCAACGATGTCATAAGCTCATTTTTCAACTGTTCACTACCAACTACACTGTTCACTGTAAATTAATCTGCTTAATAAGCACAATACCCGAAAATACTGCCTGCATACTGTTTGCTCACAAGAATGCGAAGTGAGATCTGTCGTCAAATAAAACTTACCTCATGCTCAGCAAATTGATTTGTAAGCTTTCAGCACTGCAGCGCGTCACCAATCGTAAGTATCGAAATAATTATGAAAAATCCGCCTCGATTGCACAAACTATCTGGTGTTTACCTAGGTTTCAGCCTGGGTAACCACGCCTTCTTCGGAATAAGTATAAAACAGCTTGCCTTAATAGGCATAGTCAAAGGCTAAAATCAACACCTGCAGCGGTAAGACCCCAAAAAAAATTTTACAAATACACGGTACATACGTACCAATTCAATAAAGTTACTTATCTCAACCCCGTGTGTGCTGCCTCGCCACAGCCAACACGATTGACTTTGGTAGTCCTTATTGAAACAACAAAAATAAGTCCAATAAACATAGGTGCGGAAACTCATGCTTTCCGATATAAGTACGTATTTATAGGTAAGTCCCACGACGTATCCTTGCGGGTTTCAGCACGGTCGTTGCATTGGCGCTCAGATATATCGCCAGGGTTTTATGGTGTCTTACTCAGAGTACTCTACCAACCATTAGTTGGTCAGCATACAGCTGTGTGGTTAGGGTGGTGTCGCAGGCTACGTTAGTTTCCTTCGTGTTTGTTTGCCTTATTCTATAGTACAGGGTAAGTTTCAGGGTTTCTCCCAAACGCGCATTCACTTATGTGTATACTGTCACTGCGCTGTTTGTACGTACAAATCGTGTAGTACATTTAAAATTTCGCGTTTCCACCAGTTGCTGCTACAGGAAGCCTACAACTCGACAAGTCAAATGGCAATACGATATTCTGCCTATGGTTTAGCAAATGGACGTAGCCTCCGAGCCCATGGCCTCTACGATAAAGGTATCCACAGCCCATAGTGTCCTCTGATAAGCTGTTGGCATTCTTTTCCAGCGTCTGAGGCCACAGGAACCCTTGCACTTAGGAATACTGACAGAGGAAGGCCCCGCATAATCCGCACGCCTGACATGAAGGAGCGTGTGCTACGTTTGGTGGTAGACACCACTGAGACCAGTGTGCGACGATTAACGGCAGCAGAAGGTGTGTCTCACTCTCTTATCTGGGAACTACTTCATGCAGAATTGATGTACTCATATCACCTACAGCGCGTTCAGACCCTAAGACAACAGGACCTTCATGGCAGACAGCGGTTCTGTCACTGAATGTTGCAGGAGTGTGCCGCAGATCTACTGTTCACATTCAATGATTTATTTACAGTGAGGCAAGGTTCACAAAAGATGGTGTTGGGAATTTCTATAACCAGCATGTATGGACAGATAAAAATCTCCGAGCACTTCAGAAAGAGGGCATCAAAACCGACTCTCAATCATCGTATAGGCAGGAGTACTTCACGAGAGATCAATAGGGCCCTACGTGCTACCACGAAGGTTAACTGCGGCGCGTTAACTGAACCTACTCATTAATGTACTGCCTAAGTAGGCTGTGCCATTTCAGCAACGGCCGGCCGGAGTGGCCGAGCGGTTAAAGGCGCTACAGTCTGGAACCACACGACCGCTACGGTCGTAGGTTCGAATCCTGCCTCGGGCATGGATGTGTGTGATGTGCTTAGGTTAGTTAGGTTTAAGTAGTTCTAAGTTCTAGGGGACTTATGACCACAGCAGTTGAGTCCCAAAGTGCTCAGACCCATTTCAGCAACGAATACAAGCGTGGTTCAGGCACGATGTCGCACCAGCACACTTTCGTCACAGTGTGCGCGATCATCTGAAGTATATATTATATGATCGCTTTAATTTTTCTGTAAATTTGTGACATCCAGCCAGTTTTTTGGTACAGAGCTCCTGAGGTAGAAATAACCAAGCTACTTCAACACTGTCTACCGTTTTACACAAACACCCTTTGGTATTGTTCGTTATAAAATAGGTACCAGACTATACAATCTTACAGGTTGCTGTTTCTGATCATCGCGAAAGAGAATTTCAAAACAAAGCCAAAATTTCTGTTATACGTTTATACTGGAATGTGTGAAAACTACCATAACAACTTCTTTCAGTTGGTTGACACAAAAGTTTCCAGAGCTCCGTGGCATAATGAAAAAAAAACAAAACCGCCGTGCTGGATTAACCAACGTTTCGGCAAATGTTGCAGCAGTGGCCTCCATATGGTTGGCTTCTCGATTATAGTTCTTCTTTTTACAGTGTGACGCGGTGCGATGCTCAGAAAACTTTTATACCAACTGACTCTATCCGCGGAAGCCTACGAAGTTATATTTCGATAAATTGATAAATTCTGTAAGATGTGATTTACACTAGCAATACACGTATCTATAATCTGTTAAAATTTTATTAACATCGGACTAACACATTTAAAGACTTTTGAAGTGAGCAGGTCCTAGCAAACGTTCAGAATAGTTACTAAAATCATAAGCAATTAGTAGTTATTGAGCATTAAAACCAAACTGTCTCATGCACAGTAAGGCAGAATTAAACAAGAGAAATATTTTTACAACTCATTTTGCGATAGGCCTATTTATTCGCTGCTTCGCTTGCAATTATAGCTACAATTCGAGTTTCGGTATTCCTAAAACAAAAATCAGACAGTAGGTGGCAAACAGCCTTCGTTCCGCAACCACATCACAAACACAACTCTAACGGAACTATTATGAGTCGGCACGGTATTAAAGAAAAAGTAGAGAAACTAGAGATTAGATGAAAAGGTAGTGTAGGAATTGGATACTTTACAATATTAGAGTTAAGAATGGATATAATTTATCACGGTGGTATATAAAAGGCCTACCATTATTTGCTTCATCCTCAGTTTTTCGTGAAGGGCCTTCTCATGATTCCCCTTCGTGGTGGGATTCCGCGTGACGCCATTGCCTTTGGAAACAATGTCGTCAGTGTTGGCTTTCCCCTTTCTAGAAAAAAAACTAAAAGTATTTCAGACTTGTCCGTTTCAACGCTTTTTCAGATGCGACTTTTTAGCATTTTGAAACACATACTGATAGTTTAAGCTCGCCAGTAACACGACGCCACAAGCTTTCACTATTAGCTCTTCAATGTCCAAAATGAACCAACAGAGGAGACTGGGACATTTCCGTAGCGCGGATAGTGTGGGGTGAAGAACACCCCGCTTCAGTGCACAGCTATACTTTCTTGCCTCATACCTCCATGGTTTCTTGATATGTCTAACAAGCGCGATGCGTTACTACTATTTCGCGGCAAGGTGTTTCAAAAGACTGGTGTTAAGCTACTACGCAATGGTTCTTGTGTAAGCTAAGGGTGAGGAGGAGGTGAGGACTCGAGGCACTCGCCTACTAACGCTTCATCTGTAACCTATCCATAATACTTTGTATCAGTGTTCACGTGCAACCATCAATGAAAGAACTACAAACCTGAGGCGGAACCAAGTAGTACCGAATCGTAACTTGGGGTGGATGAGTGAAATGGAGGTTAGCGTTGTCAGTACGAAGTACCGTGAGGGAATGGAACGATTTTGTTCCCGAACGACACATACACCACTTACTTTCGGCATAAGCACTGTTACTGTTAGCAGCGCAATACAAATACAGAGCTGACTGGACCAGAAAACAAAAAAAAAAAAAAAAAAAACTGCAGAAACTCTTTAACGAGAGGTATGAGTGGCCTAATATCAAAATACCCAGAAGGTATCCCCAAGAAGCCTTTTAATGTTTGTCGGTGGATCACTGGTTCACCGTATACACTGTCTCTGCGCATACTTTTTCAAAATGCATAGCTAATCAACTAGGATGAACGCCCAACGATTGACAGAGTTCATGCTGATGCTATCGATCGTATTCTCAGAGATCTTAGATCATATAATGAATTGGTGGACGTCCTACATATCTCATGGTGATTCTCGCCAAACTTTGCCAGTTAAACCTAATGGATTAAGGACTGACATTACCAAACCATTTCTTAAATCACCATTTATATGGGCATTTGTCATTACTTTGAATTTAAGAACCAACATTAAGTATTCTTTGAGGATGGTGAAATTCAGTTCCAATTACCATACACACTGTTGGAATTACGGAGTAACTTTTTGAAAGTATGACTCGTGTACAGTTGATTCCCTTATTCACAATGTTTACCCTAAAGTCAATGCTCTTTTACAGAATAAATGTCACTGGTTTTGTGAAAGGAAATAAACAATATTATATTCTAAACGTGCTACGAGAACTTAGAGAACACCACTCATTACATACTGCAGTTACCGTCGAAGGTGAAGTTCAGTATATCTAAATCTACTAAATCCATCTGCCTTTCCGCCGCACATTTTGAGAGTTTATGTCGGAATATATGTCTAAGCTTACTCACCCCTCCGAAAATCTGCAATGGCATCTGTTTGCACATTAAAAATAATAAGTATTGTCACTCACTCTACTATCCTCATAGATTCAGCAGTTGAAAGGTCGCCCTCATATCCCAGTTTATCTGCCTGTTCATTTTAAGCGACCTCAGATGCCAATCAAGGTTTCGTTGGAATTGGTTTTCGATTAGAGTGTTTTTCCACGCGGTCTGTTGCATGTTGCTCTTTCACAATCTAACACTTCAGAAAACCAAAAACGTTGTTTATTCCTAAATTCTGTAACTTTAATGTGAAAAAGTGTTTAAAAAACTTATAAACAATATAAGCAAAAATCGAAAACAAAGATATCATTTAAGTTTTTCTCCTTCTTTTCATTGTGCCTTAGTCCCGTAGTATTCGCAGGGTCGGCATGTTGACAATCGGATTTGGAATGGTTAGTTTGATGGGGTGGCCAGGTGCCACCCTGCCGCCACCCCGTACCCCTCGGGACGGAACCAGTGTACCCCAGCTGTCTGCGTCTAGTAAAATCATGAAATAGTGTGATTGTATTTCATATGTCTGCGAGTCGTGTAACTGATGCGGGACCTGGGGAAGAGCCCTGTATTGACGTAGGGGGATGCGGAAAACCGCCTGAAAACTGCATCCAGGCTGTCAAGAAAACCTGCACTTGTCGGTAATCCGCTGGGCGGATTCGATCCCGGGCCTGGCGAGCCTACCAGACTTCAGGAAACAGCGCATTAGCGCTCTCGGTTAACCTCGCAGGTTAACATTTATATTGTAGATGATTATCACAATCACAGTCTGCGTCATAGTCGGGAATAGAACAGTGATCCAGAAATTGTAGAACAAATTCCTTTTATTTCTGTCTACAAAAATGTGTAATGTTTTCACCGGACACGATTCGCTTTATTGGGATAAAGCATCATCAGTGGTCTGTAATTAAGTTTGATATGCCTTTTAGATCGGAAAACAACTCATTAAAATAGGTTGGTTTGCACTTACGGTGATTTTTCGGCTGCTTTCTCGCTTACATCGGGAAATGCCGTCTGCAAGCACATCGCTGTTTTTCTGTGTTAGAGACTGACGATTTTTCGTCTGCTTTTTAAATTTTCTGCAGCACTGTGCATTTCCCACAACACACTTTTATGCACACCGCTGTATTCTGTTTGTTTTCGTACTTCAAGTATCTGTTGATGTTTGTGTTTTGTAATGTTGCCAACATAACCTTTCCACTACTTTGTCTTTGACCTACAAATATTCTTTATTAAATTGGATTATTGTATGTGTGTAATTCTATTCATGTATGTTTCTTTGTATTTGTATACTGTGTAAGAGTAAAGAAGAAAGAGCGATGGACATTTCTCTTGGGGGGTAGGGGGGGGGGGTTGGAGGAGAAACCATGGTAAGTATATAGCACTGTGATGGAGTGTGGGCTAGAGGACAGGGTGAGGAGCGAGAGATGAAACTGTGAGTGGGGGGGCGGGTTGTCAGAAAGTGGGAGGGGGTGAAAGATGGAAGAAGCTCTTTTTTTACGTGGTTTCACCAAGTATTCTATACAGAGTCTGGTTTCCAATATTTATCTGGTCATTGAGAAACTGTTTAGTTTGTGATAATGCTGTTTGTACGTGGAAATTTTCTTGGAAAGGTAGGAGGTGTCTGTCTTTACTGATTTTTATGATATTGATATCGTTTTCTATGTTGCTTGGTCTATGGTGTTCCTCTTTCAGATGATCCACATATGTTGAATGACTTGTACCGCATTTGAATGCTCTGATGTGTTTTTTATATATTGTGTCAAATGTCCTGCCAGTCATTCCAGTGTATATCTTCTCACAATCTCTGCAGCTGAGCTGATAGATACCACATTTTTGGAATCCGCCTAGTTTTGATTTTAGTTTTGGAATGTGGTTTTGTATGGAATTGTTTGTTTTGTAAGCAATGTTTATGCCTTGCATTTGAATATGTTTCCAATTCTGTGAGTGAATTTTCAGTGGTAGGTCACTGTAAATTTCTTTTTGAAAACATTATCAGCGATCTTATATTAATACGATAATTAAAAAAACAGTCTTGGTCGCCAATTTCTTTTAATCACAGTGACCGGTTTCAATCCTTAAGGATCGTCTTCAGACTCTGAAGTAACACACGTACAGATAGAGGGAGCCTTACAGTAACGTATATACACTGAAATAAGATTATAACCTACATCTACCTGAACGGCAGGTTGACTTCCATGGAGCAGGCTGAGCCGATCCACGGCGCTGAACTTACTGCTAAATCGATAGTCAGGTAGTGGTCTTAAATAGCACTAGTCCCACTCACCGTTCTGTGTATGAGATCAGTGTTAAGCAATCAGAAGTACAGTGTGTACTATTAGCATAAAATGTATTACAGTAGTCTATATTACTATGATTTGAAGAAGTGTTATAGGTAAAATACATCGTAAATTTGGTATGAAATAGCTACCCGTAAAAAAATATAAACTATAGTAAATAATTAGCATAAAATACTGTAGGCTGCTTTCTGTCACCCGTTCCGTACCATACTTGCTGTTGGAAAGGAAATATGGAGTAGATGTCAAGGGTTGCTATAGCGATAGAGAGAAGCTACTAGCAAAGATAATCTATATGGAAGCTGAGGGTTGCCGTAGAGTCGGCGTCCAATGTCGATGAGACATTCTGAAAAGCTGCCACAGAGTGCTGTAACGACAGCAACGACGGTCTACGTAAACGTTAACGATTGCCGTAAAGACGGCGTCCTCTATCGATAAGACACATCAAAATAAATTGAAAATATAGTAGTGAACGTAATAGTCGTTGGACATGATTCATTGCAACATGAATGGCAGAATAGCGAAACATGGGGCGTTATTTAAAAAGGAATCTTGCGTAATATGTAGGAAAGAAACATAGACACAGAGGGAAGCATAAGGTTTTAGATATACAGAGCTCCATTACATCTCGTGTTAGACACGATATGGTTATAAATTCATATAACAGGTAATATTGTGTAAAGTAATGGTGATGCGGCAATAAGCCATGCAACATTAAAGGATTAAAAACAGACTGTGAGTGAAAAACAGTTTATGAAGAGAAAAACGGGGAGGGGGGGTTGGGAACAGAACATTAAGAATACTAACATAACAATAGTGTTAAATGAAAAGCAACCATGACGTCATTAACCAAGGAAAAATGCTAATGACCAAATCACGAGTCGATATTATTTGTATTGAAAGAAGGTAAACTAAAACATAAATTGGAGAAAAGACGGAAGAGCAGACAAAATTATAACAAGTCCTCAAAAAGATAAAGAAATATTTTTCCCTAAAATAAAGCAGATCGTTCAATAAAGCTGGCGGCAAATTTTTTTTATATGCGTAAATTTCTATTTCTTCTAGTGAATTTAATAAACGTCCTCTTAGGAGCAAAGTGGAGAATTTTTAAATTATTTTTGATTGACCCATCAGAGTGATCACAGTCTTTTAAATGTTGGCCCAATAAAGATTTAGCTCGATTAGTACGTGAACTGTGTTCATTAAAGCGTATGGCAAATTTGTGACCTGTCTGTCCAATATATTGCCTTTCTCTATCATTACATAAGATTTTATAAACCCCAGAATTTTAATATTTGATGGTAAGTCTAAGTCTATTATGAAGCAAGTTTTTGGTGGTAAAAGCTATTGTCAATTCTGTACCTTTAAATAATTCATTTATTTTGTCAGAAATACACCTTTTTTGTTGTAGTGCAAGTTGTACAAGTTAGTGTGGTTTGGTTAGATTTCTTCCTTATTTGTCTCTCTATTTTTTGTTTAGTTTGTCTACCATTGTTCCTTTTTGCCCATTTTAATGCTATTTGTTTTATAATGGCTAAGCCTTTTTGGTAATTAGAAGTGTTTAGCGGATGCTGTTCACCTTGCTTAACATGTATCTGATTGCTGCTTGTTTGTGGTTCTGTTGGTGGTTTGAAGATAAGTTTAAGATAATGCAACTTGTGGGTTTTCCGTATATGTCGAATGTCTGTTTATTATTGTCTTTTCTTATGGTTATATCTAAAAGTTGAGAGTGTTTTCTTGTTCTTCTGCTATTGTGAACTTTATGTTTTTCTCTACAGTATTTATGTAATTGTGTAGTTGCTGTATTACCATTTTAGGTTCATCTACCATGTATATTATGTCATTCACATATCTGTACCACCAGATGACATTGTATCTTTTCTTTGTTATTATGTTTTTCTATGTGATTGATGAAAAAGTTGGCTAATGAACCTGAGAGAGGTGAATCCATTAGTAAACCTTCTTCCTGTATGTAGTATTCCCGACTGAATTCAAATTAATTTTGTTGTGTTATTAACTGTAATAATTTTACGGTTTCATTTGTGTGTTCATGAGGTAGCTAGTTCTGTTTTTTCAGGTTTTTTCTATTATTTTTATGGTTTCGTTAACAGGGATGCAACTGCACATACTTTCTACATCAAAGGAGAGCAATTGTTGCTGTGTCAGGGATTTTAATATCTGTTATATGTTCTACCAGCTGAGAGATATTTATGATTGTCCTATAATTTTCTAGTTTATAATACTTGGTGTGATGTGTTTGCATTTGTGTTGCTAGTAGGTATGTAGGAGGTGCTCTTAACATGATCCGCATGAACACTTGTAATTACCAAAAAGAGTTAGATGTTATAAAACAAATAGCATTAAAATGGACACAAAGGAACAATGGTAGACAAACTAAACAAAAAATAAAGGGACGAATAAGGAAGAAAACTAACCAACCCACACTAACTCGTACAACTTGCACTACAACAAAAACATGGCGTACAGTGACACACCACAACAACTTCATAAATAAAATAGGAAACATATTCAAAAAAACAAGGTATAAACGTTACTTGTAAAACAAACAATTCCATACAAAAACACATTCCAAAACTAAAATCAAAAGCAGACAGATACCAACAATGTGGTATCTATCAGCTCAGTTGCAGAGATTGTGAGAAGATGTACATTGAAATGACTGGCAGGACATCTAACACAAAATATAATGAACACATCAGAGCATTCAAATACGGTACAAGTCATTCAACATTTGTGGATCTTATGAAAGAAGAACACCATAGACGAAGCAATATGGAAAAGGATATGAATATCATTAAAAACAGTAGAGACAGACACCTCGTTCCTTTCCAAGAAAATTACCACATACAAAAGGCGTCAACTCAAAATAAACAGTTGCTTAATGACAGGATAAATATTGTAAATCAGACACTAGAATAATTGAAGAAATCGCATGAAAAAGAGTAGAGCCTGTTCCATTAAAATGGTTCAAATGGCTCTGAGCACTATAGGACTCAACTTCTGAGGTCATCAGTGCCCTAGAACTTAGAACTACTCAAACCGAACTAACCTGAGGACATCACACACATCCATGCCCGAGGCTGGATTCGAACCCACGACCGTAGAGGTCTCGTGGTTCCAGACTGTAGCACCTAGAACCGCACTGCCGCTCTGTCCGGCTCCTTTCAATCCTTCACCCCTGCCTCTCTCCCACAACCCCGTGGCTCCCACTCACAGTTTCATTTCACTTCTCACTCCTCTAACCCATACTCCATCACACTGCTATATACTAATGTCCACTCATCATGATTTCTCCTCCTCCCCTCCCCCCCCCCCCCCCCGCCATAAAAATCTCCGTCGCTATTCCTTCTCTGCTCTCACACACACAAGTGGTTCTCTTCTCTCCGAAGATCTCTTCAGTTTTCTTGTACGCAGTATCTATCTTACCCCAAGTAGTATTTGCCTCTACATCATTAGATTTGTCTTCTAGCCATCTCGGCTTAAGCATTTAGCACTCACTGTCGAACTCAGTTTTCAGACGTTTTATTCTTTCTGCCGCTTCATTTACTGCATGTTTATATTTTCTCCTTTAATCAGTTAAATTCAATATCTCTTTCGTTACCTGAGGTTTTCTATTAGAACTCGTATTTTTACCTAGACGATCCTCTGCTATCTTCACTGTTTCATCTCTCAGAGTTACCCATTCTTTTTCTACTGTATTTCTTTTCCCCGTTCACGTCAGTCGTTCTCTACTGCTGTCTCTGAAACTCTCTAAACCTTCTTTTCTTTCAGGTTATCCAGGTCGCATTTCGTTAAATTCTCACTTTTCTGCAGTTTCCAAAGTTTTAGTATATATTTCACAACCAATAGATTGTGATCATAGCCCACATCTGCCACTGGAAATGTCTTACAGTTTAAAAGCTGGTTTCTAAATCTCTGTCTTACCATTATATAATCTTTCTGAATCTTTCCAGTGTCTCCAGGCCTCTTCCACGTATACAACCTTCTTTCATGATTCTTAAACCAAGTGTTGTCTAAGATTAAGTTATGCTCTGTGCAAAATTCTCCTACGCAGCTTCCTCTTTCATTCCATACTCCCATTCCATATTCAACTAGTATTTTCCTTCTCTTCCTTTTCCTACAATCGAATTTGAGTCCCACTTGACTGTTACATTTTTGCCTCACTACATTATCTGAACAATTTCCTTTATTTTACTTTACATTTCTTGAGTCTCTTCGTCGTCTGCGGAGCAAGTTGGCATATAAACTTGTACTACTGTGGTAGGCGTTGACTTCGGTTGTATCTCTCCTGCCACAATGCGTTCACTGCGCTGTTCGTAGGAGCTTACCCGCACTCTAATTTATTATTTTACTTATTATTAAACCTACTCCTGCACTACCCCGATTTGATGTAGTATTTATAACACTATATTCATTTGACTGGAAGTCTTGTTCGTCCTGCCACCGAACTTAACTGATCCCACTATATCTAGCTTCAACCAATCCATTTCCCTTTTTAAAATTTGATAACCTACCTGCCCGATTAAGAGATCTGACTTTCCACCCTCTGATCCGTAGAACGCCAGTTTTCTTTCTCCTGGTAACGACGTTCTCCTGAGTAGCCTCTGCCCGGAGTTCGGAATGGGGGACTATTTTAGAACCGGAATATTTTACGCGAGGTGACGCCATCATTATTTAATCATACAGTAAAGCTGCAGGCTTTCGGGAAAAATTACACCCGTAGTTTCCCCTTGCTTTGAGCCGTTCTCAGTACCAGCAGAGCAAGGCCGTTTTGGTTAATGTTACAAGGCCAGATCAGTCAATCATCAAGACCGTTGTCCCTGCTACTACTGAAAAGGCTGCTGCCCCTCTTCAGGAACCACACGTTTGTCTGGCCTCTCAAGAGATACCCCTCCGTTGTGGTTGCACGTACGGTACGGCTATCTGTATCGCTGAGGCACGCAAGCCTCCCCATCAACGGTAAGGTCAGTGGTTGATGTGGTGAAAACAATATAAATGTAATTTTAGTCATGTTCTGAAGTTATAGCTTTTTCCCACTGTAAAGACTTATACACATGTTGAGCCCAGTATCGGCTCAACTTACTGTGTTGTTTTGGTTTTACATACTGTACAATTAAGTCATCGACGAATATTTGTAAGCCTACAGTAGCGACGTTTATCGAGGTTCCGCCATATACATTTTGCTGCTACTGTACAGTAGTTTCCTATAAACAGTAACGATGTTAAGATGATTTCGCTGACACTGTGGTCTAGTATATTTGAAATATCGGCCATGAGGCAAACAGGTTTTTTGTTATCTTTCGACAATGACACCATGACTTCATTACGCTAGACATGTTTTAAACAGGTATGCCTCGTCATATTCTAAGCTCGTGATTTCAACAAGTAAGTCAGTAATATTTTTCTTTATGCCTTAATTAATTTTTTTAAGATGTAGACAATCCACTTGTTGTATTGGTTTTTTCCAAGTTTTGCTGCAGATCTGAAGATGGTCATCGCTGACCGAAACTGTTACTCTTAGGTCGTAATAATTTTGTGATCATAGACGTAAATAAAAGAAAATGATTTTTATAATTTCATTCAAAGTTGACGAAGTCATTAACATGTAACTGAAATTAGCCTTTTGTCAGATTTCTCGGGGATATCACAGGTACCACGTATATTCAATAGCCACACATATTTAGCAATTCTGAAGCACTGTAGGGATAGATGGGAAATTTAGAAAGTCGAAAAAATGGAGAAACATAAACGGAGGGTAAATGTCATGAGATAAAAATAAATTGCAGAAAGTCGTGTAGATACTCCTCACACGATGATAAACGTTGAGGAGCACATGTGAAGAAGCACTATGGTTAGGAATAAAAACGAGATTGCGTCACAGAACCAGAAACTGAGGCGGGGATATGTATGTCGTATGTTTCTGCAAAAGTTGATTGCTTGGTGCTAGATTTTCATGCTTATGTCTAATTTTTGCCTAAGGTGTGAAAAGCTCTATTACTTTTTCCAAGCCTCTTTCACATTAATCAAATCCTGATTACCGACATATACTGTGTTTTACATTATTTCACGTTACTTTGTGTACTTGTTTGCGTCGTGAGATTTCTTGTGCCTCGTCTTCTGTAAACGGATTGCTTGAGAGGGAAACGAGCTCTGACTCGGAACCTCTACGTGCAATGTTAATTTGGCAGAATTTCTTTTCTTATACGAATATAACACGGTTTATTTTCGGAATACAAGGACGCCTTCTTTGTCTAGAGTCTTTGTTGCACTATTCATTACCAAGGAAGGAAAGGTCCACTGCCCCGTCTCTGTATTCCGCTTCTCCCAAGCATACCGCTTCTAGCAAGCAGCGTTTATGAGCGTTGACACCCGACACTACGCTCAGCTCGGTGGAATACAGCAGCTTTCGTGCAAAGTGCACGAGGGTCGGCTTATAGCCTCGGTGTCTACGTCACAAAGTTTTACGTCAGCAGAACAGCAGACCCCCCGGGGTATCATTACGGATGAGGGGCAGCACGGGGCGGGGCCCAAAGTTTACGTGGTAGCCAGTTGCGGGAGGGGCTATGTACGGTCTGGTATCAACGCCCGGAGGCTCTGGACGCAGAGACGTGAGCCCTCGGCCGACGACCTCGACCGTAGGAGAGCTCAAGCGGCAGCGCCATTACACCCGAGCCACGACCACGTTGCAGTGACAAGTTTAATTCTCTTTACAGCGTCCGTGTTCTTCTTTGCCTCTCTATGAGATAATAACATTAACACAGTTCCATTTCTAGTCCCACATTCTCTCTCTCTCTCTCTCTCTCTCTCACTCTCTCTCTCACTCACACACTCGCACACACACACACACACACACACATACATACACACACACACACGCACACACACACATACGCAAGCACACCCTCACTCACAGTGTATGTGTATGTATGTACGTGTGTGTCAGCAAACAAAATGTGAACACACACTTTCCCCTACATTCACGCATGTTTTACGTATAAATTGGGCCTACTGTTATATACGTCCTGCTGCGAAGCTTGTCTGATGATTTCCCTGCTCATATCCGTGAACTGTAGCGACCATTCAATCTATATCAGATCGACTGCTTCTGGTGTAAACTCCTTTGCTCGCGATAATCTAAACCGTATGCAATTAAATCTGGTTGTGCTGTAATACAGCACATTCGACTAGCACAAAAAAATTGTTTAAATTACCTACTCCATTTCGCATTAAATTTTTTACATACGTTTACATTATCGGGTTTCTTCACGTAATTCAAGTTTGACATATGTTTTCGAAAACAGCTTTCCTAACGTGTAAGGAAAGTCAGAACTATCCCATACTCGCCACACCATAACAGATTTTGTGGGGACAGTTTCAATCAACCGATCCCGCAATGCCTGATGTGAGAGCATTCCTCAGCTCACTTTCAATAATTATTTCTGGAAAATCACTCAGAAGTTATCTGCGTATTTCACTCGAAGTACGAGGCCAAAATACTTCGTTTCCGATGACCAGTCTTACTTAGAAAACGATTTAATTACTATAAAATAGTTGAAACATTGCTAAATTGACATTAATAAGTCTAGAAGTAAATATCTTTCATATAACCTAGTTTCAATTTCATAATCCTCTGCCAGCCGGGGTGGCCGAGCGGTTCTAGGCGCTACATACAGTCTGGAACAGAGCGACAGCTACGGTCACAGGTTCGAATCCTGCCTCGGGCATGGATGTGTGTGATGTCCTTCGGTTGGTTAGGTTTAAGTAGTTCTAAGTTCTAGGGTACTGATGACCACAGAAGTTAAGTCCCATAGTGCTCAGAGCCACTTGAACCATAATCCCCTGACGAAAAGCGATCGTTTGATATACGCCACGATATGATTCTGATTTGGTGTCGGTAGGGTTCCGTAGTTGAATCGGTAGAAATGGAACCCTTACAGGATCACTTTGTTGTCTTTCTCTCTGTCTGCCTATCCGACTATTCAAAACCCTTTGTCTAAGGGACAGGTTGACGTATGAAGTTGAGGTTTACGTCATATACTAAAGTCTACAGTCACATGACGGTGTAATAAATGTATGCAATTAACTCATTGTGATCAAAGGATATGGACACTTATGTCATACATTTTGATACACGCAAGCTCAGTCATCAAAAGTGATGGGTACTTTCTATTCACCCAAGACGAAATTTGACAAGACATAAGACTTCACAGTACAACGAAAGGAAAAATCTCGAAACTGTTAACCTGTAATTATATCAAACGAAATAAAAATTGTAGTTAGGTATACGACTGTCTGTCTGTTTCTCCATCTGTTAACACCCTTTTCCCGAGAGATGAGTAGACGTACTAAAATGTAATATACGTCACTTACTTGGGTCCCTAGCATTTTGGTGGTGCATAAATGTTAAGCTGGTAAGTTAAAGTAATCAAAAGATACGTCAATTTATCTCAGTATATTTTGGTAGCCATCAAAATTAGGTTAGTGCTGTCCCTGAACGTAGAATCACGGAATTTATCGAGGAGAAAGGTTTCACAGTACACGCAAGAGAAAAAACCGGGAACTCATTAATTTGTAATTATATCACACAAAAAAATATTTCTTTCTCATTTCTTATGCGACTTCAAACGAAATTAAAATGTTCTCGAAAGTCTTGCCCTCCCTGCGATCAAAATCTTGCCAGTATCAACGTTAATAAGAAGCAAAAATCGTCGAGATACTCGATTCCTGGAGTGAATCAAGTTTGTACGGAACACTCAGTGTGCGACTCCTGCTCGCACATCCCCGTTTTTTTGTGTCAGTTTCAGTTTTCCATTGCTTTTAGTGCTTCAACCCTTTCTGAGCCTGCTTCAATCAATATACAGAGTGTATGAAAAAAAAAATCATCCCATTCGGCAAGTCTATATTTCTGAAACTAATAAACATATACAATGAATTTTGTTCTTTGATAAACGGGGAATCAAAAAAACTATTTTCATATATTTTCATAGGTGTTTAATACGCCCCCCTTGAGATGCACGGTATATGTTAGTGCGGTACTCAAATTGTTCCCATACTGTAGCGAGAATGTCTTGAGTTACAGCTTCCACTGCTGCTGTTATGCTATGTCTCAATTCATTCACGGTTGTTGAAAACGGAGGCACATAAACAGAGTCTCTGGTTAACCCCCACGTGTAATAATCACATAAAGTCAGGTCCGGTGACGTTGGAGCTCAGTAATGTAACGCGACCGGTCTATCGTTCATTAATCCTTTGATTTAAAAATTCCCGCATTTCCAGATGCCAGTTTGGCGGTGCTGCATCCTGTTGGTAAATAAAGTCTTTAGAATCAGTCCCCAACTGTGAGAAAAGAAAGTTCTCAATCATATGGAGATATGTGCTTCCTGTAACAGTGTTCTCGGCAAAGAAAAATGGAGCGTACACCATTTCCGCTGAAACTGTACAAAACACATTACATTTTGGAGAGCCTCTCTCATGCTCTACAACTTCATGTTGTTGTTCTGTACTCCATATTCTCACTTTATGACGGTTCACCTTTCGATTTAAATGGAGTTTTGCCTCGTAACCAAACACTAAGCGTTGGAGAAAATGCTCCATCTTGCCAAGAACGAAATTACAGATTTACAGACGTTGTTGTTTGTCACCTTCACGAAGAGCTTGCAGTAACTGAATTTTGCATCGTTTCATGTGTTAACGTCGACGCAACACATGCCAGACGGACATTGGGGACGTATTCAGCTGTCGAGCTACACGGCGAACAGATCTCTGCGGACTCTGTGAAACTATCGTGGATGCGTTCGACATCCTTGACAGACGCTCGGGGACGGCTTTACACAGTATCATAAACATAATTTGCGAGTGAATAGACACATCGGTTTGTAAGATACTCTCAGTGTCATTAGGATACAATGAATTTTTGTGTTAAAATCACATTAACTGTACTTGATTTGTAAGACCCCTCCTAATTCTTATGTAGAGCGTGTTTGACGGCATAAAGTCACAATCCACTAGAATAAAAGTGCAACCTCAACTGAAAGAGGGCGGGGAAACTTGAGCATTTGTCGTGACACGATATCGAGGATTGTAGCTAGTGTACGCTTTGACAGCTACGTATGTGATGGTTTTCAAATGGTGTTGTTACCGTTTTCATAGGGGTAAAGGCGTTCAGGATGAGGCAGTCAGCTATTTCAGCGTGTCGCACTCGCGTGTCGCACTCGTGTTACAGATTTTGTGCTCAACAGTAATAAGCAAGAATCACTTTCAATTTTTTTTTTATTTCTAATGGTGATAACAAGCTAAACATGTAATGCAACTGTGGACCTGCAATCCTGGATAATCAACTACAACAATACAAGTGTATCCACAAATGTGGCGGATTTGGGTTTCTACATTATTAGCTAGGGCTCGAATCGTGGTGTTTTATATAAACTGCAGGTAGACCTCAGCATTCAGTCAAGCAATTGTAGGCGTGCGCTCGCATCACACACATACAAACCCACACCCACACACTCCTATATATAGGGTGAGTCACCTAACAATACCGCTGGATATATTTCGTAAACCACATCAAATACTGACGAATCGATTCCACAGACCGAACGCGAGGATTGGTTAATACAAACAATACAAAAATGCACGGAAGTATGTTTTTTAGTACAAACCTACGTTTTTTTAAATGGAACCCCGTTAGTTTTGTTAGCACATCTGAACATATAAACAAATGCGTAATCAGTGCAGTTTGTTGCATTGTAAAATGTTAATTACATCCGGAGATATTGTAACCCAAAGTTGACGCTTGAGTACCACTCCTCCGCTGTTCGATCATGTGTATCGGAGAGCACCGAATTATGTAGGGATCCAAAGGGAACGGTGATGGACTTTAGGTACAGAAGAGACTGGAACAGCAAATTACGTCCGCATGCTACACCTTTTTACTGGTCTTTTTCACTGACTCACATGTACATTACCATGGGGGGTGAGGTACACGTACACACGTGGTTTCCGGTTTCAATTACGGAGTGGAATAGAGTGTGTCACGACATGTCAGGCCAATAGATGTTCAATGTGGTGGCCATCATTTGCTGCACACAATTGCAATCTCTGGCGTAATGAATGTCGTACACGCCGCAGTACATCTGGTGTAATGTCACCGCAGGCTGCCAAATTACGTTGTTTCAAATCCTCTGGGGTTGCAGGCACATCACGGTACCCATTCTCCTTTAACGTACCCCACAGAAAGAAGTCCAGAGGTGTAAGATCAGGAGAACGGGCTGGCCAATTTATGCGTCCTCCACGTCCTATGAAACGCCCGTCGAACATCCTGTCAAGGGTCAGCCTAGTGTTAATTGTGGAATGTACAGGTGCACCATCATGCTGATACCACATACGTCGACGCGTTTCCAGTGGGACTTTTTCGAGCATCGTTGGCAGATAATACTGTAGAAACGCGATGTATGTTGCAGCTGTTTGGGCCCCTGCAATGAAGTGAGGACCAATGAGGTGGTCGCCAATGATTCCGCACCATACATTTACAGTCCACGGTCGCTGTCGCTCTACCTGTCTGAACAAGCGAGGATTGTCCACGGACCAGTAATGCATGTACCGTAGATTCACTGCCCCGTGGTTTGTGAAAACCGCTTCATCGGTAAACTGCTAGAACTGCAACGCATTCTCTGTTAATGCCCATTGACAGAATTGCACTCGATGATTTAAGACATCACCATGTAATTGCTGACGTTGCGACACATGAAACGGGTGAAAGCGGTGACGATGCAGTATGCGCCTGAAACTACTTTGACTCCGTCCACCGGCTCTCGCAATGTCCCGTGTACTCATGTGTGGATTCATGGCAACAGCAGCTAACACACCAACTGCACCCGCTTCTCCTGTGACGGGCCTGTTACGGACCCGTTTGCGTGCTACGACCATAACTGTTGCATACAGTTGGCGGTAGATGTTTTGCAATGTGCGGCACGATGGATGCTCTCTGTCCGGGTACCGTTCTGCATACACCCCGCAGGCTTCAGCTGCATTTCGTCGACACTCGCCATAGATGAGTATCATCTCCGCCTTTTCAGAGTTCGAGTACACCATGGTCACAGTTCCTACAACACTACACTATCACAGACGTCTGGTAACACGGTGTACTACAGTTGGTCTGCGTGCGGAGACGAATGCAGAATAACAGTAGCAGCAAGCGCTACATGCGGACACTGCGACAGCTAGACCAATCCACAACAGAGCACTGCAGCCACACTCGTAAACACGGTCGTCATCGTAAACATGTGCCTGCAGATGCTGCTCGCCGACCGTGGCCCGTGTTTGTTACAACACGCAACTGAACGTCGGAGGTTTTAAGCGTCAACTTTAGGTTACAATATCTCCGGATGTAATTAACATTTTACAATGCAACAAACGGCACTGATTACGTATTTGTTTATATGTTCAGATGTGCTAACAAAACTAACGTGATTCCATTTAAAAAAACGTAGGTTTGTGTTAAAAAACATACTTACGTGCACTTTTGTATGGTTTGTATTAAACAATTTCACTAGCCCCTCTCCTCACGTTCGGTCTGTGGAATCGATTCGCCAGTATTTGATGAGGTTTACGAAATATATCCAGCTGTAACGTTAGGTGACTCACCCTGTATATATATATATATATATATATATATATATATATATATATATATATATATATATAAGAAGAGGGCGCAGTGAGAGCATCAGGAACCAAGGTGAATGGCTACTTCCAGTTTATAAACATTCGGTAAATGCCGATTCCTAACGCAGTCTTAGGTGATTTAGTAGTCAAGCTGTCATCGAACAATTTGGGAGATGACCATATCATATCATCGCCCAGCCAAGCTGACTTCCTCACTTGGCTTCGCTGGCTCGGTTTCTTGGAATATTTACGGTCTCTTTGTTTCCTGGTTAAGCTGAAATTTCTATCTAATTGCGTAACGGAGGAGGAGACTACTTTTTTAACGTCCCGTCGACAACGAGGTCATTAGAGACGGAGCTCAAGCTCGGATTAGGGAAGTATTAGGAAGGAAATCGGCCGTGACCTTTCGAAGGAACCACCGCGGCATTTGCCAGAAATTATTTAGGGAAATCACGGGAAACTTAAATCGGGGTGACCGAAGACAGATTTGAACCGTCGTGCTCCCGAACGCGAGTCCAGTGTGCTAACCACTGCGCCACCTCACTCGGTAATTGCGTAACGCAGCTCTTAATTAAAGAGATAATAACTTTGAAAGTATTAACTGTTAGGAACCTGAAATGATATCTTTTTCCTTAGTAATCTCTTTCAGTTTTCGGATTACTTCAGTACCATGAGTGTATTTTTGGTGAACACAGTACTCTCAATATGCCTGGTTTCGCTGCTAAGAAATTACAGTGAGTTCCTTGCCCGGTATTTTCACAAATTCGCGAATGTCTGTAACAAGACATTTGACTTGCATTACTAGCCAAAACATAGTAGTTTTAAAAGGGCAGTTACCATTTTAAGGAACAATAACGAAACGTATCTTCAGAACATCGAAAAATTTTCTGAGAATATACCGTAGCCACTCCTGTTTGCATAAAAGTTCTACAACAATCTGAGGCCAGTGACCAAGTCTTTTGGCAACCCATTAGGCTATTGTCATCTATGACACTGTGTTAAGCCACTGACAACATTGCTAGCACACTTTGCATACTTCCATTCAGCTATATCCTATGTCGTAATTTTCTGGGGCACTGTAGCTGAGGTTGAGAAAAGTGTGCATTCAACATATGTTCGCAGTGAAAATGCTGTGTAAAGTGAAGGCAGAGGGGATAGTAAGGAAACGAAAGAAACTATTGAAATGAGCTACATCGGACTTCATGCAAAATCAGCGGCGACGAGTGAAAATGTGTCGAGATCGTGACACAAACCCGTGTACGTCAGGCAGGGAACTTAAAGTCCTCAAACCTTTAAACGCAAAATAAAAGAGAACCTCCTTAGCCACTTCGATGTACAGGATGACCCAAAAAACCATTAATATTTTCAAAGTGCACTAAATAACAGAATAATGTACGTAAACAACTAAAATTTGATACACATGCCTGAAATGACGTGGTGTTTTATTGAAACCAAAAACGAGTGAAAAACCCGCCTGCAGGTGGCTCTAGACAGCAACAAATCTGTGACGCTGCATGAGAATCGTGTATAAAATCAGGTTAGTGGGAACGGGTGTTCGATGCACCAGGATGCACCAGCAATTGCGGCATTTTTACGGTACCGGAAAATGCTTTGTTAGTGAAGATTTACCAACACAAATTTACGATCATGTTTCCAAAAGAAGGGTAGTCGAGCTGCTAAATGTTCGGTGGCGAATGTCGTGGTGAACAAAATGATCACGAACTTGGGACGCGCAGAATGTTTAGACAATCGGCCTCGTACTGAGCGACCAGACCAAAGTGCTATTGCTGCTCAGACGGTTCAGGAAGAAAAGGACACTTCAGCGGTTTCATCTCCGTACGGTGAAGTCATCGCTCGTGAAGTCGCTGGAGTCACCGACAGTCCAAGCACAAATGTTTGGACAGCAACCATACAAAACCCAGCATCATCAAGAACTATCAGCCACCAATTTTGTGACGTGGGTAGAGTTTGAGGTTCGGGCTCTTCAGAAAATGAGTTAAGATGAAGAGTGGTTATCTAACACGTTGCGGACTCCGATGGCCTATCAGCACCGACAGCTGCAGAATTTGGGCCAACGAAAAATGTAGATATGTCGCTTCAGACTTGCAGAAATTCTGGCTGCTTTTTGAGTAAAAATGTGTTGTACTGACAGTGAATTTTGAATGATAACGTTTACCATATAAGGACTTGATAGCTACTTCGTGTGTTTCCGTATGAATAAAAAGCAGATTCAATCTAAATTGTAAACGCTTTGTGCTTGTAGACTGCATCCTGCGAACGGTTGAACTTACAGGAACTGACTTTGAACTCGAGTTACGCGGTCTCTGTGTGGAAGGTATTAGGAAGTGGTTTCACCATCGCTACCTTACACTGCCCAGCTCGTATCTGCTACTAGGGAGTGAGAGGAGGTGGGAAGGAAGGAATATCAAGGTAGGTGGACTTTAGATAATTCAGAGACAGAACGAAGACGAACGACCGGCCCCGCCTCAATACCGAAGGTGTTGGAGAAATGATTTTATTTTTAGGTAGTATTTATCAATAAAAATATAAAGAAATCCCCAAAAAATTGGTAAAGGTATGCGTATTCAAATACAGATATATGTAAACAGGAGGAATACAGTGCTTCGGTTGCTAACGCCTATATAACACAACAACTGTCTGGCGCAGTTGTTAGATCGTTACTGCTGCTACAATGGATGGTTATCAAGATTTAAGTGAGTTTAAACGTGGTGTTACAGTCGGTGCATGAGCAATGGGACACAGCTTCTCCAAGGTAATCATGAAGTGAGGATTTTCGCGTACGATCATTTCACGAGTGTACCGTGAATGTCAGGAATCCGGTAAAACATCGATTCTTCTACATCGCTGGGCCGGAAAAAGATCCTGCAAGAACGGGACGAACGACAACTGAAGAGAATCGTTCAGCGTGACAGAAGTGCAACCCTTCCGCATATTTCTGCAGATATCAATGCTGGACCATCAGAAAGTCTTAGCGTCCCAACAATTCAATGAAATATCATCGATATGGGCTTTCCGAGCCGGACGCCTACTTCTTGTACCCTTGATGACTGCACGACATAAAGCGTTAAGCCTCGCTTTCGCCTGTCAACACCGACATTGGACTTTTGTTGATTGGAAACATGTTGCCTGGTATGACGAGTCTCGTTTCAAATTGTATCGAGCGGGTTTACCAGTACCGGTATGGAGACAATCTCATGAATCCATGGACCCTGCATGTTATCAGGGCACTGTTCAAGCTGGTGGAGGCTCTGTAATGGCGTGGGACGTGTGAAGATGAGTGATATGAGACCCCTGATACGTCTAGATACGACTCTGACTGGTGACACGTTCATAATCGTCTTGCCTTATCACTTACATCCATTCTTGTTCATTATACGTTCCGACGTGGTTGGGCAATTCCAGAACGACTATGGGACACCCCACATGTCCAGAATTTCTATAGAGTGGCTCCAGGAACACTTCCGCTTGCCAACTCCACAGACAGGAACATTATTGAGAATACCTGGGATGCTTTGCAATGTTCTCATGAAATGAAATCTCCACCCCTCGTACTCTTACGCAATTATGGACAGCCATGACATGATGTCAGTCCTCTCCAAAACTACTTAATACATGAGTCCATGCCACGCCACGTTGCGGCTCTTCTGCGTGTTCACGGGGGTCCTATACGACATTAGGCAGATGTACCTGTTCCTTGGCCTTTTCAGTGTATAAGTCTAGAAGTGATTGCCACAATTATCTCTTTGAGTACATTAACATCATCCGTAATTAGTTCTTGGTGTACCCCACAGAAGTAGTCAGCAGTTGTTGCCTCTGCTTTTTAATGTACGAGGGGACTTCAAACGGCTCGCAAAGCAATTTTTATTGAATGCTGCAGTGCACCTTACATTGACCCAGATACGCGACGCTATATTTCGACAGAGCCACCAAGTCTCTGTAAATAACGGTCGAATGTTCTACGAGTCGGTCAGTCCCTCGACGAGAGAAATCCACTCCTTGGTCATGGAGCCGTTAGAGGCTCAAAGATTTGTATTTCACCATCAGCATCGCCCTTTTCTATACGGAATTGGTGAAGTTTTGGGCGCCATTTCACTACGGCTGTAGGCTGAGTTACTTTCGATCCAAACACCGCTAGAATTTCATGACTAATCTGCGAGCAAATTATTAGTTTCTTCCAAAAGAATCATACCGTTCTGCCAATTGCGACTTTGGAGTATATTGCCAGTAACCATCAACCGTCATGAACGAGTTATCCGTACCACAGCAGAACTGTGTCAACATGAAACCCGGAATATGTACTCTCTTCGAAAATCCGCCATTCAATTTGCAGGAAAGCCTTAACATGGGGTGACGCGTCTAACTTGACTCTTTCGACATCGCTGAAGACTCTCTCTCACAGTATGATTGATGAAATACGATATGTAAATGAACGAATGAATTGATGACACCTGACAGTGAACGCAAAAATGCTAAACTTGACGCCATAGAGAGGAAAATTAGGGACAGACAAACAACATATTAGGCAAACCTGTTTATAGGGGTTGTTGGATTAGTAACTATGTGCAGACGTGGACAATATTAGTAGTAACCTCAGACTTTTAGCAAATGATGTACTCACCTACAATGAACTCCTGTCTGCAAGCTGCGAAAATATGCAGATAGATCATCATCATCATTTAAGACTGATCATGCCTTTCAGCCTTCAGTCTGGAGCATAGTCCCCCTTATAAAATTACTCCATGATTCCCTATTCAGTGCCATCATTGATGCCTCTTCTGATGTTAAGCCTATTACCTCAAAATCATTCTTAATCGAATCCAGGTACCTTCTCCTTGGTCTACCCCGACTCCTCCTACCCTCTACTGCTGAACCCATGGGTCTCTTGGGTAACATTGCTTCTCCCATGCGTGTAACATGACCCCACCATCTAAGCCTATTCACCCTGACTGCTACATATACAGAGTTCATTCCCAGTTTTTCTTTGATTTCCTCATTGTGGACACCTTCCTGCCATTGTTCCCATCGACTAGTACCTGCAAGCACCGTAACTACTTTCATATCCGTAACCTCAACCTTATTGATAAGGTAACCTGAATCCACCCAGCTTTCGCTCCCATACAACAAAGTTGGTCGAAAGATTGAACGGTGCACAGATAACTTAGTCTTGGTACTGACTTCCTTCTCACAGAAGAGAGTAGATCGTAGCTGAGCACTCACTGCATTAGCTTTGCTACACCTCGCTTCCAGTTCTTTCACTATGTTGCCATCCTGTGAGTATATGCATCCTAAGTACTTGAAGCCATCCACCTGTTCTAACTTTGTTCCTCCTATTTGGCACTCAATCCGCTTATATCTCTTTCCCACTGACTTTCCACCTGTTCTAACTTTGTTCCTCCTATTTGGCACTCAATCCGCTTATATCTCTTTCCCACTGACAGTACTTACGTTTTGGAGATGCAAATCTTCATACCATAATCCTTACATTTCTGATCTAGCTCTGAAATATTACTTTGCAAACTTTCAATCGAATGTACATCACAACTAAGTCATCCGCAAATGCGAGACTGCTTATTTTGTGTTCACATATCTCAATCTCACCCAGCCAGTGTATTGTTTTCAACATATGATCCATAAATAGTATGAACAACAGTGGAGACAGGTTGCAGCATTGTCTTACCCCTGAAACTACTCTGATCCATGAACTCAATTTACCGTCAACTCTGACTACTGCCTGACTATCTATGTAAAGACGTTTAATTGCTTGCAAAAGGTTGCCACCTATTCCATAATTTCGTAGGACAGACAATAACTTCCTGCTAGGAACCCGGTCATATGCTTTTTCTAGATCTATAAGGCATAGATACAATTCCCTGTTCCATTCGTAACACTTCTCCATTATTTGCCGTAAGCTACAGATCTGGTCCTGACAATCTCTAAGAGGCCTAAGCCCACACTGATTTAAGTCCAGTTTGTCCTCAACTAATACTCGCACCTTCCTTTCAACAATATCTCAGAAGATTTTACCCACAACGCTCATTAAAGACATACCTCTGTAGTTGTTACAATCTTTTCTGTTTCCATGTTTAAAGATTGGTGTGATTACTGCTTTCGTCCAGTCTGATGGAACCTGTCCCGACTGCCGGCCGAAGTGGCCGTGCGGTTAAAGGCGCTGCAGTCTGGAACCGCAAGACCGCTACGGTCGCAGGTTCGAATCCTGCCTCGGGCATGGATGTTTGTGATGTCCTTAGGTTAGTTAGGTTTAAGTAGTTCTAAGTTCTAGGGGACTAATGACCTCAGCAGTTGAGTCCCATAGTGCTCAGAGCTATTTAACCTGTCCCGACTCCCACGGCATTTCAATTATCCTGTGTAGCCATTTAAGACTTGACATTCCACTTTATATGATGAATTCCGACTTAGTTTCATCCACCCCAGCCGCTTTATTGCACTGCAATCTATTGACCATATTCTCCACTTCCTCAAATGTGATCCTATTTCCATCATCATTCCTGTCCCGTTGTACAATGAAATCTGAAACATTACTGATCCTATTTTCACCTACATTGAGCAACTCTTCAAAATATTCCCTCCATCTGCCCAAGGCATCAACCGGATTCACCAGCAGTTTTCCTGACCGGCCCAAAATTCTTGTCATTTCCTCCTTACCTCCCTTTCGAAGACTGCTAATTGCACTCCAGAATGGTTTTCCAGCAGCTTGACCCAAAGTCTCCAACCTCTTTCCAAAGTCTTCCCAAGATTTCTTCTTGGATGCTGCAATTATCTGTTTGGCTTTGTTTCTTTCTTCAACATAACTTTCTCTGTCTACCTGAGTTCTAGTATGTAGCCATTATTGATACGCCTTCTTTTTCCTTTTACAGGCTGCCTTGATTGTGTCACTCCACCAAGCCGTTTGCTTCATCCTACCTTTACACACTGCTGTTCCAAGACATTCTTTAGCCACTTCTAATATTTTGTCCCTGTACCTTCTCCATTCCTTTTCCAGTGACTGTAATTGACTACATTCAACTAACTGGTACATTTCTAAGATCACCGTTATGTACTTGTGCCTGATTTCCTTATCCTGAAGTTTCTCCACTCTTATCCTCCTACATATGGACCTGACCTCCTGCATTTTCGGCCTCACAATACCAATTTCATTGCAGATTAAAAAGTGATCAGTGTCATCAAAGAATCCCCTGAATACACGTGTGTCCCTCACAGCCTTCCTGAATTCCTGATCTGTTATTATATAGTCAATGACAGATCTAGTTCCCCTTCCTTCCCAAGTATAATGGTGAATGTTCTTACATTTAAAAAAGGAGTTTGTGATTACTAAGAACATACTGGCACAGAAATCCAAGAGTTGTTTCCCGTTCCTGTTGGCCTCCATATCCTCTCCAAATTTATCCATAACCTTTTCATACCCTTCTGTTCGATTTCCAATCCTGGCATTAAAATTACCTATGAGCAGAACACTGTCCTTGTCCTTTAATAACTACATCACTCAGTGAGTCATAAAAACTATCCATCTTGTCTTGATCTGTCCTTTCACAATGCGAATATACTGACACAATCCTAATTTTCTTGCTAGACACTGTCAAATTTATCCACATCAGTAGTTCGTTTACATACCTTATTGCACCCCATTGCGCTATTCCTGCTTTGACTCATTTGACAGGTAGACCTCGTATTCTCCCACTTCCTCTTCTTTCTCACCACTGTCCAGCCCCATCTTACTTGCAGCCTCTGCCATCTCTACCTTCTTCCCACAGTAGCCCCCATTGACATTAATAGCTCCCCATCTCGTTACCATTCGTTCGCCGAGTCGTATCTTAGGAGTCACTGGTTTGTCAATTAGAGGTGGGACTCCGTCACCTCCAAAGGTCCGAGTAATTTTGCTCTGTTGCCAGAATCATATTTAAAGTAGCAGGGAAGCAGGTTGCTAGCCTTACTTGCCCCGAGCCCCACTGAGTTTTTCACCTAACGGTTGCGGGACTAACCGGTGGATTTGGCAGTCTTGCCGCCTAAGCACAAAGGTAACCACGACTCAGAATATGTCCGAGATGCCCAGCCTTATTCCAAAGTAACTGGTATCCCGACTGTCAGGACCACTTATTTGGTCACTCATACGCTGCCCGTCGTTCATGAAGTAGGACATGACTACAGGAACCCCCACCATGAACCACATGCTGATAGATATAGATAATATTTCAAAGTGGTGCACAGATCTGCAGCTTGCTTTAAATCTTCAGAAATGTATATTTGAGAACTTTGAAAAATCACAAATACATAGAAGCCTATGGGTTCTGTCCCAACGAATCACAACTGGAATCGGTAAACTCATACAAATACCTGGGTGTAACACTTCGTAGGCAAATGACATGGAACAATCACAGGCTCAATTGTGGGAAAAGCAGTTAGCAGACTTCTGTTTACACTAGAAGAAAGAATGATACAGCACTAGAAGAAAGGATGATCTTCACTATACTGGACTAAATCTGATTTTGGCACAGAAATGGGTGAATTATAGTGTCACAAAAATCTTTGGTTATTTCCCAAATAGCGTTAAAACTGTGACGGATAGCCGACCAACCTTTAAAAAACAATTAAAGGAATTTATGAATGACAACTCCTTCTACTCAATTTTTAGATGTGAAATAGTAACAGTATTTGACACACTCCGCATCATTACGAAATGTATTTATGATCTACGGAACAAGTACTGAAATGATGCTGTGTAATGTGATTGGTAGAATACTGGACAAATGCCATCAGTCCACAACTGAGAATGCTTACATAACGATCGAGCGATCCATTTCAGAAAATTAATGAAGACTGTGGGGCACCTACTGCAGAGATATAACAAGAGACATTGAACGTATGCACAAAAGGCAGCAAAAGTAGTCACAGGTTTGTTTGACTCTTGGGAGAGTGTCGCAGAGATGCTGAAAGAACTGAACTGGCTGACTCTTGAAGAGTCTACCTACAAGGTTTCTAGAGCCGGATATGAATGATGGCTATAGTAAAATAGTACAACCCCTACATATCACAAACACGAAAGTCATGAGGACAAGATTAATTAATAACACCAGGCTTAGTGACGTTTAAGAAGTCGTTCTTCCCGCTCTCCTTAGGTGGATGGAGCATGAAAGAGCCCTTGTAACAGAAACAATGAGACTTACCTTCTGCCATACATTTCGCCGTGGTTTGCAGCTTATAGATGCAGATTAACAAAATTTGAAAAATTTTGGGGAGTAGCATTACACAAATGGTGAGACTGATGGTTTTTACGAAGGCTGAATAAAAGATTACAACTACTGAGCGCTTTATTTCTCGACCGTGTTCCTTAGATTTTTAGATGCCACCCGTCGTACCGGAGGCCCACGGAACCCTTCAGTCGTAACTCACGCGCCTCTGGATATACAATTTTTGAGGCTTCGACATCCGCTACACTGAACTCGCTGGATTTACTGTCAGTTTGACACGGGCCCCTCTCGCTGGCATTCTTTGCCGCTGTGTGTGGGTGTTCGCTATTACGATGTATCCCAGCGCCTCCCCCTTGGTGCCGGGATGGCGGCATCGCGTGCAGCCGCCGCGCACGTGCTTCCGCCGCTGAGTTATAGGGCGCCGGCTTCCGCCGCTTTATTACAATATCTTCGCGCAGGAGCCTGCAGCCAATAACGCGGGCTCGTTGCTGTTCCGCTCCCCACTCCTGGCGACCGAGCGAGCCTCTCTGGCGCTCCAAGCACTCCGCGGGCGCGCCTCGTAAAGTTCCGCGCGTAGCTTTCGTTTCCGGCGCCACAAATCTGCCGGGCGGCAGGTCTATGCAAGAGGGTGATCCATTCCGCCAAGTAGATGCTATCTGACAGACATGAGGGACGTAGGTCGTGACCTGCTCAGTAATCATCGATATATAGAGGATCAGGGAGGAAACGTACAATATGGACTGCATCTGTATACATATTGCGACGGTACGTCACATAAATATTGACATTTTTATCGGTTGTAAACAGTGAACAATATTGTGAGGTGTTAAGGGTGAACTAAAAATTATTTGTAAACCGTTAAATATTTTATGAACACAATTAGTATAAAATATACAGTTAATGTTCTTGAAACAACTGATATGCAGTGATAATTTAAAAGTAGCATATTTATTTAAATCATGTCTATGAAAATAAAATAGGATCGTAAAGAGACGCGATTGTACGGCCTAGGAGGAAGGAAGTACATTATGGTACTCACACTGTTTTCTTTCGCGATAGGGATGACACCCATTGAGCGGCTACACATATTCTATGTAAGTTATACGGTATTCTGCTAAAATCAATTAATTATTGTTATCACAAAATGAATTTCTTTGTAATAGTTGTCACCTCAAATGGTCGCAGCGGCTGATAATTTTTAATAAGCATTTTTTTCAGTAATTTGCGCTGCGGGAAGGTCATCTTCCGATGCAACCTCTGGTCGACTATTACGCGCCGAAGTAATTATTTATTTTTCAAAGTGGTAACAGTAACTGTAAATGCGAGAGATTTCGTTGTAAGAACCTTTGGAAATTACCACAGATAATTAATTTACATTAAAGTTCATTTTTTAAATTATACAGATTCCATGAGTGCAGTAAGATTTATCTTAGCCGCTCCATGGCAACTATCGAAATTCTCTCGGGCCTTGCTTTGCAGTTAATAAACAGAAATTAACAAAATTCAGTGAACGGCAATTATATTTTAGACATCACGTTCAAAATCTATAGTTGCTACATGAATAACAGCGGCCCTTCAGGAATCCGTCTCATATTTACGTATGCGCGTAAGTAAAAGTGATAAGAAAAGATAATATCCCTGAGAGAAGGAATCTTGCTCTAACAAATTAAAAATTCATGCTGATAAATTATATATATATATATATATATATATATATATATATATATATATACTTCTGGAAATGGAAAAAAGAACACATTGACACCGGTGTGTCAGACCCACCATACTTGCTCCGGACACTGTGAGAGGGCTGTACAAGCAATGATCACACGCATGGCACAGCGGACACACCAGGAACCGCGGTGTTGGCCGTCGAATGGCGCTAGCTGCGCAGCATTTGTGCACCGCCGCCGTCAGTGTCAGCCAGTTTGCCGTGGCATACGGAGCTCCATCGCAGTCTTTAACACTGGTAGCATGCCGCGACAGCGTGGACGTGAACCGTATGTGCAGTTGACGGACTTTGAGCGAGGGCGTATAGTGGGCATGCGGGAGGCCGGGTGGACGTACCGCCGAATTGCTCAACACGTGGGGCGTGAGGTCTCCACAGTACATCGATGTTGTCGCCAGTGGTCGGCGGAAGGTGCACGTGCCCGTCGACCTGGGACCGGACCGCAGCGACGCACGGATGCACGCCAAGACCGTAGGATCCTACGCAGTGCCGTAGGGGACCGCACCGCCACTTCCCAGCAAATTAGGGACACTGTTGCTCCTGGGGTATCGGCGAGGACCATTCGCAACCGTCTCCATGAAGCTGGGCTACGGTCCCGCACACCGTTAGGCCGTCTTCCGCTCACGCCCCAAATCGTGCAGCCCGCCTCCAGTGGTGTCGCGACAGGCGTGAATGGAGGGACGAATGGAGACGTGTCGTCTTCAGCGATGAGAGTCGCTTCTGCCTTGGTGCCAATGATGGTCGTATGCGTGTTTGGCGCCGTGCAGGTGAGCGCCACAACCAGGACTGCATACGACCGAGGCACACAGGGCCAACACCCGGCATCATGGTGTGGGGAGCGATCTCCTACACTGGCCGTACACCACTGGTGATCGTCGAGGGGACACTGAATAGTGCACGGTACATCCAAACCGTCATCGAACCCATGGTTCTACCATTCCTAGACCGGCAAGGGAACTTGCTGTTCCAACAGGACAATGCACGTCCGCATGTATCCCGTGCCACCCAACGTGCTCTAGAAGGTGTAAGTCAACTACCCTGGCCAGCAAGATCTCCGGATCTGTCCCCCATTGAGCATGTTTGTGACTGGATGAAGCGTCGTCTCACGCGGTCTGCACGTCCAGCACGAACGCTGGTCCAACTGAGGCGCCAGGTGGAAATGGCATGGCAAGCCGTTCCACAGGACTACATCCAGCATCTCTACGATCGTCTCCATGGGAGAATAGCAGCCTGCATTGCTGCGAAAGGTGGATATACACTGTACTAGTGCCGACATTGTGCATGCTCTGTTGCATGTGTCTATGTGCCTGTGGTTCTATCAGTGTGATCATGTGATGTATCTGACCCCAGGAATGTGTCAATAAAGTTTCCCCTTTCTGGGACAATGAATTCACGGTGTTCTTATTTCAATTTCCAGGAGTGTATATAGGGTGAGTCACCTTACGTTACCGCTGGATTTATTTCGAACACCACATCAAATACTGACGAACCGATTCCACAGACCGAACGTGAGGAGAGGGGCTAGTGTAATTGTTTAATACAAACCATACAAAAATGCACGGAAGTAAGTTTTTTAACACAAACCAACGTTTCTTTAATGGAACCACGTTAGTTTTTTAGCAAATCTGAACATATAAGGAAATACGTAAACAGTGCCGTTTGTTGCATTGTAAAATGTTAATTACATCCGGAGATATTGTAACCTAAAGTTGACGCTTGAGTATCACTCCTCCGCTGTTCGATCGTGTGTATCGGAGAGCACCGAATTACGTAGGGATCCAAAGGGAACGGTGATGGACCTTACGTACAGAAGAGACTTGAACAGCACATTACGTCCACATGCTAACTCGTTTTTATTGGTCTTTTTCAATGACGCACATGTACTTTACCATGAGGGGTGAGGTACACGTACACACGTGGTTTCCGTTTTCAATTACGGAGTGGAATAGTGTGTGTCCCGACATGTCAGGCCAATAGATATTCAATGTGGTGGCCATCATTTGCTGCACACAATTGCAATCTCTGGCGTAATGAATGTCGTACACGCCGCAGTACATCTGGTGTAATGTCGCCGCAGGCTGCCACAATACGTTGTTTCACATCCTCTGGGGTTGTACGCATATCACGGTACACATTCTCCTTTAACGTACCCCACAGAAAGAAGTCCAGAGGTGTAAGATCAGGAGAACGGGCTGGCCAATGTATGCGTCCTCCACGTCCTGTGAAACACCCGTCGAACATCCTGTCAAGGGTCAGCCTAGTGTTAATTGCGGAATGTGCAGGTGCACCATCATGCTGATACCACATACGTCGACGCGTTTCCAGTGGGACATTTTCGAGCAACGTTGGCAGATCATTCTGTAGAAGTGCGATGTATGTTGCAGCTGTTTGGGCCCGTGCAATGAAGTGAGGATCGATGAGGTGGTCGCCAATGATTCCGCACCATACATTTACAGTCCACGGTCGCTGTCGCTCTACCTGTCTGAGCCAGCGAGGATTGTCCGCGGACCAGTAATGCATGTTCCGTAGATTCACTGCCCCGTGGTTTGTGAAACCCGCTTCATTGCCAAACAGGTAGAACTGCAACGTATTCTCTGTTAATGCCCATTGACAAAATTGCACTCGATGATTAAAGTCATCACCATGTAATTGCAGATGTAGCGACACACGAAACGGGTGAAAGCGGTGACGAAGCAGTAAGCGCATGACACTACTTTGACACAGTCCACCGGCTCTCGCAATGTCCCGTGTAATCATGTGTTGGTTCATGGCAACAGCAGCTAACACACCAACTGCACACGCTTCTCCTGTGACGGGCCTGTTACGGACCCGTTTGCGTGCTACGACCATACCTGTTGCATACAGTTGGCGGTAGATGTTTTGCAATGTGCGGCACGTTGGATGCTCTCTGTTCAGGTACCGTTCTGCATTCACCCCGTAGGCTTCAGCTGCATTTCGTCGACACTCGCCATAGATGAGTATCGTCTCCGCCTTTTCAGAGTTCGAATACACCATGGTCACAGTTCCTACAACACTACACTATCACAGACGTCTGGTAACACGGTGTAACACAGATGGTCTGCGTGCGGAGACGAATGCAGAATAACAAGTGCAGCGAGCGCTACATGCGGACACTGCGACAGTTAGACCAAACCACAACAGTGCACTACAGCCACACTCGTAAACACAGTCGTCATCGTAAACATGTCCATGCAGATGCTGCTCTCCGACCGTTGCCCGTGTTTGTTACAACACGCAACTGAACGTCGGAGGTTTCAAGCGTCAAATTTAGGTTACAATATCTCTGGATGTAACTAACATTTTACAATGCAAAAAATTACACTGATTACGTATTTGTTTATATGTTCAGATGTGATAGTAAAACTAACGTGGTTCCATTTTAAAAAGCGTAGGTTTGTGTTAAAAACGTACTTCCGTGCATTTTTGTATGGTTTGTATTAAACAATTACACTAGCCCCTCTCCTCACGTTCGGTTGGGTGACTCACCCTATATATATATATATATATATATATATATATATATATATATATATATATATATATAACGTAATGACATTCTCTGCGGACGAATATTTGTGACTCTCGTAAAACAGCACACTCGTTACCTTTGAACGCTGTAGATGGTGTGGAACTGGCGGAAAGTCGCCATGAGACGCTCGACCACCGACGTTATTCGTGGCGCAAGTCGGCTGTATGCAAATGATTTCCGTACTACCGCTCAAAATCGGTAAGAGTGAAGCCAACAGCGTTCTGTGTATCAGGAAACATTACTCAGCGATGTTTAATCAGTTACGATCTTGACCTCCTAGCGTGCTACAGCACATGCCAGAATTCTGCAGCAAGAGTGCGGTTTATCGTTACGTGATAATGTTATCTTTCTTGGTCAGTATCCCACTTCGTCATACGATTATGACATCGCAGCATTCGGGAGTTTATAGACACAGCTATGCTCTATCTCGACGTTGAGGAAGATCAGTTTAGATTCCGTAGAAATATTGGAACACGTTAGGCAATACTGATCTTACGACTGATCTTAGAAGATAGATTAAGGAAAGGCAAACCTACGTTTCTAACATTTGTAGACTTAGAGAAAGCTTTAGACAATGTTTATTGGAATACTCTCTTTCGAATTCTGAAGGTGGCAGGGGTAAAATACAGGGGACGAAAGGCTATTTACAATTTGTACAGAAACCAGATGGCAGTTATAAGAGTCGAGGGACATGGAAGGGAAGCAGTGGTTGGGAAGGGAGGGAGACAGGTTTGTAGCCTCTCCCCGATGTTATTCAATCTGTATATTGAGCAAGCAGTAAAGGAAACAAAAGAAAAATTCGGAGTAGGTATTAAAATCTATGAAGAAGAAATAAAAACTTTGAGGTTCGCCGATGACATTGTAATTCTGTCAGAGACAGCAAAGGACTTGCAAGAGCAGTAGAACGGAATGGACAGTGCCTTGAAAGGAGGGTATAAGATGAACATCAAGAAACGCAAAACGAAGACAATGGAATGTAGTCGAATTAAGTCGGGTGATGCTGAGGGAATTAGTTTAGGAAATGAGACGCTTAAAGTAGTAAATGAGTTTTGCGATTTGGGCAGCAAAATAACTCATGATGGTCGAAGTAGAGAGGATATAATATGTAGTCTGGCAATGGCAAGGAAAGCGTTTCTGAAGAAGAGAAATTTGTTAACATCGAGTATAGATTTAAGTGTCAGGAAGTCGTTTCTGAAAGTATTTGTATGGAGTGTAGCCATGTACGAAAGTGAAACGTGGACGGTAAATAGTTTGGACAAGAAGAGAATAGAACTTTTCGAAATGTGTCGCTACAGAAGAATGCTGAAGATTAGATGGTTAGATGACGTATGCAATGAGAAGGTATTGAACAGAATTGGAGAGAAGAGGCGTTTATGGCACAAGTTGACTAGAAGAAGGGATTGGTTGGTAGGACATGTTCTGAGGCATCAAAGGATCACCAGTTTAGTATTGGAGGGCAGCGTGGAGGTTAAAAATCGTAGAGGGAGATCAAGACATGAATACACTAAGCACATTCAGAAGGATGTAAATTGCAGTAGGTACTGGGAGATGAAGAAGCTTGCACAGGATAGAGTAGCATGGAGAGCTGCATCAAACCAGTCTCATCACTGAGGACCACCACATCATGTTAGATGGCAAAGCTCCCATGATCATAGTACCCCATTCTAATTAACCGTATACTCAGAGTCATTGCTCAAGCTGGACCTGTGGTGGCACTTCGGAAACTCAAGAGTGATCCTCCAGTACTCCACCGTGTTCGACGGTCCCGTCCGTTAGTACGTGAGGTGAGCCTAGTCTTGCTTTACCTGTGGTTGTCCTTTCGTGTTTCCAGTTTACAGTCAAATCACCAACAGTCGACTTGCGCAGCTTCTGAATTTGTTACTCAAGTGTCATGCAGTGACTAGCCAACGTTCTAACAAGTAACAATTCCAAAGGGTACCAAAGTGCCACATTTCTTTTGCGATACCCTTTCAATATGTTGTAGCCTAGGTGAAAATATGAGATACGTGCTATTTTGTATGTGCCCATATGGCCGTTGAAATGGTGAAAACCTTCCCGAACAAAACGCGGTTCTCATCTTTTTCAGCACATACCATTGAAGTAGTAGGAGATACAAAAATAATGAAGAATCATAAATTCCATGGTTGCAACTGTACATTACAACTGTGCAATCAGATTATTAAATATTTTGATATGTTTCGAAATTCTCCACTCACCTCACATTTTTGAAACGGTAAAAAGTTTATGTATGGTAAATATAATAGTGCTCTTAACATCAAATTCAACCATTTATAATAAAAGTACATCCCGAAGTCGCAGTAGTCAGATATAAGTTGGAAGTATCCCCATATACCGGAACATGCGGGCTGTGTCCGCAGTTTGACGCTTGCTAAACATTGCAATAATGTTTTTCCCCATTTCCACTTGATATTTATGCATTCAGATCGTGGAAGACTCCAGCCACTTGATGTTTACGTACTCATTTTTTAAACAGTTCTTTGATGTAATCCTACTATACGTCTATGACGTAAATTGCACATGTGGAATAATATCCTGATAATCAATCTTCGATTCACAATTAGTTGACTCGTGAACATGTTGTGAATTTCCAGTTAATTATTGCTTTAAAAATTGTGATACAAGCTGTAAATTGTGCAATAATATTGCGATAATCAAATGTGCGTGGTGCACTATGCGCATGTGTACGCAGCACTTTTTTGCAATGGTAATACAACGTCCCCTCATTATTGCATTGACTATCAAATATAATGCAATACAACCTAGATACTGTAAAATAGCAAAATACACGTCAACCGTACGGTAATATCCAAAACCGAACAACGAACGAAACGAAACAACACAAACAAGAAACAGAGACATGAAGAAACAAAACGGGAATAGCCTCTCGCCACCTCTACATTAGTTATTCCGGGACTCGCCAGAGAGCGAGACAGTCTTTCAGTTAAAGCTTTCAGGAGCCCACCTTTTATGTTTGCGCTGCGAAATTGCAAACAACAGTATCGCCTTGTATGACAAGCGTCACACGGCAGACAGAGCGTGCACATAACGGTATATAGCTATCCTTCCTACTTAAATCTGACTAGTGTGACTCTGGGATGGAACTTTATCATGTATGTTTCAATCTGTTAAATATACTACGAGAAAATGGCTTGGTTCAAATGGCTCTCAGCACTATGCGACTTAACGTCTGAGGTCATCTGTCGCCTAGACCGTTGAACTAATTAAACCTAACTAACCTAAGGACATCACACACATCCATGCCCGAGGCAGGATTCGAACCTGCGACCGTAGCGGTCGCTCGGCTCCAGACTGTAGCGCCTAGAACCGCACGACCACTTCGGCCGGCTACACTATGAGAATTATTACACATAAACGTTTCACTGTTTCAAAAATTGTGAGGCGAGGGGAGGATTTCGAAATATATATGTTTAAAGATGTGATTTCACAGTTTTAAAGTGCAGCATCAACCACGTTTCACATTTTTGCTATATCTCCTACAGCTTCGATGATACATGCTCAAAAAGATAACAACTGCGTTTTCTCCGGGAGGGTTTTCACCACTTCAACGGCCGTATGGGCACATATAAAAAAAATCCGTGTCTCATATTTTGATCTAGACTACATCAGATTCGAAGCGAATCGGAATCGGAGAGTGGCACTTGGGTAGTGATACGTGTAAGTTACTCAACTCTCCTGACCGAGCGATTCTCTCCTCTCCTCTTCTCTTCTCTTCTCTTCTCTTCTCTTCTCTTCTCTTCTCTTCTCCTCTCTTCTGACAACACTCTCAGCCTCCTTTCGTAAAGGGCTGTGTCTGCCTTTCCTGACATGCACTGGTCACTTCCGTCACCATGCAACTACGTCACGTAGGGCCTACCTTAGCTCCATACACGCTTCTCATCAGAAAGGCAACAATCAACACAGTGTGACGATGTCTGAATCACAATGGGCTGTCTGCATGGCGACCATAGCTGCAGCTTGTCCTGACACAACAACGACACTGGCTTCAAGTCGTGGCGATATGGGAGACTACTGAGTACAGAACACGATCAATTGTGGTTGACACAGGCTTTCGGAAAGCAGCTGCTACCTTTCTAACGTGCTATGGGCTGCGGTCTCTGTGAAATTATTTTTCAATGAGGTTACACGAGCTTTTCATTCTTGACATGTGTTTTGATCAGCACAATCATCATATGTATGACACACTAAAAAAATGTGGTCATGGTTTGGAGAGACACGTTTACCAAATACTAAGACTGGTTAAGTCCGGCATAGACTTGAAGCAGCATGGAATGACGTACATGTATGTGTCATTCAAGTTCGCCTTGATGCCAGAGTGGGTTACGACCATAAATGCTGCCAGAGTTGGCAGATTTCTGCACTAAATTTCAAAAGTTATAAATCACTGAATGACCTACAAATTACTAAGTATTCCCCCTAACATACCGTATAAAGGCTGTAAAAAATCTCGTTACTCGTTGTTGCAACTGTAATGGTAGCAGACTACAACTTTCATGTACAGCCCTTGTCTACTCTGCGGAAATTTCATAAAGGAAAAAAGAGATACAAAAATTGTAGCTTTACTGGCCTTCAAAAGTAATCAGCATTAGCTACAACACACTTCTGACATCATTGTAACACTGCTGGAAAGTGAACACCAAATTCATGTTATGTAATCACTAGAAGCATGGTGATCGCACGCCGTTCAGTCTCCGCATGACTAAAGGGGAACAGAGCTGGTGCCACCAAAATGTTCCGAATGCTACGCGAAAGTCAGTGTTACGATGATCATCGGCTTACCACCCTCTCAAAAGATGTTGGTTGACAAAGTTCGACACTATGACGATGTCCATCTTCGGCACAAAAGGCTTGATCCATTCAACCCGGGAGAGGCAGGGAAGACGATGAACACCATGCCACTGAATGTTATATTTCTGTATAGTATTGGTAGCACCATGTCCCGTTTCCCGTAATGATGCAGATATCCACTCAAGGTGCTTCGGGCGACTCCACACGATGCCTCTCGACAGTTCGCAACCGGTTTATAACAGATATTAAAAGTGTATTGTAGCTAATGGTGATTACTTTGAAGGCCAGTAAAGTTACTTCGCTTGTAAGTATTGTTTCCTTTCTTTTCTGAGACAGTTCACCTTATTTTTCATACTACACGTTGTATGTCTTAAGCGGTTTGGTTTTGTTTTGTGGTGTTTCGAACGTATGCAAACGGCATTGTATCTGACGGTCAAACTAACGACTCATGTCTGTTTGTGTCTGTTATAGTTATGATATTTAAATTGGCTTGGTAAATTGGAGTATATCTTTATAGGTTATGTATTCATACTTGTGTATATAAAATATCATTTCTGCTTTCATCAGTTCAACGTACGTAGCCTGACAAATAATGAATGCAAAGCGGTACACTTAGTTCAATGATTCGTCAATTTTCTCAACCTTGGTACACTTAATATCGTAAATTTTGTACGATCCAGTGAGAAAAACGTGAGCACCGCCTATGTTCGATGTCAACGTGCAGTAACCACACACAGACCACAGCAACTAGCAGTGGAGATTATATGAATCGTCGGGTTGGGAGGAGGAGGTGGGAGGGGGGGGGGGAGAAGGAAGGGAAAAAGGACGCAGAAAACCGCCCAGTCCTAGCCATAATGGGGAAGCGGAGTGATATGTTTGACGTCCCTAACATTATGATAACTATCTTTCACTTTCAGGCCAAGAGTGAAAGCATTTCCGGACTTCTAAGTTTGTAAACTATTCGTATGCCACCACTGTTAAAGTATACCGTGTTTGTGAAAATGGCGCTATGAAAACCTGCGCCGAGGCAAGCGTGGTACACAACGGCCAGTAGACTACAGGGTGAAAAATGGCTGCGGAGATGTGCACGGGTGAATAAACCTGCTACGGTTGAGAAACTGACCGCCCGCATTAGCCAAGGAGCGGCGTCGAAAGCTGGAATTTGCACTGCTAAACCGCAACTGAAAGTTAACTGAGTGGCGACAGTTGGCCATTTCGGATGAAACACGTTTTATCATCCAACCGACAGATGGACGCTGGCGTGTATGGAGCTAAATGGCTGCAAGCAAATTGTCTGTATGTGTTATGGTCTGTGGAATGTTTCCGTGGGATTCCCTGGGTGGCTTGTCATTCTGGAAGTCACACATCAATGGTGTCACATATTGGCACAACTATTTTGAGAACCATGGATCCGATACGTTCACTCCACGCTCAATTACACCGTGTGATCAAAAGTATTCGGACACAAGGCTGAAAATAAATTAAAAGTTTCGTGGCACCCTCCATCGTTTATGCTGGAACTCAATGTGGTGTTGGCCTACCATTAGCCTTGCTGACAGCTTCCAACCCGCGCAGGTGCTGCAAGGTTTCTTGCAAATGCCAGCCCATTCTTCACGGAGTGCTACACTGAGGAGAGGTGTCGATGTCGGTAGGGGAGGCCTGCCACGAAGTCGGCGTTCCAGAACATGCCAAAAGTGTTCTACAGTATTCAGGTCACGACTCTGTGCGGGTTACTCCATTACAGGGATGTTATTGTCGTATAACCACTCTGCCACACGCCGAGCATTAGAACAGGTGCTAGATCGTGTTTAAAGATGCAGTCGCCATCCCCGAATTGCTCTTCAAAAGTGTTAAGCAAGAAGGTGATTAAAACATCAATTTTGGCCTGTGCTGTGATAGTGCCACGCGAAACAACAAGGAGCGCAAGTCCCCCACATGAAAAACACGATCACAACATCCGCCATACCCACACCCTGTCATCTGATCGCCACATTGTGTACCGTGATTCGTCACTCCACACAACGTTTTTCCACTGTTCAATCGTCCAATGATTGCGCTCCTTCCACCAAGCGAGGCGATGATTGGCAGTTACCGGTGTGATGTGTGGCTTACGAGCAGCTGCTATACCATGAAATCTCTTTTCTCACCTCCCGCCTGTCATAGTAGTTGCAGTGGATCCTGATGCAGTTTGGAATTACTGTGTGATGGTCTGGATAGATGACTGCCTATTACACATTACGACCCTCTTCAACTGTCGGTGGTCTCAGTCAGTCAACAGACGAGGGCGGGCCGTACAATTTTGTGCTATACGTGTCCGTTCACGTTTCCACTTCCCTATCACATCGGAAACAGTGGATCTAGGGATGCTTAGAAGTGTGGAAATCTCGCCTACAGACGTACGACACGAGTCACACCCAATCACCTGACCACGTTCGAGGTCCGTCAGTTCCGCAGAGTGCCCCGTTCTGTTCTAAAACGTTGTCCAATGACTACTGAGGTCACTGATAAGGAATACCTGGCAGTAAATGGCAGCACAATACACCCAATATAGAAAAAACGTATGTATCTGTGGTGTCCGGATACTTACATCACAAAGCGTATGCATCTATTTTTGGGGACCATGAATACCACTACATACAGTTTGTTTTTCTTCACCACGGTGGTGTCTACGAATAAGCAATAATAATCTATAGTGAAGTCACAGTATAATGCATATCCAGGGTTTCTGCAGCACACAAACACCAAAACTGTCAATCTACATACAGGGTGGTCAGAAACAGTCTGTAAACTTGTAAGGGTTTTGCCCTCTTTTGATCCGAAATAACTGTTAAGAAATAATTCCGTACATTTCCCCGTTTTCGAGTTAACTAGGATTGAATTTAGCTAAACAGGCCGTTCCGTGCGTAAATTCTACCGGCCCGCCAGATACAATTAGTGTCAGCTGTCCTCATAGCGTAGATGATAGTGCAGGGCACTGTTCAGCCTTTGGCTCGGCTTCTGTCCTTACTGCCGTCCCTTATCCAATACTGATATCGCACTCTTCTTCCGTTTTAGGAAACCAAATGAAGATAAGGTTCGGCTCTGTCACATATTATTTAATGTTATTTTGTATAGACATTTTGCTTTGCAAATTTTGGTTGATTTGAGAATAGGCATAGCCCGAAACCTGCCAAGCATTGAATAAACATCCATTTCAGTTGCAATTCTGGCTGCACCTTGCGTCACTTTGATGTTTTGTTGGAGCTGACAGTGATTGGGCGCTTCTTTATTTCTTGCTGCCCGCTTGATTTCACTACCTCAAATCCATAAACCTCTTCATCTAGAAACGTTCTGCCATTTTCTTTCATACAGTCTTCTCGTGGTACCTCCTGTGAGTATCTCAGCCCCAATATAAACATTTGTCTGGTATTAATTGTCCACTTAGAAAACTTAGTATATCTGGGATTTTGTGTTTTCCTCCTTTTCCCAAATGCTAATACGGCTATCATATTGTAATGCTTCTATGTAATGTTACACCCCGTAATTACTTGCACATCTAATACATGGTATGTAATTGTACTGAACTGATTTTCAGAAGGTAATGTTGCCTTTCTTCCGGCGATTACTGCTCAGATCCTTTCCGTATCTCTTTGTCACACGTGTTCGCTATATTTCTCCTTGTCGCCTCGTCTCGGAATGATTGTGTAATGATTCCAAAATCTCGAGCATTAGTTCAAAACAGGCCGTACTATAGTATTTTAATTCTTTCCTTAATTTATGTACCATATTTCTTTTCTAGAAAGTATATTCCTACTGATACACCTTAATATTTGTCTCCCAGCTTATGTTTCAGGCTTGGTCGATCTTCATGCAGCAAAGATGCAAATTCGTCGTATATCCAATGAACCATGCGTTAGAGATACAAGAATCATCCCAGAGGCTGCAACTCTAATCCGTATCATGTTGATCTGCTATGTTTTTCTTGTCATTCAAATGGTTCAAATGGCTATGAGCACCATTCGATTTAAATTCTGAGGTCATCAGTCGCCTAGAACTTAGAACTAATTAAACCTAACTAACCTAAGGACATCACACAAATCCATGCCCGAGGCAGGATTCGAACCTGCGACCGTAGCGATCGCTCGGCTCCAGACTGCAGTGCCTAGGACCACACGGCCATCTTGTTATTCAATGATGGGCATTGGAAAATGGCTGAACGAATAATTAGTGAAATAAAAACATAGAATGGGCAAGAATTTATAATTTTGTACTAACTGGCCATGACTTCAATAGGAGATTAAAAAGAAATCTACAATTTTAGGAAACATTCTGTCAATGGAACGTAAACAGCGAATGGTATAAAGCGTTAAAATGCAGTAAAACAGTCTCGAACGCAAGGAGTGTTTATTTGGCTGCTGTTTTCGGTCAGTAATTTAGACCCTCTTCAGGCCGCAAGCACTGCAGTACAGTAGTAATATACGCTGATGAGCCAAAAAATTATGACCACCTACGTTATAGATTGTCCGTCCGTCTTTGGAACAGAGTACATCATTGATTCTGCGGATCAAGGATCCTACGGTTTGATGGTTGATTTGTGGAGGTGTATGACATTAGAAGTCTACGCACAGATCATGTAATTCGCCTAAATAACGGGCCCCTTAACTACGTACACTGTGATAGTGCCCGATAGCTATCCAGTTGGAATCCACAGGATTTACATCAGGCGAATATGGTCGCCAAGACAACTACGTGAATTCACTATAACGCTCCTCAGACCACTGTTCCACGGTTCTGTCTCCGAAACAGGGGAAGCTGAAAGATGAAATCACCGTCGAGGAAGACATCAGGCATGAAGGGATGTAGGTGGTTCGCAGGTGTCAATACGTCTCCTGATGCTACCATATGTCCCATTAAAGAGCAGGAGAATGTATCGCATTGCATAATATTGCTCTCACTAGCCTGGCCCATGGCGCGCTGCACGTTTCAAGCCGCTGTTCAATGAAACGATTTGAGGGGACGTCGCTAACCTAGTGTAGCAGCAATGTAACTCACCCGACATGCCGACATGTATCCACTGATCGACAGTATGATCCTGATAGTCCTGTGACAACTGAATTGTAGTCGTAATTGACGATGTGGTTGGGTCATCATGTGAACATGTAGTGGTGGTCTGCATCCATATTCAACAATGTACGATGAACGGCGTGTTGCGAAGGGTGTGCGCCATCATTGTGCTCTTCCCGCAGAGAGGTCACAGATCACTATCTATCCTACTATACAGAGCAGACTGCTCTCCGAACCTTACATTCTGTGACGGGTAGTAGACGTCCAGCCATTTAGCGCCTGTTGGCGATTTCACTTTCTATCTCTTTCCGCAAATGCTCACGACAGTAGCACTATAATATTCGACCCGCTTCGCCGTTTTCGAGATACTCGTTGACTCTGCGTAATAATAATCTGCCCTTTGTCAAAGTCGTTTATCTCAGTGGATTTCCCTATTTGCAGCTCACATCTCCGGAAAGGTGATCTCCCGTCCGGGTCTGCTCCACCCACATATGGCCAAGCGGTTAAAGGTGCTACAGTCTGGAACCGCGCGGCCGCTACGGTCGCAGGTTCGAATCCTGCCTCGGGCATGGATGTGTGTGATGTCCTTAGGTTAGTTAGCTTTAAGTAGTTCTACGTTCTAGAGGACTGATGACCTTAGAAGTTAAGTCCCATAGTGCTCAGAGCCATTTGAGCCACCCATATATTTTAGGTACAGCGTCACGTGACCGAAACGCCACCAGGCTGTATCCAGCGCCGCGGTGGATAGTGGTCATAGTGTTCTGGCTTATCAGTGTGTATTCACTGCGATTTCTGAATAAAGAGATGGTATAGACCAAAAACATCTAAAATAAAGTACAACAACTCAAAACATCTAAAATGAAAGGTACAACAACCCATGACTGTGACTGCTGGCGGTGGACGGAGCAACATCCCTAAGAGCAAGGGCGTCAACTGTTCAGTAAGTCACCGTTACTCGAGATATATACTGTAATCTCCACCCACAGCATTTAGCTTTACATCACTGACAACCAATCACGTACGTCTTACACGAGTTATTTATATTGGGTGGTGTAGTCTAATTTACCAGAAAATTATATATATATATATATATATATATATATATATATATATATATATAAGAATTACATAATATAAAGGTTCTCAAAAAAAACCTACCATAATTAAAGTAAAGAAACGAAATAACGAATATTTGTTTGTCGTTTTTCGTGTGCAGACTGCGCTATGTGGCCATTAGTGTGAACTCGTTTGTAAGTAGTCGTAGTAGTGGTGGCTTTATTTGGTTACCATAGCAATGGCTTCCCGGTATCGATAGTTGCTCTCCAGCTATGCCCGCCACAGACGGAACGCTGAAGAAACTGCCGCTCTCCGATAGCTTGGAAATCGTTCGCCGTGTTTCGGCGTTGACAGACGATATTAGCGAAGTAACTGACACATTTCAACCTGGAGTGGTCAGAATAAACCGCTGGAGCGATCACTCTGACGGACTGTACACCACTGTTAGAGAACCTTGGAGAAACACTGGCTCCGAAGGCCGGCCGGAGTGGTCGAGCGGTTCTACGCGCTACAGTCTGGAACCGCGTGACCATCACGGTCGCAGGTTCGAATCCTGCCTCGGGCATGGATGTGTGTGATGTCCGTAGGTTAGTTCTAAGTTCTAGGGGACTGATGACCTCAGAAGTTAAGTCCCATAGTGCTCAGAGCCACTGGCTCCAACATCTGTGTGTAGTATTTAGCGTAAACGAAATTTTACCTCTAATACAATTGTAGATCCAGGCTTTTTATTGTAAATTCGACTACACGATTCAACGTAGCATCTCTCACCTAAGACGTACATGATTGGTTGTCAAAGATGTAATGCTGTGTGTAGTATTTAGCGTAAACGAAATATTACCTCTAATACAATTGTAGATCCAGGCTTTTTATTGTAAATTCGACTACACCATTCAACGTAGCATCTCTCACCTAAGACGTACATGATAGGTTGTCAAAGATGTAATGCTGTATGCGATGGGCGGAATTTACAGTATATATTTTTGAGTATTGCTACCTTATACATCACCTGTCGTCCGTGTTTGTAGGGATACTGCTCCATCCACAGCCACCACCCGGTATCATGGGTATAACATGGTACTTTGGTATTACTGTAGTTGTTATCTTAGATGTTTTTAGCCGAATTACCATCTCTTTATTCAGAAATCCGTCCGAATATGTATTACTTTTGTACTGCATTGCCGGCCTGAAGGTGGTCTACATTATAGACCGAAACTGGTAGGGTAATTTCAAAGAATGTCGCGGGCTCAAAACGATAGATATCGAACGTGGTATTCTAAATCGAACAAGTGACTGTGGTGCGCGGGCGTTATGAGCAAGTTTATAGTGGTCATTACAGCAACGACAAAAGAAGAGCGTTACTAAAATACTTGTAATTACAAAGGAAGCGACTTACATCACTCGTCGTCGACGTTGTCGGCATGAGAAAGTCCATTTGATGTGTATGCCGTAACCTGGGAAGACTCTGCCACTGTCGCGCAAAATTATGGGTAGAGTGTCACAAGCGTCTCTTTTCGTTGCAACTTCTAGTTAAGGAAATACAGATATTGAGACAAGCGGAGTTGATCTCTTTCTTCTGGACGCCCTGCTCTTTTAATGGAAGACTTCATTGATTTCCACAGCCGATCGATTTTCTGCGTGGGCACACTGGGGTCATCGGAAGACAAGAACTCTACAGAGTGGCTGTCGAACTCGTGGTTGAATCCTTTCAGTGTCTTCTAGAACTGAAAGCCGTCTGTATTCACTCTGCTACCCGGCAGTATAAAGTGCTTCATCAAATTGACTGAATTCTGGAGAACACTCTTACCACAAAGCACTTCCCGGGCTCTCGTTCTACACCGCCGAATACCCAAATATGTTTGATTTCGTTCTTTAAAGGTCGTCCTCTCTGCTTATTACATAACACGCTTCTCTGCGAAACCCGAAATGGCCGCACACGGTTCTTTGAACTTTTTCGATGTACTCCGTCAGTCTTATCTAGTAAGGATCCCACATGCGCAACAGTATTCTAAAAGACGACGGACAAACGTAGTTTAGGCAATCTCCGTAGTAGATCTCTTACATTTTCTAAGTGTCCTGCCAACAAAACGCAGTCTTTGGTTAGTTTTCCCTATAACATTTTCTATGTGTTCCTTCCACTTTAAATTGTTCGTAATTGTCATTCCTAGGTATTTAGTTGAATTTACGGCCTTTAGATTAGTCTAATTTATCATGTAACCGAAGTTTAACGAATTCCTTTTAGCCTAAAGTGAATGACCTCACACGTTTCGTTATCTAGGGTCAACCGCCAATTTTCGCGCCATGCAGATATCTTTTATAAATCGTTTTGCAATTTGTTTTGGTCTACTGATGACTTTATTAGTCGATAAACGACAGCGTTATCTGCAAACAACCTAACACGGCTGCTCAGTGTGTCTCCCAACTCGTTTATATAGATGAGGAACAGCAAACCGCGTATAACACTACCTTGGGGAACGCCAGAAATCTCTTCTGTTTTACTCGATTACTTTCCGTCTGTTACTACGAACTGCGACCTCCCTGTCAGGAAATCACAAATCCAGTCACATAACTGAGACGATATTCCGTTAAGTACGCAATTTCACTACAAGTCGCTTGTGTGGTACAGTGTAAAAAGCTTTCCGTAAATCCAGAAATACGGAATCATTCTGAAACCCCTTGTCAGTATCACTCAACACCTCATGCGAATAAGAGCTAGTTGTGTTTCACAAGAACGATGTTTTCTAAATCCATGTTGACTGTGTGCCATTAGACTTTTCTCTTGGGGGTAATTCATAATGTTCGAACACAATATATGATCCAAAATCCTGCCTTATATAGACATTAATGTTATGGGCCTGTATTTTAGTGGATTACTCCTACTACCTTTCTTGAATATTGCCGTGATCTGTGTAAATTTCCAGTCTTTAGGTACGGATCTTTCGTCGAGAGATCGCTTGTATATGATTTGTTAAGTATGGAGCTAACGCATCAGCATACTCTGAAAGGAACCTAATTAGTATACAGTCTGGACCAGAAGATTTGCTTTTATGAATTGATTTAAATTGCTTCACAACTCAGAGTATTTACTTCTACGATACTCACACGTGAGATCACGTTATTCTGTTATTGTGTAACAGTACATCTTCTAAGTAATCTGATTGCTGTAAAATATTGCCTGCACTTGAGAGCCACCATAAAGGCGTTGATTAATACGGCGTCCATCTACAGTGGGGTACGCTTTTGTCCGACGTTTAAGGGAATGAGGCACTCTCCGAGAAACTCCAGGTTGGACAAGTTTGCTATCTCTAGTGTCCCCACAACCCAAAATCAAAGAGATTGAGATCGGGGGAAGGAGATTCACGATATAGTGGACCTTCCCGACTGTTCCATTGCCAATTAACTGTCTGTGTGGGGCGTTCTCGGACATAGCGGAGAAAGTGGGCTGGTGCTCCATGATGCGAGAACGATATCGCCAGCCGTTGCTGGAATGCCAATCCTTTCCACTGACAAGTCCAAATTTAAATCAATTTCACAAATTTATGAAAAAACAAACTGCTTGAATTACATCGTATGAGCTATATTACACAGCTTGTGATTACAGTTTATATTAACATCACTAATAGTTCTTTATTGCATGCTGTACCCATGGACAACAACAAGGGAATGTGTCCTCATTTGTTTACAGAATTCTGTAAGTCGTTTTCAATAGGCAAGAGCTTGCATTAGAAGAGATGTAGAGTAGCGAAGCTGAAGGTGTATATTTTAGACTCCATGTGTACTCGACATTTTTTCTCTTCTTTTTTTCCTCCATCTCTCAAAACCCTCTATCGAAATACAGCGACCTTTTGACATATATTTCCACCACAAAAAGTACCGTGTGCAGATGACGATAATATGTCCCTTCGAACTAATGCGATTCATTACGATGTCACAAAAAAGAGTCAAGGAAATAAATAACAAATCGTGTTAGCGTAAAACAACCCAACGCCCGAGGAAATATCGTTTCGGTAATAATTTTGAGAGAGAGAGAACTTAGTATGTGATGTGTGTAGACATGTAAACACGTTATCCGATCGCTGCTGAATTAAATTAAGGTACAGTTTACAACAACTTTCCAGATCTGAAGGCCGGAAAAAGAAATAAGTTGCAGTGACCAGAATTTGCCACAATCGTGTTCGTGTTATAATTGCATGTCAAGTGTACTAGTTTCATTTCTCTTACTCCTAACTTCGGCCTTATTTCGCAACACGCGACGTGACAGTAGTAAATCCCGCTTATCCAAACTTACGCTGCAGCACAGGCTCAAAGTCCTTCTATCTTGACATTTGAAGTTAGCTAACTTACGACATAGTTCCATTTCGTTTGAGCTACAAATATATCCGTGTAGTATGTGCTATAAAAGTTCTCCTGTTACTTCCGTCTGACATCTTCCTATGCTCCTTCAAGCCACTTTCTAGCCAGTGAAAGCAACATCGCTATTTCGTTGATGTTGTACAATATGATGGCTCATTTATTACTGAGATTAACGGGAAAATTTCATCATACGTTTGGAATACGAAAAGAAAGAGAATGCAATTCTACAATTTTGAAACAGAATTAGTAATACAATACCTCCTTGTAATATCTCCCCGACCCGCTATTTCCAGAAATTTTCAGTAGGAGAATAATACAACTATTTTGCACCAGTCCATATTAAAAGTCTTTACAGAGTGGAATTAGAGTGTGGGAGGAGAAATATGCTGAAACATAAGTGAAGCAGAGGTTAAGTTGGAGTTGGTCGTTTCAGCATCTATAATATCCTAATAATATTGACACATCGTTTAAAAAAACATCTTTTATTACGTGTGACAAGAGTCACTATTCATGAAGTACTTGCTTTTATAACTAAGATGGGAAACTGATTGTGTAAAATTATGGTCTTCAATGGTCTTAAACCATATCTTGAAATGGTTAGAAAATGAAAGATGACACAGAGAATCACTTAGCGTACATTAAGCTCTTCAGAGATGAGTTCCACAAACCTTCTTCGCGAGCCTAAATCCATACCATTAACTTATTGCAGATAATATGGGCTGGTTTCTGCAAAGAAGAAAACAGCAACCAGCCAGTACTGATAATGCTATTTATTTACACAAATATTGTGTCTATATACACTTTTTTCTCAAATTTAAGTGAGCTTTTGGCTCTTTACTCTCCTTTGATGCGTAAGGTTCTTGGAATGGTGATGCCCTACAACAGAAACGATCTATTTCAACGCAAGCCTAGCCGTTTCGAAAACAGTTTTTTACTGTAGAGCACAACCATCCCAACAATCTTTCACCACAAGGGAGAGTAAAAAGCTACCACAAACCCTCAAACAACTGTGTACACACATTAAAAAAGTTTTCCGTCGCCTCTGTTCCGAGAGTTTCCGAGCCTGTTCAGAAAACTGAAATAGAGATCAACGTAACCATCATTTCTGCCTTTTTCATTGCTCATGCAACCACACTTCGCATATTGTAACACCATACAGAGAGTACTTCGGAGCTGGTAGTCCTGGTTGCTGTACATACCGGTGCCTCTGATGCCCAGTAGCACGTCCTCTTACATTGATGCATGCCTGTATTCGTCGTGGCATACTTTCCACTAGTTCATCAAGGCACTGTTGGTCCAGATTGTCCCAATCCCCAACGCCGATTCGGCGTAGATCCTTCATAGTGGATAGTGGGTCACGTCGTTCATAAAAAGCCCTTTTCAGTCTATCCCACGCATGTTCGATAGGGTTCATGTGTGAAGTACATGCTCGCTACTCTAGTCGGGTGATGTCGTTATCCGGAAGTAAGTCATTCACAACATGTGTGCGATGGGGACGCGCATTGTTATCCATGAAGCCCAATGCCTCGCCAATAAAGTGCCGATATGATTGCACTGTCGGTCGTAAGATGGCATTCACGTAACGTACAGCCGTTACGGCACCTTCTATGACGACCAGCGGCGTACGTCGGCCACACATAATCCCACCCCAAAAAATCAAGGAACCTCCACCTTGCTGCTCTCGCTGGACAGTGTGTCTAACGCGTTCAGCCTCACCGGGTTGCCTCCAAACACGTCTCCGACGATTGTCTGGTTTAAGGTATATGCGAACACTCATCGGTGATAGGAACGTGATGCCAATCCTGAGCGGTCCATTCCGTATGTTGTTCGGCCCATCTGTACCGTGATGCATGGTGTTGTGGTTGCAAGGATAGACCTCGCCATGGACGTCGGGAGTGAAGTTGCGCATCATGCAGCCTATTGCGCACAGTGAGTCGTAACACGACGTCCTGTGCCTGCACGAAAAGCATTATTCAATACGGTGCCGTTGCTGTCAGGGTTCCTCCGAGCCATAACCCTTAGGCAGCGCTCATCAACTGCAGTAGTAGCCCTTGGGCGGCTTGAGCGAGGCTTGTCATCGACACTTCGTGTCTCTCTGTTTCTCCTCCGTATCTGAACACTATCGCTTTGGTTCACTCCGAGACGCCTGGACACTTCCCTTTTTGACAGCTCATCCTGTCACAAAGTAACAATTCGGACATAATCGAACCGCGGTATTGACCGTCTAGGCAAGGTTGAACTACAAACAACGCTAGCCGTATACCTCCTTCCTGGTGGTATGACTGGAACTGATCGGCTGTCGGGCGCCCTCCGTGTAAAAGGCCCTGGTCATTCATGGTTGTTAACATCTTTCGGTGGTTTAGTGGCATCTCTGAACAGTGAAAGGGCTGTGATACAATATCCACAGTCAACGTCTGTCTTCAGGAGTTGTGGTAACCGGGGTGATGCTAAACTTTTTTTAATATGTGTATATCGACGTAAACAGTCGTCTGAAAATGAAATGTTCTCATCGGTATTTCTGTAAGTAAACAGAATTATAGAAAGTGGTCGGTATTATAGATAGCGGCCGCTCCATGTTTTCTTCTTTGCAAGAATCAGCCCGTATTTTTTACACAGCCACGGTCTCAGACTGCCAGATTTCGTCAAAGTGTCTTATTTCATGTAACGTAAAACGCATCAAAGGTAAATGATTTGAAATTAGGATGCACATACACTGTATAACCATTGGCAAGCAAACATGAACCTGGATGAAAGTGTCAGATGACTAGATGGCTTTCTTCCGTTCCTTCACAGTTCATGTTTTATGGCTTCACCACGTCGTTTCCCACATACGGGCATTTGCTTCAACGGTGTATGGTTTGGGAATTCCTACTCGCCCTGCAATTCCCAGCTTGTGGACGCCTTCCTATAAGAGACGTATTCGTTATGTTTAAGTAATGTAGGTCTTCTACACACACTTCGAAGAGTTCTCAAAAACTGGCGAGGCAGTCTTCATACGGGAGAGACATTCTGGGCAGAAATAAACGCTGTATGCGAAACAGTTAGTTAATTGTTTGTTGTGTGAAGGGAGCTACGTCGTTAGCTGTGCTGGTCCTGTAATACAGGTTCATTAAGGTAAGTGGATAACAGAGGACAATCCTGATCAACTTGTAACTTTCGCGGAGCACGTCAGAAAGTTTTGGAAGAAAACATGGTTCAAATGGCTCTAAGCACTATCGGACTTAACATCTGAGGTCATCAGGCCCCTAGACTTAGAACTACTTAAACCTAACTAACCTAACGACATCACACACATCCATGGCCGAGGCAGGATTCGAACCTACGACCGTAGCAGCCACGGGGTTCCGGACTGAAGCGCCTAGAACCGCTTGGCCACCGCAACCGACAATTTTGGAAGAAAGGTGGTCGATATACAAAGCTGCTTAACATTTGCCCAGTCCATAAAGTAATCTACGAGACTTTGTTCGTCGCAGTGATGGAGATAAAGACAGTGTTACCACTGGCAAGATGAGAAAACCGTCTAATTTTACAAGTGAACTGGTAGTAAATTTCATGACTCAAATGTAGGTAACAACGCCAACCGGATAATACATTAAACGGATAACACCCTAACCACTGTAGCACACTGAAATCAGCGTCTAATGGGAAACATCTGCGCCACTTGTAAAGAGAGCTACATTTGTGGAAATAATAAATGCGCTTGCATTCAGTTTTCTTTTTGTTTTTTTTGTTTTGTTTTTTGGGATTGTCCCGTGGTTCTAAGATCACCTGATGCCAAGGTATTTATGTGTACATGTGCAATATTTGTGCAGGATTTAGAGACTCTGACGCCGATGCTCAAAATCAGCGAGAAATACTTTAAGCAAACTTTAACACTGCAAAATAAAATTATTACGATATTAAGAACATTATCTGGAATTTATGTTGATAGTGTCACACAGCGAGGTACGCTATTACAAAATAAGGCAGCATACCACTTTGTTTGATACATTTTAGAACTTCTGTAGGGTTCCTTTTATGAAGTCATTTTTACTATTTTTCGACCGTGACTCTCTCAAGACATACGTAAAGGTGTTTTAAATTACCGCAACCAGTCACAAACTTTGTTAACTATTGTATTATTTATTTATTTTGCTATTTGTTTCGAGGGAATACCTCATCTTCAGGCTAAATGGCATTACAAAAACAATTTCACGATAATATTATACTGATGATACATAGTCTTTTCATATATCCTGTGGTTATCCTGTGGAAGAAGAGGAAATTTAGCAAGAGGCGCTGTTTCAGTGAAAATTTGTGAACAGTGATCAAGAAAGCCAAGAGAGCCACGGAAATGGAAACACCTCAGCTCATCACAACGAGATTGCTACGCCAGAAGAACTAGGTGAGTGACTACTACAAAACATTTTCATGCAAACATCAGTCCAGCTTCCAAAGTGACATCGCTGCTTGATAAGTTCCCTCATCAACAGGATAACCATTACAAAACATTTTCATGCAGACATCAGTCCAACTTCCAAAGTGACATCACCTCTTACTAAGTTTCCTCATCCCCAGGATAATCATAGGATTTATGAAAAGACTATGTATTATCAGTATAATCTTATTGTGTAATTGTTTCTGTAATGCCATTTGAAACGTCCCCTTAGAAAAATTATACATGACTTTGCTTAAACTGACACAAAATATTTTTTTAGCGCAACGCAATCTGACTTCCAGTAATCCCTACAAGAGAATGGCCCTGACTAAATTAACCTATACGTTTCACAAATCACTTACCTCACAAAAATCTTCGTTACTCGAACTACTGCAATACAGCGAGCGCTACTACTGCCAGCTAAATAAAAGATTCAAACTAAGGAAGGCACTAACTACTGATAGGCATAGTTAGCAAATGAAAGATTTTAACAGAGAACAAACAATGTATTTACCTTAATAGTCATAATATATATAGCAGTTCATGACATCCATTCTTACAAATGTACTGTTTCTGATGGACACACCTCCAGATTATCCATTCTCAAAAACCGGCCATCTCACTTCCCCACATCCGCCACCGCTGGCGGCTCGGCTCCAACTGCGCAACGCTACGCGCTGTTAACATCCAGCTGCCCAATACTGCAATGGCAGACAACAATGCAAACTAGCCACAGAATGCACACAGCACAGCCAGTAATTTTCATACAGAGCGCTACGTGGCGTTACCAATATAAGAACCTAAACAGCCAACTTACACATTTAGCCTGAAGATGAGGTATTCCCTCTAAACATGTAGCAAAATAAATAAATAATACAATAGTTAACAAAGTTTGTTACAGGTAGCCATAATTTTAAAAAATCCTTACAGGTTTTCTTTTCATAAATTTTTTTGTCGTGATTTAGTGGAGCAATGTATTGGTCCCTTACATGTAAAATATGGAGTTCCTGGATTGAATATTTGTTTCTTTCCTCAATATTACGTTAATTACCAATGTAATTAAAATAACACAACATTATACTTTTTCAGAGCTTATCTATCCCTTGGGCTACTGGTAAGAGCATGTTTTTCTGCGGAGCAATAGCTTTGAAAAAAGGTACATGTAAACTGAGAAATTATTGGTATATACTTTTAAAAAAATTTTGTGCTCAGCAAAATGAATGTCTGTATTTCACAAAAAAAAGAAAATCAGAATTTTCGCATTAGGTATAAGTGTCGTTAAATGAGGCTTTGTTGATTTTTAGCAAACGCAGCTATGAAGGGGCATTTTGAGGCGATCTCCCTGATGGGTCAAGACACAGTTAAGTGTAAAACTTTAATGGAACGAGAGTACCATTACATACAAGTTACTCACATGCGTCAGTTTGTTAATTCCATTTGTGACGGTAACTTGCATGTAAAGGTTGACAGTGAGCTATGTAGCGCGTCATTCATTTTTCTAATTTTTCTGACATCATCTTGTGTCTTTCCTTCTAATGTCGTCACAGACTCTGTAACTTGTGGAAAGTATATGTATGTCAGCATAATCGTTAGACATCCTTTGAATAGAGAGATTGCTATAGCGTTCCTCAACCTTCCAGTATTCGCAACCTGGTCTGTAATCATTCTTTTCATAGCGCTCCTCCTTCGTCCCTTTCCCCGTAAGATGTACAGAAGGATATTCAATAAGTAAATCTACACACCCTTTCCTGAAATCTGGTTTGTTTAATTCAGAATTCGCAATACGCCATATCATTCCGCTCTCTTTTGGCTGTATAACCCTGTTTTTCAACATAACCTTCGTTCAGTATGACAGCCTCACGCCACTTTAGGGGAGGGCCTGTCCGTCAGCAGGGTAGAGTCTACTGGTCGACATCGTAGCCAACTTCTTTCTTGTTTCATCAATAACATCTTATAAACAAATACTGCTCCCGCCTAGAGTGCATCCTACATTGAGCCAAACAAAGGGAAGTGGAATGGTGCTAGATCCAGGCTGTAGGGTGGATGAAAAAATCAGTCAAACAAAGTTTTTCGAGCTCCTCTCCGGTGCGCAGACTTGCGCGAGACCATGTGCTGTCATGGAGATGGAGAAGTTCGTTTACGATTTTGTGGCGAAGCTGAAGCCGTTTCTATATTTCCCTGGCGATAGCACAGTACACTTGCTCGTTGCTCCCCGAGGGAGAACAACTAACAGAATAATACCTTCCGAATCAAGAAGACGGTCCTTCTGACTTTACTGCCAGAGGGTGCGGCTTTGTACTTCTTATTCCGAGGAAAAGTGGTGTGGCCTCCCTCCATGGATTGCCGTTTTATTTCCGGTTCAAAGTAAAGAATCCATGTTTCATCACCTGTGACAAATGTCGACCAAAAATTGTCACGATTAGTCTTGCAACGTGCAAGAAATTCCTCACAGATGGTCCTTCGTTGGTCATTATGGTCTCCTGTTACACGGGGAGAAATTCAGCGGGTACACAACTTCGAGTACCCCAGTGGTGAACGGGTGTGTCAGGACTACCAACGGAGATGTCCAGCTGTGCAGCGAGGTGTTTGACTGTGATCTGTCGATCACGACGAATGAGAGTGTCCGCACACTCCGACATTGCAGGAGTTAAAGCTGTGTACGACCAATCAGTATGGAGGAGATGGGACAATTCTGCGCCAACCATGGTGCTATGATGAGTAACGACTTACCGTGCTTTTGTTGTCTGCTACGTATCTGTAGACATTTTGCAAGAGCCTATGAATATTTGTGATACTCTGTTTGTCTGCCAAAAGAAACACAAAAAGAGCTATCTGCTTGGAACGCACCTCCTTCAGGGACTCCATTTTGGATAAATATAGCGCTGCTACCAATTGGAACTTCATTAAACTAGAGACTCCAAAACGGAAGCATTCTACGGTGTCATCCAACATATTCTTCAATTTTTTCAACCGAAACTGACCGACATAAATAGTTATTGCATCGTTCAACAGCGTGCGCTTGCGAAACCGGTTTTACTGCGTTTATTGCTGATCTCAGCTACACGTAGAAAAAAAGCTATGAGTTTCTAATGTTAAACACTCATTCTGAAATCTTTGGTCAGAACCTAGGTAGCCACAAATAATTACAGTTCTCGTTTTCAGTATACTGTTCAAACGTCTATTAGTAAAGGTCTTGTGTACTACTGAGGGGGCTATCTTTTTATGAGAGGAAATGGGAATTTAAATTTTTTATTATGTCAGATTGTATTTAGCTTTTCCTGTTAGTAGTTCAATCACTTTTTGAATCGATATATTTTTGTCTTCAGTGATCTCACACTCCTCATTTAGTGTTATCACGACCATTTATGGAGGCCCACAGTTAGAGATTCGTGGGAGTAACATATAAACATAACTTTATATGTGTATATATATAGAGACAAATATCTCACGAATTAAGCATTAAACGAAAAAACTACAAAGAACTAAACTCGTCTAGCTTGAAGGGGGAAACCAGATGGCGCTATGTTTGGCCCGCTAGATGGCGCTGTCATAGGTTCAAAAAATAATTCAAACGGCTCTGAGTACTATGAGACTTAACTTCAGAGGTCATCAGTCTGCTAGAACTTAGAACAACTAAAACTTAAGTAACCTAAGGACATCACACATATCCATGCCCGAGGCAGGATTCGATCATGACACCGTAGCGGTCACGCGGTTCCAGACTGTAGCGCCTAGAACCGCTCGGCCACCCCGGCCGGACGCTGTCATAGGTCAAACGGATATCAATCGCGTTCTTTTAAATAGGAACTCCATTTTTTATCACATATTCGTGTAGTACGTAAATAAACAAGCTGTAGCAAATTCACTTTAAGCCCGTTGTATGGGACTCGTCGTGTGACTCACACGACGAGGCCCATACAACGGGCTTAAAGTGAATTTGCTACAGCTTGTTTAATAGAAGTGACAAAACCTTATGGTTATGCATCAAGTTTTATAAAGTGACTTAGGACATGGCTTGTTTTAGATAAACATCTAAATAATATTTTATGTCCTGAAGAAGACGTTATTACTATCGTTGAAACCTAGGTAAACGATAAAGTTAACCTGCAATTGTAGGCTGTATATTCTTATATTGTATATTTAGCTTTTTGACAAATTTTGCAAGTCGCCAAGACTCGTCTAATACGCTTTGTGAAGTAACAGTTCGGCCGTAGTGTCAATAAGTATTTCCGAGCACCATAATGGGCGTAATACAAGTGTGTATACCAGATTAATTTATTGACAGGTTGCAGAGAGACCAGTTATCGCTGTCAAGGCGAGGGCGGCGAAACAGAATATTACTGTGCACGGTGTAGTAATTTCCGATTGTTGTCTGGCTCGTGTCACGCCACAGAAGTTTGATCTCTTTCCAGACGTCGTCTTTGTTCTGCTCTCCGGCGATGTCTTTTAACGATGCTGAAATAAAATTTTCAAAATTATTTATCTAATGAAGAGAAGGCTGAAATTTCTTTGACAGAAATTAGCGACTTTCCCTGGCCGGTTACTGCACAGTGAGAGAGAAAGCACACCTGCTACAGTATTCTGGGTTCCTGGGATGTGGACAATCTTAAAATCAAATTCCTGCAAGTAAAGTTTCCAACTACTGAGTCTGTCATCTGTGAATTTAGCTGACAAAAAACCTGAATAGCTCTGTGATCTGTGTATACTGTTGTGTGGCTGCCATATAGAAAGTGACGAAATTTAGTGAAAGCCCAAGCAATACATAACGCTTAGAGTTCCGTGATACAATAATTTCTTTCAGCCTATGTGAGGATGCGACCAGCAAACGTGATGTTCTTCTTAATAGTTGTACCATTTTCTTCTATTTCCTCAAATACATGGACACCAAGAGCAGTCTTGGAACTGTCTGTAGCAATCGAAAAATTCTTTGTCGGATCAGGCTGTGATAGAAGTGGAGCGTTAAGAAAAAGCCTTTTTCAGAGTGAGTAACTCGGAGTGTCTTGTTCATCCCACGACCAGATAGTATTTTTACTAGTAAGGTGACACAATTAGTGGTATCTAATGCAGAGTGGTGTATGAAACGGCGAAAAAAATTGATCAAACCGAGGAAGCTGCGAAGTTGCTTTTTGGTACACGGGATTGTAATGTAATGGACGTTTGTAGCTTGTCAGGATAGGGCGTAATGCCGTCAGCAGAAATTACGTGACCTAGAAATTTAATGGAAGTCTTGCCAAAATGAGATTTACTGAGATTGACTGTAACACCTTCTGTAAGAAAAGTTTGCAGTAGCATGCGAAGAACAGAAATATGTTCCGACCAAGAAGGTTCTGCAATTAGAATGTCGTCAATGTAAGTGGTGACTCTGTCTTTTAATTCATTTGGAAGAATACTATTCATCGCATGATTGAAAGCAGTGGAGCTAATTGTTAAACCAAAAGGCAATTTACAAAATTGATAGCACTTACCAAAACAAAGGAAAGCAGTGTATTTTCTGCAATTAGGATACAGTTGAATTTTCCAGAATACCGATTTGAGCCGGAGTAGAATAGCCTGACGTTCCATCAAATTTTTAGAGCTCTTCCAGCGTTTGCGGACGATCTTGTTCAGCAATGATGATTTCGCTGATCTGACGTGAATCCAACACTAGGCGAAGTGAGCCATCTTTCTTCTTAGCAACGTGAAGAGAGTTAATATATTGACTAACAGCTGGTTCAATGATGCTTTGGTCTAACATAGCCTGAAGTTCTTGCTTGACTTGATCTCTATAGATGAACGGAATAGAATAATGTTTTGCCTTAAGCGTATCATGCTGTTTTACTTGAAATTCGTAAACAAAAGTGGACATGGTTCCTGGTACATTGTTAAAAATTTCGGAGTGCTGTAAAAGAATATCCTGCAACTGTTGGTGCTCTTCGTCGGGCAAAGCTTTACATTCATTCACCTTATAGTTGATTGCCTGCAGAATGTCAGAATATACTTCCTTAGAGATATTGTTACTACGGAAATACGTGTCTGTAAGGAATGTTGTGAGCCAATTTTCTTAGATGCTGAAATGACCTCTGCTCTCTTAATGTTTTGCTCCTCAGCTTAAAAAGTATTCTGAAAAGTGACGGATAGTTATTGCGTATCACATTGCAATATAAGCAAAGATTTCTTAAAGTTGATAACAGCATCATGTTCGGAAAGGAAATCCATATCAAGGATGAAGTCGGTTGTTAAGATCCGAACGATCCAGAAATTAGCATGAAATGTGTGATAAGCCAGTATAAAAGATAGGTGGGTTTGCAGTTTCACATCTACTTGCTTGTTGGAGACTGCGCGTCGACCTTTCGTCGTACTAAGTGGAAAGGTAGGACAGATATTGTCAGCGTTACATTTTTGGAATGCTGTTTCATTTATCACTATTACTGGTGAACCAGAGTCAATCACTACAAAAAATAAATACAAAAAAATTTTAAGTTTAACAACAGGATGAGAAATATTCTTTTGATATTGGTGTCACGCTTGTAATAATATGTCCTAACGTCGTCGAAGGTTATGACGTTTTGCTGAACGGTATTATGAGTAGAATAAATGCATTGTACGTTTTCCGACTGAATAGAGTCGGTAGTTTCCAGTCATGCATTACTTGTGGGCCGATTGGTGGCAGAAGATTGCTGTGTTGGTCCAGTTATATGTACTGTACGGTTGTTTTGGTCGGCGGAATGTCGCGGTGGATGGAAACGAACATTGGGTTCGTTAAGAACGAACTGAGACTGCTGCGGCTGACTGTGATGAAAGTTGTTGTTGCCAAAATTGTGCTTCAATTGTTGATTATTCGTTTCATGCTTGTGGAGAAAATTTCTTTGCTGTTGATCATTTCGATGTGACTGCGACCATTGGGATTTGTGGGAGAAGTTATTCCCTTGCGGTAGAGTAAAATTACTGGCGAAGCTGGGCGGTGGCACATTTACCTTCGGTTGGGCTTGTCGACCGTATTGTTGTTGGATATTTCCGGTCTGCTGCGGCTGCGGCAAGTATTGTGGCTGGAAATTGTGATTGTTGGCGTCGAAATTCTGATATAGTTGATGGTGCTGAATATCCTGGTTGTCAAATTGTTCTCTCTTATTAAAATGTTCATGAGAATCGTTATCGGAATCTTTTATTTCTCTTGCTATGGAATGGCCGGGTTTGCTCGTTGTAACCAAATGAGTTGTTACCTTGATTGCTGTTATTAAAGTTTATATTCACAAATGAGTAGTACGACTGCTGAATTTCAAGTAATTGTAGTAAGTCCTTGAAAGCTGAAATGATTTCCTTTTGCTGTCCAGTGAGAAGGGAAACTATTAATGAGCGCGGAAGTTTTGAGATGCATAATTGTATGAGCGCAGATAGGCTACACGGTTCGGTCAGGCACTGGTTTTGTTGAACCATATATTCTAAAAACTGAGTGATAGTTGGAAAACTGGAGTGTTCAAAGTTGCTTATACTAAGAAGCTGGTCTTTAATGCCTCGCTGAGTCGTTTCCGGCCGGTATGCAGATAGAAAAGCATCGTGAAACTCTTCGACCGAGTGACATTGCCTTGCTATGGGTCTCATACGCATCGAAGGTTCTCCCTCTAGGAACCTGCAGATAAATTCGAGCTTATGTGTCACTAGGCTGTTTGGTGGCAGCGAAAATTGAAATTGCTGCACTCAATCATGGGGGATGCAGATCAGTGCGGATATTTCTAAGTACCCTGAATTTCTTTGCAGATAGGAAATGTTTATAGTCGAATACTCCGCGGGTGTACATTTTAAGGGGGTTCGGCCACGTAAAAGAACTGATTGTGAGATGACTGGCTTGGATCAAAGTCGTGCAGTTTTTGTATTCTGCTCATATTATTTGTGGCTGAAATGTGGGAGACTGTTGCTGTTTCACGTTAGTTTGAAAGTGATTACGTGGAGAAAATTTTCTGATATTGTCTACTTCCTGATATAAAGTGTTAACTGTCCTGTGTAGCGAACTCCTATGTGCGTCTGGCTAGTTTAATGTTTGCTGCATATACTGATACTTTTGAGATTCGGTAAACGGAATGGGAGCTGTGTCGTCTGATTTATTTTCAATTTGGTTTTCTAGTGTATCTAATCATCGCCTCTTTCCGTGATCCTAAGGATGTGTGGAACTGTTTGAATCTAAAGCGTCGACTTGCTTCTGCTGTTAGCATGTAGTTTTGATAATCTTTTTTAATTCTGCCTTAATTATGTCAGGGTCGAGCACCAGCTTTATTTGTTCAAGATGGGAGCTTAACGACTCAGTGACATCGTACGCTTCTCTTCAACTTTTTGGATTCGTGTGTCAACAGTGGTTTTCAAATCAGTGACATCTGTCTGCATTTGGTTCTGTCACTGTTTTACTCTGTTAACATCATCTGCAGCGAGATTTATACTAGGGTCGACATGTATTGTAAGACTAGTGAGCAACTGCTGTTCTACTTCCTGTCGTTGTACTACTAACGACTGTAATAAGTGATTGTTTTCGTCAGTGTCTATACGAAGGAAGTCTTGGTATCCCTTTTTTGAGGTATCAGCGTCAATTTTAAGAGGTGCATCTAGTCCAGTGTCTTGTTGAACAATTCATTCATTAACTGATTCGTTTCCATCTGTAAGCTTTTTATAAGTTTCACTACATTGATATCTTAAAACATTAACCTCATCTCTCAAAGGTTTGGTACTTTCTGCGCATTGCCTGGCTGTAGCTTAAATTTTATGGCAATGACGTTTTTCACTGGCCTTATTTTCTGTATCTACCTGTATGAAACGATTATCTGTCGTTGCTGTGTACGATTTAAGTTCGTCACGTATGGTGGAAAATTGTTCATTGAAGTGATCGGTTTTGTCTTTCTGTTTATACATCATTTTATCAGTTTTATTAAATCGTTCATTGACCTGAGTAAACTGTTTAACCATCATTTACATGAGATTGTGAAGCGTCACTTCCGTATAATTTTGATTTGATGTGATGGGTGTCATCTGTGTTGTGCTTTGTGGTGTGGATACATCATCCAAAACCATGGATGTCTCGTTTCTTGCATTATCAGCATAATTACAGCTAATTGAATCTGACGGATTTTTACAAACAGACTGACTACTTTGAATTACTGTGTCCACTGACACACTGTTGGCGACCTGACCGACTGTACTGTAATTAGGAAGTTCACTGACCTGATTCGGTGAATAACCGTATTCTGACACCTGCGTATTACCAATATCTACCTCAGCTTCGTCCACTTTGCCGCAATCGACAGTCAGGGCGGATGGTAAATTAGACGAAATCGTACTGTCAGTAAAATGTACGTTATTTTTGGAAACGGAACATAGGTTTTCTGTAGTGCTTTGTAACTGTTGCACTGCCGAGTAGTCACCATCAATCTCAACATTGTTGCCAATAAGAGGAAAATCTTTTATTTCGGTATCTCTAATGGTAAGATTACGTGACGGAACCTTGACACTTTTGCGCGGCATCGTCAATCATACAGAGCGCAAATCCTAAGATAAAATTTCAACATTCAGTTTAATAACAAGAATAACAAGAATGCCAATGATCTGTGGAAAAATTTTTTACAAGTTAGTAAATAGCGTTGCGTTAAAAAATCCGTCTGCTATTACCGTTACAAAGTGATTGAGAGAACTGCATATATATATTTGAGTATTTTCAACTCAAAATTTTTACGAAGCGAACGACTGGTAGAGCTGTCGCTAAGTTTAACGTTCCATGTGTAACGGTCTTTTAAACAAATTAAATAAGAAACTTTACGATCACGTTAAATGTATGTCTGAACTGTGGAACGGGTAGAAAACTCTAATCGTCGTGCTTCGTGTAGTAAGTGCAAGTGGTGTACTTACTCTCTGTTATTGTTAGCAAAACCTTACACAATCGATTGGGCAATGGAACTCCAAATACCAGTAACTAAATACAGTCACTGAAAAATCCATTCAGCCCCTTAGGCACTGAATCATCTCGCCCTGTTCAAAAGAAATGAATTAAATTGTCTTGCCTCTAAAGCAGTAGCAGAGTAACGCGATACATTCTGGTCTCCCACAAAAAAGGTGAACACGCTAACTAAAGGCTCAGCACTGTGCAATGCTGGCCATAATACTAGAAATTATTTTGGCTGAAAAACGAGAACATTTAAGAAACTCTAACTTGTTTGAAAAATATAAGACCTGGACTGGGAGGTGGTACTGGCTACGGTGAATTACTAACTCGCAGTCTTTTTCAACAAAATTATGTTGCAAGTTAACTTTGGCTTCTCAAAACCATCTAATAATTGAAATTACATTACTCACAATTTATTCACAAACAATGACATTTAAACAGCAAGTATTATCTAACTTCATTAATCCAACATAAACGCAAATCATTAAAATTACATGTAGCTCTGTTAGCAAATCTGGAAAGAATTACAAAAATGAAATATGTAACTAGCCTTTTGACCAAAACCGCTTACGTACATTCTGCGGTGACTCAACAATTACAAACTATCAGCCAACTCATAAATACTAACGCACTGGAAAAAAACAGAAATCATAATTATTTAAATATTTACCTTATTTGCCTGAAGACTTCTGCTTCCAGGTTCAACAATACTGACATACCTACATTAATCTAACTCTTGGTGGCTTCACACAGCACACCACACAAACTGCAGACTCCATCCTACTTCCCTCACAGACAGCTACATAGAAATGAGCGCGAAGCGCTCTCTTAACTCCAGAACTAGCAGTACAGTATCTTTGGCTCTGCAGTCGCGCACAGTCAGCGATCCACATTATCGAGCCTATCAGAGACATTCACTATACATAATATGCTAGTTTCATTTTAATTTATTAATGTTCTTATCTTATTCTGGTGTCAATACAAGTGTGCCCCAGTATACTCCTTTCACAGTTCGATGCAGGAAGGGAAAGGTTTTCGCACGCTTATTCAAAATGGATTTCGGACAAGAAAGCCAATACCAACAACACTCAGTTACTAAAATGTTATGAAGGAGAGGAACTTCACACGATTACTTAAATTGGAGTTAAATCGGTTCAAAGCTACTTTAAGTAAGGATTTGCCTATGTGGCGCCTCAGTGTCACCACTCTGATCAGAAGAATGTGGCTGGAGTTGCCACTGCCAACGTCAATGAAATGGTTTATGACACACCGCCGGCTATTACTAGAACAAGAGATGACTATTACATTCTGGCACCATATGTCTGAGCGCATGAAGATAAGATACATTATACTGGCCTGTCACTTAAGCACATATCATACAAGGTGGGGGCAGCATCTTCTTTATCATCCATTCTGCTAGGAGAAACAATAACTGCAGTTCTAACAGTTCCAGGTTTTCATATCTGATAATAAAAATTTCATCGTTTTTTTTTTGTAAATCTTTTAAGGGAATATTACCTAGATCTTGATCAAAATAATAGAAAATATTTTTATTTTATCTGAGAGCACGCCGCCTTTAGAGCGACTGAGACAGCAGAAAACTGCGAAACATACGAACAATTTGAGAAAGCGTTCCTGTTGATATACTTGCCAAATTGCGCACCTGAAATGTCAGTAAACGCTTATGTAACCCAGTGCCATTCCATGTAGACACGGACATCTGAAATATATTTCTAAAATATATAGATTAAATCAGATACTGAGATGAACCTATGTTGCACAGGTACGTGTTATGAACACTTAAAGTAAACTTGCGCGCGGACATAGGAGAAAAGTTAGTCCACGTTACACAGACAAACTTAAAATATTGCATGTCAATATATCATTCTGTTCATGCAGAACATGAATATTCCAATATAAGCCATTACAATAGTAATGGTGGTGCGGGTCCGTCCACTCCATTGCACACACAGTTCCGTAATCACGCGTACCAAATAACCGTCACGTTAACTTTATGGCACAGCCAGTGGCGCCTCTGCTGCACAATACTCAGTGTGCTAATTGAGGTCCCCCCAGTTTTAACAATAGATGCCGATCAGATAATTGCTACCAACCCAGACACTACGGTAGTGGAGTAGGTCAGTGGTAGAAAATCAATAATAATCAGTGCAACGCCAACTAGGCATAAATGGTACTTACCGGTAAAGTGGTTCATTACAAAACTGGGTAAGGTGACTGAGGTATCCGGCATGACTACGATTCCAAAGACGGGTTAGAAACGATTATATTATGCCCTACAGTGATGGCTGTGGAATGGAGTAGGAGCAGAAAGTATAGTTCTTTGAACGTGTTATACTGGAATGCTGACACAGGCATTTGAGATGAGTTAGGAACTGATCGTAACAATTATATTATCAATGTAGAAAAATGGTTCTGGCCCTTTTTAAAGCCAAAGTGAGAAAAAGTTTGACTACAGTTATTACTGATGCAGGCATACTGTGAGTGTTATTATAGCGAGTCAGTTTTAATAAGCTTAGTGACGTTATGAGGTGTACTTTCTTGCCTGATACAAATGTGCAAGATGATTGTTCCTGTCAGTATCAAGTTACAACACATCGAAGTCCAGATTCAGTTTGAGATGGTTACAGGAAAGGCAAAACAGTCTGCCCGTTCCTAGTCATAAACGGATTAACAGTCAAGGTATTCTGGGCATGGAATTTCTGAGAGAAAAGGATGAAAAAATAGACTTTTCCCTGGGAAAACGCTGTCTGAACACTGATGGTGAAGTTACTACAGTAGATTTGATAAAACGAAGGCTGAAGATGGTAAATACTGCCAAGGGGAATGAGTCAAATTTATTGAGATGGAAGCTTCATAAATAAGTAGCCCACGTCCTAGTTGTAGTAAAGTGTAGTATGATAAATATCACATAAATGACAAAGTGAGTGGTAGGATCTTCAACAATTAACTCACTATAACAGACCAAAGTAAAGGAATTATTATTCAAACATGTACACGTTTTACGTAAGAAGTCAGGTATCATTTGTGTTTATCAATATTATACAGAAGTATTTCCACATAAAATTTAGTACCAGAACTGATACAAAACAAGAGGCGGATACCAAAGAGCTACAGCAGATACATCAATGGAAAATTATAGAACAACCCCTATCAGGTTATTGTAGCCCTTTATTAGCAGGAGCAAACCCAGCAGAAACCTCTGCATTTTACTTTATGCGTGAGCTATTACCCAAGTTATTATTCTGTTTCCTATTGTACCACAGAATTTAGAATAACAATTAGAAAAATTTCGCAGTGGTGAGTTTCTTACAAGCTTTTATCTGAGAGACTTTTACTGGGAGGTGCGCCTTTCAGAAGGATCTAGAAAATATATAGCATTTATATTTGCAGGAAGAAGCTGTCAGTTTTTTGTGTTGCCTTTCGGACTGAAGGCACTTTCAGGCGTCATTTTCACTGTAATAGACAGTGTGTTAAGACCTGATCAACTGGAAAGGGTAACCTCATACTTAGATGATCCGTCAATAGCTACTACTGCTGCGAAAAACATATTGATTCATCAGAGAAGACATTAAAGAAGTTTCAAATACAGGAGTCTCTGCCAATCTCCAAAAGTCAAAGTTCGGAGGAGATCAAAAAAATTTCAGGGGCACGCGATTTCTTCTACATGTATAACACCATATATAGATAAAATTATTCCAACAAGTAATGTTACAATTACCATAACCAGGAAACAGCTTAAAGCATTCCTAAAAGTATGTTCAGCTTTAATACATTTTGTGCCTTATGAACTTCTAGGCAGTAACGTACGACTACTTTTATTGCAGAAAAATATTAAATGGTTTCGGTGAAGAATTCTCAGAGGGACATGCTCAGATGAATTCTGAACTTTAACATCAACCTAACGTGTCAAAAGATTTATGTATTTTTACTCATGCTGTTTCCTCAGGACTGGGGGCATGTCTGTTTCAGTTTCGTGAAGAAAATCGTTAACATGGTGCTCAAGTTATAAGTTTGTTATCACCCACTTTCTGAATGTGAACACGCCTATTCTGCTACAGAATCAGAAGCGCTGGTCACAGTCTAGGTAGTTGAGAAATTTATTTACTATATTTATGGCAGACATATTAAATTTATAAAATACAGAGCGCAGAAATCAGTCGTCCTTTTTTTGAAGATTTTATTTGAAAAATCCGGATTTCGGCTAGTGCCTATACATTATCAGTACCCTATTGTCTAGTCTCGATGCATGTCAATTCCTAGTGTTAGGGTGCCACTCACAGTTGTTTGAATACTGCTCTAAGTAGCTAGTGCCTAGACATTATCAAATCACTATTTTCTAGTCTCGATGGATGTCAGTTCAATATTGAAAACAATATATGAGTGCACCCACTTTCCTAATGGAAGGTAACCTAATAAATGTATCGAAGCTTTGTTGTTATCAGCAAGCTTTGAGTTTTCTTATGACATGTGAACTGCTTCTTGCATGCCTGGCACATAGGTACTTATTCTTATCGGAGTACAAGTTTGAAATACTACCTGTTTGCAGAAAGAACAATATAGTAGCAGATGCTTGTCTTAACTGCCACAAGACACGAGATTTACCAGAACTTTAAAACTCTAGAACAATCCTCAGGTGACAAACTATTAGTGATGAAAGATAGTAACTATAGACAAATTTCCTTTGACATCTGTAGGACTATGACAGCTTCACAGGATGCTAACCGTCGGTAGAAGAAAACTAAGCTATTTATTCCACAGACCGCAACTGGAAAGCTAACACCATTATAATACACGAATTAATGTGCTGTCCTGTCGCAAAAGTGTGCAGCCCAGTACTTGGCATGACTGTTTTCCCAGCACATGTGAAGATGCTTTGACGTATGGGGATAGTGCGTTGAAGCAAATTGTTGAAACAAGAAAAATATCTAATGTCGCTTTCCCAATATATCGAGGATTGTGCAACAGTTATTGGAAACCTCTATGGTATGTCGGAAAACAGATGCTGTCTCACAGAACTTTATGCTGTGCTACCAACCCAATCTCTGCAATTCTTACGTATTGATATTGCTAGTCCTCTCATTTCAGATAGGGGTGGGATGAAATACCTGGTACTACTCTGACATGTTTTCGAAACATTTTAGAACGTATGCCACAAAAATCTACCCACACAACGCCAATTATAAAAAGAATTCTAGGTGACTGTATACCATTTGTTGAGGAGCATGCTGCATTACTTTCTGACAATGTGTCAAATTTCAGCAGTAGGAAACGAATAGCTTTTTTACAACAAATTAAACAAATTTCAACTGGAAGGGAAGCTGGTTGCAAGAATTTTCTCTGAGTTTAACAGTATCGTACACACTAATGCAGCTAACCAACAAACGATTTAGGAACTATATCTTGGAGGATGTGGACAAATAGTAAGAATCTGCCACTCTCTTCTACAAGATATACCCTGGCTGATCTCATATTGTAAAGTAAAGGCTGGAAACGATTGGGTAGATCCTCCTCCATGTCTTCCAACAGAGGAATGCTTTTGGTAAACTAAAATAAGGCAAAGGTCAGTTTCAGTTGCATCACACATGCTTGAGTAAAACTTATTATGATAAGGAGATATAGACCATTAACGAAAATATTAAGTGAGAGGTAGCTTGCTTTTGAGATATCACTCAAAACTGTTTCAAGGAAAGAATTGCAACTGACAATTGTTTTACACTGCTCCTTACGAAATAATGAGAAGTCCTCAAGAAGGAAAATTGTTTTTTGCCTATCCTAGAACCAACAAAACAAATGAGTGGTATTCCCATCATGATCTTACGAAAATCTACACTAATGATTAATTTTATGTTTCTAAGTGTCTGTTAATGCGTGACCACTTATTTGTATGTCACTTACTTGGATCTTCGATCCATTTCTCCCTTGCATTTGTGAGCTTAAGAGATAAGTTGCGAAGCTGTAATAGAGCGAAAACTTTTATCGATATCAGGTTATAGTGTAATTTATTATGATGTCAAGCTGTTCTTATGTTGCATAAGTTTTTTGTAATGATATGTGTATCTTCTTCAGAGGTAAAATACAGGAGCCCTACGTAGGTTATAATTTGATTTGTGTAGAGATTGGAGTGTCCATCTTGAGACCTTAAGGTTCAACCAGAAAATGCAGTATCCACTGTCCATGAACAATGTCAGAAGATTTCTTTTCAGGATTTCTATACCTGAGAGGTATCTGACATGAGTACTGTCTTACATATTGATGGTACTAGCAGGGGTATATGCAACTAGGACTTTGCTCTGAGCAGTCTATGTGAACAGTTGGCCAGCAACCCAATCATTGTAGCTAAATATTGTATAATGATATTATGGAGTAGCTAAATGTTGGATATTCACAAATGCGTGCAATGGAGATCGGTCTAATTTAGTTATATATTCACTTAGTGCAGCCAAATCTACAAATAATAGCTGCTAACTAATTGCCATCACTATGTAAGTGCTGTGTATTATCTCCTCTTAGTATCACTAGCAACTGCAATTTAAAACATACAAAGCTACAGTCAGTTTTTACCCTCATACAATAGAAATTTGCTAATGGTAGAATTTTAAAACACGAATCACTCGAAATGAAACGATACCAAGTTCGCCTATCTTCATACTGTTTTACAGGAAGTGTTTATCCTCGCTTCTCCCAAAAATTGAACCACATTCTGTGAAAATGTGTTGAAAGGTAAACTCTGTTGCAGGTTGAAAGGGCATTGCTAGAGGCATTGAAAATATTCTGTCGCCATTCTAGTTAATCGCTAATATACCTAAACATAACGAATGTTTACCCTTAATCACAGTTCATTGTTAATTTCACTCCTTACTGCGTGAACTTATTTAGACATTTTACCATAAAATTAATTGAACAGCCTAAGTGTTTCCTTCAACAAAAATATCGTCTTATGTTCACTTCGCTCATGGATATTTTTAATAAAACGTGATTGTTTCTTCAACTTTAGTGTCTACAACCAATGTTACTGATATGATTAGAATATTGATAATATATCCCTTCTTACATCTATCCCTAACTGCAGTTCATCAATCTGATAATTCGTTTTCACGCAGCTCCTTCGTTATCCGAAGGTACGTGAACACCATATAGTCGTCTAACGAAGGGAACTTCAGCAATTTGCTGGAACCACAACTCAACCGCGGATATTTCACATGCGAGTATCAGGTTAAACAAGCTGTCTTTTAAACAACAAAATTCCTCTCAGTGGAACTTAACTCTGTCAGTTGTTGTGTTCCGCATGTTACGGTTAAACCATGAAACGTCCCCTTTGAACAATTATACAGGATTGTGCTTAAACTGACATACAATATTTTTAGCGCAACGCAATCTGACTTTCAAAAATCCCTACAAAAGAATGGCCCTGACTAACATTAAACTATACCTTCCAGAAATCACTTACCTCACAAAAATCTTCATTACTCGAACTACTGCAATACAGCGAGCGCCACTACTGCCAGCTAAATAAAAGATTCAAACTACGGAAGGCACTAACTACTGATAGGGATAGTTAGCAAATGAAAGATATTAATAGAGAACAAACAATGTATTTACCTTAATAGTCATAATATATGTAGCAGTTCATGACAAATTACAAAACTCCGCCATCTCTCTCCCCACATCCACCACTGCTGGCGGCTCACCTCCAACTGCGCAAGGCTACGCGCTGTTCACAGCCAGCTGCCTAACACTACAATGGCGAGTATTACAACAGTGCAAAGCAGCCACAGACTGCACACAGCACAGCCAGTGATTTTCATACAGAGGTGGCGTTACCAATAGAAAAACCTAAACAGCCTACTTCCATAGCCCCCATGGTCCCCACAAATAATTTTACGATTTGGTTTGGGCAGTGGCCAATACAGATTTGAAAAAAATTTTCATAATTACAATAACAAAGAAATCAAATGCACACACTTATTGTTACAATGTTGGTCAAAAGCTCAAATTTTCTCACAGTCCATAAAGACAGTCCTGATCGTTCATCACGGTAAAATAGTAGTATTTTTCTCAAAGTCTGAGCAGTAGAAGAAAATGCACACGTAAGTAGTGGATTTCCATGCAATCTTGAAGAAGTAGTGTTGTCCTTCCAACGGAAAGACAGTGCTGACTCTTGACATGCAGACAGGTAATGGGCCACAACAGAGCAAACCCACAGCAGAGTCAGTCGAAATTTTGAAGAACAGACCCACTGTAGTCCTGGTAGAGATTACGGTGTTGGTGGGCCACCAGAGGCGCAGACCCACTGCAGTCCTTGTAGAAATAATGGTACTGGTGAGTCAGCAAAGGTGTAGACTCACTGTAGTCCTTGTAGAGACGGCCAGCAGCCATCTGTTGCAAATGTGCAGGTGCACAATCACCATCGAAGAGTCTTGCGGACAATATAGCAAATCCATAAACCACCACTTGTGCACTCACAAAGATTTTTTTTTAATTGTCCTTAGAACCAGCAATGCTGTTATCCAGTCCCTTGCTGAATTATTAACACATGTGCAAACACTATCAGTCCCTACTTCATATTGTCCATATACCATGACCAACAGAAACGTGTGAAGTGAAATGTAACTTAATTTGAAGAACTGGTGTCTATTACAATTTTATAACATAAGAATACAATTACAAAGGTACAAAATACATGATTAAAGAACAAAATAGTACAGATAACATTTGTAGTAATATGGGCTTTACAAAAGAATCGAAATAACATATACATCAGTGTTACAGGAATTATGACATAAGTACAACCGAGCGAGGTGGCGCAGTGGCTAGCACACTGGACTCGCATTCGGGAGGACGACGGTTCAATCCCGCGTCCGGCCATCCTGATTTAGGTTTTCCATGATTTCCCTAAATCACTCCAGGCAAATGCCGGGATGGTTCCTTTGAAAGGGCACGGCCGACTTCCTTCTCCGTCCTACCCTAATCCGATGAGACCGATGACCTCGCTGTTTGGTCTCTACCCCCAAACCAACCAACCAAACCAACATAAGTACATACATAAAAGATCAGAAAAACTTTTGAAATATCAACTTCACACATGAGCATTAAAACAAAACAGAATAAATAATGTCTAAGCAGCTTTACAAAGAAAATAACATATTATTAGAAAAATTCTACAACATAACTGTTATTAGCTAAACACATAAAGACAGGAAAAACGCAAATATACAAGAGTACACAAACACATAGGGGGATAACACAATGGCAAGGACAGGGTTTGTTTTACTGCAGTATTTGCATGGAGATCTCCCTTGGTTCATCATTATTCCCAAAAGTCCTATCTATACCTGCTTTCTGTACTTTTTTTCGTATAACTTCTCAATGCATTTCTTCCAATTCATTGCAACTCATTCTCTTATATAGTCTGCCCCCTCTTAAGCTAACTTAAATCTACTGAGCTCAGATGCTAAACTAAGGGACGAGGCAATGCAGCAGCACAAAACAATTAACGCAAACAGCAATGAAAAAAAATGCCTGGCAAACAGCAGATATCTAAACATGACATAGCTCAAGCAGAAAAAAATATTACACTAAAAATGGCCATGTCTAATACCTATGTCACATCTTAATACTAGAGTGATGCATCATGAGAACTTACACTAGCAGATAAGTTACCAAATCGTAAAGAAATTATTTATGCAATTCCTGTGAAGGGAAATGTCTATTTATGTGCCCTCGTTTTCTTGGAAGTACAGTTTACAAAGTACAGACAAAATACAGTTTCATAAGTGTGAAGTTATCCAATTGTGTAATTGTGTAAACATCTGTCACTGATGTAATAAAAAAATGTTTGTTTCTCTGTTAAATAATCAGATAGCTGTGTAATTTATCTGTTAGAGAAATATGGTACCGATGTGTAAAGTTGTATAAGCAAATACCATATTAGCTAGGGCTCCTTGTGCTTGCCAAACACATGGTACACAAAGTAAGCGCGTACCCCCCTGAGGATAAATGTAATTATATCCTCAAGTGTTACAGATTACAGCAATGGAATGAAATGAATCACGGAAAACTTTCTTTGTAATTCAAAAATCTTGAAAAATAAATGGTTTAAGTACAAAATTGATCACTCAAGTGCGTGTCCTGTAGCGCTAAATGTGCGTCTTGCTGTAAGATAATTCTGTGGAAATGTCGTAGTTATCGTCCTCTGTAAGCAAAGTTCTGCTGAAGTCAATGTACTTACCTCATCATAAACGAAAGTGAAATGCTTTGCGAATAGATATCGTAGTTATTATGTTTATTAGCGTGATGAAGAAATTACTGTACAGTAACGTATTGTTGTGCCACGAAAAAGGCTGTCTCATTGTTGCTGTACCACAAAAGTTACTACTAAAACATGTTTTACTTTCCAGAAGAATTCAGAAAAACTGTGCAGATATAAAACAGATACATCGCAAAAGCAACGAGGTAAATTGTGTCACACATTAGTAGCGTCGTGGTATAGTCGTGTAGCTGTCACATAAACTAACCACTGTGTCATCTGGTATCTCACAGAAAGTACTTTAAATCCAGAATGTATTTTCAAGTAAACCAAAATGCTGCATTAAAATCTCATTAGCGGTACCAGTACATGTTCGAAGTATGTAAGCCTGATAGTCGTTACGTAATCGTGTAACTAACAAGCAAGAATGTACAAATAACAACACTGTGTCGTCTGTTCACTATAACAATGCATTCGTAATTTCTGTTTAAATAAGATGCCCAGGTTCTTGACTGGATATTTATCTTCAAACATTTTTGCATGGGAATGGTTTCTTAAGTCTGACAAAGCATACTAGAAATGTGAAGTGAAAAGTTTTATGGCAAAGACTAAGTTAAACAGCAGATTCTCATTCATTAAACGGTTTTACATGTGAAATGTGGTGTAAACCTTTACTCTTCCTAGTATGCAGAGTTTCAACACCAACGCCATTATCATGTGGTATACATCAGTAAAGAATACTGGAATTTTTCTCAAGGTTAGCGTCTATGTAATTTTTCTCTGAGCCAGCTGGCGCACGCGGCTGCCTGCTGTGCGAGTCATTGTCTGTCTCTTTGTTGGCGCGCGCCGTTATTGCGATTAGGAGACCTAACTTCTACAAATTCACTGTGACGAGAGGGCCCTGCCCTGTTTAAATCCCGCCAGTTCTGATGCAATTCAGGTCTGTCGTTACGATCATATTGTCTGTCGTCATGTCGGTAGATTCCATAGTTTCTTTCTTGTCGGTCACGTGGTGGAGAATTTCTCCCTGAGTCGTAACTGCGCGCTGGACCGTTGCGTCTAAAGATATTCTGTCTCCCTTGATAATAATTATTTTGGTTCCCATATTGTCTGTTTCTCTGATTGTCTCTGTGATAGTCATTACCGCGGAGAGGTGATCTTTCCCTGTAATTATTACTACTCTGCCAACGGTTGTCGTACGGGTGGTGTCTATTTTGGTCATGATTTGCGTTGTAAGAATAGACCTGTCGTGTCTAGTTATTGTTTCTGTCGTCACGGAATTGTGACGGATGTGACCTGTAGTGATTGTTTTCCTGTTTTCGCATCCCGCGACTGTCTGTGTCAATTTCTAATTCTTGCAAGAGTCCCTGAAAAGCTTCAATGTCGCCTTTGCAACGTCCTGCCAAAATAATATGTCGTAAATGTTCAGGTAATTTGATTAAGCAAATGCGGATGAGTTCTGAAGGGCTGTATGGGTTTGAAAGATATTGATTCTTATGCAACATGTCTTCAAAATATTTGACAAGACTGGAAAATTCAGATTGTTCAAAGTGTTTCATCATCATGATGCTATGTTTTACTCGGTGTTGTGTAGCTTGAGACCAATATGCTGAGAGGAAGGCATGGTAAAACTCTCCTTCACTGTGGCAATCGTGAATGACCGATCGCATTCTTACAGCTGGTTCATTCTCTAAGTAGCCACACATAAATTCTAATCTGTGCTCTAATGACCAGTTGGGAGGAAAACAATGAGAGAATTGATGGAGCCACGCTTGTGGATGAATGTCGTTGCCAGAATTCTTAAATGTTTTTAATTTACGTGTAGTAATGAACAGCTTATAGTCAAAGTCATCATGTCGGCGAGTCGCATATCGGTCATTGTTACGTCGTTTCGGCGGTTCCATTTCAAAATTTGGTGCACCTAGCCAATTTCTTTCATAATTTCCGAAATGCGCTGTGTTATTATTTTGTGGCTGTTCCGTATTTGTATGTCCCTCTTCCCGTATTGGGGCGCGAGTGTCCTCTGAAATACGTAAATCTTGTATTACCTGTGTCAGCTGATCTTGTACTTCCCGGATTTCTCTTTGGTGTTGCGTATTAATATGATTCTGGTTTTGTTTGAATTTCCTAATTTGTTTGCACTCTTCTGTGTCATTCAGATTATCATCTTCCTTCGTAGATAAATTAGTGACCTGTTCCGAAAGTTCGGCTAATTTCTCCGATAGTGAACACATTTCCTCAGTGTGTTTTTCTGAACCAAGTTTCAGAGTGTCCATTTGTGTTGAAATCGAATCTACTGTGTCCTTTAAGTTTTCTTGAGTTTTTGCAAGTTGCGTAACCGAATCGGTAGACGCAACTGAGTCAATTTTAGCTTGCAAGGTGTCGTGATTTTCATGAACAATAGTTTGCAGTTCTTTTATGGCTGCTTCGTGATTCTGTAATGCATTTTCATGACGCGAAAATGTAGGTTGGAAATGCTCACAAATTTGTGTTTTTACGTCATTACAGACTTTTTGACATTTCGATTCGATGTTATGTAACTCAGTAGTTAAATCTTCACGTGTGTGTTCAAGCGTGGTGTCTAACTTTTGAAGATTTTATTCCATTGTGTCCAACTTTTTAAGATTTTGTTCCACTGTGTCTAACTTTTGAAGATTTTGTTCCATTTTGTCTAACTTTTGAAGATTTTGTTCCATTGTGTCTAACTGTAGCTGTGTTTGTCTCTGATTTTGTTTCATTTGTTGCATTAATTGCAATTATAATGTATTAGTGTCTAGAATCTGTTCCTCTATGCTTTTCGGCAGTGCATTTGCACCGGCAACATTCACACTTTGACAAGCAGAAAATGTGTCTTGACTCATTTGAGAAAACGGTGAGGACCCAAAACCTAAGTCTACAGTATTTGCAATATTGCGTTCTGTCATTTCGGATTCCTGAGGCGAGCTGTTGCCGACCGATCGATCAATAATGCTTCCTTGTTCACTACCTCTTTCACTGTCTACACCATTATTTTCCGCCCGCTCCATTTCCCTATGCACAATTACCAAATTACTACTTCGAATGTCTGTTAATTCACTACACAGTGGTGCTGATAAGCTACGCTCGTCGTCACTATTATTTCTCAGTTTACTTTGGAGCCTAGTGTTACGTTTTTCACACGCCATTATTGTCACAATATTTCACACGACAACACAGAAAAACACAATTTGAAGAGCAAAAATAGGGGAACACATTAACATAGCACTGAAAATAATATCTATATAATTGCAGCTGCGAAATACTTGGTGCAAATCTACATGCATGCCACAACTGTTTTACTGTACAACAATGAAAAACTACAACTACAATGGAAACTCTAATTACGCGCTAGCAATAAACAAAAGCTACACTAATTACACAAACTACAAGAAAAAAATCAGGAGATTCCAGTGCGGTATCCTCGGCTAAGGGGCGCCATATGAAACGTCCCCTTTGAACAATTATACAGGACTGTGCTTAAACTGACATACAATATTTTTAGCGCAACGCAATCTGACTTTCAAAAATCCCTACAAAAGAATGGCCCTGACTAACATTAAACTATACCTTCCAGAAATCACTTACCTCACAAAAATCTTCATTACTCGAACTACTGCAATACAGCGAGCGCCACTACTGCCAGCTAAATAAAAGGTTCAAACTACGGAAGGCACTAACTGCTGATAGGGATAGTTAGCAAATGAAAGATATTAATAGAGAACAAACAATGTATTTACCTTAATAGTCATAATATATGTAGCAGTTCATGACAAATTACAAAACTCCGCCATCTCTCTCCCCACATCCACCACTGCTGGCGGCTCACCTCCAACTGCGCAAGGCTACGCGCTGTTCACAGCCAGCTGCCTAACACTACAATGGCGAGTATTACAACAGTGCAAAGCAGCCACAGACTGCACACAGCACAGCCAGTGATTTTCATACAGAGGTGGCGTTATCAATAAAAATACCTAAACAGCCTACTTACAACCTGATCACCAGTAAACCTTTGTTTCTCGCTCCGTTTCAGTCTGAATGTAATACATCGCCATCTATCCATTCAGACTGTCAGAAAATTCAGCATAATTTTCTTACCCTATGAAGCGACCATAGGTATTACAGTTGCTGTTTAGTGTTTTTTTTCAGAATGGTTCAAAAGGTTCAAATGGCTCCGAGCACTATGGGACTTAGCATCTGAGGTCATCAGTACTTCAGAACGTAGAAATACTTAAGGGGACCACACCCTGCCTATCAAACCCATGTTAATTTAGGCAAGTATTTGACCCATTTCTGAAAAAACTATTTAATGCAGGACCTTAATATTTTTGCTGTACGTTACATGGTGCTAATAGAGTCAACTGTACTAAAATATACTCTATCCATTACATAGTTTTTAAGAAATTCTTTTTTACATTTACTAACAAAAAATATTAAGTTTTTTCTGCAGAAAATATTTTTTTGTGATCTTCATAATCGTGAAATATTATTCAATGTACTATCAGAGGTGGCTTTGCATCTTATGCAGAGTCTCTGAAAATTTCATTCATTTATATGTGATAGTTTCTGATATAATTGGACATATGTACTGAAAATTTTAGTTTGTGGGAAACTGATTAAAAGAATAAACTTTTGAAATTTGCTACTTACAGTAAATTAAAACTGTCCTGCTTCATACGATGGCCCTTCTTTGACCTGTAGTAGGTTTTCCAGCTTCTTTTTTACCTTCCTGGATGTTTGTCATGTTTTCTTGGTCATATTAGATGCAGATCTGTCGCAATGTTGCAGCCCAGTGATCATATTTTCACCAGGATTAATTCCCAGCTTTTTCAGCTCCAAACACTTTCCAATATTACCACAATTGAATGTCATAACAGCATCATGAACTCCTAGTTTCATTGTATGCATGCCTACAAATACAGTTGTAGGAAGGCGGTTCCAAATTATGCTGTTGAAACATTCATTTGGGCTCTGTGTCTGCCGATGCAGACATTTCCTTAGAACGTGAGGATGAGCCAAGTCTCTGAAAAGTAGGTTTAATTGCTGTCATAACAGCAGCAGGAAGAGAATGCTGGTGAGAATAAGATTCCCCAGTTGCCTGAGCCCTATTGTATTTGCACGAAGAATTTCCTCCTGATGGACACAATCCATGACATGGCTTATCATCAGTAGAGGACTTATGAAAGAATATGGCCCAAACATCTCTCTTCATTGCCGCCAGATTTTCTTTATTCTTCTTAATTGCCAGCCCATAGTACACCTGCAAGTTTTCTATTTCAGTTTTAGTTAACCGACCCTGTCCAGTCAACAATTTTCCATCTTCTAATTTTTTTTCTCTCATATCAACAGTTAGTTTTCTCAGCCTTGTTCCCACACGTATTTGATCATGAGCTACACGTTCTACTTTGCTAATAATGGCATCTCCATATGGCTTAGAGTTCACCACATTGTTGTATGCCTTACTGTCACCATCACCCAAGTATTTGGTGTACCGTATGCCTCTTGTTTCTACGGAGTGATGATATATTTGTTGTACTCCATGAACTCGCATACCACCACTTGTTCCTCTAAAATTAACCTCACCGTTGTGTTCTATACGTTCATTGAATTTACAGCTTTTGCAATATTTAGACATTACCTCCATATGTAACACTTAACCAGTGCCTACACTCGTGGCAGTGACTACTCCATTCAAAAGTTTGTCCTCTTTTCTGCCAAATTCCATCAAGTGCAACTGCAATATCCGAACATCCATCATATTCTTTCACTGCTTCCCTAGCAGCCAGTTTCATGCTTTCCTCGCTGACCTCACATACAGGTTTCTCTAATATTACAGTCGGTTTTTAAAATGTGTTTGGTGGTTGATGTGAGTTCATCACTGAACAAAATGGTGTCCCTACAGCCATGCCCTGGCCAAGGGATCGTAAGGCATACACTAATCTAGTATTGATTTCATAAGGGCCACTTGCATCTGGTTTTGAAGAACTCTTAAATGAAATCACAGCTGAGCATTTAGTGCAAATTAAGTCCAAAGCAATCGCTAGGCCTTTACTCCCACTTGCACTCTCACAAATTCTCACACTCTGTGACTCACCACACTGTCTGCATTGTACAAATTTAGAAATTACATCTGATAATATTTTCAAATTTATAATAATGTTACTGCACCCCTTGTCACTTACAGTAAATTCGCTGTAACTCTCTTGAAATGATGAGAGCTTCTTTGATGATGCACTTGTTGAAGAATTACAATCGGAAACATCGCTGCCAGGTGACTTAACCTCTTGTACAGAAAGCTTTCGAGACTTGTTTCCTCGAAATCGTCGTTTCTTGAAAATGCATTTACGTTTCGTCATCTTCAATAAACACAACAAAACACACGTAAACAAGCACTGTAAACGTAAGTATAAGAACTACTCGCGATCACACTTGAACAAAACTAACCGCGTGTTAGAAAGTGTGTGAAACAAAAGAATACCGACCGTTGCATTCCAAGGATAGCCAACACACTCGGAAGTAAGAAAAAAATCCCCAACGTGCAATGTCGTGGATGTAAAGATCTAAAATATATGCAGAGAAGTGGGTGACAGAAGAGTGGGTGTGGCACACAAACACATGCGGTAGGAAGAAGCTGTTTAAATGCTCGAAAAAAATGTTTTCAGCAAAATCCTTTTCAGAGTACTTAAATCAAACCTTAATGTATCAAAAAATGGTGAACACCGAAAATCTATTTTTTTTAACTGAACCACGGCGTGGTCCCCTAACCTAACTAACCTAAGGACATCATACACATCCATGCCCGAGGCAGAATTCTAACCTGCGACCGTAGCGCCCAGAACCGCTCGGCCACACCGGCTGGCAGTGTTTCTTTTTTGTTTTTTTGTTTTTTGTCCTAGTCCGTAAAACAACGAAATATTCTCTGTACTACTTGTGACATTCCTGTGTTAGGACCTTGCGACCTAATTACGGTAGTGAATACCAGTGGCATCATTGTCAATCTTGCAGCTCTTGTTTCTTATTGTAACATTTTTCACGGTTACTTCTTAATCACTTCAGAACCAAGCTCAGGGATAAGTTCACATTGCTTGAGCAAAATATTTACATCTTAATATTTTATGATAATTCATTGTACAACAGAAACTGCTGTGTAATGAAGCTTTCGTCGTACTCAGGCAGACGTTCAGAATAACGAAGTTATGAAAGACATTTGAAGTCACTATTGCCAAAATGCCAATGGTGGGCTTGCAGTAGCACGCTGCTGTACCAATCACTGACTGCGGTAATTTTGTTCCAAATGAATTGATACCCCTTACCACTAACGGGAGCTGGTAAAACCAATCAGGCTGTCAGTATTTGTGTTGGTACGTCGGTGAACCTTTACTGTAGCAGAAGCAGAAACATTGAAGTTCGTTGGTCTGGATTTGCGGGAGTCACATGAGACGAAGGGTGTTAGCTGTTCAGGTTGTCCGTTTGTCAGCTTTGACTGCAAAGCTGAAATGTCTCTCTACGCTAGGTGAAAGTGTACCGTGCGGCAGACGTGAGGCTCAGAGCGGCGGCTGGGGTCTGAAAACTGAAGGAATTGCTACACCTTCGACAAATACAAGACCTCTCCTGGCGTGTAAGAGCTAACCAAAACATGGAGAAATAAATTTACAGTGCTGACAACGTAGGAGCGTAGGAACTGCGTGACGCGAGCGCGTTGCTTGTGTGTGTGTGTGTGTGTGTGTGTGTGTGTGTGTGTGTGCGTGTGTGTGTGTGTGTGTGTGTGTGGTTGGGTGGGTTGGTATGTGCGCGTGTGAGTTTGTATGTATTTCTGAAGATTAATTATGCGAAAATGATTCGTAAGACACCTCTAGTTATCAGAGCGCTGGAATGGTGATACAGTGCAAGAAACTGAAACTGAAACTGGTACAATAGATGAGAAGGGCTCAGATGAAATACAGTCTGACGAAATAACATCTGCCTTGAGGACAGAACAGCGACAGGCAGACATGGTATTAATGCTGAATTGCTAAAATATAGAAGAATGATGCTACATCTAAGAGTAGTACACATCTTAAACGAATGTTGGAAGAGGAAGAGTGTCCGCAAAGACTGGAAAATAGATAGAATAACGCCAGTTTTTCTTTCATAAAAAAAGGAGACAAAAGTCTATGCCGTAACTATAGACGAATAAGTTTACCGGACTCAGCATACAAGATGAATGCTAAGATCTTAAACGTAAGACTTGAAAGCTGTGCTGCATTAGGAACAAATGGGTTTTAGGAAAGGACGCTCTATGATAGAATCAGTTTTGTTTTAACAGTGGATATCTGAAACATTTTTCTAAATGCAATAAGAAGTTTGTTTCAGACCACGACTATCACTCTAGATCTCAACGGTAAAATGACTAACGAGATACCAGTTAACAAAGGAGTACGATAAGGCTGATGTACCTTCTCATCTTTATTATTTACATACATAAAGTAATGCATATATGGCAAACAACATTTTAAAAAGATATATGACTAGACTGGAGTACTCTATTAAATAACTTGTATATGCTGACGACGCAGTAATCTTATTAAAAAAGAATAAGACCGTCAAAAACGAATTTACTTATGAAACAAATGAGTACGAAATTTGAAATGAAAGTGAAACATATCAGCATCCTTGGATATGAGGTGACACAAGGCTACAACAAGCATACAGAAATTAAGCATAGTAAATTCAGGAAAATATGTGGAACAATTAGCAGAAATCTAGAAAACAAATCTAGGAAGTATACTCAAATTACATTCAAAAGCAGTTGGAGTTCCCACATTGCTGTGCGCAAGCGAGATATGGGTGGTTAGCAAAAAGCAAGAATGTTGTTCAGGCTCAAGAACTGAAACTCCTGAGACTAGTTAGAACTGCACAATAGAAGACAGAGTAAGGAATCAAGATATTAGAAGACAACAAAAATCTTATCCTCTAAACGATAAAACTTTGGATAATAGTAGAAGAATGGAATGAACAACTAGAAAGAATGGTGAATGACAGGCTCCCCGTTATGGCAAGAAATTATACAAGTCCCAAGGCCGAGTAGACAGAGGAAGGCCACGGCAATGATGAGTACCTTAACAGGTAACTTCGCGTAATAAATGAAGCGGAGAACAAGAAGACGGGGCGAAGTTGGGCAAATATTAAGGTGCTGCACTCGAATCCTGGATGATATCCCCTGCGGTCATAACAATATGCAGGGTGACAATTATTGAAATACATGAAATAAAATCGTAATAACTTCTGAATGGTTTGCGTTAGGACGTTTAAACTGCGTGGTTTACCGCGGGGCATGATGTGAGTTAGTATCCGCATGTGCATGCGACTTGTTGCTGTCGGCCTTTTGCACGTGATAATGTCACAGTACAGCTTGCCTGAGCGTATAACGCTTTTGAAGGCCCGCTATGCGAGCCATAACAGCCCAACTGAGCCTCTGAGGAAGCTTCCGACCGAGTTCAAGCTGAAGACAACAGGTGCAAGTGTGCTATCAATCAAGAATCTGATTCGTAAGTTTAAGAGTACTGGTTGTGTTCGGGACCACAGTGCTGGCAATGTCGGTCGTCCATAAAGGGTGAAAACGCCTGAAAACATCGAGAAATCAGGCGCTGTGTTTCAAATTAGCCCCAGAAAGTCGACCAGACGAACTGCACAGCAGGTTGAAATCAACTGGGAGACAATGCGACAAATTGTTGTTGAAGACCTGCATGTCTTCCCATACAAAATGCAAACTGATCAGCCATTTAGTCTCAGGGCCATGGAACAGCGGTTGTGTTTTACCAACACTATTGTCCGCAGAGTTGACGTATAGGAGTCTGATGTGAATATGGTTTGATTCGTGACAAAGCCCAGTTTCATTTGGATGGGTTCATCAGTATGCAAAATTGGCGCATTGGGGTGACTAAGAATCCGCAGTTCGCTATCGAGAACTCTAAATGGTTCAAATGGCTCTGAGCACTATGGGACTTAACTTCTGAGGTCATCAGTCCCCTAGAACCTAGAACTACTTAAACCTAACTAACCTAAGGGCATCACACACATCCATGAAGGAGGCAGGATTCGAACCTGCGACCGAAGCGGTCGCGCGGTTCCAGACTGTGGAGCCTAGAAACGCTCGGCCACTCCAGCCGGCTATCGAGAAGTCTCTTCACCCGCAGCAAGTGACTACTTGATGTGCAGTGTCCAGTCAAGGAATAATCGGTGTGATATTACTTGATGGCACGGTGACTACCGAACGGTAGGTGATTGTTTTGGAGGATGATTTCGTCCCTGTTATCCAAAGTGACCCTGATTTCGGAAAGATGTGGATCGGGCAACACGAAGCTCGATCCCATCGAAGCACAGAGTGTGTTTGATGCCCTGGAGGAGAACTTTGGGGCTCGCATTCTTGCTCTGCAGTACCCAGACGCCACTGACATGACCCTCGATTAATCGCCGTATTCTCCGGATCTGAAGACATGCGATTACTTTTTGTGGGGCTATAGTAAAGATAAAACGTGCTGCAAGAACCACTAAACCATTGATGGGTTTAAAACAGTCATTCAGGACGACATCGACAGCATCGACAGCATCGACGTCACATTAATTCAGCAGATCATGCTGAATTTCGTTATTCCTCTGCGCACATCATCGCCAACGATGTCAGGCGCATAGAACATGCCATATCCAAAATCCGAATATCTATATTGACGTTTACATGTTGAATAAAGTGTGTGCACGCTATAGCTTGTAACTAATTCACTTCTTTTTGACCCTGTAAGCTTTTCATGGTTTCCCTAATCGAGCCATCATGGTTGTATTAAAAAATATGGAGTATTTCTTTCTCTATGCGTCTGAGCTTGTGTGTAATGTTACACCTCTTTCCTTCTTCTTTCCTTTTACCTATGTTTCACGTTAAATTACATCTTGCAGAAAATCATATTACACGGTTTATTTGTTGTGCTTCTGAGACGTGAAATCGACCGTCTGATCAAAGTATACGCTTACCTATTAGTGCCGTGTGGTGGCGGTGTGTCCACCCATGAACTCGGTTGGGGAACTTTCAGCGAGGTGTCTGAATTTATGTAGAGGAAAGGCAGTCCATTCTTACTCAAATGCGGAAACCACAAAAAATTGCAAAGCAGGACGCTGGCGTCTGGAACGAAGTCGACCTAATCTCTACCACAGGTGTTGCACTGGGTTCAAGTCGAGATTGTGCCCTAGACCGTCCATTTGACACATGCTGCCTTCTGAGAAGCTGCATTGTCATGCTGAAGAATCACCTTTTTCGAAATGTTTCTTCGTTGTGAGCACTATACAATACTGTAAGGTATATTCTTGTCTTTCACATTTTAACATTCCTTAGGCTCAATAAAGGAACCCACCTGAAAAGCGAAATATACCCACACACCGTAACGTCACCTCCTCCACAGTTCACTGTCGGCACTAGACGCGAAGGCAAGGCATTCGCCAAACATTCCAGTGGATTCTCACAGGGCACCCGTCCTTCATCACTTAAAATTTCCCCAGTCACCCACTGCCCAGTGGCGTCGCTCTTTACTGCACCTGAAGAAGCAATTAGCTTTGACCTCAGAAATGCGTGGTGTATGAAGAGCTGCACGATCATTGTACTCACTTCTTTAACTCCTTTTGTATACTCATTTCTACTCAGTTCTACTTCTTGTACTTCCAGAACATTTATTTGAATAACAATGTCTGGCAGGTTTTGTGAAAGAATAGCAAAATCGACTGCAAAAGCCAGGTGATTTACAATTTTTTCTCTTCCTAGAGTGGCTGGTTCAATTTTGTGATTTCTAGCTTCAAATTCTAGATCCTTATAATTTTTTTCTGGAACACAGTCAAACAGTTAAGGTGACAAACCATCCCCACCTAACAACAGTTATTATTACAAATTACTGAGATACTTGCCCCACAATTTTAGCTTCAAATGTCATGTTCGTTAGCTCCATGTATTATAATATCTACTGCTAACCAGAAAATCTAAAATAGTCCCACTGTTCAGTATCAAGAAAGCGTTTCATTTAGTAGACAGAGATACAGTAGATAAAATCAGTAGAAAATTTGCATCTACACCAAATTCTCTATTAACTTTATCTATTGTTTCTTTGTATACCAAATGAAATGTTTTTTTTTATATCAATAAATGATACTATTTTGGATTTTCTGGATAATATTCTGTGGTGAAATTTTAGGAATTATTTGAATTTAAGAATAGAATACCAAATTTTAGAACAATATGGACAGAAGAAAGGGAAGGCAACATGGAGAGAATACAAAGCAGTAGCGGAAAACGAGAAATAACAAAAAGAAAGAAAATGAACTGAAGAGGATGTGTCATCCTAGTCAGTCTATACAGAAACTAAAAAAACAATTAATAAGAATAAAACAAAGAGAGTCAGAGAGAAATTTTAAGTTAAAAACTATTTCTATGTATGTTCTTCCCTTTCAGAAACCACCCTCATATTCTACAAGTTTTTCTAAAATTTCTATAACTCTGATTACTGGCAAAAATGACCCTCCTCCGTAATTGCTTACATTTCTTTGTGCCTTCATTTTTATGTAAGAGAATTAACGGTATTTCCCACACTTCTTTAATCTTTTCACATTTCCAAACGTTCTTGCACAGCAGTTGTATATAATTTATAATCTTTCATTCATATTATTTCAATTATTCTGCTCCAATGGGGTCTTCACCATTTGCTTGATGTTTTTGAAGGATTTGGTGTCTTCAAGAATTTCGTGGTGGGAAATCTTCCTCCAAATTACGTGATATTGCTGTAAATTCCCAAGTAAATTTTAGAATTGGTTTAAGAGCCTGTCAAAAATGTTGCTAGTATTTAATAGTTTCATTCTTATTTGATACTATTTTACTGTTTTCATCCTTGAAATAAATACTTTTCTCTTGATATTATTTATGTACATGTTTTTAAGTTTGGCAAGAATTGGTGGTACTACTGTTTTTAATATTTTCTTGTATTTCCACAATCTGAGATTTTTCAAAGTTTCTTTTTGTTTTCCGGATTATTTTTGACTTTCTTTTATTTGTCATGTTTCTTTAACATGTTGTTCTATTCTGGAGCATTTCCATTTTCTCCATGTATGAGCTCGTTTTTCCAATACTTCTTTGCATTCTTTCTTGCAACATATCTTCTCTTTATACTTGGCCAATCCTATAGTTCTCTTTGTTGCTTTAGTAATTTGCACCTGGAGGTAATGGCATGCACCATTTTTGCTATCTCAGTATCTTCTCCAAATTAATCTATATTTTCTAAGGCAATATTAGCTTTAGTCGTATTGTATCTGATTGTTTTCATGTACTATGTTTTGTTTTAGATGGGTGACATCGTATTTTAATCTGCAATAGAACTAATTTGAATCATATTACTGATTATCTGAACATTCATAATTTCCATAATATTCCTTTTAGATATGGCTATGTGATCCAACTTAAATTCTCCTATGATTGAATTTGAAGATATTCAAGTTGTGGCTTTTCTTGGAAGTTTGGGAAAATGTGTGGGCATCATTTTTAACTGGAATATTTTACACCAACAGATCAGCCTATCACCATTTCTGTTTGTTCTTAAGTATGCTGGACATTCAACTGCAACACTTTAAAATTATTTTCCTCCCCAACCTGCGCACTGAAGTCGGCGAGAAGATTTTAGATTCTAAATGATCCCAAAACTGATTTACTTTCTGCTGATATCCTCTATTATCATCATTTATAGCTGCTTGGCAATTTGTATCGGGATGACTTCTTTTCCTGTACTTCTTAATGTGCATATTCCTTCTGATTTTGGCCTTACACTGTTTTATGAATTTTTGTGCGGCACGTTTTCAATTCTTACTTCTGGTCTCCCCTTATAAATTCTGTAATGTTGTGTATCAACTCCATTCTCCTCTAAGAATTTCGTTTCCTGCGGTGCTAAAATTTCCATATGGTTCTTATGTAGGAGTAATTCCAATCCACTCTGTTTCCCATTATTCAGAAGAGAACTTACATTTAATGTTCCAGAGCAGTACTTCGTCTTCAACTTCAACCTTGATGTCTTTTCAATTTAGTCATTATCTTCACTACCGCAGATGCCAGGGCTCCCCAGAATATGACCTGGTGTAGTGCATCCATTGTATTAACCTTTCATTTTGCTACTGGAAGTTATAAGCTGTAAAGTGCAGGGAAATGAGGGTCATCGCTCAATTACCAAAATAATACCAGGTTGTTAGCATGAAATATTTGTGATTCAGTCCCCATTAAGATGCGGAACGTAGGCTGTTGGGTTACCACCACTAGCATGTGTAACTGTCGTGCCCTGTACCCATTTTACCAGTGGAAAAGGGGGTGCCTCTTTCGGCAGCTTCGCCATACCAAAGCCTATCTTGTCCACCTCCGCTGCTATTTCTTCACCATAAACCTGGCAAGGGGCCGTTGCATGGTACCATCACCCAGGCAAGCTGAACCAAGGTCTTCTTAAGAGATGTTACCCCTCTATTCTTCCTGCTTCATCTTGGCTTGTGACAGGCAACCCTAGAAACCAAAGGACCTAGGTTGGTGGAGTTCATTTTATTTTACTTTATTCATTTTTTCCAGCATGGAAGATCGTTGAAGAGCATCTATTTCCACCCACTGTAGTCATACATCTGTGAAGAGCCACCTGTCGCCTTTTATAACGTCTAGTGTACAATCATGAACCGCTGTGACTGATATGTAATTATAGTATCTTAATGCAAGGGTCATTTCTGTTCGTATCTTTGCGTATTATGTAATTATTTCAGTTACTTAGAACTCTACACTGCAGCAGTTCTTTCTATACATGGTCCTAGTTCCATCGAGCTGTACTATTTGGTGGTGAGAAATCATTTTCGTCCTTTTAAGTTTTCCGGTCTGGGGTATGCAGGGACTCCACTGAAAAGGATCAAGAGGACTCTCGTAAGTGCAATTAAACTCACCCATAGCCACATAAAGAACGGCATAATATTACAAACTGCAGATGTCAAACTATATTTTGCACCACAGGTTGCGGAAAAGTCTGATGGAAATCACGCTAGTGTTACCGAATTGTGCACTAGCCACCCAGCTTTTCGAATATAATTTTAGCGACTGTTTTGTTACATATCAGATTCCTACAATTATCAGCTGTTTGATGACACAAGAACTCGCAGGATCACAACGGAAGTCAGAGAAGATTTTAATGTCTCTCTGAATGTCTTAAAAAGTTATTATAGCCCCAATGAGTACCTAACTGCTGATAAAATATAGGAAATTTTGTACCACAACTGTCTTTTCGAGTACACATGAAGTCGAAACCACTGAAGTGCTGTACAATCATATGGGTAGGTGCGGATTGCCACAAACATGGCCATACGTGGGGTAGCTTGCGTATCTCAGAGATACAGATAACCACAACGGAGGGGTATCTGTTAAGAGGCCAAATGTTTCGTTCCTGAAAAGTGGCAGTAGCCTTTTCAGTACACGCCGATGCAACAGTCTGGATGACTGACTGATCTACTCTTGTAACATCAACCAAAATAGCCTTACTCTGCTGGTACTGTGAACGGCTGAAGGCAAGGAAAAACAGTGGCCTTAATTCTACCCCGGAGCATACTACTCTACTGTGTTGTTAAATGATGATTTCATCCTCTTGCGTTAAACATTCTGGAGTTAAAATAGTTCCCATATTGGAGGAGGAGGAGGAAGAGAGTTGTGCTTGATGTCCCGTCGAGAACAGGGTCATTAGAGAAAGAGAGGAGACTGAGCACAAGCTCGGATTAGGGAAGGATAGAGAATTAACCCCCCATGAACCATGGACCTTGCCGTTGGTGGGGAGGCTTGCGTGCCTCAGCGATACAGATGGCCGTACCGTAGGTGCAACCACAACGGAGGGGTATCTGTTGAGAGGCCAGACAAACATGTGGTTCCTGAAGAGGGGCAGCAGCCTTTTCAGTAGTTGCAGGGGCAACAGTCTGGATGATTGACTGATCTGGCCTTGTAACATTAACCAAAACGGCCTTGCTGTGCTGGTACTGCGAACGGCTGAAAGCAAGGGGAAACTACAGTCGTAATTTTTCCCGAGGACATGCAGCTTTACTGTATGATTAAATGATGATGGCGTCCTCTTGGGTAAAATATTCCGGAGGTAAAGTAGTCCCCCATTCGGATCTCCCGGCGGGTACAACTGAAGAGGACGTCGTTATCAGGAGAAAGAAAACTGGCGTTCTACGGATCGGAGTGTGGAATGTCAGATCCCTTAATCGGGCAGGTAGGTTAGATAATTTAAAAAGGGAAATGGATAAGTTAAAGCTAGATATAGTGGGAATTAGTGAAGTTCGGTGGCAGGAGGAACAAGACTTTTGGTCAGGTGATTACAGGGTTATAAAAACAAAATCAAATAGGGGTAATGCAGGAGTAGGTTTAATAATGAATAAAAAACAGGATAGCGGGTTAGCTACTACAAACAGCATAGTGAACGCATTATTGTGGCCAAGATAGACACAAAGCCCATGCCTACTACAGTAGTACAAGTTTATATGCCAACTAGCTCTGCAGATGATGAAGAAATGGATGAAATGTATGACGAGATAAAAGAAATTATTCAGGTAGTGAAGGGGGACGAAAATTTAATAGTCATGGGTGACTGGAATTCGTCAGTAGGAAAAGGGAGAGAAGGAAACATAGTAGGTGAATATGGGTTGAGGGGATGAAATGAAAGAGGAAGCCGCCTTGTAGAATTTTGCACAGAGCATAACTTAATCATAGCTAACACTTGGTTCAAGAATCATGAAAGAAGGTTGTATACCTGGAAGAATCCTGGAGACACTAAAAGGTATCAGATAGATTATATAATGGTAAGACAGAGATTTAGGAACCAGGTTTTAAATTGTAAGACATTTCCAGGGGCAGATGTGGATTCTGACCACAATATATTGGTTATGAACTGCAGATTGAAACTGAAGAAACTGCAAAATGGTGGGAATCTAAGGAGATGGGACCTGGATAAACTGAAAGAACCAGAGGTTGTAGAGTGTTTCAGGGAGAGCATAAGGGAACAATTGACAGGAATGGGGGGGAAGAAATACTGTAGAAGATGAGTGGGTAGCTCTGAGGGATGACGTAGTGAAGGCAGCAGACGATCAAGTAGGTAAAAAGGCGAGGGCTAGTAGGAATCCGTGGGTAACAGCAGAAATATTGAATTTAATTGATGAAAGGAGAAAACATAAAAATGCAGTAAATGAAGCAGGCAAAAAGGAATACAAACGTCTCAAAAATGAGATCGACAGGAAGTGCAAAATGGCTAAGCAGGGGTGGCTAGAGGACAAATGTAAGGATGTAGAGGCTTGTCTCACTAGGGGTTAGATAGATAATGCCTACAGGAAAATTGAAGAGACCTTTGGAGAGAAGATAACCACTTGTATGAATATCAAGAGCTCAGATGGCAACCCAGTTCTAAGCAAAGAAGGGAAGGCAGAAAGGTTGAAGGAGTATATAGAGGGTTTATACAAGGGCGATGTACTTGAGGACAATATTATGGAAATGGAAGAGGATGTAGATGAAGACGAAATGGGAGATAAGATACTGCGTGAAGAGTTTGACAGAGCACTGAAAGACCTGAGTCGAAACAAGGCCCCAGGAGTAGACAAAATTCCATTAGAACTACTGATGACCTTGGGAGAGCCAGTCATGACAGAACTCTACCATCTGGTGAGCAAGATGTACGAGACAGGCGAAATACCCTCAGACTTCAAGAAGAATATAATAATTCCAATCCCAAAGAAAGCAGGTGTTGACAGATGTGAAAATTACCAAACTATCAGTAACTAACGCGAATTCTTTACAGACGAAAGGAAAAACTGGTAGAAGCGGACCTCGGGGAAGATCAGTTTGGATTCCGTAGAAATGTTGGAACACGTGAGGCATTACTAACCTTACGACTTATCTTAGAAGAAAGATTAAGAAAAGGCAAACCAACGTTTCTAGCATTTGTAGACTTAGAGAAAGCTTTTGACAATGTTAACTGGAATACTCTATTTCAAATTCTAAAGGTGGCAGGTTTATACAGGGAGCGAAAGGCTATTTATAATTTGTACAGAAATCAGATGGCAGTTATAAGAGTCGAGGGGCATGAAAGGGAAGCAGTGGTTGGGAAAGGAGTGAGACAGGGTTGTAGCCTCTCCCCGATGTTATTCAATCTGTATATTGAGCAAGCAGTAAAGGAAACAAAAGAAAAATTCGGAGTAGGTATTAAAATTCATGGAGAAGAAGTAATAACTTTGAGGTTCGCCGATGACATTGTAATTCTGTCAGAGACAGCAAAGGACTTGGAAGAGCAGTTAAACGGAATGGACAGTGTCTTGAAAGGAGGATATAAGATGAAGATCAACAAAAGCAAAAAGAGGATAATGGAATGTAGTCAAATTAAATCGGGTGATGCTGAGGGAATTAGATTAGGAAATGAGACACTTAAAGTAGTAAAGGAGTTTTGCTACTTAGGGAGTAAAATAACTGATGATGGTCGAAGTAGAGAGGATATAAAATGTAGACTGGCAATGGCAAGGAAATCGTTTCTGAAGAAGAGAAATTTGTTAACATCGAGTATAGATTTAAGTGTCAGGAAGTCGTTTCTGAAAGTATTTGTATGGTGTGTAGCCATGTATGGAAGTGAAACATGGACGATAACTAGTTTGGACAAGAAGAGAATAGAAGCTTTCGAGATGTGGTGCTACAGAAGAATGCTGAAGATAAGGTGGGTAGATCATGTAACTAATGAGGAGGTATTGAATAGGATTGGAGGGAAGAGAAGTTTGTGGCACAACTTGACTAGAAGAAGGGATCGGTTGGTAGGACATGTTCTGAGGCATCAAGGCATCACCAATTTAGTAATGGAGGGTAGCGTGGAGGGTAAAAATCGTAGTGGGAGACCGAGAGATGAATACACTAAACAGATTCAGAAGGATGTAGGTTGCAGTAGGTACTGGGAGATGAAAAAGCTTGCACAGGATAGAGTAGCTTGGAGAGCTGCATCAAACCAGTCTCAGGACTGAAGACCACAACAACAACAACAACAGAGAATTAAAGCGACCGTACCTTTTCTGAGAAACCGACCCGGCAGTTGCCTTTAGCGATTTAGGGAAATCACGGAAACGCTAAATCAGGATGTTCGGACGCAGGTTTCAACCCCCGTCCTCAGATCTCGGAGCGGAGCTGTACAAGAGGGTATCGTCAACAGGTGAAACAAAACTGGCTAGAAAATTTCAAAATGGAATTTGGTCGGAGCTACATATAGTGGGAAGTGAAGTTCGTTGGTACGAGGAACAGCACTTCTGGTTACGTGAATGTAAAATAAATTTGATCAGTGTAATGCAGTATTAGGTTTAATAATGAGTTAGAAAGTAGGATCGCAGGTATACTACAATGATCATCTCAGAGAATACATTATTGTAGCCAAGATAGACACGAAACCCCCTCCCACCACAGTAGTATATGTTTATATGCCAGGCAGCTCCGCAAATAATGAAAAGGTTGAAGAAACGAATGAGATAAAATAAATTATTCAGACAGCTAATGACGAAAGGAGTGAAAAAGGAAGCCACCTCCTCAAATTTTACACAGAGAATAATTTAATCATCGCTAACACTTGGTTTAAGTATCATGGGAAAATGTACTGTATGTGGAAGATATCTGGAGACACCAGAAGTTTTCAGATTTATTATGTGATACTGAAACAAGATTTCGGAAGACTGAAATGCATTTCCACGGGCAGATGTGGACCTGGCCACAATTTGTTCTTTCATTACGAAACGTAAATTGAAACTGAAGAAATTGCAAAAAGGTAGGAAATTAAGACAGAACTATGATGAGTTGAAAGAACCAGAGGTGTAGCTGAGAGTTTGAGAGGGAGCAGTAGACAACTATTGACAGGAACAGGAGTAAGGCATACTGTGGAAAACGAATGGGTGGCTTTCAGAGATGATATAGCGAAGGTAGCAGGGGATCAAATAGTGAAAAGATAAGCCCTAGCACAAATCCCTGGATAACACAGGAGATACTGAATTTAATAGATGAATGGATAAAATATAGAAATTCAGTGAGTAAAGCAGATGAAGAGGAATATATAGGCAAATAAAATGAGATTGGCAGTGTATGCAAGATGGTTATGCTGGAAAGGCCAGAAGACAAAAGTCGGAACTCAGACCTATATATCACTAGGGGAAAGATAGACGTCGCCTATAGGAAAATTAAAGGGGTCCTTGAAGAGAACAGAAGCATATGTTTAAATACCAAGAGCTGAAATGGATGATGAGTCCCAGGGAAAGAAGGGAAAGTTGGAAGAAGTATATAGAGATGTACTCGAGGGCAATATAATAGAAATGGAAGAGGACGTAGCTGAAGATGAGATGGGAGGTATGACACTGCAAGAAGAATTTGAGACAGTGTTGAAACACAGAGGTCGACACAAGGCCCTGGTAGTACACGACATTCCGTAATAACTACTGATAACCTTGGGATAACCAGCCATGACAAAACACTTTCATCTGGTGTGCAAGATGCATGAGACAAGCGAAATACCCTCACAGTTCAGGAAGAGTATAATGATTCAAAATACAAAAAAAGGGCGAGATGACAGGTGTGAATATTACCGAACTATCAGTTTAATACGACCGGGCTGAAAATTATTTAAACGAATTCTTCACAGAAGAATGGAACAACTCGCAGAAGCCGACTTCGAGGAAGGTCAGTTTGGATTCTGGAGAAATGTAGTAGTAAGCCATAGAATATCGGCCCTAAGATTATCTTAGATGATAGAGTAAGGTAAGGTACACCTACGTTTACAGCATTTTTAGACTGAGAGAAAGCTTATGTCAATATGTAAGACAGGGCTGCAGTCTTTTGACCCTGCTGTTCAGTCTGTACATCGAAGAAGCAGTGCTGGAAGTAAAAGAAAGTTTGAGAAGTAGAATTAAAATTCAAGGTGAAAGAATAACAACGATACGATTTGCTTATGACATTACTTTCCTGAGTGAAAGTGAAGAAGAATTACCTATATGCTGAATGTAATGAACAGTATAATGTAGAGGATATGTATTGAGAGTAAATCGAAGAATGAGGAAAGCGATGAGACCTGCGATAAGGTTAACATCAGGGCTGATAGTCACGAAGTAGATGAAGGTAGGGAATTTTTCTGTCTACGCAGCTGAATTACGAAAGATAGACGGGGCACGGAGGACATCAAAAGCAGACTGGCTCTGGCAAAGGGGATATTGATGACCAAGAGAATTCTACTAATATTAACCATAGACCTTAATTCGAGCAAGAAATTTTAAAAATATACGTTTGGAACACAGCAATGTGTGGTACTGAAACATGGATTGTTTGGAAACCAAAACAGAAGAGAATGGAAGCATTTGAGATGCGGAGGTGCACACGAATGTTGACGACTATGTGGACTAATAACGTAACGAATGAGGAGTCTCTGCACAGAATCGGAGAGGAAAGGAATATGTGGAACACTTTGACAAGGAGAAGGGTCACAATGATAGGACATCTGTTAAGACATCATGGAATGACTTCCACGATACTAGAGGGAGCTGTAGAAGGCAGAAACATTAGAGGAAGACGACAAAAACTGCAGAAGAAGATAGAGATTGGAGTACATCCAGCAAATAATTGAGGACATAGGTTGCAAGTACTGCTCTGAGATGAAGGGGCTGGCGCATAAGAGGAATTCGTGGCTGGCCGTATCCATCTAGTCAAATGATACGCGACGCAAAAAAGAAGGAGAAAATAATCTTGTGTGCTTAAAATTCAGAATATAATTATATACCAGAAACGACAGTCATGGAATAAAGAGGAGCTTCCTGACTGAATTAAAATCGAATCGCGATTGTTCACTACACACTGCAAAGTTTTAGATGTTCGCAGAATAACAATGTGTAATTTTTCTAGTACATTAAATCAGCCTTACATAAAAATATTACAGAAATTACTCAACGTCCAGTATTGTTTGTCATGGAGAAGCATTTCACATTAGTTCGATGAGCAGACTTCTAATAACACTGGTCAACGACCTGTTAGCATATAAGGTATGGTATATAAGTTAGTACATAGTGTCGGAACTTTAATAGCAGCAACTATTTATTTACAACTCGTACAAAGTAGATACGTTTTACTGACCTTCGAATCAGTCACCAGCATTGTGTATAACCTCTTGTTAGTGATGTGGAAGTCGTAGGATACTCTTAGCAGTGCCAGTTGTTAAAGGCTCGAGCGGCGCGGTCTGTTGCCCGACGAATTTGTAGCAGTTTTGAAGCGAATGCCATGAAGTGTTTCCTTCAGTTTAGAAATCGGGTTGAACTCACGAGGACTTAAGTCAGGGGATGCAGTAGGTGGTATAGCACTTAGCAGCCCCATCAGTCCAACAAATCAGTAACAGAGTGCACTGAAAGTGTTTTTGGAACACAACCTACGACCAGCTTAGAGACAGAAGCGAAGAGACTTTCTGCAGGATCTGACCATCATTTTGCAGGACAGTTCTCAAGCACGTACAGTGGAAGCTGTTACTGATTTTTTTGTCTGATGGGGCTGCTAAGTGTTATACCACCTACTGCACTCCCTGACTTAAGCACTCGCAAGTTCAACTCGATTTCTAAACTGAAGGAAACACTTCACGGCATTCGCTTCAATGCTGCTACAAATTCGTCGGGCAATAGATCGCGCCAGTTGGACTGTCAAAACAGCTGGCACTGATAAGATTATCCTACGACTTCCACATCGCAGTCAACGGGTTATACACAATGCTGGTGACTACTTCGAAGGTCAGTTAAACTTTGATAAACATATCTCTTTTGTACGAGCAGTAAATAAATAGTTGCCACTATTGAAGTTCCAACCCACGTATGTATTTTGGAGAGTTGAATAGAATCTATTTTCCAAAATGTTCTATCAATTAAGATTTTTCATTTTCTAGGGCATCTATTGCCCATTTTCCGTATGTCGATGTTAACTGTTCTTTAGTTTAGCTGTATAATTTTAGTGTTTTCTTGTGCAAGGACGTTAAAAGATCCACGAATCTTCTCTACGTGGCAGCTGCAAGCAGAAAATGGCAAACGAAAGAGGAGCTCGTTGTCACATTTTTCGATTACTATAGAAGGTTGAATGTGAAAATACATTGTTAAGTAATTTAGATCTGCTGCCTGCGTCATTGCCACGTACACAGGTAGACTTCTATTGAATAGTCAAGTTCTCATTATGAATTTCTTGTTTGTTTTTGTATTGCAAATGTTCGTCTGTACTATTTGTAATTCTGCTGTGTAGCTATTAAAAATGACGTGACAGGGAAAAGATGATTAAGCCAGTGAGTTGAGCACCCCTAAATTAGGAAATCCATTCATTTACTAATAAGGTAAAAACAACAGTTCTACATTTGTTGACTAAAATAATTATACTTCACAGTTTTCCTTATTCTCTAAGCGACAACAAACTGATTACAGAAATATTTGTGTACATAAATGTTTTACAGTGAAAGGCTTCTACATTATCTTTATTACCAGATTGTAAACGTTGTTGGAACGCTTTTGTAGTTACGTTCAGCACAGAAGGATTGCGTTCGTTGAAAATGGAATTCTTTACGTACAGTATTTGATTCGAATGATTAAACTACGACTCCCCTCTAGCAGCAATCAAAACGCTTCATACCCCACAAAAATCTAGTAACATGCTTTTCAGTTATTTAGTGGCTTTTGGGAAACGTTGTTGCAGCCTCTGGTTTACGGAGTATAAATTTTACTTGGGGTGCAGTCAATTTACGCAGCCGTCCCGCTAGCTGATTGATTCTTGTTGGCTCTGCAGGTTTCATTACGGCCCGCTCAGTCGACCGGTATGAAGTTGCCCCTCACGCGTAACGAAGCATATTTGCTTCTCTACTTCATCGAGCTGCTGCACAAGTCCCTATCAGCCGATATTGTTCTAACCCTTCATGGGAATATATTAGGCTATGTTTCGTAGAATACCTAATGTTACACAGGTGCTCCTAGTCTGAGTTGCCGTGGTTAAATTACGCTTTCTCTCTGTGACGAAGTTTCCGAATGCGATCTCCTCGTACTGCGTACCGCACAGAAAGCTACTGTGCGAGACGGAATTGAGTCAGACGCCGATCGCATTTGTGCTGCAGGTTGACGACCACTGATCCGGCAGACCGGATAGGATGCGTTTGACTCCCGGCAGCTTTTCACCGTCTTTTAGCAAAATGCTGGACTGTCTCCTAATCTCCGTCTCAAAAAATATGATACACAGTGAATTGAAACAGGGTAACACAGAACAAAGTTTACAGACAGATTGTGTACTTGTCTGTCTCCCTGAGGTTGTCTGACGCAGTTGGTGACTGGGAAGAACATCTGTTCACATACATGAAATAAATTTTTGAAATCATGAAGACTGAGGACTGCAAACGTCATTATAAACGCTTGGAAAGAGAGAAAGAGAGCTATAGACGTCAATGGGTGAAATAACTATAGTAGACATACATTACTAGTAAACAGACTGAAAATGTGAGTCATTAGAAAGAATATTCGGCGGTCTTAAGGAAGTGAGATTATAAAACACTATGGGATGGAAGCAGTCTCTGGGTTATTGTGCAAGTACATTCCCGTTGAGTTCTCGGAGGAACTTTTAATTACTTTGAATGACGTACGTGGTATAAACTGAAAATGCCAGGTATACTTCCCTTTGAAGGCGAACGGCGATGATACATTTACAAAAGTGTTATGGCTGCAGGTAAAAACTGTCTGATCAAAAGTATCCGGTCATGCCTGGGTAGTGATGCACCCCGCCAGTATAAATGTAAGCAGGGTCTCGTCGGTACAGAAGCAGTAACGGCCAGACTGGAGAACTCAGTGTCGATGAGAATGGAAATGGAAAAGTTACCTGATGTCAGCTTGGTAACAAATACATCTGGGACATTGAAAGCCTTCTAGTGCTGTTCAGGTTGACTGTTGGCGATGTGAATGTAAAATGGATACGGGAAGTAACACCGTAAAACCAGTGCCAGGTAGACCTCTTGTAGCGACAGGGACCGTCGAGCATTGCTTACAGTGGTAGCAAAAAATAGCAGGCAGTTATCAGGAGTTACTTGTTAGTACTACCAGCATTACAGCCAGAACTATGATTACAAGAAGGCAAATGAAAGAATGGGGTACAATGCCTTACCGGGTCCTCATAAGCCACGCATTTCGGCAATCAGAGGTCATCGACTCTAGAGTTGCTTTTGAGAGTAAAGCCACTGGAAAATGCGAGACTGGGAACGAGTGATCTGGAGTGGTGCATCACGTTCTATTCTGTGGTAATCCGATGGAATGTTTTTGCTTTGGTAGATCCTTGAAAAACTGCCATGGTGTATAGTGCCAACAAGGAAGTATGGAGGTCATGATGTTGTGCAACGCGAGTGGTTCAGATGTGGTCCCCCTGCTTAAGGAAAATGCGGAAGGATGTGAACACATTTAACGGTATTGTACTTTGTGTAGAGTAGTCAAAATGTACACTGACGGTGGTTGCATCTTCTGTACAATGCCATCTGATATAAAGCAGCATATGTCAGGCAATGGTTTGTTGACTATAACATTCCTGAGATGGACTGTGCTGCTCAGTGTCACGACCTCAAAGTGATCCATCCCATTCAGCACGAGTCAGACCGTTGATTTCCCTCCATGCCGCCGGCCGGAGTGGCCGTGCGGTTCTGGGCGCTACAGTCTGGAGCCGAGCGACCGCTGCGGTCGCAGGTTCGAATCCTGCCTCGGGCATGGATGTGTGTGATGTCCTTAGGTTAGTTAGGTTTAATTAGTTCTAAGTTATAGGCGAATGATGACCTCAGAAGTTGAGTCGCATAGTGCTCAGAGCCATTTGAACTATTTGAACCCTCCATGCCCCAATGTTCAACATCACAATTGCTTCTGGCTTCGGCTCTTGAGGAAGAATGGGGTACCATACCTCTACAGACATTCAGGCAGGACGCCTAAAGTGTGCACAGCCGTGAAAAGGTAAAGGGTTGATATTTCCCGTACGAATATCCATTAGTAGATGTCCGTATACTTTTCATCATATAGTGCATGATTTTCAAGGAACATAGCTGGTGAAACAGAATACCTCGATTTCTCACTGTGTTTGCAACAAGCCTCAGAGAAATTAGTTTTGAGAAGCCCAGAAACGAGCAATAATAATCTGTGTAAAGATTACTTTTCCTATTTATTAGGTCAGAAATTCTACAGCCCCAGTTACCAAATACGTCCTACTCATCTCTGCTTTTTATGCGTATGATAAATAGCGAAATACACATTGTGGGGAGATTCGGTTCCTTCCTTCAGTCAGTGCTCAACTAGTAGGGATTCGAATGAAATACGATTGTTGACAAACCCCTACAACAACTTTGTTTCTTGGATTTTACCAGGCCTAAGTTTGTGTGGACTTTCAACAATTTAAAAGTAAACTCAGCGTGAACATTAGTTGGGCAGCCTGCTAAGGGATGTGGCTGATTATCGCTGTGATACACCTCAGGTGGCTTAATGAGCGCGTCGAGAATAACATACCTTTTATATGGAAATTTTCTGTCTCTTCTAACAATTGGACGACGTAAACACCCCAGACTGACATTCCATTGACAGAACTTGCTAGATAGCAAGTTTCAGTAAAATACCCCTTTCTGATGAGGCTTCCAATTAATGCCTGGCGTATGCCTTTCCTACAACCACTTTGCCTCAATTTTTTGTGCTGAAATAGTTTCGGCTGGAGAGCCCATATGATATGCAGCTTTTAACTTTTTCCACCGAGTGCTAAAACAATATTATTTGGTCCCCTCTTTGTCTGAAAAACATTACACTTATTGAGTACGTGCTGACAACTATGATTATGTCGTAGATCAGATTCTAAATTGGTTTTCCTGGTTATCACGAGTGATCATGTGAATTCTTTTGTTGCGACTCAGGTATTAGTTTATGCAACAAGTGTCTATCTGTAAAATGTATCGTATTTCCGGTCTTGTAATTTTACCGGAAGCAACGATAAGATACCTAACACCATTATGAAAATAAAGTTTTCGATACCAGGACGTTCATTTATGTTGAAAGAAATGCCAAACCACTTGCACTAGGATCTTTCCCAGAATGGCCATGAAAGATTTCTGTATCGGCTCCACTACACTCATTTTGTGAATTTGCGGCTATGCATTATGTACATCGAGAATAGTATCGGACTAACAAGAATTCCTTAGCATACATACAAGCTACTTTGACGCCGGACAGTTTCACCGTGTTGGGAAGAACGTGCTACTTTATACTTACTACCAGGTATTCAATCTGCCGACAGTACTCTCTATTCGTTTGCGACACAACTTAGACGTCGTGTATGAATATATATCTTCTAAGGCACTTTACTGTAGATGGAAATAAAACAAGACTGTAAAGTAGCAGTAGGCACCAATAAACAATTTTCATTCAACTGTTAGAGGTACTGTTCATTTTTATGCCCAAATATGTTTCAAAACATTTCTGCCGTCATCACTACCTACTTTCATTAAGTCTTATTCCTTACAATATATTACTATATGGCCTGCAATAGTTATTTCTTTTGTGTCTTTCCTCATCTGCATTCTCATTTGTAGCAGAAATGCATACAGAAATCTGGTTTGTATCCATTCTTCTGACGTTCAGTACTTACAACAAACGCGTTGTTTAAAAATTTTTCAAGTTTATGACCATTATTATGACATCAGATTTATCATATCCATTGAGCACCATAATCACTCGATAACTTTCCCTTACGCATAAATCGAACTGACTTACGGATCTTGTTTGGTATTACACCTTAAAAGTCAGTTTCTTAAGTTTTTAAATACGTATACTTTTGCTTCAGCTCTTTAACCATATCAGTATTTCATGAAACATTGTATCTTTGTACGGTTTCCATGAGTTGTTGAGTCTAGCCAACATTAGTGTCTGTTTTGTTGCCGCCACGGGCTTTTTTCTATTATTTATCTTCCAAAATTATGTAATAGCTTATCAAAATTTCTTGAAGGTATTATAGAAATATTTTTTTTATTTCAGCCCACATGTTCTTTATTAAATTCCATGTTTTCGTCTCCGTAGCCAATTGCACAAATACATCTTTGTGGTCAACAATCTGTTTCTTTCGTACTTGATAAACCAAACTGTTATCCTAACTTCCTGAATGATACTTTTAATACCTGTAGTTATTAAAGCTCTAGTAACAACCGTATGGTCACTTATTTCTTATTAACAACTCATAAATTAACAGCGGATCTAAGACATTCCCATGAAGCTGTTCTGTTTTCCAGCAGCTACTGGTAATTTTTTGATGGAGACGTTTATTGCCATACCGCACGATACCATCTGCTTGCAATATGTTCAAATGTGTCACACAACCTACAGCTGGACAATTAAAACTTCCACTGTTAACGTATCATGATCAACAAATTTACGCGTGAGCTTCTTCAAGTTTTCCCTGAAGCGTTCGAGCTAATATTTCTGCTACCACCTGTGATATATATATATATATATATATATATATATATATATATATATATATATATATATATATATATATATATATATATATATGCCCTTTTGTGTCTGTTGGGTCCATCCCCGTTATTTCACTTTCTGAATACGCAAATTTAATATAAAAGATATAATGAACTCCTTACAGTATAAAATACGTCACCACAACTGGCGTCCAGATTATCTTTCATATACAAACTGCCTTAGTAGTTTAACAACTTAATCAAACGTTCCAGGACCCGACGGTTTTTCATTCAGCTTTAGAGGAGGAAACTTCTCTCACATTTTATTTCATTCATCTCCGCGCTAACGAATTAAGCTCCAAGGCAAGGATCGGAATTTGATTTCTGCCTGAATCGCAAGGGGCTCCACGCGGAATTCTGATTTACTCAAGATATCGAGGTATTTACCGAATTCCTGAGAGGAAATTAACGTTGGGAAGTAGATGGGAAGCTGAATGTTATCTAATTAAGTCCAGGGTAGAGTTAAAGAAGAATTATGTAAAGACAATTTCCTATTCTCGACAAGGCACAGAAATTTCGTTGAAATGATTGAAAATTTGTTATCTCTTACGCAAAGTCATGTTACCGAGTAACCGGAATCAAGTGTGAACACGACCTGCGAAACAATTTTTTTTCCTTGCGGATTTTTGAAGAGGTTGACTATTTGGACTTCGTTCGAATCTCTTTCATGGGATGGTTGAGACTTATGTTGTAAATTTTATGAGGAAACTGCTCCTTCCTCCTCATCCATTATCAAATGAGAGGCCGAACTGTATTTTTTTTGTATACGCTCAACGCAAAGGATGTACTAGCGAATATCACGAAAGAACACAATGAGTCGTTGTGAGTTAGAATTTGTATGAAATAGCTGACGTTGTGGGGCTGTAAATGATGACTATGATATAGATTTCATCGCTGACCAAAACTCAAGTGTGAGTATGAATTTCTCACCAATGTTTCATTCATTGTCGATTTAGTGAACTTAATTCTTTGGTAAAACATGAGACATGGACAAGAGCCACAAGCTAAAAATAATAGCGAGATGCAATCAGTTGGTGGAAGCCTTTTTCCAACACGTAAAACGTAGCAGACGGCCTTCTTTGGATTACGAAAGACCCTCCCCTAATTTCTTTAATGAATGAGAAAAGTTTATGATGCGAGTCCATGATCATTAGGGGAATAGTAAACTGTACATTCTACCTCCATAGCAAAGTAAATTATCTTCAGATCTTTTGAAAGTATCGGCTTGTGCCATGTTCTATTGAAAGCATTTGAAAACATATTCAATACCAGAGGATGACTGTGGGCAATGTCAATAAGGAACTGAGAGAGAATAGCAGGAGCCAAAACACGTAATGAACGGTAAGAAAATTATTTTGCCTTCTATATGGAATGTACGTAATAATTATTCCGATTGATTTCTTTGCAAGGGATGATACAATAACTGGCAGATGAAAATCAGCTGGTTAAAATAATGGTTCATATGGGTTTGAGCACTATGGGACTTAACTTCTGAGGTCATCAGTCCCATTTGAACTACTTAAACCTAACTAGCCTAAGGACATCACACACATCCATATCCAAGGCAGGATTCGAACCTGCGACCATAGCGGAGCTAGTTAAAAATATAGTTGAATGGAGGATTGGTTTGGGAAACAAAGAAGAAGCAGCGTTTCATCAGTAAAACATACTTGCTCAACTACTTGGTTTAACAAATGAATGAACAAGTATTGTAAATTTTGAAATGCAGTGTTTGAAACATTTTTCCCAGTCATGTGATTTCATTTTGCCTTTCTTCCTTCCTACATAAAAAAACTGCAGCCAGATAGACGGAAATATGGCACATTTTCCAGGTTCGCCCTGCAGCGACTTAACCTGGAAAATCCTTGGGCAACGTATGGTGTTCAGAAAAGACATGAGGCGAAGAGAAACTTCTACTCAAAAGATTTAGGCTTAAGCTGTATGTCTAAGACCTCTAACCTGGCCTCTAAATCAGAAACTTACCATGATGTGAGAACGTAGCAATCCCATTGATTCGTGGTGGCTCTGACAAGAGAATGTGTTAACACTAACAGTTTCCTCACTGCGAAAGGTTAGCTTGGTAACCAACATAAGAAAAATATTCAGCAGGTGTGAAAAGGGGTTGAGAGCAAACGACTTCATACTAGCACTCGCAGAATGTAATACAAGACATCCTTGAGGTATCAGCTGTGTACCAGTATGATTTACCATCTTCGTCATATTCTATCCATAATTTCCACACATATCAGTGGTAATACATCAAAAGCTTATTTCCGACACATGGCATTTAAGTTTCTTTATTTTAGTTTATTTACGCTTCAAGTTCCGTAGGACCAAATTGAGGAGAAAATCTCTAAGGTCATGGAAGGTCTCAGTACATGGTATTACAACAAAAGATTAATAACAGATAAAAATAAATGTTTATGAATCCGAAAAAGTCAGTCGACAAGTTGAACTAAACGCAATAAACAATACAATAAGAAACAGCTTAATTTTTCAAGGAACTCCTCGACTGGAGACAAGGAGTGACCCATGAGAAAACACTTCAGTTTCGATTTGAACGCGCGTGGATTACTACTAAGATAATTCGAGTGGAGGCTTATTGAAAATAGGTGCAGCAGTATACTGCACAACTTTTTGCACAAGAGTTAAGGAAGTCCGATCCAAATGGAGGTTTCATTTATGCCGAGTATTAAACGAGTGAAAGCTGCATATTCTCAGGAATAAGCTAATATTATTAACTAAAAATGACATTAAGGAATATATATATTGAGAGGCAATGTCAAAATAGCCAGAGTCGTAAACAGGAGTCGACAAGAGGCTCGTGAACTTACAACCACTTATTGCTCGAACGGCCCGTTTCTGAGCCAAAAACATCCATTTCGAATAGGAAGCGTTACCCCAAAACACAATACCATACAATATAAGCGAATGAAAATAATCAAAGCAGACTAATTTTCGTGTCGAATCATCAGTCACTCCTGATACCGTTCGAATGGTAAAAATGGCAGTATTAAGTCTTTGAACCAAATCCTGAACGTGGGCTTTCCACAACAGCTTACTATCTATCTGAACATCTAGAAATCTGAACTGTTCAGTTTCACTAAACATTTGCTCTTTCTGTAAAATTAAATTGTCGAGTTTTGTAGTATTGTGCGTTAGAAACTGTAAAAAATGAGTCTTACTGTGATTTAGCGTTAGTTTATTTTCTACAAGGCATGAACTTAGGTCATGTACTGCACTATTTGAAACCGAACAAATGTTGCACACTACATACTTTACTACCAAGCTAGGGTCATCACCAAACAGTAATATTTTAGAGTTATCGGTAAAACTAGAGGGCATATCATTTATATAAATAAGGAACAACAATGATCCCAGGGACACCCACCACTTGACAATACCCCACTCAGACCCCACATCACAGCCGTTATCAACTTTGTGAGTAATGACCCTTTGCTGCCTATTGCTAAAGTAAGAGGTGAACCAATTGGAGCAACTCCCCATGTTCCGTAATGGTCCAACTTCTGGAGCAGTTTTTGTGATTAACACTATCAAATGCCTTAGTTAAATCAAAAAGTATGCCAAGCGTTCTAAACCTTTTGTTTATCCCATCGAGTACCTCGCACAGAGAAAAGATAATATAGCATTTTCAATTGTTAAACGACTTCTAAAGCCGAACTGTACATTTGATAGCAAATCGTGTGATATAAAATGATCAATTATCCTTACATACACAGTCTTTTCTGTAGTTTTTGTAAACACTGATACCATAGAAATAGGTCTAAAATTATTTACATTGTCCCTCCTTTGTTCTTATGCCTAGAGCAATGCTATATTGCAGTAATAAACATCGTAGGATGATATAGTAAACAAACACTGCCTGTTAAGGAGGGAGAGCACCTAAATTTACTTAGAATTATTGACAAGTTTTTTCTCTTTGGTGTTTGGGCTTCTTTGAGTGTAGCTTCAGTGTCTCTCAATGCAGTCTTTTGTCTTCTTTCATGCCTGTTGTTTCTGATTTCTTACTTCAATGCTGTGAGAGCCTCCTAAATTGAGTTATTACTTAGAAAATTGTTTCACTCAGCTTATTCCAATTTATTCTTGTTTTTACTCTCTAGTTCTAGAATTATTTCTGTAATCCGCAAGGTTGTATATTCAGAGCTAGAGGAATGTCTCCTTTGTTCTCCCGTTGACATTCAGTCGGATGAGAACAACCGGCCCTTTACGATTACTTCCTATAGTTTCTGTATATTTTGGCCGATGTCCACATTACTTCAGAATTTCGAATTCTCTGTTTGTTTTTACATGCATTAAATTCCAAACAATCTGTATGTCTCTATTCCCTCCAGCTTATTGTTCATTTTAAGTATTCACAGGAGTAAACATTGTGGTCTTATCACTGAGGCAAAGTGTTGTGTTTTGCATTCCTAGCAACACGTTTCTTGTTGAAGATATTTTATTAAACGCCGGCCGGAGTGGCCGTGCGGTTCTAGGCGCTACAGTCTGGAACCGAGCGACCTCTACGGTCGCAGGTTCGAATCATGCCTCGGGCATGGATGTGTGTCATGTCCTTAGGTTAGTTAGGTTTAATTAGTTCTAAGTTCTAGGTGACTGATGACCTCAGGAGTTAAGTCGCATAGTGTTCAGAACCATTTTTTTTTTAATTAAACTGTACGCTCTTTCTTATATCAAATGCTATGCTGCTGCGTGGTTTCTAGTTGACTTTCATGGATGTAATTTTCACAAGTAAGTCTATTAACACCTTCATATTTCATGAGCTATCGTTACGAAAACGGACGTATTTTCTGGAGACATAATTCATCAGCACACTTACTACGATGATTGTATTATCATAGCCAACCACGTATCGTGTGGATCAAGCATTTCGCAGAAAATAGGGCTGTATACAGGCAAAGTCTGCAGAATCCTTTAGTGTATGTGACGAAAGGAGTGTCTGAATGGGTGTAATAGGATACCAAAATGATATGCTATTTTGTTGAGGATATTGATGGTTCACCCACTTAGTGCCCAAGACTTTTCCTTCTGAAACCAATGTTCCTACTCCACCAACAATCATTTCATTACGAGGTATTTGCCAATAGCCCTATAGCCAGTAACTCCAATGTATGCATGCGACTCCGGTTATTCGGTCTACCATCCCGAGAAACTCTTACTTTACTGATTCCCCTCCACCCAGACCTCCCTCAAGTTCCTTCACTTGATATGTTGAACATACGTGTAACTTCGTTGGTCACCAATTTACTGGCAAAGTTTTATTAGCAGCCAGCAAGGGTCAAAAGTGAGATATTACGGCAAAGAGAGGAAGATTTTCGCGGCTTCGGGACGCGAATATGATCGTTTTCGTTATGAGGGTATTGAGGGTATCCGGTTGCAACGTAGTATAGGTACATTCATGTACGATGGCAGAAATATTCTGTGTTTCAGTGGGTAATTCATACTTGTGTTTCGAAGCTGAGGACGTGGTTCATTTCCCTGATATAGTAGAGGAGATAAATCTTAAGTAGGGTTCCTGCTACGGGAAACGACTTACTAAAGGGTTCTGAGCGATGAGAACGAGTGTTTCTGGATGGAAATGAAAAGATTTAAGCAGTTCATAAGATTCGGGGCAGGGTTAAAATGTCGAAAGACTTCTGCCAATAATTTTATTCAGCCGACAATCAGATTCAAGTTTTATGGGTTAAATATCGTCTTTTGCAATTTTAATGAAAATCTTCTTAACACCAAAGACGTCTCGCTTTATACTAAAGCATCTTCAGAGATTACTGTAACTATATTTTTTTTCTTAAAATTTTGTTAGCTATGATCGTGGACAGCTCCATGCTTTAACCTATTACTATAAACAGTATTAATTTTTACCGTTACTCACAGTTTTTTGTTGGTTACTTCCTTCCACATATATGTGTTAGATTTTGGCATACAGATCGTTTACTAACATTAAATATATTCACTATTCTGTATTATGAAGAACTACTGTCATCTCCCCATTTTGGGTGCTTAGTTTTGCTGTTGCGGGATGCGTTCATCTTCCGTCTGTAAAAAGAAAAAACCACATACGTACTCACAGACATACAAGTCACACAAACTGGTGAAAAATATAAACACACACACACGCACACACACATACACACACGCAGCCGCACACAGACACTAACACTAGTCAGAAAATGCATACACTAACACACTTAGAGCACTCCTACAAGTACCAAAACATCAAAACATTCTGTGACATCAAAACAATCCACAAGAAATAGCTAGATGACGCTGAAACACAGAACGGTAAATGTATTTAATGTTAGTGAAAGTGACTTGTGCTCAAATACAGCACATATATGTGGAATAACAGGTACCATGAAGCAAGCAACACAAAACGAAAACAACGATATGAATGAATACTGTTTTCAATAGTATATTAAACTATGTGAACTCTTCGTCATACTAACAAACAAAATTTAAAAATTAAGTATTATTATAGTAACCCCTGAAGGTGCTGTAAAACAGAGCGAAACACGTTTGGGCTTAATAAGACATTCATTACAGTAGCAAAAGACGATATTTAACCTGTACATATTGTATATCTGCGTCTATGGAAAAAAGAGGCTGTAATATAAAGAAGACAGGCTTTGCCAAATACGTTACTGTCTAACCATTCCTCCCGCACTCTGCTCGTTTGATTAAATTTCTCCATCAGTTTCTGATATAAAGTTGCATTTTCTGAAGTTTTTGATGAATAGATCACTATTTAAGAAACTACCGACCATTTTCACTTGTTCCTGAAGACAATATTCAATCTTTTATTCACTCTCTCTTTTGTAAACAACACTAGTTGATACAGGTATGCCAGCAATAGAGAAACATGAAACGGGTGCGGCGGCTGTCCAATTTGGGACAGGCGGGATTTCCCAGGTGGGTGCGAGTGTTTGCGACGGTACGTAAGCACACGTGATTAATTTGCAACCTACGCAAGCCACGCGTCTCACGAACACTATGGCCCAGTCACATTGTACAGCACAACGAGTCCCTCTTTCTATTCTTTTCTTTTCTCTTCTTTTTTTTCTTTTTTTTTTTTTTTGGCTGCTCAGCCATTTAGCTACAGTCACCGTGAGGGACCACTATGATAGTCTCTGATATTTTACAATTTCTATATTATTAGACGGCGGAACTAATACTTCAGTTGTAAATACCCATACAACTGTAACAATGGGACCAAATTAGTTATTGCATCATTGACGTTATGAAGTGTACAGAAAAGCGTGCATCAGAAAGCCGTTGTTGCTTCTCCAGGCGAACATGAACTCTAAAGCTAAGTACTGCAGTTCGAGACGCCCCTACCGCTTCTCCTGAAGCAAGACAGCTTGGTCAAGTGACATAAACAAGAAAGAGTCAAAAGTTACCCTACACCACATATGTAGTGCCTCGATCTGGAACATATTAGAAGCATTAGCGATGTTCTCGAGGGAACCAGGAATGCTTTAATATCACAGAATCTCAGTCATGATGGAACGATTATGTTAAACAAGAAACAAAACTTTAACAGTAACATTTTATAGTGCTACATAAATGAACTTAGGTGGCGTGTGTAGGTGTAGCGCGGGAAAGGAAACTGAACTTCTGTTTGCAAGAAGTCCGTTTTCAAGATCTTGATTATCTGGCGTTAAAAGGTTTCTCTACTCCAGGAGCTTACGTACACATAATGTGATTATACGTCTTACCACTGCGCACCTGCGAGGTCGTATAGTTGAGAGAACTTGTCGTTTCTGAACAGGTAGCGGAACACACGATTACATTTCTAGGTAATCTTTCTTCGTCACATTTTCCTCTATATGGTCTCAAGCTCTTGCTAAAATATTTCAGTACGAAGTGGCCAATCACTTTCATCTTACCTTGTCAGATACCGCAGTATGTAGATGGGTGTTTTGCATAGATATCAGGTTGCTGTACAGCCATTTTGCTGTTTTGGAATATTGTGATGGATTCCACTACCACAACGATTCGCGATGTCCATGAAGCGTCAAGCCCACAATCGTTAGACCATTTCGAGGACAGCGTGTTCCCCATGACGCATCCAGCTCACAATCCTTAGACCACTTTGAGGACAGCGTGTTCCTCAGTACAGCAAAGAATATCACTTCGTATAAAGGGCAGGTGGCTGGTTCGGCTTACGTTGCCGAGCCTGCTATGTTCATACGTTTGCGAAAACGGAATGGTGAATCACTAATCAGAAGAAGAAGATTCAGTGGGAACTGTTTCGGAATTCCATATACCGTTCCCTTAAGGATATAGATATGTGACTATGTAGTGGTTTCCTTAATAAATGATGCACTACTAAATTTTATTCTTCACTCCACCCCTTGTAATAAAACTAAAAAAATTAGAAAAATTTAACTTGGCAAAATAAAAGCAAATCCTGTCAAAATGCAATTTTCCAACTCCACAAAAAGGTCACTGAGATAAGCAAGCAGGGATTCTTTACCTCAGAGGAAATGAGATGAACAGAACAATTTAAAAGAAACAAAGTTAATTTCAAAAAGCTATATATATATGAGAATTGTATGAGATGGTAGGATCTCTGCTAAACTTTAAACTTATCAGTAAATTAGAAATCTAGTTCATACTATTATAATATAAAAAATAAAACCTTGTTTTTATTCATCCCACAGAGAGGATTGAACAGAAGCAGAAGATTCAGTCTCGTAATATCTCCTACTTATTAATCTATGGATTGAACAGGAACATGTTAAAATCTGTTTCGGATCCAGGAGAATAAGAAACATACTTTCTCTGGTTAAAAAAATGGCATAGGATGTTGTTTTTATTCTGTTAGAGAATACAATTTTTATGTCTTTGATTACTTCATGGTAGCTTTACATTGATATACTTTCTTTGTGTGTTTGTTAATCTGTTACTGACATATTGAAAAATAATGTCTTTGAGTAGTACCTGCAGAAGTAACGACCAACTTTTAAACAACATGTCCTTCATCAAAAGTGATACTCATCTGTTAAAGTAAAAGAATTTAATCAGCCTTTAAATTTTCAAAATTAATAAATCATCAACATAACGTTTGATATCTAATATCGTACTATACATAGTTAGAATACAAATGAGTGCCTTCTTCTTCCATATCTTTTTAACTACAGCATAACCACCGGCGTTCGGATCTGTGCCAGGCGTCTAGTTCTCCCAAACTCTCGATCTTCTGCTAAAGAAGCGTTGTCGATTATTATTTCTGTTCACCCCACAATCTCCGTAAAACATAATCCTACATTTTCTGTTACCCGAAATACAGGTTAGGTTAATGTATGCTTTGAAACTGAATTTTGAGATTATACTAGCCGTGGGGCAGTTAAAATATAAACTGGTGTCGAAAATTAAAGTAACAAAAGAAAATTTGTCAAGGTTGCTTTTATTTTATCACAAAACAGTGTAAACAGTTGATAGTAAAATGGAAACAATAAGAAGAATACAAAACGTAAACAACTGAAACAAACATAACGGTAGACAAAAATGTTCTTCCTTTTTTCCAATATAACGAATTTGCACACACATTCTGACAACTGGTGTGACCGCCTCTGGCAGCAATGTAGGCATGCCGACGTCGGGGAGTGCTGTTAATGATGTCGTCAGTCTCATGTTTCGGCAGTAACGCCAATTCCTCCTACATAGCTGCTCGCAGTCTTGGCGAGTGGTTGGTGGATGCTAACGTTATGCAAGGCGTCTCACGACTGCATCGCAGACATGCTCTATGGGATTTAGATTGGGAGAGCGAACAGGCCACGCGATGTGTGCAATATCTTCCATTTCCAAGGAAGCATTAACCACCTGTGGGCTCTATGAGGTCGAACATTATCGTCCATCAATACGACGTTGGGCCCACAATACTTCGCGGCAATCACAAATGAGGTCCCAAGACGTCGTCACGATACCTGACAGCAGTTGAACCTTGCCGGCTCACTTGTACAATGTTATGAAGAGAGGTTCGAGCGGTAAACACAATCCCTGCCCAGACAATAAGTGCCGGCCGGTGTAGCCGTGCGGTTCTTGGCGCTTCAGTCTGGAACCGCGTGACCGCTACGGTCGCAGGTTCGTATCCTGCCTCGGGCATGGATGTGTGTGATAACCATAAGTTATCCTCCTTGATCTCGGTCTCTATCTACAATGTTTCGGTGCCGAAACCACGTTTCCTCCAGATGGGAGGACCACTCTCCAGTCAAAATCTTGACTCATCTGTGAAAACAACATTGATCCATGGTTCGACCGTCCAGGTGACTTGTTGATGACTCCACTGTAGACGTTCCATTCTCTGAAGACGCATCCGAGATAGACAAACGGCATGTCTCCGGCAATAAAGGCCACTCTGCCGAAGCCTTCTGCACACCTCGATAAAACACGTGCAGTGGATGCTGCGAGCTCACATGCCGGATGCCGTGCAGTACTAAGGCGGTACCGTCGTGCACTTACTGCCAAAAAGCGGTCCTCTCATCTGAGGTAACGGGTGGTTAGCCCTGACGTCGTCTTCGGGATACAGTGCCTCTCTCAATAAATTGTCGCCACATCCAAAAATAACGATTCACATTCAATCATCGAGCCTCGTCAGTTTGGGACTACCGTGCTTCCTTTCTTTCTATGGCCCTCCACCACAGACAGTCAGGTAGGCACCTTCTCTGTGAGGCACTGCACCATCTGTGACTGTCTACACAGAGACTATGAATGGGGGCTACCTCCATAGTTTCCTCCACATCGTTAACATGGATGTTTGTTAACCGGAATTGTACCTTCGTGCAGAACACGGTCCTACGGGCGTCAGATTAACAGTTTGTATCATCACATGGTGAATTAGACATTGTAAACGAAAATAGTGGTTTGTTGCTTTAATTTGGGACGCCAGGTTGTCATAGATATACACACCACTTGACACCAGGCATTCGTTTTCTCAAGGCGAACGGCCTACAAACACTAACCAAGCCATGCAAGCCACTATTCCATACATTTGCTTGTCCACCAACGATTCGACTTATTTGATAATCTCCAGCGACCACGAGGTAATATGCCACACTACAAGGCGATCAGATTAGAAATAGATGTAGGTCAATACTTTTAACACTTTTAGGAAGTTTAGTTATTTTTCTGTTATGACACTATATTAAAAACCGTACTCTTGTGTAGGTTTTGACATTGGGTCACAGTATCTTAAGTAAGAGCAACACTTTCATTTGCAGTTAGTACCGATGGTTTACAGTCGAGGTACTCCGTGAATGCCAATGGTTTCCCTTTCCGCTTCATCAAGACTAGCTTCCTTTTGCAACACCAGTAGATTTGGTAGTAATACACTGGTTGGTATTGCAACATGAAACTAGCGGGTTGCATTAAAGCAACACTAATGTTGAGACCCTCACCAAGATTCCGCCAGACACGCCCACATTAAGCCTTTGCGAAGAAAACTTTTCTTCCTCGCACTCAACCCTCGTTAGTGCTTTTTGGAAAAGTTTGGGAGCTACAATTTCGCTTATGCGCTTGAAACTACCCCCTACCTCCATAACCCCTATTACTTCGCATTGTGCAAACATTTTCAGGAAACACGTCACATGGCAGTTCCTATCTAGCCACTGACGACTACGTTACATTCAAGTGAGAATACAATTTTTACCACGCTTTTCTGGATTCAGAATTTCATTCTCCCATTCTTATTGTGTGTGGTGGTGTTTAAAATGATTTTGAATGGTTAGATTTGAAGTTGAACTTCTAACAGTCCAAATGTCCATCTGTAGTGTGTTTTGCACTATCGATTCAGCAGCGATGTTGGTATCAAATTGCTAAGTGAAGTGACTAATCCGTGTCAGACTACGACACAATAGAATCCATACTGCTCACTTATTCTATTCTATCAGAACGTCCAGGCTCAGAATATTTTTTGTCATTTGTTTCTTTTATGAGTGCTAACGCCTGCACATAAACCAGAGTGAAGTATGAGGTAAATGTTTCATCCTAAAACGGAATGCGTTTCAGCACCACATAAAGGGCAGCCAAATGAAATCGAGGCAGATGGAGATAAGTAAGCTAACTGCTTATTATTTATCTTCGGAGTTGACCGTTATTTCAAAAATAATTCTTCTAACCATCAATATATTTATCCAACTACGAGAAAAGACCGTTAATGCCTTCATCGAATAATATTTGCGGTTGTCTACGGAACGATGATCGTACCCACCTGTGCACGTCTTCGTTAGAAACAAATGGACGTCCACGAACGTCGCTCTTCAGGGCTTCCACATGCTGCAAACGGTGTTTGGAGTAAGCAGCAGAGGTTACACTGGGAGCCCCTTACACATCTTTCACACAGTCCTCATTTATCCTCATGCGGCATCCATATCTTTGGAGAAGTTCGTGACCTCGGATGAAGAAGTGTATCCCTGGGTAACATCATGGCTCCGCATGCAACCGCGAACATTTTTCCACGAAGGCATCGACCGTCTTGTCTCACAATGGAGTAAATACAGGGTGATTCACGAAGATATGTGAAAGTATTAATATGATATACTACAAGTACGTAAAACTAAACAAAAAATTCATATAAACACTGGTCTGCAAATGTTCTGTTACCGAGTTACGGCTAATATAAGATTGTGCCCGTAATTTAGCAACTTTGCTAATATGAAGCCATAGAAAAATTGTGCGAGGTTAAAGTAAAGCACGATTTCCATTTATTTTGTTGTTGTTGGTCTGGTGAATCTAAAAAAATGTCTCAGACGTGTATCTGTAATTGGTTTCCTGAATATCCAGAGAAGTAAAGTTGATTATAGCAATGTAGATTATTTATGAAATAGGGACGCCTTTCAAATTTACGACAGAGCCATATGCCGATATGGAGTTTACTTATGACAAATGTGATCTACATCTGCATCATACTCCGCAAGCCAACTTTTGATCCCACCAACCCTGTTCCATTCGCGAATAGTGCGTGGGAAGAATGATTGTCGGTAAGCCTCTGCATTGGCTCTAATTTATCGAATTTTCTGCGCGTGGTCAATACGACAGATGCATGTGGGTGGAAGTCTCACTGCACCGGAAAAGTGTTGTCCCGAAATTTCAATAGTAAATCTCTCCGTGATGCACAACGTCTCTCTTGTAATCTCTACCAGTGGAGTTTGTTTAGCATCTCCGTAAACTCTCTCGCCGGCTAAACGACTCCGTGACGAAACGCGCCGCTCTTCGTTTGACCTTCTCTAGCTCCTCGATCAGTCCTCTCTGAAAGGGATCTCAGATACATGAACAAACGCCTTATAGGCCACTTCTTTCGTGGATGAGTTACATTTCCTTGAGATTCTTCGGATGAATCTGAGTCTGGTGTCTGCCTTTCCCACAGTCCGTTTTATATGATCATTCCACTTACGGCCTCTCTGGATACTTACGCCTAGATATTTTACTGCAGACGGTGTCTCCAGCTGTTTGTCATCAATAGTGTATCGGTACAGTAGTTGATTTCTTTTCCTATGTATGCGCAATATGTTACATTTATTTGCGTTGAAGGTCAACTGCCAGAGTCTGCGCCATTCATCAATTCTCTGCAGGTCGTTCTGCAAATTCTTACTATATTCTGGCGATGCTACACTACTGGCCATTAAAATTGCTACACCACGATGATGACGCACTACAGAAGCGAAATTTAAGCGACAGGGAGAAGAGAGTGTGATATGCAAACGATTAGCTTTTCAGAGCATTCACAAAAGGTTAGAGCCGGTGGCGACACCTACAACGTGCCGACATGAGGATAGTTTCCAACCGATTTCTCATACACAAACAGCAGTTGACCGACGTTTCCTGATGAAACATTGTTGTGACGCCTCGTGTAAGGGGGAGAAATGCGTACCATCACGTTTCCGACTTTGATAAAGGTCGGATTGTAGCGTATCGCGATTGCGGTTTATCGTATCGCGCCATTGCTGCTCGCGTAGGTCGAGATTCAATGTCGGTTACCAGAATATGAAATCGGTGGGATGAGGAGGGTAATACGGAACGCCATGCTGGATCCCAACGGCCTCGTATCACTACCAGTCGAGATGACAGGCATCATATCTGCATGGCTGTAACGGATCGTGCAGGTACATCGCGTTCCCTCAGCCAACAGATGGGGACGTTTGCAAGACAACAACCATCTGCACGAACAGTTAGACGACGTTTGCAGCAGCATGGACTATCAGCTCGGAGAACATGGCTGCGGTTGCCCTTGATGCTGCATCACAGACAGGAGCGCCTGCGATGGTGTACTCACCGACGAACCTGGGTGCACGAATGGCAAAACGTCATTTTTTTGGATGAATCCTGGTTCTGTTTACAGCATCATGATGGTCGCATCCGTGTTTGGCGACATCGTGGTGAACGCACATGGGAAGCGTGTGATCGTCATCAACCGGCGTGAAGATATGGGGTGCCATTGGTTACACGTCTAGGTCACCTCTTGTTCGCATTGACGGCGCTTCAAGTTCATTTCAGATGTGTTATGACCCATGGCTCTACCCTTCACTCGATCTGTACGAAACCCTACATTTCAGCAGGATAATGCACTACCGCATGTTGCAGGTCCTGTACGGGCCTTTGTGGATACAGAATATGTTGGACTGCTGCCCTGGCCAGCATATTCTCCAGATCTCTCACCAATTTTTTTTTAGGTTGGAGGGACCCCCTCTTGGGCGAAACGATAAAATACCTGACGGCTTACCAGAGAGGACATTATCATCGTTGATAAAGAACGTCCGTCCTCAGAGACCAAAAACAGGAAAAGTTAACGTAATATTGGTAAACTGCAGGAGTATCCAGGGCAAGGTTCCTGAATTAGTATCTCTTATTGAAGGAAATAGTGCGCATATAGTATTAGGAACGGAAAGTTGGTTAAAACCGGAAGTGAACAGTAACGAAATCCTAGCCACAGAATGGAATATATACCGCAAGGACAGGATAAACGCCAATGGTGGAGGAGTATTTATAGCAGTAAAGAATTCAATAATATCTAGTGACGTTATTAGCGAATGCGAATGTGAAATAATCTGGGTTAAGTTAAGTATCAAAGGTGGGTCAGATATGATAGTCGGATGCTTCTATAGACCACCTGCATCAGCAACCGTAGTAGTTGAGCGCCTCAGAGAGTACCTGCAGAACGTCGTGAAGAAGTTTCGTGATCATACTATTGTAATAGGGGAGACTTCAATCTACCAGGTATAGAATGGGATAGTCACACAATCAGAACTGGAGCCAGGGACAGAGACTCTTGTGACATTATCCTGACTGCCTTGTCCGAGAATTACTTCGAGCAGATAGTTAGAGAACCAACTCGTGAAGCTAACGTTTTAGACCTCATAGCAACAAATAGACCGGAATTTTTCGACTCCGTGAATGTAGAAGAGGGTATCAGTGATCATAAGTAAGTGGTTGCATCAATGACTACAAGTGTAATAAGAAATGCCAAGAAAGGAAGGAAAATATATTTGCTTAACAAGAGTGATAGGGCACAAATCACAGAATATCTGAGTGACCACCATCAAACGTTCATTTCTGAGGAAGAGGATGTGGAACAAAAATGGAAAAAATTCAGAAACATCGTCCAGTACGCCTTAGATAAGTTCGTACCGACTAAGGTCCAAAGCGAGGGGAAAGATCCACCGTGGTATAACAATCATGTACGAAAGGTACTACGGAAACAAAGAAAGCTTCATCATAGGTTTAAGAGTAGTCGAATCATAGCTGATAAGGAAAAGCTGAACGAAGCGAAAAAGAGCGTAAAGAGAGCAATGAGAGAAGCATTCAACGAATTCGAACATAAAACATTGGCAAACAATCTAAACAAGAACCCTAAAAAGTTTTGGTCATATGTAAAATCGGTAAGCGGATCTAAATCCCCTATTCAGTCACTCGTTGACCACGATGTCACCGAAACAGAGGACGACCGAAGAAAGGCAGAAATACTGAATTCAGTGTTCCGAAACTGTTTCACTGCGGAAAATCGTAACACGGTCCCCGACTTCAGCCGTCGCACGGACGCTAAAATGCAAAATATTGAAATAAACGATATCGGAATTGAAAAACAACTGCTATCACTTAGTAGCGGAAAAGCATCCGGACCAGACGAGATACCCTTAAGATTCTACAATGATTATGCTAAAGAACTTGCCCCCTTTCTATCAGCAATTTATCGTAGATCGCTGGAAGAACGTAAAGTACCTAGCGACTGGAAGAAAGCGCAGGTCGTTCCCATTTTCAAGAAGGGTCATAAATCAGATGCGATTAATTATAGGTCTATTTCGCTTACGTCAATCTGTTGTAGAATAATGGAACATGTTTTGTGTTCTCGTATTATGACGTTCTTAGATAATACAAATCTCCTTCATCATAACCAACATGGATTCCGCAAACAGAGATCATGTGAAACTCAGCTCGCCCTATTTGCCCAAGAAATTCACAGTGCCGTAGACACCGGCGAGCAGATTGATGCCGTATTCCTGGACTTCAGGAAGGCATTTGATACGGTTCCGCACTTACGTTTAGTGAAAAAAATACGAGCTTACGGAATATCGGACCAGGTTTGTGATTGGATTCAGGATTTCCTAGAAGAAAGAACACAACATGTCATTCTTAACGGTTCAAAATCTGCAGATGTAGAGGTAATTTCGGGAGTACCGCAGGGAAGCGTGATAGGACCTTTATTGTTTACAATATACATAAATGACTTAGTTGACAACATCGGTAGCTCCGTGAGACTATTTGCAGATGACACGGTTGTCTACAAGAAAGTAGCAACATCAGAAGACTCGTACGTACTCCAGGAGGACCTGCAGAGGATTAATGCATGGTGCGACAGCTGGCAGCTTTCCCTAAACGTAGATAAATGTAATATAATGCGCATACATAGGGACAGAAATCCATTCCAGTACGATTATACCATAGGTGGTAAATCATTGGAAGCGGTAACGACCGTAAAATACTTAGGAGTTACTATCCGGAGCGATCTGAAGTGGAATGATCACATAAAACAAATAGTGGGAAAAGCAGGCGCCAGGTTGAGATTCATAGGAAGAATTCTAAGAAAATGTGACTCATCGACGAAAGAAGTAGCTTACAAAACGCTTGTTCGTCCGATTCTTGAGTATTGCTCATCAGTATGGGACCCTTACCAGGTTGGATTAATAGAAGAGATAGACATGATCCAGCGAAAAGCAGCGCGATTCGTCATGGGGACATTTAGTCAGCGCGAGAGCGTTACGGAGATGCTGAACAAGCTCCAGTGGCGGACACTTCAAGAAAGGCGTTACGCAATACGGAGAGGTTTATTATCGAAATTACGAGATAGCACATTCCGGGAAGAGATGGGCAACATATTACTACCGCCCACATATATCTCGCGTAATGATCACAACGAAAAGATCCGAGAAATTAGAGCAAATACGGAGACTTACAAGCAGTCGTTCTTCCCACGCACAATTCGTGAATGGAACAGGGAAGGGGGGATCAGATAGTGGTACAATACGTACCCTCCGCCACACACCGTAAGGTGGCTCGCGGAGTATAGATGTAGATGTAGAATTGAAAACGTCTGGTCAATTGTGGAAACTGGCTCGTCACAATACGCCAGTCACTACTCTTGACGAACTGTGGTATCGTGTTGAAGCTGCATGGGCAGCTGTACCTGTACACGCCATCCAAGCTTGGTTTGACTCAATGCACAGGCGTATCATGGCCCTTATTACGGCCAGAGGTGTTTGCTCTAGGTACTGATTTCTCAGGATCTATGCACCCAAATTGCGTGAAAATGTAGTCACATGTCAGTTCTAGTATAGTATATTTGTCCAATTAATATCCGTTTATCGTCTGCATTTCTTCTTGGTGTAGCAATTTTAATGACCAGTAGTGTACTTTGGTATAAACTATTGCGTCATCTGCGAATAACCTTAAATAGCATCCTACGCTTTCTACTAGATCGTTTATATACAATGGGAACAGCAACAGTCCTAACGGTCCTATGACACTTCCCTGTGGTGCACCGGGTATTAGTCGCGCGGTCTGATCCGTGTTATCACGGCCCGGGCGTCCCCCCCACAGTCGGAGGTTTTAGTCTTCCCTCGGGCATGGGTGTGTATGTGTTGTCCTCAGATTAAGTTAGATTAAGTAGTGTGTAAGCTTAAGGACCGATGACCTCAGCAATTTGGTCCCATAAGACTTTACACAAATTTCCAATTTTCCGGATATTACCTTTACATCTGTCCATTTAGTTTCGTTAAGAGAGATGTGCTGAGGTCTTTCTGCAAGAAAGTCTTGAATTAAATCGCAGGTCTGCTCTGATACTCCGTAAGTTCGATTTTTTCATTAAACGGCAATGCGGGACGGTAGAAAATGCCTTACTGAAATCAAGGAACGCGGCATCAACGTGAGTGCCGTTGTTCACTGCGATGTGGATCTCACTGAGTAACAGAGCGAGCTGAGTTTAGCAGGATCTCTGTTTACGGAATCCATGTTGACTTGTACAGAGGAGCTGTTCATTTTCGAAGAACGTCATAGTTCTTGAAGATAAAACATGTTCCATAGTCCTACAACACTCCGACGACAACGATATAGGTCTATTATTATGTGGATCTGTCTTACGGCCTTCCTTAAAAAGGGAATAAGCTGCTTTTTTTCCAGTCATTGGGTACCTTTCGTTGATCAAGCGATCCACGATAAATTACTGATAGAAGGGGCAATGCAATTAACGAATATCGAATATGTTATCCAACCCAGAGGATTCGGAATGCACTAACCATTAGCGTAGTATATCGAATGTTGCGAGAAATATGTTTTATTAGATTCACCAGATCAATAACAACAAAATAAATAGAAATGGTACTTCACTTTAACGTTGAACAGTTTTTCGATGTCTTCATATTAGCGAAGTTGCTAAATTACAGTCAAATTCTTTTATTATCCGTAACTCCGTCACTACACATTTGCACACCTATGTTGGTATGAACTTTTCTTCTTAAGTTTAACTTGTAGATTATCATATTAATATTTCTGCATATATTCCTGAATCAACCTATATATTAAGAAATAGAGCGATTAGTTTTGAAACAACATACTATTTACCTATTTTTTCCCTTTTCGCTCGTTTTCATTTCATTGCTCCTTATACAATACGCAGATTAAGATAGTAACTTACAGGGTACCCTCAGGGAAACACACAGAAAGATCAGTGGTCTTCCCTACAAAATGGGTCACTGGATGTACCCCATGAAACTATTCGAACCGCATCGAAGAAAGGGGATGCCCCTTGTGTGCTACAGACAGCAATCAAACAATGGAAGGAAGGTGTATAGCGTGGACATTCTAACTTCAGCGTTAGAACGATAAGTCATGAAGCCTTCATCATGCAAATAGAAATTGCATCGGTTTCCTGATGCTACAGCCAGAGGAAAATGTCCAGTGAATCAACTTAAAAGACGTGTAAGAAAGACGTAAGAACCAGACGATATTGTATTAAGCTAGTATCTTAATTCTCCACGGACCAGATGGAAAGCTCAAAATGGGCCAAAGGACTGCACCAAAATTCTTACAGGCTATTTCCAGAAACTCCTCAATAACGGAACCTAAAGAGAAATTTATCTTCCATGAACATTTCAGGAGAACGTATAATTGTGAAAATTCACCATGGAAGAAATGAAGGGTGTTGCGAATAACAAGACTTAGTAGCGCAGATGAGCAAGCATGCACATGAACAGTTCTGGCGGAGTATCCATCAAATCATACAACGCATATGAACTATAGAGACCTCACCAGATGGACGGACGTCTGATGGAATTCATCCATTTCATAAGAGGGGAAGAAAGACAGACCTTAGCAGTTATAAAGATACCTCCTCATTACAGGTTGTGGTGTCACCGCCAGACACCACACTTTCTTGGTGGTAGCCTTTAAATCAGCCGCGGTCCGTTAGTATACGTCGGACCCGCGTGTCGCCAGTATCAGTGATTGCAGACCGAGCGCCGCCATACGACAGGTCTAGAGAGACTCCCTAGCACTCGCCCCAGTGGTACAGCCGACTTTGCTAGCGATGGTTCACTGGCTACATACGCTCTCAATTGCCGAGACGATAGTTTAGCATAGCCTTCAGCTACGTCATTTGCTACGACCTAGCAAGGCGCCATATTCTTCAAGAATGTATTCTGAACTGATAATATTGTGAATCATGTACCGTCAAGAGCGACGTTCATCATTAATGGATTACAGTTAAGTATCAAACTAATTTCGTACGCTTTCTGAATTCTCATTCCTTGTCATGTTCCAGACCTAACATCAGTATAGTTCTTCCCTCCTCACGCCAGCCTGCATGAGCTAAAACGCGTGCATTTCGGCCTCCTCTAGTAACACAGTGTCTGTCAACACAACACAGGTAACCTACGGGGTCACGAGCCAAACTGAGTGACAAATAGTTGAAGGCCAGGCCAGCTTTGACATCAACACATTGTGCCCAGAAAAGATAAAACATGAGATGACAGTCTTCCCCTACAAGGTGGACATCCCCGGATATTTGTCTTAGTAGATTTCCATAAGGTGTATGACCGTGGACAGGAAACCTATCTCTCCACACTGAGGTAACCGGGCCTAGATGACAACGATTGTCATACCAGTCGAGAACAACGTGAAGATCGCGACGTCGAAAGTCAAACCCAGAGAAGATGCAACCACAGAAATGTCTCCTCAAGAACCTCCAAATATCTCTCAGTGACATGTAATCACCAGGAAGGATCCAGTCTTTATGCTGTGGATCAAGGAGAGAAAGTCTTTGAGAGTGTACTTGGAGCGTGAGAGGAGGGGAAGGCATCAGCAGGATGTGGCATAACGATGAGCTGCGCGAACATCAGACACACATGGTCACTTGTTCAATGAAAAGGCAACTGCCCTCCGGCAGACACTTGAATCGCGAGAAGCCTGAAAGAATCACCAACAGGATCACAGTGACTGGTAGAGGGAAGGCTCCAAGAACAAGTGAAGCGCATTAGTCTGTAACCTCCCCCTCACTTATCGACCTTAATGACAGTCAAAAATTAAACCGCGTGTACCTAATGGAAATTTGGCAAAAGCAATCGTCACCGAAGTTAACCCGCCGGTAAAGAGGGAGGAAAGGGTTACATCTAAATGAAAGCAAATATGCAAATGAATTTGGTGGAAATTAATTTTGAAAAGGGGTAAAGTTAATAAATAAAGTAAATATATGGTCGTTACATTAACAAATAATTGGCGTTAATTAGATATTTGAGATTTGGGGACAATTACAGTCGCCAGTCCTATGGACAACTACTATAATAACTGAAAAGGAAAGGTTATGGCACATATATTTAGCACTCAAAGCGTGGCAACTGAAGGTTGACACGTGTTGTGTGAAAACTGAATGTTTGTCAGAAGCAATAAATTTCGCTACACTCCGACATAATGTAGCAAAAGAATTAATAAAACCGGAAAATTGAAAGTTAATTTAGTGACTGAAATTAATAGTGAGCTTTGTTTCTGAAGCACTACGAAATCCAGTAAAATAAGGTTACTCTTAGGCTACCTCAACAATCATTTCAAAAGCTACTTGAAGCCACGCAATTTAGAAGTAAGAGATTTAACTTTAAACTTGAATTAAATGATTCTGAAAATCAACAATAGTAAAATTTAGTACGTACCAAGCTGAGCTGCAGTCACAGGTAAGCTAAAATATGTTAACAAAACTCGCACTCTTCATTTCTGCTTGTGTAACCTAAATATTGTAGCCAGCTATGAATACTTTAACTGAACTTTGAAATTAAAGCAGTGAAATGGAATGATATTACTTTAATGCTGGCGTATGAATTTCAACGACACTCGGGTTCATTCCAGAAAAGGAAGGGACCCTGCTTGGTAATGCAATTGGAAGAATGAGCAACAAAGGTTCATGCTACGTTGTTGTAATTTGGTGACACAAATTGACCAGTTTGAAAAGCTGAGGTCTGCCATACAGTTCTAAAACTTTACGTGCTTCCAGGATTCCTTGTTGGTTGACTGTAGGTTTGAAGTCGTCGATCGAGGAGGTGACGACAGTCACTCATTGTCGGCCGTCGCTGTTGCAGGAGCTGGATGGCACACCTTCTTCTCGACATGGTCACCAGGCGAAACGGGCTCTTGATGTGCGCGAGCTAATGCTTCCCGTCCGCGACACCGTGTCAGAAGCTATCATAACAAGTCGAGCGCAATTACATGCTGCCAAACCCCGAAAGCGCAGCAACTCGCGGGAACGTCACACAACACACCTGCTCCTCCGCCCTACTCCAGCCAGACTCTCCCTGCCCGCGCTCCACGCGGCAGAGTTAACATTACCAAAGATCCTAAGCACTTTGGTTCTCCACACGACCTATCGATGTAATCGTTCGATAGCATGGTTTTCCCTAGGCCAGACCCAGCGTAAAAATACAAATAATATTTACAAAACAAACCAATTATACATTGACATAAGTGCATAAATATATATATACAAACAGTAAAACAATTACAATATATAAAGACACAGAAATGTCATATATTGGGGTAACAAAACAAGGAAAAAAAATTATAGTACAATAGATGGAAATAGGAGGATATGCATTTCCGGCGTTACAAGTCTACTGAAAAAAAGCACAGGGCTGATTATGCAACTCATCCAACAGGAAGTTTTCTTAGGAGCAGTTCCCAGTAAGAAAAAAAACAAAAGGAGCAAGTATATGGAGGATAGAAAGCTCACTGTCAGGAAATGGAGTGCTGGAGGAAGGATAAAAAGATTTTGAAAATATCTAGTTTGACACTCACATTGAGCGCTAGCTAGTACTTATGGGATTGTGTTTAAAACAGCTGAAATAGAGCTTGCAGCACAATTGAACTCCTAGTACCAAAGTTAACATAACATAATGGATGTTTTACATATTGTGAAACATCTTTTCTAGTTCACAATAGGTTTGTTCCTTGAGTATCATATAGAGCTAGGACAGGAACATGGAAACCCCGCTAGAAATGCTTGCTTGAACACAAATCTGGATCCTGGCCAAGCTGGTTGGTGGCACTGTTGTATCTGACCACAAACGACATCCGTGCAATGTCCTCAAAATGTTCAGATGTGTTTGAATTCCTAGGGGACCAAACTGCTGTTCATTGGTCCCTAGACTTACACACTACTTGAACTAACTTAGGCTATGGACAACACACACCCTTGCCCGAGGGAGAACTCGAACCTCTGGCGGGAGGGACCGCGCAGTTCTTGACATGATGCCTCTAACCGAGCGGCTACTTTTCGCTCAATGTCCTTAATACGTTGCAAGCGTCAGTCTCGGTCACAACATTGCTGCGTGTAATTGTGTGTGCATTATACAGGATCTAAGTGAATTCGAACCTACGCAAATTGTTGGTGCTCGTATGGAGGATGCTTTCACAACAAGGTAGCCGAATTTGTTGGTGATTCAAGAGGCACCGTATCGAAAATTTGTACCACACATAGGAAAAGCGGAAAATGGAGAACAGGAGGTCGTACTCGCAAACCTTGTCAGCACCCAAACAACAGGAATGAAACTTCATAAGCATGGAACTGCTGGATGGGCTGGAATTCCGAAAGCATTCATCAATCATGCAAATGCCTTAACAGGAATATGTGGCGCTAAATATGTAGAACTTGGACTACGTAGCAATAGAAGGAAGTCATTCGGTCGGATGAGTCTTGTTGCACACTGTTTCCAATGTCAAGCCGAGGTTACGTCCAAGAGTGAAACATGGTGGCGGTTCGGTGGTGATTTCAGCAGCCATGTCGTAGTATTTCATTGGGTCCCATGGTTACTATGCATGGTAGCGTTAGTGCCAAGGACTATTTTGACTGATCAGGCGCATCCAACGATACAGCGTTTGTCCCGTAGTGGTGTAGCTGCGTTCCAAGGTAAAAGGATCCCTTTTCATATAGCCAGCATCGTGTAAAACTGATTTTTTGAACATGATGATGTACTGTCGCATCTCCGATGGCCACTATTGTCACCAGATCTAAACGTTATAGAGCCTTTATCGTCTACTTTGGACAGAAGCTGCCCACTCCATTGTCATTCCCTGCAGGTACCACTATTTTGCCGGAAGAATGATATCAAATTCCCTTGGAAACCATACAGGTTGTATTTATCGATTCCGAGACGACAGGCAGCTGTTTTGAAAGCCAACGGTTTTACTATACCGTGTGAGACATGGTAATGTGTTGTGGTATGTGTGTTTTCATATTTTTGTCTACTCCCTGTACCTGTATAGAATGAATCATATTCCGTTTTAAGACATGAAAACCTAATAATCAAAATGTTATAATACTGTGTCATTTAGTAAATACCGACGTAATGTAAGATGCATAGGTGACTTTAAAAGATTTTACTTAAGCAAAACATAAAATTTAGAAAGATAAAAAAATACGCCTTTTTTGGTAAAGCATGACACAGTTCCATTTCAATTCCCACTCGTTACTTTGAAGGCCTTTCCTCCAGACGATCTATTAATAGGGCAGTGCTTTCTATTGTTCAGACAGTTTTCCAATAGTGTTAAAGGATGTGTAGATTACGGTTCTAGAAAGTGTTCAAAACTAGTTTCGTATCCGCTTCATTTTAGGAGCCTTCTACGTTGTTATGTGAGTTCAATGTGTGGTATTACTTACTTAAGCTTTGGACGAACTCAGAACTTCGACCTAGTAATATGAAGAACGTATAATTTATCCTTGCGCTGTTAAGAGTTAATTACAGTATGTACCGCCAGATTATTTTCCTATCGAGACATATTTACTGTATAGCTGAAGTAGACAGATGATGGATACGTGATTGCACTTAGGCTTATATAGCTTTTCAGATTCATTTGGCTTGGAAATCCAAAGGAGACAAAACTTATCTCAACATATGTGTATTGTAGATATGTCTTGGTCGCCACATTTTCTATTTCCTAATATTCGTAATTTATTTCAATAATCGAAAAATTTGTTGAGTCAATGTGAAGAAATACTACCATCAAAATAGATCGTTTTTCTTATGGCTCTGGATGAAGATATAATTTACTGAAAAATGATAGATATGAGACACGAACTGCCATGCGTATCATCGACACAGTTGCCTTCATAAAAGAGGTACCTAATTCTCGTTTTTTTCTCGGAAGTGGCAGGTCGATTTTAGTTGGAGGCTGCAGGAAGTGCGATGGTGGGGAGGTAACATAAGGGACTCTTTTTTAAGAGGTCAAACCCTCCGTCTGAATTTCCAAATTTAGATTTTCCATGATTTCCGTAAATCAATTAAGACGAATGCCTAGGTCGCTCCATTAAAAATATACAGGTGTTTTCCTTCCCAATCTTTCGCCAATATCAGCTAAAGCTCCGTGTGTAATATCCATGTCGTTGGAGTGAGGTTAACCCCATTACCATCCATCGCATCTAAAGTTAATTTTTTTAAATTTTGAAGCGCTCTCAGTGATTGTGGTTTGCTGAAGTTTTACAGTAAACTGTAGAAAACATATTATTAGCTTATTAAAACATATGCAGGCAAGTAAATAATAATAATATTAATTTTATTTAAATAAGGAAATTGGAGATCTTTCAGCAGCGACTAGTATATATTGCGAAATCAACTGGAAATGGACATATGCCTCGAATAAACATTTTTGTTAACTCCAGAAGGCAGAGATGCCCAGCATTCTGGCTATTCCAGAATGTTATCTCGATGGGTTAACAATCACGTTCTTATACTTATTATGAACTGTATTTTTTAATGACATGTGCCTAAGAAAAATTTCTCATTTCACTGAGGATGCTACTAGAGTATTACTTATAATAATACTCATTATATATATATATAAATACATATATATATACATATACAATTAAACGTTTCAAAATGGAGAAAGGTCTAATATGGGCAACTTAAGACGTAATTTATGCCACCAATGTTTGATAAAGTGTATGTAAGGATAGTTTATCATTTTATTTCACTTCATTTGCTGCAAAATGTACAATTTTGATTTTAGTAGTGATGTGACAGATGAAAATGCTACATTCTCTTTTCTGAGTGTGATACTCACTGTATTAAACGAATGGTCCAAATGGGGCATAGTTGAATTGGGGATACCGCAGGGATCGGTGACATGCGCACTCTTGTTTGTTATTTATATAAATGATTTGCTTTGTGGTATTACTGGTGATTGTAAAATATTTCTGTTTTCTGATGTCAGTAGCTTGGTAGTGAAGGATAATGTGTGCAACGTTGACACCATTTTAGCTAGTGCACTTCAAGATATATGTTCATGGCTTGAAGAAAATAAGTAACTCTAAGTCACAGTAAGATTCAGATTTTACAGTTCCTAACAAACAGTTCAACAAAATCTGACGTTCTCGTTGCACAGTATGGAAATACGGTTAGTGAAACTAAACAGTTCAAATTTCTAGGTGTTGAGATAAATAGTAAACTGTCTTGGAAAGCCAACGTTCAGCATCTTGTTGAAAGAGTTAATGCTGAAATTTTTCTTATTTGAAAAGTATCTGAAGTAAGGGATAGCTCGACATGAAAAGCAGTCTATATTGCTTATTTTTATTCGCTCATAACGTATGATAGTACATTTTGGGACAACTTTTCCCATTCTAAATAGTGTATTTTTGGCTCAGATACGGGCGTTTCGGGCAGTAAGTGGTGTAATATCGTGAACCTCTCGTCGACTCCCGCTCATTAGTCTGGTAATTCTGACTTTGGCCTCTCAATATATAAATTCTTCTAAAGCCTTTTCTTCTTAGTAGTATCAGCTTATTCCCAAGAAATAGCAGAATTCACTCTGTTAATACTAGGCAGAAATCCAATTAGCATTAGGATCGCACCTCTTTGTCTCTTGTGCCAAGAGACGTTCGGTATTCTGGTACATCCATTTTCTATAATCTACCACAAGAATTCACTAGTCTGAGCAGTAATCTATGCTCTTTCAAATACAGACTAAAGAGTTTCCTCATGGGTCACGCCTTCTGTTCTGTCGACGAGTTTCTTGAAAAATGAAACTAATTCCAGTCTTTTAATGTGGATTTCGATGGTACAACTTGTCGTGTTTTTAAGATTCACAGACATTTTATTTTATCTATTGCTATTTTTCTGTTGTATTTTCGTGTACTGAAACGTTCCATGACCGTGGAGATTTGCTACTTAGTTTCATCGTACGGAACTAAATTTGTAAAGCGAAATAAATAACTTTTAACGAGTGAAGACCTTCGGTATTAATCGTTCACGCACATGCCGTTCCATACCCATCATACCACTACGCATTCTCCACTTCTGCACCAAAACATGCTGATATTCAAATTCAAGGCGCGGTGAGAGACTTATATTTAGAAGGACACTTACACTTCACGCAGCGCATTTGCATTGTAAGTGAGACATGCAGGCAATTAGGCTCTATTACTGGCGCCACGAGATAAGCCTTGCTAATGGGGCAGCAGTGAGACGAGACCATCGTGGTGGCAGACAGCCTGTGATGAGCAGAAGAGCGAGCGAATGCTAAAGGTGAGCATCTACGAGCCTCACCATGCCTACTGCTCTAATAGTACGATAACATACTGTTTTTTCTACTTCTTCTTGTAACTACATTTAAAAAGTAAAAACCGTTTAAGAACGATGGAGCTTCGTGATCACCGCACTGCTCATATCTGCAAAGTGACACCAACTGTTGGCTGTTCGAGAACGCTACTATGTTAGTTTCCGCTTGCTTTAACTTTTATTTACACGTATTTAAAATGGCTCTTCTGATAAAAATTAAAGGCGACTGTTAAATATGTGCTGTCATTCGTTTCTTAAATTCAAGAGACGTGAAGCCTCTACAAGGTTATCAGAATGGAAATGAACTGTACGAAGAAAATCCTCTGACTTCTGGAATGGTTAGGAAATAGTGTTGAGCATTAAAAGATGATCACGATGAGAAACGAAGTTTGAGGCCGTCCGTCAGCATTGATAACGTAGTGTAGAATGTCGATAATAAAATTCGGGAACACACACTCTACACGACTGATCTCACGCCATTTTTCGTATTTCTGGAAGTCCTCATTTGAGGGGCCCATTTGTATGTGGAGCTCCACTACTGTTTCCTTTGGTATAAAATTGGTGACCCGAGTAATTGTGTGAAAAATAGGTAAATCACTGACCTCTTTCGGTAAACAATCAAGCTTTGAACTGTGTACGTCAGCCATGCACAGATCAGCGGCGTCCGAAATACCGGAATCTATCCTCTGATTACTAGTGTAATTAGTTGATGAAATTATTCTGTCTGGAATTTGTTCATTATTTGGAGAAGTGGAAGTCTAGTTTTCTGTTGTACTTTGCAACTGTTGCACCCCAGAGCGGCCACTATCATTCTCAACATTGTCGTCAATAATAGGAGAATCGTCCCATTTCGGTATCTTTAACGGTCAGATTAAGCGCCGGAACCTTATCACTTCTGCGCGGCATCGTAAATGGAAGAAAGAGTGTAAATCCAAAGACAAAAAGCACTGCACAATGAAATCAATGGGAAACAAGGTGGAGCATAAGAATGCCGATGACTGTGAATAAGTTTTATACGAGTTAGTAAACTGCGCTGCACCAAAAAATGTAACTACTATTATCGCTACAGAGAGGTTGAGAGAACAGAATATATATATCTGACAACATTAAATGTCTAAGATTTCACAAATCGAACGACTGGCAGAGCTGTCGCCAAGTGTAACGTTGTTTAATAGTGTTATCTGTGTTTATTATTGGATATATAATTCGTAGTGTTTGCATTATGGGAAGTTACTGTGTAATGTGTTGTTGAGCAAATAGCATGCTTAGTTTTACTGTAATCCAAAGCAAAGATAAACAACTTAATCCGGAAAACCAGTATTTAATACCTGTAATGACATAAATCCCTCTGATATTTACACAGTTTCGTGACCACCGTGTTCTATGGCCCTGTGCAATAAACTGATAAAATTCCTTATGAAAATAAACAATGAAATACATTTTCCTCAGCTCTTGAGTAGCAACGAATGTAATACTGATACAGTGTTGTCTTCACAGTAGGGATGCAACACATTCAGTCTTGGCTCAGCGAAGTGCAATGCCGGCCGTAAAATAGCTTCGTACAAATAGTGTCAGTAGGTTAGTTGATAAATGAATAACGTTGCAAACGTTCAGTGATAATTTTGGATATTGGCTCAGCGCTGGGCAGTGCTGCCCGTATTAAAGCTGTTGCAAACATTAAAGCTTTTCTGATTCTGGGGCATTAAATTTTATCTGACTCTCATTGAAAAATCATTTCTTTTAATAAATATTAATTGGATTTAAATAAGCACGATGTGGAAGAGGTTGAGGTACTGATAAGACGATATGCTAAGACAGAATGGTTCAGTTTCAAATTTCTATTCCAAATAAACTTTCTCCTTCGCAAAATCTGATATGAAACATTTTACGTTAGGACTTCTCAACTGTTCTACAACTCTCACTTACTGACGTACTTCACAATCTGACGTCGTTTCACAAAATAGATTCCAACATTTAATTTCCTTGTATCAGGTTTACAAAATACACAAAATATTACAAATCGGGTATACCTAATCAACCTATACTTTAAATCTGATGGCAACTCCTTGGTTCCTACATTCAAGGGTCAGTAATGTAAAATTAGCAAAATCCACATTGCGTTGCTCCATACTTAAAACTAAATACGCAAAATTTCATTACCTTACAAAACTGTATTATGCTAAATTCTCACAGCTAGCCACTAGTTTAAAGTCTTACATCCTGTCTTTAACAGAGTGCAACAGCAACTGGCTCTGGGCTCCGCGCGCCCCTGCTTACAACCGATTCTGCCCCTCAGGCCACATCTTCGGTTCAGTGGTACAAAGATACAATCTCTTCTACAAGTGAGAACCATTTCATGTCATTTTTCACAAAATATATTACAAAATCTGGGTCCACAACCAAAGGGACCCCTGACACTCTCAATGAAATTGGGGTAGAACACTTACGGTTTTGGAAGTTCTGGGTCGGTGGGTTCCAAAAGTTCTGACTGAATGGGAGAAAACGAATTGTGCAGCCAGTGCAGTGACCCTCCATCACGTGTGCTATGTGTTGGAGCGTTAGGTGTCAAGCCAAACACTGATCAGTGACGAAACAGAGATTTCATATCTTACAGCAGAATCAATTCATCAGCCCTTGGAATGCAGTTATTCAATACTCCGTTGGCAAACAATTTTAGCCCAACAAATACTTGCCCTGTGTTTTGTAATACATGCTTAAAGAAAGAGCGCCTTACAGTTCAGTAGAAAAGACGTAGCATGCACAGTGCAGGGATCGCTTTGCTGTAGATAATGCTTGAACTTGATAGGGAAGTTAGAAAAGCTGTCGGCAATGTAAAATTGTACAAGATGTTCGAAATTGTGAGAAAAATAGGGGTAAGCTTTAGGGACAGACGGCTAATACACAATAGGTACAAGAGCGAAGAGGGATTAAAGAGAGTGAACGACCAAGAACGAAGTGCTCGGGTTAAAAATGGCGTAAGAGAATAGTATAGTCTTCCGCCCCTACTGTTCAACTTGTACATCGAAAAAGCAATGATGGAAATAACAGAAGGATTATGTAGTGGAATTAAAATTTAAAGTGAACGGATGTCAGTGATATGGTACGCTGACGACATTGTTATCCTGAGTGAAAGGGAAGAAGAATTACACAATATAATGAATGGAATGAAAACTCCAACGAGTTCAGAATATGGACTGAGAGTAAATCGAAGAAAGACGAAAATAATACGAAGTAGCAGAAATGAAGGGCGAGAAAATTAATATCAGGATTGATAGTCACGAAATACGGTGAGTTCATGAATTCTACTACCTTGGCACAAAATAACTAATGACGGACGGAACAAGGAGGTCATCAATAAGAAACTAGCACTGAAAAAATAAATTTAGGTGAACACCTTGCTAGTCAGAGCTGGTCAAAAAATCAGGAGGTAGAGCCGCGCGTGGTAGCCGTGCGGTCTGAGAGGGCCTTTCCACAGTTTGCACGGTTCCCCCAGTCGGTGGTTGGAGTCCTTTCTCGGCCATGGGTGTGTGTGTTGTCCTTAGCGTGAGTTAGTTTAAGTTACATTAAGTAGTGCCTAAGCCTAGGGACCGATGACCTCAGTCCCATAGGAACTTACCACTGATCAGAAGGTAGACTTACGTGAAGTTGGATTTCAGAAGCTGGTTATATGATGCGTTAAATACTTTAATGTACATGGGAATTGTGTTGCAAATTAGATTAAGGCACAGCCGACCATGTAAAAATAAAACTGACGTAATGCTGTTTCTTTCTCCTGTTTAATTTTTTAATAGCACTTTCTTAGAAAACGCACCTCGTACGAACTTTTCAGTCTAAATTTTTCAATACACGGAATATGCACACTATCCGCCAAAACACTATGCTATTAATTACTTCCTTGAGTCCTTCTCTTGCAGTATTGTAAATAGGACAAAATTTTATTGCAGTTGATCAATACATGTTATGCGTATGTAGGAGAGATAATCAGCAGCCTGGAATTGACAGGATTTGATGTGCATTTTTTTTGTGTAGTTATGCGGCCCCATGGATGAGGGCGCTCCACGGCCGGTCCACCTAAGCGACCAGTAGCGTGCTAAGACGAATAGCGTGGCTGGAAATAGGGAAAATCCCAGAAGTGGTGATGGGGCGAGTGAGCGGGGAGGGGGGGGGGGGGGGAAGTGGTCGCTCGTTTGGATGCACCACGCAGAGAGCACCGTCAACCGCGAAATTTGATACAATCTGAAAGTTGACTAAGATTCAACTCTTAGCTTATCCACAGTATATCATTATGCGATATAATTACAGCTTAATTTTTTTCGAATTATTTGCCTTAATGTGGAGTTTCAAACCTACCCCATGCCAAATTTTATGATTGTAGGTCTACAGGAAATATCCCATAGTTACTGAGGAGTGTGTTTGTGTTTATCAAACTCTGTGGCATAAATGACATAAACGTGGCAGCAAGGTACTACTTCTCCTAGGGCTTTGGATAGTGACTAGAAAGAGTGACGTGTACAAATCTTCTCGTATGACCTGATGGTATCGCTTTCCTGTGTTTGGTTGAAAGGGAATCCTTTCAAAATATGAGGCGGGATCTGGCTCTGATTTTTATTGTTCAGTGAGTAAATCGGATCCCGAGAATGGTTAACTTGAGAAAATGTACAAAATATTTAGCGAGTGCATGCATTGCCTACAGAGGAACAAAGACCTTTAGAAATGAAAAGTGCAATACCTATTAAGTATGATGGTAGTGCTATACATAGGCTAGCATTTTTAACATGTAGACCTTGGATATGTAATTTATAAGACTCTCGAATTCGTCAAGTGAACATGTCTAAACTGAAGTTACATGCGACTTCTGCCTGCTCTACTATTTAAAAAGTATTTTTTACAAGTAAAGAAGGCGCATCATTGTCGTGAACTTTTTGCACATTTCCTTCTTAGTTATAGTTAAAAGTTTCCTCAGGAATCATATGGAACTGCTGGGCGACAAATATTAAATCTTGAATTAATGTATGTGAAATATGTTAATCGTGTGTGAAATATTTCTGTCTGGCATATACGTGACATGCTCGTATAAGGGTAAAGCGGAGACAAAAAAGCTAGTACATTTATGCAAAAACACCCAATTGAATTGAAGAAGAGATGTTGTAACGCTGCGCTAGTGCACACGATACTCATTAAAGCCTGTACTATGGTAAGTTGACGGGCTTCACCTTATGAGAAAGGATTTTTGTATAGAAATTGACCGCGTGTACCTGGATGGAGGCAAATCAGACTTACACCCACTCTGTAATAACAATGATACGTCAAGCAAGTCCGAAATGCAACTACACGTCAGGACGGACAAGAAACAACACAGAAGATGCTACCAATTTGTTAATAATACGGTCGCCAGCATAATTAGGCATTAACTGAGTTTCTTCCCTGTACAAGTTGATGTACGTTCAAGCAAAACAACACGTAGTAACACAACATAATATGGTAAATTTTAGAACCAGAAAATCTATTGAACTAATAATATCACTTTCTGTACTGATATGGATAAACCATAAATACATAACATTACACTATAATGTTTACCATAAAACTTCGTACTGTCTACTGATCTGATTAAAATTGGGCATAGGTTACCCTAGAAATAGCACTTTCGAAACACACACACAATGTCAAATTTGATAAAGGTAAAACACTGATAAATTTTGGTTTTTTATATTGACTTTAACTTTGCTGCTCAAATCAGTTTAGAACAATTCAGAACTCAATTGAACCCTGGCTAGGTTAGTTGTGAGGATTATTAAATGATAGGACAGTTCTGGTAAAATTTAAGTTGTTATTGAACAGTATGGAACAAAAGTAACACTGGTCCACACGAATACGGTACTAAAAGTTTCAACCTGTTCGTATCGATGCGGCGGTTGGCGGGCGGCGAGATGGCGAGGCACAAAGCACACATACAACCACAGCTATGGCTCTTGACGTATCGGCACTTTATTTCTTCATAGCGTCGTAATACTTTTCCATTTAGTGCCTATTGAATTTTGCCATGCTGTATAGGCGTCGGAACGGCATATCCGAGGCTCAATGAAACTGCGTCTTCCAGGACAGCCTCCTCGATCCAGGACGTGTTGCTCAGACCAATGCCCAACTCCGACTACTACTGCTGAACCCGTTATGCTGTGCAGCGCCCGTGTGCGTTTTCCCGCGCTCACCTGCCATCCACCTTTTACCGCTCCCCTACAGACAGGGTATTCCCCAGAGGTTTTGCATTCTACATATCCTAACACATTGCCTACGTATGGACCAGACGCACAATTACAATTTTTAACTTGTTACAATAGATTCAACGTTTGTTACACTTCTATTCTATTACAATATTGCTTGAAATTTGACATAAACATTAATATTCACAATGAAAATTGTTTACATTTTCCTTAACATAATGGCATGAAACAAAAAAAAAAAGAAAGAAATGAAATCGGAACATCGATTACACTAATTTATCGAAAAACCTGTAAAAAAATGTTATTTGTATAATAGTACAGTGTTGTTGTTGTTACGCATGCCCCTGTTTCCAGTAAATTTCACTAAGTGCAAATTTGATGGGAACACTGAACTTTATATTCGTACAGGGGTTCTGAATCTTTGTGTGAATGTCCCATCACAGAAGTTTATACCACAAACTTCCATTCACTCACATTATCTAGGTCTATACTTTTTAACATATCAAGAACATTTACCTATCGTTTGCTTAAGTGCCTTTGGCACAGTCCAACCTCCTATCACAACATTATTTAAGTAGCAAATTTCTCATTATTATTAAACTTCTCAGAAAAATAAATTCAAAAGCTGAAACACAAACACTTGCCTACAAAGGATATACAAATACCTATATACACTATAAAACAATTTGTTGCTGCTTGCATTGAATGGCAGTTCATTTCCTTATTTACTAATAAACACACAATACTATTTAGAAAAATCACTACATCTATTTGCTGCCTATTATTCAGATTTGGGCAGTCCATTTGCATCTTTTTATCACGTCACCTGCACCACACTTACAATTCTCCTTTGACTATTTATCTGACCTCTTTGATTTTTGGCAGTCCTTTATATTATGACTCATATACTGCCCACTTTGGTTTTCGGCAGTCCCATCTTTTGTCTGGCTTACAGCATTTGCTTTTTCTTTCCAACCGATTTCTCCATACATCTTTTCATTTATAGGACATTTGGTAATCTGAAACTCACATAAGTACATTAGCACACTGAGTTTGGTATACATACATTTACAAAGGTTTGTTATATTTGGAATAAAATAGTTTCAGCATTAGATCCAGCACATTTACTGCAGATTGCTTTCTGATTGTACTTAGGTTACTCACTCCTAGGAACATACAGTTTCAGGTACACAACGTTTCTTAGACCTAAAGGTCTTTTGGATTTTGGGTAGATCAGGTAGTAAGCATTATCATGTGGAATTTTCTGTGTTACATACGGTCCATTATAAATATATTTAAATTTGGAAATTTCATGGTTCAGTTCACTAGATTTTTCGTGGGGTTTTAAAAGAACATAATCTCCAATTTCAAATTCTGAAACTTTCAGATCTAGATTCAGCTTTTTGCTTTGCCCTTTTTCTGACTAATTCTTTCTTTTGACTCAACCCCAAGCTTGTACAAGGTGGAAACTCTAGTTTTTCCTCAATTAAACTTTTACTTCTGCTGCCTAACAAAATTTCTTCCGGTGGGAACCCAGTAGTTTCAGGATGTACTGTGTTCATGACATTCTCAAAGTCCAATATAAATCTGCCCCAGGCTCTACATCGTGTCCCTTCCTGTTCTTTTCCACAACGCTCCTTGGTCGACTGTGACATCGTCCCAAGATACGTTCCTGACCTGTGAATCATTTTTATCTGGTGGCTTTCTCGGTTTCTGGAGCTCAAAGTCTTTGCTTACTTGAATTCCTTGCAAAATGAACACTGAGTCATCAGGTGGCTCTTTCTTTCTGTGTTCAGTCTCAACATCTGGGTTTTGTTTTGAAACTTCATCATCAGTAGGTACAATATCGCAATTACCTCTATTCCCATTGTTTTCACTAGTACCGAAATATTCGTCGTCTGAACCATCGTCAGAATCCGACCATTCTGGATCGCTTTCAGGTTCTAACATAAAAGCTTTTCTGAGACAGGCACTAGGTTCTTCCACTGCATTTTCGTCAGACTTTGATTTTGACTAAATATCCTCCTTTGGCAAAACGACCTCATTATCAGCTTTACTCACATCCACTGTTACTTCATATTTAGCGTAATCCTCGTGAACTTCAGTTACTCGTAGGTAATTACCTGCCCCTTCCCCACGGTTCCTTTCGGTAACAGCTTGTACTGTTGGCGGATCATTAACAGAAGTTACTTCCTCGTCAGTGCTTAGGATTTCATCTTCCAATTCCTTCCTATCTTTAACCATCGTCCTAACGGCAGCACGCGTACTTTACGCGGCGCTATTTACTCTCTCCTCTTCAAATTTTGGCCACGTCACCTTATCGACATCCCTGCTATTTCCTCTTTCACTAATTAACCTCCTTGCCTCATACTGCTTCTTAAAATCCTCCCACTCACATTGCCTGAGGCCCTTGTACAGATCGTCGATCTGCACACGCCAATCAGTTTCTTCTGCTAATTCATTCTCGCCATTTACTTCATTGCTAACACTGCTAACTGCACCTCTCTGTGTATCCACAGTTTTATCTATTATTTCCATTCGCCACGGAATTACCACTCGTAATGTATTCACCAGCTCTTACGGCAATGTTCGTACCTAATGCTGTCGCATTGCTAGCGGCTTCTCTCTGAACAGCTGTTCTCCTAGGCTGGGCCGTTGCCCTCTGATGCTCCACTCGCCTGTTAACATTTATTGCTCTGCGCGGCGAAGATGACTCACCAGCGTTCGCACCTGACGCTTGTTTTGCACTAACACGTTGCGTCGTTCCACGCCTGTCTCTAACCAGACTCATAACTTTACTGTCAGTCCAGTAATATTTCTTAAATCGGGGCCGGTATGTTCTGTCCGCTTCCGTTTGGACCGCAACGTTCGCGGAAATCAGTTTCCCGCGTCGTTATTATTTTGCGCGGCGTACCATCTACCGCGACCTGCATAACTCCCTCTTCCTCTTCCTCTGCCTCTACCTCTTTGTATCAAGTTGACGCGAAACCCATCGCCGTCATTTCTCTCGTCATTATTGCGATTATTTCTGTTACCAAAATTCTGATAATTGGCACGACTTTCGCGCCAATGATCTTCGTCTTCGACCCTCTCGAGAAACGCTTGGAAGCTACGATGATTGCTTCCCACATATCTCTTTGAATCTTCTGGAAGCTTTTCATATAGCTCCCATATGATTTCAGAATCGGATCTTCTCCCTCTTAAATGTGTCAATTTTCGGTACCAATATTCGCAGAAATATTTCAAAGAATTCCTGCCCCTGTTATCATGAAGCTTGGCCATGATAAACTCGCGCCACAAATGGTTCTGTTTTTGTTCGGACGAATATTCTTTCGTAAACTTTTGCTTAAATTCTTCGAACGTTATTTGTTCGGTATTAAAATTAATTCCCCAGCGCTTAGCGTTACCTGCTAAGGCGCTAATTACTACGTTTATCATTTCCTGACCAGACAAGTGTTAAGGAAACATTCTCTCGCAGTTTTTGATGAAATCTAACGGATGCTATCCGTTATGTTTCTTGGCGGGATCAAAGCATTTCTCACCTTCCAACAGTTTCGTAAGTGGTGTACCATTACAGACAACACCAGGCCTATCTTTAATTTTACTCTCGAGATCGAAAATTTTGCCTTGAATTTTCAATGTATTTTGTTCACACTTTTGTACACATCCTGTAACTTTCTCGTCTAAATCTCTTTCAGTGTCTGAAACTGCCTTTTTCAACTGTGAGATTCCGTGTTAACATTCGTTTACGATCTCAGTTTAAAGACCAAAAACTTTTTCGTCTACGTTTGTTTCAACTAGAGGCTCTACTTTCTCTTGGATGTTGAGAATTTCAACATCAAACCTACTGTTAATGTTGTCAATTTCCCCCTGCATAGTATTCATATTTTTATTAATTGTGTCAATTTCCAACTTCATAGTATTTACTACAGAGCTTAAATTACATACTTTTTGTTCTACCTGTTCTATTTATTTACTAATTTTAATTCCTCGTTCTTCGACCTGTGCTTTAAGCTGACCTATGTGTGTTTTAAGCTGATCATTCTGTATTTTGAGCAGATTACTTTGCGTTTTAAGCTGCTCGTCAACGTAAGTTTTAAGCTGATCATTCTGTGTTTTGAGCTGATTACTTTGAGTTTTAAGCTGCTCATCAACGTGTCGTTTAAGCTGATCATTCTTTGTTTTGAGCTGCTCACTCTTTCCAGCAATTTGTTTGGTTAATTGTTCAAATAAATCGTTCATGCTTAAAATTTTCACACTGTCTTTTTCTACGGAATCGGTGTGTTCCGATCCTACATCAAGATTTTCTTTCGGTCCTTTCTTTATCTGTGGTGAATCAAACATCTCAGTGGATTCGTTCACGTACACACTATCATCTACAAAGTCACCCTCTACTTCCTGTTTTATTCCTTGCTGTGTTCTAGGCAATCTCGATATTTCAATCTGTTCGTTAACATGTTCGTGATATTATAGGTACGCCAATGGTCTTCCGCTAACGCCATCTGTTATCTGGCCGCGTAAACTCTCTTATTGCCAGCCGCATTTTCCATTACGCTCGGCACATCTACAGTTTCTACGTTCCTGTCCATACTGAACGCAAATTACACCACACTACCGTACTTGACGTTCACTGCTATTTATTTTACTAAATATTATTGCAGTTCGTGCCACTGAACATCCACTGTTCGGTATTCGCGTTAATTTGTGACCGACAACAACTGGATGTCCTGTCACCGATAGCCACTTGTAACGCTGCGCTAGTGCACACGATACTCATTAAAGCCTGTACTATGGTAAGTTGACGGGCTTCACCTTATGAGAAAGGATTTTTGTATAGAAATTGACCGCGTGTACCTGGATGGAGGCAAATCAGACTTACACCCACTCTGTAATAACAATGATACGTCAAGCAAGTCCGAAATGCAACTACACGTCAGGACGGACAAGAAACAACACAGAAGATGCTACCAATTTGTTAATAATACGGTCGCCAGCATAATTAGGCATTAACTGAGTTTCTTCCCTGTACAAGTTGATGTACGTTCAAGTAAAACAACACGTAGTAACACAGCATAATATGGTAAATTTTAGAACCAGAAAATCTATTGAACAAATAATATCACTTTCTGTACTGATATGGATAAACCATAAATACATAACATTACACTATAATGTTTACCATAAAACTTCGTACTGTCTACTGATCTGATTAAAATTGGGCATAGGTTACCCTAGAAATAGCACTTTCGAAACACACACACAATGTCAAATTTGATAAAGGTAAAACACTGATAAATTTTGGTTTTTTATATTGACTTTAACTTTGCTGCTCAAATCAGTTTAGAACAATTCAGAACTCAATTGAACCCTGGCTAGGTTAGTTGTGAGGATTATTAAATGATAGGACAGTTCTGGTAAAATTTAAGTTGTTATTGAACAGTATGGAACAAAAGTAACACTGGTCCACACGAATACGGTACTAAAAGTTTCAACCTGTTCGTATCGATGCGGCGGTTGGCGGGCGGCGAGATGGCGAGGCACAAAGCACACATACAACCACAGCTATGGCTCTTGACGTATCGGCACTTTATTTCTTCATAGCGTCGTAATACTTTTCCATTTAGTGCCTATTGAATTTTGCCATGCTGTATAGGCGTCGGAACGGCATATCCGAGGCTCAATGAAACTGCGTCTTCCAGGACAGCCTCCTCGATCCAGGACGTGTTGCTCAGACCAATGCCCAACTCCGACTACTACTGCTGAACCCGTTATGCTGTGCAGCGCCCGTGTGCGTTTTCCCGCGCTCACCTGCCATCCACCTTTTACCGCTCCCCTACAGACAGGGTATTCCCCAGAGGTTTTGCATTCTACATATCCTAACACATTGCCTACGTATGGACCAGACGCACAATTACAATTTTTAACTTGTTACAATAGATTCAACGTTTGTTACACTTCTATTCTATTACAATATTGCTTGAAATTTGACATAAACATTAATATTCACAATGAAAATTGTTTACATTTTCCTTAACATAATGGCATGAAACAAAAAAAAAAAAGAAAGAAATGAAATCGGAACATCGATTACACTAATTTATCGAAAAACCTGTAAAAAAATGTTATTTGTATAATAGTACAGTGTTGTTGTTGTTACGCATGCCCCTGTTTCCAGTAAATTTCACTAAGTGCAAATTTGATGGGAACACTGAACTTTATATTCGTACAGGGGTTCTGAATCTTTGTGTGAATGTCCCATCACAGAAGTTTATACCACAAACTTCCATTCACTCACATTATCTAGGTCTATACTTTTTAACATATCAAGAACATTTACCTATCGTTTGCTTAAGTGCCTTTGGCACAGTCCAACCTCCTATCACAACATTATTTAAGTAGCAAATTTCTCATTATTATTAAACTTCTCAGAAAAATAAATTCAAAAGCTGAAACACAAACACTTGCCTACAAAGGATATACAAATACCTATATACACTATAAAACAATTTGTTGCTGCTTGCATTGAATGGCAGTTCATTTCCTTATTTACTAATAAACACACAATACTATTTAGAAAAATCACTACATCTATTTGCTGCCTATTATTCAGATTTGGGCAGTCCATTTGCATCTTTTTATCACGTCACCTGCACCACACTTACAATTCTCCTTTGACTATTTATCTGACCTCTTTGATTTTTGGCAGTCCTTTATATTATGACTCATATACTGCCCACTTTGGTTTTCGGCAGTCCCATCTTTTGTCTGGCTTACAGCATTTGCTTTTTCTTTCCAACCGATTTCTCCATACATCTTTTCATTTATAGGACATTTGGTAATCTGAAACTCACATAAGTACATTAGCACACTGAGTTTGGTATACATACATTTACAAAGGTTTGTTATATTTGGAATAAAATAGTTTCAGCATTAGATCCAGCACATTTACTGCAGATTGCTTTCTGATTGTACTTAGGTTACTCACTCCTAGGAACATACAGTTTCAGGTACACAACGTTTCTTAGACCTAAAGGTCTTTTGGATTTTGGGTAGATCAGGTAGTAAGCATTATCATGTGGAATTTTCTGTGTTACATACGGTCCATTATAAATATATTTAAATTTGGAAATTTCATGGTTCAGTTCACTAGATTTTTCGTGGGGTTTTAAAAGAACATAATCTCCAATTTCAAATTCTGAAACTTTCAGATCTAGATTCAGCTTTTTGCTTTGCCCTTTTTCTGACTAATTCTTTCTTTTGACTCAACCCCAAGCTTGTACAAGGTGGAAACTCTAGTTTTTCCTCAATTAAACTTTTACTTCTGCTGCCTAACAAAATTTCTTCCGGTGGGAACCCAGTAGTTTCAGGATGTACTGTGTTCATGACATTCTCAAAGTCCAATATAAATCTGCCCCAGGCTCTACATCGTGTCCCTTCCTGTTCTTTTCCACAACGCTCCTTGGTCGACTGTGACATCGTCCCAAGATACGTTCCTGACCTGTGAATCATTTTTATCTGGTGGCTTTCTCGGTTTCTGGAGCTCAAAGTCTTTGCTTACTTGAATTCCTTGCAAAATGAACACTGAGTCATCAGGTGGCTCTTTCTTTCTGTGTTCAGTCTCAACATCTGGGTTTTGTTTTGAAACTTCATCATCAGTAGGTACAATATCGCAATTACCTCTATTCCCATTGTTTTCACTAGTACCGAAATATTCGTCGTCTGAACCATCGTCAGAATCCGACCATTCTGGATCGCTTTCAGGTTCTAACATAAAAGCTTTTCTGAGACAGGCACTAGGTTCTTCCACTGCATTTTCGTCAGACTTTGATTTTGACTAAATATCCTCCTTTGGCAAAACGACCTCATTATCAGCTTTACTCACATCCACTGTTACTTCATATTTAGCGTAATCCTCGTGAACTTCAGTTACTCGTAGGTAATTACCTGCCCCTTCCCCACGGTTCCTTTCGGTAACAGCTTGTACTGTTGGCGGATCATTAACAGAAGTTACTTCCTCGTCAGTGCTTAGGATTTCATCTTCCAATTCCTTCCTATCTTTAACCATCGTCCTAACGGCAGCACGCGTACTTTACGCGGCGCTATTTACTCTCTCCTCTTCAAATTTTGGCCACGTCACCTTATCGACATCCCTGCTATTTCCTCTTTCACTAATTAACCTCCTTGCCTCATACTGCTTCTTAAAATCCTCCCACTCACATTGCCTGAGGCCCTTGTACAGATCGTCGATCTGCACACGCCAATCAGTTTCTTCTGCTAATTCATTCTCGCCATTTACTTCATTGCTAACACTGCTAACTGCACCTCTCTGTGTATCCACAGTTTTATCTATTATTTCCATTCGCCACGGAATTACCACTCGTAATGTATTCACCAGCTCTTACGGCAATGTTCGTACCTAATGCTGTCGCATTGCTAGCGGCTTCTCTCTGAACAGCTGTTCTCCTAGGCTGGGCCGTTGCCCTCTGATGCTCCACTCGCCTGTTAACATTTATTGCTCTGCGCGGCGAAGATGACTCACCAGCGTTCGCACCTGACGCTTGTTTTGCACTAACACGTTGCGTCGTTCCACGCCTGTCTCTAACCAGACTCATAACTTTACTGTCAGTCCAGTAATATTTCTTAAATCGGGGCCGGTATGTTCTGTCCGCTTCCGTTTGGACCGCAACGTTCGCGGAAATCAGTTTCCCGCGTCGTTATTATTTTGCGCGGCGTACCATCTACCGCGACCTGCATAACTCCCTCTTCCTCTTCCTCTGCCTCTACCTCTTTGTATCAAGTTGACGCGAAACCCATCGCCGTCATTTCTCTCGTCATTATTGCGATTATTTCTGTTACCAAAATTCTGATAATTGGCACGACTTTCGCGCCAATGATCTTCGTCTTCGACCCTCTCGAGAAACGCTTGGAAGCTACGATGATTGCTTCCCACATATCTCTTTGAATCTTCTGGAAGCTTTTCATATAGCTCCCATATGATTTCAGAATCGGATCTTCTCCCTCTTAAATGTGTCAATTTTCGGTACCAATATTCGCAGAAATATTTCAAAGAATTCCTGCCCCTGTTATCATGAAGCTTGGCCATGATAAACTCGCGCCACAAATGGTTCTGTTTTTGTTCGGACGAATATTCTTTCGTAAACTTTTGCTTAAATTCTTCGAACGTTATTTGTTCGGTATTAAAATTAATTCCCCAGCGCTTAGCGTTACCTGCTAAGGCGCTAATTACTACGTTTATCATTTCCTGACCAGACAAGTGTTAAGGAAACATTCTCTCGCAGTTTTTGATGAAATCTAACGGATGCTATCCGTTATGTTTCTTGGCGGGATCAAAGCATTTCTCACCTTCCAACAGTTTCGTAAGTGGTGTACCATTACAGACAACACCAGGCCTATCTTTAATTTTACTCTCGAGATCGAAAATTTTGCCTTGAACTTTCAATGTATTTTGTTCACACTTTTGTACACATCCTGTAACTTTCTCGTCTAAATCTCTTTCAGTGTCTGAAACTGCCTTTTTCAACTGTGAGATTCCGTGTTAACATTCGTTTACGATCTCAGTTTAAAGACCAAAAACTTTTTCGTCTACGTTTGTTTCAACTAGAGGCTCTACTTTCTCTTGGATGTTGAGAATTTCAACATCAAACCTACTGTTAATGTTGTCAATTTCCCCCTGCATAGTATTCATATTTTTATTAATTGTGTCAATTTCCAACTTCATAGTATTTACTACAGAGCTTAAATTACATACTTTTTGTTCTACCTGTTCTATTTATTTACTAATTTTAATTCCTTGTTCTTCGACCTGTGCTTTAAGCTGACCTATGTGTGTTTTAAGCTGATCATTCTGTATTTTGAGCAGATTACTTTGCGTTTTAAGCTGCTCGTCAACGTAAGTTTTAAGCTGATCATTCTGTGTTTTGAGCTGATTACTTTGAGTTTTAAGCTGCTCATCAACGTGTCGTTTAAGCTGATCATTCTTTGTTTTGAGCTGCTCACTCTTTCCAGCAATTTGTTTGGTTAATTGTTCAAATAAATCGTTCATGCTTAAAATTTTCACACTGTCTTTTTCTACGGAATCGGTGTGTTCCGATCCTACATCAAAATTTTCTTTCGGTCCTTTCTTTATCTGTGGTGAATCAAACATCTCAGTGGATTCGTTCACGTACACACTATCATCTACAAAGTCACCCTCTACTTCCTGTTTTATTCCTTGCTGTGTTCTAGGCAATCTCGATATTTCAATCTGTTCGTTAACATGTTCGTGATATTATAGGTACGCCAATGGTCTTCCGCTAACGCCATCTGTTATCTGGCCGCGTAAACTCTCTTATTGCCAGCCGCATTTTCCATTACGCTCGGCACATCTACAGTTTCTACGTTCCTGTCCATACTGAACGCAAATTACACCACACTACCGTACTTGACGTTCACTGCTATTTATTTTACTAAATATTATTGCAGTTCGTGCCACTGAACATCCACTGTTCGGTATTCGCGTTAATTTGTGACCGACAACAACTGGATGTCCTGTCACCGATAGCCACTTGTAACGCTGCGCTAGTGCACACGATACTCATTAAAGCCTGTACTATGGTAAGTTGACGGGCTTCACCTTATGAGAAAGGATTTTTGTATAGAAATTGACCGCGTGTACCTGGATGGAGGCAAATCAGACTTACACCCACTCTGTAATAACAATGATACGTCAAGCAAGTCCGAAATGCAACTACACGTCAGGACGGACAAGAAACAACACAGAAGATGCTACCAATTTGTTAATAATACGGTCGCCAGCATAATTAGGCATTAACTGAGTTTCTTCCCTGTACAAGTTGATGTACGTTCAAGTAAAACAACACGTAGTAACACAGCATAATATGGTAAATTTTAGAACCAGAAAATCTATTGAACAAATAATATCACTTTCTGTACTAATATGGATAAACCATAAATGCCGGCCAGGGTGGCCTTGCGGTTAAAGGCGCTGCAGTCTGGAACCGCAAGACCGCTACGGTCGCAGGTTCGAATCCTGCCACGGGCATGGATGTTTGTGACGTCCTTAGGTTAGTTAGGTTTAACTACACTCCTGGAAATTGAAATAAGAACACCGTGAATTCATTGTCCCAGGAAGGGGAAACTTTATTCACACATTCCTGGGGTCAGATACATCACATGATCACACTGACAGAACCACAGGCACATAGACACAGGCAACAGAGCATGCACAATGTCGGCACTAGTACAGTGTATATCCACCTTTCGCAGCAATGCAGGCTGCTATTCTCCCATGGATGTAGTCCTATGGAACGGCTTGCCATGCCATTTCCACCTGGCGCCTCAGTTGGACCAACGTTCGTGCTGGACGTGCAGACCGCGTGAGACGACGCTTCATCCAGTCCCAAACATGCTCAATGGGGGACAGATCCGGAGATCGTGCTGGCCAGGGTAGTTGACTTACACCTTCTAGAGCACGTTGGGTGGCACGGGATACATGCGGACGTGCATTGTCCTGTTGGAACAGCACGTTCCCTTGCCGGTCTAGGAATGGGAGAACGATGGGTTCGATGACGGTTTGGATGTACCGTGCACTATTCAGTCTCCCCTCGACGATCACCAGTGGTGTACGGCCAGTGTAGGAAATCGCTCCCCACACCATGATGCCGGGTGTTGGCCCTGTGTGCCTCGGTCGAATGCAGTCCTGATTGTGGCGCTCACCTGCACGGCGCCAAACACGCATACGACCATCATTGGCACCAAGGCAGAAGCCACTCTCATCGCTGAAGACGACTCGTCTCCATTCGTCCCTCCATTCACGCCTGTCGCGACACCACTGGAGGCGGGCTGCACGATGTTGGGGCGTGAGCGGAAGACGGCCAAACGGTGTGCGGGACTGTAGCCCAGCTTCATGGAGACGGTTGCGAATGGTCCTCGCCGATACCCCAGGAGCAACAGTGTCCCTAATTTGCTGGGAAGTGGCGGTGCGGTCCCCTACGGCACTGCGTAAGATCCTACGGTCTTGGCGTGCATCCGTGCGTCGCTGCGGTCCGGTCCCTGGTCGACGGGCACGTGCACCTTCCGCCAACCACTGGCGACAACATCGATGTACTGTGGAGACCTCACGCCCCACGTGTTGAGCAATTCGGCGGTACGTCCACCCGGCCTCCCGCATGCCCACTATACGCCCTCGCTCAAAGACCGTCAACTGCACATACGGTTCACGTCCACGCTGTCGCGGCATGCTACCAGTGTTAAAGACTGCGATGGAGCTCCGTATGCCACGGCAAACTGGCTGACACTGACGGCGGCGGTGCACAAATGCTGCGCAGCTAGCGCCATTCGACGGCCAACACCGCGGTTCCTGGTGTGTCCGCTGTGCCGTGCGTGTGATCATTGCTTGTACAGCCCTCTCGCAGTGTCCGGAGCAAGTATGGTGGGTCTGACACACCGGTGTCAATGTGTTCTCTTTTCCATTTCCAAGAGTGTAGTTCTAAGTTCTAGGGGACTAATGACCTCAGCAGTTGAGTCCCATAGTGCTCAGAGCCATTTGAACCAAACCATAAATACATAACATTACACTATAATGTTTACCATAAAACTAGGTACTGTCTACTGATCTGATTAAAATTGGGCATAGGTTACCCTAGAAATAGCACTTCCGAAACACACACACAATGTCAAATTGATAAAGGTAAAACACTGATAAATTCTGGTTTTTTATATTGACTTTAACTTTGTTGGTCAAATCAGTTTAGAACAATTCAGAATTCAAATGAAAAAAAGAGGGGGGGGGGACTCTGAAACTGTTATGATCACTGTATTAAAACAATTAACTACTGAAATCATTATGCACGCAAGATTTCCAATATATGAGTTACTACACTTTTCATTTTATTTCCTGCTCATTTAAATACCATTACATCTGTCTCGAAGTGATTAAACTTCACTACTAAATCAATATCAAAATTATCTTCCAACTTTGTCAGACCTTTGATATTCGTCTATTAGTTCATTAACAAAAAAGTTCTTTAAACATCATTCTGACATAGCTAGGTCTGCAGGTAATTATTATTAACATAAACTTTAATTCTTGATTTCAGGACAATCGGATTGCACAACATTTGAAAAAGACCCTGGCTAGGTTAGTTGTCAGGATAATTAAATGATAGGACAGTTCTGGTAAAATTTAAGTTGTTATTGAACAGTATGGAACAAAAGTAACACTGGTCCACACGAATACTGTACTAAATGTTTCAACCTGTTCGTATCGATGCGGCGGTTGGCGGGCGGCGAGATGGCGAGGCACAAAGCACACATACAACCACGGCTATGGCTCTTGACGTATCGGCACTTTATTTCTTCGTGGCGTCGCAATACTTTTCCATTTAGTGCCTATTGAATTTTGCCATGCTGTATAGGCGTCGGAACGGCATACCCGAGGCTCAATGAAACTACGTCTTCCAGGACAGCCTCCTCGATCCAGGACGTGTTGCTCAGACCAATGCCCAACTCCGACTACTACTGCTGAACCCGTTATGATGTGCAGCGCCCGTGTGCGTTTTCCCGCGCTCACCTGCCATCCACCTTTTACCGCTCCCCTACAGACAGGGTATTCACCAGAGGTTTTGCATTCTACATATCCTAACACATTGCCTACGTATGGACCAGACGCACAATTACATTTTTTGACATGTTACAATAGATTCAACGTTTGTTACACTTCAATTCTATTACAATATTGCTTGAAATTTGACATAAACATTAATATTCACAATGAGAATTGTTTACAGTTTCTTTAACATAATGGCATGAAAAAAAAAAAAAAAGAAATCGTATCATCTATTACACTAATTTATCGAAAAATCAGAAAAAAATATTATTTGTATAATAGTACTGCGTTGTTGTTGTTACAATGTGACATCCTCAGCTGATTAAAAAATGTGAAAAATATAGGCCAAGCTGTAATACAGATGACTCCAAATCAAAGCAAAATAGAAAATTATAATAATGTAATTAATATTAGTGCAACGTAAAAACACAGACTTATAACACTGATCACAGGAACATAGAAATAAAGGGTGGGATAATGATGCGAATAACTTCTATATGCGAAAGGATATGGCGTTATATTTTGCTGAGGCACAGTCAGAGATCCTCAGTGAAATGATGTCACCAAAACAACAGCATTGCCCTACCGCTGAGTTCCTTCCCTGGATATGCCAGAATTCACCTCAGACATCTGTTGCTCCTTTGTGGTTGGTCCAGAGAAAGGTATTAACCTATGACGAAGAGGAAGAGCGGACTGCCATTCCTCCACAGAAATTACGAGGCAGTGAATGTGTCAGTCTGTCGTAAGGAGAATGGGGGACACACCCCATATTAATGTCCACTAATTGGTGATTGGTAATCGTTCATCTGATAGTGAACTTAAAATATTAAAAGACTTAATATTTGGGAAAATGGCGGCTACCGTACGCAGAACGATTTTAATGAGACTGAAACCGTCTGAATAAATCCACGTAATCGTCTATAAATTTTCCTTGGTAGCTTCCCTAAACAATCACGTCCTCAGAAAGGTTTTTGATGTGCACTAAGTGGGGCTGAGTAGGGTAGCATGGATGCAAAGACCCGTAGCTGGTACGCCAGTTTAAACTTTTCACTTACACCACTTACTGAATGACAACATGTAAATATTGCGTACATTCGTAGTTCAACAACGTGACTCCAGTACATAGTAAAAATTGACATCAAAACCTCTTAAAAAGTATGGGCCTCTTTCATTTCCCATTTAGATTTTCCAACATCTTTTGTTTCCCCATCAGCCTTAGGAATGGTTGATGCGGCCAGCAAATGAAACCTATGTCATGAATTATTTGCTGGAAGTATTGCAACATCTGGCTTCCTCTACAGTTTTTGCCCACTACAGCTCCCTCTAGTACAATGGAAGTCATTTCTTCATGTCTTAATAGATATCCTATCATCCTGTCTCTTCTTCTTGTCAATATTTTTCACATATTCCTTTCCTCTCCGATTCAGCTCGGAATATAGTCTCAGAAACTTCTTCCTCAAATTAAGGCCTATGTTCGATACTAGTAAACTTCTCTTGGCCAGGAATGCCCTTCTTCCCAGTGCTAGATTGCTTTTCATGTCCTCATTGCTCCGTTCGTCATCGGGTATTTTGTTGCCTAGGTTGCAGAAATCCTTAACTTCATCTACTTCGTGTCAATGAATCCTGAAGGATGAAAATCAATTGACACAGAATGTTTAAAACATAAATCACAATTTTGAGCTGGTCCTAATTAGTGGCAAGCGGCATTCAAAACTCTAAAGAAACATCTAAAAGCTAAACATGAAGTAGCAAGCCACTGCTGCAATTTCCACTAACACGCTATGACTATTATAAATTTTGCTAGACCGTTATATCGAAATATAGCTTAGACCAATAACAAAGCCATGAGACAGTAAAAAGGTTCATTTACTTAAATTTTTGACAAGTGCCATTTGTAAAATCTTAAGAACTAAGTTACTCCACAAGTTATTTAGAATACACCTCCCAGTCATGTGACCAGTCCTTACAATTAGCTAATCTGATGCTTACACTCACAGTATTACATGAAATACGGTAATCATTAAGAAAAAGAGAATCGCTCAAGAAGTTATTACTCCTTTACTCAGGGGGCACACAAGCATCGAGTGGCACTTACTGGAAGTCAACCTTCGTAATCAGCACCCAAGTCAAATAACCCGTGGGTCACTCCATTTCCTATCTACCTCAGGATACACAGTATACAATCAGACCTCCATAACAGAGGAAGGACGATAATGGTCTTACGTATCATAGTGACACAATCATTTACACTAAAATTTCCACTAACGTGCATAATAATGAACGAGCACCAATACGCACGAGGTGAAGTGACTTAACTTAAGCAAGCGTAAGAAGTGATTTAGCACTGAAGTAAGCGACGACCGTGATCACTGGCCAAATTACTGGTAAAATGTCAAGCCTTAAGGGCGTTAGCTGGGGTTTCTGGAACATGTTAACTTGATAGCGACCTCGCACCCGACCAAGCAGCTTTAGACATAATCTAAGTTGCAGGACTCGACATTGTCTAGGCTAGCAAAACAAGCCAGACAGAGATTCTGACACGTTGATAAGATAGTTGCCTCACCAGTTACTGAAGAGCAGAAGTGGCTGTTAGGTCCACATCTCTCGACCTGATGCGGCATGACGCCCTCCCTGGCCCAGGTGCGGGTCGGTAAGCCCTGCGGTGTATGACCTCGTCTGTGGCGTTATCAGCACTGCCTCCTTCCACCAGCGCTTCTTGCTCGCACCGTGACGATCACGTGTCCCGGCGTTCACGCACGACCCCGCGCTCCAGCAGTGAGCGATCCATCTCTTCTGACAGCAGTCACAAGACACAGGTGCGCACGGCTTAAGACCTGCACGAAATAGTCGCGCGCACCCTCTCGCCACGGACAGACTGTCCAAAGAAGGCGTCAGCGATTCTGATGATCGATAGATCACAAAACGGACGTGTCAGTTATAGTGTTTAAGTAAACTTTTCAGACAACTGGACGTTTCGTTCTGCTGAAGATGGTTCCTTGCACCTAACGGTTTGGAAAGGACACCTTTATCATATATTGCCAGTTTCTACAGTTTGAGTGAGAATGTTCTGGTCCTCGCTGGAAGCATTTTCATGACAGTAGATCTAGCATTCCGTTTGTGGTTCACTGATTCTTTCGGCTATACACGCTCCAGTTACATTGATGTGGCCACCGTCTTTGTCCAACCTCAACATGCAGGAGAGTACATAATGCGTGTCAGTGAAATGCGGAAGACAGTGCTTCTGTTGAGACCTGAGTTTCTCCTGGCGTATACAACTTTCCAATAACTTCCTGAAAATTCAGCCAGGTAGCACTTTCAGTGACCGCCGATATTTCGGCGGGACAACATCTCGCCATTTTTCGTCAAAATGATTATAGTGATAGACAGATTGAACGTGCGTTGCGCTATCGACCAACTGTACATCGGGTGATTGATGATAATTCTGAGTCGACACCTAAGTCTACTGCCTTTTTGACTTACGTAGGAAACACTTCCAACAATATCGGTCGTATTTTACGGATATACGACGTGAAATGAGTTTTCCGACCTCCATCTAAAATTAGGGCGCTTTTGAGTTCTGCTAAGGATGATCTCGGTCTGCGTAAGGCGGGTGTATATCGCATTCCTTCTAGCTGTGGCATGACATGTACTGTTAAAACTTTCAGGACAATTGAGGACCGATGTACTGAGCATAAACGGCACTCGATTACAGCTGCCAAGTAGATCTGCTATTGCTGAACATTACTTGAATACTGGTCACCCCAAGTCATATAATAACGCCGAGATATTGATATGCACGTCCAGCTATTGGGACAGTGTTATTAAGGAGGCAGCTGAGATTAAATTACTAAGCAACCTCGTTAGCAGGGATGGAGGTGTTTGTTTAAACTTTGTTTGGAATCCGGCTCTCTCCCTTGTCAAAAAACAGAGGGACAGAGTCAATGCTATCTCACCTGTGAGTTCGTAGTCTCACTGTCGATATCTCTGACTTCGCTCATCTTTGATGGCACTAGTGTTCGGTGTGTGTGTTATCTTTCCTGCATCAGTCCGAGAACCGAGGTTTTGGATTTGCAAGTACGTCGCCTGTCCGTTGCAGTTTACCTTGAAAATGGCGGGACGTTATTCTGCTGAAATACCGGCTGTAGGTGAAAGTGTTACCTGGCTGAATTCCCGGAAGATATTTGAAAGTGTTTTTGTTGTCCTGACGCGGAAACGGAGAGATTTATGAGACGTCCAAAATAACATTTGATTGGGATTCGGGCCAAAGATGGAAATATTTTCGAAGCGGCTAAGTTTGTAGAGTCCTCGCATGTCGCAGTGGTCAAATATACTGGGCATGCGAAAATGGCGCTACTGAAAACCGGCGGCGAGGCAACTGTGCCGCACCGCGGGACGTACAAGTGGTGAACAACCACTGTAGTCATAGGTAACGGCGAATAGACGTGCAGCTTTTCAGTAGATGACCATCAAGATGAACCAAGAGGCTACCAACAATGTCTCCTCATTGATCGTTCAGCGAACGTTGCTGTGTATGGCCTTCGCCCCATGCTCCTTGTTAATGCAACCATACTGACAGCTTTTCATTAGCAACTAAGGTAGGATTTGACACGCCCAGTTAGCTTAGCGGTCTAACGCACGGCTTTCCGGAGTGGAAAGGAGCGCCTGGGCCACGGCACGAGTCCGCCCGGCAGACTTGTGTCGAGGTCCTTTGTGCTGGCCGGTCTGTGGATGGCTTTTAGGTGGTTTTCCATCTGCCTTGGCGAATGTGAGCTGGTTCCCCTTATTTCGCCTCAGCTACACTATGTCGGCGATTGCTGCGCTTACATGTTCTCTACGTAAGCGTACACCACCATTACTCTACCACCCAAACATAGGGGTTACACTGGTCTGATGTGAGGCGTTCCCTGGGGGTGCGGGAGCGGGTGCCGAACCGCACAATAACCCCGGGTTCGGTATGAGGTGGTGGACGGGTGAAGTGGACTACGTTAGTCGTCATGGGATTGTGGACCACTGCGGCTGCGATGGGGACAGAGCCTCTCCGTCGTTTCTATATCCCACGTTAACATACAATACAAGGTTGAATTTTGCAGGCCAGTGCAAGAGGTGGACACTACGGAGCGGCAACAAATAGCGTTTCCAGGTTAACCACGTTTTATGATTCATCGGATATTTTATAGTTGGCATGTACGGCGTGAAAGCAAAAACGGAGGGAGCACTCTGGTCTGAGGAATGGTCTCGCCATTTTGGAGCTCACAATGTACTAACAAAGGTACGGAAGGATCCTTGCGGACCATGTACACCCCTACGTGCAGTTTCTTCTTCCTCGGTACGATGGCATCTATCAGCTGCAAAATGCAGCCTCTCGCATAGCTCACAGTGTACGTACGTGGTTCGCAACACCAGGACGAGTTTACCGTACTCCCCTGGCCACCAGGCTCCCCGGGTTTAGACCCAACGGAGAGTCTATGTGAGCACCTCATTAGGGTTGTTTGCGGCACGGGTCCTTAGCCGAAAATTCTAGTGGCTGGCCACGGCACTGGAATTGACATGGCTCCACATCCCCGTCGGCGTCTTCGAGAACCTCGTTGTTTCGCTTTATACACGTCTCGGTTCGCAGTGCAAAAGGCAGTTATTCCAGTTTGAGACACGTGGTCAAATTAATATGACTGGACAGTGGTAAAAAGAGTTCCCTACATTACATTTTTATTTTTTGAAGTGACCATTTCAGTCGAGGAGCAACATATTTCATTCAACGCCTTCTGCTTCGTCGTTACACTCACTAGCTGTTAGTGTAAAAGATGAAACATATTTGTTGGCTGGCATATACTTGTTTACGTCTTTCATTCGACTAATGGGATTGTTTGATTGGTTACGAGAAGACCGCAGTCATGTTCAGCTATCTTGCAACAGTCGCACTTCAGTGCAAGGGTAGGTAGCTCTTAACGGCACCACGAAGTGACGACGCGCTTTCGCAACGCAGGCAGCTGACAGCATCAGCGCTGACAGATCAGAGCTCTTGATATCACACTATAACACGGCGTGCCTGCCACCTGACGCAGCTGCGCAAGGCGAGGCTGGCATTAACGCGCTCGCACGCTTACATACCTGTAATGGAATGGGAATTCACACGCAGCAGCATCAACGGTTGATTGAAAATTAAGCGGACGCATCAGGCGTGAAATGAGCATTCGTCAGTTCCCACTGTGCGGCGGTACGTTGAGAGACTGTTAACCGCGAGAGGCTGGAGATGAACTCGTAATGGGAAGGCTGGAATACATTACTAATCCTCTGCTGCAGTGTAACAGTCATGTACGCGTGTTCCGTTCAGGCACAAGCCAGTATTTTCATTTCGAATGTAGATGAGAGTAAAAGTTGAGGATTGGGGTGAGGTCAGACGTCACAGACGACTGTTGTACTCAATTTTCTTTTTCTGTACATTTACCTTTGTCTAAAACAAAACTGTAAAACATTTCTCTCACAAAACTCTCAACTTGTGGTGACTACAAACAGGGTTCGGTGAAAACTCTAAAAGGTGCGAACGGTTGCATAGTAGTCACCAAGAGGCCGTTATAACGATTTAAAGCCGCGCGGGGCTATTTTAAAAGTAAGAAATCCCGCTGCGTCAGGAAGCTATTCCTGACTCACTTAAAATTTTTAATGAAACAACAGCCGTGAGGAGTGGCCGCCATGTCACGGATTACACGGCACCTCCCGAGTCCTCCCTTGGGCATGTGTGTGTGTGTGTGTGTGTGTGTGTGTGTGTGTGTGTGTGTGTGTGTGTGGTTAGTTTAAGTTGTGTGTAAGTCTAGGGACCGATGACCTCAGCAGTTTGGTTCCTTATAAATTCACAGACATTTGAACATCTGAACGAAGCAACATGTTTTGAGCTACAAATCTCAACTACAGTCTACAATGGCAACAACAAACATATTTGAGAACGTATTCATTAAACTTGCCTGTTACTGTCTCGGCAAGTATTGTGGCCATCCTGCGGAGAAGGAGAGCAACAAGTTAAAACAAGGAAATATTCAGTTTGTTGGTCTGCAACTCACACAAAACAACAAATAGTCAATGACCTTTGTCATATGAAATGGTAGTCTGCTTGTGGTGTGTAGCTATCTCAAAGGCTACTCGTCTTTGGATCTTGATAAAGACTGTCTACAAACCTAAAATGGCCCTTGTAACACGTCATGACAGTAAACTCTACTGCGCAGTAGATAAAATGATGGTTGTCAAATCAATGCTTGTTTCGACACAATTATAGATGTGTCAATCTTGGTGCTATCTGCCACTTCTGTGCTTGTTGCTCTTGCATCCCTGATGCTGGTCCAAGATCTGTTTCACAATAATAGAGATTACCAAATTCACGTTTATAGCCATAATTTAAAATTATGCTAAGAAATTACGTAGATATTACTACTGGAAAATATATAAAGATTTATTCTTAATAGCTACGTATTTTTTGTTTTAACTTACTGAAATGACGTTGGTGAAGAAAGTGACTTTTGAAATGTGCAATTCTATTTAGCATCTCATGCTTTCAGCTTTGATCATGGATGAATATTTACATTTTCTTCAAGATTACGCAATAAATTTAGCAATAGATATTTAAGAGGCAAATGTTTTGAACTACTGTAAACTATTGAGAAGAACTGGAAAAGGAACATCTTGGAGAGAACGTAAATATTCATTCGTGACCAAAAGTGAGGAAACGGAATCATACACCAAATTATTTACTTCAGAAACTCAAATTTCTAGACTATGTTTCTTCAGTAATGGTAAAATAGGAAATACCTAACGATTAAGAATATGTCTGAATCTGGGTTACAATAGAAATATCTTTGTATTTCTTGAAAATAGCTCTTATACCGAGATTGTTAACGTGAAAATGCGACGGTCTCACTTATTGTAATACATTTCGTCTACCAACATCGGAGATGCGTTAGCAATAAGTACAGAAGTCATTCTGGGTGACAGATAACCCCTGTATGGACACCTCGTCATTAAATAAAAACCAGCTCTGTTTATACCACCATCTTGTTTCTAATCTACAGCATATCTGGTTGTGATGGCATGTTTTTAAGAGTCATTTGCAAAATTCTAAACAATCGCTAATAAAATCCAAAGAATAGAGCAATGGAGGTAACTGCACAAACGATAAGAAAACAGCAGTCTTTCATTGACAAAGTAGCGATTACTCTTTTTTTATGTGAACAGTAGACCGAAAAACGAAGCGAATATTTCGTCTTATTAGGTCATCCTTGTTTTTCTCGATTGAATGATCTTAGTACATGCGCAGGCTATGAAGGAGCACTTTAGTATCCGTGTGTACAATTGTGTAATGATTATTGTCACGTAGATTGAGCTAACGTTAATACCACCAGACATACTGGTAAATTAATCAATTTATGCAAGCCAACCAAAATTTTCTTACATGTAGCGATCCCTCCAAACCATTAGAGACTGTTATAAATTTTGTGATACCATATGAGCATTAATGAGCTTTCAGAACATGTTAATATAATTTATTCGTACGAACCTCTGGAATTTTATAGCGGATAGCATGAAAACCTCACGACAAAAAAAGACGTTTCAGTGAAAAGAGCGTGATTCAAAGCATTTTATAGGAGCTCAAAACGCCCACCGTTTGTGACGCGGTAAAAACCACTATCTTCGCACAATTCTTTGACGTCTCTGCTGCTGCCCGCAAAGTGCAACTTCAGATGACCGGTAAGGAAATTTGTTCATCTAGTTACCTATCCGCGTGCGTGAAGTTACTGAATGCTACACCTTTTGTTCATCTAGTTACCTATCCGCGTGCGTGAAGTTACTGAATGCTACACCATGGAGTGGAAGATTCATCTGTATATTCTAACACGCAGAACCGCTATTTTTGCTTTTTTGCAACTACGCCACAGGGTGTATTCCGAATGGAAACTTTGGGAGACGCTCTGTTGATTAACACGTGTCGTTTTCCTGTGTATCCAGTGCTGTACGTCCAGTCGTTTTCGGAAACTGTGGAGGTACTTACGATAAACCCTGCACTACCAAAAGCCAACAGGAGGGGGCAGAGGTTCAGGGCACTCTCTCGCCCCTGGAGTGACAAACTGCCACAAGAGGAGGACTAATGAGCGATGGTCAACGGCCTGAGGATGCAGAAGGTAATGTAAACCACTACATTAAAAACACATAACATGTATCCACAGGACATGTACCCTGTAATTAAAAATGTCCATTGGCAAAAGATTACGGAATAACCCCATTCGGATCTCCGGGAGGGGACTACCAAGGGGGAGGTGACTGTGAGGAAAAGGTTGAAAATCAACGAAAGAGTAACTTTCTACGAGTCGGGGCGTAGAATGTCAGAAGCTTGAATGTGGTAGGAATACTAGAAAATCTGAAAAGAGAAATGAAAAGGCTCAATCTAGATATAGTAGGGGTCAGTGAAGTGGAAAGAAGACGGAATTCTAATCAGATAGGGTAAAATCAACAGCAGCAGAAAATGGTTTAAAAGGAGTATGATTCTTTATGAATACGAAGGTAGGGCAGAGAGTGTGTTACTGTGAACAGTTCAATGATACAGTTATTCTTATCAGAATCGACAGCTAACAAACACCGACAACGATAGTAGAGGTATGCTTGCCGACGCCGCAAGCTGAAGATGAAGAATAGAGAAAGTACATGAGAATATTGACAATGTTATACAGTAGGCTGACGTAAAGGAAGATGAACATCTAATAGCACTGGAGGATTGAAATGCTGTTACAGGGGAAGGAGTAGAAGAAAAGGTTACAGGCGACAAGCAGTGAGAGTGGTGAAAGACTAATTGAGTTCTGTAATAAATCTCAGCTATTAATAGCGTATGCCCCTTCAACAATCACCAAAGGATCAGGCATACTTGGAAAAGGCTGGGTGGTAGGGGAAGATTTCAGTTAGATTATATCAACGTCCGATAGATATTCCGAAATCAGATTCTGGTTCAAAAATGGCTCTGAGCACTATGGGACTTAACTTCTGAGGTCATCAGTCCCCTAGAACTTAGAAATACTTAAACCTAACTAACCTAAGGACATCACACACATCCATGCCCGAGGCAGGATTCGAACCTGCGACCGTAGCGGTCGCGCGGTTCCAGACTGAAGCGCCTAGAACCGCTAGGCCACTCCGGCCGGCTCGGATTCTGGATTTTAATGTACCGAGGAGCAGACACAGACTCATATCATAATGTATTAGTGATGGAGAGTAAGTTGAAGTCGAAGAGATTAGCCAGGAAGGAGCAATACGTAAAGAAGTGTGATATAAAAGAGATACTTTTGAAGTTTTCTAAGGCTGTAAATACAGCAATAAAGAACATTCCAGTAGGCAGTACAGCTGAAGAGAAATGGACATCTCTAAAAAGAGGAGTCAGAGAAGCTGAAAAGAGAAACTGACGTACAAAGAAGCTAACTGCGAAGAAACCATGGGTAACAGAAGGAGTATTTCAGCTAATCGATGAAAAAAGGAAGTACAAAAATGTTCAGGGAATTCGGAAATACAGAGATACAAGTCGCTTAGGAATGAAACAAATAGGAAGTGTAGGGAGGCTAAGACGAAATGGCTGTATGAAAAATATGAAGGAATCGAAAAATAAATGGTAGTCGGAAGGAATGAGTCAGGAGAATCAAAGCGACCTTCAATGAAATTAAATGCTAGGCTGATAACATTAAGAGTGCAACTGGAATTCCATTGTTAAATGCTAAGAAGAGAGGGGATAGGGGGAAAGATTACATTTAGTGCCTCAGTGATGGGGAAGACTTGTCTGAAGTTATAGAAGAAGAAACAGGAGTCGATTTAGAACAGTTAGGGGATCTAGTATTAGAATCAGAGTTTAAGGGAGCTTTGGAGGACTTAAGATTAAATGAAGCAGAACGGAACGATAACATTGAATCGGAATTACTAAAATCATTAGGACAAATGCCAAGGAAACGACTGTTCACGTTGGTGTGTAGAATGTACAAGTCTTGTTTTATACCGTTTGACTTAGAGGAAAATATCATCCACACAATTCCGAAGGTGGAAAGTGTTGAAAAGAGCGAGAATTATCGCACAGTCAGCTTAACAGGTCTTGCATCCAAGTTTCTGACAAGAATGATAATCATAAGAAAGGAAAAGAAAATTGAGGATGTGTTAGATGATGATCAAATAGGCTTTAGGAAGGGTGAAGGCACCAGAGAGGCAATTCTGACAGTGTGGCTGTTAATGAAAGCAAGACTATAGAAATATCAGAACACTTTCATGAGATCTGTCGACCTAGAAAAAACTTTCAACTGTGTTAAATGGTGTAAGATGTTCGAAATAGTAAGAAAAATAACGGTAGCCAATAGGGAGAGTGAGGTGATCTAAAATATGAGCAAGTACCAAGAGGGAATAATAAGAGTGGACGACCAAGAACGGAATGCTTGGATTAAAAAGGGTGTAGGACAGGGATTTTGGCTTTCGCCAACCTGTACTTCAAAAAAGCTGTGGGTGATTTTGTTCGCTGATAATATTGCTATACTGAGTAAAAGTGAAGAAGAATTGCATGATCTGCTATATGAAATAAACAGTCAGATAAGTACATAATATAGATTGAGAGTAAATGGAATTAAAACGAAAGTAATGAGAAGTAGGAGAAATGAGAACAGCGAGACACTTTACATCACGACTGATGGTCACGAAGTAGATGACGTTAAGGAATTCTCCTACCTGGGCAAAAAAGAACCATGACTGACCGAGCAAGAAGGACGTTAACGACAGACGAGCTCTGGCGAAAAGGGCATTCCTCACCAAGAGACGTTTACTATTAGTAGTATTGAGGATAGGCCTTAATCTGAGGAAGACATTTCTGAGAATATACGTCTGGAGTACATAATTGTACCGGTAGAGAAACATGGACTGTGGGAAAACCGGAGCTGAAGAGAATCGAAGACTTTGACATTTAGTGCTACAGACGACTGTGCAAATTAAGTGGATTGATAAGGTAAGGAATAAGGAGGCTCTGCGCAGAATCGGAGAGGAAATGAATATGTGGAAAACACTGACAAGGAGAAGGTACAGGATGATAGTATATCTGCTAAGACATCAAAGGCTGACTTCCATGGTACTAGAGGGAGCTGTAGCGTGCAAATCTGTAGAGGAAGACAGAGATTGGAATACATCCACTAGATAATTGAGGACGTTGATTGCAAGTGCTATTCTACGATGTGGAGGTTGGCACAGGGGAAAAATTCGTAACGGGCATCATCAAACCAGTCTTAAAACTGATGAAAAAAAAAAGAGAAACCAAACCAGAACTCATTTCGCTGTCCACTTTACTAACAACAATGCGTTTATTTTATTTTGAAAGAAATCGGTGGATACTGACTTACTTCAATCACCATGGAGATACGTTCCTTACACCTTGTTTCAGAATTTCTCCCTCTCTTCCCAATGTTGTATTCAGAACGGTAGCCGCGGGCAGTTATTAAATTCCTGGAGTTTTCTGTGCATACTCATGCTGCTAAAATTTGTTAATAAAATTAAAGTCGACGCACCGCGAAGGAATTTTGCAAATGGACGGAAATCGGTAGAGGTGATGTACATGTGATGTACATGTACAGACAAAGATATAATTACAATTTCATATAAATTGGATGATTTATTCAAGAGAAAGATCTTCGCAGACGTTCGCAGTTTGAACAAATCATTAAGGCGTTGATCCTCATCTGGTCCTTATGCCAGCAGTTTTTCGGCTTAGCATTGACTGGTAGTGTTGTCAGATGTCCTGAGGAATGTCATGCCAAATTCTGTCTAATTGGTGCTTTAGATAGTACAAATCCCGAGCTGTTAGGAGCCCTGCCCATGATTCTCAAAACATTCCGAATGGGGAAGAGATCTGGCGACCTTGCTGTCCAAGGTAGGATTTGGCAAGCAATCAGACAAGCAGTAGAAACGCTCGCCATGTGCGGGCGGGCTTTATCTTGCTGTAACGTAATCCCAGGATGGCTGAAGCTGTGTTAATGGAATTAGATATTGTTGTATTTTTTGTGGCTACTAACACACCTCCACCACCAGCATTCGACCTATCTTTGTAAATCGTATTTTCGGATGATGAAGTCTGAGGAAAACCCTCTGCAAATACGTATGCCTAACCTGAAAGTGAGTATACAGTGCACGCCGGAGAGGATTTGTCGCATATAGTCGTGTGTGAAATGTCCTTTACAAATACTTCATTGAAATAAATGTCTTCCATTAGCTTCATCTACTACTAACTGCACGTACCCTTGTCATTACCCTTGTCATTTCATTACGATGTTTCACAGGATTACACATAAATACTTCCCGGGTTTAATGAGACGAATTTGCGCTAATCATTCATACAAAAACACGACACATAGTTAATGGATATTTTCCCCAACTTTCTAGTCTTACTATACGCCGTGACTCAGTTGCTGAGCACACCAGAGGGAGCCAGGCCTGTCAGAACAAGGTGAATAAAGGTACGATGTGTGCACTTTTTGTTCTTGAGTTGCAAACTGTGAGTCAGAAGAGAGCTTCGAGAGACGATTTCGTACCAAATAGCATGTGAAAGCTGAAACAGACAATACAAGCCTTTGGGTGTAAAGAAAACAGGCCGGCTTGTAGCGCAAGCTGAGGCGGAGCGTGCGCAGGAATCATTCATTACGAGCCCGAAGAATCGACGGAACACGCGTGCAAAGATCATCAGACACCGCAGTCAAATGCATGCGGCATTCTATGCAAACGTCTTCGTATAAAACCGAAACTGCTGCAGTTGTTGCACACGCGGACTACAATGATTTTCGTTCTGACTGTTGCAATGAGTTTCGCTGGCCATTGGAAGAAGTTGGTTTCTCACAGGAGCAAATATTCAGTGACCAAGGTACATTGCTACGTTGTGTTTGCCTTAATAGTTATAACGTCGCAGAACGCAGAGATCACATCGGCACTCAGATGTACAAGAATTTTCGGTATTTAGCTGATGATGCTTTCTGTGAAGGCAGTGTGATGTTTCGGGGCTGCATGTAGCACTTTTACCTTTGGCCGGAAATAATCGGCGGAGAAACGAATCCTGGTACTGAAGGTAACATCAGACGTAATAAAGAATTGAACTAGACAATCAGTTAAGAAATGCTTATTCAGGACTTGGAACCTCGTATTCAAGGAAGGCAGGATTCGGTTGTAACCACAGTCACGGCTGAAGGCCTTTAACGCCGACAACAGCAATTGTAAAAAAAAAAACAAAAAAAAAAACATACGTACTGTAAAACAGCAACGCAATAGCAAGGTTAAATTAGAAAGACAGGCATCTGATCACCAAACGGGTGAGAAAAAATGATGGTAAACTTGGTTCCTCATTCATTTAAACCAGCTGTAACGCCAAGACTGGCAATTATATAAAAAATTAGAAACATACAATAAAACAGCAAATACAATAATAAAACACAATGGCCAGTCACAAATGGTGTACCAGGAATCGATCTCTGAGTAGGTCCGGCAAGAAACACTTCGTCAGCAATAAGATAGGCAGCCAAGAGTTGCATTCACTTCTCAATATGGTAACTCAGACTATTGGCAGTCTAACGAATGACATGATAATCTTCCTGAGGCTACCTGACGTCAAATAAACCAAATGCAATGATGTACAAATACTCCAAAGCCGGATCCGGAGGTCCGCACGCCGCCTGCAGAATACTGTGCTTAGATCGCCCGGAACGAGATAGGAATCACTACCACCGGAATAGAAGAATCGACAACCAACCTACAATCAAGAAAGCTGTCCATACTACACGTCTCACTGGACAGCAGCGGCAAGGCGAGGAAACGTACACTGCCGTTACATACACTAACACCCAGGGCAGGTAACTGGGGCGTTTGTGGCCACGAGGCAGGAAAAATACCGCTGGTTCAACTTAACAAATAGTAACAAAGTCAACGCAATAAATAGTAATTTGAAGTCCAGGGAAGCTAATCAGATCCGCCTTCCCCAAGCACTCCACTCGCTGCTCTTCACCTCGGCAACACTACGAGCAGCCACACGAACCAAGTCACTGGGGAATCGCGAGATCTCACAGTGGTGGAGGTTTCCCTACTTGAATTGAAATGAACTGAACTTAAAGCTTGCAGGGTCCGGATTATGACAAGGTCGTGCAACCATATTATCACAGCCCTTTGATCCGGCAGTCCATGTGCGCTGCCAGTGTCCCGGCGTGTTCTCGCACTGTGCGGCCCTGGTTACTCCTGAGTCCCCAAGCGAAATGCCCACTGACACAGCCCAGAAGAACCACGACGTCGCCTTAAAGATAGGTCCACAGATACTACATACCGATAACCGCCGCTGCTGCCACTAGCGGACAAGCAACACAACTGAAACCAAGTGGCGCCAGTCAACACGAGAAGAAGACAAACCACCGCAACCAAGTTAACTAAACGATACCGTCTGGCCTCCAGGAGAGGGTGGAAACCTACACACAGCACCAACGTGAGCCACAGCACGGCTAAGGGCTGTTATCAATATGTTGTGTGAAATGGAAGCTAGTGCCACTTCGGTAGTTAAACCAGGTTCCCTTGGGTAATGCAAGTGGAAGCAGAACGTAAGAGATACTTTTTGGGATAGTCTTGAGAAAGAGCTCATAAGGCCTTATTTGTTAAGGTGACTGCTCAGGATAAGAAAGAGGCCCACGTTTGAAATCTAATAGGATAGAGGTTACATAACACATTCAGTTTATGGAAAAGCGTGCTTCGGGAAGAGTGGAAGTAAATTCCATCCTGTGTCATAGCTCAACCGAACGTCTTTGCTATCAAAGCAAAAATTAAGTACTATACGTAATTAGATAAATAATTACAGTTATTGCAACGAAAAGGAAATGGCAGACCGTGAAATTGTAACGCAGTAGCTTAGGAGCTCAGAAGTAACACGTATCTGAACGATATAACAGACACGTTACGGTAGTAGCGTTTTTCATATTAGGTGCATTGTACTGCCACCCACTGCCAGGTACTCCATATCAGTGACAACAGTAGTCATTAGACATCATGACAGAGCAGACTGGGGTGATCCACGGAACTCACGGACCTCGAATGAGGTCCGGCGAATTGGTATCACCTCTTTCATACGCCTGTACGCGAGATTTCCACACACCTAACCGTCCCTAGGTCCACTATTTCCGATGTTATAGTGAAGTGGAAACGTACAGCACAAAAGCGTACAGGCCGACCTCGTCTGTTCACGCAGAGACCGCCGACAGTTGAAGAGGGTCGTAATGTGTAATAGTCAGACCTCTATCCAGACCATCACACACGAATTCCAAATTGCATCAGTGTCCACTACACGTACCATTGACAGTTAGGCGAGAGGTGAGAAAACTTCGATTTCATGGTCGAGCGGCTGCTCATAAGCCACACATGACGCCGGTAAACGCAAACGACACTTCGCTTAGTGTTAGGAGCGTAATCATTGGACGATTGAACAGTGAGGAAACGTTGTGTGGAGTGACGAATCACGGTACACAATGTGGCGATCAGATGACAGGGTGCGGGTTGACGAATGCCCGGTGAACGTCATCTGGCAGCGTGTATAGTGCCAACAATAAAATTCGGATGCGGTGGTGTTATGGTGTGGTAGTGTTTTACATGGAGGGGCTTGCACACCTTGTTGTTTTACGTGGCCCTCTTACGGGACAGGCATACGTTGATGTTTTAAGCACCTTCTTACTTCCCACTGTTGAAGAGCGATTCGGGGATGGCAGTTGCATCATTCAACGCGATCGAGCACCTGTTCATAAAGCACGGCCGGTGGCGGTGTGGTTACACGACAATAACATCCCTGTTGTGGACTGGTCTGCAGAGAAGCGCAACCTGTATCCAACAGAACACCTTTGGGATGTGTTGGAACACCGACTTCGTGCCAGGCCTCACCGATCGACATCGATATCTCTCCTCAGTGTTCACTCCGTGAAAAATGGGTTGCCACTTCCCAAGAAACCTTCCAGCACCTGATTTAACGTATGCCTGCGAGAGTGGCAGCTATCATCAAGTCTAAAGGTGGTCCAACACCATACTGAATTCCCGCATTACCGATGGAGGGCGTCACGAACTTGTAAGTCATTTTCAGCCAGGTGTCCGGATACTTTTGATCACATAGTATATGTCGGTTGGGGAGCGCCATAATTAATTTAGAAATTTCTCCATGTAATTAATTGAAGAGAGAAGGCAAATTTTGTTTGTCTCTGATCTCACTGATGAAAAAACGGACAGCATTACGTCTACAGCATCGTGGATGAGAAAGGAAGTGATTCGTTATAGTGGCTTCTTAGGTCACGCGCAGAGACTCACACACACACACACACACACACACACACACACACACACACACACACACACACACATAAGCAGAAACGATTTGCGGAACACACAAACAACGTCTCTAACCCAGAGCAAAGGACTTGCAAAGATTAAATTCAGCGGTATGGAACAAATGCCCTCCTAATATGTGTGCCGGCGAGAGAAGTTGTGGCGCGTGTGGCAACTACGGATGGCCTCATCAGAAACTTTGCGGAGGACGGCGACACCGAAACCAGGGGCACTGTGAACTTAGCCACGCTACGTCTCGCAGCATCACAAGGCCTTAATGATGCCCCCTACTGTACGCTGTGCTCGTTTCGCGAGAGAGAGCGAGAGAGAGAGAGAGAGAGAGAGGAGAAAGACGAAGATGAAGGGAACTGGAGACGGAGAGCTGCCAAATACGTGTGTGTGTGTGTGTGTGTGTGTGTGTGAGAGAGAGAGAGAGAGAGAGAGAGAGGGAGTCAGAACTCAACACAGTAGTGAAAAGTCCTCCACGGTTTACAGAGAGAGGGGCAAAATTAGCATCAAACCAGGTTTATAAGGCTTACACAACAGGACAAATATCCAAAATACAACCATGGCTGATAAAATGGAGCTCATTTTTTTAACAGGGCATTGGAAGAGTTGCTAAACATGGGAGAGATAAGCGTATGGCATATCGCAAGGAACCATATCCCAACATAAGAATAAGGAGGCTGTGAAATCCAAATAAATGATTTTAAAGTTGTGTCAAAATCTGAAAACTTCCAGCACGTCATTGAAACCGTAGATAAACTATACTGTCAGTGCTTGCTGCACAACAGGATTGATAGAATTCTGACATGATACTCGTGAAAGAAAGAACTGTTGTTGAGATTTGTCATGAAATAGGGCTCTACAGTTATTAAATAATTCAAAAACATCATGGCAAATGACCATCAGCTGTTTATTTTTGTGTTCAGTGTAGCCAGTTTAGATCAGAAGACCATTACGAAGCCGAAACCTGACACTTCAAATGTTGTAGTGACAAGCTGGTTACGCTTTACTTTGGCCTGATGTTACTAGGTATGTGCGGTGTCGGCACTGGTGCCTCTTGCGACTCGCTAGTCCACCTCCGCCGGGCAGTGCGTCGGGATCGTGTCCGACTGTCCGACTCCGACAGAAGATGTTCGCTGGCACGAGCCTCACTGGCTAGCGAGGCATGCAACGCGGCGGGGGGCGGGGGGGGGGGGGGGGTGGAGTGAGACGGTGCGCCTTCGTTTTAGTTACCGTGGTACCTGGACGAACTCGGACTGTTCATGTTTGACAGCAACTGGCTTGGAACACGCATTGGAGATTATGTGCTCAAGCCGTGATTATATCCAAGGAGATAGGCAACACGGCAGAGGATGCTTATTGTTCCTGATGATGGAGATCGGCAGTGGTCGCGGTGTCGTAGTAAACCACTCAGAGTGCTTATCGTACTTCCGACGAAGTGGCCTTGTGTATTACTGTGTAACTGACTACCTATCGACATTCTCCCTGCAAGCTATTAACTCAAATTTTGTAACAGGTGGCATTTTATTGCATTGTACTGTCCAGAAAGCACCAAAGCCGATGTGTATGAGAGTGTCATTATTGGCGGGAGAAGAAAGAATCAAGAGGAGAGACTGACGTCATACGCAAGTATCTGATTCCACAGTAACACACTAAAACTGAAGGGAAGACACGTAATTTTATTTCATTAGTAGTTGTAGTAATCTATTTTCTGTACCGTATATGCGTATTTGCTAGATTTCTTTTGGTTCGAAGCTAATGATACTGTGTCTCTTGAAGAATTAATTTCTATGCACTATAATTAAATGCTATTCTGTCTTTTATGTAGTGCTGTTATTGGTATCACTCAGTGGACACACATAGTGAGTGACTATGACTTAGGGGGCTATTCCTCTGTCACGTTTGATACTGTAATTAAATTTGAATATACAGAATTCGCTAAGTCATTTCAGAGAGGACTTTGTGTAAATTTTCTTATTGCCACCTAGTGATCTTTCATGAAATACAAATTTATACTGAATAGCTGGTAGGTTTTCACATTTAGCATTTTCATGTGTTGTGGAGCCTGAGGGCTGAAAGTTTACTAGATGTTTAATAGATGTGTGCTTACTGTGCTGTGTTTACTCTGCTATTTTTCTAAAATTATAGGCAACTTTAGTTACTGACTGATTTCAGACACTTTGCATGTTAAATTTTATTAATTTTTGGAGCGTCCTTTTTAAAAAGATTGTGTATGAAAGTAAAGATCTCCTAAGGCTCAATCAATCGTTCCGCCCCATTCACTTCCAGCTTACTGTTACAGGTTTTAACATCTCTTTCGGACGTATCACATGCTCGAAAGGGAGAACTGTGTGAGAAATTGTTAACATTGACCAAAAGAAACCATCATCGTGTTCGTCTTCCCTTGCTTAGCATAAACGCGAAAATCAAAATGTGGGTGTTAGGATCAGACTTGAAGATCTGTTTCATCCCGAAATTGGCAAAGGCTGCTAACGAATGCGGTACATTGCACGATACACTCTCTATTAAACAGTTCAATAATTATATCGGCACTTCTGAGAAGAAGAAGAGCCATGGTATAGGCTTACAGCATTTTATCTTCGTCTCCTCTGTACTCCAAAACAGTTTTGCTGTAGGATTTGTGTCCGGAGATCACTCTTGTCATTCCAGCTACCTTCAGTTATGACAGCTTGACTAGATCGGCAGTATTGTCCATGGAGGAGATTTCTCAAGCATTTCTACATAAAATATGTTTCCGATAAGTCGCATATGTAGCTTGAGTCATATGAAGTATTCTTTCAACTACGAACGAACACATCATCATCTACGTTCATGCATTAAGTTCGAGGAACCTGTTCCAGCTTCAGCTTCTTTGCTCCAACGATTCGTAGGCCAACCTATGCTCCTTACCCATTGGTTAAACACTGTAAAACTTTTTAGGCTATCTATTCTGCCATTTCGTCTACATGTTGCTTCCATTTCTGTTTATACGTGTTCATTATTTCTGTTACTGCAAATATTTTAAGAACGTTTCTAGGAACTTCGTTTCACCCTTTAACTCATCTGGGATATTCGTTTCAGACATCACTACTCGATTTATGTCTTCCTTGTTTGCTATCGAAGCTTCAGATCCGTTAAGTAGTAGAAGAAAAGTTAGTATTATTCAGAATTTCATCTGCATTCCTTAGTTATCTTTCTGTTACTGTTTTTTATCGTTTCACAGATACTCCTAAATCTTTCATTTCTTATTGTTTATGTCTTTATCGCAATCAAAAGTAGTGCCGCAGAATGGGTAGTTAAAGCGGCGTACTTGCTCTACGATCTTTATTTCTAGCACTATTTTTCAGCGTAATTGCTGTTTTCCTAGGGAATACCATTACCTTTGTCTTTTCTGTAGATTTTTTAAAATTATAATTCTGGTCTATTTGATTTAATTTAAAATTATCGCTTTCCCATTATTCCTCTACAGTGGCTCTTATAGTCTGGTCATCAGCAGGCTTTAATGTTTTTACATAATGGTTCTTATCTAAGTTTTTCCCTTGTTGTTTCTTATTTCATCATTCTATTTTGGAATCATATCATTTATATCATAATTGAATACAACTTTTAGACCTGCAATCTTGTTTAACTCCTCGGTAGTTAAAATGCTGTTATTAGTTATTTTGTTCTCTGTTTATATAAAAATTTAGTTATTGTTACTTGTTTTGTTACCTGTTTATGTAACAAATTTAGTTTCATTGTATAAGCTCCCATGGCTCATTTCAAGTGTTCTGGAATATCACTGTTATACTGACCACAATTTTGCCCTGCTTAATCGATCAAACGTCTCGACGTGGTCGATAAAATCTGTGTGTATATCATGGCACATTCTTTTCTTTTACTTATCAGTATTTTCAAATTAAGTATATTATCCATTGTTGTTTATCCAAGTCTAAATCCACACCTTGGTGTTCAGTTAATATTGTTTCGGCCATTGATTTTTACATTAAAGATAAATTTTTTGCAAATATTTCATAACCAGTTGTTGAAGTACGTATTCCTGCTTAATTATTGCAGACTTTTCTTTCTCCTATTTTTTTTAAAAAAATTGAGTACAGTACGCTGTTGACCAGGTTTCCGTTATTCTCGCTTTTTCCCACCATACATTTAAGAAATGTTAAAATCGTAGTTTGAGGGAAGCTGCTGTAATAACTCACTGTTAATGGCATCTACACCAGCATTTTTTCTTTTTTAAATTATTTCTTATAACTTCTTCTAACTCTGCTAATGTCAGTACATCTACCCCTTTTCCATGCCCATTTATTTTTGTTTGTTACATAAAGTTGTCCCCATACTACAAATTTTTACTATATTCTTTCCATTATTTTACGTATATTGTGTTTTAAAATATACTCTTCTTACCTATTTCAGAGTTTCATATACTCACAGCAGTTGCACATTACTTGTATATCCGTACCAGCTTGCCCTATGTGCTTTTCCTCAATCTCATTTATTAAGTTGACGTTTTTCAATTGTACTGTGCTCTTAATTCTGGCGTCATTGTTTGTATTGTAGATATGCTTCATTCTCTCTCTTGTTAGTTTTTCTAATTCTTCTTAGCATTACCTCCATCATTTCTAATGTTTCTTAAATCTTGTTCCTGGAGCTGTAGAAGCGGTTTCCTCGACACTGCTACTTATATTTTCCCATTATTCATTAATATCTTCATTGTTGGAGTTCATTAGCAGCAGTTTATTTAACCTCTTTCCGTGTAAGGTCTTTATGCTGTTGTCTTGTAATAAGTGTGCACTTAATGTTGTTTCATATTTATGAGTTCATTACTACATCTCCAGCTTGTTAGAATAATCATTTTAGAAGTTATTCAATAATGATCGGAATAGCTGTCGCTTCCTCTGTCTACTCTCGGATCCTTCATCACTGATTATATCATCATCATCATCATCATCATCATCATCATCATCATCATCATCATCATTTAAGACTGATTATGCCTTTCAGCGTTAAGTCTGGAGCATAGTCCCCTTTATAAAATTACTCCATGATTCCCTATTCCGTGCTACCATTGGTGTCTCTTCTGATGTTAAGCCTATTACCTCAAAATCATTCTTAACCGAATCCAGGTACCTTCTCCTTGGTCTGCCCCGACTCCTCCTATCCTCTACTGCTGAACCCATGAGTCTCTTGGGTAACCTTGCTTCTCCCATGCGTGTAACATGACCCCACCATCTAAGCCTGTTCGCCCTGACTGCTACATCTATAGAGTTCACTCCCTGTTTCTCTTTGATTTCCTCATTGTGGACACCCTCCTGCCATTGTTCCCATCTACTAGTACCTGCAATCATCCTAGCTACTTTCATATCCGTTACCTCAACCTTATTGATAAGGTAACCTGAATCCACCCAGCTTTCGCTCCCATACAACAAAGTTGGTCGAAAGATTGAACGGTGCACAGATAACTTAGTCTTGGTACTGACTTCCTTCTCGCAAAAGAGAGTAGATCGTACCTGAGCACTCACTGCATTAGCTTTGCTACACCTCGCTTCCAGTTCTTTCACTATGTTGCCATCCTGTGAGTATATGCATCCTAAGTACTTGAAACTGTCCACCTGATCTAACTTTGTTCCTCCTATTTGGCACTCAGTCCGTTTATATCTCTTTCCCACTGACATTACTTTCGTTTTGGAGATGCTAATCTTCGTACCATAGTCCTTACATTTCTGATCTATCTCTGAAATATTACTTTGCAAACTTTCAATCGAATCTGCCATCACAACTAAATCATCCGCTTATGGAAGACTGCTTATTTTGTGTTCACACATCTTAATCTCACCCAGCCAGTCTATTGTTTTCAACATATGATCCATATATAATATGAACACCAGTGGAGACAGGTTGCAGCCTTGTGTTACCCCTGAAACTACTCTGAACCATGAACTCAATTTACCGTCAACTCTAACTGCTGCCTGACTATCCATGCGAAGACCTTTAATTGCTTGCAAAAGTTTGCCTCATATTCCATAATCTCGTAGAACAGACAATAACTTCCTCCTAGGTACCCGGTCATATGCCTTTTCTAGATCTATAAAGCATAGATACAATTCCCAGTTCCATTCATAACACTTTTCCATTATTTGCCGTAAGCTAAAGATCTGGTCCTGACAACCTGTAAGAGGCCTAAACCCACACTGATTTTCATCCAATTGGTCTTCAACTAATACTCGCACTTTCCTTTCAACAATACCTGAGAAAATTTTACCCACAACGCTGATTAAAGAGATACCTCTGTAGTTGCTACAATCATTTCTGTTTCCATGTTTAAAGTTTGGTGTGATTACTGCTTTTGTCCAGTCTGATGGAACCTGTCCCGACTCCCAGGCCATTTCAATTATCCTGTGTAGCCATTTAAGACCTGACATTCCACTGTATTTGGTGAGTTCAGACTTAATTTCATCCACCCCAGCCGCTTTATTGCACTGCAATCTATTGACCATTTTCACCACTTCCTCAAATATGATCCTATTTCCATCCTCATTCCTATCCCATTGTACATCGAAATCTGAAACATTACTGATCGTATTTTCACCTACATTGAGCAACTCTTCAATATACTCCCTCCATCTGCCCAAGGAATCCACAGGATTCACAAGCAGTTTTCCTGACCTGTCCAAAATACTTGTCATTTCCTTCTTACCTCCCTTTAGAAGACTGCTAATTACACTCCAGAATGGTTTTCCAGCAGCTTCACCCAAAGTCTCCAACCTGTTTCCAAAGTCTTCCCAAGATTAGTTCTTGGATGTTGCAATTATCAGTTTGACTTTGTTTCTTTCTTCAACGTAACCTTCTCTGTCTACCTGAGTTCCAGCATGTAGCCATTTTTGATACGCCTTCTTTTTCCTTTTACAGGCTGCCTTGACTGTGTCGTTCCACCAAGCTGTTTGCTTCATCCTACCTTTACACACTACTGTTCCAAGACATTCTTTAGCCACTTCTAGTACTGTGTCCCTGTACATTGTCCATTCTTTTTCCAATGACTGTAATTGACTACATTCAACTAACTGGTACCTTTCTGAGATCATTGTTATGTTCTTGTGCCTGATTTCCTTATCCTGAAGTTACTCCACTCTTATCCTCCTACATATGGACCTGACCTCCTGCACTTTCGGTCTCACAATACCAATTTCGCTGCAGATTAAATAATGATCAATGTCAACAAAGAATCCCCTGAACACACGTGTGTCCCACACAGCCTTCCTGAATTCCTGATCTATTATTATATAGTCAATGACAGTTCTGGTTCCCCTGCCTTCCCAAGTATACCGGTGAATGTTCTTATGTTTAAAAAAGGAGTTTGTGATTACTAAGCCCATACTGGCACGGAAATCCAAGAGTTTTTTCCCGTTCCTGTTGGCATCCATATCCTCTCCAAATTTACCCATAACCTTTTCATACCCTTCTGTTCGATTTCCAATCCTGGCATTAAAATCACCCATGACCAGAACACTGTCCCTGTCCTTTACTCTAACAACTACATCACTGAGTGCATCATAAATACAATCCATCTTATCTTGATCTGTCCCTTCACAATGCGAATATACTGACACAATCCTAATTTTCTTACTAGATACTGTCAAATCTATCCACATCAGTCGTTCGTTTACATACCTTATTGCAACTACGTTGGGTTCCATTTCTTTCCTGATGTAAAGCCCTACACCCCATTGTGCTATTCCTGCTTTGACTCCTGACAGGTAGACCTTGAATTCTCCCACTTCCTCTTCTTTCTCACACCTTACCCGAATGTCACTAACAGCTAAAACATCCAGCCCCATCTTACTTGCAGCCTCTGCCAGCTCTACCTTCTTCCCAGAGTAGCCCCCATTGATATTAAGAGCTCCCCATCTCATTACCATTTGTTTGCCGAGTCGTATCTTAAAAGTCCCTGGTTTGTCAGTTAGAGGTGGGACTCCGTCACCTCCAAAGGCCCGAGGCATTTTGCTCTGATTGTTGCCAGCATCATATTTAAAATACCGGGGAAGCAGGTTGCTAGGCTTACTTGCCCCGAGTCCCATTGAGTTTTACCCCTAACGGTTGAGGGACTAACCGGTGGATTTGGTAGTCTTTGCCATATGAGCACAAAGGTGACCACAAGTCAGAATGTGTCCGAGATGCTCAGCCTTATTCCAAAGTAACTGGTATCCCGACTGTAGGAAAAGGAAGAGATGGAAACGTAGTATGTGAATATGGATTGGGAGTAAGAAATGTAAGAGGAAGCCGCCTGGTAGAATATTGCATAGAGCATAACTTAATCATAGCTAATACTTGCTCCAAGAATCATAAAAAGAGGTTGTGTACATGGAAGAATCCTGGAGATACTAGAAGGTGTCAGTTAGATAATTTAATGGTGAGACAGAGTCCTAGGAACCAGGTTTTAAATTGTAAGACATTTCCAGGGGCAGATGTGGACTCTGACCACAATCTATTGGTTATGAACTGTAGGTTACAACTAAAGAAACTGCAAAAAGTTGGGAATTTAGGGAGATGGGACCTGGATAAAGTGGCTAAACCAGAGGTTGTACAGTGTTTCAGGGAGAGCATAAGGGAACGATTGACAGTAATGCGGGAAAGAAATACAGTAGAAGAAGAATGGATGGCTTTGAGGGATGAAGTAGTGAAGGCTGCAGAGGATCAAGTAGGTGAAAAGACGAGGGCTAATAGGAATCCTTTGTTAAGAGAAGAAATATTCAATTTAATTTATGAAAGGAGAAAATACAAAAATGCAGTAATTGAAGCAGGCAAAGAGGAATACAAACGTCTCAAAAATGGGATCGACAGGAAATGCCAAATGGCTAAGCAGGGATGGCTAGAAGAGAAATGTAAGGATGTAGAGCCATAAATCACTAGGGGTAAGATAGATACTGCCTAAAGGAAAATTAAAGAGATCTTTGGAGAAAAGAAAAACACTTGTATGAATATCAAGAGCTCAGATGGAAACTCATTTTTAAGCAAAGAGGGGAAGGAGTATATAGAGGTTCTATAGGAGGGTGTTGTACTTGAGGACAATATTATGGGAATGGAAGAGGATGTAGATGCAGATGAAATAGGACATATGATACTGCGTGAAGAGTTTGACAGAGCACTGAAAGAAATAAGACCCCGGGAACAGACAACGTTCCATTTGAAATACTGACAGCCTTGGGAGCGCCCGTCCTGATAAAACTCTACTACCTGGTAAGCAAGTTGTATGAGACAGGCGAAGTAACCTCAGACTTCAAGAAGAGTATAATAAATCCAATCCTAAAGAAAGCAGGTGTTGACAGATGTGAAAATTACCGAACCATCAGCTTATTAAGTCGGGGCTGCATAATACTAACGTGAATTCTTTACAGACAAATGGAAATACTGGTAGAAGCTGACCTCAGGGAAGATCAATTTGGACACCGTAGAAATTTTGGAACACGTGCGGCAATACGGATCCTACGACTTATATTTGAAGAAAGATTAAGGAAAGGAAAACCTACGTTTCTGGTTTTTGTAGACTTAGAGAAAGCTTTTGACAATGTTGACTGGAATACTCTCTTTCAAATTCTGAAGGTGGTAGGGGTAAAATACAGGGAGCGAAAGGCTATTTACAATTTGTACAGAAACCCGATGGCTGTTATAAGAGTCGAGGAGAATGAAAGGGAAGCAGTGGTTGGGAAGTGAGTGAGACAGGATTGTAGCCTCTCCCCGATGCTATTAAATCTGTATATTGAGCAAGCAGTAAAGGAAACAAATGAAATGTTCGGAGTAGGTATTAAAATCCATGGAGAAGAAATAAAAACTTTGAGGTTCGCCGATGACATTGTAATTCTGTCTGAGACAGCAAAGGACTTGGAAGAGCAGTTCAATGGAATGGACAGTGTCTTGAAAGGAGGGTATAAGATGAACATCAACAAAAGCAAAATGAGTATAATGAAATGTAGTCGTATTAAGTCGGGTGATGCTGAGGGAACTAGATTTGGAAATGAGACACTTAAAGTAGTAAAGGAGTTTTGCTATTTGGGGAGCAAAATAACTGATGATGGTCGAAGTAGAGAGGATATAAAATGTAGACTGGCAATGGCAAGGAAAGCGTTTCTGAAGAAGAGAAATTTGTTAACATCGAGTATAGATTTAAGTGTTAGGAAGTGGTTTCTCAAAGTACTTGTATGGAGTGTAGCCATGTATGGAAGTGAAACATGGACGATAAATATTTTGGACAAGAAGAGAATAGAAGCTTTCGAAATGTGGTGCTACAATGAATGCTGAAGATCAGATGGATAGATCACATAACTAATGAGGCGGTATTGAATAGAATTGGAGAGAAGAGGAGTTTGTGGCACAACTTGACTAGAAGAAGGGACCGGTTGATAGGATGTTATGAGGCATCAACGGATTTCGAATTTAGTATTGAAGGGCAGCGTAGAGGGTAAAAATTGTAGAGGGAGACCAAGTGAGGAATACACTAAGCAGATTCAGAAGGATGTAGGTTGCAGTAAGTACTGGGAGATGAAGAATCTTATACAGGATAGAGTAGCATGGAGAGCTGCGTCAAACCAGTCTCTGGACTGAAGACCACAACAACAACAGTAAGTTTCTAGTTTTAACCTCGAGATCACCTTGTGTAGCTGTGGATATCATTTTGTAAAAAAAAAAGTGTTAATAATTTTGAGGTTTTGTGTTTTTCTTAATTTATGTTTTGAGTACTTTTCCCTTTTGTGCCAGTTACATTAGTCATAAATTGTTTCCTCTCTCTTTCTTAAAATCTCCAAGTAACATATAATTTTCATTTATATTTGCTTAGCTCCCAATAAGATCTATACTTACAAGCAGGTCCCACTACTAAAAAAAGTGTAACTTTCAATGGCGTTCCTATAAATGTACTGTTCAGCAATTTTGCTCAAGTTGATCGTATTATCACTTCATGCTGTAAACTGAAGTGGGCCTAATGTGTAATGAACAAGTTAACTAACAGGACGAAAAAAACAATACATAACTTTCTCCTGGCACGTTATGAATCAGGCAGAAACGGCTGTTGGCCTACAGTACAAACAAAACACAACTAATCTCAGGGAAGGCAGATTTGAAATGTCTCCCACAAAAAAATTGAGTATCTTCCAAGTTTCTCTTTCGTCAGAACTTCGCTAATGTTCTTCAATTTAGGACAGTTACCAAGTATGGTTGATTGAGGAACCTCGGAATATTCAAATAAGAGCCGCGCGTCTTCACACAGAATCGTTTAGTAAGCGCCAAAGCGTCACAGAGATGCTAATAAACTTCTAATAGCTGACGCTGTGGGATAGGTTGTGCATGACTGAGTGGTTTCCTGTTAATGTTCGCAGTGTTTAGGTTTACTGAAGAAGTACGGTATATTAACTGCACATACGAATAAAATTATAGCAGATATTGCCCCCAACATCGTTTTACACTGAGGTGACAAAAGTCATTGTCTAGTGAATGCGCTTATAGAGACGCGGTAGCATCGCGTGCACAAGGTATAAAAGAGAAGAGTATTGGCGGAGCGGTCATTTGCACTCAGGTGATTCATGTGAAAAGGGTTTCGACGTGATCATGGCAACGATACGGGAATTAACTAATTTTCAGCCGGGAAGTAGTAGCTGGGGTAGGACGTACGGGATATTCCATTCCAAAAAGCGTTAGGGAATCCAAGATTCCGAGATCCGCAGTGTGTGCCGAGAATACCTAATTTCAGGTATTACATCTGGTTACGGACTACGCAGTGACCGACGGCCTTCACCTAATGACAGAGGACTGCGGCGCTAGCATAGAGTAGCGTACAAGCAAAATTGTGTGAAAGAAGCCCTGAAATCAAGGTGGGACGTACGACGAACATACCCGTTGGTTTAGTGTAGTGAAATGTGGCGTTAATAGACGACCGACTTGAGTGCCTTTGCTAACAGCACGATAACTCCGGCAGTGCCTCTCCTGGGCTTGTGTTATTTAGGTTAGTCCCTAGACGACTGGAAACCTGTGCTCTGATTATTTGAGTTCACATTTCAGTTCGTAAGACTGAAGTTGTCAACAAGCTGGTTGCGGTTTCATAACGGTGCGGGCTACGTTTACACGGAAGACTTGGTCATCTGGTACAATTTAGCCGATCATTGATTGGGAAAGGTTTTGTTTGGCTGCGTGGAGACCATCTACAGACATTTATGCATTTCATGTTTTCGGGCAGCGATTGAAATTTTCGTGGATGACAATGCGTGATGTCACTAGGCCACAGAGGATGGTATGAAGAGCATTCTTACATTCTAGAGAACAATTTGACAACTCGGATCACTAGACAGGAGTCTCGTCGAAAATTTATGGGGATATAATCGTGGGGTCAGTTGGTGCACAAAATCGTGCACTGGAAACACTTTCGCAATTGTAGACCTCTATACAAGCAGTAAGGTTCAGTATTTTAGCAGGGGTCTTCCAATGACTTTTGAGTCCATGCCACGTCGAATTGCTGCACAGCACCTCAGTGTATGGTTCCCACATACTCTCAAAAAATTTCTAACTCGTTACGATACCTATGGTCTCCGTTTGAAGTAAGATAGCACAATATCGATTCGATCCATTAGCTTGCCACTGCTATTAAATGGATTAACATCCATTACATTCTTGACACGTTCCCCATAAAAGGTACCAAGAATGCTTACATCTGTTGAATACGCTGACAATCCAACAGATGCAGTGCCACTTATTCACCGTTACGCAGAGTCGTCAGTTAGATATGCTTGTACAAATTGTGTTGTGCCCCTCTGTGATAGAAACAGTTACGCGCAGTAAGCGCTGCTATCTTCATCTGTTTCCATTATACAAAAAACTCTAAATAAGTGGGTCTAGTTACGCATCCTGTGTCTGGAGTCCAGCTTAATAACAAACGTTGAGATCCTCTTTGAGAACGTTTTCCAGCCCTTACAGTTCTTGTTTATGGTAAATCTCTCTTGGTGAGATATGGCATCTATTGATAGTTGATTAACACTGTTACAGATGCGACCGTTGTGAGAAAGAAAGCAACTGACATCCATAAAGTAGGACTACTTATCAAATAATATGTTTGTGTAGAAGGCCTCATCATTTCTATTCGGAGGAAGTCGCAGCACAGATTTCTCGCATATGCCTGTTATTACTTCTTTGAGGTTTTGCAAAATACCATTTTATGTATACCACAACAAAACTTCTACACTATTGTTGTTGACTATGCTCTTCCGTGCGTTTATATCCATTCCGGCTGGTGGCATAACTTCTCTGGTCTCGTTCTCTAACCTTCCAGGCGTACCGCTAGGGGCTCAATTGCGGCAGCTTTAAGGGATTTTAGGTGGCTCTTGTGGCTCTCTCTCTCTCTCTCTCTCTCTCTCTCTCTCTCTCTCTCTCTCTCTGTGTATGTGTGTGAGTGTGTGTGTGTGTGTGTGTGTGTGTGTGTGTGTGTGTGTGTGTGTGTAGTCCTACCGGTTGTTTCACACGCTAAGAGGGCTCACTCTCCGGAGCGTAAGTGGTCGCCGTGTTCTGGTAGGCGGCTGTGTATCATGGCGAGTGGGGCGACGCCATCTGAAGATACGCAGCTTCCCCTGCCTTTCCTCCCTCCCCCACAACCACTCCTTTGCAGGCGCTGGTAGCGTCTTCTGAGTCGGACAGGTCACATTTCTGGAGTCTCGGTGAATGGGTGTGGTCCTACCAGCATTGTTTGTGTCTCTGGTGTCCGGCTTAATAATATATGTTGAGATCCTTGTAGTGTGTGATAGAGTGTTGACTGCGATTTGCGTAAACTCTTGTTTATTTAACAAAGTGTTTTCCGACGTTTCTAGGGGCCATTACCCCCGAGTGCAGTCAGATACTGCACGGCACCTGCCCCTCGTCGCTACTGACGTCGTCAACATAAGTAAAAAACTAAGTTTTAGAATGAAAAAAAAATTCTGAACCACCAAATTTTTTGAATGGCTAAAGAATTTCTGGAGGTGTTTTACTACACAGTGAATTCTGTACTTATTTCTAAGTCTTTTTTATAGAATCATGAAGCACTTATCAGTGCATCGGAAGTTCTGCCTATAATTCCTCTTCAGAAAAGAAAGCTAACTGTCCACATTGAGGGTAGACACTTGTTATTAAATATGCTTCTCTGCACCACTCCTTTCCCTATTGAGCCTAGATCAGCCACACTCTACACCACCATTTACAGGCAACCGAACTAAGAGGCATTCACTAGTTTTACTATTTATAAATTACTTCACTGCTGGACTCCTTACTTCTGAAATGGTACTAATCGGAAGACCGTAAGCTGCCAAAGCTTAATGTCTGACAACTAATAATAATAACAGTAACACTGTGAAAGCCCTGCAGCAATTTAGGAACCATAACGTAGCTAATGTTGCGTAGTGCATTGAATCGGAAGGATTATCTGTTCCCAAATGAGTAATAAAGCAATTTGTCATCCATTGCGGAGACTACCTATAACTCAGACAAGACATGTTTATGAGTTATTATAGCATATGTGACGTGTACGTCTCAATTTTACTGTATTAGACGCAAGATACAAAGTAAAAAGTTTGTGCGTAAAAAATTAGCTAGGTGAGCAGATGTTCACAAATTCATTTCATAAGGTTTTACATGAAGCAAATTCTATCAAGGGTTAATGCTCGTGTTTGAAAAAAAAAAAAAAAAAAAAAAAGGATTGGTTAGTAAGTAATCAGTACTACAGTCTTATGAAATAATGATAATACTAATGATATTTAAAAATAAAATTTTCTTTCGTAACCTTAAGGTCATTTAATCACTTTGTTTTTATGCCTTACAAAATTTCATTTTACCCCCAGGGGTAATTACCCCAAGGTCGGAATCAGTAATCTAAAATCTGCAAACCGAGGCTTGTTTTCGGTTCAGGCTATAGCTTCGTGGAACTTTCGCTAGTGACCGTTATTTGGCCTGGGTTTTTAAATATGGAACACCATCCTTCATTATCGAGACATGTATAAGCTACATTTAAAACAGTTGTAGAAGTGGTCAAATTTTGGCCGACTGTACTTCCGTTATTACTTGATTTAACACCAACACTGTTTCTTTCAAACCTGCAGATTTTTAACCACTCAGCGTCTGAAACCTTGTAGTATGTTCTGCATCTCGTGCGTTGAATCTTTCCAATTTTTTTCTAAAGCATCAGGAAATCTAATTGTTTCATAACAGTTTTATGATTAAGTTCCCGTTGTTTTTGTGCGGTGAACGGGTAAGTTTTTCTTGTTTCGAGGGCTAGCACCCGCTTTCTATTCGTAATTTGTTCCTGTCATGTAATTGTAATAATTACATTATGTGTATTTTATCGTCAGAGCTGAACCAAACAATCGTTTAATCTACGTTGTGAGCTCAAGTTGGTTACCTGGTATTTGTTAATTGAGTTTCAGCTTCCCTCTTAAATGCATATGAATCTCTAAATCGTAGTATTTCTCCTTGCTCTTTGGTGATGTATTTTATATGACTTTTAGAACTTGAGAGCTTGTGGTTAAGTAAATTCACTTTTGAAATTTAAAATATTTTTCTTTTCATTAATTAGGTTGTAGGTTCCTTGTAGCCGTCTTTTAGAAACCGTAAGCAGATACCTCTTTATGTCTATATTTTTAAATTGACATTTATTTTAATCTTTCAACATTTGGGTTCAAAAATTTTTGAATTTATGTCAACAGGGCCACTGGGACGGTTCCTAAATGTTTGAGAATTCATATTTGTCAAAATTTGGAAATAAAATAGGATAAAAACAATGAAAGTACGACACGTTTGAATCTTCTGTACCCACCACTGTACCTCACACAGATTCAGGCTCACCATTATTTCAGCAGCCCTTAAAGTGTAACATGGCCTATATCAAATCTCCAGTCTCTTAAAATAACTGTATATGAGATGTATTTTGAAACATAAAAACAGTGGTATTGTCATGTATAGCATTAAAAAGAAGAAAGTCCATCAGATCACGTTGTCCTTAAAAACTGGTTCTTCCATTTAGAATATATTTCAGGGCATAAATATTTATTGTCAGCTTCCATGATGTTCTAGTTCACGACATAGGGGGAAGCCTGCCACACATGCTAGCAAATAACGCCAACCTGTCCAGAGGCGAGATGAACTGGTTCCATGCCTCTATTTTTGTGAATAATAATTACAGTAACACACGTAAATAGATCCATGTATTTATAGTTTTTGAATCAATATACAACACTATATGAATGCTTTGGAAAATTACAGTCCAAGTTTTTCTCCGTAATCTGGTACATATCTCACTAAACACTTCGTCGATTGCCACCAAACTACTACTTGTTACGATATTGTGCTAGCTGCATATCTGCACCTCTACATCCATGTGATTACTCCGTAATGCACACTGTAGTGTTTGACAGGCGTAACAGAATTGCTTTCAGACTATCTCTCAACCGTTCCACTCTCGACTGCTTGTGGGGAAAATGAGCAACTAAATTCGTCTGATTTCGTGTTTCTCCCATTCCATTACGACGCTTATTACATGCATGATTTTCTCGCTCTTACCTCGCGACAGTACAAAACGAGCGGCCTTTTGCTGTATCCTCCGTCAGTTGAACCTATTAAGAATCTCATTTTTTTAGTGATTATCTTCTGTGTTGTTTGATACGGCCCGTTACGAATTCCTCTTCTGTGCTAAGATTTTAGCCTTAAAGTAGCAGTTACGGCCTACGTCCGGAATTATTTGCTGAATGCATTCCAAACTCTGTCTTCTTCTACAACTTTTACCCTCTTCAGATCCATTTAGTGCTAAGGAAGTTATTCTTAACAGGTGTCCTGTCATCTTGACCCTTCTTTTTTTGTCGGTGTTTCCCAGATATCGATCCCTCACTCATTCTGCGGAGAATCTCCTCATTCCTTATGATTACAACTTATTTTCAGCGTTTGTTTGTATCACCGCATCTCAGATGTTTCGGTTCTCCTTTTCTTCCGGTTTTCCTGCAGTCCATGCACCACTACAATACAATACTGTGCTCCGAGAGCGCTATAGCAGAAATGTCTTCCTCAAATTATAGCAAATGTTTGATACTAGGACTTCTCTTGCCCAGGAATACCTTTTCGCCATTACTTGTCTGCCTACTACGTCCTTCTTGATCCTTCCATCATTGGTTATTTCACTACCTAGGTACCAGAATTCCTTAACGTAGTGTATGTACTTCGTCACTGCCAACTGTGAAGTTAAGTATTTCGCTGTTCTAATTTTTGCTGCTTCTCACTACTATCATCTGTCTTCAGTTAACTCTCAATGCACATTCTGCACTCATTAGAAACTGAATGGCATTAACAGAACCCACAGTTCTTCATTTTTACTGATTATAGCAATATCAGTAGCAGATCTTATCGCTAATATCCTTTCACCTTGAATTTTAATCCCCCTCTTGAATCTTTCTTTTATTTCCGTCATTGCAACTACGACGCATGGACTGAATCGTAGGGGTAAAAGAATACGCCCCTGTCTTACGTCCTTTTTAATCAGAGAACTTCGTTCTTGATTTTCTAGTCCTGTTGTTCTTTCTTGATTCTTGTACATTAAAGAGGGTACCCAAATTAAATCTAATTATTAAGCTTATTTACCACACTTTAAGCAAAAACGCTTAATCCCTCCCTTCAGTACTCTCCACTTGCGCTAACACACTTGTCTAATCTTTTATTTCATTTTTCAGGACATCCATTAAATTCATCCACTTCGATGCTCTACAGCGTCTCCGCCATTTTTTCTTCACTTGAACAATACCAGCAAAACGATTTCCTTTCATCTGTTTTCATTCTAGGAAACAAGGAAGGGTCCCACATGCGAAGGTAAGGTGAGGATGAGTATGGTCGGGCGGGTGCGTGTGGGGAAGGGTGTGAGAGGAACACTTTTGATGCCCATTTGGTCAGGAACTGCCATACAGGACAGTGTGAACAGGGCCATTGTCATGATAGAAAAACCGATCACCCAACTGCCACAAATCATGCCTCTGCCACCGCACACAGTTGCGGTTTCTTTTCAAAACATGCAAGTAGAAAGTCTGCTTAACAAACTCTGCGTAGAAGACTCTTCTCTCGTCGAAAAGAAACGAGCATTGTTTTAATGTCTGATTTCACTTGACGAGCTTTCTTTGGAAAAAGCGTGCTTTAAATCTTCCACTGGCTTTGTTATGGCTTTGATGGACCAAATTTCGTCAATTGTGAAATTTTTCAAGAAAAGCTTAGATTATTTCAGGACCCTTCTTTCAAACCATGATGCGCTTCCACATGACCTTCTTTTTGTTCATCAGTCAGCAGTCGTGGCACAGATTTGGCAGACACCCATTTCATTCGCAAATCACCTGTCACAATTCGCTGCATTGAACTCCAAGTAACTCCCAAGTGCCTCACAATTTCCATTAGTCCGGCGTTGATCTCCGATGATGACTGCAACAATGTTATCAACATTTCCATATGTTCGGTCCTTGGAAGAAGGACGATAAGAAGGTTAGTCACCAGTAGACACTGCACCAATTTTGAAACGGGAAAATTACTTTAGTTGTTCCCAATATATCGCTTTTTTTTTCTTTATTGTATTTCAATTCCCCATCGGGGCAGGCTGGCAGCAGCATATGCACTGCTCTTCAGCCGAAAGACATAGAACAAACAATAGAAGACATTTAAAAATAACAAAGGAGAGAATATGGTTAACTTCGATACTGAAAAAGGGGGAACATCGTGGAAGGAAATAGACAAAAAACGGGGTGACTGTAAAATGGAGGTAAAAAACTGTTTAAAAGTAGCACACACAAAAAGCCACACACTGCGACAATTAAAAGAACACAAGGAACAGTATGACTGGAGCACAAAAGGTATCGACGGATGGCGTAGCACATAACAAACACTGACGGTGAACCTCAAGGCAGTACACAATTAAAATCACACCTCTTGACGTACTGGAGAAACAGCACTAAACACAACACTGATGTGGCACACTGACGATGATCAAAACAGAGGATCTGCCAGGCGCCAGGAGATGAGGGAGATTGGAAGAAGACAGGGAGGGGAAGAGATGGGGGAGAAGAGTGGGGGGCGCGCTGAAGAGGGCCAGGTTGGGAGGGATGTGGGAAGGAAAGAGGCAAGTATGGGGTGCAGGGTCGCAGGGGTGGGGGGGAATGGAGGAAAATCCGCTCTGGGAGAAGGAGGGAAGAGGAAAATGGGTGCCCTGTGGAGGGGGGGGGGACAAGGCCAGGTTATAGTTGGAAGGAAGGGTAGATGTCACGGCGAAGTTCGTCATCTGGGAGGGGGAGGCGTTGGAAATTGCCCTGATGAAGGAGATGGAGGGTGTGGAGGTGGAGAGAGGGAGGGATACAGCGATAGAGGCGCGGCAATGGGCGGGAGGTGGAGAGGAAGGAGGAAACCAGAGGGTGGGGGGGATCAAGCTGGCGGACAATGTAAAGGATGCGGAGATGTTGGAGGAATGGGAGGAGGTGGGGGAAGGGGATCAGTTCATACAGGAGCCGCGTGGGGGAAGGGAGGTAGATATGGAGGGCAAGGCGGAGCTCATGGCGTTCAAGGATTGGGAGGGTCTTGTAAAAGTGGGTGGGGGCAGAGATCCAGGCAACGCTGGCATAACAGAGGATAGGGCAGATGAGGGATTTGTAGGTGTGGAGGATGGTAGAAGGATGCAATCCCCATGTTCGGCCAGACAGGAGTTTCAGAAGGCGGAGGTGGGAATGGGCTTTCTGCTGGACGGTCCCAATATATCGTCTTTGTATGCCATATTAAATCATTTCAAGAGTTTCTGTCCCACGATTTTCCGAATAAAAAAGTAGAATTTCACCATCGCAAGCTGTTCAGTAAAATCATACACTGCAAAAACGACAGTGACACAAAACATCTGTCACTATAAAGTCTGTCGAAACTAGTACCGACCTTCTTCGACGGCGGCTTACTGACTGGAATATTCGGTCTGTGCCCCCCTAGCGGCAAAACGTGATACTACAAAAGCTATACCCATAAAAAAAATTTGTTCGGCTTCTTTTGGGTACCCATTGTATTGTATACTGCCCCGATTTTTCCTGTATCTGACCAAAAAGTTTCTCAGAATTTCGAAAATATTGTACCATTTTACATATTCGAGATCTGTTTCTGTGTGACAAATTCTATGAACGTGTCTTGATTTTTCCTCAGTCTAGCTTCCATTATAAATAGCAGCGTTAGAACAGCTTGTCTGGAACTTTTACCTTTCCTAAATGCAGAATGATCGTCCTTTAACAGATCCTGAGCTTTATTTTCCATCGTTCTGCATATTATTCCTCTAAGCAACTTAGATTATGAGCTGATACGGTGATTGTGCTATAATTCGCGCGTTTTGCCTTTGTTGCTATCTTCGGAATTGTGTATAATACTTCTCCTAAAGTTTGGTAGGACATAGGTCTCATACAATCTACACTAACTTTAATAGTCGCTTTTTGCCACTTCCCACAATGGTCTTAGAAATTGCGATCGAGTGTCATCTCTCCATTTTGCCTTAATTGATTTTAAATCCTCCAAAGCTGTTTCAAATTCTGATTCTAATATTGGATCCCCTATCTTTTCTCTGTTACTATCGTTTCTTTTTCCATAACGTCATCAGACAAGTCCCCCTCCCCACCATCCCTTATAGAGGCCTCCAATGTATTCTTTCAACCAATCCGTTCGCTCCCCTGCATTTAACAGTAGAATTCCTTTTGCACTCTTGATGCTGTCACCGTTCCTTTCAATTTAACCACAGACCCTTTTAATTTTTCTGTACAATGAGTCAGTGCTTCCGTCACTCATTTCTCTTCCGATCGCTTCAGATTTTTCTTGTGGTTGTTTCGCTTTAACTTCCTGCACTTCCTATTTATTTCATGCCGAAGGGAGCTGTATTTCTGTATTACACTGAACATTTTTGTACTTCCTTTTTCGGACGATCAGCTGAAATGTTTCTTCTGTCGACCTTGATTTCGTCACAGTTACTTTTCTTGTACCCACTTGTTTTTTCTTTACAACTTACGTGACTCTCCTTTTAGAGATACCCATTCCTCTTGAGCAGAACTTCCTACTGAGACATTCATTATCGATGTGTCTATATCTTTAGAGAACTTCAAGTGTATCTCTTCATCCCTTAGTATTTGCATATCCCACTTCCTTGCGCATTGATTCTTTCTTTTTGGTCTCTTAATCTTGTGCCTTCTCTTCGTTATTACTAAACTGTGATCTGACCATTTATCGCGCCTGGGTACCCCTTACAATCATAAATCTGGCTTGATCATGAAATAATCTAACTGAAATCTTTCCCTGTCTCCGGCCTTTTCCTAGTATACCTCCTCATCTTGTGATTCTAGGACAGAGTGTTAGATATTACTAGAAGAACTTTATTGCAGAACTCAATCTTTCTCCTCTCTCATTCCTATTACGAAGCCCATATCCTCCTATAAACCTTCCTTCTACTCCCTCCCCTACATCTGCATTCCCGCCCCCTATGATTAGTAAACTTTAATCTCCCTTTACATACTAAATTACTCTAATGAGACCAACCATATCAGTTAACAGTTCACAATAACTCACTCTGAGCCATACCTTCAGATCCTAACGAAACCTACTCCCGTTACACCATTATAGTTTACAGATTTTAGAGCCTCGCTACCACGTTAAAACTTCTGACATTCCACCCTTCGATTCGTAGAACGTTACCCTTTCGTTGGTTATTCAATTCTTATTTCACAGTTACCACCCACTTGGCCGTTCCTCGCTGAGAGCCCAATGCCATCCCACAATGGAACACTCCGGAAGAGATCGTTTAACCATCGAGTACACAATATCTTTAAATAGATCTTTTCCATTGTCTGTGTGTCCTTTCAAAAAAATTGTGGAATTCTTCGGTTGACTTCCTCACTATATTGTCAAGTCGATTGTACCAGTTCAAGGTTTTTTTTTATATGGTTCGAGATGCTATCTTAAAATGTGATTTATCGCATTATCTAAATTTTATGGTAATTTTCAGCGTAATTCTGGAGACCTTTTTAAATTTTTATTGTGTTGGATCACTTTCCAGTTTCCAAACCATAGAAATATAGTTTGAGATGACCATTTGAAATTTTTATTGTGTTGGATCACTTGCCAGTTTCCAAACCATACAAAAGTTCTGTCCAAACTATTTCTATTTTCTTATTCATTTTCTGGTGATTTACCAGACGGTCAACGACATCATATCCGAACTTCTGTAAGAGAGCTGCTCAGATTGCCTCACGTGGAGCCACTCAAGGGTTTTCTCGTTAAGGGATCAGTTGCTCATTTTCACATGGTATACTTGTGTTCTTCGAATTATTTTGCATTTCTTTTTTGATATTGTGATGACTTTACAACACAGTAAACGACAGCATCAGCAGAAGGTGAGAAGCAGTGTCTAATGTCTTTCGGAAATATGGATATAACGGGATAGTCAAATGATATCGAAACTTTTCGCCTTTTTATATGTGACATTTAAGTTATACTGAGTATACGTATTTAGCAGTTCTCCCAAGATGTGATCAGGCTTAAAATTTTCCAATGTATCTTAACAGTTTAACAACATCGCCCTTCTCTAAAGGTCTCGATCGCAGACTGAATCATAAATCTAGAACTTTTGCGCAGCTCATTTTCATATATTGTCAGCAGTAATTGATCTATCACAAATCTCCGATTTCACCAGAAGTTACTTTCACTTCTGACCTCATCTCACGCACACTGAGTTGAACGAATTCGAAAGTAAAATTTCATCTTTCAACATATCAGGAAATCCTAAGAGATTCTGGTCGTAAGTGAGATCAGCAGAGGGACAGAAGACATATACCCAGATAATCTGTGACCAAAATGGCATTGAAACGGAGGATGACTCAGAAAGGCCCTAAATTGTAAACTTCTGTACTGAAAACTGTTTCAAGAGGAAGAGCGCACTGTAGTTCCACCTTGAAATAGTCACATTAATTGAAAGTAACAGATATTGTACAAATGACCACGGGATAGAGAAGCAACAGAAATCGCACAACATAGGAGAGGCCACTGGGTCTGACGGGACACGAATACGATTCTACACGAATGTGAGAAAGAAATTGCCACTCTTGTAGCAGCAGTGTACCCTATGTCTCTAAAGGATCGAGACGTTTCTACTGATCGCAGAGAATCACAGGTTATTTCAGTTTTCAAGAAGTGTCGTCGAACAGAAGCACAGAACGACAGGCCTGCATTTCTGATGGCTGCATGCTGTAGGATTTTGGAACATGTTTCATGCTCGACTGTTGTGTCATTTTTGGAAACACAAATGTCCTCTGTACTAATCTCCATGAGTTACAAAACAACTATCGTGTGAAGCCCAGCTCTCTCTTTTCGTCCAAGAGACCCAGAAAGCAGTGGATGTCTTGTTCCTTGGGGTCCGGAAGCCGTTTGACAAGTAACGCACTGCCGCCTAATAAGCAAAATACGAGTGTGTAGGACGTCCAACTGACTGCGTGATTGGTTTGAGTAGTTTCTATCAAACCGAATACAGCTTGTCATTCTGAACGGAGGTAAGTCTTCAGACGTAACAGTAACTTCGGGCGAGCCCCAAGGGATAGTTACAGAACCACCAGTTTTCACAATGTATGAACACTACGATTCGTAAATAGTGAAAGGCTTCGAAACAATGGACTGCAACACGCTACAATAAGAGGACGTGTAGAACATCGAACATGTGCTAAGTGATTTAAATGGCAGAGAGGTGGCGTGCACGTAGGCCAAACAGTGCTCAACTTTGCGTGACCAGAAAGGTCAGTGTTATGCAAAGCTCAGTCTGGGTGGAGCCATCATACGGAGTGGAAACGTTTAACGAAGTGCCGCTACGCGTCGCCGACGTCAAAAGGTGGAGTGTGTTCGAATGCGGCTCGTACGGGGCAGGCTGAGTCAACGGTAAACCGTATATGCAACCAGTGGAGAGGAGAGGGTTGCATATAACGCCGACAGAATGGTGGATGACAGAACGTGTCCGCAGGGTGCGATGACCACCATCATTTCCGCTTGGCCATAACGACCAGAATAGCTACGTCCTCAGTATTGGCACGGCGTTGGAGTACTCCGGTGGGTGTGGAAATGTCTGCGTCGACGACTCTACAGCTTCTTCTGCGGGCTAGAGTGGCGACACGCGTGCCATTGCGTTGGCTTCATTTGACCAGAACCTACCAACTCCGCAAACCGCAATGGACAGGGGACAGGTGAAGGCCAACACTGGAGTGCTGCGTAGTGAAACTTAGTATTTTCTGACGAGTCCCTCTTCAACTTGTCCTACTGTAATAGCTGCATATGCTTCCGGCGCCGCCGTGTTGAGTGACACAGCGCACATACACCAAGGGTGATGTTTTGGGGCGCCGTTAAAAATAAGACGCGGGATCTTCTTCTTCGTCTTAGGGCAGGTACCACTACATTACAAAGATTTTACAGCCAGAGCATTGCCACACCTGCCGGCTGTTCTAACAAACCATATATCAGCAGGACAAATCCCTGCCGTATGAAGCGAAAAATGTTGAAGCCTTCTTCGAAGAACGACCGATGCAATGCTTCCCTGGCCTGTCCGTTCACCTAACATGTCGTCCATCGAACACGATATGGTCTGTCGGCCAATTGTTCATTCAGATCTTCAGTTGAAGTTTGGTGGACGCGCCTACTCACCACATGGCAGAGTATTCTCTAACCGGCTGTGCAATGTCATGTTCCTAATCGGTGGCAAAAAATTCATTGTGATCATGTCTCGCTATTTAGGTGTTTCACTTTAGTAGTGTATGTAGTGTAATGAGGCCTTATCGCGGATAATGCTGTAGTATACAAGGAGTTGCAACTTTAGAAAATTGTAGCGAAATGCCGGCAGACGTGCAGAGAACAAACTTGTTGTAGCTTGAATTCATAGTGATAAATTTTTTTTGAAGGACATCATCTTTACGCCAGTGACTGTTATAAGTTTTATTACACTATTGTAATTTCGGCCTCAGGCCATTATCAAGTGTTGATATTATGGCTTACATTACGTTGACAAGGCTTAAAGTCACGGGTGTAAAGATGATCTCCTTCAAACATGCAGAGGATCGACGCTTTTGTACAGGGATTGGAAATTAACCTACAACACCAACAAATGTTACGTTTTGAGAATACATAGACATTAAAACCATTCATCGTCATCATCATCATTTCTTGATGCCTTATTCCCGCTGCAATGCGAGGTCGACCTTGTTAATATTTATTTGGCAATGTTAGTCGGAGAGGGTGGCCAGATGCCCTTCCTGCCGCCAACCAGAACCCCTTACTTCCCCCCCTCCCCCCCCCCCCCCCTCAGAATGCAATTAGTGTACTCCAGCTGTCTGCGTCTAGTGTGAGCCATGGAAGAGTCTGAACGTGTTTGAAATATCTCTGTGTCGTGTAACTGAGGTGGAACGGGAGACCAGTCCGGTATTCACCTAGTTGGATGTGGAAAACCACCTAAAAACCACATCTAGGCTGGCTGCCATACCGGTCCACGTCATTAACCCGCCTGGCGGATTCGATCCATGGTCGGCGCGCCTACCCGAATCCAGTAAGCAGCGCATTAGCGCTCTCGGCTATCCTGGGGGTTTGGTAAAACCCTTTATTGTATGATTACACAATTGTAGAACAATCGCTGAAATTATTTACTTCCATAAAATACCTAGGAGTAGGCGTACGCATAGATTTGAAGTCAGACGACCAAACAAAATTAATGACCGGTAATACAGAAGCTAGACTGAGACTTTTTGGTAGATCCCTCAGGAAATGTAGGCCATTGACAGAGGAAGTAGCTCACCAAAGACGCGATCGACCAATATATTAATATTGAACGTCTGTCTAGGATCCGCACGAGATAAAATCCTCAGAGAAAATAGAGAAAGTCCAAAAAAGGTCACCACTTTCCGTTACAGATTCACTTAGTAAAGGCGAGATTGTCACGGATGTTCTCAGCAAACTCCAGTGGCAGACGCTTCAAGCCAGGCGTTCTTCATCGCGGTTGTGCGTATTGTTAAAGATCCTGGAGCGTAGGATCCTCTTACATACACCCCCGAAAAGACCATCAAGAGGTTATGGAGATGGGGCCCACACTGAGACTTACCAGCGATTGTGCCTCCCGCGAACCACACGCTATTGGAACAGCTCATTGTAACAGCTCATTGGAACAGTTCATTGTAAGATGGCCTGCAGAGTGTAAATGTAGACGTAGATTCCCCAGTCAAGAGAATCATTCAACAATCCGTTATTTTCTTTATTGAGCCAAACTGCGGAAATACATCGAAGACTTTGCAAAAGTCTATGGGCAGTCCGCGCTGATAACCTCCCCCTTCAGCTCCTGTGCAACACGACCACACAAATAACTATGGTGTTAGCTTGGTATTGGTATCCCTCTCCACGTCAGCTTCTGGGCTATCCACATCAGCAAGCTACACTTCCTCAGAGTACTTTCTTTCCTTCGACACAGCGGTAATCTCTTTAAAAGTTTTCCTCTCGGACCAGCAGCCTAAATGTTGTCTAAGGATCCAGCTGTAAGCAAAAGTGTCTGCAACTGAGCTTCCGTTACAGTTTAGGAACCTACATCTTCCATAAACATCGACGGATAATCTGCTACTGCAAGTTAACAAAAGGAAAAGAATATTCCGCCGCGCTATGATGTAAAGTAAAAGTAAGTGAATAAAATCGTCATTTCGGTCACAGTTATGGGTGTGTCTGTAATTTGTTGTCGAGAACACATTGAGATTTCGTCAGGACATCTGTACCTGGCATAATGTTACGTAACAATTGTAAAAAAAGGTTGGTATTACTGCTACTTTATTAAAAACTGACATTTTGAGCCCGTGGCTGTGTACAAAGAGCATATAGATGCCATCCGTTTGAACAACATTTGAAAATCCACATCTTACATGCACACAACTACCAACACTCATGGAATAAAGCGCGTTGCGGACCATGTGCAAGTATTGCACCATGCTGAGAAATGTAGCCTTATGAATTTCCTTGAGGAGATTGAAATATATGTACATAAAAGTAAATAACCACAAAATCTCCTCAATGAACAAACCGAGTTAGCCAATGTAGCCTTTCTTCCAAATTCGTTCACCTGCTTCCCAGTTTAAAGTAAAAGAAATGCCCACTTCTCTAATATTTATGTATGCACATCCATCTCAATCGATTTACTGTTCTTTGGACGTATGCCATAATATGTCCATAGTGGTAACATTCATTTATGTACGTCTGGCCCTTATCATTTACTTTTGTTACGATGTATACCACAATATTTAAGTAATATCACTGCAGTAACACGTTATAATTGACTGCTTTATTTGTATATCTTAATTTTAATTAGTTCTCTTTCAATGTAAATAGTAAGTGGCGCATCATTAGCAATTTGTAAATTTCAGCTGTCACTTAAATGTACATAATGAAATATCTCCGAGAGTGGATGTCTTTGGCATTGATATGGCTGTATTACCGCCATCTTTGTATACAAACGTTCATGTGATGAAACTTCTAAGTGTGGGAATGGTGCATATATATCTCCAAAAGAACTACAGTTTTCGATGCTGCAAGATGACAAGCAACCGTAATAGTGCGGATTCTTCATTGCAAGCAACCGAGACTTCTTCCACTTAATAATAATAATTTCTTTACATGACTTAAAATCGTCGTGACGCACAATTACAATTAAAAAGGCTTTGTCTCACATCTTGTTTTGGTTGTAGGGCACCACCACCCCAAGGAAAATGGGGAAACAAAAAAGGAAATCTAATGTAAAACGTGAACCAGCCGTCTGAAGATGAACCTATCGGTTCTAAACCGGCAACGGCGCTGTTTAAATAAATAAAGAGCATTGTAAAAAGTGGCTGGTTGCTGTAATCTTCTGTGTAAGAGTCAACCTATATTTAGCATAACTAATTTACTGTACAGGACATAGTGTTGAACTGTTATTGGTTTATCAGGATGACTTATCTTTTCTGGTGCAGATCCTTTATGATCCGTAGACCATATGATCACTGTCGCTTCTTGAATGTTATCACATTTTCATGTGATGTGGCCTCTTTCAGGTGAGAGACAATGTTGGCAGCAGTGATGTAGCCAAAACCACATGACCATTTTGTAGTTGCTTCCAATGCAGAGATTCTCAGGTGTAGTAGACCTTTATTGATAGTGTCTACACAATTTAACAGTTCCAGTCACAGACACAAAGTCATATGATTTGTTCATATGTTTTGCTTACCAAAAACTAAAACATTAAAGGTAAGCAACTACGTTGTTCGTAATCTTCATCTCGTTGAGCATCACAGCGGATGAATTTTAGTGGTTAATGAATAACACTTCCCTGTGTATAGTTACACATTTTTTGTGGAACGGTTGATTTCGGATTACATCTTCAGGTTGATGAGTTGTGCCAAAGTCACAATATACGTGGTTTGATTGTCTTGTCTAGTGTTAAAGACAAAATTCAGAAATAGTGATAACATATATTTTGACGACCGGCTGGCGGAAGAATATATGTTATCATTTTTTTATGGTTTCATTTGTAAGATTACGTACAGCAACCAAACAATGAATATTAAGAATTAACAATTTGAAGATGTTCAAGGAACGAAACTAGTCGTAGCACAGTAAACGTATATACGCAGAGTTGATTTTTATTATTCATTACATTGTTCTTGTTAAATTCGCCATTCCCAGCTCGGCCTCTTAAAACCTTTATTAATATCAGATAAGAACTTTTTGTTAATATCTGCTTGGTAAATCATTCCACCAAACATAGTTCTCCATTGTTGACTGGACGTTAAAACTTAATCTTGTTTCCTTAGAAATATGAGCTTCTTGCACTGTAAGGAAATGATACTATATACATGAATGGTTCGGAAACCGTTTGCCACAGGAATTTCTTTCTGAAAGTCAATCGAAAGCGATTAAGAGCAGCCATTTCCATTAAAAGATTACTCCCGTAATTGCCTTTGATAACTGTTACGCCAGCGAAGTGTGAACGTTGCCTTTATTTAGGCAGCAGTTAACCTTCTAACCCAGATCTCGACCACGGTCTTACAGCGAAACCCACTCGCCTGAGGCGATTACCAGTGGCACTTAACGGACCGGAAGCAGATAACTAACTGCCGCCGCGCACGCGACCATGCGCCTTGCGTGTTTGCCGTGGCCTCGCCCAAGGAGTCGGAGGTGCCAAAAGATCCTAATCTCGGACATTGTCACTCAAACGTTGACGCCTCAGCTGAACGGGAGTTGCATGCACCGTATCGTTCCCGTACATAACATCTCAGTACCTACCTATAGCTTTTCGAGTAGCTCCTTATTTTCAGCTTCCTTTGTTACAACGGAATTTCCGGAACATTAAACATTTCATGTATAAGTATGATGGAAAAGTGAGTGTCGATTTTCTCTTCCTTGAGCAAACACACATATTTCTCATACGTGCTGAATCTACGAAGTTCGCAGCCATTTATTTTCCATTTTGTTAGAAATGCTGAAAATAATATTGGTAGTAAAAACTTGATTATGTTTTATGGTTACCTCCCATTTCCCAAATATGTAAGGAAATCTAAGTGTATTTAAAAAACTACGAAAATTTATGGAGCTTTCTACCAAATATGCTGCTATGAAGAATACAAAGCGGCTACGAAACTTCAGTTGGTAGTGCTACGTAGTGCTATTGACTGCTTATGTTCGACTGCAAAATATTCTCATCTTTTCGCAGCAGCCAAATGCGTGCGTCGTATTACGTTACTAAAACCTGACGACGACAAGGAATTGTGACATATGTTACACCAAATATGGAATGTGAAAATACATGATTCAAACTGTATTTTTAAAATAATCAGCCTTTACGCTAGACGTGACTTGACTGATTCAACGAGGAAGCAGATGTACACAAAAAAGTCCAGCACTGCCACAAATGTACTACGAGTCCCCGCTACATCACCGTCAGTGTTACTCCACTACGACGTGCGAAATGCAGTAATCGTGCAGAGACCGCTTTAAAGTAAACATTCAAAATTTGACCCGAGGCTCCAAACAGAAAACCACAGGCAACAACTTTGAGTACTAACTTGATTCCGCTCTAATAAACTGGTATTCATTACACTGAAATCTCTTCACATATTCCTAACTCCCATTACAAAGGCCATGCACTTGGAGGAACTGCTCTCTGGCACAATTTTTTAATTGGATCTTGATCAGAAAAGTGAATGACGCGCAACTCTATGGTTGAATATGTCACCATTGATTGTGTACAGTCACGCAGCTGTATACCATAATATTCTCCAAATATTTTCTAGTTGATTCTACTCTCTTTAAGTAAATGGTACTTTTTTTATTCCTCCAACTTTGTCATTAGGTTTAGCAGGCAAGAATACAACTAAATCACATTACTAATATTCCCACGTCGTAACCAGAATCAACTCAAGTCAAAAAGCTGGATCATCAGTGAATTAAAACACATATTACTGAAAACACATTTATTGCCAATAGCAGTGTAATACTTCAGAATTATATACACTACTGGTCATTCAAATTGCTACAAAAAGAGGAAATACAGATTAAAAACGTGTGTTCACTGCACAAATCTATAATACTAGAACTGATATGTGATTACATTTTGATACAATTTGGGTGCATAGATCCTGAAAAATCAGTAGCCAGAACAACTCTCTCTGCCCATAATAACGGCCTTGAAACGCCTGGGAATTAAGTCAAACAGAGCTTGGATGGCGTGTACAGGTACGGCCGCCCATGCAGCTTCAACGCAATACCACAGTTCATCAAGAGTAGTGACTGGCGTATTGTGACAAGCCAGTTGCTCGGCCATCATTGACCAGACGTTTTCAGTAGATGAGAGATCTGGAGAATGTGCGGGTCAAGGTAGAAGTCGAACATTTTCTGTATCCAGAAAGGCCCGTACTGGATCTCCAACATGCGGTCGAGCATTATCCTGCTGAAATATAGGGTTTCGCAGGGATCGAATGAAGGGTAGAGCCCGGGTCGTAACACATCTGAAATGTAACATCCACTCTTCGAAGTGCGGTCAATGCGAACAAGAGGTGACCGAGACGTGTATCCAATGGCACCTCATACCATCACGCCGGGTGAAACCCCAGTATGGCGATGACGAATACACGCTTCCAATGTGCGTTCACCGCGATGTCGCCAAACACGGATGCCGCCATCATGATGCTGTAAACAGAACCGAAGAAAAGACGTTTTGCCATTCGTGCACCCAGATTCGTTGGTGAGTACATCATCTCAGGCGCTCCTGCCTGTGATGCAGCGTCAAGGGTAACCGCCGCCATGGTCTCCGAGCTGATAATCCATGCTGGTGCAAACGTCGTCGAACTGTTCGTGCAAATGCTTGTTGTCTTGCAAACGTCCCCATCTGTTGACTCAGGGATCGAGACACGGCTGCACGATCCGATACAGCCATGCCGATAATATGCCCGGCATCTCGACTGCTAGTTATACGATGGCGTTGGGATCCAGCACGGCGGTCCGTATTACCCTCCTGAACCCACCGATTCCATATTCTGCTAACAGTCATTACATCTCGACAAACGCGAGCAGCAATGTCGCGATACGATAAATCGCATTCGCGTTAGGCTACAATCCGACCTTTATAAAAGTCGGAATCGTGATGGTACGCATATATCCTCCTTACACAAGGCATCACTACAACGTTTCACCAGGCAACGCCGGTCAACTGCTGTTTGTGTATGAGAAATCGGTTGGAAACTTTCCTCATGTCAACACTTTGTAGGTGTCGCCACCGGCTCCAACCTTCTGTGAATGCTCTGAATAGCTAATCATTTGCATATGGCAGCATCCTCTTCCTGTCGGTTAAATTTCGCGTCTTGTAGCACGTCATCTTCATGGTGGAGCATCTTTAGTGGCCAGTAGTGTAATACCACAGGATTATGTATTTATACATAAGGCCCGTTGTTTCAGAAATCATCACTGGAGCCGACTACAGCACCCTGGATCTGAGACCTGTAAATGGTCTTCTGAAAGGGGGTACTGGCAGATCCTCGCAGTTTCATCGTATTGTTACATCATCTTCACTATAATTACTTTGCAGAACACAAGGATGTCTCTGTGTCCAGCGTACTCTGAATGTCGGATCGCCCGTCAATCGATGAAGGATTGGATATGGTCCAATGGAGGCCATTAGTAAAATTCGGGACAGGTGTAAAATTTCATATAAACTCTCCTGGGGTATCTCTCACTGCCAGTGCTTGGTGTTATAGCGCTCTCGGTATTTTTCTCGAGCGTTCAGTGCCCATATGCGCTGCATTGGTTCTTCAGTCTAGATGAGGATATGTTCCATCTAGTAATCATGAGTACAGCTCACCCGGCTAGCCCTGTTGTCTAACGCACTGCTTTCCGGGCGGGAAGGCGTGCCGGATCCCGGCACGAATCCGCCCTGCGGATTAGTGTCGTGGTCCGGTGTGCCGGTCAGTCTGTGGGTGGTTTTTAAGGCGGTTTTACATCTGCTTCGGTGAATGCGGGCTGGTTCCCCTTATTCCGCCTCAGATACACTATGTCGGCGATTGCTGCACAAACACTGTCTCCACGTACGCGTACACCATAATTACCCTACCACGCAAACGTTTGGGGATACACCCATGTAGTGTGAGACGTTCCCGGGAGGGTCACTTGGGGCCGAACCGCACAATAACCCTGGGTTCGGTGTGGGGCGGCAGTGGGGTGAGTGGACGGCTGTAGCCTGTTGCGGGGTTGTGAACCACTGAGGACTACGGCGGTGGTGAAGCCACTTGGTTATTTATAGGTCCCCAGTTCAATACAATAGAATCAAGAGTATCGTCTGCTTGAAACAAGAACGGTGTATACATTGTCGTTTCGGCCTTGTGACCGTGGAGCCGACACAACAGTGTGAATCCTGTAGTGTCTTCTCGTCTTCTCAGTTCGGCACCAACGTACATCGAGTGTGCTCTGTGAGGTAATTCATCTGTGGATGACAGGCAGTTGTTATTCTGTGGGTGATGCCCTACTTCTGTTACTCTTTTCGGCAGAAGTTTTTTTCACGATCAGTTGTATGCTTTAAAATAATTCGTTCTACAAGGAGCTCTACAATTTCTGGCGTTTCAGCAGTCAGTACAATTTTTGTGTCAGCTTAGGGATGAGATAGTGCAGACTGTTACCCATGGATTCCGTTTGTCGGCTTCGGAGGACTCCCCAAGACATCTACTCCAATCGAAAGAATGGCACCGCTGCAGATGGTATTGGCACAAGATGCCGTATAGTTAGCTGCAGCACTTGATTCCATCCTTGGCGTTCCTTTTACTAGCTCACATAGTGCATAATGGATAGGTCGTGTTGAGACCAGTAGTGTCTCTGTTTAATTCCGTCTGTACATGCTCTTCCGCGTCCTTTGAAAACTCTATTACGTCATCCAGATAGATCCAGCATTGTTTTTGGTTTCCAACTCATCCAACATTCCTTGGTAGATGGCGGATGCGTTTTTCAGTCTGGATGAGATTCAACAGTATTGCAAGCGATCCCCTTGAATGAAAGCAGCTTCGTTTGAACGATCCAATGTTGCTACTTTTATTTGATCGCATCCCACCTTTAAATCCGGTGTGGAGAAATGGCTACACTGACCCAAGTCGTCGAGAGTCTTTCGTATACTTGGTGTCGCATATTTTTCGGTGATTATTCGTGCTCCGAGGTACCGGTAGTATTTTTTTTTTGTCATCTCGGCATGTTTTCAGGAACATAGGTGCCCCCTCAAGGGCTATCACTATACCCAACAATAATGTCACTAGCTGCTGGTCGAAGTGTTCATCCGTTACGAGTTGCATAAACTTCGGACCACGATATGGGTGTTTGTACACTGGAACATTCTTCCCTAGTGGTATTCTACGTTGTGCGAGTGACGTTGCTGATGATAGCCCACTGAGATTAAACAAATGCATGAGCTGCAGTAACAAGCTTCAATTGCTTCTCTATTGGTTCCCTGTACATGTTTCACATTCTGAAATAATGCAGATGCACTGACTGTTTGCTTGCCTCAGAGGTCCTCGCTTAACCTATCCATCTCATCTTCCCCCAAAATATCCAAATTAGCAATAAGTAAATCTTTTGGCAGACTCACTTCGTCTCAGCCAAAATTATGAAGACTCACCTGAACCATAAAATCTCCATCCACGACACTAACGTGTACCACACTTCTGCGTATAGAGCAGTGTGACTTATCCAATTCTTCGTTAGTTTCCAGTAGATCAACAACATACAATAAATTCTCTTCAGTTTCATAGTCAAATTTTTCAAGAATTTCTGCTCGTAACTTGGTTTTCAGAATAAGCAGGATGTCGTCCTGTGTAATTGGTTCATCATAGCACCTCTCCTTCTTCAAACACTTTTCGAAGTACAGTAGGAAGCTACCTACTTCACACAAGAAAGGTTCCAGAGTAAAAACTTCCTGCCCGAGGCGCTCTGTATTCCTCTAGATCAATATTGGGCTAGGTATGTTCTTTCGGGTTCCTCATTTGTTAGAGTCCGTCATATCTATACGACGTTAATGCAGCATTTCCTTGAGTACAGCCTGATATACAGCTTATATTTAAGGTTCTGTCCTACATCTCGGTAAGAGTCATCGAAATCCATGAATAAATGCAATAGGCGTCTGAGAATGTTCTCTTACATTAAAAATGGTGTATAGAGATTTGTGGGCGACCAAATGACTTGTGCTGGATGTGAATACCGTTCCAAAACGTCTGACAAGCGTGCATGTTGCCACTACCTGGTCTATTGGCCGAGGCCAGTTGTCTATTTTATTCACACAGTTCGGTACGGCAATCCTTGGTGGCCCCTGGAATTCCTCTTTATCTCACAGAAGTATTTACGTAAACGGTGTATTCTTGTCCGCCGTGAGGAAATCAGATCGTAATTAGTTTGTAAGTTCCTTCAAATCATTCACATAATGAGCAACTTGTTGTTGGCTGGTTTTTGCCCAGTCCTCTAATCCAATAGAAATTTTTAACTGATCAATTGATCACAACCAGATGATAAGCTCGTAAATAATTCGAATAACCGCCCTACTGTAATTTCCACTCGTTCTTGTTTGTTTACATATTCGTTACTTCTTGGGCTGCCTTTTCTAACTGACGAGGGAACTGCTCCTCAGATTGGCGCAATTGAGTTGCATCATTAGAGATTTCCTCCCGCTTTTGGGCTATTGCGGACACTTATTTAGTAAGTATTTTTGACTGCTTTTGAACTATCTCATTTCGCTGAGATGCTACATTTCCTACTTTATTAGACATCTACTTCTACATGACTGCAATGAAATTCACATTTAAGTGCACTGCAGAGGATTCGTTGCACTGTTTTCTGACTGTTTCTCTACTGTTCCGCTCTCTAAAACATGTGGGAAAACCGAACAGTTGAACATTTCTGGACTAGGTCTTATCTCTCTTACTTTATTACAATGACCGTTTCTCCTTCTGTAGGAGGTTGCCAACAAAATGGAGACCACAGGACACGACAAAAACTTAATGGGTGGGGTCAAGGCGTATACTGAGTTTACCGAAAGCTATCTATTACTTCACAATAGTTGGTAATCCTTTATTTAATAAGATATACTTAAAAGATCAATAACATACAAATCAATTGTACCGCCAAAGATTGTTTTCAGGCCGAATGACGAGAAATATTAAACTTACAATGGAGTGGGTCCGGCACAATAAAAGTTTAAGGCAACTTAACACAAATTCACAAGGCTGTTCAAATTCCCTTTTAACGACGCACATTTTCTTAACGAGAAGTAATGCCTCTTTAAAATAACGAATGGAACATTCGTTAAAATACAAATCGAGCATGCTTTAAGCACTCGTAAACATTCAATCAGGCAGATGTGACGTCTCTACAAGAATTTAACTTTTAGAGAGATACCGTAGCAAGAGAGGGGGCCGCACCCCCTGAGTCGTTACCACTACACAGAAAGCGGAACACCACGCCACACGTACGTACCCAGCTGACGTGGGATAGCCACGCCCCCTTAATCGGCGGATAGTGGATAACACGTTGGAGCCAGCGGCTCCAACGCTAAAAGCAACACAGGAAGCCGAGAACCAACAAGCAGGTACATAACTCAGGCAAGACCGAGCATAAAAAATAAGTAAATTCTCAAGGCCCGACACTAGAATGCCAAATGCAAACCCCACCCATACATCGACCTAAATGTAAGAGTTACAAAAACTTGATTAAGCAGAGCACTGTTCACAATATCCACAAAATAACTTACTTAAGTAAACTTAAGAAGTAGCAAGAAATGCTTGAGCGCTAATACCTAAGCACGAAAATTCAACAGTAATAAAATATACAACAGTAAACAATAAGTAACTTCTATTACGAGAAGTGCTGAGTCTCGCGACGACCTTCCAATGTACTGGGCCGCTGGCGTTTGCACACCAAGACCAAGGCCAATGTTACAATTAATGCACAAGTCGGGAAATCGAGAACATGCCACCTTAAGGGTCTGGCACTATATTCGACCTCAGTGGTCACTAACATATACTACTGGCAATTAAAATTGCTACACCAAGAAGAAATGCAGATGATAAACAGGTATTCATTGGACAAATATATTTTACTAGAACTGACATGTGATTACATTTTCACGCAGTTTGGGTGAATAGATCCTGAGAAATCAGTTCCCAGAACAACCACCTCTGGCCGTAATAACGGCCTTGATACGCCTGGGCATTGATTCAAACGGAGCTTGGATGGCGTGTACAGCTACAGCTGCACATGCAGCTTCAACACGATACCACAGTTCATCAAGAGTAGTGACTGGCGTATTGTGATGAGCCTGTTGCTCGGCCACCATTGACCAGACGTTTTCAATTGGCGAGAGAAATGGAGAATGTGCTGGCCAGGGCAGCAGTCGAACATTTTCTGTATCCAAAACGGCCCGTACAGGACCTGCAACATGCGATCGTGCATTACCCTGCTGAAATGTAGGGATTCGCAGGGATCGAGTGAAGGGTAGATCCATGCGTCGTATCGTCCACTGTTCAAAACGCCGTCAATGCGAACAAGAGGTGACCGAGACGTGTAACCAGTGGCACCCCATATCATCACGCCGGGTGATACGCCAGTATGGCTATGACGAATACACACTTCCAATGTGCGTTCACCGCGATGTCGCCAGACACGGATGCCACCATCATGATGCTGTAAACAGAACCTCGATTCATCCGAAGAAAAGACGTTTTGCCATTCGTGCACCCAGGTTCGTCGTTGAGTACACCATCTCAGGCGCTCCTGCCTGTGTTGCAGCGTCAAGGGTAACCGCCGCCATGGTCTCCGAGCTGATAATCCATGCTGGTGCAAATGCTTGTTGTCTTGCAAACGTCCCCATCTGTTGACTCAGGGATCGAGACACGGCTGCACGATCCGATACAGCCATGCCGATAATAACCCCGGCATCTCGACTGCTAGTTATACGAGGGCGTTGGGATCCTGCACGGTGTTCAGTATTACCCTCCTGAACCAACCGATTCCATATTCTGCTAACAGTCATTACATCTCGACAAACGCGAGCAGCAATGTCGCGATACGTAAAACCGCAATAGCGATAGGCTATAATTCGACCTTTGTCAAAGTCGGAAACGTGATTGTACGATTTTTTCCTCATTACACGAGGCATCACAACAACGTTTCACCAGGCAGCGCCGGTCAACTGCTGTTTGTGTATGAGAAATCGGTTGGAAACTTTCCTCATGTCAGTACGTTGTAGGTGTCGCCACCGGCTCCAACCTTGTGTGAATGGTCTGAAAAGCTAATCATTTGCGTATCACAGCATCTTCTTCCTGTCGGTAAAATTTCGCGTCTGTAGCACGTGATCTTAGTGGTGTAGCAATTGTAATGGCCAGTAGTGTACGTGATGCCCTAGAACATTCGTTCGTTCGCTACTGCCTTTATCCTGCAGCGAGCGCACGGTCTGCGGTGTTAAGTAAGGATTTGGCATGGTTAAGTTAACGGGTGGCCGGATTCCCTTCCTGCCGCAAGCCTATACACCCCGGGACGGATGTAGTGTACCCCAGCTGTCTGCGTCTCGTGTAAATCGTTAAAAGGTGTGAATGTGTTAAAAAAAAAAAATGGTTCAAATGGCTCTGAGCACTATGGGACTTAACATCTTAGGTCATCAGTCCCCTAGAACTTAGAACTACTTAAACCGAACTAACCTAAGGACATGAAACACATCCATGCCGAAGGCAGGATTCGAACCTGCGACAGTAGCAGTCCCGCGGTTCCGGACGGCAGCGCCTAGAACCGCACGGCCACCGAGGCCGGCTGTGTTTCAAAAGTCTGCTATACGTGTAACTGAGGCGGGACGTGGGGACCAGCCCGGTATTCACGTAGTAGGATAAAGGAAAGCGCCTAAAAACCACATCCAGGCTGGCCGGTACACTGGCCGCCTTCGTTAATCCGACGGGCGGATTCGATCCGGGGCCGGTGCGCCTACCCGAGTGCAGGAAGCAGCGCGTTAGAGCTCTCGGCTATCCTGGCGGGTATGTGATGCCCTAGAACATATTACAACAAATTATTTTCGCGCTCACGCGTGAGTGACAAAGATCATTGAATGGCTGAAAAATTATAATAAAAAGGAAAATACAGTTTAAAGAAACTCAGATGTATAAAACATAAAGGGAGCTCGACAAGAGATGGGGGGGGGGGGGGGGGGCAATTTAGTAGCTTGAGTATGGAGTGACAGAGAAACGCTGGCAAGTAAGCCAAACGGGAGAAAGTTCAGTAAAGGACCACATGTGCTAAAACCCATAAACAGAAGTACCTTACCCAAAAATAAGATGTGGCGTGCGGCTACCATAGAAGACCGTCACCACGACGCCCACATCAGTAGACAGTTACTTCCATATCCACATAGAAAATCGTTCGCAGCAGTGTAGAGACCAACAAACACTTCATACCAGCACGGCCTCATACAAATAGCCATCCACTTGGACGAGCATCTGCCGATCAGTCCCCGTAGTCGCACACTCACTGTTCATCACACGCTTTATTTTTTCACTACCTCACCGTTAGTCGACAACCCACCTCCAACTCCACCTAGTCCTAGAGCCACATACAAAACGCCTGAAGTGCCGCCTGGTGGTGTAACAGGAAAACGGTGTGCGCCAGTAACAAAGATATAACAGCATGGAAAAAGGGGTCGATATGCCTCAACCTTATTAGGCTCAAAACCGTGTAAGGACCTACACGTCGTTGGGTAAGTATATTAGAGCCAGCTCCTGCCAAACTCCTAACAGACTTACGGTTTCGCAGAAACATCCTGTCTGCAGCCGTAACCTGAAATGGCCTATTGCACTAATTACAACGTTTCCTCGAACGATTGTGGAATAGTTCGGCGTTTCTCCGGACCTGCGCCCAATTCTGCTAAATAACATTGGAGTGAATGACAGCAGGTGAAAGGTCATTTACATTTCAAAGTTTGGACAAGACAGAGTGAAGACAGTAGGCAAGCATTAGGGATACTGGCGTAGCTCCAGAGGCTTCGTGCTCAGTGGAATTAAAAGAAAGTTTGATCCGGGGAATGATACTATCCTAATTGGTTTGAGACGTTGCGTGGTACACTTAAAGGGTGGCCTTAAGATTCCTATTTGTCTTTTCTGCAAAGGAGGATTTCAGATGATAAGAATTGGCTTGAGGCCATTGCCGAAACAGAAACGCTAAATTCCCAGGAAACAAAGGCCAGCAAGCAGAGAAAATATCTTGATAAGATGGTGAACAGTTAGAGGCGCTGTCTCCACCTTAGCAGGAACAAGCCAAAGTAAACGGGAGAAACATCCACGAGAACCAAACTGTAATGATTGCCGACCTTAGTTCAGGATATACACTCCTGGAAATTGAAATAAGATCACCGTGAATTCATTGTCCCAGGAAGGGGAAACTTTATTGACACATTCCTGGGGTCAGATACATCACATTATCACACTGACACAACCACAGGCACATAGACACAGGCAACAGAGCATGCACAATGTCGGCACTAGTACAGTGTATATCCACCTTTCGCAGCAATGCAGGCTGCTATTCTCCCGTGGAGACGATCGTAGAGACGCTGGATGTAGTCCAGTGGAACGGCTTGCCATGCCATTTCCACCTGGCGCCTCAGTTGGACCAGCGTTCGTGCTGGACGTGCAGACCACGTGAGACGACGCTTCATCCAGTCCCAAACATGCTCAATGGGGGACAGATCCGGAGATATTGCTGGCCAGGGTAGTTGACTTACACCTTCTAGAGCACGTTGGGTGGCACGGGATACATGCGGACGTGCATTGTCCTGTTGGAACAGCAAGTTCCCTTGTCGGTCTAGGAATGGTAGAACGATGGGTTCGATGACGGTTTGGATGTACCGTGCACTATTCAGTGTCCCCTCAACGATCACCAGTGGTGTACGGCCAGTGTAAGAGATCGCTCCCCACACCATGATGCCGGGTGTTGGCCCTGTGTGCCTCGGTCGTATGCAGTCCCGATTGTGGCGCTCACCTGCACAGGCAGAAGCGACTCTCATCGCTGAAGACGACACGTCTCCATTCGTCCCTCCATTCACGCCTGTCGCGACACCACTGGAGGCGGGCTGCACGATATTGGGGCGTGAGCGGAAGACGGCCTAACGGTGAGCGGGACCGTAGCCCAGCTTCATGGAGACGGTTGCGAATGGTCCTCGCCGATACCCCAGGAGCAACAGTGTCCCTAATTTGCTGGGAAGTGGCGGTGCGGTCCCCTACGGCACTGCGTAGGATCCTACGGTCTTGGCGTGCATCCGTGCGTCGCTGCGGTCCAGTCCCAGGTCGACGGGCACGTGCACCTTCCGCCGACCACTGGCGACAACGTCGATGTACTGTGGAGACCTCACGTCCCACGTGTTGAGCAATTCGGTGGTACGTCCACCCGGCCTCCCGCATGCCCACTATACGCCTTCGCTCAAAGTCCGTCAACTGCACATACGGTTGACGTCCACGCTGTCGCGGCATGCTACCAGTGTTAAAGACTGCGATGGAGCTCCGTATGCCACGGCAAACTGGCTGACACTGACGGCGGCGGTGCACAAATGCTGCGCAGCTAGCGCCATTCGACGGCCAACACCGCGGTTCCTGGTGTGTCCGCTGTGCCGTGCGTGTGATCATTGCTTGTACAGCCCTCTCGCAGTGTCCGGAGCAAGTATGGTGGGTCTGACACACCGGTGTCAATGTGTTCTTTTTTCCATTTCCAGGAGTGTATGTCCAACGTAATCAATAAACAACTTATCCGTTGGGTGTTGCTCACGTTCCGAACAATGAAGGTCCTTGCGTGAGTCGCAGTTAGACTTAGCAATTTTACAGAGCTCACACTCCGTCACTAAGTGTCCAACATCCTTGGTCTAGTGATGTGGCACCGAATCTTCACAATACTCGTATATGGACGCCTAAGTGGTCTCCCGTCCATGAACAATGAAAGTAATGGAAAATCAATGATACGAGCTCGATCGGCAAACAATTCAATCTACTTCTCGGCAGAGAATATCTTTCTGTAAGGTGTAACCTGCGACCGAAACTCCTACCAAAAGCACCCAACGACTAGTCGCTAGGTCAGGGTGTTTATCCTGTTTACCATTTAGTGGGTATAGAGCTGGGGAGCCTGGGTAAGAATATAGCCCACAAGAACCGAACTCCTGCCTCCGAAGGACGTCGAGGAACTGACTCGCTATCCTTACCGAACATCCGACTAAGTGCGCCAACAGTCAAGTAACAGAAACTCCAATACGCCGCACTGAAAAACGGAAGGCGGATATACGTACGGCCCACCTCGTGAACATTCCTGTTTCCCTAGACCGAGCGGGGAATCAGCTAAGGGCTTGGTTGTTAGTCTCGAGATCAAACTCCTAGTGTTCCATGCACAATTTAAATTTCTCGAGAGCGAACAACGCAGCCAACATCTCACGCTCATAAACAGAGTATTTAAGTTCAGGACCCATCAATCTTCTAGACACGTAAGCAAGGGGACGTCTCTCTTCACTTTGTTCCCGGAGCAACACCGTCAACGCCAGCAGTGGAATCAACGGTCTGGGCAACGAATCTTTTATCGAAATAAGGGATGGCTAAGACCGGAGGATTAAAAATGCGGTTCTAAGTGCATCAAACGCAGCCTGTTGGCTTTCTTCCCACATGAAATTTGACCCTCCTTGCACAGATTGTTAAGCAGAGCAACGATTAGGGCAATACTACGCACAAACGTACGAAAGTAATTTGTCATGCCAGTAAACATATCAATGCCCTTCTTATTTACCAGAGCGCTAAAGTGTCTTAGGCCAACAGTGCGTTCTTGGCCAACTCTAAATCCGTCACTGGACAACAAGTGCTCCAAAAAGAAAATCTGGCTCCTGGGTAAAGTGACCTTCAATGTTTTAACGGTCAGACCCACTTTCGCATTGTAACCTAAACTTGACGAAGATGTTCAAGGTGTTATCTGAATGAAAGATTACAAATGACCATATGGGCGCAACTAAACTTAAAACCACCCAACACATGATCGAACAACCGGGACAGGACATCAGTACCAGTGCACAAGCCAAAAGGAACTTTGTTGGATTACCACAGGTTCCTATCAGTAGAGAAGGCGGTGGCCGGATTGGAATCTTCAGTAAGAAATATTTGATATGTCTGATTTAAATCAAGTCCTTTGAAATCAGAGGCACCCGAAAACCACGTAAGGCGTTGTGGAGATCAGGAAGTGGCACTGACTGTAAAATTACTTTCTTATTAATGGCACGATAATAAGTGGCCTGAAATCATTGTCTCGACCATTAGGAACCAAAAATATCGGAGGGATGTAAGAAGAAGTGGATGGTCTAATTACATCCTGACCGAGCATATGATTTATCTTGTCCCGAAGGACAGCCATCTTGAGTGGGGAGATGCGGTAAGGCGCTTGTCATGCCGGGACATCGTCACTAAGGCGGACATTACACTAGATGAAATTGGTAGCACGGAGCCCATCAATCAAGGCATCAGCAAAACGCTTAATAATTCTCGTCCCTCATTGACTCCCTAATGACTGACGTCAAATTTCGGATCCTGCAACTGGACAGAATTAATATCATCACCAGAGCAACACGAACACAGCGCTATCTTTTTTTAAGGATAAAATTTAAAATGGAAGGAGTCAAGACCAGAGTCGAGCACCAGGCAAATCCGCTTTATAAAGTCACACCAATGAATTAGCAGACAAACTCCTCGCAAGGAAAAAGGTAATCGGCCATGAAAATCCACAAATAATCAATTTCCCCTTAATTTCTCCAAACAGAGCTAACTTTTGCCCTATGGTGGTACGACATTTCTGAGAAGAGCATATGAGGAATTTTACAAATGTTTCTGAACTTCTAATACCAACTGTGATTAAGATGAGAAACGGCTCTACCAAAATCTAACAAGGCAAAAGCAGGCTCTCGATTCAGAATATGCAAATAAAGGGGAACGGAGAACCCTTAACAGCAAAGATACGACCACAACGGGCCGGGTACCTCAACGAACAATGCCTTCCCACCCCTCCCCCTTCTTCTGAGAGCATCAACCACTACGTCTAAATGACGCTCAACAGAACATCCCCGCACCAAATGATCATTGCTCCCAGATCGGAAGCATCGCCTCCGGGAGCGCTCCCCTGAAAAATAAGGACGAATGTCATTAAGTGAGAGAAGTTCGTAGCTCATGTTGCCTTCAGCTTCACCAAATTACCCAATCTGATTGTGTATCTGTCGAAGGACGTATCGAAGTTGTTAGTCCCCGAGCCAGACCACGTTGTTCAGCAGCAAACCTTAAGGTTTCAGTCGAACAATCTAATTGATTTATTTCCGAGAATGTGGTAGGTTTACTGCCAAAAATTATGCGTTTCCGGTCCTCGGACCTCATCCCTTGTAAAAGGTAGAAACGACCTCCTGTTCCCTAATGATCATTTGTAGGGCGGCAACCGCGGTGCGAACACGCTCTATGTAGGGACGTAACGCCTCATTCAGTGTCTGAAGACGCCAGTAATTGCTCCTAGTTCCTTGCAAACACGCGACGCAGCTTCTCTTCGATAATACGCCTTCTCAAATCAGATTACCCCGACCTTGGACGAACTCGATCAGAAACTCACTAAGGGAGCTGCTGACTAGCGGACCCAATAAACTAAGTATAACTGTACGACATACCTGAAGAGGATCGGTTTGACGTTCGAAACAGACAATAACAATGATACACGTTCCACCTGAACTAACTTATCGACTACAACTTCGATACGTCCTTCGACAGATACATAATCGGATTGGGCAATTTGGTGAAGGTGAAGGCAACATGAGCTTCGGTCTCCAAGACATCCCCAGGTAGAGTCTCCAGATCTACATTGGACGGAGCCGAAGCTGAATCCTGGTTTCCAGAACTTCCTCTTCCAACCCTAATGTACTAATAGTAGAATCTAACAATTTGTGAACCTCAACCTGTAACTTATCAACGACTTCCTGCTGCGACTAAATCAGCAGGAGAACCCCCACTCCCCGACAAAAAAAAAAAAAAAAAAAAAAAAAAAAAAAAAAAAAAAAAAAAAAAAAAAAAAAAAAAAAAAAACAGGCAAACGAATATTCCAATGAAAAGTTGAGCTTGTATTCTTATTAATTGATTGCGGGTGGGTTCACTGTCTCTAAGGAAACTAAGATTTAGGTCGAGTTTCTGTAAGGCAAAAGAACAGGTTGAAACTGCGACACCTACCTCACCCATGGCTCCCATGGTGATGTCGACCGGACTGGACCAGAAAGCGAGTAATCGAGCCACATGTTCAGGCGCTCCCCTCGCGGTCCTCTTGATGCCTACTCGTAGTGAAATTACTCACACCGGAGGTAAAATACACCAGCACCAGCACCAGCCCGGTTCTCCAACACGCCGACCCATATCTGAAAGAATTGCAATACATAAGACGAAATTTACGAACTAAACAGCAAAAATATGACTAAGAGGAGGACAACCACGCTCTGGAGCTACTATTGAGACATCAGTCGACGCCCCATGATACGACAACCACTTCACAGGTAGGAGGAAGTTGCAGGCTGCGTGTAATGTAACTCATTTGTTGTTTCATAGTAGCTGGTAATTCTTTATTTAATAAGATATACTTGAAACATCAGTAACATACGAATCAAGAGCACTGTTTGAGATAATTTTCAGGCCGACAAACCAGAAATATTGAGCTCACAATAAAGTAGTCGTGACAGAACAGAAAACTTAAGGCAAATTAACACCAGTTACACAAGGGGCTTTGAATACCCATTTTAGTATCTGCAATATATTTCTGGGACAAGTAATTCCTTTTTAAAATACCAAGTTAAGCTTTTGTTGAAGTATAACTAGAGAGCCCTTTAAGCATTCGTAAAATTTCAACCTGGAAGTTGTGACTTCTCTACATAACAACCTGAAAACCACCCACTACATAGTAAACTTCAAAATAAAAAATGTGTCCCTTACGCTGCAACAATTTACAAGTTCGGGACTACGATTGAAAATAACTTGAAGGCGCTTTTGGTACTAGTAATTTATAAACAGAAGAAAATCCCTTATTTAGAAAATTTACAGGTTCAGCGTTTCACAGAACTGGAAGAGCTCTATGACATTAGGAACTTTTCAGACAGGAGGGCAGCAAAATCAAAAAAAATTACAAGTACAGCATTTGATAATCTGAAGTCCCTTAGGCATTAGTATTTTCTCAAACAGCAACGGTAACAATTTTTTAAAGATATACATGTTCTGGATTTCACCAATTTGCTGAGTCTTTTTGAGACAAGCAGTTTTTGAAACGCGAAAGGTAACAACGATTCTAAAATTTATAGGACTGTAAGATCTTCAATTCGGATCAAATTTTACGGCAGCAATAAGAAGCCAAGGCCGGGGTGGTGGAGGCATGGCTTGGCTAAGATGGCTTAGGGTAGAGGACACTTGGATTTAAACTGAAGTCCGAATGCGGTGAGGTTTATGAGCTTATACAGAGATGCCATAGCAAACGAGGAGGCTGCACCGCTTCAGTGGCTACTGCAACACAGAAGGCGTACACCACGCCGCACACAAGTACCAAGCGGACGCGGAATAGCCACCCCCGGGTAATCGGCGGGCAGTGGATAGCTCGCAAGAGACCAAGGCTCCAACGTGACAAGCAACTCAGGACGCCCAGGTAAAACAAACATGTATTTCAGGCAAGAAAGAGCGACAAAAATAGGTGAATTCTCAAGGATTGAACAAGAATATCAAACGCAATCCCTGCCTCATACACCGACCATATTCTAAGTGTTACAATGATTACGTCATTAAAACCAATGTGGTTACCCGGTTGATCGTTTAACAGTAATGACAAAACGTAACAAATTGATTAAGCAGTCTAACGTTGACAAGATCACCAAAAAATTTATTTAAGTTAACTTAAGAAGTAGCAAGAAATACTTGAGCGCTAATACCTAAGCACGAGATCACAACAGTAATGAAATTTACAACAATAAAGAAAAATTCCATCTGGCTCGATATTCGACGTCAGTGCACACTAACATAACTGATGCCCTAGAACATATTACAGGATATTAACTTCACACCCAAGCAATAATGACAAAATCACCGAAACGCTGAAAAATTGCAATAAAAAGGATCATACAGTTTAAATACACTCTGATATATCAATAATAATGGGAGTTCATCCAGGTGTGGGGGGGGGGGCAATTTAGTAGCTTGAGTATGGAGTGACGGAGAAATGCGGACAAATCAGCGTGACGAGAGGAAGTTCAGCACCGGAGCATTTGTGCCAAAATACATACCCAAAAATATGGTAGGGCGTGTTGTTAGCATAGATAATCAACATCATGACGCCTGCATCAGGAGACAGTCACCCCCAAATCAAGATAGTCAATAGGGCGCAACAGTGTAGAGCCGATCACTCCACACCATCACGGTCCTGTACAAAGAGCCACCCACTTCGGCCAAGAACCCCGGTCAGTCCTCGTAGTCATACACTCACCGTTCGTCACATGCTTCACTCCTTCACTGCCCCACCGTCGGTCAACAACCTGCCTCCAGCTTCCTCTACCCAAACAGCCAACTACAAGAAGACCGAAGCGCTGCCCGGTGGCGTATTGCGCCAGTAAGCAAAGATATAACACCTTGGAAAACGCTTCGACACGGTTCAAAAATATTTTGGCATTTGGAGCAGAATGTTGGAGTGTGCAGTTTCGCGAAAAGACCTCTTCAGCAAAGAAATTCTCCATTGTTTTAATGTTTTCCATATGCGTGACACTGTCTGCGCTATTTCGCGATAATACAAAACGAGCTTCCAGTCTTTGAACTTTTTCCATGTAATCCGTCAATCCTATCTGATAAGGATCCCATACCGCACAGCAATATTTCAGGAGAGGACGGACAAGTGTAATATAGGCAGTCTCTTAAGTAGACCTGTTCCATCTTCTAAGGGTTCTGCCAACAAAGCACATTCTTTGGTTTGTCTTCACCACAACATAATCTATATAATCATTCCAATATAAGTTGTTCGTAATTGAATTTTCTAGGCATTTTAATGAATATCAGGCTGCTTCGAATCATTTCAGTTTTCTGACATGCTACATTTTCTACTTTGGTGGATTAAAGTATTTATTCGTTTAGAATTTCCACTAAGGGATCAACCACATGTTGAATCGAAGCTGATGCTCACTCTACTTCTAGCACTTCCCTAACATTTGGACTGTTTTGTAGTAACTGTTGTCGTAAAAAGGTTACCAAAGTTGTCAAATTGTCCTATAGATAATGTCCGCTGTAGTGTGGCATTTCGATGTGTTTCACGCTCCTGCCAACTACAACATTTAATGGGGTGATGTATTGAAAGGCACCGCTTGTATCGTAATGCAAAAGGTGATGAAATTAGCTTAACCTTGTTTACTATATACTGTCATTGTTGTATACTTTAGGCAGTTAACTTGGAACATTTAAACGCCGGTTGTGTAATTGTGATCTTCAGGTCATTACGGCTCCAATTATTTTGATAATCTGCATAATTGCTGGAATTATTTTTGGCGCCACACGAATGGATTATATGGTTCTGAGCACCATTGGACTTAACTTCTGAGGTCATCAGTCCCCTAGAATTTAGAACTACTTAAACCTAACTAACCTAAGAACATCACACACACCCATGCCCGAGGCAGGATTCAAACCTGCGACCGTAGCGGACGCGCGGTTCCAGACTGTTGCGCCTAGAACCACTCGGCCACCTTGGCCGACACGAATACATCGTTGGAGGCCTTAGCGTAAGTGCTGTATTAGTACGAGCCACTGGGTCATTCTATTTTACTGATCATGTAGGCTAATGAGCATCGTCGCGAGTAATTGATTTCCCTTCCATAAATAATTTAAATAAGTTCTGTCAGCCTGCTTAGACCATATGTATTAGGTTATGTATGTGCGAATTTATGTTTGTAATGTTACGTTTTTGTATATACTGTAGAAATATAATGTGGATTCTAAACTGGGCAGACGAAATTCAGTAATTTGCGACCAGTCGGACTTGGTAGTCGTAATGTATTTCTAAATAGTGTTACACTGATATAATTCAGCATTCCAGTTCTAGTTTAAATATTAATTAATAGGAACTGGGCTGTTATTTACTAGTCAGTACCATATACTAAATAATACATATGTGGTCCACTGTTAAACAGCATGTTGTTAGTACCTCGATCGTAGTGTGAACTGATTCTGAAAACTGAGACCGTATTTTAATATTTACAAAAGTTCTGCTTTATCCATGAATCTTGTAGGATATTTTGGTGTAATATCATCTTACTGTGAGAGACAGAGGTTGTATTCAGTGACGTGAGACCGCCCTTTATTTGGCGTGTAGTACTATGGACGGTGTTTCTTTGCCGTGAGGCTCTTTGCGGAATTAAGCTACCATGTAAACTCAGTAGTCTATTATCTTTACTTAAGTCTTGACATACATATATATATATATATATAACGAAAATTTTGAATTTTAAATTGTGATCTGTGAAGGTTTTAAGTGGTCTGAAAACGCTGGTTATAGTTTAAGTAAATGTCGTTAGGACTGCCTGATTAAGTGTTGTGAAAATTTTGTTTACGAGATAATATATGTTCGCTTTTATGTCGTTAGTTGCTTTTTTTCGACCCCCACATTTCCACTCCCCTCACCAATCTGGCCTGTCATTTGAAGATTAGCTGTGCACGTCTTCCTTTTAACAGCTCAGAAGATCTTCGCAATATGAGCGAAACTGGTTGCCATTGTAAAGATAAATGCAACAATAGACTGTAGTTAAGGTTGCCAGAATAGTAACTCAGTTTCCGCCGATTTATCTCCTCTTGAGGCTTCCACTTTTCCCCAAGCTTGAACAGGATTCTAGACACTGTCCCAGTTAAGGGTAGTGGTTGGAAACCCCTCTTACTTTAGAATTCAATTTAAACTATGAGTACGTGCCTAGACAAGTAACTTCATGTCCATTACGTCATTATCAGTTTGTCACTCAATACGGAACTTACGAAAAGACGCAAGATTTGGAATTTTTAGCGCACCTTACATTTTCTGTTACAATGTAGTAATGTTCGTCTATTATGCTTTTGAGTGAAGATGGATGCAATGTATGTTATAAAGGAAAAACTACATATTTTTACATGATGTCATCAAAACCTGATATTATTCATATTTTTTATTTACCTGTAGTGTGAAACACTACTTCTTGCCAGGTTTTGATGAGTTAGTTTTCGAGTTTCGAAACAGGTGACATAAATGGCAGTATCTTTTGTTTGCACTGACTCAGAAGCTAAATACTTTTACATCGCTAGGGGAATACAGACTTCAATATCTAACATAAGTTTGAATTTCATACGTCTGCCCGTTCCTGAAGAAAAAGGTTCTCAACAATCGGACAGACAGACCGACTGACAGACAGACTAACAAGAAAGCTGTCGGCCGTGGTGGCCGTGCGGTTCTAGGCGCTGCAGTCCGGAACCACGGGACTGCTACGGTCGGAGGTTCGAATCCTGCTTCGGGCATTGATGTGTGTGATGTCCTTAGGTTAGTTAGGTTTAAGTAGTTTTAAGTTCTAGGGGACTGATGACCTAAGATGTTAAGTCCCATAGTGCTCAGAGCCATTTGAACCATTTGACAAGAAAACTATCCTCTAAGGTCTCCGTCCTTAGAGACAGAGGCACGGAACCGTAAAAAAGGAGCAGTTCGACATTAACAGAAGACTTGGTACGTATTGCGTGGCAGTGCTTCTTTCCTGAAATATGGAGCTGAAAAGGAATCTGCCTCGCTGTTCAGTGCTGTCATATCCACGCTGGAGGATCTACTCCTAGCCCGGATATTGGACTCCGATAACGGATTGTGGTTCTAGGCAGGGGAACTTTTCGAGGACGACAGTATTTGTTAGGCTGCGCAGAAATCCACTTGGATGCAGGGCGCACTGCGCTGTGTAGCAGCTGTCTTCCAGAAGCATAGAGGTCGACACGGGAAGCAGAGGCTGGCCCTCTTAGCTGCTGTGTGGAAAAGCGCATTCAAAAACACTCTCTACTTAGACTGAAATTTCTCTCTCCACTCAGGCGCAATAATGCGCATTCTAGCAGTCCTACAGAGTTTGCAAAATGTCAACATCTACTTATGTTTGTTTTTCAATCAAACTTCATTTCCTTTCCATTTTCGACTCTACAGATTTTGCTACGCAGTTGATTAGCTTTATTAAAGAACTGCTAGAACAAAATAACAGGGTACTATTCTAGGTACAGATCACGGGAAGTTAAAACAGTTTTAGATCTGGTCGTTTGCTCTTTACCTGATTGGATAGTGCCTGACTATCTCTAGGTTACGCAAGTCAAGTGCTTTTCACTATACCTGCACCTCCTAATATGTATTTTAAGTGGTCCTATTGCTAGTGTTGGTCCTATTGCTTGTGTTGGTCCTATTGTTTGTGTTGGTCCTATTGTGTGTTGACCATTTTATGGTGGTTAGTATAAATCACTGTGGCAGTTTTTCACTGCCTTAGCAGGTCGTGCCATCTCGTTGTGCCCTTTCTGTGTGGTTTGTTCCTGAGATTCGAGACATGCCTATTTTCGGACTGCTGTGAGTTTTCGTAATACAGGAGCGTGTGGGTAGGGTTGTCTTCGGGTTCTAGATCGGGTAAAGTATCCTCAATCTTCCGTAGGCCTTGCCCCTAATATCCCTTATGTGTGGCCCCCACGTGAGGCGTCTGTCGAGGGTGACTCCGAGGTATTTCGTAGTGCGGGACCATGGGAAGGGGCCTACCATAATCCACACCGACTGTAGGTCGATGGAAATCTTTTTCCTCGTGGGTATGATTGCCTGACTTTTGCCGGCGTTGTATTTCAGGCGCCACTTTGTGGCCCATGTGCCTAGAGCGTCACATGCCGTCTGCAGGCGGCGGCGCATGAAGTTCACATTCGTGCTTGTGGTACACAGCGCGGTGTCGTCCGCGTATAATGCGAGCGAGACTCTGTTGACCTTTGGAGTGTCCGAGGTGTACAGGGAGTACAGCAGGGGTCCGAAAACAGAACCCTGCGGTTTTCCCACCTGCATGAGCCTAGCTGTGGATATGCCCGCTCCCACACGGACATTGAACATTCATTCACTGGGGTAGGGCTCGATAAGACGGACGTGTGGCGTCGGTACCCCCAATGTGAACAATTTGTATAGGAGGCCCTTGTGCGATATACAGTCCAAAGCACTAGAGACATCAAGAAGCACGTCCCCTGCATACTGCCGATTCTCCAGGACACTCATTGAGTCCTTTGCCAGACGTAGCAGCTGTTGCTCGGTGCTGTGTCCGCGTCGGAAGGTGATTTTCTTCATATGCACACTAGGTCGCCACTCAAGGATACTTTTCTGTGTCTACGTTTCATCTCCCAACGCTGCATGTATCAACTGAGGTCAAATACTCTCAGACAATAGTTTTCTTTCTATTACTGATGGATCTAACACTTTAATGGATCTCCGTGCTTACGTAATTTCACAATACAATACTACCGCTGCAGAAAACAAGACAACTAGACTTCCATTTGGTTGCTTTGATCGTACATTACTGAACTGTGACATTTCAACTTCCATTATCTACCTGCTGCAACATTAAAATTTGGGGTATGTTGATAATTTTCACTTTTTGACCATCTAATTACAACAATTTTTACGACGAAAATTATGTTTCATTTAGTTTTACTTAGACGATCCAATAGTAAAAATTGTCAACATAGTGTAATATTATATGCAAATTGAGGACGTCAGGGCAACAAGACTGAAAGATGTCAGCACAAAAACAGTGCTTCATGCGTTCTGAGCTTACGCCGTCTGCACATGCGTTCAAAAGAGGAAACTTCTCTAACCTGTCAACCACGGACCATATCCGGTATATTAATGCTGTTATTGAAACACCTCTTGGTGAAAATACGCGTGTCTATCGACAGGCGCAACCCATCCTTTTTGCAATAGAATATGTCACCCGAATCACCCATGTCAGCTTTCTGTAAACAGTCAACTCCACTAATCAAACGCCCAAAGTGTAATCAGTCAGTCCAAACTACTGCATGTCCTGGTCACCAAACTTTCGAAATAAAAGTCTCGAAGTTATCACTATAACACATCAGTGAAATATGATATCTGACAAAAGTGTGGATACACTTTGAATTAAATAGTCTCTTGCTTATGTTGATCTTATCCACTGTAACAATGTTGTTAGAAGACTCATGCACTGATTACTCTTATTTATTTACTCTGCTAAGATGGGATAATTCAGGTCCTCCGTTACATCGGACTACGGATTTGCACGTACAGCACCTTTACTTACAATACAGCTAACTAAAAAAACATAATAATTTTAATGTGACACACGTAACAAAATGATTTAATTGTCTGTAGATATAATGTGAGTAAATACTATTGACTAAGAACTAATAATATTAATTCTGGAGATTTTCCTGCTATTGCTACTGCTGTCACTAATGACAACAATGATAAAAATAATAATAATAAGGTTAATGATACTGGTAGATATAAAAGGAGTTTTCTTTAAGTCCTCAGTCTTCTGACTGGTCTGATGGGGCCAGCCAAGAATTCCTCTCCTTCGACAACGACTTAATTTCAGAGTAGCACTTGCAACCTACTTCCACAATTATATGTATTACAGTCTCTGTCTTCCTCTACAGTGTTAGCCCTCTGCAGCTCCCTCTATTTCCATGGACGTCACTCCCTGATGTCTAATTTTTCACATATACCATTCCACTGCTATCTTATTACATTATCAGTCCACCAAATTTTTAACATTTGTCTGTAGCACCTCATCTTAAACGCTTCGATTCCCTTCTGTTCCGGTTTTCTCACAGTCCATGTTCCACCACCATACAATGCTGTGCTTCTGACGTACATTCTCAGAAATTTCTTCCTCAAATTAAGGACTATGTTTGATGTTAGTAGACTTCTCTTGGCCGGGAATGCTGTAATTCTGAAATATACAAAAATAAAGAACATATTCCAAACGTAATGAAAAAAGAAGACATAATTTTTGGAATTTAGTTCGAATATGTAAATACAGAAGATATAAGTAAAGAAATGCCATTCGGAAAAATGAATGGCAAATGGAAGGATACTAAAAAGACTGGTTGAAAATGGTCTGAATACAGAAAGAAGAAACGTAGTGAACAGATGAAAACATACTGGAAATGAAGAAAAGAGCAAAAATTGGAACATGGTCCTCAGATGACCTATTCTCATTTTGTACCTATTATATTTAGCTTTTAGTAGATCCGCACAGCTATCCCCAGATTTCTTTGAGTATCTCTACTGTACTACGACACGACTGAACGAAATAAGCTCTTTAAGTAGCGTGTTCCTTCAGACACTTTCTTGTCTGTGTGTCTTTTGGCTATTGGGAAGCATGCTTCTCGGTTCTTTTTGTTCTGTGTTTTTCTGTTTTTGTTCTCCTATTGTTTGGTTTCCTGTGCTGACGAGAGAGAAGTCTGATCTCTGAGGAAGACTCACTTTATTTGACATTATTTCGCGGTGTCACAAGAATGAAGAAAGGGGATGAGATTATTAGAATTACTTGTAATGTTGAAGCATAAGTGAATTGGTTAGGATATCTTGAAACTGTTTGGTACATTAATCAATAGTCTACTCACCATTACTCCGCCGTTGGACGTGTGTCATTATTCATCGCCGTGGCATAACGGAACTTACCATGTTACTGAACTTTGATTAAACGGAAGCTGATTACGGTGACGAATATTATTACTTTGGTCCATCGCGCTGTATGGATTCAAAGATACGACACTCTCAAGAATTGTATAAGTCATGTACTGAACATGAGCATTTAGTATCAGACCGGTAATCGTGATATTGACACAAGTTTGTCTTGGTTTGAGGACCCGTGTTGGTATCTGAATTTATTCAGTCTTATTGGTAATAATATAGCAACGCATTAATGAGCTTCTCTCGAACTTACTTGTGTCCAAATCCCATCATTCCTTCGTCGTTTGTATATGGTACCATGCCATACTGCTACTGTGCCATGTGGCTATCAAGTACCTCATTCTAGTCACGGCCCACGAATTTGCTGATATCTCAGGGCATAGTAACCTCAAAAATTATCATTCTTTCTTTGTACGAAATTAGTTTCCAGACGCTGCAACGTAGGTTACATCTACAGTTCCGGGAATCGGTGATTACTAAAAGGTGGTATAGAATCTACTGAAATATAAATGGAAATGATACACTCAATTCACTTGTTCACAGCCGGCCGCTGTGACCAAGCGATTCTAGGCGCTTCAGTCCGGAACGGTGATGCTGCTACGGTTGCAGGTTCGAATTAGGCCTCGGGGATGGATGGGCGTGGTGTCCTTAGGTTACATAGCTTTAAGTAGTTAAAAAAGCTTAGCGGACTGACGACCTCAGACATTAAGTCATACTGCTTACAGCCATTTGAACCAATTTTACTTGGTAATTTTGCTGATGCAATATTTCCTTCATGCTTAGACGAGTAGTATGGCCTGGCCATTTGTAATACATTTTCATAGTGCGGGTTGCCTATATCAGGGGCAGGTATGCACTCAGGGGCAGACCTACAGTTCTCCTTTCAATGACAGATACTTAACCTATTGTTCTCCTCTGTTTGACAGGTACCTAACCTACTGTTCTGCTAAAAGGATACTTCCTTTTGACTGACAAGCACTTAACCTATTGTTCCCCCACCCCCTCCTCCTCCACCTCCCCAACCCCAGCCCCCTGCCCCTCACTGCTACAGGTAGACTTTCACTTCTGAGTTATTGGAGTAGACCCCTCTTATTCTTATGAATTTGATTGACTACTTAATTAAATTGATCACTTAATTAACCTATCACCCACTGGTAAACTCCTCCCCTTCACCCTCCCCTCGCCTCCCCTGGAAATGGCCTGAATATCATATGCCATCAGGACAATGCAACACACCACAGCTATCTCCACTAACCTAAGAAAATGGCGGGAACAAAATGGCACTTTGGCTACCTCCACTAACATAAGTCATCCGACCGCCACATCTTTCTGGTGATTGGTGGGAAAATGACTGTGCCTTTGCTGGACGTAAGTCTTTATTTTAAGTCATTATTTAAACAATTACAGGCAGTACTGAGATGATGTGTGTTCACCCCAAGGTACAGAGTCCAACTGACCTAGTGCATAGTATTACCACCAGAGGGTATTGTTGTTTATGGGGAAGGAGACCAGACAGCGAGGTCATCAGTCTCATCGGAGTAGGGAAGGATGGGGAAGGAAGACGGCCGTGCCCTTTCAAAGGAACCATCCCGACATTAGCCTGGAGCGATTTAGGGAAATCGCGGAAAACCTAAGTCAGGATGGCTAGACGCGGAATTGAACCGTCGTTCTCCCGAATTCGAGTCCAGTGTCTTACCACTGCGCCAGAGGGTATTGTCGTCCCTTCCGTGACGCATTCCAAGATGGCGGTCTGGTGGTGGTGGAGAGTAAGGATCACGTAACAGGCACTCAATGGCATATAGTTTATTTATTATAAAAATCTGCTTGTGGGTGTTCCATTTCTCTTGTTCATCAATCGCTGCTGTTTGGAAACAAGTGGTATTTTAAGAAGTAATTACAATTAACAAACATGTTGCATAACCTAATGTACAGCATTGTACTCTAAGTGTCTTAACCTAATGTTTGACCTTTTGTTGGCCTTTAACCCCCATGTAACCCCCATTTGCTTATAATATTGTACCGCCTTTGGTACCAAATACAGTAATTGGTTAGGTCCTCCCACCATTTTCTGGTACCCTTTTCGAATTTCACGCGCTTTTGAACGCCATTTCTAGCGCATTCTTCTTTTTCGCCCAGCTCCTTAAACTATTGTACCGCGTTTTACTTAGAAATTACGGAAACTTACCTAGTATTCTGCACTAAACCTACTGTTCTGCTGCATGTCACCAACTCACACACACCCTCCCCTAAACTATTGTATCGCTAGTACCACGTTGATATACAAATTTATACAAATTAATTAAACTGATATTCTTCACATGCGTGGTGTAGTTTCTTTTAATTTGCAGCATTCGGTTGTTCAGTGAAATCGATGGAACATAGTTTAAACAAAACATCGCAATTAAAAAACACATCCCGCCACTTGGTGCCCGATGCCACCAACTCTGCATACGTCCCCAGGAGTAAGGATGCATAGGCGGTCCCCACGAAGTGATGATGCGGCCGACAGCTACCAAACCACGCACAGGTGTCAGTTCGCGTCCTGCCAAGGTGAGACAGCGGCATCTCTTTCATACATGACACCTGAGAAATACCTATCGAAACACGTGTTCTCATAGGCACAGTTGCTGGAGCGATGACGCATAGTTGCGGTGTGGGACCGGCTTCGAGAGAGATATTGCAGTGCTTGCCAGAATAACACAGGCTGCATTCTTCCTAGCAATCCTAACGGGCCAGCCCATCCATCACTGAATTTACCCATCAAACTGCTACTGCTGCCTGTGTGGGAGCACTGTCCACCCTTTTCTTTCTGCAGACAAGACATTCAGCCGCAAAAACTCTTTTGTACATTACCCCAAATTGCACCGGCAACTAAACCCCACAAAAGTTGTCTACAGATCATCAAATAAGCACAAGAGTCACAAGAATATTGTGAACCAGGAACGTACTTACCAGTATAACTACAGTTAAATATTAAGATTGCTGTTGCAAAAGTTGTCTACAGTTCATCGAATACATTAAAGACTGACAATAATATTGCCAACCAGGTACATATTTACCACTGTAACTATAGTTAAATATTACGATTGCAGCTGCAGTCCTACCTCGACCGATTCCTCCTCTTGAGGATTGTGGTTCTGGAAAGAACCTCAGTATCTATAGCACACAAAATTTTCCACATGAATATGTCTCTCATCCCCTCGCAGTTATCGTTGCACTGAATCGACACGTCGCTCACGGTAAGACACACAAACTCACTTTCATTGGTCACGCCAGAACATAAGCCACAGTAGCATTACACAGCAGTATATAGCCCACATCTCGTTGTCGTGCGGTAGCGTTCTCGCTTCCCACGCCCGGGTTCCCGGGTTCGATTCCCGGCGGGGTCAGAGATTTTCTCTGCCTCGTGATGGCTGGGTGTTGTGTGCTGTCCTTAGGTTAGTTAGGTTTAAGTAGTTCTAAGTTCTAGGGGACTTATGACCACAGCAGTTGAGTCCCATAGTGCTCAGAGCCATTTGAACCATTTGAACAGCAGTATATAAACACTTTAGACAAACAATGCAGTTATAATTTACACTCCTGGAAATGGAAAAAAGAACACATTGACACTGGTGCGTCAGACCCACCATACTTGCTCCGGACACTGCGAGAGGGCTGTACAAGCAACGATCACACGCACGGCACAGCGGACACACCAGGAACCGCGGTGTTGGCCGTCGAATGGCGCTAGCTGCGCAGCATTTGTGCACCGCCGCCGTCAGTGTCAGCCAGTTTGCCGTGGCATACGGAGCTCCATCGCAGTCTTTTAACACTGGTAGCATGCCGCGACAGCGTGGACGTGAACCGTATGTGCAGTTGACGGACTTTGAGCGAGGGCGTATAGTGGGCATGCGGGAGGCCGGGTGGACGTACCGCCGAATTGCTCAACACGTGGGGCGTGAGGTCTCCACAGTACATCGATGTTGTCGCCAGTGGTCGGCGGAAGGTGCACGTGCCCGTCGACCAGGGACCGGACCGCAGCGACGCACGGATGCACGCCAAGACCGTAGGATCCTACGCAGTGCCGTAGGGGACCGCACAGCCACTTCCCAGCAAATTAGGGACACTGTTGCTCCTGAGGTATCGGCGAGGACCATTCGCAACCGTCTCCATGAAGCTGGGCTACGGTCCCGCACACCGTTAGGCCGTCTTCCGCTCACGCCCCAACATCGTGCAGCCCGCCTCCAGTGGTGTCGCGACAGGCGTGAATGGAGGGACGAATGGAGACGTCGTCTTCAGCGATGAGAGTCGCTTCTGCGTTGGTGCCAATGATGGTCGTATGCGTGTTTGGCGCCGTGCAGGTGAGCGCCACAATCAGGACTGCATACGACCGAGGCACACAGGGCCAACACCCGGCATCATGGTGTGGGGAGTGATCTCCTACACTGGCCGTACACCACTGGTGATCGTCGAGGGGACACTGAATAGTGCACGGTACATCCAAACCGTCATCGAACCCATCGTTCTACCATTCCTAGACCGGCAAGGGAACTTGCTGTTCCAACAGGACAATGCACGTCCGCATGTCTCCCGTGCCACCCAACGTGCTCTAGAAGGTGTAAGTCAACTTCCCTGGCCAGCAAGATCTCCGGATCTGTCCCCCATTGAGCATGTTTGGGACTGGATGAAGCGTCGTCTCACGCGGTCTGCACGTCCAGCACGAACGCTGGTCCAACTGAGGCGCCAGGTGGAAATGGCATGGCAAGCCGTTCCACAGGACTACATCCAGCATCTCTACGATCGTCTCCATGGGAGAATAGCAGCCTGCATTGCTGCGAAAGGTGGATATACACTGTACTAGTGCCGACATTGTGCATGCTCTGTTGCCTGTGTCTATGTGCCTGTGGTTCTGTCAGTGTGATCACGTGATGTATCTGACCACAGGAATGTGTCAATAAAGTTTCCCCTTCCTGGGACAATGAATTCACGGTGTTCTTATTTCAATTTCCAGGAGTGTATATCTGTAGAGCCCCTGAAAAAGTTACAGTATACCTACAGTCACACCAGCTATATGTCTCGATTCTCCTCATTCCTATTATCTGACAAAGTCTTCGATTCAGCGCTTCTGGAAGGTGCTGCAGCCTGCCCAGATTCACTCAAACAGGTGTTATGAAGGACAGGTGTCAGAAGTGTGCGTGATAATGAATACCGCATCTGCGGACGTAACGCTTGGAAAGACATCGCAGCGAACGTTGGTGTACTGTAATCAACACCAGTGTCAATAGAAGAACAAGGAAAATGCGAAGATACGAATACGGGTAGGTTTACTCGTGTCACTAGATATTTCCCGCAAGATCTGGCGATCATCTGCTCCCAACGCATAACCAGAGTGCCTTCAGTGGATCGAAGTCACTCTCAGGACTGCTGGGCAAAGACTGGGTCGTTTCCCCCTCCGTACAAACGTGTTACTGTTGCTGGTCAGGACCTCCTTCCTTGCTCGTTTATCTACACATGTCTCCAGACTGTGGGATTAAAGAACATATGTAGTTTCGCATGGTTTGCGAGAATATCACACCATATTCGCAATACTTCTCGATATCAAGCTCTTAGCGGCATCCTACCGACCATTCGCACACCATTATTCCTAAGAAACAGACTCGAAAATTTTCTCTACAAACTCGAAACTTTAGCCAGGTGGAGCGTGCTGTAAACCATTAATTAACTACAAACTGCTACGATCAGCAAAAATAAATAGAGGAAACTGATACTTCCACTTGCCAATACAGATGTCAATGATGCAACAGATTCCAAATCATCCCTATAATTTACAAAGTTATCTAACGTGTTTCTCATGTCTAGAGAACCAGCAAAATCTGTCATCCGCCAGTCTGTCACCTGATAGATGCACACATAACAGTCGATGTTCCCTCAACTAAATAAATGCTCGAAATGTGCAGAAGCAGACAACCGGACTATCTACATGAGAGGGAATAATAATGGTCCAGCGAAACCACACGTCCACATTTATTCTTCTCAAATTTATACGTGATCAATAAAGCTGCCCAGTACATACTAAGTATTAACTCGCTACTCGACCGTCTAGAGGACGACACAGTTATCTCAGTTACGTTGCTGCATTCCAACAGGCCTTTCCATTCAGACGGCTCCTGCCGTTAAAGGGAAACGTGAATCATGCCCACCACAGACCACGCATAGACAGAATCATCCTATAAATTTGGTCAAATCAATATTTGGTTACTACACATACAATTAAATGTTAGGATTCCCATTTCAGTTGAATGACATTCGACAACGCGCGAAGTATCGGAAATAGACCCTCTTTATTTGTTCTTCTTAATCGTCTGCTGTTACATCATAACACTTTCAAATATGTTACCGTGCATCGACTAGGAGAGCTAACCTCCACGACATGGGCGCATCTTGAGGAATCTTCAAATGGTTCAAATGGCTCTGAGCACTATGGGACTCAACTGCTGTGGTCATAAGTCCCCTAGAACTTAGAACTACTTAAACCTAACTAACCTAAGGACAGCACACAACACCCAGCCATCACGAGGCAGAGAAAATCCCTGACCCCGCCGGGAATCGAACCCGGGAACCCGGGCGTGGGAAGCGAGAACGCTACCGCACGACCACGAGATGCGGGCTGAGGAATCTTGTGCACCTGGGTGGGCGAGGACTCGGCAAGCTCTTTTTATTCACGAGGCATGGAATGTAGCAGTCTACTTCTGGTCGATTGCAGATTAAATCGGTGACGGTGCTGCAGGGCGGTTTGGTCAATGACAGTGTGAGAGTGTTGTTCCAGTCTCTAATTTCACCCTAAGTCTGCGAGAATGCTCTGTGAGTCCCATCAGCATGTAGATCGTAAATTAACGACTATGCTCGATGTATTACAAATATGTAGAGTTCTGTCTGATATAGTTTGATGATGGATGTGTTCGAGAATTAAGATTTCATGGACGTACTGCACAGTCATCTATCGACATTCGCAATGATACTCGCAAAGTGTGGAGGGGGTGGTTTAGCTATTATAATGAAATTGGGAAACACGCTGTCACATCATTGGTCGGTTTTGAAATTACTGTAAAACTGGTAAAACTGCTCACACAAGCAACTGTAATGCTTATTATTTCAGTACATTGGGGGTGTGTTTCCCATCCCATCCATCCACTGGCACGCTGTTAGTTACCACATAATCACTGACAACACTATTTTGAGTTGGAGAAAGAGTTTTGTGGAGGGGTGACACCGTCTGAGGATCGCTAGCACCAAAACAGTGATCGCATACACGACTGCAATATGAGGAACCAGTCGAAACGGAATGCAGAGCAATCAGGTGTTCCGTCAGTGTGACACATGAGTTTCAATGTAGTTCTGAAACCCACGCCAACGCCGCAAAACTCTTCCAATTGTAAATGACTTTTACTTAAAATCATCCAATGTGTGCGGTGTGTTACTGCAACGTCAGTAACAATATGATTTACACTTGCGACGTCTAGAGGTAGCCCAACTGACCTATGTTTCCTGCAAAATTCAAACTTTCCACCAGTGGGCTTTGCGGAGGGGAGGGGGGGGGGGTGACACTTTCCAGTCGTCTTTGTGCACGGTACTCGCGTCATCATCTGACGTCACGGCAGCCATCTTGAATGACATCAATCGTGTCACAGTGTGACGTCTTCGACATCAGTACTTTGGGGTGATGTCTTTGTTGTCTGCGAGATACCATGGGTCAGTCTTAATGTTAGTATAGGACCTGACACAGACCTCGAAATCGTGGAAGAAAACAAAATGTTTGACAGTGCACAGAGCTTGTTAGAGCAGAAAAGAAACATTGTATCAAACAGCGAGACAGGACCACAGGGAGCGTCTCTTGCGACTTAGGGTATGGGATACGATCATCCTCCTTCAGTACAGGTGGTGAAACTTCAAACACGTCTGTCTGTGCAGTTGATCAGTACCTGTATATTTAATAAGTTTGTCACATGTGCTGGATGCCAGCATGCATGTGGTATTTGTTTTCGATATACGGGAGGAGAGAAATGTAGTAAAAGTTTTATCTAGTTATTTTTTGGAACACAGTGGTACCACTCACAAGAAAACATATTAGACATGTCCACCCATCGCTGATTTTCGGTCAGTATTATTTGGTATCTCCTACAATGACTTACTGACGAAGTATTATACTTAGCAGTAGGGGATGTGTGATAGGTTCGCCTTGAGCATCAGGCTTATTAACACGTGTGTGGGTTCTGACTCGTCCAAATGAAGGTACAGATTTGACGTGAAATACTCTGATGGCGAAGGGAGGCGTACGTCAGGTCATAAGAATGGTAGATATATTTCTATTTCCAGAGCCATAGCAGTCAGCAGGGTGTATTTCCGATACTTCGCTCATTGTCGAAGGTCATTCAACTGAAGTTGGAATACTAACATTTAATTGTAAGTACAGCGATCAAATATATATTTGACAGATTTTGTAGGAAGATTCGGTCTATGTGTGGTCTGTGGTGGGCATGATTCAACTTTCCTGTTAACAGCAGGAGCCTTCTGAATGGAAAGGCGTGTTGGAATGCAGGAATATATCTGAGTTAACTGTGTCGTCCTCTAGACGGTCGAATAGCGAGCTAATACTTAGTATGTGTTGGGCAGCTTTAGTGATCACATGGATATTTGAGAAGAATCTATATGGACGTGTGTTTTCGTTGGACCATTACTCTCTCTCATGTAGGTTTTTAGGTTCACTGCTTCAGTATACTTCTCGGATTTATTTAGTGGAGAGAACATCGACTGTGGTATGTGCATCTGTCAGGTGAAACACTGATGGTAGACAGGTTTGTTGGTTCTCTAAACATTAGAAACACTTTAGTTAACTTTGTAAACTATAGGGATGATTTGGAATCTGTTACTCACCTACATCAATATTTGCGAGTGGAAACATCAGTTTACTCTATTGTTTTCGAGTTTTCACTTACAGGTCTTCGCTGCTGGGATAAGTTTCAAGTTACTTAATGGTTTGCAGTACGCTCCACCTGGCTAAAGTTTCGGGTTTTAGAGAAATTATTTCCAGTCTATATCTTAGGAGTTATGTTGCGTGAGTAGTCGAAGGGTTACTGCTATGTGCTTGATATCGAGAATTATCGCGAAAATGGTTTGATAATCTGGCAAACCATGTGAAATTACATATGTTCTCATAATCCCAAAGTCTGGAGATGTGTTTAGAAAAGCGAGCTAGCAAGTAGGTCCGGACCAGTAATAGCAACACGTTTGAATCGAGGGGGAAACGAGCCAGCCGTTGTACAGCAGTTCTGAGAGTGACTTCGATCCACTTAGGGCGCCATGGTAACGCTTTGGATGACCACCCGACCTTGCGGTAAATATCTCGTGTCACGAGTATACTAACGGTGTACATACTTATACGGTCTGTCGTTAAGGTATTTGTATAAGTGTCACACGGACGATTACTATATGAATGATACAAAAACAGCTTAACAATACAGCAAAGCAAGTGTTCAACTGGACCTGCCATGGTGTACAACCAGGATGGTCAAAACGGCTGTAACAATACCTCCCCTCATTGGGACCCCGAAGTGTGCGTTCGTATTTTCCTTGTTGTTCTATAGATAGCGAAGGTGGTTACAGTACAACGACCCGTGCCGGTGATGTCTTACCAAGCATTACGTCTGCAGGTGACGTATTCATTACCACACACAGTTCATGACGCCTGTCCTTCATAACACATATTTGACACTATCTCGGCAGGCTGCAGCACCTTCTAGAAGTGCTGATTCGAAGACTTTGTCAGATAATTACCTACGACTGAGGAGAATCGAGACATATAGCCTGTGTAACTTTTTCTGGCGTTGTACAGATACACTACTGGCCATTATAATTCCTACACCACGAAGATGACGTGCTACAGACGCGAAATTTAACCGACAGAAAGAAGACGCTGTCATATGCAAATGATTAGCTTTTCAGAACATTCAAACAAAGTTGGCCCCGGTGGCGACCCCTACAACGTGCTATATTTCTCATACACAAACAGCAATTGACCGTCGTTGCCTGATGAAACGTTGTTGTGATGCCTCGTGTAAGGAGGAGAAATGCGTACCATCACGTTTCCGACTTTGATAAAGGTTCAATTGTAGCGGTTTATCGTATCGCGACATTGCTGCTCGCGTTGGTCGAGATCCAATGACTGTTAGCTTCATATGGAATTGGTGGGTTCAGGACGGTAATACGGAACGCCGTGCTGGATCCCAACGGCCTCGTATCACTAGCAGTCGAGATGATAGGCATCTTATAGGCATGGCAGTAACGGATCGTGCAGCCACGTCTCGATCCCTGAGACAACAGAAGGGGACGTTTACAAGACAACAACCATCTGCACGAACAGTTCGACGACTATTGCACCAGCATGGACTATCAGCTCGGAGACCATGGCTGCGGTTACCCTTGACGCTGCATCACAGACAGGAGCGCCTGCGATGGTGTACTCAACGACGAACCTGTTGCACAAGTGGCAAAACGTCATTTTTTCGGATGAATCCAGGTTCTGTTTACAGCATCATGATGGTCGCATCCGCGTTTGGCGACATCGCAGTGAACGCACATGGAAGCGCGTATTTGTCATCGCCAAACTGGCGTATAGCCCGGCGTGATGGTATGAGGTGCGATTGGCTACACGTGTTGGTCAGCTCTTGTTCGCATTGACGGCACTTTGAACAGTGGACGTTACATTTTAGATGTGTTACGACCCGTGGCTCTATCCTTCATTCGATCCCTGCGAAACCCTACATTTCATCAGGATAATGCACGACTGCATGTTGCAGGTGCTGTACGGTCCTTTCTGGATACAGAAAATATTCGAGTGCTGTCCTGGCCAACAGATTCTCCAGATCTCTCACCAACTGAAAACGTCTTACCAATGGTGACCGATCAACTGGCTCGGCACAATACGGCAGTCACTACTCTTGATGAACTGTGGTATCGTGTTGAAGCAGCATGGGCAGCTGTACCTGTACACGCCATCCAAGCCCTGTTTGACACAATGCCCAGGTGTATCAAGGCAATTATTACGGCCAGAGCTGGTTGTTCTGGGTACTTATTTCTCACGATCTATGCACCCAAACCGCGTGAAAATGAAATCACACGTTAGTTCTAGTATAATATATCTGTCCAATGAATACCCGTTTATCATCTGTATATCTTCTTGGTGTAGCAATTTTAATTGCCATTAGCGTATAAAATATAACAGCACTGCTTGTGTAAAATTTGTTTATATTGCAGTGTAATGTTACTGTGGCTTATGTTCTGGCATGACCAGATAAAATGAGTGTGTGTGGCCTATCGTGAGCGACGTGTAGATTCAGCGAAATGATAACCGCGAGGGGTTGAGAGAGATTTTTACTTGTGTTTCAAAAATTATCAGTATTGAACCAGAGAAAATGACTGTGTGTGTCCTATCGTCAAGTATGTATAGATTCAGCACAATGATAACCACGAAGTGATGACAGAGATTTTTATGTGGAAAATTATGTGTACTATATATTCTGAGATTCGTTCCATAACCACAATCCTCAAGAGGAGACATTGCCTGTAAATCGATTGGTGCCAGACTGCAGCAACAATCGTAATATTTAATTGTAGTTACAGTGGCAAATATATTCCTTTTTCACAATATTCTTTGTATCTTATACGTATTTGATGATCTGAAGGCAACTTTGGCGTGGTTTAACAACAGGTGAAAAATGTGTACAAAATAGTTTTTGCCGCTGAAAGTCTCATCTGCAGAACAAAAAGGGTGGACAGTGCTCCCACACCAGCAGCAGCAGCAGCAGCAGTTTGACAGGCAAATTCAGATCAAAAATGGCTCCGAGCACTGTGTGACTTAACTTCTGAGGTCATTAGTCGCCTATAACTTAGAACTAATTAAACCTAACTAACCTAAGGAAATCACACACTTCCAAGCCCGAGGCAGGATTCGAACCTGCAACCATAGCGGTCGCTCGGCTCCAGACTGTAGCCCCTAGAACCGCACGGCCACTCCTGCCGGCGGTAAATTCAGTGATGGACAGGCTGTCCCGTTACGATTGCTAGGAAGAATGCAACTTGTGCTATTCTGGGAAGCATTGCAGCATCTATCTTTGCACTGGACCCATACCGAAACTATGTGTCATCGCACCAGCAATGTCTCCTAGTGAACACGTGTTTCGATAGGTGTTTCTCGCGTGTCATGCATGAAAGTGATGCTACTGCCTCATACTGGCAGGAACCGGACAACTACGCATGAATTGGTAGCTGACAGCTGCATCATCACTTCGTGGGTACCACCTATGCATCCCAACTCCTGGGATGTACGTGGAGTCGGCGGCATCGTGCATCGAGAGTCAGGATGTATTTTTTATTAGTAATCTTACGTTTAAACTGTATTCCATTGTTTTCAACGACCAATAAGATACTGAGATTTAAGAAAAACTACCCCATACATGTGAAGAATATCAGTTTAATTAATTTTTATAAAATTTTTATATCAACATTGTGTTTGCGGTACACTAGTTAAGACGCCACAATGATCACCGTATTAGTTATATATCAGCAATGAGGGAAATTTTTAACACGTTTATCACAGACTCACTCCATGCGATATCGAAAATGACGGTCCGGTAGAAATCAGGATAGTGATACAAGAATCTACTTAACTTTGTAACGAATGAATTTTTATTACTGTGTAAAACACGTAGGCGCAACATGTATGCGTTTAGGTGACGGCAGCAATGCACGTAGAAATGCCTAAGGATGGCCTCTGTGCAGAAGGTAGTGGAAAAATGGCATATGAGGATAGTAATATATTCAACGGTCCTGCTTCGTACCTGAGTGGCCAGCGAAGATGTCTGCCAAGCGGAGGACCCGGGTTCTATTTCCGATCGGCCACTGGTTTTTACATTGTAGAAGGAATGGTACGGGGTGCAGTCAGCCTCGCGACGCCAGTTGAGAAGCTGTCTGACCGAGTAGCAGCGGCCCCGTGGTCTGGGAAGTCTGTGAAGTGGCCGGAGGCGCCGTTTGCTGACCACGTGTTCCTCCACACCGCATCCCCACGACGCCGCATAGCAGAAGATGACTCAGCGGCCGGTAGACATTCTTCGAAATTTGACGGACGGGGAGGGCGGTATTTTGATACGTGGAAGGAAATAATCTGTACTCGAATGCGAAAATCCTGAGATAACGAAATTATACTAGATTTATACGTGGTACAGTACTGTACCGTCAGTTAAACACGTATCGATAGAATTGTGCTGTCCTTTTTTTTTTTTTTTTTTTTTTTAGCTGGGTGGAAACCCGGGCACCGGTTCAGTTCATTAAATGAGCACCGGGCGGTTTAGGCACGGCCATCGATTCAGCAGGGACGGGTGCTGCCGCGTGCAGTGAACCGGCGCCGACCCGTCGAGCGGCAGTCCATCAGCTCGGCCGTGCATGTTTTACGAGCAGCTGATTGCCGCCGGCGGTCCGCTGCTGCTCCGATAATCCCTGCCGCCAGCAGTACTCGAGCACTGACCAGGCCGCATCGCACACGAAAAGCAACACAACCACCACGTGACACTCCACCAGCGTGAAGAGCCAGTGTTCCACTTTTAGTGGAGGGCTAGTATCAGAATGGCTGTGGTACACTCGCAAATACACTGCGGGTAATAACAGTTTCAACACCAGGAAGGATAACAAATAACGAAAGTTTACTTATGCTGCACATATAGTATAGAGGGATGAATACGGCATTGATATTTTTGATCATGTACCAGCATACAACTTGTGAAGTTCAGTGTACGGAGCCGCTACTGATGACAGGAAGAATAGTTCTGTCACAGCGGTGGAGTCAGTCTAGCTGATTTTGGATGATTTTGGATGATTCCGTGCTGCTTTAGCTCCATGAAAGAATTCATCATCGAAGTGCCGGCGAGTGATTGCGTGCCAAAGTATCGGCTGTCGGTGGGCAGACATCCCCAGTGGGTGAGAGATTTGGAGAACGTGTTGTTTAGGGCCACAGTTTAACACCATTTCTATCATTGTTGAGCAGAATACTCCTGACACAGTCCGTCTGGAACAGCGACCGAGGAAATGAGAAAAAGTATTTGTTTCAACCTGGAGGCGCTCTTTCTATATTTTGCACGTTGGCTACCGGTTTTGCCAGGCAATACCATCCTCAGGCCATGTCCTGGCTCTCAGTCGTCATGCTAGCTTCTCAAGTTGGCGTGTCGAATACTACTATACCTTCACCTGCTTTGGAACCATGCAAGACGAATTACTGCCAGGGCATGGCATTTGGATGGAAATATCTACCGAAACCGGCAGCAAAGAGGAAAAATTTAAAAAAATTGACTATAGATTAAAAACAAATATATTTTTGGGGTACTGAGTAGGACATCATGGGCAATAGGCGGTACATACAGGGTAAATTTCCTAATACTTTCACCGTAATAATTTCGATAATGGAAGACGTTTTTGGTAAGTGCATTTCACAGACTGGGCTGATATGTAGGAGCCCGTCTATGCAGCCCATAACAGAGTGTTATGAGTTTCAAATGCCTATTTATACTTAAAAAAGTTACAAACATTTCAGTGCCTATTGATTTTGCCACAGTCAGAATAGACAAAAGACGTCAATAGTCTCTGTTGCTGGAGTCTACTGCAAGAAGTTACGAGATATCGTACTTAGAACACTTTAAACACTGACAGCTGTTTGTACCATGTTGTAGGACAAATGAATGTGAACTTCACATGTGTGCATATGTGCGGCACTATACAGGTATCACTAAGTTCTTCTATTTTCAACATTGCAACCCAGTTAGCAATCGTGATAATCTAATACATAAGAAACTATTAGCCTCGATTGCGGTAATCAAACAAACCTTTGCCTAGGTTATAGGCCAAATAACTGAGCCTTCTTCAGAAGTTATATTCTAATCTATAATTTGTCTCCGGAGGTATGGTGTTGTTAAAGAGGACACTGCATAGGACAAGCGAAAGTCAAACAAAGATGGATGCAGTACCTCTGTGGGATCTGACACGTAGAGAACCAAGCTTGTGCTCAAACTGACGACCATCAACGTGAATACAAGCTTGCAGCTTGCCACTCAACGATTGTTGCACACGGTTGGGCATTTCAGCGGATATGGCACCACAGACATCAGTAATACGCCGTTTCATATCATCTGCGATTGTGTGGAAAGTTTGGAGAGGTTGACATCTGATGGGTACCTTTTGGGAGTACACGGTACACAAACGAACGGCACACTTCCTGTATTCACCATAAAACTCGAGCTTGTCCGCTGTTTTCGCTTTGGAAATACGATCATCGAAGCACGTTCTACTACATCCACTATCAGATAATAAGTGACAGGACAGTGGCAATGCAATTGCAGTATACACATAACAAAAGGAAAAAAAGCATAACATCCTCACCTAGCACTTAAGCAGTAGGATGGAAAAAACAGCTGCCGATGTTTACAATCCCCACAAAACGATAACTCTTAAACTGCTTGCACAATACTATTGACATTGCCATTTACGCAACTTTTAGGATTTTACTGTCAATAGGCATTGTCCCACTCAAAAATTTGCAACTGTTGTGGAAAACTGCACTTTAGTCAATGTCTCAAAATCTATGTATTGGCTGCAAGTATTCAGTTTTGTGAAAACCACATATAGATAATGCCTTCCGTGTCCGAACTATCTGCGGTGCAAGTGTTAGGTGATTCGTCTTGCACATATCGTCTCCGATACCTCGAAGAAAGGTGGCCGTCAGCGGCCTTGACACGCCACAGACGTAACGGCTACAGCAGAAATTACACCCATATTCAGAAGAACAGAACACCTTGAAGGACTAAAGATAGGACTTTCATATTCACAGGACATGTACACTGGTACGTTCTGCAGAAATGATTATCATTTGAACCATATTTGCCTGTGGTTCGAGATCAGAATCGATACCGCCGCGCCACACCGCGTACCGGTATAATGTGCCGGCGGCTCTAGTTGGTGCTATGAATCGGATCAGCGTGACCTCAGCAAACATGCAGGATGCCAAGCAGACGTATGAACGAACCGTGAGTTTGAAAGAGGGTGCATTTGTGACGTGAGAGAAAATGATGCACCCATCCGGTAAACTGCTGGTCATGTGGGACGAAGTGTTTCGTCAGTGCGACGAGTGTGTGCAGGATGGTTAACAAAAGGCCATAGAACACGACGAGATGGGTCAGGTAGCTCGACCCCCCCCCCCTCCCCCCCCCTTGAGAAGATCGACACATTTTTGTGGATTGAAGTACTCAGAATAGACGTCTATGATGCAGTTTTATGTTACAGTAACTAAAAAAATTGGCAGAATTGAAGAGCTGGAAATACTTGGTATAGATCGTGGTGTGTTTACAACAAAAGCATTTTAAACCATCGACGAGAGCAGGATCTAGAAGCTAACAGCTGTATTTCTTACAACTAAAGGCCACGCAGATTCGAAGAAGAGAGAAGAGAAACCTGGGGGATAAGGAGTATCAGTATGTAGTAATTTAATATTGAGGTAAGCTTATTACATGTATGAGAAGAAAATTTTTGATTCTCATTTATTCTCATTTAGATTTTTTACTTTATTGGAAGCTTTTCCTCAAAAAGTATATGCACTAATGCCACGAAATTTGCAGGGACTGTTAGCAACGTATTGCGTCTCCCTGGAACAAAAATTACGAAATCCTGCAATTACATTCTGATTTTTAGATAATTGTATGTAGAAAGAAAGGTTAATTTAGCATGTGAAAATGAAAAGCTCTGTTAACGAATCAGTGTGTACCATAATTTAATAACTGTACCTTATAACCTTCTCAGTACACTACAATAAGATTTGGTGATTAATTACATGATTAGAATTTGAGTTAAGGCTTTTTATAAAAGAGACAAAAAATTAAGATTTCAAATTTCTGGCAAAATATTAATCCTGCTCATATTATATTTTTCCGGTAGAACACAGCTCATTCGCCTTACACATTTTAGATTTGTGCATTAATAAATATAGCTGCAATGATTTCTTCAATACATGTTTATATTTTCCGTTCATCCCCTCTTAATATTGTATCGTCGCTGAGGAATGAAATAAATAATAAGTGTAGGAAAGCTAAGATAAAGTAGCTACATAAAAATGTGAAGAAATCAAAAAAGAAAACACTGTCGGAAGGACTGACTCAGTAAACAGGAATGTCAAAACAACCTTCTGTGAAATTAAAAGCAAAGGTGTAAACATGGTCTAACGTGAACCGCACTGTTAAATGCAGAGGAGAGAGCGGATACACGGAAAAAGTACATAGAAGTTCCTCTATGAGGAGGAAGATATGTCTGATGTAATAAAAGGAGAAACAGGAGTTAATTCAGAAGAGATACGCGATCCAGTATTAGAATCAGAATTTAAAGGAACTTTGAGGGACTTATGACAAATAAGGCAGAAGGGATAGATAACACTCCATCAGAACTTGTAGAATCATTTGGAGAAGTGATAACAAAACGATTATTCACGTCAGAGTGTAGAATTTATGAGTCCACTGGCACACCACCTGACTTTCGGAAAAATACACAGAATTCCATAAACTGCAACAGCTAACAAGTGCGAGAATTATCGCAAAATCAGCTTAAATACTCCAAAGATTCTGACAAGGATAATACACAGAAGAACGGAAAAGAAAGTTCAGGATGTATTAGAAATGACGATCATTTTGGCTTTAGGAAGGTGAAAGGCAATTCTGACGTTGGGTTTGATAATGGGAGTAAACATAAAGAAAGACTCGTTCATAGAATTTGTCGACTTAGAGAAACAGTTCGATAATTAAAATAGTGCTAGATGTTCGAAATTATGAGAAAAATAGTAGTAAGATATGAGACGGGGTAATATAAACGTGTACTAGAGCTAAGAGGGAATATAGGAGTGGAAGACCAAGAACTAAGTGCTCGTATTAAGAAGGGTGTAAGACACTCTCAATGTCATTAAGACACAACAAAATACTGGACAACTGGCCATCAGTTTCCCTAAAATTACTTGAAATTAAAAATAATTCATGAGACACCCGTTTTCTAGGGGTAGTGCCTTTCATTAGTAATCACAACATCCTCGATCCCGGGTGTGAAATCCACCACTGTCTAAATTTTGATTAATAATCTGCATTGGCAGCCCGAAGACTTCCGGCTCATGTGGTCACCCTCATTCAGCCAACCGCCTTCTCAACGAGGGCGGAACAGCGGACGGAGTTTCAAGGCACTCTCTACTCTTTGGGGTGGGAAACTCCACGTAAGAGCGGAAGACTCAGCAATTATCAACGGCGTGAGGATGCAGAAGCCAATAGAAACCACTGCATTAAAGACACATGATGTGTATCGACAGGAAATGTACCCTGTAATTTAAAAAGTGTCATCATGCTTTCTCCATTGGGGAAAGATTCCGAAATAGCCCCCATTCGGATCTCTGGGAGGGGACTGCCAAGTGGGAAGCGACCATGAGAAAGAAGTTGAATAAACAATAAAACGATAACCTTCTACGAGTCGGGGTGTGGAATTTCAGAGGCTTGAACGTGGTAAGGAAGTTAGAAAATCGCAAAATGGAAATGCAAAGGCATAATCTAGATATAGTAGGGGTCAGTGAAGTGGAATGGAAAGAAGATAAGGATTTCTATACATCAGAGTATAGGTTAATCTCAACCGCAGCAGCAAACGGTGTAACGGAAGTAGGATTTGTTATCAATAGGAAGATAGCGCAGATTGTGTTACAAGAAACAGTTCCGTGACAGGGTTGTTTCTGTCAGAGGCGACAGCAAACCACCACGGACAACGATATTTGAGGTATACGCACCGATGACGCTAGCTGAAGACAAAGGGAAATTATACGACGATAATGCAGGGGTAATGCAGTAAGTAAAGGGAGATTAAAATCTATTAGTCATTGGGGGACCGGGAAGCAGTTGTATGGGAAGCAGCAGAAGAAAAGGTTAGAAGAGAGTAAAGATTTGGGGCAATTAATCAGAGAAGAGAAGGACTACGTGAATTCTGTAATAAATTTCAGCTAATAGTAGCGAATACTGTGTTCAAGAATCACAAGATGAGTAGGTATACTTGGAAAAGGTCAGGAGATATGGGAATATATCACAATATATCATGGTCAGGTAGAGATTACGATGTCAGTTTCTGTATTGTAAGAGGTGCCGAGGAGCAGAGATAGATTCAGATCACTGTTTAGTAGTGAAGAAGAATAGGATCAAGTTCAAGAGTCTAGTCAGGAAGATTCAATGCTGTAAGAAGTAGGCCGGCCGAAGTGGCCGTGCGGTTAAAGGCGCTGCAGTCTGGAACCGCAAGACCGCTACGGTCGCAGGTTCGAATCCTGCCTCGGGCATGGATGTTTGTGATGTCCTTAGGTTAGTTAGGTTTAACTAGTTCTAAGTTCTAGGGGACTAATGACCTCAGCAGTTGAGTCCCATAGTGCTCAGAGCCATTTGAACCATTTTTTGTAAGAAGTAGAAGTACTAAGGAGTGAAGAGGTACGACTGAAGTTTTCTGAGGGTGTAGATACAGCAATAATGAATAACATAGAAGGCAGCACAGTCTAAGAGGAATGGACATTTCTAACAAGTGAAATCGCAGTAGTTCGAAAGGAAGACTTATGTACAAAGAAGGTAACTGTGACGATGGCATAGGTAACGGAAGAAATATTTCAATTGATTCATGAAAGAAGGAAGTAGAATAATGTTCAAGGAAATTCAGGAATACAGAAATACATGTCGCTGAGGAATGAATTAAACAGGAAGCACAGGGAAGCTAAGACAAGATGGCTGAATGAAAATTGTGAAGAAACAGAAAAAGATATGATAGTCGGAAGGACTGACTCAGCATATAGTAAGTCAAAACAGATTTCCATGCAATTAAAAGCAAGGGTGGTAATATTAAGAATACAATGGGAATTCCTATGCTAAACGCAGAGGAGAGAGCGGATATGTGGAAAGAGTCCATTGAAGGCCATTATAGGGGCAAGATATGTCTCAGGGAACAGGCTGAGCTACCGTGTCTACACAGCTAGAGAACCAGACCCAACCCGAGGAAAATGGGACATAAATTCTGAGACATGGTCTGAATGTTAGTACTTTGCACACTTTGGTGGATGAGCGACGTTGAATTTTAACACATTTCCATTGCATTTTGGAAATAATCCGCTATAATGTGCGGCAATCTATTCACGAATCCGCTAGTTTTAATATGTTGATTGTTGTAGTGGACATTGCGAATTTATGAACTGCCGAATGTTTTGTGTTTAGTTTAATGAAAGCAAACTGTGCTGTATTGGAATGTTGCTATTATTTTGTTCTCATGTTTAAGTTAATTGCCGGCCGCTGTGGCCGAGCGATTCAAGTCGCTTCGGCCATGAACAGCGCGACCGCTATGGTCGCAGGCTCGAATCCTGCCTCGGGCAAGGATGTGTGTGATGTCCGTAGGTTAGTTAGGTTTACGCAGTTCTAAGTTCTAGGGGACTGATGACCTCAGATGTTAAGTCCCATAGTGCTCAGAGCCACTTGAACCATTTTTTTAAGTTAATTCGCGTAGGAATACTAATTTAACGATTTCATTGGTTTGACTGACCGAATAAATTATCATTTCATTCAACATAATGTTATTTTGTTTGGTTACAACCTTTTTTAGCTTCAAAATTGTGCCTATATCGAGCCAAAATTTTAAATGGACCGTAAATGACCCCTCCCCCTCCCCACTCTAGTGCCTAATATCGTCTCGCTACAGGGATTTTATTTAGTGAACAACTTCAAGACAGTGTGGATCTATAGAAAAAAATACACAAATAATCTAGTTAATCAAGAGTGGTAGTAGAAGGAAAACCAACTTCATTGCCACGAGCTATGGCATACGGCGTGTGGGATAGAGGTCGCTGGCTGTCGTACAGCGGATCACCATTTCAGGCCCGAACACCATTAATTATTTGCTATTAACCATTTATTGTTTGGAAAGTTCCTGATGTATCTTATGTTTCTAATTTTGGTACATTCTACAATATCCCACGTTTGTACACATACCAGCGATCTAGATTATTAGATGTTTGTATAAACAGCTGCACTTTCTGTTCAGTTGTGTAGGGCCCCACGTCGGTGTCACTTCAAAATGTCGGATTTTGACTTGATTGTGATATAGAGGTGGTATTCCTTGACGGAGACGACGGATGTACTTCAAGACGTGTACATCACTTTTGTTCCCATTCGGCAATATAAAAGTCATCGCTGAAGTCGACAGAAACAGGAATATAGGCAGTTCGCACGGTTCTGAAATTAACGAAGCTAATGGATTCCGAACTAGTAGTAGGTCAACTGCTGTGATGAAGTGACGCATATGGAAAATGTGAACTTTATTTGGACGCCACGGCACAGCAGTAGTTAGAAAACGAGGAAGAGAAGTTAACTTGGTGAGGGAAATTCTAGGGTAAACAGAAGAAAATAATTGTTAACAATCGACACCAGGGCAGCTTAGCAGAAGATGAAATTAGGAACAGGGCCCAAAGTTACAGCAGAACGACAGAATTATGCATACGCAGTGTTGTGGCCTTTTGAAAATTGTGACAGAAGCATACTGATCCGTGGCGGCTTTATCGAAATGTAAGGACATCACTATTCTTAAGGTTTTTGACGTTGGGGCGTAGCACTCCCTGGAATGGCGGCTCTGAGCGTGGTGGCCGGTTTGATGCGCAGTGCGAGTTGAGGGACGAAGTTGTAACGAGCATTCCTTGGGGCCTTGTCGCCGTGATGTTAGCTGGCCACCAATTTTGGGGTCATGTCACCCCGTGTATGTCATCGAGTAGCGACGTGGCTTGTGCCGTGTTTCATCAGGAGAGCACTGAGCTGTCTGGGCAGTATTCACTGTCATTTTGGTCAGTCTTTCTTCTGTTCGTTGGGTACGGAAGCTCTTGTCCCCATGGTACTGGAAGGGCAACGTGACTGCAACATCTGGTAGATATTCCAGACTGATTCATTGGCTGATAATATAATTTATTTTAACTGTTAACCTTACGTATCCGTGGTGCTCGTGAACCTTTAACCAGTGAAAAGTGCAGTGTTCCTGAAGAAAGCTTATTTTGAAAGTTGACGGCTTGCATTTGTGTATGTGTTACCTGCTCTTGTCCCCCTGATTTTTAAGTTAAACGACTGGTCACGTAATTTTCCATTGGAGGGGCAGTGAAATATTTATCATTACTGGTTACAAAGAATGTTCAATTTTTATGTCAGAATATCTGTCGGATTTGTTATTTTATTGACCTATTTATTTTTTGATTTTGTTGTTCTGGTTTCCAAGAAGCTAATGGCCTATACTGTTTAAGAAATCATATAGCGCGCCAGCTCCATCTAAGTGGTTCAGACCAAGGTTAGTCTTTTCCAGGACACATTCGTTCTCTCCAAACCACTATGGACTAATGTGTGTGCGGATGAGCTTTGAATGTCATGCAAGGGTCCCTGTGGCTGCTTTAATGATTTGCTAAAAGCAAAATTTTTCTGATATTAGTATATTATTGCTGAAATTACTTTTTAAAATATTTTTACCTGGTTTCTTAAATTTTTTTGGTTAACTTATTAAAAAGACATCTAATTTTTCATCGCTTTTGGTAAGAGCTCAGATTAATCAATTGTACTCTAAAAGTTATTCGTTAGATTCACGGCTGAGTGTTGGAATTCTGTCAAATTGAAATTATTTGTGCTGCAGTAAACTTTCGTTAATAATCTTTTGTATTTAATTGCTAGTGCCTGTTACCCAGGATATGCCCTCGTCGACGTGCTTAGCCGGTTGTTTACGTCAATTGGAGTCGATATGATCGGCAACTCTCGCCGCTGTCTGTCTTTCGCGCTTTTTCCTCCAAACACAGCAGCACTAGTTAATATTCCTGTTTAAGTTAAGTTTATACTTGGAATAGTTCTGAATCTGTAACCATTAGCTAGTGTGTTTCACCTTAATCAAATTTTCTTGTGCGTTGGATCCCCACATATACCTTAATCTGTCGCAACTTAATTAATCTTATTATTGCAAAAATTCTTAAAACTTCAGTTGATGTGTTTTCTAGGTTTAAGATTATCTTGGCTAGGTGTTGATGTTAAATTGTTTTTCATTGTTTTAAGTATAGTTTTAGGTTTTCTTTTTTAATGTCAAGTTTAAATCACATTTTTTTCTCACCACTTGGTAATTAAGCCCGTTCTGATTTGTTTTGGAACTGTTGTCGAGATTTACGCCTGCCTTTATTACTGCTTCAGCCTTATTACATTCTGTGCCTTATTTAGGATGTGTCTTTCCTTAAAGAATATTGTCACCTTGGGTTAAAGTTAAGTTTAAATTTTCTTCAAATTACTTGAATTGGTACTGAATTTTAAACGAGTTTCTATTACTTGTGCTATAAATTAATTAAAAATATTTAATTGGATGCTATGCGTTTGAAACCGTGTAAAATAAATTTTGTGTTATATCAATGAAGGAAATGTGTAAGATCCCCTCTGCTGCAGCCCTTACCGGTTTCCCTTCCTGGCTGTAATTATCGGCATTTCACCTACAAAACCGCACGCTGATGTAAGCTGTCCCAAAAGACTCAGACCAAGTTATTCAGGTAATCGATGTCACATCAACAGATGAATTTATCAGGTGGTGCCAGGGGAACGAGGATGTGCAACAGAAAATCATCGGACGAAAAAAGTATGAGCGACCTCCTATTGAGATCCCTGTGGCTGTTGTGGCAGACAACCAAGACTTTGCGTTTCTCATAAGCCAGATAGTAAGAGAAGAGATGCAACATTGTATGGCATCCAGAAATGATGCACCGTTTACACAAGAGATAATGCCATGAACGCTGATCTCATATGTCAGGAAGCAATATAGAAAGCTGAAGAAGAGATGTATTGTTATAGTGTACCAAAGTTCTCTATGAGTCGAACGTGCTGCACTCTTTTGGACTTAGGCAGCCACTGTGACAGTAATTTTACTTCCGACTAACGCAGGAACAACCAACTACTGCAGCACGTAAACCGCATCAAACAAGTACACCAAGGAGACAGCATTTTTGTCAATGTCATTAAAATTCGCCACAGCCATGTTCTTTAAGATATTGTTTTATTGTGAGCCTACCAGATTCAGCACTTCATTATGCCACCTTCAGGCCCAGTAAACAGACTTGTCACATAACGCCATAATTCCCTTGATATCATGAATCCAATCGTTATACAACTGCTTCATTCGAACGTGTGATAGGGTTGCTCTCCTACCACAACAGATAAAACCTGGGAAGAAAGTACTGTTGAACTTCCAACATGATATAGCTTTACTGAGGACCAATGTCGGTGGATGAAAACCAAGTGATTTTAGATCCGGGGTAGAGAAAAGAAAGACTAAACAGCCGACGGTAAAATGTCGTATCAACACCGGCGATTATCCACCAATAACCCAGCAGTCATATTGTGTGCCGCCGTCTGAATAGCAGATAATCGGTGAGGATGTGGTGAAGAGGCTGCAATATGACATCAGTGAATCTTCAGAGCTCTTGATCGTCCCCTTTTGTCCTTGCGAAAAAGGGTGGCTTATACCATTGCAGTATTGACTACTGATGACTGACCAATCTCACGTGAATGATGTCTATACATTGCTACGTACTGATGACATTCCAAACTACTTGAAAGGAGAAAACTATTTCTCTACTACGGGCATGCACATAGACTATAGACAAAGGCAAGTTGTCGAGGCTGACTGGGGAAAGAATGCCTCTTTGATTTCTGAGGACCACAGTGAGTTCACATTTATGTCGTTCTGGCTACCTCTTTGTAACCCTCCAATCTTCATCAAACATATTATGGACAACTTGCTTAGTCACCTTACATGGGCAACGTGTCGTTGCTATCTGGACGAAATTATGTTTTTGATTATGAGTTCTTAAGAACATCTAAGCTGCCCGACAACTGTAATGAAGTGTTTTCAGACGGTAGAACTCCGTATGAACCCGAAATTCTGCCTCTTCATCGCCCAACAAATAAACTTCTTGAAGCACCTAGTGTCCTGATGCAGAGAAATAATATCCCAACAACTTGGTGTATTCGTAATGTGAAAAGTATTCTCAGAGGTTTCTCATACTGTCGACAGTTCATAAATTACTTCCTTGTGAAGGCATGCCACCTACAAGAGGTGTAGGAAGATAACAGATTTTCCTGTAACAACGCTCTAGCAAGTTTTTCCATGTCATTACGGAGGCGCTAAATTCTGCACCATTTTCAGAGTTGTATGACGAGATAGAACTTCCCATTGACCCTAACAGTTTTGGAACAGAAGCTTTGATAACAACCAACTGGAAAGACGATAGCTTAGGCTTCCAGAGTACTCGCCAGCTCCAAGAACAACTACTTTATAATTGGGATACAGTGCCTCGCAGTTATTACATGTTGCTGAACCAATCACCAATGTGACAGACGACCATTCTCTCTGCTGGCTTACTAACCTGACGGACCTGGCGGGGTGGCGGGTGGCTACAGCAGTATGACGTCACAGTGGTACCTGACGGCAGACGCTGACTGCCTTTCAAGGAATATTCTGAACGAAAGCAGCAACATGATTTAAGTCTCAGTCATCGTCGTATTGAATGTTTCTGCTGAACAGAAAGAAGATTTAGCACTACTGAATACCATACGACCCTTAAAGAAGGATGTATTCCAGTTAGTTAATGGAGATTTTAATAAGAGGAACTATGATCCAATGGGACATGTGGTTATCCCAGCTCGTCTACAGATAATTTCATGACGTCTGGACATTTAGTCAGCGTGGATTTCTGAAGACCTTAGACCACATCCTACGCAGATATAGCAAAAATGAACTAGACAATGGCAGTGTGAGAAAAAGACACGGACGCAGTGACAATCGAATGTAGTTAACAGTGACAGAACAGTGCCGGGAAAAGGGTGAAGGAGAGAATACCAGTAGGAGAACAATAAGCAGAAGGAGAATGTGGCAGTGGGTGACCGCCATAGAGAGTGTCTGGCAAAGTCATCAAGGACGAGAGAGTCAGTGGCAGCGAAAAGAGACAGCAACAGCGTGAAAGAATGAATGAGATAGCAATATGAGAAAGCAAGAGGGCCGCGCGGTGTAAGGCACCTTGCACGGTCACGGTCCGCGCGGCTGCCCCCCCCCCCCCCCCCGCGTCGCGGAGGTTCGGACCACCATGGGGCATGGGTGTGTGTGTTGTCCTTAGTGTAAGTTAGTTTGATGAGGCAGTGCGTAAGCTTAGGGACCAATGCCCTCAGCAGTTTGGTCCCATAAGACCTTACCACACATTTCCAAAATTTTCCAAAGCAAGAGGGAAACAGCACAGTGAGAGAAGACAGTAGCAGTAGGACAGAAAGAAGCACATTGTGGCTGTGACACAGGAGACACAGTTACGCACAAAGATGTAATGAAAATGACAGTGAGTTGCGCTGAATGAAGGAGAGAATCGGAAAGAGAGAGTGAATTTATGTGAGCGACCTATAGCGACAGGGGCAGATGTTGTGACTGATGAACTCTTAAGGCAGTTGTGTGGCGGATGTGACTGAGGAAGGTACAATGAGGCAGCTCATAGCGAACTTGTGGCAGAGTCTTTTAAACAGCAGCGTGCTGGCCTTTTTTGTGCTCCTCTAGGAGCATTTTTCCTCTGCTCTTGTACTGTTTAAATCATTGAATATTTTGCGAGTGGTTTTTTTTTGCTCATCAGAGTACTACATTCCAATCTGCGTCTTCCTCTACAGTTTTCACCTCCTACAGCTCCTTCAATTTTCATGGAAATTATTCCCTGATGTCTTAACAGCCCTCATACCATCCCACCCCTCCTTCTTGTCAGTGTTTTCTATATATTCCTTTCCTCGACAATTATGCGGAGAATCTCCTCATTCCTTACCTTATCAGTCCACCAAACTTTCACCATTCGTCTGTAGCATCACATTTCAGATGCTTTAATTCTCGTGAGTTCCGGTTATCCGATAATCTGTGTCGCACTAACATACAATGATGTACTCCAAACGTACATTATCAGAAACTCCTTCCTCAAACAGAGGCCCATGTCTGACATTATTAGACTCTTTACCAGGTATACCTTTTCTGCTAGTGACACTATGTCTTTTATGTCTTCCCTGCTCTGTCCGTTACGGATTATTTTGCTGTCTAGTTAGTAGAATTTCTTAACTTCATCTACTTCGTGATAACTAATTCGGATGAGTCTCATCTTGTGCATTATAAGGCATACGTACCAAACACTGGAATATTTTTAATTTTTAATTTCTTCCCTTGAGCAAGTGTGTACGTAATTTTGCCTATTGCCTTTTCCCAAAGTAACTGAACAGTTGTTTAAATTTCATTCCGATGAAGACAACCTTAGAGGTGTCGCAACCTAGTTCAACATGTTAAAAATTATTTGCAGCCCCATGCCTGTATTATATCACCGTTGATAAATTTGATATTTATTTTCCAGCTGTTCTCGTCTCTGTTATTTCTAATTACTTTCCTCTTTCTTCAGTTTCTTCTCAGTCTGTATTCTGTACTCATTAACCTGTCCATTCCATTCAATACGTCCTACATTTCTTCTTCACTTTAACTTCGGATAGCAATATCATTATTGATAACGTTTCATCTTGAATTTAAAGCGAAACTGATAGTCATGTATCAAGTCCTCAGTTCTCTTTTCCATACTTCTGAGCATTATTTTAGTTAGTAACTTGGATGCATGAACGATTCAGCTGCTTGTGCAATAATTCTAGCACTTATCGGCTATTGCAGCCTTCAGACGTGTGTGGTTGAGCTTACTCTGAAAGTCAGATGGTATATCGTCACTCTCATACATTTTACCCACCAACTTGAATAGTCGTTTAGTTGCCACTTACACCAATAATTTTAGGAATTCTGATGGAATGTTATCTATGCCTCTGCCTTCTTTGATCTTCAGCCTTATAATGCTCTTTTAAATTCTAGTTGTAATACAGGATCCCCTATCTCTTCCCTATCGCCTCCCGTTTCTTCTTCTGTCACATCAGACAAATCTTCCCCTCATAGAGGCCTTCATTGTACTCTTTCCACCTATTTGCTCTCTCCTCTGCAATTAACAGTGGAATTTCCGTTGCTCTCTTAATGTTACCACCCCTGCTTTTGATTTCACCAAAGGTTGTTTGCCTTTTCTCATCGCTAAATTAGTCCTTCTGACAACCAATTCTAATTTCGATATCTTCACATTCCTCATTCAGCTATCTCGCCTTAGCTCTGAGTACTTCCGATTTATATCATTCCTATATGACTTCATGTATTCCTGAATATGAGTGAACATTTCTGTACTCAACTAATTTATTTCTCCTGTTATCCATGGTTTCTTCGCAGTTAACTGTATTGAACCTATGTTTTTTTCCTGCTTTTGTGATTTCCATTCTTAGGGACACCCATTTCTCTTCAACTGAACGCTCTAGTGAGGCATTATCGCCGTATATGTAGCCTTACAGGTCTTCAGACGTATCTCTTCACTCCTTATTACGTCCGCTCCTGACATCGGAGTGGACGCCTGCACGGTAGCTCACCGTGTTCGGTCTGAGGGCTACGTGCTCTCTGTAATAAAAAAACTGAGTCAAGGAGTCAACAATCAACTTGAACGGATGTCTTGTAACGTCCGCCTAGACAAAACGCAACGAATTATATCGAAAAAAAAAGGGTGGTTAGAGCGACAGAATGTCATACCTAATGGCCCGGGTTCGATTCCCGGCTGGGTCCGAAATTTTTTCTCTCAGGGACTGGGTGTTGCGTTGTACTTATCATCATCATTTCATCCCCATTGACACGCAAGTCGTCGAAGTGGCGTCAACTCGAAAGACGTGCACCAGGCGAACGGTCTACCCGACGGGATGCCCTAGACACACGGCTTTTCCATTTCCATTCCTTAGTGCTTTGGTATCCCACATTTTGCCCCACTGACTGTTAATGGTTCTTGAGCCTACTATTCACCACTAGTAAACAGTGTCCTGAGTCTATCTCTGTCCTGTGCACGTCTTACATTGTGGTATCTGATTTCGGAATCTCTGCCTGACCATGATGTATTCTGATATACTCCCGTATCTCCCGGCCTTTTCCAAGTGTACCTACTCCTCTTGTGGTTCTTGAATAGAGTATTCGCTCTTAGCAGTTGAAATTTATTGCATAACTCAATTATTTTTCCTCCTGTAAACATTTCTCCTACTCCCTCCCACACAATCGCATTCCAATTCCTTCATGTCTATTAGACTTTCCTGTCTATTTATATACTGAATTATCCACTCACTATCCTCATACACTTTATCCGTCCCTTCACTAATGGCTTGCGGTGTCGGTTTGTGAGCCTGAATCAACGTTGTCGATGTTGGCTAGCTGTCGATTGTTTTGAGAACATCTGTATCACTGAACTGTTCGCAACAAGTCACTCTCTGGCATACTTTTCTATTCATAACAAACCCTACTCCTGTATAGCCGGCCGCTGTGGCCGAGCGGTTGTAGGTGCTACAGTCTGAAACCGCACGACAGCTACGGTCGCAGGTACGAATCCTGCCTCGGGCATGGGTGTGTGTGATGTCCATAAGTTAGTTAGGTGTTAGTAGTTCTAAGTTCTAGGGGACTGATGACCTAAGATGTTCCATAGTGCTCAGAGCCATTTGAACCATTTGAACTCTCGTTATAACATTCTCTGCTGCTGTTGCTGTTATCCTATGCTCATCTGACCATAACTCCTTGTACCTTGTATTCTTTCTGTTTCACTTCACTGACTTCCCGCTACCCCCCCCCCCCCCCTCCCTCTACACCTTCTGAGCCTTATCATCTCCCTTTTCAGGTTTTGGGTTCCCTACCACGTTCCAGCTTCTGTCATTCCACTCCCCGACTCGTAGAGCGTTATCATTTCGTTTGATATTCAGTCTTTTTCTCGTGGTCACCTCCCTTATGGCAGTGGCCCGCCACAGATTCAAATGGGGGATTAATCCAGAAACTTTTTCCAGTGGAGGGATCATCATGACAAGCTCTCAATTACATACCAAATGTACTGTGAACACACATTATCTGTCTTTAATGCAGTGGTTTCCATTGCCTTCTGCACCGTCATGTCGTTGATCATTGGTGATTCTTGTGACTTACGGGCTAGAGAGAGCCCTAAACCTTTGTCCACACATCTGCCTCTTTGACAAGGACGTTGGCAACGAAAAAAGAGGGAAAAATCTGACTTCTTATGCTGAAAGACTATGGCAGCCATTGATGATAATTTTTATTGAACATTTAAGCGATTGTGGCTTTTTATTATTATGGAAAGAGGGTCAGGGGTAAAGAGGGTAGGGGTCGTCAGCTGAGGCATTATCAGAATATCCCATTCTCGCCCTCTGGGAGCCACAGTGGTCTCACAGTGGTCTCACAGTGGTCTCACAGGATCAAGAGATCGTTGCATGGACTAACTTATATTTTTTTTTTCTGCACTAGGATCCTATGACCTCCATCTGAAGCTTCCGAGGCACCTTCTCAAAAAGTAGTGAGTGTTTGGAGGGGGGGTGGGGGGGAGTTCGATTAAAACCGTTTGTTCAGAGGATTAATCATGTTCAATGAGTCGTTTTCAAGTGTGCCTTCGGTACTCGGCACGTCCCAATGTGCAAAAGAGTTTTCATGTAATGGGTCTAAATAATTCGCTAGTCGTGTCCAGTACAATGCATACAGGGAAGCCTCGTCAGTCGTCCTCAGGTGAAACTGTAAGTTTAGAGCGATTTCAGGCACGGCTTGACAATCACAATATAGCGCCTCACCATGTATCTTGTTAACGACGTTCGTTGTGTTGGTGGGAATGTAAACGGTATCTGGGCATAGGAGTCCGTCTGGCGAGATACACTTCAGCGTCACCGCAAGAAGAGCACCAGCGTGTTATATTAAAATGTACAAGATCCCAGCAGCTTTCCGCTGCATCACGGATGCGTCCGAATCGACGACTGAACAGCGTAGGCACAAAGGGTCGTCCAGAAGATGAATGGAATGCAAATACTGACGTGTAGCAAATTTTCCATTCACCACCACGTACCACAAGGGTGTGGGCGGTTTGCCACACCCTGGTCAAATGAGCTGTTGAGCGCTCCTGTTCGACCTTGTTCCATGCAGGATTCCCATGCAGGAGCTAGGCATTTTCGTCGCAATAAAACGTGGTCCATTTACCATGGAGAGGGTTTGGAGACTTTGAGAATATGGACCGCTCCTGTCGTAATGGCCGGGCCGCCTACGGATGGCTGATACGTCACATCCAACTCTTCTATGCCGTCATGTAAGAAGATAGTGGTTCCTCCAGCACTAATGGTTGAAGGAATGCTGTAGGCTGTGTACCCATAAATGTCAACTGCGGCTCTGGGTGGACTTCTTGGAGCTGGAGCTTGTCATAGACCATGAGCGTCTTGATGACTAGCTTAAGATTGAGTATGTAAGAGCAAGTGATGATTGCTCAGGGATAACAGTGCCACTTTGCTAAGCAGCCTTGTGGTGAGCATGTTTAACAAGGACCTTCTGATTCAAGTTTAGCACCAGTCCCTAAATGGATTTCGTGGGTGTCTGGTGCGTTTCCTGCCTGCATTTTAGCAGCCCAGTCACCGATCAGGGAAGGGATCGGTGACGCCAGGTTGTTTCAAACTATCGTGTGGTCTTCATCCTGAGCAGCGTTGGTAATGAGATGGTCTGGGGCAAGCGAGACACCATCTTTTGCTCAGCGTCTGATACTTACCTTGGATTGACTGGTAGAGTCCGTAGGCAACGAGGAGTCAGAGACAGCGTCGGCAGCTTGCTCCCTGTCTCCACCATGTTCGAGAGGCAGCATTTTTTATAACGCTTCGGCGACCATTGGTTCTGGGACCGCGTGTCCACGCCTGTCGAAGGGCTGGAAGCAACACTTGCGGCTGTGTGGCCGTCGACCGGCACCGACTTCTCTGGCGTTTTGAAAGTTCTGATTGTGGAGGGCTCGTGCCCTTCAATGGCGCCTCTTTGTGCGGCGCCGGCATCATGGCATCATCGGTGGCTGAGCTCGTCGACGCAGCTTCGTCTACGGCCATTGGCCACACCACTTCTACTCTGCCTGTACTGATTCCGCGTGTGGCCCTGGACGAGGCAGTGTGGTGCGCAATCTGATTGGACGTGGAATGCCTGCTCACAGCCAGAAGATGTCCTCGGTTTTCCGTCATAAATAGTGATAGCTCTGCAAACGTAACACATACGTCTGTACATGTTTGTGTACTCGTAGAATGAGGCGTGCCTGTCCAACGCCATTGCAGATGTGACACACTTCAGAGGTGTTCCACTTCTGTCCCATGTAGCTTTACATCGTACCATACGGCCGTAACACGTCAGTGACGAGCGCGTCCGGAACTTCTATCGACAGTTCGAATTTGTGCACCGTGCACACCTCCATAGCCGCGTGGTCCTTGGTTAACGTGCTGATGTTACCGTCAGCATGGCGGAAGCTGCAGCCTTTGGTTGAACGTCGGACTAGATTGCCATACGGCTGTTCAATCTTCATTGTGAGGTAGATTCTACTGATAATGACTGATGCCTTTCAGCTTGTGGGGATCGACATGCACGTCGTCTCTCAGAAACCATTTGATTACATAAGCCTTCGGACGCGCGTAGGGTTCGTTGAACTTGAGTTTCACCTTCACCTGGTGGTAAGAGTACTCCATATCCCGTCAGAGCTCTAAATGACAACAACGATCGCAGTACCACCCGAAAGCGAGTAAATAAACACACGTGTTATGCTTAAGGCCGACTGGTTCAAGCCAGCTATCCCAAGACCACTAATCGTTGTATACGATCATCGTGAAATTCCTTACGGATGCTATTTTTATTGTTTCAAATGATCGTACAATTTTGGAGGTTGTTGTATATGGTCACTGTTAAACTACAATTTTATGACTCATCTCTTGATTGGGTATTCAGTTTAATGTATAAGTGTTTGTGTTGTTTAATGAAAGTTGGTTATTTGTGTAATGTACTTACACATTCAATCCGTCAGATTACTTATGTACATAGAGTACAAGAGCGGACGAATCACACTTCCATGGGGGTACACCTGACGAAACGCTTGTCTCTGACAAATACTTGCCGTCCGGGACAATATACTCGGTTCTACTACTTGGAGCCCCTCACATACCTGAGTGCCAATACCGTTTGTCTGCACCTTCGACAACAGTCTGCAGTGGGACTCCATGTGAAACAGTTTCTGGAATTCTTGGAATATGGAATCTGCTTGTGGCTCTTCACCCGTGTTTTACTGGATATGGTGCTGAAAAAGGGTAAATTAAGATTCGCATGATCGATCGTTTCTAAATACTTGCTAATAGTGGAGAAAAATTCTTTTGTCTTGAGGAATTCTTTTTCATGCTTATTTTAAATATGCTCTATAATTCTGCAGCAAACCGACAATAACGATATTGGTCTGTAATTTTGAGGGTCCGTTCTTTTGCCTTCCTGTATACGATAGCGATTCCCTTCTTACAACATTTGAAGCAAGTAAGAAGTCGATATGTGCAATGTAAAGCTTCATCGTACACAAGCATGAAGGAAAATAGAACTTTTATTTGGGGAACATAGATGTTCGCCTACATATAAACTAAGGGAAGCTAAGTCCCATAGTGCTCAGAGCCATTTGACCCAATATCCTTTTTTTTTTTTTTTTTTTTTTTTGTAAACTAAGTATTCTCATGAAACTATACTCAAAAATTATTGAATAAAATACAGGTATTGAGTTGCAAGAATTGCGAATATAGAAGCGTTCTCAGTCGTGAGTATTAAACTAAATAGCGCTGTATTTCAAACTTCGTAAGATAACGATAAATCTGCTTATGATCGTTGTTACTACAGCATGTAATCTTTAAATCTGTGTGCAACATGACGTTTTAGGATACCTGACGATAGTTCGAAAAGTGTATTATTGGGATAATAAAGTCAGCTTGCATCCATTCAATGACTTCATCCTCAGCGACCAAATCAGCATTTTGCTGAGTTGACATATCTGATGATCATACCATAATGTTTATGCAAGCAGCGTTAAATGACATATGATGTTAAGAAACACACTCTCCATATTCCAAAATGAATTAATGCCAATTCCAGTGTCACTAAAATAATCAAGTAAATGCGACAATGACACAGAATTCTAAAATTTCTATCATAGATACCAAAAGATCTATGGGAAAGTGCTGATTGCTGCAAAATGGTCATTTATTAAAAAATTATGTATAGTGCAGAGAATAAAAGCAAAGCAGTGTGGGACATTATAAAAAGGGCAACGGGGAGAGGCGAACAAATGCAGAATAACATACTGCTAAGGGAAGGGCATAAGGTAGTAAATGATCCACAACACTTAGCAAACTATGTAAACGAGCATTTTTCAAGTATTGTAGAGAAGTTACAGCAAAAATTCTCCAAAAAAGTATAAAACATGTTAATAATGTTGCACTAAATACAATGATGTTACTTCCAACCACAGAGAATGAACTCGATAAAACTGTTCAAAATATAAAAAGTCAGTAGTCTTAGATGAAGTACCAATGTCTGTACAGCAAAAATACATAGAGATTATACAAGTCCCCTTAACAAATATAATAAATGAATCCTTCACAGCAAGGACATTTACAGAGCAGTTAAAACAGCTATAGTTGTACCTTTTCTTAAGAAAGGTAATGCAGAACACATAGAAAATTACTGGCCCATTTCCTTGCTGGCACCATTCTCAAAAATAATGGAAGCCATTATGAAAGACAGATTAATGGATTACCTGAACAAATACAATCTGTTAAGCAAATCACAGTTTGGTTTCTGAAGTGGCAAAAATATGGAGTCAGCCATAGTAGAATTCACAAAAGGTGTACTTGATGCTGTTGATAAAGATGAGTGTGTCACAGGAATATTTTTGGATTTTTCTAAGGCCTTTCATAGAGTTGACCACAAGATTCTAATAAATAAATTAGAAGCATTAGGAATAAGAAGGTTATCTAATTTCTGGTTTCGAACATACCTTGCAGATAGGGTAATAAGAATAGAGATAACATACACCTCAAATAGATCTGAACATTTAGTAAAACACTTACCAGAACCAAAATACATTAATTTATGGGTTCCACAAGGTAGCATATTAGGACCAATACTATTCTTGATATACATCATCGACTTTCTCATCAGCGTTACTTACGGTGAAAAAATGATAGCAATATCATAGTCACTGAAAAAAGAAGAGAACTCTTTGCTGAGAAAGCAAATGAAACTCTCAAGGAAGTTTATGATCAGTCAATAAGCAATAAAGTGATATTGAACATAAAGAAAACTAATCCCATTAATTTCAGTTTGAAGAGGAAAAATGACAATGTTAAATTAAATGTAGATAGCACCTCTATAGACAGTGTAACAAATGCTAAATTTTAGGAATAAATATTGATTCTCAGTTGAAGTGGTGTGAACACAAAAAGGTACTTCCAAACAGAATGTCATCAGCATGTTATATGTTATGCCCTTAGAATCCTATCAATGGTATATAACATGCAGTGTCTCTTAGTTACATATCATTCACATGTACACTCATTTCTTACCTATGGCATTCTTTTTTGGGGAACAAACGTACAAAATATGAACACAATTTACAAACTCCAGAAAAGAGCCATTAGAGTAATAACCAAAAATACTAGTTGAGCTCATTGTAAAGATCAGTTCAAAACATGAGATTTTAACTGCTCCATGTGAATACATTTACCAGTCAGCTGTACACATCAAAAATAACATTGGCAATTACTACACAAACAGCTCTGTCAATGACCAGGTAACAGGAGAGAGACTCATACTTACCAGGAAAAAATTAACATAAAACTCAAAGCAGTGTTTTCTACCAAGGAATATAACTCTACAATAATTTACCAAAAGGGATTAAAGAAATAGCAAATATACACTTATTTTAAAATGTTAAGCAATACATTTTATACATTGAAGGATTACTTAGATAAAACAGAGTAGTGGATTGATAAAAAAATTTTATACAAATAAATAACAACAATAATGATTATAAAACAACCAACATTCCACATAACACCTCCATTTCATGTTTTTTTCCTTCTTTTTTTTCCTTTCTAGCAATACTTCAGCCAAGCTACGCATAGTGCAATACTAACGCCTCTTCCACTTTCTGAGATCAACATCTCACTCATTATGGAGGCATGCTGACTCAGGAAAACGAATGGGAAGCTACGGTACAGAAAATGGCCCAGAGATCACCATTGTGTGTGCGTGTGTGTGTGTGTGTGTGTGTGTGTGTGTGTGTGTGTGTGTGTGTGTGTGTGTAGTGAGTGAAGTGTTATGAAACAATGTGCATATAGTGTGTGCAGTGACCGATAGTGAGAAATGAATGAATAATGTGTCAATTCATTATTTAATAAGTTATCTGTAACAAAAGTATTGCATATCATGAGTAAATCAAATATTGTCTCTAACTATAATATGTGTAGACGAATTATTTTATTTTAAATTGGTCTAAAATTGTAAATGTTGTGTGTTGCATGGTAACTGGGGACCTAGAAATGACGGAGAGCCTCCATCCCCGCCGCAGCTGCAAGGGTCCGCAACCCCACCACGACTACCACAGTCCACTTCACCCCTCCCCCACTCCACACCGAACCCAGTGTTATTGTGTGGTTAGGCCTCCGGTGGACACCCTCCCCCCCCCCCTTTCTCTGGGGAACGTCTCACGCCAGACGAGTGTAGCCCCTATGTTTGTGTGGTAGAGTAATGGTGGTGTACGCGTACGTGGAGAACTGCAGCAATCGCTGACATAGTGTAGTAGCTGAGGTCGAACCAGGTGGGCTAAACTTGTAAATACTTTGACATGTCCTACATACTTGCAAAATGAGATCTACAGATGAATAAAAATACTACTATTGCTACTACTACTACTACCACTACTAAGTAAAATATGCACTCTATTTTTTTTTTTTTGTAGTGTATAGTCATTTACATAGTTGCTACACGAATTCCTAGGCTAAATCTTCTAGATGCGAATTTATTTAATTACTTACTTGAAAAACTCTGTGTAAGTTTACAAAAAATTCTTGTAAATTACAGAACAACTATTGCTGGCTTATCATGCTAAATTTGTGTTGCATATGAAAGTCTTAACAGCGATTACCTCTGTTGGTCCTTTTGAAGCTTCAGCAGTATTATGCTCTCGTTTAAATTAACTTTTTCTTGCTTCACTTTGTACATATTGTTTATTTCTTCGAGGATGCATAGGTGTCGCCTCTTTACATGTTGGTCTAAATGTAGGTGTAGTTTTAATGCATATATATACAGCAATCACTAAGTACTGTAATAGATAATTCAGTCATATCGTAAGAGTTCTGAAATTTGATTGTGTACGGTCTTTTCCATGATAATATTGATTCTCACATCGATAAAGACAATTCGACAATGTCTGAGTAATAATTTCAGTATTCTCCAGATTTCATTAGAAAAGTACAACCCCATTGGAATTATTCGGATTGATGTGATTCATATGAACACGATTAGCAAAGATTCAGCTCACATGATCTATGACTCGAAAGACGTGAAGAATGTTTGAGTCTAACGGCCCATTGACATTGAAGACAAACGTGATGCTGTGTCAACTGGTTTAAGCTAAATTGGAGGGGTGACAGATACTGTAAGAAAAACGGAGTACAAGAGAATCGAAGCATTTAAGATGTGGTGCTGAAGACAAATGTTGAAATTAAGCGGACTGATAAGGTGAAAAATGAGGAGGTACTGCACAGAATCTGAGGGGAAACGAATATGTGGAAAACACTGACAAGGAGAAGGGACAGGATGACATGCCATCAGTAAAGAAATCAGGGAATGACTTCCATGGTACTAGAGGAAACTGTAGAGGGCAAAAACTTTAGAAGAATACAGAGATTCGAATACATCCAGCAAATAACTGAGGACGTAATTTGCAAGTGGTACTCTGAGATGAAGAGGTTGGCACAGGAGAAGAATTACTGGCAGGCTGATGACATTAGAAAAAAAGATTAGTTCAGTGGTGCCCTAGTGTAGTTTCCGTCAAGTTATTGGCTTATTCGCGAAAAAGTAAAACACCTATGTGACGAAAGTAATTCTCATTCGTCTGGAAATAGAAATGATTTCTGGAAATTTTCTGACATTACACTTGTTACACCACAAGGACCAGTATGAAATTCCTGACTTCAGTACGCATGACGTAGCTGGAGCGTCAACGATAATTGGGAGACCAGTCCTAAAACTGAGTGCCAGCTGTTAGTATTGTGCTGGAGTCTGCGCGGAACGTTTCTGATCTCTGCGATTACCGGTAGTGCCAACTTTGGCACTCATTGTGTCTCAGATGAGTCGGTTGGAGTTAACTGTAGGGGCGCTACTCTATCTCTGAGGGTGCAGATGGAACATGAGAGAGCGCTGTAATTCGGCTGGTGGGATTGCTGGCGTTGTCCACACCTGCGGTTCCGTTTGGTTCACGACGCCTTCCATTACCATGTGAGGCCCGGCCTGGCTGCCCGCCATACGCCCGACGCCAGCAGTGCTCACACGCCTTCCAGAGTTACAGCTATTTGTAATCTGCCCCGTGCCAGCCGGCCGATGCGGGCCGCTCGCTATACACGAGAATTTACGACTTTGAGATTAATGAATCCATTTGTGCTAATAGCAACTGCCGCGCTTAAATCCGACGGGAACCCAATATTTCTTCTCTCTCTTCTGCGCAGTGCAATTTTAACTAGCAGGAACGATCACATTCCTGAGAATACGCGATACTTGGACGAGCAAATCGCTCTCCCTTCCCTTCTACCGCGTTCGGTTAGTAAAAAATTCACGGCAGCCCACTCACTGAAAACATTACCGTGGCGCGGTCTCAGTCAATCACTATGTCTTACATAATGCTAAAATAAAAAAAAGTCAGCATGACATACTTGTTCTACTTATGAGAAACGTTGCTTTAACCCAACGTCTTGAATGCTCATCAAACTGAATTAACGCAAAGAAGTAGAAAGATATGTTTATGAGGGCCTAAAAGAGTTCGTGCACATTCTACACGAAGCTACCAACGCCTGTGCTGTGTGATTCCATATACTGAGGGTCTTGAGCACTTCTGGAAGGGGTTTATTGTTTGCATCTCAGTTCACGACACACGAACGTGAGAATATCGTCAGTGTTTGGGGATTACTGCTTTATATGGAGGTATGTTCTGTTCTCAAAATTGTCCTTTATTTCTATAGCATCTGTGGACTGACGTAAATTACATTTTGAAATAATAAACTATTGCATGTGGAAACTGAATTCGAAAATAGTGTTTGTATAAAATACAATTAATTACGCATTTGTGTACTGTAGTATTATTCGTTCATGTTAATGGGGCGTTTAACAGGTAGGTTTTTGGAACAGTTAGTTTGGTCAAATATATACTGAAATAAAATGGATATCCAATACATTCATAGTGGTTACTGAAGAGAAGTAGTTTTTGTAACGGTGTATATTGCATTTCCATGCAGACTAGTTCTCATGGTATTTGATGTCGCTAAATTCAAAATGGCTTTGAGCACTATGGGACTTAACATCAGAGGTCATCAGACCACTAGAAATTAGAACTACTTAAACCCAACTAACCTAAGGACATCACACACATCCATACCCGAGGCAGAATTCGAACCTGCGACCGTAGCGGTCGCGCGGTTCCAGACTGAAGCGCCTAGAACCATTCTGCCACACCGGCCGGCGATGTCGATAAGTGCCATGATGATACAGTAATAGGCAATGCAAGAGTCCTTTACTTCCTGTGATAACTATTACTTTACATTTAAGTACCATGTGGAGCATAGGGTGATTATAATTAAAGTTAAGCTTTCAAAACGCTTTGAAAATAGCACCACTGGTGAGTATGACGTCACATTGCAACGGAATATTATCGGAGAACGTGTCCGCCACCGTAGCTGAGTGGACAGTGCGCCGTAAACTTATGCTGGAGGGACCCGGGTTCGATTCTCGGCTGGGTTGGAGATTTTCTCCTCTCAGAGCCTAGATGTTTGAGTCGTTTTCATCATCATCATTTCATCCTTATCGACGCGCAAATCGCCGAAGTTGTGTCACCTCAAAAGACTTTTACCAGGCGATTAGGTCTACCCGCCAGGAGGCCCTCGCCACACGAAATTTCATTTCACCGTAGAAGGTGAAAAATGTATGACAGGAAAAAAAAATAGTGTGAAAATTGAATAATAGCTGGCGCCGTATGTTTCAGAATACGTAAATGAAAACATTTGTTATGCGGACGACCCATTGAAGTTGGCATAGACACGCCGGTTACACGTCTTTTCCTCCTTGCGCGTCTGCGATGTTCGCCATGACTGTCTCCGTGCAAGATCGCGCTCTGCTTGTAAAGCTGTATTACAAGAATGATGACTGTGTACAGGTCGCTCTGCAGAAGTTCCAGACTTTTGGAAAAAGTCGTTGGTCCGACGACTGTCATGGGTCTCGAGAAAATGATTTAGAAATTCGAAAAGACGGGTTCTTTTGCTGTGAAACCTGGTAAAGGGAGAAAGCTGTTCTGTTTCTCGATTTCAGCTTGTTGCAGAAAGAGGTCGACAGCATATTGAATATGTTTTGCACCAGGCACATTGAATTTAATAATCCCATTTGAATTTTATTGATATTTTTTATGCGGTTTTCGGACTCAGGGCAATTAAAAACCGATGTGAATGATGCTTTTCATGCGGTTTTTGGCCTCAGGACAATTAAACCGATTTCTCCCCCCTCCGATATGATATGAAATTGGCGTGTTGGATGGGCTTACGTAAATAAGTGTATCACACCTGTACACCCATTCACACTGAGTAGTACATTTTGTTTTGCGTCAAGCATGTACCTTAGGCATTGTTCTGTGATCCATTTGTCATTTGTAGTCGACCAGTGTTAAATTATGATGGTTACAGCGCCATGTATAGCTACATTTTGCAACTATTTATTTTTCTTCTGCCATACGTTTTCCCCCTTCACCAATAATATTCTGTTGCAATTTTACGTCATTCTGACCAGAGGTGTAATTCCTACAGCGGTTTGAAAGTTTAACTTTAATTATAATCTCCCTGTATAATCATAGTGTGTATATGAGAGATTGTAATTCCTGTAATGATATATGCCGGTGAATCAACATTGCCTTAAATTCTCACACCATTTGGCATGTCGTGTTTTATGAAAAATTAAATAACAGATATGATATTTTGTGAGTTGCCTACAGTTGTTTGTGTGGCTTGCCAACGTGGCATGTTCAGTATCTCGAATGCTTAACTGTACATAATGGTGCAATGTATCACGGCTAAGTTGTATGAACATTTTGTTTCGTTTGATGAAATATTTCTTCAGTCTTTCTGTAGTAATAATAGTTTCATACTTTACCTTAATCCTGTTAATTTTGTTGATTGACTCAGTGATAAGAAGGTTACCATATGTAATGGAGATATGATATCTATTCATGTGTCACATTTGGTACCTTTGGTTTCGATTCCATCAATGCCTATGTTTTCTGGCAGAAAATCACATGGCACTTCAGTCGCACCACATTACCTACTGTATGCTATGTGTACTCCAGTATTAAATAGTAACGGAAAAAAATGTCTTCAGCAAGGAGGAGTTGTGGGACATAAACGAAATTTTGTATCCGTATTTCTACATCTAAAAGATTTATCTGCTCAGATTCTGCACCAGTGGTACTAGAGTGGTGCTATTGTCCTAGTATTGCCACCATGACTATGCAAATCAGGTTTACTTGAAATACGCACTGTATCGATCGTGAGCACTAGCTACGTTTGAGATTGTAAATGTTGAGTTGGTGTTAGTCAAGAATGCCTTTAAAGCGACAAACACACCATTTTCAACACTTCATTGAATTTCGACAAGGTTGTGTAAAAGGGCTACGAGAAGGTGGATGTTCCTGCTGCAAAATTACAGAAAGTCTTGGCAAGATTATAGCCACTGAGGATGACTTTTGTCAGCGGTGATCGCGAGAATGTACGATCACGGCCGGCGTATGACTCTGGCGTATCATATTGCATCCACAGCAGCAATTTGAGCAGCAATTAGACATTAATGATACAACGCCATTTGTGACTTCAGTGGTGTCGAGGGAGAGCACATTGGAGGGCAGTGTGGAAGTCGGTTGTGCCCCTGAAGAAAGCTGGTTCTGCCTTGACGTCAGTGACAGCCGTATATTGGGTACAAGTAAGCCAGTTGAGGGCCTACAACCAACATCTCTGCGTGCTAGACACACAGGGCCTACACCAGCAGTTATGGTCTGGGGTGCTATTTCGTTTTGACTTCAGGAGCACTCTCTTGGTTACCCAACGCATCGTGAGTGCAAATTTGAACAATGTGCAGATTCGACCTGTTTTGTTGCCATTCATGAACAACATTAAAGTGCGCATTTTTGAAAGGATAACGCTAGCCTACATATCGCTGTTGCGACCCAACAAACTCTACAGAGCGTCGACATGTTGCGATGCCTTATCTCTCGCTTACATTAACCTTTGATCTTGCAATGTTAATCACCTACGTATGTTACCTGCAAAAATATATTCCCGAAATTAGAGTACTTTACGTTAATTACTTTTTGGTGTTTTATTTTTTTTCCTTACCTTATAATGATTTAACATGTCTGTTTGGTGCTTGTTAAGAGTTTTCATTTGTCTTGCATTTGATTAGTGATGTCACACTGTACATGTAGAGCATGAGAAGAATAAACATTAGCATTATTACGATCTTTTCGAAACTTTCTCAATGTGGTTAACCTTTCGCGTTGTTTTTGGTATGGAGGTAATTGTGGTTGGCCCGCTTCTGACTGAAAGTAATTGTATAGTAGAGTGATGATAGAGCTGTGAACGAAACTTGATTTTCTAAAAATGTTAGTACGATTTTCTTCGTTACAATCCCGTAAACTATGAACAACGACACATGGATTTGACAAGTTTATGTTGGAATGGCAAAAACTAAATAAGAAATTCGAACGTTATTGAACTGAGTCGCATAAAAAGTCTTTCAAAGACATTAATCCTATTTCAGAATTCTGCATGAGTGAAACCAAAAGCTTAGTGGTCGATTTTAACTCACGCATCGAGAAATTTATTTTTGCACCAGTTATAATTTGTCGGTTGATGTGTCCGTAGTTGAACAGGCTCGATCGAACGTTAATTACCCTGTGTACCCGACAGCTGTAAGTAAAGGTGATAACACAACGACAACACATCTTTTGCGGTCTCCGTCGCCGGCCAGAGTGGCAGAGCGGTTCTAGGGGCTGCGCTCTGGAACCGCGCGACCGCTACGGTCGCAGGTTCGAATCCTGCCTCGGGCATGGATGTGTGTGGTGTCCTTAGGTTAGTTAGGTTTATGTAGTTGTGAGTTCTAGGGGACTGATGTCTTCAGATGTTAAGTCCCATAGTGCTCGGAGCCATTTGAACCAATTTTGCGCTCTCCGTTTCAACAGAGGCAATTCATTTACAATTGTTCATTGCGATTTTCGCTATAATACGTCACTGCACTTCCCACAGATGATCTCCAAAGCCGTGTAATCTCAATATGATATTTTTCTTGTGGTTTATGAAAGACTCACTCTGCATGCGTTCCTTTTCAATAAACTTTGTGTGAACTGCGATACGGTGGAACTCCAAGTGTGAATGACGTAACTCCAGAGAGACTTTTGTGGTGACAAAAGTCTCGCGAAAGTTGAAGCGTATTCAGGATACTTTCAGTGCGTCCGGGGCAGCGCACACAGATTTTTTGTGAAAGGTTGGTGGAATCTTTGATCGTAATGGTAATTGTAAAAAGTACTCCTAGTACACACGTCTATGCTTCTAACAAGGGAACCTCCCCATCGCACCCCCCTCAGATTTAGTTATAAGTTGGCACAGTGGATGGCCTTGAAAAACTGAACACAGATCAATCGAGAAAACAGGAAGAAGTTGTGTGAAACCATGAAAAAAATAAGCAAAATATAAAAACTGAGTAGTCCATGCGCAACATAGGCAACAGCAAGGATAGTATAAGCTCAGAAGCGCCGTGGACCTGTGGTTAGCGTCAGCAGCTGCGGAACGATAGGTACTTGATTCAAGTCTTCCCTCGAGTGAAAAGTTTTCTTTCTTTATTTTCGGATAGTTATGATCTGTCCGTTCGTTCATTGACGTCTCTGTTCACTGTAATAAGTTTAGTGTCTGTGTTTTTCGTCCGCACCGCAAAACCGGGCGATTAGTAGGCGCCGCAAAACCGTACGATTAGTAGACGAAAGGACGTGCCTCTCCAATGGGAACCGAAAACACTTGATCGCAAGGTCATAGGTCAACCGATTTCTCCACAGGAAAACACGTCTGATATATTCTATACGACTCTGGTGACGGCATGTGCGTCACTTGACAGGAATACGTTGTCAACCCATCTAACTTGTACACTTGGCGAATGGGTAAAAAGGTTCTTCTACCTTGCCCAATTTAGGTTTTCTTGTGGATGTGATAATCACTCCCAAAAAAGTGATGAAAACATAAGAGTTTGTCACATAAACTGCAACAAACGAATGCAACAGTTTCACAGTCGCACAGTTTTCCCTGTGCTCTGTCAAAACATAATATGTTTTTAACGTTTTCCATTTTTCCGTGTGTAGACCGTCAAATCCTGCATATGTCCAAGCAAATCTGGATATGTCGTGGAATTTTGGAGAGCGTAGTTGATTATGTGTGAGTGCCTGTACTTTGATAATTGTCTGAAAATAAAAAATTAAAACATTCACTCGAGTGAATACTTGAACCAAGGACCTCTCGTTTCGCAGCTGCTCACGCTAACCACGGGACCACGGCGCTCCTGAGCACACATTGTCTTTGATATTGCTTATCTTACTCATGGACTACTGAGTTTGTATATTTTGCTTATTTTTTTCATCCAAAGACTCTATCTTCGTTCACCTAGCAGATACAACGTTGTGAAATCGCATGCATCTCTTGAAAACACATCTATTTCGATGACACATTTGCAGTATTGCGAGGGGCATCCAATAAATAATGAAACATTTTTTCTCTGCCAATTTCGATATAAAAACTGCGAAATCTGTTGTAATACGTCGTGGAATATTCCTGCTTCAGCCTCTATACTTTCCTGAAGCTTCAATAGATAGCGGCACTGTAAGTATCCTTCAAAATTGTGTCTATAGCGAAAGTGCATTCCAAGAAGAGAGCCGTCAATGAGTTTCTTTTGGCGGAAAATCAGAGCGTTGCAGATGTTCAGAGAAGCTTGCAGAATGTCTGCGGCCACCTTGCAGTGGACAGAATCACGGTGAATAGTTGTACAAAGAGTCTGGCATCATCGCAACAAGGTCGCCCAAACCTGTCTGATCTCACGCGTGACGTCGAGCCGCCCACAGCTGTAACTCCTGCAATGTGTGAACGTGCGGACACTCTCATTCGGGGTGACAGTCGTGTCACAGGCAAGCGTCTCGCTGCACAACTTAACGTCTCTGTTGGCAGTGCTAACATGCGTTGTCCACCAACTGGGCTACTCGATGGTGTGTGCCCGCCGGATTCCTCGCCGCCTAACAGGAGACCATAAAGAGCAACAAAGGATCGTCTGTGACGAATTGCTTGCACCTTACGAGGCTGATCGTGACAATTTTTGATGATTTTCGTCAAAGACTCTGAAACACGGATCATCACTTCAAACCGGAAAAAAACATCAGCCCACGGAGTAACGTCACACAACCTACCCGTCCGGAGAAAAAATTCACAGCCCACACCTTCAGCCTGTTAAGACATGGCAAAAGGGGCTTTGAGAGGGTCGTTCTGTTTTAAGGTGCAATGATCAAATCTGAGTGTATCGTGCTCCCCTCACGAAGTTGAAGACACCGCTTCAACATGTTCGTCCCCACAAAAATGTAAACGAACTTTTCCTTCCTCATGCCAGCATAAGGCCTCGCAAAAGTTATCTCACCTGAGTTCACAAAACTTCATTGGACAGTTTTCCCTCACCCACCTTATAAGCTGGGTCTCGCACCTTCCGACTTCCACGTATTCGGCCCAATGAAAGATACACTCCAAAGGAAGCACAACATTAATGAAGGGGAGGTTACTGATGCAGCAAGACGTTGACTTCGACGCCGACCAGTAGAGAGGTACTGAAGCAAATTATGTTGGAAAATAGTATTTTGTTGCCAATAGACTGGGGAATAATATGGTGTATTAGACACCTGATAAAACCAACCCAATTTCGGAGAATATGATAATGTTGCATTGCTTATAGAGCGTCTCTCGTATTTTGTATGTGATTTCTATTAATGGGGTCCACTTGACTAAAAAATGTGTTTCAAATAATCAAGGTCAGTATGACGTTAATGAGATATTATGAAAGATAACTTCCGGATACTGTTAACTACAGCAGAATGTCACAAACTGATTGTCGTGTTGGAACTTTGCACAGACTTGAAGCATCTAAAGCGAACACGAGTGAGGTAGGAAATCCAGAAGAAGACGACGAGGAAGAGTATTCCTCGTTTTGTAACATTTGAGCCGTTTAACGTTTAAGATGGGGTTGACTCTATAGACATTCGCACTGACATCTTCTAGAATATTGTGACTTAGCTGCTTCATGTATTTGTGCTTTGGATAACAATGTTCAACACTATTAAACCCAAATACTTTCGGTGTTTGCATTACTCTGTACTTCGGAAGGCGTTCGATTCAGTTCCGCAATGTCGCTTGCTCCAAAAAGTGCGCGCTTACGGTCTATGTAATGACATATGCGGTTAGATAGAAAGTTTAGTAACAGACAGAGAGCAGTATGTCGTCCTGAATGGGGAGACTTCAACAGAAACAAGCGTAACATCCGGTGTGCCCCAGGGTAGCGTAATAGGTCCGCTGCTTTTTACGATTTACATAAACGATCTGGTTGAAGGTATTAACTGCGGATTTAGATTATTTGCCGATGATGTTGCAGTCTACAGGAAAGTAGTATCACATGAAAGTTGTGAACAAATCAATGAGGATTTGCAGAAAATAAATGCGTGGTGTAATGACTGGCAGCTATCTCTCAATATTAATAAGTATAACCTACTGCGTATAATAAAGCGAAAATCCCCATTAATGTACGAGTACAAATTAAATGCCTAGTCTTTGGAAACGGTAACGTCCGTCAAGTATTTGGGTTTGGCTATTTGAAATGATCTCAAGTGGAACGATCAGTCGGATTGAGTGGCCGAGCGGTTCTTGGCGCTACAGTCTGGAACCGTGCGAACGCTACGGTCGCAGGTTCGAATTCTGCCTCGGGCATGGATGTGTGTGATGTCCTTAGGTTAGTTAGGTTTAAATAGTTCTAAGTTCTAGGGGACTGATGACCTCAGCAGTTAAGTCCCATAGTGCTCAGAGCCATTTTGAAACGATCAGATTACACAAGTATCGAGTAAGGCGAACTCTAGATTGCGGTTTATTGGTAGAATCCTGAGGTAATGCAGTCCTTCAACAAAGGAAATTGCTTGGAATACTTTAGTTCGTCCAGTCTTACAGTATTTTTCGCCTGTATGGGACCCTTACCAATTGGGTCTGATTCAAGAGATTGAGAAGGTCCATAGAAGAGCGGCAAGATTCGTGAATGCAACTTTTAGCCATCGCCAGAGTGTTACAAGTCTCATAGAAAGTTTGAAGTGGGACACATTTGCAGATAGATGACGCGCTAAACGGAAGGGGCTGCTCAATAAATTCAAAAATCCGACCTTCGCCGAGGATGTAGAAGATATATTATTACAACCAACTTTCAAATCGTGCAGTGATCACCATTCAAAGATAAGGGAAATACGGCTCGTACTGAGGCGTTCAGGTTCAGACAGTCGTATTCCCTCGCGCGATCCGGAGTGGAACCGGGGGGGATTATGACTTTGGAGCGAATAGTGCCCTCCACCACACACTGCTTGGTGGCTACCGAAGTATATATGTAGATATCTAGACTTAATGTTGTAACTTTAATTGTGTTGACCTATATAATTTACCAAAATTTGATGTAGCATAAACAATGGGACAGGATTATTCATAGTTCAGTAACTAAATCACTTATTTCATATCGCAAAGTAAAACTGCAACCTAAGAAATTGAAACAGGTGCACCTACTCGAAATGAAGGGTATCGAACTAAAAACTTCTGATACGTGGAGATAAAGTATTTCATTCAGAGACGACAGAACGCTATCGATGAAGTTTGTTAGTCGTAATATTGACTAAAACTATACACGCAATTCAGTAGTCAAGGCCTACTTCATGTTTCACAGGAAGTTTTCTAGCAACTCGTGTATATGACGAAGGGAAATTCTATTTTAAAGTCAAATGTTGCATCAAAAGTGTTGTATGTCCACCAAGTAGCGATGTTGATATTCCACCAGCGAGTAGCATTATGGAGGTGGAATGTAGCCTCGATGTTTATTTATTATTGATTTATTTATTCCTCACAGTTATAACCTGTTATCTGAGAAGCTAAAATAAGCCATGCAAATTACATTTCTGTGGACAACAAATATATATGGTAATTGGTTTTTCCCTGGCACTTAATTCAGGATTACTATCAAAATGCAAATATTGTAGCTATTTTCTAGTACTACAAGACTACCATAAAACTCTGAACCAGTTCGTTAACTACTAATACCACTCTTAGTACACCAGAATCTGTTCTACTTTTGTTCATTTGTTAGGATTCTTTCAACCTATCGATGGTTGTTTTCGTTCCTGCGTCCACCTCATACTACACCGGTCAGTAGCCACTGTAAGCTGAACTCACTGGGCGTAGTGTCGTAGCCAATAGCATTTGCGGTATAACAGGCAATTCCACGATTCAGTGTAGAGTCTTATAACCCTCCCGCTCTTTCGTGATCACTTGCACTAGCGCAATGCCAGTAATATCTGTCATCATCCATAGATGCTACGAGGAGTGAGTTTCTATCACTAGCGAGACTGACTTTTTTATTGCATTTTCAGTTGACTTGTCTCTTGTAACCCCGGAGTGGTGAGGGCTCTTACATAATAGTTTAGGACGTTGAGAAGGCAAACTAGTTGGTTGAATTTGAGTAGTACGGTTCATTCCTTTGTCCTTCTCAAGTACTACGAGCGACAATCACCGCAAGAGCATTCTTCCCCGCTGCAAGGACAGTTCATTGCGGGAAACGCTGATTGTTCATTTCAGGCAAGTAAATATGTAATTAAACGAAATTATTTGGTTCTAGAAAACCTTTTCAGGTCTGAGACATCTACAACGTATATGTACAGACTGAAGTGATGAATGAAAATTTGTACCAAGGTCTGCATTCGAACCTAGGTCTGCAGCTCAGTAGACTTCCGCTAAACACTACGCCATCCTCAGAGAGTGGCTTTGCGCAGCTGCATGGAATACTCTCGCAGGCCTTTCTGTTCAAGCGAAATTTTCCCATTCACGCCACAGCCTATTCCAATGCAGCTTGACGGACTTTTGCAATCCTCTTCGAGATGAGGAGGAATACCAGATGGAGTGAGGCGTGAATTTGGGGTGAGGAGGAAGGTGTGCGAGGATAGTCCATGCAGTTGTGCAATATGCGAGCTAACATCCCATAGATGTCGATGTTCACATGCAGTTCCTCTTCATCGAAATGTCTTGGCTCGAATTCCTCTAGGGGTTGAACCGCACGTGTCGCATTACACGGCTTAAATTAGACACTTGTGACCCTTTGGTTAAATTTTCTGGCTGATAGCAAGTTTGCGAAATTGTATGAAACAAAGATAATGTAACATACAATAACAGTAATACCATAATAATATCAGGAACTAACTTAAGGACTCATAAATGAAGTAGGCCGCACAGTTGCAATTTGGTTAGAATAATGTTAATTCAGAAAGACAACTAACAGTGAATGTGGTCGTATTTAGAATTACTGTTACACTCGAGAGCAAATCCATTTGACACATTCGATCATTCACAGTCTCCACCTCGATATTTACACGAAAGGTTAGAGTTCACACCAGGCGCGCGGCTGCTGATCGCTCAGAGACTAAGTCCCGCGATACCACACAACGCCAACTGATCTAAGTCGTTTAACTTCCTAGTTGCCTAAAGACCGACTGCCCGCTTTCCCGTCTCATTCCGAAATGTACCCTTAGGTGTCTAGACCAGAACTGTCCCTCTGCTCGTCTGCGTCCGCGTTCCTCGCACGCCGAACACCTTCGCTCCACTGATTACTGCAATTCCCTTGCCTGAAGCCGTCCATCTGATTGGCTACGGCTTATTCTACATTATTTTCCATTTTAACATATTTAAATAATCAAAGCTTGACCACTTTCAAGTACTAGATAAAGTAACAGTAATATCCATTACATAATAAACGTTAAATTCTTTCACATAAAACCACTAAAATTTCCTTCTTAACTTTGAATATCACGGCCAGTAACTTTTTACGAATTTGCTTTCTGACAAATGAATACAGAACAAAAGTAACTGTTATGCACTAAACTTTGCAACAAATATTCTATTACCTAATCAGGTGTCATGCTGCCATCGTTCAATGTGTCTTGTGTGGAGGAAATGATGATCTGATGCTCAACTTAAAATACTGATAATTTTTAAGTTACTATATCTTTTAAACAAATAAAGTTACGAGGTTGATATTTGCAACATTTGTTATTTTAATGATGCGCTTCTACGAGTATATGAAATGTCGATCTCCAAGATCGATCAAAGCGTTCAGATTTTAGCATTCAGGTCTTCGTTACAAAACTTGTTAATTTAACTTTAACGCTAAATCCTAAACTAATATAGACATGATGAATACTGAAATTTTATTAGTATCACCATGAAAATTTATGAAGAATAGTAGATTAAAATAACTGTGCATCAATTCCCTGAATTACTACGCAATTAAATAAATTTCGTAAATGTTACCCTTTGTGGCCCCTTTAAGTCCGCCATACTTACCACTGCTATGCTTCCCTGGGTTTCCCTATGACGCAGGTTCTTTCCACGCCATTTTTCGTTTAGACATAGGGCAGAGCATAGTCGTTGAGCCGCGCGGCTGCAGAGGCCGCCAGGAGGCGCGACTGATACGAGCGAGCACGTTATCTGGTCACTTCAAACAAGAGTACAGCGCGGCAGGAACCTGTTCGCATACTGCACTTGAAGCATGCGACTATAACCAGTTACAATAGTGTGCTGATTACCTCGCTGTGCACTCCGGTTTTGATTTAGATACAACTGCGACTATTTGTTTATTGCTTGTTATTCATTTTGGAATTCATCGTCTTGGAAGTTGCAGGTGAAGTAGCGCATGGCCATCGCCCGATATGTACAATTTATGAACGTGTTCCAAGCTGATTTTTTCGTCAGCCCTCGTCACCAGTTTTGTAAAGGCCTCGTCGCCACTTTGGTGGAGGCCGAGTGACCACTGTTGTTACTGTAGGCCGAGTTTGTGAGTTCGTGAAACGGCTTCTGGTGCACGACAATGGTAAGACGATTTATGACTGCCACTATTACACAGCTATGCCCCAGGGTCATGTAACAGGATAAGTGAACGAAGGTTCAAGGATACTATAACAAATCAGCAGCAAAGTCACACAAATGAGTTAAAGAGGTTTACTTATTTTGCGACTTGTTGAATAATGATGTCTGCAACACTGCATGTGATATAACACAAAGAACGCCTTCAGTGGGTAAGTGCAAATAAGCGTAAGTAAACTTCAAAGTACATAACAAACACAATTTACGACACCTGTCCATTCACTTCGAAGAGTTCACTAAACGATGTTCCAGTCTAAGTCAGCCATCGACGATGATGTATAACTGCGTAGGCTTCTGTCCGTTGACGTCCGGTCATTGGTTGATTGTATTTGGCCGGCAATTGGCTGAGGTGAAGTCGATATCTTCATCACCGGCGCCGCACTTGACACTAATGGAACTTCCGCAAGTGACGAGTGTCTATGGCACTGGCAACAGCTCGCATCTTTGCGCTTGTGATACTTTTTCCTAGGCTGTGTCTTGTTCGGACGACACAGCAAATTTTTATCTCTAGCACCGCATAACGTGACTTGACTATTTCGCACGTAAGTAACAGTATGTGTTTGTCTCCAAGATGAGACGAAAGTGATAACGACGTAGCTCCAACGTGCGTCCTTCCACCATGGAAGACTTGATGGAACAATTGAAGCAAAAGTTGCAACAACAGCGTCAGGACCGGGGGGGGGGGGGGGGGGAGAGCGGGGGTGGCAGGAGGACCTGTACTCTCAGTAGCATCCAACTAACTGCAGCAGGAGTGAAATCGGCCGTTTTGTGCCATCGTGGTTCCGCTGCACCCAGCTTTCGCTAGTTTTGGCGGAAGGTTAGAGCAAAGAGAAGTTTATCTGTGACGTTAATTTTGCCAAATGCATTTTCTGAGTCAGCTCCTCAATGACTGTTACTATTTTGTTGAATAGTGTCGCATATTAGTTCAGAAACTTCACTAATTAGTACACCTTCAGAACTAGATATCCCGACTAGTAATGAGCATCTACAGTTTATGCTCGCTCGAATTGCTCGGTGTATGTGGTTCCGTGGAAGTCCGGCAGATGTCGATACAGCCGCTTTGGACTGAGCGTCAGCTGCACTCGACTTGTTAGAAGCTCGTTCGATTATCTCACGCTCGAATTTACCAGGCGACCAGTGTAGTTACCCGAGCGCTACTCAGTCGCCTGCTGTAGGATCATGGCGCGGAAGAGGTGAGAGAAAGGAGAGTGCAAAAGCGAAACTTGGTTCGGAAGAATGAATCCAGAGTGCGAAAGACGATGGATGTAAAAGTGTTTGGCAGTGATTTTCATAAGTGACTATTAAGAACGTTGGCCACGTGTACTATAGCACGTAATCCGCCACCACACATGTGATGCCACGTCTGCAAAACACGACAGAGATTCTGTTCTGAAGTATTACCAGTTGCAGGGAAAGTTATGATAATCAAAAGGGTGCGTAGGAATGTTTACCAGAGATTTTCGGCTATTTACATCACCACTACGTGTAGGACTTCGCGTCTTATGTCGGGAGCTTGTCAACATCGATTCATAATTGGACATGTACAGGTTTCCAATGTTTTTCTTCGTGCTACGACAGTACTACGGAACACTGAAAAACAAGCTCATGACATACGAGCGAGTACTCTAGCCACAGGCGTGAGTGCACGTGGCTGCACAGCGGATAGATGGAGCAATAACTGACGGAAAAAATATTACATATGTGAACACTTTGCTTACCACAGTTAGGCTCTGAGTAATATGGTATTGCTGCAAACCCATTTTCATGAGGAGAAAAATTATCTGGGAACTTTGTTAGAACTACCTGCAGGAATTTTCTTGCCATTCAGCATATGCAAGGCATTACAACCCTTTCGACATAAGGCTGTGACAGCATCTATGACGACGTGTAGTAAAAAGAATGTTGAGAAAGGTAGGAAGATATATTTTCTCAGCAAGGGTGACTGGATACAAATTTCAGAATATCTCAGCAGTCAGCATCAAGTATTTAGCGATGTGGACGAATATGTGCAGAACAAATGGAAAAAATTTAAAGGCATCGTTCAATATTCCCTAGACAAGTATGTTTCCAGTAAGGTTTTAAGGGATGGGAAGTGTCCACAATGGTTTAATAGCCGTGTCAGAAAAGCGATACGTAAACAAAGAGCTCTTCATCTCTGATTCAGGACAAGTAAAAACCTAGCTGACAAACAAAAACGGAACGAAGCGAAAGTGAGTGTATGGAGAGCAACGAGAGAATCGTTCATTTATTTTGAAAGTAAGACTTTGCGGGTGAAAATCATCTATTGATTCTCTCGCGACGATATCGGCACCGAAGCGGAAGATAACAGAGAGAAGGCCAATATATTGAATTCGATCTTCCGAAGCTGTTTCTCCGCTGACTTCCAAAGCTGTTTCACCGCGAAAGATCGTAACACTTTCCCTCCTTTCAATCGTCGTACGAACATTTAAATGGCAGATATTGAGATAACCAATCGCGGAATTGAAAAGCTGCTACAATCGCTTTAAAGGCCTCAGAGCCAGATGAGGTACAAAGTTCTATAAAGATTATCTGAAAGAACTTGCTACCCTTCTAACAGTAATTTATCGTAGCTCCCTTGAGTAAAGAAAAGTTCCTAACGACTGGAAAAGAGCGAATGTCATTCCCGATCTTAAGAAGGCCCGTAAGACAGATCCACACAATTTTTGACCTATTGACGTCGATGTCTTGTAGAATTATAGAACATGTTTTAGGTTCAAGAAATATGATGTTCTTTGAAAATGAACATCTGCTGTATAAAAATCAACATGGTTTCCGCCAACAGAGTTCCTGCGAAACTCAGCTAGCTCTGTCCCTCCATAAGATCCACAGCGCAGTGGACAACGGCGCTCAGGTTGATGCGGTGTTCCCTGATTTCAGTACAGCATTTAACACCGTCCCGCACTGCTGTTTAATGAAGAACATACGAGCTTACGGAGTATCGGAGCAGACTTGCGATTGGATTCAAGACTTTCTTGCAGATAGAACCCAACACGGCGTTCTTAACGGAACTAAATCGACAGATCTAAATGTAATATCCATAGTACCACACGTAAGTGTGATATGACCGTCCCTGTTCACAATATATGTAATTGATCTAGTAGAAAGCGTCGGATGCTTTTTAAAGCTATCCGCAGATGATGCAGTTGTTTACACCAAAGTAGCAACGCCAGAAGATAGTAAGAATTTGTAGAACGACCTGCAGAGAATTGATGAATGATGCAGATTCTGGCCGTTGACCCTGAACGTAAATAAATGTAACATATTGTTCTTACATAGGAAAAGATATCCTCTACTATGGAGCTACACTATTGGTGACAAACACTGGAGGCACCGTCTGCCGTAAAATATCTGGACATAACAATCCAGAGCCACCTTAAGTAGAAAGACAGTATAAAACAGATAGTGAGAACAGCAGACACCAGACTCAAATTCATTAGGGAGGATCTTAAGGACATGTAATTCATCATCTGAAAGAAGTGGCTTATAAGGTGCTTGTTCGCCCGATTCATGCTTATTGTTCGTTTGTCTCGGATCACTATCAGGTACAACTGATAGAGGAGACAGAGAAGTCCAACGAAGAGCGGTGCGTTACGTCACGGGATAGTTTATAGGGCGAGAGAGCTTTACGGAGATGCTAAGCAAACTCCACTGGCAGGCGTCTCTAGACGCGTTGTGCATCATGGAGAGATATACTGCTGTAATTTCAGGACAGCACTCTCTAGGAGGAGCCAAACAACGTATTAATTGCCTCCACGCACATGTTCCGTATTGACCACGAGGAGAAAATTCGAGAAAATAGATCAAATACAGAGGCTTACCGACAATCATTCTTCCCAAATACTATTTGCGAGTAGAACCGGGTTGGAGAGATCAGATAGAGGTACCGAAACTAACCACCGCCCCACACAATTAGGTGGCTTGCGGAATATGATGTAGATATAGACTATGCACGCAGTACCCATGTTTTGACCACTGTCCTAAGACACATGTTTGATGAAGATTGTTTGATAAGTGGTGATGCAGTAGTTAATACAACGACTTATGTAGTCAAAGATACAGTCCGTTCCACGAAGAAAACTGGTGATGTCAATTCTAAGAGAGAAGCTAGAAGCTGGAACCTTAGACAAGAAACTTAGACTAGGTGGAACAACTTATTTAGAACGCTACAGTCTGTTGTTAGGTGGTACAATAAAATCTTGGAGAGGATTCCGGAGAGAGGCGTATCTGAGAAACTAATGGCTTACGTCAACAGCAGTACAATACAACTCCTGACAATTTTACAGCCATTCAATGATGCAATAGGAATGCTGGAAAGGGAGAAGTTTCCAACAGCTCAGTTTTTTTTTTTTTTTTGTTATGGATGCACAAACTGAAAATTCATTGCAGTACAGGGCCAGAAGACACGGAGGTACATTTGAGTTAGTGTAGACATACTCCGTGCCCTGCAAATGAAAACTGTGCTTAATTGCAAACCGCCGGTTTCAGTGTCAGTGGTACTTCGGTAGTACAGTACCATGGTCCTGTTATCATCTATTAACCGTGGACAGTGCTGAACGATCTCAGTGTTCGTCTCACAGATGAGAAAGTCGAAATTCCGGCGTCTAACCGAATAATAACAACTCCCTGATCTCCTTTCTGATTACTCGAATTTATGTTCGTTCCTGATAGAGATCAGACATTAAATACTGTGGGTCAAATAACTGATGAAATATTCGTTTATGATAAACTAGAACAAAATTATTACGTGGAAATAACATCTTAGTCTGATTTTGTAATACCTGTAAATGTTTCTTTAGATCAGTTGAAAGAATGTCAAGCGCACTCAGCCTCGGTTTCCGGAGTGTCTACACTGTGGACCACGTCATACTCAACCTACTGATGACGTTGATTTGCATGTAACCAGAATGGATACCGTTGACGACGAAGATCGGCTGGAGAGGTGGAAGATTAACTGCAGTCTCTTTACTAAGCTATCTTATTCAGCGAAAAGAATGTTTTGTGTTCCAGCCTTCAATGCGATTAGCGAAAGAAATTTCAGTCCGGCCTGAAAAGCTGTCTCTGATGTCGAGGCAACTTAATCTGGAACGAGACGATTCATTGGAGTTAGGCCACCAGGGAATAATTGCGAGACAATTTTGGTCTTGTTATATTTCTAATATCTTTCAAGAGAAAGTTCCCATATGCACACTGTGTAACACGCCCAGGAGTACAAATGGGGGTGGGGGACCTTTAACTGTTAGTCGTGTAGTAACCGGTGCTTTTCTTGACCGTGCGCCCTGTCCACACCACGTACCTGGTAATCCCGCAGCGGTCGTACTGTTCTGCTCCACACTGCTGCTGGCTTGCCTGAAATTATCTATTGAAATATGCAAGCTGGTTTAGGGGAGCCAGTCAACGTTAAAACACAACACCGTCCTATGTCTGGTGTGAACATCTATATTCTGAGATGATATGGAAACCACAGGTTGCACTGTTTACACTCTAAATGGTAAATGTTATCACAATTAACAATCTTGATGATTAACAGTCCAAAATATCATTCGGACGAGCGTGCGCGTAACCGGCGCGGCGCGGCAGATTGTTGATAATGCGGAAACGTGATAATCGAACGCACGTCCTCACGCTCGCTACAAGACACTGGCACTTTACCGCACTCGTTTATGTTAACTAATTTCTACTGATTCACATCAGTTCATTCAGAGAGGCCGAACACGGCGCGGGTGTTTGATACTGAGCGACACGCAACGAGAGGAAACACAAATACGTTTTCGGCGGCACTGCTCATTTTTAATTACATCTTGATGCACTTTCCTCTGAATTACTTCCATATTTAAGAACTTTAATGTAATAGCACTTGTAGCAACACTTCAACCTGAAGCCTAACAATGCTTCTTACATGCAGAGCTACACAATACACGAGATAACAGTTTCGTGTCCCGCTCTCGACTCACTACAGAAGCGGCTGCCCGCAAAGATACCCCACAACTAAGCCAGCGATATGACAATACGCTTACAACTGGAATCAATAAAGCAGTCATCTACAGAATATGGTGGTTACATAGGTTCCCTGAGAATTTACAGTCTGTTATTCAATTTTCTTTGTAGCATAAATCAAGCTGTTTTGTCTTATGGGTTAGGGTGATGCGATTAGAAACTGTCACCCAGGGATATATGTCTACAGCGTAACTAAATTAATCTGAGCCTAGTTCCATCATCTACTGTAAATATTTCAAAAGTGACAATAGCCTGCAGACACACAAAGCTATATTCGAAACGATGCCCCAACAGTAGCGCGGCTGGCGCTCAAGACCGGATGTACTCCGCAATGCCGCCCGAATGGCACCTCATTCGACCATCGTCTGCTGGCTTCGAGCTTCCGTACTCGGGCAAGCCATGACCGACCGCGGTGGACTGCGGCTAGTAAGAGCTAGCAGAACGCCCTGTTTCGAGACCTGTAAGCCTCTGTGGAGAACACACACACACACACACACCTACCGTTCAACCAATGCCACAAACGCCTCCGAAAGTGTTGTGCTGAATGGGTCAGGGGCTGCAGGGGTCTCAGCAGAAAAACGTTCATTTATTCTAGTTGGAACATTTTGAGCCTGATTTCACGGATTCTTTCTAATGTGTCTAGCTAGGGGCTAGAAGGTGCGATTTTCATCCCAGTCACAGAATGTCAGCTAAAAAGCTGAAGCTATGCTCCTACAAGGCACACGACGCTTCAAAGAAGGTATAGTAATGTAACCTGTGTTCCTACGGTTTCTGTAGTACTTACATTTGCCCCTACCAACATTTTCAGTCTTCATCCCCTCACAAGTTACTTGCAGTTTCACAAGCCAAGGCAATATTGAACGTTTCCACACGTAACTACAAGCAACGCCTTTTCTGATTCATCTGTTTTTATTTACAATATGCGCTATGGAACTGCCTAACGATTCAAAAGCACATGATATAAATTTACTGAATGTTTGGAGAATTATAGGGGGGCGGCGTTCTTGTAGCTGTGGTAAAACATAAAAACGAAACAAGTATGCCATGGTGTATACTTAAAGGCACCACTTAACAGTTGTAAGCATTGGTGGGTTATTCCTGGAGCACACACTGTCCTGGAAAAAGTAATGTATGTTGAAATTTCCTGGCAGATTAAAACTGTGTGCCGGCCCCAGACTCGAACTCGGGACCTTTGCCTTTTGCGGGCAAATGCTCTACCATCAGAGCTACCCAACCACGACTCACGACTAGTCCTCACACCTTCAATTCTGCCAGTACCTCGTCTTCTACCTTCCAAACTTCGAGTCTCGGGCCGGTACGCAGTTTTAATCTGCCAGGAAGTTTCACATCGGCGCACACTCTGCTGCAAAGTGAAAATCTCATCCTGGAAACATCTCCCAGGCTCTGGCTAAGCCATTTCTCCGCAATATATCCTTTCTTCCAGGAGTGCTAGTTCTGCAAGGTCGGCAGAAGAGCTTCTGTGAAGTTTGGAAAGTAGGAGAAAAGGTAATGGTAGAATTGAAGATGTGAGGACGGGTCGTGAGTCGCGGTTGGGAAGCTCTGATGGTAGAGCACTTGCCCGCGAAAGGTAAAGGTCTCGAGTTCGAGTCTCGGGCCTGCACACAGTTATAATCTGCCAGGAAGTATCATATCAGCACACACTCCCCTGTAGAGTGAATATCTCAATCTGGATAATATGTTTTCTAGGACTGTTAAAGTAATTGCGTATCACAAACAGTAACACAGTTTGCAACTCCGACATGCTTCACACAGAGTATACAAGCCAAATATCGTGACTTAAGTTATATTCGAACAGGATGAGTAGGGTCAAAGATTTTCTTTGCTCAGTACTCGCACATGACAGTACGTATATACACGAATTTATGTCACATTCATTATTAAAATAGTAACGTGTATTCAAACTGGCAAATTGATATGTGCTACTTACAAAGTCCATCAAAGAGTTTTGGTGATAAGACGCCAACGGTTGTAGTGTAGAAATTACGTTTGAAATTTTCCTGTTTGCTTGGTAAACTTCGATCAAATGTCAGAGTATTTAGCGAAACGTTCACTTATGTGGGTCTTTGGGAGACTGGTATTTTGGAAGGCGCGTGTGTTGGTTTTTACAGCACGAATTTTGTCTGCATAGTTCAGTGCTTATCTAAAAAATGCTAGTTTCTGTCGATTTGAGTAGCACGATGTGTTATTTATTTTTTAAAAAATAGCCTACAGTAACGCTTATGACCCATCCTTAGTTGACAAGTTTGATCCATACATGAAAACCAATCATACAGCGTCAACAAACCAGTTCTCAGTTGCAGAGGAACCTAAATACGTCTGTGTGCCACTCCTTGGCAACATCTCATATGAATCCAGAAAGTCAAACTAAGTTTGCACAACAGTTCATAACAGTAAAACAGCCAACCCACCTTTTCATTAATCTGTTATATATTAATTAACTTCTGGCAGCTGCTCCTGCCACAACATAGGACTAAAATGACAAAGTGTTGAAATTCGATACGAAAATCACACAGATGCACTCCGTCTAGTAATTCGAATAAATCCAGTGTTGCTGGCCGCCTAGCAGCCCACCTAGAACACGACAATTGAATTACGGAGATAATAATCAGTCTCTATGTTCTGTACGCGATAGACAAGGAATAGACATAGAGTTCCTGGAACAATTAGACTCACCCGTAATAACAAATTACCCCACACAAACAGATTTAGAGAATAACATTTATTCGAGAAACTACTTTCTGGGGAGGGCAACCACAATTCAGAAACATTGTGAATAATGAAGGCAGAAGATGTGTCTATATTGAAGTGAAACCGGTAGTTGCGAATAAAGCACAGTCATACAGCAATGCGGACTTTGGATATGCCTCACAATTTTTGACTTTTTTAATAGCTACAATTTTATGATAATTTGTATGGTTATTGAGTGTCAACATACCTTCAAACTTTTTACCCTAAGCAGGTGCTCTGAAGTTAAACACCCAAAACACACACACGCACACACACACACACACACACACACACACACACACACACACACACACACACACACACAAACAGACGCTCATACACATCAACTGCCTCATGTACAACCTCCCAAATGTCCACATAACTTAACATTTCATCAAATGAACCTATATGCTAAGCTTTGATATTTAATTCATAAGCAAGTAAGGCGTAATTTCAGTACTGAAACTGTACACGAAATATCACCCGAAACTTTTAGACTGAAAAAGTTTGTAAACATCTCGAATTAGTTTTGTATTTTGAATATTTGTTACTTTCGTAACAATGACAGTAATGTAAATGTATACATGTTTAATGTCAGCAATATGCAATGCGAGTGTTGAGCAAAGGAAGTCTTTGCCCCAAAACAAATTCTTTGAACATAATTTTACCCACGCTGTTTCGTTTATTTATATTATGTAAAGCACATGGGAACTGCTTACTGTGCTGAGCACTGTAGTGTAATAAATTTAACGTTACTAGAAAACATACGTTATGTTTTCCAGAGCAGTGTGTCTACTAGGAATAAACCGTCGGATGCTAACAACTGTAAGTAATGCATGTAAGTGGCTCTCATGATGTAAGTGATTACCGCCATATTCAGTGCTTACTTGTTTCGTCCTTACGTCTTGCCACAGTAAAGGGACTGCCACACTGCTCCCAACATTCAGTGAATGTGTAACATCTGTAATGAATCACTAGGCGATTCGAAACCGTTTATGGTAAATAAAAACAGAAGAATCACAAAAAGGTGACAGGTTGCAGTGCACGTATTTGTAGAAACCTTTGTTCATCACATTCACAGTTTTGCACTTCCCAATGCATAAAAGTTTTCTTTAAAAACAACATTAATCTGAAGTATGAAAGCTTTTCGTGGGAGGGAGGAGTTCGAACAAGTGTGCCTCGAATATATGCAGTTGTTTGAAGCTAAATTAGTTGGTACAATGACATCCATGCGCACGTCTCACTTAAGCTATCGGCAAGTCCATGTTTTTGCAGAGATCGTCCGGACCCAAGATCTACATTTATCTAGCAATTCTCGACTCTTTACAGATGAGTTGTGTGCCACTTCGTTCTTCGTCATTCAGACTAATTTGATACAATCGCCTGAAGCACCTAATACCATTGTTGCTTCGTTTTTTGTGTACACTTTGATCGATTCAGTATGGATCGCTGCAGCTGTGTATCCATTACATAGAAGAGAAACATTAAAGCAAACTTCTCCAGTCTGTTAATGGGCAGCGTCATTTCGTTTCGTCATCTCTTTCAGCTTCATGGTATTTTGGAGTGGGCTGTTCAATGTACACAAGAGCGTGAGACATGTACCTGGGAAAGAACAAAATGTTAATTACGTACCGTTATAAGTTCGAGTTGATGATTACGTTTTTACGATCACCTCCTTACAATGTTCCAGAAAATGTCACATGATTCTACACTCACTAACCCATACTATAATCCACTGCTGTCAGTTCTGAGCAGCCCATCGATGCAACGGGGTTAAAGAGCGAATGTAATTCCACATTCAGGTCTTAATTGGCATACTCGCCACTGCCTGTACGTTTGAAACGACAAATAGCTATTATTAGTGCCACAATGACAGATTAATTGCTGGTGTCGCTGTGCTGCATCCCACAGTGTATCGGCCGCCGCTCGCACTACAGCAAACACGCGGTCCAGCAACTCGGTCACCAGCACGCAATATTTAACACGCGGCCGTTACCTTGCTTAATGGCGGCGCTGTATTAATACTCCACCTGAGTGCCCGCGACCGTCGCATCACTTCGTAATGAACACGCCGCCATCTCTCTGGCGGATAGCCTATGTTTCATTGAGTCGCAGCACCAGGGCGGCCCATTTAATGTCACCTTTGCACCGTTAATGACGCTGACGCACGCTGCAGCGGGCTCCATTGTCCTAAGCCCTCTGGAGGTGTTGCGTTTCGTATCTGCAACAAAATACAGTCGCATTTATCCGCTGTTACTACTTAATCTTTTACACTTTAGATGAGATGCATTGTGAAGCATCCTACAATGCTCTGTGGTCTATTTAGAAGAATATAAGTTCTAGAAAAAAAAATAGATCATGAGTCGTACTTCTACGTTCAGTGAGTGGCCCAACTGTGAAGACGGATGAAAATACATAACGCAGAGGAAATGTTACATGATAAATGTAGCTACTAAAGGTACTTTCACTGGAGCCACAAGCATTGCATATTAACGACAATGTAACCCACCACTGATGTCCTTAAATGCAGCCCATCGCGCCAACATTGCCAACCACCTTTGCAAGGAAATGTCTGTCGCAGTATACACAGCCTCAAAATAATATGAAGCACCCAGGTGACATATTCGGATGGCGATCTAACTCCACATCCCCGACTGGCATGCAATTGTTTAGAGTTACAACTTTCAGCGGCAACTAGAGTTATTGTTGTTCGTGTTTACTGCTGTTTCAAGGACATTTACGGTATACGAGGAGATTCACATACCCCTACCAACGTAGCTTTATGTGACCTTCAATGTTGTATCACACGTAAGATTCTTTCATTTACTCACTCGCTTAGCACAAACTGTGAGATCTTCAGACAAAATAAGCAGGACCATTTTATAAGAAATTTGATGTATTTAAATGTTATACTGTGGTTCATATTCGCTAGTTGTCAGGGTTTTCGAGTTATTCGAGAAAAACGTTCAGGTAGACTTTCAAACCCACTTATATCCATACACGCATTCCTCATGAGTCAGGGTTTCTATTACAGGGTTCGTCGCAGTCCGTCCTACCACCGTACAATTGGTATTTGACGTTTGTCTCTATTGATTGGCCTGTTACACCGCCAGCACAGTCGACTGTTTCGTTAACATTATATGGTAATTTAAAGATGCCCATAAGGGTAATGAAAGAAAAACGACTTTTGTAAATGTTAAGCTAAATCTAATTACGTTGACAATTCGATGAAAACACAGTAGTTTTGTAGTTAGAAGGGAGACGAATACAACGTTGTATTTGCTCATTTTAGGCTGTAAAATTTCACAATAATCTTAGCTGAAATTTAATAAATCTCTTATAAAAAGGTTCTGTTCGTTTAATGTGTAGGACTAATAGTCTGCGCGTATAGAGCGAGAGAATATGAAAATCTACGGCGTGGTTTTTGAAGGCCAGATACAACACTGCGGGTTACGTGAAAGGACATCGTAGGGACAGCTAAGGGACCCTGTACAAAGCGGGAAAGTCATGAACAGCGTCAGATGTTGAGTGCCCACTGTGAAGGACCCAGAGATGCTGGGTACTTGTGTGAGGTAATGCTGTCAGCTCTTGAAAGAGTTTGAAAGGGGTTTCATTCCTGGTCTCGAAGCAGGTACGAATCATGCAATATCCACGTTTGTGGGGCATTTAGATGTGATCGCTATTTGACAGCCTGGGAACGTGAGGGCAAACAAATTTCTCGTTAAGCTTCTGCTCCATCATGTCTGAGCACCACAAAGAAGAACTTGCTACCGCACGTGACACACATCGTAACCCCTTAACGTCTGCGCCTACCATAAATAACAACAAGTAAAAGACTCCTTTCAGCAGCCTGTGTCTCAGGAACCATTGATCGGAGGATATAGGCAGTCGGACTAGGGAATTATCACTCTGTGCGTAGAGAGCCGTTAGCGCTGCAACACAAACGGCGGCTTTTGGAGGGATGTCATGAACGGGAGGCTTCGACTGCTGATGAATGGCGTCGCTGTTTGTTCAGCGATGAATCAAGTTTCTGCATTATCCTGGATGATCATCGTCGGCGAGCATGGCGGCGACCTGGTGAGGGATGTTCCTTCTGACGTCACAGTCTGCGGATCTATCGAGCATTGTTTTAGTCGGTAGTGATTTACGAAAATCTACCACAAAATGATACTTTATGGACATCTACACCCGACTTGTGGAAATGGATGTCTAGCATATTTCCAAATTTTACTTTCTATCTACCGGCGGGCGCTGCGGTCTTCCTTGCGACTATGTGTACTGCTTCACATGATCTGTCGCCCCGTAATGCTATTGCTGGTTGCAGCCAAGACGTCGAAAGTCGGTAACCATCTTCCCTGTTCATGTTGTCGGGTCGCTTGGCTATTTCTATGGCGTCTCTAACCTTGCTCCTGAGAGTACGCTAGCTTCACCGAAATCAATCTGTTTACCGCAGTAATCGTGGTGTTCTACCACCGCTGACTTGGTCCATTCCCGTCAGTGTCAAGATGGGCGTGGCAGCGTTCACGTGGCCATGGCGGCTATCAAACACCCTTGTCCGACGAACTCCAACAGCCAGCTGACCCATTGTCGAAATCGCGCACCGCCCTCAAATCGTCTCTTGCAGTTGCTCGCGGCCTCTCACAACACCAGGACAGCCGCTCCGAATGACGCCAATCCATGCGGACCAGAAACGTGCTGTTGTGAAGAACGGATAACGAGCTACTAAAAAGTTGGTTCTACCACCTTTCTCAGTTTACAACACAAAAGTTGACGTGAAACTTCCCGTAAGATTGAAACTGTGTGCCGGACCGAAATTAGGGACATTTGCCTTTTGCGGGCAAGTGCTCTACCAACTGAGCTACCCAGGCACTACTCACGCCCCTTCCTCACAGCTTTACTTCTGCCAGTACCTCGTCTCATACCTTCCAAATGCTACAGAAGCTCTCCTGCGATCCTTGCAGAACTAGCACTCCAGAAAGAAAGGATATTGCGGAGACATGGCTTAGCCACAGCATGAGGGATGTTTCCAGAATGAGATTTTCACGATGAGACGAGGTACTGGTAGAAGTAAATCTGTGAGGACGCTGCGTGAGTCGTGCTTGGATAGCTCACTTGGTAGAGCACTTGCCCGCGGAAGGCTAAGGTCCCGAGTTCCAGTCTCGGTCCGTCACACAGTTTTAATCAACCAGAAAGTTTCATACCAGCGCACACTCCACTGCTGTCGCTGATCCATGTCCCCGCAATATCCTTCCTTTAAGGAGTGCTAGTTCTGGAAGGTTTTGCAGGAGAGCTTCTGTAGAGTTTGGTAGGTAGGAGACGAAGTACTGGCAGAAGTAAAGCTATGAGAATGGGGCGTGAGTCCTGCTTGAGTAGCTCATGTGGTAGAGCTCTTGCCCGCGAAAGGCAAAGGTCCCATGTTAGAGTCTCCGTCCGGCACACAGTTTTAATTTGCCAGGATGATTCATATCAGCGCACACACCGCTGTAGAGTCAGAATCTCATTCCACAAAAGCAGACGTTTTTAGAAGGAAGAAGCATTCTTCACTGGAATTGTTATCCAGGAATCTCTGTAAGGAATCAGGATAAAAATATAAATACTGACACTAAAATTTAATGGTGGCTTCTCATGTAACCGCGTATTACTGGAATGTTCTTCCGTGCCATTCGTCATGTCGATAAAGTGAGTGAAAACACGATGGCAATGCTGTCCTGAGTATTGGCAACATGATTGTACGAGCCGTTCGTGTGCACTGTACATAAACTTCCAAGAATGACACAAACGCGTAAGTAACGTGAGTGAGCACTTGGTATTAGTAAACAATAAGTCGTAGACACACCAATAAACAAACATAATGTGCATAATACGCAAACCTACAGGGAAGCTCGGAAGTTCCAATCACGTGAAGAACAGAATGCCAACGTTATAACTGTAATCAAAGTAGCTGACCAAAAAGAGATATTAAACCATGCCCCAAAGCTTTTGACGAAACAGTTTGTAACACTTGTAGGCTGTTCGTTTAACATATTTAGATTTTCGCGGCGTGTGGAGTAAACCCGGATTGTTCAAGCAGGTTCAATATCCTGCGCTTATTCTGTATGTGCAAAAAAGGTTTTCTGCATCCCAATAAAAGGTCACCGTTTCATAAATGTGCGTGGATACAGCCGATTTTTTAAATTATGTTCTGAAAAATGGGCCTGTATTCCCTGTAACTCAACTTCAAAAAGCAGTCAGACCGATGTGGTTAACATTGCACATGCTGCCCTGAATTTTGTAGATACCACATGTGTCGTATTCATCAATCTCGTGTTTTAATGCGATTTTATTTTTAAAAAGCTGAAAAAGTTAGATAATTTCTGAGATAAATCACAGGAATACGGAATCGTTACTCTGTTAGCATTCTGTGTGGCTTCCTCATCACGTTCGTGCACTGTTTTGTGCATATTAATTAATTATGTCTTCATGCTATCCATCAGTTCTTGCTAGCTGTCTTACAATAATCAGCTTAGTCGTACTGTCCTGTTTACTCATCGGGACCGCAAACGCTCTATCTGTTAAACATCGAAGGACAGAGAGCCTTTGACGATTTAGATGACGTAAGTTATATTGTATCCAATTATCCGTTGTTGTCGGTTTCGCGTACGCTGCGAAGGCATGCATTCCGTCTTGTTTTGTGATTTTTTTTAGCAAGGAATTGGTGTTCGCCATTTTTCCCTGTTCTACAGAGAATTCGATTTTATCGCGCGGATCATTAAATTTATTTACAGTTTCCATAAATTCCTTTTCCCTCCCACAGATTAAAGGCAGCGTAAGTTTGCAACGTAATATTTTTGTCTATAGGCTGCTGCGCACTAGTGATGAGTCTTTTTCTTTTCTAGGTGTGGCCGAGCGTTTCTAGACGTTTCAATCTGGAACCGCGCGACCGCTACGGTCGCAGGTTCGAATCCTGCCTCGGGCATGGATACGTGTGATGTCCTTAGGTTAGTTAGGGTTAAGTAGTTCTAAGTTCTAGCGGACTGATGACCTCAGATGTTAAGACCCATAGCGCTTAGAGCCATTTGAAACATCTTTTTTCTAGATTATTAAAAAGATGTCAGCTATGATACGCTGGGGCTCATAGCCAGTCCGTCACCCTACTTATAAAATTTGTTGCTAATCGATAATTTATTATATTTAAGAACAAATTCCAGAAGCAACTAAACTAGATAATTTCTTGTTGAGACAGTCTCTTGAGTCAATGCGGTTGCATTCAGTACACTGGAAGTATGATAATTTTGTATTATGTTCCCACTGTACTATTAAATCCTATGTACAAGCGGGTACTTCGACCTATAATATTTTCTGTATGTAATAAATATGGCACAGGAACTGAAATTATAAAGTACACTCAGCGATAAAAAGCAACACTACTCAAAATAGAAATTCATTTTTATTCCGACTTAATGAAGTTAAATACGATCGCTGTCAAAACCTGATAAGACGGAGTTCTCAAGTGAATGCGTGAAAGCACGAAAAACACATGTGAAGAAAAATCGTGTATAATACGAGCAGCATTTTTACGGTGCAGTTAACTTCATCACATCTGGATTTATAAGCAGGAAAATATACAGGTGAGTTCATGGAAAAGCTATCCGATGAGAAGAGGCACTGTTTTGTACGAAGCAAACTAGATGTGGAATTAGTTGAACACTTAGTGCTATAGATGCAAATGCAAACCAAGAAGAATGTGAGCTGCACGCAAAGCTATTTAAAAAGTGTAATACACACATGAAGATGTTAGCAGGAACAATTGCGCGTGAGTGTAGAACACCGTTCCATGAAACCAGCTTCTGGTTGGTATGAAGCTAAGGTAGACGTGGAAGGACCTAAATCATCCAATAATAAAAACAATATATGAAGACAGAAACTGTCCTCGAAAGAACAGATACTGTTGACGACCGTGCAGTTTTTCCCTGGAATAAATGATGACAAACTGAACCCCTCAGCTGCCGGCAGGTGTTGTTGATATACCTCGATGTGGCTCAGATGGATAGAGCGTCTGCCATGTAAACAGGAGATCCCGGGTTCGAGTCCCGGTCGGGGCACACATTTTCAACTGTCCACATCGACGTATATATACAACACCTGCCGGCAACTGAGGGGTTTAGTTAGTCATCATTTATAAAAACATAAGATAAACAGGCAGCGCTCCAACTGACCTAGCAGCGAACCAAGGTATTGCTCTACCAGTTTCACCCCAAGGCAGTAGCAAAGGTATTAACGGCAGCGTCACACGTTTCGCGCCTCGTTTCGGCTTAGGCGGTCACTACATCCGTCGCTTGTCCAGGGGTGAGAAGGGATGAGGCACTCCTAATACCATGGGGGCGCACCGAGAGTCAACAACGTCGCAGCACTGGACACCCCAAGAGCCTGACTTTGCCAAATAGTGTGTAAAGGACACGTGGCCAGTGCATGTTCACAACCAAACGCCTATACCTGAAAACTGGACACCGTGTCAGTTACTTTTGTTTTTCCTTTTGCTTGTCATCAGTCTTCAGCAATGGTTCGATATGGCACATCACAATTTCCTCGCTTTTGCCATCTACTCATCACAAAGTAGCACTTCCACGCCTTTATTCGTTGCTTACATTCCATCCTTCACAAAAATAACTTCACCACACACAGTCCCTCAGGTCCTATGGAAAATAACACTAACCTGACAAAAACAATAGGGTAGTGACATGCCCATATGCAGATGGCGGTAATATCGAGATCACAAGTACGAGGGAACAGAGCACTGGCGATTCAGGTGATTCACATGAAAAAAATTTCCAAGTGATCATGGGCGCTAGACGGGTATTAAAAGATCGGGAGCAGCAGCGCTCACATGGAGTTATCAAAGCTAACAGACAAGCAACACTGCGTGGAATAATCACAGAAATCAATTTGGGATTTACGGCGAACCTATCCTTCGGGACAGTATGGCGAAATTTTGGCCTTAATAGGCTATGGCAACAGGCGACTGACTGGTGTGCCGTTGCTAACAGCACGACACCGCCTGCAGCGCCTCTCCTGTGCTCGTGACCGTATGGTTTCGACCCTAAATGAGTGGAAAACAGTGTCCTGTTCAGGCGATTCCCAATTTCAGTTGGTAATAGCTGATGGTAGGGTTCGAGTGTGGCGCAGACACCACGAATCCATGGACCCAGGTTGTCAACAAGGCACTATGCAAGATGGTGGTGGCTGCGTAATAGTGTTAACTGTGTTTATATGGAATGGAGTGGGTCCTCTGGTCCAACTGGACTGACCATTAACAGGAAGTGGCTATGTTCGGGTACTGCAGCCGTACAACTACGGAATTTTTGTTAATGACGATGAGTTATGTCGCCGGACCACAGTTGTTCGCGATTGGTTTGAAAAATATTGTGGATAATTCGAGCGAATGAAGTAGCCAGGTCCGCAGCTCGTGGTCGTGCGGTAGCGTTCTCGCTTCCCACGCCCCGGTTCCCGGGTTCGATTCCCGGCGGGGTTAGGGATTTTCTCTGCCTCGTGATGACTGGGTGTTGTGTGATGTCCTTAGGTTAGTTAGGTTTAAGTAGTTCTGAGTTCTAGGGGACTGATGGCCATAGCTGTTAAGTCCCATAGTGCTCAGAGCCATTTGAACCATTTTTTGAATTGGCCAGTCACATCGCCCGTTATGAATTCCATCGAATATTTCTGGGGGATAATCGAGAGGTCAGTTCGCGCAAAGAATCCTGCACCGGGAACACCTTCGCAGCTATAGTACCAGTGTGGCTCAATATTTCTGCGGGAGACTTCCAAAGACCTGCAGCGTACATGGAACATCGAGTTGCTGCACTACGCAGGGCAAAAGGAGGTCCAGCGTCCAATCATTCTTTGTCTTCACCACATCTTTTGTTCGCCCCTGGTAGCTGAGTGAGCACGACGGAATGTCATACCTAACGGCCCGGGTTCGATTCCCGGCTGGGTTGGAGATTTTCTCCACTCAGGGACTGGGTGTTGTGTTGTCCTTATCATCATCATTTGATCCCCATCGGACCGCAAGTCATTGAAGTGGCCAGGCGAACGGTCTACCCTACTGGAGGCCCTAGCCACACGGCATTTCCATTTACCACATCTTTTGTATTTACACAGCTGACTAATATGATTGCTAGAAAAAACATCGCAGCTGTTACTGTAAGTGCGTTTACTAGGTCACAATCGGTTTCGTTCTTAAGAATATCCTCGTTTGCAAAGGGGCAGAAATGTGCTGGTGTATTGATTAAAACATTTTTACATTCCTTTAAAGAATTAAAAAGCACGTTTTGGGATACAGCAAGTACAATGTTTCACTTCACAGGCTGTGCTTGGTATATGAACAACCAGTAGTACATGGTTGATATGCTTATACCGAGCGCAGTCAGTGAAATGCAACAGTTTCCTTGCCGAACTCTACATACAACTTTCATATACTTACCTGCTAAAGCACAACAGACTTTTTCTAGTATTCTTCTGAGCACTAAGAAAACGACTGTTATTGTACTACATCTATAAACTGTTATTTGCATAATGTCATGGAACTGTTGTGGGTAACCTTATGGAAACTTACAGATTTAATACTAAAACCATACCCCGTAATGCAGATAATGATGAAAGAGCACAGTATTTAGTGATCAGTATAAAAGTGTTCTTAAACGTGCTCGTAAGCTTACTGCATACAGTGCGGTTAGTTTAACCCATATCGAACGCCAGATCGTTGTAGAACACCTGTTGATCCTTCTTTTCACTTTTAACATACAGATATGACATTCAGCTCAATACGACGCAACAGTTCAATACTGTATTGTAAGGAAACGTGTAATAACTAACGTTTTTCATGCTGTTGTTGACACTGTTATACAACAACATGTTGTTGAAAGTAATAATAATAAATATAATATTAATAATAATAAACATACTCAAAACTTTATTTTTAGATGTTTCTTGTAATAATAAAAACAGTACCAACATTAATAATAACATATACTGACCTTTATTTAAGAAATTTACTTATTACATTATTCCCATAGGCAACTTTTTAAAATAAAGTTCAGTAGACACTTCTTAGAAAATATTATACTGTTTTTATTTTCAGGCATTTTGTGACTTTGCCATGTGCAGTTTGGATACAAGTAGTCACACAAATTTCGACAAAATCATAAAATCAAACATCAGTTTTCAATACTTGCTAAGAGTTTTAAAGGTTGGTTGGTTGGTTGGTTTGGGGAAGGAGACCAGACAGCGTGGTCATCGGTCTCATCGGATTAGGGAAGGATGGGGAAGGAAGTCGGCCGTGCCCTTTCAGAGGAACCATCCCGGCATTTGCCTGGAGCGATTTAGGGAAATCACGGAAAATCTAAATCAGGATGGCCGGACGCGGGATTGAACCGTCGTCCTCCCGAATGCGAGTCCAGTGTCTAACCACTGCGCCACCCCGCTCGATGAGTTTTAAAGCATTAACTTTATTTTACTTTCCAACTTTTGTCCTTAGTAATTGCAGTCTGGACACAAATAGGTAACATGTGTTTTGCAACATCTTTATTAGATTTTCTGCAGAATATGTTTGTTTTACTGCAGTAGCGTGCTGGACTCAGCTTACAGCCACTGTAGTAGATTTGCTTCTTGTCACTCATTCTGATACGTTTGCAATACCTTCATGGATTTCGATGCACCTGACCACTCCGAGAGTTCTCTCTGTTCTTCGGAAATGCTTTCCTGATGTAATGTGTTCTACACCCAGTGACTTTCCAAGAATATTCTACCGCTACATATTTGAAATCTCTGTTGCATCATGTAAAAGATTCTTAAAACACTGCTTCAAATGAACTTTTGATGCCACTTATTCTATTGGTTACATAGCTGGTAACTCCTCGGCTACTCTTACTGATATTCGAAGTTGACAAGCGACCATGTTGTGCTCGTCGCCCGACAACTGCTATTCTGCACTCCCATTTTTAGAAAGGAAAGACTGCAAACTTCTTGTACAGGCTGTGGACTCCCATCACTGTCATTAGAACAGTTGGAAAGTGTTCCTTCATCTGTTGAAGAGTTTACAAGTTCTGCCAACTCAACATCAGTCGCTGATGTAAGTGCCATGGTGTCATAATTCAAACAGAGCAGGAACAATTTCTAGTAATTGAGAGACGTAAAACAATTTCTTGGAAAAAGCAAAAAACGTGCACATTGTTCTAAAACACAGAGACTTTGTTGACTGTCAAAGTAAATGGCAAAGGTAAATACCGTTCTTACCATTTAGTATAACAGAAAACTAAAGAAAATATTGAGGTCTACTTCCATATTTACATAGATATTCCGCAATCCACAATATGGCACATGGCGGAAGGTACTCCGTACCACTACCATTCATTTCCTTTCTCGTTCCATTCCCAAATAGAGCAAGTGAAAAATATTGTCTATATGCCTCCGTGTGACTACTAATTTCTCGTATCTTATCTTTGTGGACCTCCCACGCAAAATATGTTGGAGGCAGTATAATCGTTCAGCAATCAAATTAAAAAGGCGGTTCTATAAATATTTTCAATAGTGTTCCTCGAAATAATGTCGCCTTCCCTCCAGAGATTCCCATTTGAGTACCTTAAGCATGTCCGTAACTCTTACGTGTTGTTCGAATCTGCCAGTAACAAATCTAGCAGCGCGCCCCTCAATTGCTTCGATGTCTTCCTTTAATCTGACTTGGTACTGATCCCAAACACTCTAGTAGTACTCAAAAAACTTGTCGCACTAGCGTCCTATATGCATTCTCCTCTACAGATTAAACTTTCCTAGAACTCTCCCAATTAAACGAATCCGATCCTTGGAGTTCCCTACCACAGTTCGCAGATATTCGTCCCATTTCATATCGCTTTGCAACTTTAAAGCCCAGATATTTAAACGATGTGTCAAGCGGGATACTACTAAAACTGTATCCGAACATTACGGGCACTTCTCTTCTACGCAGCCGCATTAACTTACATTTTTCTACACTTACAGCTAGCTGCCATTCACCGCACCATTTTTGTCCAAATCATCTTGTATACTCGTACAATCACTCAGCTTCGGCGCCTTACGGCACAATACAGCATCATCAGCAAACAAACGTAGATTGCTACCCACCATGTCCACCAAATTATTTATGTATTCAGAGAATAAATGCGGTCCTTTCACACTTCCCTGGGGCACTCCTGACGATACCCTTGTCTATAATGAATACTTGTCGTGGAGGGCAACATACTGGGTTCCATAACTTCAGAAGTCTTCGAGTCACTCACACATCTGTGACCCCATGCCTTATTCGCGTGCCTTCTTTAATAGCCTGTAATTGGGCACCGTGTCAGACGTTTTCCGGAACTCTATAAATATTGAATCTGCCTGTTGCCCTTCATCCATAGTTGGCAGTATGTCATATGAGAGAAGAGCATGGTGAGTTTTCCACCGGTGATACCTTCTAAATCCTCGCTGATTCTTGGATATCAGATTCTCTGTTTCAAGAAAGTTTATTACATTCCAAGCGACAATACTTTCAAGAATTGCAGCAAACCGATGTTAGAGATACTAGGCTTCAACTTAGTGGTTGTGTTCTTTTGTCCTCATTTACACGAGCCAACTGCGCTTCTTTCGAGTCGTTTGGGACTTCGTGCTTGGCGAGACATTCGCGATAAATGGAAGGTAGGTAACGGGCCAACGCTGCAGAGTACTGTCTGAGAAACCGAACTGAGATTCCATCAGGACCTGCTAACCTATCTATTTTCAGCTCTTTCGGCCGTTTCTCTACACCAAGGATGCTTATTACTATGTCGTCCACACAGGTGTCTGTTCGGTGGTCAAACGACAGATGTCCGATACTCCTGCGTGAACGAATTCTTCAACTTGATATTTAAAACTTCGGCTTTCGTTTCACTATCTTCAATTGCCACACCAGACTACACAACACGTGAGTGGATGGAAGCCTTACACCCACTTAGCCTTATTACATAAGATTATAACTTTATTGGCTTCTCTACTAGATCTTCTGCTAAGGTGTGAAGGAGGTAGTTGTCGCATATTCGCGCATGGACCTTCTTACAGGCACACGAATCTGAACCAACCTTTGGTTGTCATAATTTACTCGTTCTCTTTTGGACCGAGAGTGAAACAGCCTCTGCTTCATTAGTATTATACGAATCTCGTCCTTAAACCACTTCCTAGGTACGTAATTTTCAAGTCCACGATTTACAGACTATTGACACATTGATCGCAAATCCTCTACGTCCATTCAACTAGAACTTAGTGATGTGAACTCACGGTATAAGTGAGGTCCTAATAACTGTTTATCTCCTGTTTCTAACAGAAGCACTATCGTAGCCTTCTTAACATGCAATTAATAATAATTGTGTAGCGTCTTTATGATCCGATCATTACATGTGTAACTATTAATCTGTGTAAGGAAGGAGAATCACACGTCAGTCGCAATCCCATTAGTTTTTATTATTCTTGCAAAACTATATTTCAGCTATAAATAGACATTTTCGGTGCATTTCCGTTACAATTCAACAGACTCGAGTTGTTTCACGTCACGATATGTTCTTCGTATATGGCGACGTGAAGTGCCGCGAGTATGTTGAATTGTAACGAAACTGCACTCGAGATGGCTATTTACAGCTGAAATCAGGATTTCTAAGCATAATAAAAACTCATGGGACTGCGGCTGGCTGCTGCGTGTCTCTCATTCCTTACAATGTATTGTTGCTGTGCACAACGTCAAACAACTATTTTGACCTATTTTGCATCTGTTTTGATATCTCTATGAAAATATGTAGTTTGCTTGTGTATTATGATGTATCTCACTTGGAAACTCTTTGACCATCTATACATATTTCAGTTGATATTTTCAACGATGTTTCTTAAATTTTGCTTGTGAATTTAAATGACTACTGAAATAATTGTGAAGTAATGTATTTCAAGTGACTTGGTCCGCAGTTAGGGAATGTAGTGTTGATTGTAAAAGATGTGGGAAGCCCCACAGCTACAGAAGCAGCCTGGCGAAGTGCAAAAGGTGTGGTTTGCCCGCAATTCGCTACTCGTCCTTTGTGACGGGTAAGGAGTCTGGGCTGAACAGTGCTGTGGTTAACACCTTGCTAGGAGGAGCGGATCATTGTGGCTCATATTCCCGAAGAGCTTAAGGGCCATATTTATGGTCGGATGCTACATTTGGTAATTCCATTATCATATCAAGGTTTATGGCACTATCATTATAGTTCTGACGCCAAGAAGATATGTAAAAGGTGAGGCCTGCAGTATTGATATGATTGCATCGCCGCCAGATTAATAACCACTGTATATAGCGCTACCAGTTCCACCAACTTTTCACTAAGTCGTTTTCTTTTACACTCTGAAAATCAACCAGGTATTTGTAAAATTTGGTTGATTTTAATAATAATCGTGGTGTTGTTGATGGCTCTGTCTTATACCCGTGACTATCCCGAATCACAAACCTGGACAGGAAACCGATCCCAGTGAATTTGATTCCGAGTATACCGATTTATTATGAGAAAGTGGTTGAGTTTGAATTTAATGTTGTGTTGTCATTAGTGCAGCCAATTATGTTTTTGAGTAGGTCAAATACCGTTTATCAAAGCACATTTTTTATTTAAAGTGTTATAATTTGTTGTGCTTTACTTGATTAATAATTAATGATAATAATATTTACCGTTTCAAACTGTAGTAGTTTTGTTAATGGGCATGGTTGTTCAAACCATGAAAGTTAAAGGTCCTCAGGTACTAGACTAGTTAGTTAATGAAGCAATGCAAAGACTCCTTCAGTGCCATTGTAGCTAGATTTGCATTCTATTTAGTTGCTTCAAACCGATTTTAAGAAAGAACTGTTTACTGTGTTACCTATTCTAGTGCGAGTTCCAGGGAGTGGGATTTGGTGAAAGCCACCTTGGGCGAGGGTATGGAGAGTGGAGAGATGGAGAGCAGGTGGGATGTGGGGGTGCAGAGAGACCCTGTACTAATCAATGAAGTTATAGATTACTATCATTAGCACAGCCCCTGGTTTATATTCAGAATCATTTGTAGCTTTCCCCTGTCTTGTATTTCTACTAATTTCATGTGTGTCGGTAGTTGGTTTTATAAACTGTTTCACTTACATCTTTTAAGGTACGTGTTGTTGAGGGGAATGTGTTACTGTTTACTATTTCATTGGCCATTTGTTCCTTACCGAAGTATTTATCTGGAAGGATAAGTTACCATGTTGTAGCATGAACAGATATAAGGAAGAAGTTTAGTGTGCGTGTCAGAGAAGGTTAGGTTAGCCTTAACAGTGCCTTCCGCTTGATCATTTTGCTACACGCAAGAATATCTAAGAAGGCTGGCGACCGGTTTTAGTATATAGTGTAAGAACTTACTTTTGTGCTGGGAGAACGACTATGCCTGATTCTCCTGTTTACTGCTATACTCTGCTGGAGTGTTTCGGAAGCGCATCCCAGTTTGATTTCTATGTTTCCATTAGGTTATCTCACGGAGAACTTTTAAAAAATATCTCACAGGTGTATAACGTTAGTCTCGATTGTCATATAAGGTGGCGGGTGGTACCGTTATATTTGGCGACCTTTTCTTTTTCTTTACTGTTAATTTCACACCTGATACAGGTAGGCCAGCAGCGGCATATTACGCCGCTCTTCGGCCACAGATAAAAGAAATGATAAAAAAGAAGAAAATCGCAGAACAGACATGGTGTATATACAAACGTAGACATACACATGGAACCGTCCACGGGCGCAGAGACCAAAATAAAAATGTTCAGACACGTGGACACGCACAGAGATGACATATGGCACATGCGAACTTTGGAGCACCAACGAATAAACACTACAACACATGAGCACGAACACGACGGCACACACAAACACTAGGCGATGATCTCCGGCGCGCCAAAAGTCACTATATGTGTGTGAGTCTGGGGAACTGCCAAAAGGGGAAAAAAGGGGGGAGGAGGGAGAGGAGAGTGTGTAGATGCCAGTGGCAGAGGAGATGGGAGGGGGAGGAAAGAAGGTATGTGGGTTAGGGGAAGCCCAGTGGGAGGAGGGAGTAAGGAAGGAAGGAGGGACAGAAGGGAGGCAGGGTGCCCTCGGGAAAAAACACAGGGTGCAGTAGAGGAGGATCAAAGTTCGTAGGAACGGTAGATGGAGGCGATGAGGGCATCGTCAGTTAGTGGGATTTGGTGAAAGCCACCTTGGGCGAGGGTACGGAGAGTGGAGAGATGGAGAGCAGGTGGGATGTGGGAATGCAGGCGCGGCAGAGAGGGAGGGGCGGGAGAGAATGGGAGAGACAAGTGGGTGAGGGGGATCAAGGTTGTGGGAGGTGTAGAGAATCTGTATCCATTCGAGGAAAAAAAAGGAGGTGTGGGAATGGAATAAGGTCATAGAGGATCTGCATGGGGGAGGGGAGACAGATGCGATAGGTGAGGCAGAGCACATGGCGTTCTAGGATTTGAAGGGATTTGTAAAAGGTAGGAGGGGCGGAGATCCAGGCGGGATGAGTGTAGCCGAGGATAGGGCAGATAAGGGATTTATAGGTGTGGAGGATGGTGGAGGGGTCCAGACCCCATGTGTGGACAGAAATGACCTTGAGGAGACGGAGTCGGGAGCGTGCCTTGGCTTGGATTGTCCGGAGATGGGGGGTCCAAGAGGGGCGACGTTCAAGGGTGACGCCAAGGTAGTTAAGGGTGAGGGTGAGGGCGATAGGAGATAGAAGTCGAAGAGACGGAAGGAAGGGGTGGTTTAGCCTACAATGATCGCCTGGGTCTTGGAAGGATTGACGTTGAGCAACCACTGGTTACACCAAGTGGTGAACTGTTAAAGATGGGATTGGAGAAGGTGTTGGGAGCATTTCAGGGTGGGGGCAAGGGCAAGGAAGGCGGTGTCATCGGTGTACTGGAGAAGGCGGATGGGGGGTGAAGGCGGCGGCCTGTCCGCCATATACAAAAGTGTACCAGGAGCAGTGTTGCATTTTGTGTGGAGTGTAGTGATGATATCCTGAGTAGTGATGGGGGCATTGAGTTCGTTGGGTGTAATGTGGTCCGAGTACTCGAAGCCAGGGGTGAGGGGAGGGACAGAGGTGTCAGTCCGATCGCGGACATCCGGGAAGAGGGAGTAATCGAACTGGGGATCGTCAGGGAGGGTAAAGATATCCGACAGGTAGGGTCAAAGTGATTGGCCTTACTAAGGTTGTCAGGGAAGGGTTGGTCATTGTGAAGGAGAAGGTAGTAGAGGTGGGGGGGGGGGTTATATCCAGTAAGACGGCGGAAGGCAGACCAGTACTTGGACGAGTTGATAGGAGGATGGGTGCATGTCTGTCGCCAGTCCCGGCGTCTCTTAGCCGTGAACAAGTTTCGGACGTGTCGTTGTAGTTGCCGGTGGCGTCGTAGTGCGTCTGGGTCACGCTTGTGAAGGAAGGCACGGTAAAGACGGCGGGATTTACGGACGAGGAGAAGGAGAAGGAGACGGACGTCCTGGGGGGGTAAAGTGGGACGGTGCGGGTGGATGGCGACGGTAGGGACGTGGGCCTCTACGGCCTCAGACGAGGTCTGCTCGAGAAAGGAGGCGTCATGGGTAACGTTGACGACCATCATAAAATACAATTAATATTTATTTGAAAACTAGTGTGATTCGAGTAGTGACTGTTAAGTGGCATGACGGTGCAATCAAGTCCAGTAGAGTGAACAACACTAGCATTTGCAAATAAAAGTAAATTGTAATATGCATTGAGAATGGACAAAAGTGTGAATGCAGTAACTATACCGAGTGAATGAAAAGAAATAGTGTAGGGTGCCATGGGAAATGCTGCTGGCAGCATTAATAGTAGTTCACGCCAGTATATAACAGATGGCGCTAGGTATAGGTAGCTAGTCTACACGCAGTATCACGTATACGTAAATGACCAAATGGAGATGTTGAGAACGTCCCAAATCAAACAAAGAAATGTAGAGGACTGAATGATGAAGACCTAGTAGACAATAACGGTTATGTCAACAAATTAGTTGACATGCTCAATTCTCCACAAATAAAGAAAGAACCGAAAGAAGCAAATGAGGTAGAGTCAGAACACAAAAATTCGACGGAACAAGTAAATAGACAACCGTTGGCTGTGACTGACTATTTAACAATGTTGTCTGACCAAAATGAAAACACAAATCATTGGTCTAGACAATCGGATTGGAATCCAGCGCAAAACCCAAGGTAGCAATCGTGAAATAGTAAAACCACAGGTTAGTGATCTCAAAAGTGAAATGAAGTTTCGTAACTCAAACATAAGAGAACAGATTAAACGGGTAGACCAAAAAGTGGATACGTTGAGATTTACTGTCACTGATATTGAAAATGAAATTATTCTATAACTGAAAACATGGTTAATACGCAGGCACAAATTAATGATATTAATAAACTGTTCGATGTTGAAATCATAAACATCCAGGAAAAAATAGAACCTTTGGCAGTAGCGACAGTGGACGAAAAATTTTTCGGTCTGAAAACTGAAAAGCAGGAGGGTGCAAGAACGAAGTCTCACATTTGAGAAGAACAGTTTCAGACACTGAAACACTTTTAAGGAAACATTTTGTTAAATGCAAACAAAAGTGTGATCAAAACACTTTACAAATTCAAGTTAAAATTTCTGACCTTGTATATAAAATAAGAGACGGGCCTGGTGTATTTAGTAACACCACTTAGCAAATTGTTGGAAGGCGAGGAGTATTCGATCCTGCCAAGAAATATAATTGATGTCATCCATTAGATTTCGTAAAGATTTGCGCAATAAATTTTTCTGATTATTTATATGATCAGGAAAAGGTAAATGTAATGATCAGCGCCTTGGAAGGTGATGCCAAGTATTAGTGACAACGCCGGCCGGTGTGGCCTTGCGCTTCTAGGCGCTTCAGTCTGGAACCGCGTGACCGCTACGGTCGCAGGTTCGAATCCTGCCTCGGTCATGGATGTTTGTGATGTCCTTAGGTTAGTTAGGTTTAATTACTTCTAAGTTCTAGGGGACTGATGACCTCAGAAGTTAAATCTCATAGTGCTCAGAGCCATTTGAACGATTTGAACTGGTGGCAACCTGAATACTGAGCATACGACTTTTAATGAATTTAAACAAATATTCACAGAAGAATATTGGGCTGAGCAAAAGTAACACTGCTTATGGCAGGTTTTTGTTATGGCTAAACTCTATGATAATAGAGTCAGGAATTCTTTAAAAGTTATCTGCGAGTACTGGTACCGGAATTTATCATACTTAAGAAGCAGGCAATCAGAATCCGTAATTGTCTAGGAACTAAGGAAAAACGTCCCAGCAGATTCTAAGAGACACATAGTAAGTAACCACCGATGCATCTTAGCGGTTTTAGAATGGGTGAAAGATAAAGACAACTGGCGAGGAAACAGCGATAACTGCCAGAATAATACTAACAGAAACAATCGTAATCATGACAAAAAAATGTAGGCGATGGTTAATGTATCTATTTGATAGAAAGTGGAAGGGGTAGCGGCAGACGGAATAGGAATCGCTGTCATTCGCGGTAGAGGTTTCCCTGTACGAAGTCCACACCGGAGAGACACAGAAAGTTAAATACCGCCGATGTCCAGGGCCAAACTGTTGCGGATAGATGTTATCAGTCCAGACGAGGTAACTTTTATTGGAATAGTCAGCAAATAATGAAACAGGAAAGCAGCCGCGCCGCACAGCATGAACAGTACGTACTATGACAGTGGCGCGCTACAATGATTAGCTGATTAACAGGCAGTGGTCCTGGCGATAGCAAACTTCTAAGCTATCGGAGAGCAAGGACCATTGCGAATGTTCCAGATGTTCCAAAAGAAGCCGTGTTTAAGGTGGCGGAACAGAATGTAAACGTCACAGTAGTTAGAAGCGAAACCGCTACTGCAGTTCCTTAGTCGAGGAAACAGTGGGCGGATGTGTAGATGTAAGACAAGACGCAAGTAGCAGTACAAATAGTAGTAAATTACTTGGTCCATTGTTATGAAATGTAGCGTTGAATGTAAAAGATGTGGGGAAACCCCAAAGCTACAGGAGCAGCCCGGCACAGAGGAGAAGGTGTAGTTCATGCGCAATTGGCAACTCAGTGATGGGTATGAAGTCTCGTCTGCGCAGTGCTACGGTTAACACCTCCCTAGTAGTAGCGGACCATTGTGACTCATATTCCCGAAGAGCTTAAGGGCAGTATTTATGGTCCTAGGATTCTGTATTTGGTGATTCCATTATCATATCATGGTTTATGACCATATAATTATAGTTCCGGTGCCAATAAGAGATGTAACAGTTCGAGGCCAACAATACTACTATGATGGCGCTGCCACCAAATTAATACCCATTGCAAATAGATGGACCAGGTATTGGTGACAGTTGGTTGATTTTCATAATAATAGTGGTGTTGTTAAAAACTATCTTATACACGTCATTATCCCAAATCACAAAACTTGACAGGAATGCTATCCTAGTGAATTTCATTCTGAGTGTTTCGATTTATTATGAGAAGGTGTTTGAGCTTAATTTAATGTTGTGCTGTCATTTGCACAGCCTATTATATTTTTGAGTGGGATAAAGACAGATTGTCAAAGTACATTTGTTATTTAAAAAGAATTTCAGTTTGTTGTGCTTCAGTTAATTAATAATTAGCGATTAGAGTACTTATCATTTCACAAATAAACCGCAGCAGTTTTGTTAATGAGCAATGTTCTTGAAATATGAAAGTTAAAGGCCCTCAGGTATTAGGCTAGTTAGTTAATGAAGCGATACAAAGGCTCCTTCAGAACCAGAGTAGTTAGATTTTTATTCTGTTTAGTTGCTTCAAACAGAGTTTAAGAAAACACGCTTTACTGTTTTACATATTTAAGGCAAGGTGGTTAATGCACAGCATAGAGACCCTGTACTAAGCAACGAAGTTATACATTATGATCGTTAGCAGAGGCCCCGGTTTAAAAATAGAGTTATATCTAGCATTTCCCTGTCCTGTGTTGCTACTAATTTCATGTGTGTTGGTAGATGTTTTGATAGACTGTTGCACCTAGTACAATTATTGTATGTGTTATTACTTTTCACTATTTCACTGGCAATTTATTTTAATAACGCATTTATCTGAAGGATCAGTTACTGTGCTTTAGTCTGAATAGATATAAGGAAAATGTATAGTATGTGTGTCAACGGAGGGTAAGTTAACCTTGATACTGCCTTCTTTTTGTTCACTTTGCTTGACTCCAGAATGCCTAATTAGGCTGGCGACCGGTTTTAATATGTAGTGTAACAACTTGCTTTTATGCTGGGAGAACGACTGTTCCTGACCCACCTGTTTGCTGTTGGTTATACTCAAGTGGAGAGTTTCGGAAACGAATCCCAGTTTGATTGTTCTGTTTGCATTAGGTTACCTCTAGGTGAACTTATAAAAAATTCCTGACAGAGGAGCAATTAAAAGTTGTGTGGCCACATGACCACTAAACAAACAAAACTGATTCGAATCTGCGGAAAACATTAATATTTGGGTGACCATTTGTAAAACTCTAATTCCTCTCTCTCAAACCCCACATTATGGTTAGAGAGGGAGAGTTTTAGTTCTAGCGAATCAAAATTTACGAAGTAAATAAGAATTTTTTATTTATCGGTAACCATTTTCCACGCAAAAATGAGAATATGGGTTTTCTTTAATTACAGCGTCAACTGCCAAGAATGAAAACAAATGTTTAAAGGCAAAATGCACGTAGTTATTTTATTTAGGATCTGATTCTGTAATAAATAAGGGGGGTTCCCTTTTGAAATTTGGCACCAGCGGATGTCCTCATCGAAAATAATCAACTTTGGATTCTACACATTCTTTTGTGTTAAGCTTATTTTTCGATTTGTTCTGGTTGTCAATTTAAAATTTACACCCTGTATTTTACAATATTTTTATACCAATGTAGCTTATGTACGTTCTGAAGAAGTCGCCAAATGTCGAGAAGGTCCTTTGGTATTTAGATAATGGGAAATGAAGTTTATGAAACTATCTTTGTCATATAAACCCAAGAGAACATCTGTTTAGGCGAATCTTATATATAGTTCAGTTATTGGCGTTAAAACATCCTCACATATACGTAAGGTGGTGACAATACAAAGAAAATACGGTCACAGAAACAAGTTTAATGTTCATGACGAGGATAATAGTTTCTCGTACGAACCTGGAGTAACTGAAATTGGTTTGTTATTACAGGGTTGTCGCAACCATACGGCCTAATAAAATGGTGATTATGATAGCTGACATACGTTTGAGAATTCCATTTTTGGTACGTCAGATTCTTGCTGCCGGACATTCCAGTCCACACAATGGAACTTGTAGCCACACCGCGACGTTCGGTCAACTGATGACAAAACATAATGGACGTCGCTCGTAAGTAGAACCATTCGGAGTGATGCAGAGTGATTGGTCTACATTGTACTGTCACATTCCATACCTTCTGAAACAATCAAAAATAACGACGATATACTCCGCTGGCGCTCTGGTCTGCCTCAGTCCAGGAATGAAGATAAATGTTGTTGTGCGGGACCGATAATGACGGGAGACTCACTGCAAATACGTCGTCCTCAACCGCATTCCGTGGTATTAGCTCCGGTCCCATGAATCACCCACCAGTGATTTGCGAGAGGTCTGGGGATAACGGATGGCGCAGATCGCGGAAGCGGCGTTACGTCATTTGTTACCCTGCAGTTGGGGGGGAAGGGGGTTACCAAGGGCCTTTCTAAATGAGGGAAATGACACCACTCGGTTCATAAATACCCATACAAGCCTACGTAAACATACAAATAGACTCTCTCTCCCTCTTTCTCTCTCTCTCTCTCTCTCTCTCTCTCTCTCTCTCTCACACACACACACACACACACACACACACAAATATACGAACACACACAAATGTATTTAGAGAGAACCAACAAAATCTTTACCCCTTAGTCTCGAAAACGCAACGCGAACCTTTCGTCAGCGAGTGTAGCCAGTGCGTTTAGTTTGATGATGACCACTGCACCAGTGCACTGTCCTTTTTAGAGATGCCTGTTTCTGCTCAACTGTATTGCCTAATGAGATGTTCCTTATGGTAGTATCTATAGGCTTAGAGGACTTGAAGCTTATCTCGTCATTCATTAGTTCTTCCGTATCTGACTTCCTTGCGTATTATTTCTTACTGACTAATCTCTTAAACTTCAGCCTATTCTTCACTACTGCTACAATGTGACCTGGTTCCACAGCTGCTGCTGCTGCTTAAGCCTGGCAATCTCCGCCTAATCATGGTATCATCTAACTGAAAACCCCTCGTATCACAGAGAATTTTCCAAATATACCTCCTCCTCTTGTGATTCTCGTACAGAATATTCGCTATTACGAGCTGAAATTTATTAGAGAACTCAATTAGTCTTCCTCCTCTCTTGTTCTTTGTTCCAAGCTCATTTTCTTCTATATCCGTTTCATTCCCTATAACTGCATCCAACTCCCCCATGACTATTAGAATTTCATGTCCCTTTACGGTATGTAGTACCCTTTTATTATCCTCATATACTTTCTCTATCTCTTCATATACAGTTGGCGACATCGACATGTAGAGCTGAACAATTTTCTTCGGCGGTGGTCTGCTGTCGATTCTGATATGGACGATCCTATCACTGAACTGTTCACGGGAACACACTCTCTGCCCTACCGTGACACACTCTCTGCCCTACGTTCCTATTCATAATGATTCCTACCCCCTTTATAACATATTCTGCTTCTGTTAATAATACCGTGTACGCATCTGACCAGATATCCTTGACTTCTTTACATTGTAGTCCAGTAACCACTATTCTATGTAGACTGAGCCTTTGCATTTCCCTTTTCAGATTACCTATTCTTCCTACAGTGTTCAAGCTTCTGACATCCACGCCACTAATCGTAAAACGTTACCCTTTCGTTGGTTACTCAATCTTTTGCTGATGGTCACCTCCCCCTTGGGCGCCCCCTCCGGGAGATCTGCTTGGGGCACTATTCCGGAATCTTTTACCAATGGAGAGATCATCATGACACTTTTTCAATTACCGGCCACGTGTCCTGTGGATACACGTTTTGTGTCTTCATTGCAGTGGTTTTCGTTGCCTGCTGCATCCCCATGCCGCTGGCCATTGCTGATACTTTCGCCTTAACTGGCAGTTTCACACCCCAAGGACAAGAAAGTGTCCTTAACCTCAGTCCGCTCCTCTGGTCTCTTTGATAAGGCCGTTGGCCAAGTGAGGGTGCCTTCTTAAGCCGGAAGTCTTCGGCCGCCCACAGTGATCAGTAATCAAAAGTTAAGCAGCGGCAAGTTTTAAATCCGTGACCGAGAACTCTTCGATTGCTAATCAAAGACGCAGCGCCTAGCACACTGGACCAGAACCGATGAAAAGCTAAATCGCTGTTTCAGATCCTTTTTAACCCACACACTTCGCTCTTGGATTTCCATTTTTTGGTTAGTATTGGTTCTTGTACACATGGTCTATTGTCCGTCGTTCCCTAGAGCTTACTCACATTTTTCTAAGACAGACGGGCATCCTGCTCTAACTGACTTTTTCGATAACTTTTTCTGGGAAAACAAAAACTGTGAAAAAGTCCTGATTTTATTTAACATGTTGCTGCCATTATCAAACGCAAGGAGGGATCTCTGCTGCCCTTACCTTTTGAAAGCCAAAATATTTTATTTATAATTCTACACTATAAATAGTCCCCCATACGGTTCTCTGGGCGGGGACTATTCAGGAGGACGTTCTTATCAGGAGAAAGAAAACTTGCGTTCTACGGATCGGAGCATGCAATGTCAGACCCTTTAACGGGGCAGGTACGTTAGAAAATTTAAAAAGAGAAATGGATAGGTTTAATTTAGATGTAGTGGGAATTAGTGAAGTTCGGTGGCAGGAAGAGCAACACTTCCGGTCAGGTGAATAGAGGGTTATAAATACAAAATCAAATAGGGGTAATGCAGGAGTAGGACTAATAATGAATAGGAAAACATGAATGCTGGTAAGCTCCTACAAACAGCATACTGAACGCATTATTGTGGCCAAGACAGATACGAAGCCCATGCCTACCACAGTAGTACAAGTTTATATGCCAACTAGTTCCGCAGATGACAAAGAGATTGATGAAATGTATTTTGAGATAAAAGAAATTATTCAGATAGTGAAGTGAGACTAAAATTTAATAGTCATGGGTGACTGGAACTCGATAGTAGGAAACGGAAGAGAAGGAAACGTAGTAGGTGAATATGGAATGGGAGAAAGGAATGAAAGAGGAAGCCGCCTGCAAGAATTTTGCACGGAGCATAACTTAGTCATAGCTAAGACTTGGTTAAAGAATCATGAAAGAAGGCTGTAAACACGGAAGAAGCCTGGAGATACCAAAAGGTATCAAACAGATTATATAACGGTAAGACAGAGATTTAGGAACCAGGTTTTACATTGTAAGACATTTCCAGGGGCAGATGTCGACTCTGACCACAATCTATTGGTTATGATCTGTAGATTGAAACTGAAGAAACTGCAAAAAGGTGGGAATTTAAGGAGATGGGACCTGGACAAACTGAAAGAACTAGATGTTGTAGTGAGTTTCAGAGAGAGCATTAGAAAATGACTGAAAAGAATGTGGCTGGGAAATACAGTAGAGAAGAATGGGTAGCTTTGAGAGGTGAAATTGTAAAGGCAGCAGAGGATCAAGTAGGTAAAAAGACGAGAGCTAGAATAAATCCTTCGGTAACCGCAGAATTATTGAATTTAATTGATGAAAGGGGAGAATATAAAAATGCAGTAAATGAAGCGGGCAAAATCAAAAACAAACGTCTAAAAAATGAGGTTGACAGGAAGTCCAAAATGGCTAAGCAGAGATGGCTAGAGGACAAATGTAAGGATGTGGAGGCTCATATCACCAGGAGAAAGATAGATACTGCCTAAATGAAAATTAAAGAGAACTTTGGAGAAAAGAGAACCACTTGCATGAATATCAAGAGCTCAGATGGAAACCCTGTTCTAAGCAAAGAAGGGAAAGCAGAAAGGAGGAAGGAGTATATAGAGGGTCTATACAAGGGCGATGTTCTTGAGAACAATATTACAGAAATAAAAGAGAATGTAGATGAAGATGATATAGGAGATATGCTACTGCGTGAAGAGTTTGACAGAGCACTGAAAGACCTACGTCGAAACAAAGCCCCGGGAGTAGATAACATTCCATTGGAACTACTGACAGCCTTGGGACAGCCAGGTTTATGAAAACTCTACCATCTGGTGAGCAAGATGTATGAGACAGGCGAAATACCTCCAGACTTCAAGAATAATGTAGTAATTCCAGTCCCAAAGAAAGCAGGTGTTGACAGATGTGAAAATTACTGAAAGGTCAGTTAAATAAGCCACGGCTGCAAAATACTAACACGAATTCTTTACAGACGAATGGAAAAACTGGTAGAAGCCGACCACGGGTAAGATCAGTTTGGATTCCGTAGAAATCTTGGAACGCGTGAGGTTATACAGACTCTACGACTTATTTTAGAAAACAGATTAAGGAAAAGCAAACGCCGGCCGGTGTGGCCGTGCTGTTCTAGGCGCTTCAGTCTGGAACCGCGTGACCGCTACTGTCGCAGGTTCGAATCCTGTTTAGGGCATGGATGTGTGTGATGTCCTTACGTTAGTTAGGTTTAAGTAGTTCTAGGTTCTAGGGGCTGATGTCCACAGATGTGAAGTCCCATAGTGCTCAGAGCCAAAGGCAAACCTACGTTTCTCGCGTTTGTAGACTTAGAGAAAGTTTTGACAATGTTGACTGGAATACTCTTTCAAATTCTGAAGGTGGCTGCGGTAAAACATAGGTAGCGAAAGGCTATTTACAATTTGTACAGAAACCTGATGGCAGTTATAAGAGTCGAGGGGCATGTAAGGGAAGCTGTTGTTGGGAAAGGAGTGAGACAGGGTTGTGGCCTCTCCCCGATGTTATTCAATCTGTATATTGAGCATGCAGTAAAGGAAACAAAAGAAAAATTCGGAGTAGGAATTAAAATCCAAGGAGAAGGAATAAAAACTTTGAGGTTCACCGATGATATTGTAATTCTGTAAGAGATAGCAAAGGACCTGGAAGAGCAGCTGAACGGAATGGACAGTGTCTTAAAAGGAGGGTATAAGATGAACATCAACAAGAGCAAAACGAGGATAATGGACTGTAGTGGGATTAAATCGGATGATGGTGCGGGAATTAGATTAGGAAATGAGACACTTAAAGTACTAAAGGAGTTTTGCTATTTGGGGAGCAAAATAACTGATGATGGTCGAAGTAGAGAGGATATAAGATGTAGACTGGCAATAGCAAGGAAAGTCTTTCTGAAGAAGATAAATTTGTTAACATCGAGTATAGATATAAGTGTCAGGGAGTCGTTTCTGAAAGTATTTGTTTGGAGTGTAGCCTGTGTGGAAGTGATACGTGGACGATAAATAGTTTAGAAATGGAGAGAATAGAAGCTTTCAAAATGTGGTGTTACAGAAGAATGCTGAAGGTTAGATGGGTAGATCACATGACTAATGAGGAGGTATTGAATAGAATTGGAGAGAAGAGAAATTCGTGGGGCATCTTGACTAGAAGAAGGGATCGGTTGGTAGGGCATATTCTGAGGCATCAAGGGATCACCAGTTTAGAATTGGAGGGCAGCGTGGAGGGTAAAAATCGTAAAGTAAGACCAAGAGATGAATACACTAAACAGATTCAGAAGGATGTAGGTTGCAGTAAGGACTTGGACATGAAGAAGCTTGCACAGGATAGAGTAGCAGGGAGAGCTGCATCAAATCAGTCTCTGGACTGAAGACCACAACAAGAACAATTCTTCAGGATATTATTCTTGTCAGCAGCTTGGACACGCGAGGCGTTAATTTAATTATGCGTTGGTTCTTGTACCTACATGCCCTTGTTGTTTTCGGAACTGTGTGGATGGTATTTTTCCGAGCGACTATGGTATGCCTCCACACTCATGGATTCTACACACCAACCTCCGTATTTTCTTTTTTACCATTTTCCCAATGGTTTCAGAAAATGCGGATGACTGTTATCTATCCCTTCTTCCTCATTTTTGTTCACAAGTATCCCGCTCTATTAAATTCTGACTCTAGTGCTGGATCCCCTAAGTCTTTCACATCGACATCCATTTCTTTGTAATCCACGTCTCCAGTCAGGTCCCCTTCTTCTAGGGGCCCTCACTGTACACTTTCCACTTATCCGCTCTCTCTTCTCTGCTTATTCTTGCAATTCCTGAGTTGCTGCAGATGCTTTTGATTTCAACGTTGATTGACTCTTCTATATGCTGAATCATTTCCTCCAACGACCGTTTCATTTCATTTCATTTCAGACTTCCCATCTTTTCTGCCGCCACTTGGCCTTTTCCTATCTGCATTTTCTGTTTATTTCATTTTTAGGTACTTGTATTCCCCTATTTCCATCTGTCGTAGATCAGTTGAAGTATTTATTAATGGTTTCTGAGCCATTGCACGCCAGTTGGATATACCTATGTGTGAGTATCCTTTTCGCCTCATATACCAATCGCCGTCACCTCTTCGGCTGCGACTCTAGGGTATGATGGTGGGGAGTGGATACTTATCAGTGCTCACTTAGTGAGCGACCGCCAGAGAAAAGTAAGGCTGGAAGGTGTTCTTTGAGACGGTGAGAGCTCTGGTGCGATACTTGTCACAATTGTGCACTTGTTACGGACTAGAGTGGACAATCGAGGGGGCACGCCTGTACTGTCGTGGTGTTTCGAAGCGCGTCGCCGCTAGAGGGTTCGATGGCCTGGGAATAGCAGACGGAAATTACTACTGCACGTCTTGGGAGGAGCCATGGCTGTATGTCTCTTGTGATGCGGCAGTACGATGGTGACTTCTCACCTGTACCGAGAGCATCCTGTGGATCTGGCTTGATTTTTCCCATTGTTGGGAAGACTTCTTTTATTAAATGGTGAGCTCTGACAAATTTCCTTAGACCATTTTTGTTCTTATGTGGAAACCTACCAGCCTTGTCACACTCTAGTTGGCTTCCACCGTGAATTTCTTTAAAAAAATGAAAAGGAAAAAAGGGAAGAGAGTCTGGGCTGACTTCCCACCTGTAACGTGAACATCCTACAGATCTAACTTCATTTGTCAGCTTGTTGCGAAGATTTCCTTTGTTTAATAGTGGGTTCTAATAAATTTCCTTGGAATATAGTTGTTCTTATGAGGAAACCTACCAGTCCCATCACACTCTCGTTAAAGAAAAGAGAGGGAAAAAAGGGAACAGAGTCCGAGAACGAGATGAGTGTAGTTGTCCGGGCTGTGATAAAATATATTCTGGTACTTGTGAAGTAATTAAAGTGTGCTGATCGCGGGTATGTCTGGTGACTGAGATTGTCACAGTGGTTAAGCAATTACCGAATTGTGTAGGTCACTGATCGGAGCCGTTGATAGATTTAAATGGTTATTTTGAATGGGTTCCTTAATCACGGCGCACGGCGATAATTGCCAAAGTATAAGTAGGTAAATTTTGTTCACTTGTAGAAATTCGAACGGATTCCTATTGTACTTTGTGAGTTCATTTCATCGTGGTCTATGGTTACATTTTTTCAATATGTTCCAGATGGGTTAGTAATTTTTCTTGTAAATAATGGAGTCTGTACTGGTGGCTGGCGAACTTTACGTACGATTATGTCATAGCTTAGTGGTCCCTTGTAACCACTACGTGTAATTATTCCGTCACTCGAGGCCAGTAGCTACGCCATTTGTTTCTGGGCGTGATGCTTAAGTCTTTTATTACCGTAATTCTTGGGACAATGTACAGCCTTAGTTAGGTGCAAAATTTAATTCTTTGAGTGGTTCAGAAACTAATTCACGTAACAGAATGCTATGTAACATGTTAACTAGTTTTTAGCTTTGTTAGTGTATTACAGTCTTATTTTGGTCCCTAGTAAACTTTGTCACTGTAAGAGCTCTTTACCTGGTAGCTGCAGTTTAAAATTAATTGAGCGTTTCCAGGTTTAAATGAGAATTAGCGATTGAGTTGCCTTCATTAATGCTTGCTTGTTTAAGTCTATTACTGTGTAATTAAGATCCTGTAAACCCCCTGCTAAATTTGATCTACAATTAACATGATTTAATGTATTATGCGTTTTTTAGCAAATCCAGTCCTTCAGCACTCCACTTCCTAGCTCCTGACAAGCGTGACATTTCAGTTTCCTCCCAGTTACCTAATTATACCTATGGTTTTCTCCCCAACTTCTGTGACTGCCCTGTTTGGAGATCTCCATCTCTCTTTATCTGAATTACGCACTGGAGTATTAATTATCACAGTATCTATAGCTCCGGAGAGATTCAAGGACATCTGTTCAGTCCTTAACACTTCACGTCTTCGCGCAATGTTTCTTTCCAACTAGTCTCGTAAACTTCATCCTACTATTCTTCACTATTAAATTCTGTACAGTGTCTGCATCTACTCCCGGGTACGCCTTACAAACGACTATCTGATTTCGAACTCTCAGCCTGGGCATGATGTAATCTAACTGGAATCTTCCCATATTACCAGATCTTTTTCCTAGTATAGCTTCTACTCGTGCGATTTTTGAGTAGCATATTTGCTATTACTAACTGAAATTTATTGCAAAATTCAGTCCTGCAACCCACATTCTCCTGTAGCAATTTCCTCTATTCTCTGATTACTACAGCGTTCCAGACTTCTATGTATGTTTACCATCTCGTTTTAAGTACTCATTTACACGTTAGGGACCCACATATACTATTCCTATCTCGACATCTTCTGCTTGCGACGTCGGTGCAAATATGTGAACTATTTTCCTTGGCCTTGGTACGCTGTTGATTCTGATGAGAAAAGCCGCATCACTAAACTGGTCATAGTAACTCACTCTCTGTCCTACCTTCTCATTCATAATGAATCCTGCTGCCGTTATGCCATTCGCACTGGTGTTGTATTATCCTTAATTAGGCTACGCATAAATCGTTGTCTTCTTTCCATCTTTCTTCACTGACTGTCCCCATATCTGCCTGCTGGAGTGGCCGTGCGGTTCTAGCGCTACAGTCTGGAGCCGAGAGACCGCTACGGTATCAGGTTCGAATCCTGCCTTGGGCGTGGATGTGTGTGATGTCCTTAGGTTAGTTAGGTTTAATTAGTTCTAAGTTCTAGGCGACTGATGACCTCAGAAGTTAAGTCGCATAGTGCGCAGAGCCTTTTGAGCCATTTGTCCCCATATCTGAGCCTCTGTATTTCCCTTTTCAGATTTCCTAGCTATCCCGTCATGCTCAAACTTGTGACACGCCACCCGACGATTCGTAGGAGCTACCGTTTCGTTGGTTATTCAATCTTTTTCTCATTGTCATCTGCCCGTTGTCGGTCCCCACACGGAGAGCCAAATGGGTGACAAGTCACGAATCTTTCGCCGATGGAGATATCATCATTACACATTTCCAGTTACAAGCCTAATGTCCTGTGCATATCCATTACGTGATTTCAGTGCAGTAGTTTCCATTATTTCTACATCCTCATGCCGTTGATAATTGCTGATCCTTTCGCTTTTTAAGGGCATTTTCCCACCCCTTGAATTTCTCTAAGGCTATAGATACAGCAACAAGGAATAGCTCAGTAGGCAGTAAAGTTGAAGAGAAACGGACACCTCTAAAAAGTGTCATCACAGAATTTGGGAAGGCAAACATAGATACAAAGAAGGTAACTGCGAAGAAACCATGGGCAGCAGAAGAAATACTTCAGTTTACTGATGAAAGTACGAAGTACGAAAATGTTCTGCAAAACTCAGGAATACTTAAATACAAGTCGCTGAGGAATGAATAAACAGGAAGCGCAAGGAAGCTATGAAATGGCAGCAGGAACAATGTGAAGACATCGAAAAGTAAATTATTGTCGGAAGGACAGACTTAACATACAGGAAAGTCAAAACAACCATAGGTGACATTAAAAGCAAGGTTGGTAACATTAAGAGGGCAACGGGAATGCTAGTGTCAAATGCAGAGGAGAGAGCGAATAGGTGGAAAGAATACATTGTAAGCATCTATGAGGGGGAAGATTTGTCTAATGTGACAGAAGAAGAAATAGGAGCCTTTTTAGAAGAGATACGGGATCCAGTATTAGAATCAGAATTTAAAAGAGTGTTGGAGGACTTTAGATCAAATAAGGCTGAAGGGATAGATAGCATTCCATCAGAATTTCTAAAATCGTTTGGGGAAGTGGCAACAAAACCACTATTCACGTTGGTGTGTAGCATGTATGAGTCAGGCGACATATCACTATTCCGAAGACGGCAAGAGTTGACAAGTGCGACAGTTACCGGACAATCAGCTTAACAGCTCATGCATCCAAGTTGCTTACAAGAATAATATATAGAATAACGGAAAATAAAATTGAAGATGCGCTAGATGACGATCAGTTTGGCTTCAGGAAAAGTAAAGGCATTGGAGAAGCAATTCTGACGTTGCGGTTAATAATGGAAGGCAGACTAAAGAAAAGTCAAGACACGTTCATAGGATTTGTCGACCTGGAAAACGCGTTCGACAATGTAAAATGGTCCAAGATTTTCGAAATACTGAAAGAAATAGAGGTGAGCTATAGAGAGAGACGGGTCATATACAATATGTACTACAGCCAAGAGGGAATAATAAGAGTGGAGACCAAGAACTAAGTGCTTGTATTGAAAAGGGTGTAAGACAAGGCTGTAGTCTTTCGACCCTACTGTTCAATCTGTACATCGAGGGCCGGCCGCGGTGATCTAGCGGTTCTAGGCGCTCAGTCCGGAGCCGCGCGACTGCTACGGTCGCAGGTTCGAATCCTGCCTCGGGCATGGATGTGTGTGATGTCCTTAGGTTAGTTAGGTTTAAGTAGTTCTAAGTTCTAGGGGACTGATGACCATAGCTGTTAAGTCCCATAGTGCTCAGAGCCATTTGAACCATTTGTACATCGAGGAAGCAATGATGGAATTCAAGGAAAGGATCAGGAGTGGAATTAAAATTCAAGGTGAAAGGATAACAATGATACGATTCGCTGATGACATTGCTGTCCTGAGTGAAAGTGAAGAAGAATTACATGATTTGCTGAACAGAATGAACAGCGGAAAGAGTACGGACATTCTACTGAGAGTAATTCAAAGAAAAACGAAGACAATGAGAAGTAGTAAGATTTAGAACAGCGAGAAACTTAACATCAGCATTGATGATCACGATGTAGATTAAGTTAAGAAATTCTGCTATCTACGCAGTAAAATGACCAATGATGGACGGAGCAAGGACATCAAAAAAGCGTTGCTGGCCAAGAGTGGTCTACTAGAAGAAATTTCTGAGAAAGAACATCTGGAGTAAAGTATTGTATGGCTGTGAAACATGGACTGTGGGAACAAAAGAGAATCGAAGCCTTTGAGATGTGCTGCGACAGGCGAATGTTGAAAGTTAGGGGATAGATATAGTAAAGAATGAGGAGGATCTGCGCAGATTCGGAGAGCTAAGGAAAACACTGATAACGAGAGCGGACAGGTTGATGGGACATTAGTTAAGACATGAAGGAATTACTTCCCTGGTACTAGGGGGAGCTGTAGAGGGCATAAACTGTAATGGAAGACAGAAATTGGAATATATCCAGCAATTAATTGAGGACGTAGGTTGCAAGAACTACTCAGAGATGAAGAGATTAGCACAGGTGTGGAATTTGTGGTGTGCTGTATCAAACCACGCAAAGAAAAAAATTTTAAAGAGGATGGTTCCAACCGGTACTCAAGTATTTATTTATTTCTCGCCAAAGATTTTACTCCACGACTATGAATCGAAATTTACTTTGTTTCCTCGACTCGATTTCAGAATTATAGCAATGTTTTTATTTCGTTGCGCCCATGTTGGTGCATTATGGGAACCTCAGCTATAAAGCACTGAAATTTGGAGTTCATAGGCAATTTTCATCATAACTCTGCACTCTATTTTGTTTGTTGTTTTCTTTAATTACAGTGCATTTCCAAGCATTTTAGGCACTTAAACCCAGTTATCGAAAAGAAATACATCCGCATTTATATCTTTTTGTAGTACCACACCCTTTTATGTTACATGTAAAGTTATCTTTCCATTCGATAAGGCGTTGCCTACGAACCTGAGAGTGAACCAATAAAAGGCTTAAAACTGAATACAAAATAAAATAATCAACAAATACAGTTGGTTAGATTATTAGAATGTTATTAGTTCTGGTTCCTAGTACATTTGTCGTACGGAAATTATTTCATGAAAATTGCAGATTAGATGTTGACTACAGAAAAATTCACCTATTTGGAATCCTTTTTGACGTTTTAGCTGAGTGAGGCTCAATAAGGTACTACTGATTCATGTCATCAACGTCCTACTGATCCTCGTCCATGCTTGTCGTCCTGCTTTGTAAAATAATTAATTTTATAGGGGGTATGCCTTAGCTACAGGAGACAGGAGACGCGAAAGATTTGTTACAAGATCGTGGGGACCTTCAGAATTCATCGCCTCACCAACAGCACTGCGACCCCCGCCGTCTCACACACTCTCGCTCCATGTTTCTGTCCCGCACCGCCTCCCTCACGCCCTCGAGGGAGAGCCGAGTGTTTGGCCCCGGCGGTTGGTATTCAGGCCGACGTGCGGCCGTTCACTTAGGGCGACACACGCCGGGAATAGCAACTACGGACGCTGAACGCTGTACCGCAGGCCCTCGCTGCCGGAGTGGTCCGCCGGCTATGCCGTCCCTCACGAGGGAAAGCTATGACGCCCGTGCCGCAAGTACTGTGCGCCACGCCGCCGGGACCGTCGCGCCAGTGCCGCCTAAGTCTCATTCGCATTCAGCGCAACATGGCAGCCCTTTACAGCTGAACAGGCGCAACTGCCTCTTCTCAAAGCGTTCTTCAGACTGCAGAAACGTTCGGAGTAAACTTCGTGCAAGGCTGTAAAGAAAAAAATGAGTGAGGGGGAGGCGGCAGTGTGAGAGGAGAGGGGAGGAATTGGCGGTAGGGAGAGGCGGGCTGAAAAGGCAATGTATAAATTAGGATTAGCCCTGTACCGTAAGAAAGACGTATAGGTACAGATCTGTACACCTTACGGTCTGTTGTGGAGAGTAATTTTGGTCTCACTATCATCTTATCATATCAACCCACCCTTTTACTAATACCGATTGGTGCACTGGGAGAACGAATGCCCACACGATTCTGTATGAAATATTAATTGCCTCTCCCCATACACCCCCACCGTTTTTAAGAAAAATTAAAAGCCTGAGATACAAAACAAACAGACGTATCAGTCCATTATCAGTTTTAAAAAAGCCACAAATGCTGTCGTAGGTCAAGAATAAGGCCGTGTTAGTAAGACAGTAGATATAATGGCGTCTGTCTAGCACAAACCACAACAATAACGTTTCGCCATGAAAACTTAGAACAAGTTCGTTATTATTCGCTTTCCGTTCGATGAGTTCCAAGATTTATTTCATTCCTGACGTACTAACGACGTCAGTGCAGTAAGTACAACGGCACTTTGAACTAACAACAAACAACTGATGAGCATTGGAGTACTAAGATGTTGGCCAGATGTGTAACCGTTGTGTCGCCAAACAGCTTAGGAAAGTAATGAACACACATTATGTGATCAAAACTATCCGGGAACCGCCAAAAACATAAGTATTGCATATTAGATGCATCGAGCTGCCAGCTACTTCATATCAGTGACCTCAGTAGTCATTAGACATCATGAAAGGGCTGAACGGGTGGCTCCGCGGAACTCTCGGACTTCGAACGTGGTCAGGTGACTGAGTGTCACTTGCATCATACGTCTCTACGCAAGATTTCCACACCCCTAAACATCCATAGGTCCTCTGTTTCCGATGGGACAGTGAAGTGGAAACGTGAAGGGACAGTACAGTGCAATAGCGTACACGCCGGCCTCGTCTGTTGACTGACGGAGACCGCCGACTGTTGAAGAGGGTCGTAATATGTATCGACAGACACATATCCAGACTATCACACAGGAATTCTAAACTGCATCAGGATACACTGCAAGTACTGTGACAGTTAGGTGGGAGGTGAGAAAATTTGGATTTCATGGTCGAGCGGCTGTTCATAAGCCACACATCACGCCGGTAAATGCCAGCCTAGCTTGGTGTAAGGAGCGAAAACGCTGGACGATTGATCAGTAGAAAAACGTTGTGTGGAGTGACGAATCACGGTAGATAATGTGGCGATCCGATGGCAGGGTGTGAGTATGGCGAATGCCCGGTGAACGTCATCTGCCACCAAGTGTAGTGCCAACAGTTAAATTCGGAGACGGTGGTGTTATGATGTGGTCGTGCTTTTTATGGAGGGGGCTTGCACCCGTTGTTGTTTTGTGTGGCACTATCACGTTTTAAGTACCTTCTTGCTTTCCATATTCAACACGATCGAGCACCTGTTCGTTATGCACGGTTTGTGGCGGACCGGTTACACGACAATAACATCCCTGCAATGGACTGGTCTGCATAAAGTCCTGACCAGAGTCGTATTGAACAACTTTCGGATGTTCCGGAACGCCAACGTCGTGCCAGGCCTCACCGACCTACATCAATACGTCTCCTCAGCGCAGCACTTCGTGAAGAAAGGGCTGCCATTTCCCAAGAAATCTTCCACCACCTGATTGAACGTATGTCTGCGAGAGTGGAAGCTGTCATTAAGGCTAAGAGTGGGCCAATACCATATTCAATTGCAGCATTACCGTTGCAGGGCGCCACGAACTTCTAACTCATTTTGAGCCAGCTGTACGGATACGTTTGATCACATAGTGTAAATAAATGAACTATTAAAGACATTGTGCACGATGTTTCGAAGAAGAGAAAAGCTGAAGCAAAACTTGTCCCGCAAGCCTTTACTCCCGAACGAAAACAACGACGTGTGGAAGTCCTCTGTGACTTTACTGAAGCGAAAATGTCGGAAATTCTGGTCTGGAAAACTGTATTCAAGTGGTCGGTAAGAGACTATGTAGAACTCCTGGAGCACTACAACATACATCATAAATTTTCTCTGTTTTTTATAAAAGCAATCACAAAGCTTTTTGGACTGACACGTGGGACATAAGTCTGCAGGTGTTTGTGGCTTTGGGGGCTTTTGTGGCTTATGTTTCATTAGGCTGCGTGATACAATTCTTTGGAGAAGTTTAAAAAGTTATTTGATGCAGCCTAACCTTCTCCAGTCCCTCCTATCCCCGCTCTACATCACCAATAGAACTATAGCTAAGACCCTTGAACCACTACCTAATTTCTTTGATTTTCTCGTGTTTGCCATTTTATGAGGTAAACGTGGGATCGAGAGATCTTCCAATTTCAACATTACAGATCTAAGTAAGGGAGATGTCTGTCTTGAAGCATCTCACAAACATTCTCACATCTCCTCAACAATTCCATTATGAAACGTGTCACTTATTTACATACGATTTTATCTCGTCTATTAATCCCACCTGCGAACGGTCCACAACTAATGAGTAGTACTGATAAACTGGCCGAAAAAATGTATTGCGATCCAGTTCTTCCACGATTTAATAACATTTCCTTAAGATCTGTTGATTGGAATGAAAAATCTAATGAGTACAAAATATGGACCGAGGGTAAACCGATGAATGAAGAAAGTCATAAGAAGTAGCAGTGACGAGAACAGGGAGAAACTTAGCATAAGAATGGAGATCAGAAACTAGACAAAGTTAAGGAATTCTGCTATGTAGGCAATAAAATAACATATAAGGAGGACGAAAAAAGATGACTGGCACTAGCACAAAATGCCTTTATGGTCTAGGGATGTTAAACAGTATGATTGAGAGAAAAGTTTGCGAGACTGTGCGTTTCGAGCACGCATTGTATGGTAGTGAAAATGGACTGTGGAAAACCGGAACATAAGAGAATAGTAATATTCGAGCTGTTGTGCTACAGACAGTTACTGAAAACTGGGGGGACTGACAGTGTAAGGAATGAAGAGGTTCTCCGCATTTAAGATGTAGGGCTAAGACGAATATTGAAAGTTGGTCGGACGTACAATGTGCTGGGGTAAGCTGGCACCAGAACACCATTATGCATAGAGGTTGCGAGAAGATCGACAGATGCCAGAAACATTCTTACAGGGAACGTACCGCCAACCCCTCCTCACCCAGAGATCGAATCTGTTCGAGTCCGTCACACCGAGTAAGACAGGCAGCACATAACAACCACAAAAGTGTACATTTCTCTTTCCAGACGCTTTGCTTACTTTTTGCTATAAATTATTTGTGTGAACCGTGGCTACCCCACCCACTCCACTTTCCTGCTTCAGAACAAAAAAACTGCTGCCTTTCTGACGACGGTAAAACAACTGCTGATCGCATAATAACAGAAGCCAGCCAACCGACACAACCAACGAGTTCCTCTGACCAACATACCAACGTTCTGGCAATTTAACGGCACAGAAGAGGAATGGCTCGAGTAACTGACACAATTCAAAGCACATTATCGAGTTCGAGGTACAGTGAAGCTAGAATACTTTCTTTCGATTGTGAGGTCCCTAGTGTTCAGGTTAATACTAAAACTATTCCCAACTGCGTCTCCCGACGAACTCAATTATCACAATGTAATTGCTGCATTAACTCAGTACTATGATCAGCCAGTCCAAGTAGCAGAAACCAGATATCCGTTTCTTTCCTTTGCAGAAAAAGCCTGAACAGGCGTACAGTGAGAGGTATACAGAATTAACGGGCGTGACTAGGAACTGTAAATGTAAGTGTATTTGTGGCAACTTTTACAGTGACTTAGCCCGCATCTCGTGGTCGTGCGGTAGCGTTCTCGCTTCCCACGCCCGGGTTCCCGGGTTCGATTCCCGGCGGGGTCAGGGATTTTCTCTGCCTCGTGATGGCTGGGTGTTGTGTGATGTCCTTAGGTTAGTTAGGTTTAAGTAGTTCTAAGTTCTAGGGGACTGATGACCTAAGATGTTAAGTCCCATAGTGCTCAGAGCCATACAGTGAATTAATGATTAGGGATATCATAACATTCGATGTTCCGATAGTAGAATACGGGAACAGATCATGAAGTATTCTGATCCATCACTTCCTCAAGTGTTGCAAATCTTAGACCAATATGATTCGGATGCCATAGCGGCCAAAAAGTCTGACCAAGTCTCGATTTGTCGGGTCGAGTCGCGCCTTGCTCGCGACCTCCACAAACAGCCACATCAGCAAGAGCGTACATAACCGCGACGACAACTACGTAAACAAGTAAACAGAATTGCCCTATATGTTTTGCTCCCCACAAAAGACTAGATTGCCCATCATGCAACGCAACGTGTGACAGGTATTGAAAAGAAGGCCACGTCCAAGAAGTTTGTCAGCAACGTCAACTTTGCCCGATCCCAGAAGAAACATGCTCGTGCACATGCAGTGAACGTTGTGTTTCCCAAACGTACAACAGGTCTTGACAAAGGTAAGATTAAGGTTGTTGTTGTTTGTTGGTTTGGGGAAGGAGACCAGACAGCGTGATCATCGGTCTCATCGGACTAGGGAAGGATGGGGAAGGAAGTCGGCGGTGCCCTGTCAGAGGAACCATCCAGGCATTTGCCTGGAGTGATTTAGGGAAATCACGGAAAACCTAAATCAGGATGGCCGGACGCGGGAATGAACCGTCGTCCTTCCGAATGATTAAGGTTGTGCCTCCTTGTCACCCTAGTCCTGTGCATCGACGTTCAAGCAAACTATTTGTTAAATGGTTCAAATCGCCCTAAGGACTATGGGACTTAACATCTGAGGTCATCAGTCCGCTAGACTTAGAACTACTTAAACCTAACTAACCTAAGGACATCACAGGACCTTAGCAGCAGCGTGGTTCCGGACTGAAGGCTCTAGAACCGCTCGGCCAGAGCTGACGGCTAAACTATTTGTCTCATTACGAATTGTTGACCGTCGCGTGAAGTTTCAGTTCGACATAATTGCTTCAGTCACTTTGCTTAATCGTGCCACGTACGAACAGTTAGGCTCACCACACCTTTCTACATCCACCAAGGCCTACGTTGCTTACAATGGACAGGAAATTCCAGTGTTTGGACAGTGTAGTTTGCCTGCCACTCACAAATTTCACACTAGAGCAGTGAATTTTACTGTGTTGAAATCGAGACGCAGAGATAATATTTTCGGTTTAGAGGCCTTTCATTTGTTCGGCCTTAGCATCCACGATAATGTGCAGTCAGTCTCTACATTTGTACCACAAGGCAGCTTGCTTAAAGAATTTCCTGATATATTTTACAAGGAATGTTAAAATCCAATGGCTTTGTGGCGCATGGTTAATTGAAAGACAATACACAGCCTACGTTTCTCCGGGCCTGCCAAATTCCAGTTGCTTTAAGAAAATTGTAAATTTTGTGGTAAGGACTATGTGACCAAACTGCTAATGTCATCGGTCCCTAGGCTTACGCACTACTTAATCTAACATAAACTAACTTACACTAAGGACAACACACACACACATGCCCGAGGGAGGACTCGAACCTCCAACAGGGCTAGCCACGTGAACCGTGAGAAGACGCCCTAGATGGCACGGCTACCCCTAGCGGCTTGCTTTAAGAGACAAAGTAGCCAGTGAATTGAAAGAATAGCAAGATAATTGTGTAATTACTCCCATTCAAGCTAGATAGTGGGCAGGTCCTCTAGTTTTGTTGCGTAAGCCTTCTGGTCGTATTCGCATTTGTGTTGACTTAAAAGTCTACAGTCAACCCACAGACGGTAGCTGACGTCCATTACCTCAACCTCAGGAACTCATGGACACGCATGGTGCAGGACATCACTTTTCTAAGACAGATTTGCGTTACGCGTATTTGCAAATTCAATCGGATGAACAATTATTGAAAGTGTTTGTTATAAGTAAATATTTATGGCTGTTCAAGTATTTGTGTTTGTCCTTCGGCAGTGTTCCGTCATTTTTCAACGTTACTTGGAGTAACTGAATACAAAAGTGCCATTTTGTTCAAACTACCTTAACATTATTGTTGTCTCAGGTCGTATACCGGAGGAACACATTGCCAATTTGCGTACACTTTTTGGAGTGTTGTCAGAAGCGGGACTCAAGTATCGTCTCGAAAAGTGTAACTTTTTCGAACTCATCTACAGTACTTAGGCCATGTCATTTGCTTGCAATCCGTGACCTGCTGTTCCTCGCAATGTGTCTGAATTGCATTCAGTACTAGGCAAGATGACGTACTACATTCGGTTCATACCGAATGCCGCTCAGATCGCGGCTACGTTGCATCGCTTGCGTCGCAAAATTTACCTTTTGTACGGACTAAAGACTGTCAAGACGCATTTCAGATACTCAGACATGCTTTGCTTTGTGACAGTTTTTAGTGCATTTTGAGACTGCCAAGCCAGTAGTTTTGCTACGCTCCTTGTTACGGAATCCGCTTTATGCGTTGGCATAGAAATTGTGGACAAGACAAACCTACTGCTTTTGCCTAAAAAGTTGCTTCCTCAAAATCAGTGGAATTCTTCTCAAACAGGATAAGAAGCTCTCGCTATTTTGTATGGTGTGGCACAATTCCAACACTATTTTAATGGTCTTAAGATCTATTTAGTTGCAGATCGGAAGCCTTTGAGTCCTTGTTTCATCTGTCAAAGCTGCTTGCTACGTGCACTGCTCAAAAATTTCAACGCTGGGCTTTGTTTCTTTCACAGTATCAGTATGAAACTGTATACAGACACACAGCAATGTATGGCAATGTGGACGCCACATCTCGCCTTCCGAATGGCCCAGACTCTGATTTTAATGTATCTGTCGCCTCTTACTGCAAAATCGATGCGTAGAACTGTGAATTGTTGGAATCTTTTCCCTTGCACTACAGAAATATAATACAGACCAGGGAAGCAGGCCCAGACCTGAAGATTTTGTTGAATTATGTTCATACTTCTTAGCCCCTTTCATTGAACAGTATCCATAATTAAGTTGTGCGCCAATATTTTGCACATCAGCTTAGCCTTTTAGTTAAATATGGTGTGATTCTGTTTCAAAATGACAGTGGATAATCCCGTGTGCTTATTCCCGAAGTCTTGCAAAAGTATGTATTGCGATTGCTCCATCAAGGACAAGGAGGAATTGTTCGCACTAAACAGTTGGCTGGGCGGCACTGTAGTTGGTAGGGCATGGATGCCCACATTGAACAGATGACATCACAGAGTCGCGTATGCGTGGAAGACCAATCAGCTCCACCACCGACATTCTCAGCTTGGCGTAAGACTCAATCGCCATGGCAACGAGTGCACACAGACTTTGCGGGACCATTTTGAAACATTCGTTGGCTCATAGTGGTAGACCCTTTTAGCAAGTTTCCATCTGCGGTGCCTGTGGGTTCTACCTTGTCAAGTAGCACCATTCAATCGTTTTTCTTCGTATTTTGCATACAAGGTTTGCCAGAAGTACTTGTGTCTGACAATGGACCACAGTTCACTTCACGTGACTTGGAACAGTTTCGTGAACGCAACGGCATTCGTCATCTAACAGGTGCTCGGTTTCAGCTGAAGTCCAACAGAAAAGCAAACGCTTCATATGCACCTTCAAGCAACAGTTGGCCAAGCTTCGCACCACCCACACGCTGGAACAGGTGATGCAACTCTTTCTCGCCTCCTATCGCTCCCACCCATGTGATGGATCATCACCGGCGGAACTTCTGTATGTCCGCCGCCATCGGACGCTGCTACACTTGCCACACCCACTGGAGCATCCGGCGACGCCAATGGTCCTCAAGAATCACTTTGCGCTGTGCGATCTTGTTCTTTTCATGGTTTATGGCAACCATGGGCACTGGAAAAGAGGCGTGATCCAGGAAGGCATCGACTCTTGTATGTAATAATAAATGAAGAGCACCAGTTTGATTTTGTTCTACAATATTATTTTTATTGCTAACCGGTTTTCGGCTTACAAGGCCATCTTCAGACATTTACTAAGCTCTGTAAATGTCTGAAAATGGCCTTGTAAGCCGAAAACCGGTTAGCAGTAAAAATAATATTGTAGAACAAAAGCAAACTGGTGATTTTCATTTGTTCTACCAAGAACCGACGGTAGATTCTGTTAATACTCTTGAATGTATTTAATTGCAGGTTCCGATAGTTTGCAGCGCTGTCAACAGAATCAAATTCTATGTCATTTGTCCCGTGAGTCTGCTGTTTTTCTTCCCCCAGTCTCACGACTCCACGGGACGTGCGACCTTCGCAGCCGCCCGCTGGTGCCACCAGGATACCCCAGTAGGACCGGTTCGCGCCCTCTCCCCCGTCGTCCCCGCTCGCCGACCCCATGGACCTGGACCCGCTATCGCCGTCACCGTCGCCGTCGTCGCGCCAGAACACGTCCTCAGGCCTGGACGATCGCCCTTGCAGCAGTTTTCTGTATGATGTTCCTGTTGCCTCGCAAGCAAGATAGTGGAATGTAGTCAGGAGTACGCCGTCATCGTCACGTCTGGCGTCCTTGTCTCCCTCCCCGTTGTCGTTTGGAGCCTCAATACACGACAACGATGCGGCATTCCGTGGGGGAGGAATGTGTTGGCGTAAGCTGGTGCCAGCACACTATGTGGCATAGAGTTTGCGACAAGATCGACAGAGGCAAGAAACAGACTCGCAGGAAACGGGCCGCCAACGCCCCTCGCCCGCCTGTACTTGAGATTGCTGCCACAGACCGTAGGGTGAGTCTGTTCGAGTCTGTCGCACCGAGTAAGTTCCTGTGTCGTCCGTCGCACCGGGTAAGTTCTTGTGTTATCAACCGCAGCACCGTGGGAATCGCAGTAGCAGTTAGTTCCGCCGCTAACTCAGAGACAGACATCACTTAACAACCATAAAAGTGTGCATAGCGGACTTTGTACTACAGCAGCAATGAGTCTAATGTGGACTGTACAGAAGAACTTCTACCACAACGACCATCCTGAATTAAGCAAACTTTCCATTCTTATGAATAAGGAACCCAGTTAATCTATGCGTGCTGTTTGTATTATAGAAAGAGGATACTGGCCATCAAGAAACATCCTCTCCTTGCTTCCCGTGGTACAGCTCGACAGAGACAACGAGACGACAAAAACGATAGCCGGCTCGTGTGGCCGAGCGGTTCTAGGGGCTTCAGTCTGGAACCGCGCGACCGCTATGGTCGCAGGTTCGAATCCTGCCTCGAGTATGGATGTGTGAGACGTCCTTAGGTTAGTTAGGTTTAAGTAGTTCTAAGTTCTTGGGGACTGATGACCTCAGAAGTTATGTCCCATAGTGCTCAGAGCCAATTGAACCACATAAACGATAAGGCAAGGAAAGATGAGGTTTGCTACAGAATCCGCGAGGAAAGAAATGTATGGCCAACACTGACAAGAAGAAGGAACAGAATCGTAAGACATCTAACGAGACATAAGGGAACGGCTCCCATGGTAATATAGGGCCCTGTAAATTTATATCTACAGCTACATATATACTCCGCAAGCCATCGTATGGTGCGTGGTGGAGAGTGCCACGTACCACTATTATTCATTTTCTTTTCAGTTATACCCGCAAATACAGCGAAGGGAAACGAATATATACACTGAAGTGACAAACAAATTTGTATATGCATGCGTATTCAAACACTGAGATATGTAAACAGGCAGGAAACTGCGCTGCGGTCGCCAACGCCTGTATAAGCCAACAAATGTATAGCGCAGTTGTTAGATCTTTTACCGCAGCTACAATGGCATTTAAGTGAGTTTGAACAAGGTGCTATAATCGTTGTACGAGCAATAGGATAAAGCGTCTCCGTGGTAGCGATGAAGTGGGGATTATCCCGTACGACCATTACACGAGTATACCATGAATATTGGCAGTCCTGTAAAACATCAAATCTCCGACATCGCTGGGGCTGGGAAAACATTCTGTAAGAACGGGGCCAACCAAGACTGAGGAGAATTGTACAACATAACAGAAGAGCAACCCTTCCGAAAATTGCTGCGGATTTCAGTGCTAGGCTATCAAAGAGTGACATCATGCGAACCGTTCAACGAAACGTCTTTCGGGGCCGGAGGCCTGCTTTTGTGCTCCTGATGACTGCACGACAGGAAACTTTACGCCTCGTCTGGGCACGTCAACACCGAAATGGGACTGTTAATGACTGAAAACATGTTGCCTAGTCGGACGAGTCTCGTGGAAGGACGTGTACGTGTATGGAGACAACCTCATGAATCTATGGATCCTTCATGTCAACAAGAGACTGTTCAAACTAGAGGAGGCACAGGTAAGTAGCCAGTGAAACTTATGGGGCGGGATGATGGCTGTACGGGTGCGGCGCTTCCTCGTACTGTGGCTCCGGCTACAGGTTGGGTGCCGACGTTGGCGGCGCCTGCGGCTGTGGCTGTGGCTGCCACGGCTCGACGTCGATCTGCAGTGGCACCACGCTAGACGGCGCCGGCCGCCACAGGCGGTGATGACTGCTATTGCACACTGCCGCGTCGTGCAGAGGCTGTAGGCAAAAATTATGCGGCCACAGCTGGTCCTGGTGACGCCGTTGCAGCCCAGCGCAACCTTGAACGATGTAAAATGAACGTTCATAGACTTTCGTGACGACATCGTGTTCCCAACGCTGTTCCTTCCCAGAAACTTTAAAGAACACTTTGTCCTGCAGTTATAATTTTTGTCTGACCCGGCGGAACGAATTACTTACGAGGCGGCCGAAGCAGAAACTACAAGGTGCGGTGACGACGAACGTGTAGTAATTCTGCAGGCGACTTACCGTCACGTGGCAAGGAGGGCTAGGAGGAGAGAAAATTCTTTAAGTCCAGCTCCGTGTATGGGAGAAACGATGTTTCTCCATGAGACTTTTAAACATTCAAACGAACTGTTCAGCTTCACCTTTATATTGAGTCTGAAACGGAACTATATTTACAAGGGATACACCGTTCGGGGCACAGAACTGTTAAAAATCGGTAGCCGGAAATTGCATTTACGAGACAAGGACCACAGCAACGTTTTCAAGACAAAATATGGAAGACAAAGCCAATATCGTAACAGCAGTAGAGGTAAAAGTGTGTGTCAAATCTTATTGGATTTAACTGCTAAGGTCATCCGTCCCTAAGCTTACACACTACTTAACCTAAATTATTCTAAGGACGAACACACACAGCCATGCCTGAGGGAGGACTCGAACCTCCGCCGAAACCAGCCGCACAGTCCATGACTGCAGCGTCTAAGACCGCTCGGCTAATCCCGCGCGGCATAGCAGTAGGGGTAGATGTCATGGAGTTAACAAAAGGAAATTTTCTGTATGCGTATGCAACCAACAAACATCAGGAGTTCCATAACGGACCCGCGTAATAAATATTGATCAGTAGCCACTGAAAGTATCATTCTCTACAGCTACAGGGAAACACCTGATCGCTCGAATGGGTCTAATGATGAGAAAGCTTTATACCTGAACTATTATTGTCGTTGTTGGTGTGCAATCCATTTTAATGAAAACAATCCTATTACTGTACTGTTCACAGTAACTCACTCTCGGCCCTCCTATTCATAACGAATCCTGCTCTCAATATACCATTTTCTGGTGCTGTAGATGTTATCCTACGCTCATCTGACCAGACGTCCTTCCCTTCTTTCCATATAACCTCAATAATCTTACGTATATCCAGATTGGGTCGTCGCTCTTTTATTTTCAGAATTTCTACCTCTGCTACAACATTCTAACTTCTGACATTCCAAATCCCTAACCGTAAGAACTAAGTCGCTGCTTATTCAAACTTCTATTTTTTTCCCACCTCTATCATGGCATTCACCTCTCGGAGAGCTGGTCTGGAGTCTTTTGCCAACGGAGGGATTATCGGTTTTCAGTTACAGGCCGCCTACCCAGTACATTTTCGTTTTGAGTTTGAGACTGATAGTCTTCTGACTGGATTGATGAGATGCGCCTCGAATTCTCCTCCTCTGCCAACCGTTTCATCACAGAGTACCTTGTCGCGCGGAGAAGCCGCGCTGTCGAGGGGGTCATCTTGTCACGGTTCGCGCGGCTCACCCCGTCGGAGGTTCGAGTCCTCCCTCGAGCATGCGTGTGTATGTGTCGCCCTTAGCGTAAGTTAGTTTAGGTTAGATTACGTAGTGTGTAAGCTTAGGGCCCCAACCCCCTACCCCCACCCCCCACCCTCCCACCCTGAACCATGGACCTTGCCGATGGTGGGGAGGCTTACGTGCCTCAACGACACAGGTAGCCGTACTGTAGGTGCAACCACAACGGGGGGTTATCTGTTGAAAGGCCTGACAAACGTGTGGTTCCTGAAGAGGGGCAGCAGCCTTTTCAGTAGTTGCAGGGGCAACAGTCTGGTTGATTGACTGATCTGTCCCTGTAACACTAACCAAAACGGCCTCGTTGTTGTGGTACTGCGAATGGTTGAAAGCAAGGGGAAACTACAGCTGTAATTTTTCCCGAGGGCATGCTGCTATACTGTATAATTAAATGATGATGGCGTCCACTTGCGTAAAATATTCCGGAGGTAAAATATTCCCCCATACGGATCTCCGGGCGGGGACTACTCAGGAGTACGTAGCTTTCAGGTGAAAGAAAACTGGCGTTCTACGGATCGGAGCGTGGAATGTCAGATCCTTTAATCGGGCAGGTAGGTTAGAAAATTTAAAAAGGGAAACGAGTAGGTTAAAATTAGATATAGTGGGAAGTAGTGAAGTTCGGTGGCAGGAGGAACAAGACTTTTGGTCACGTGAATACAGGGTTATAAATACATAATCAAATAGGGGTAATGCAGGAGTAGGTTTAATAATGAATAAACAAATAAGAGTGCGGGTAAGCTACTACAAACAGCATAGTGAACTCACTATTGTGGCCAAGATAGATACGAAGCCCACGCCTACTACTGTAGTACAAGTTTATATGCCAACTAGCAGTGCAGATCATGAAGAAAGTCATAAAATGTATGATGAGATAAAAGAAATTATTCAGGTAGTGAAGGGAGACGAAAATTTAATAGTCATGGGTGACTGGATTTCGACAGTAAGAAAAGGAAGAGAAGGAAACGTAGTAGGTGAATATGGATTGGGGCTAAGAAATGAGAGAGGAAGACGCCTGGTAGAATTTTGCACAGAGCATAACTTAATCATAGCTAACACTTGGTTCAAGAATCATGAAAGAAGGTTGTATACATGGAAGAACCCTGGAGATGGTAAAAGGATTCAGATAGATTATATAATGGTAAGGCAGAGATTTACGAACCAGGTTTTAAATTGTAAGACGTTTCCAGGGGCAGATGTGGACTCTGATCACAATCTGTTGATTATGAACTATAGATTAAAAGTGGAGAAACTGCAAAAAGGTGGGAATTTAAGGAGATGGGACTTGGAAAATCTGAACGAACCAGAGGTTGCCGAGTATTTCAGACAGAGCTTTAGGAAATGATTGACATGAACAGGGGGCAGAAATACAGTGGAAGAGGGATGGGTAGCTTTGAGAGATGAAATATTGAAGGCAACAAAGGATCAAGTATTTAAAGAGACGAGGGGTAGATGAAAACCTTGCCTAACAGAAAAAATATTGAATTTAATTGATGAAAGGAGAAAATAAAAAAAAAGCAGTAAATGAAGCAGGCAAAAATGAACACAAACAATTCAAAAACCTGGATAAACTGACTGAACCAGACGTTGTACAGAGTTTCAGGGAGTGCATAAGGGAACAACTGACAGGAATGGGGGAAAGAAATACAGTAGAAAAAGAATGGGTAGCCTTGAGGAATGAAATAGTGAAGGCAGCAGAGGGTCAAGTAGGTAAATAGACGAGGGCTAGTAGAAATCCTTGGGTAACAGAAGATATACTGAATCCAACTGATGAAAGGAAAAAATACAAAAATGCAGTAAGTGAAGCAGGCCAGAATTGAATACAAACGTCCCAAAAATGAGATCGTGAAGAAGTGCAAAATGGCTAAGCAGGGATGGCTAGAGGACAAATGTAAGAGTCTAGAGGCTTATCTCAAAAGGGGTAAGTTTGATACTGCCTACAGGAAAATTAAAGAGACCTTTGGAGAAAAGAGAACCACTTGCATGAATATCAAGAGCACAGATGGAAACCCAGTTCTAAGCAAATGAGGGAAAGCAGTAAGGTGGAAGGAGTATATAGAGGGTCTATTAAGGGGCGATGTTCTTGAGGACAATATTATGGAAATGGAAGAGGATGTAGATGAAGATGAAATGGGAGAAATGATACTGCGTGAAGAGTTTGACAGAGCACTGAAAGACCTAAGTCGAATCAGGGCCCCGGGAGTAGACAACATTCCATTAGAACTGCTGGCAGCTTTGGGAGAGCCAGTCCTGACAAAACTCTACCATCTGGTGAGCAAGATGTATGAGACAGGCGAAATTCCCTCAGACTTCAAGAAGAATGTAATAATTCCAATCTCAAAGAAAGCAGGTGTTGACAGATGTGAAAATTACCGAACTATCAGTTTAATAAGTCACAGCTGCAAAATAATAACGCGAATTCTTTACAGACGAATGGAAAAACTGGTAGAAGCCGACCTCGGGGAAGATCAGTTTGGATTCCGTAGAAATGTTGGAACACGTGAGGGACTACTGACCCTACGACTTATCTTAGAAGAAATATTAAGTTAAGGTAAACCTACTTTTCTAGAATTTGTAGACTTAAAGAAAGCTTTGGACAATGTTGACTGGAATACACTTTTTCAAATTCTGAAGGTGGCAGGGGTAAAATACAGGGAGCGAAATGCTATTTACAATTTGTAAAGAAACCAGAAGGCAGTTATAATAGTTGAGGGACATGAAAGGGAAGCAGTGGTTAGGAAGGAAGTGAGACAGGGTTGTAGTCTCTCCCCAATGCTATTCAATCTGTATATTGTGCAAGCGACAAAGGAAACAAAAGAAAAGTTCGAAGTAGGTATTAAAATCCATGGAGAAGAAATAAAAACTTTGACGTTCGTCGATGAAATTGTATTTCTGTCAGAAACAGCAAAGGACTTGGAAGAGCAGTTGAACGGAATGGACAGTGTCATGAAAGGAGGGTATAAGATGAACATCAACAAAAGCAAAACAAGGATAATGGAATGTAGTCGAATTAAGTCGGGTGATGCTAAGGGAGTTAGATTAGGAAATGAGACACATAAAGTAGTAAAGGAGTTTAGCTATTTGGGGAGCAAAATAACTGATGATGGTCGAAGTAGAGAGGATATAAAATGTAGACTGGCAAAGGCAAGGAATGCGTTTCTGAAGAAGAGAAATTTGTTAACTTCGAGTATAGATTTAAGTGTCAGGAAGTCGTTTCTGAAAGTATTTGTATGGAGTGTACCCATGTATGGAAGTGAGACGTGGACGATAAATAGCTTAGACGGCAGAATGCTGAAGATTAGATGGGTAGATTACATAACTAATGAGAAGGTATTCAATAGAATTGGAGAGAAGAGGAGTTTGTGGCACAACTTGACTAGAAGAAGGGATCGGTTGGCAGGACATGTTCTGAGGCATCAAGGGATCAGCAATTTAGAACTGGAGGTCAGTGTGGAGGGTAAAAATCGTAGAGGGAGGCCAAGAATGCACTAAGCAGATTCGGAACGATGTTGGTTGCAGTAGGTACTGGGAGATGAAGAAGCTTGCACAGGAAGAGTAGCATGGAGACATGCATGAAACCAGTCTCAGGACTGAAGACCAAAACCTTAGGGACCGATGACCTCAGCAATTTGGTCCCGTAAGACCTTACCACAAATTTCCAAATTTCCACAGAGTACCACCTGCAACCTGCGTTCTCATTCATCTCCATCATGTAATCTAATCTCTGTTTTTCCCTCTAGTTCCAACCCTCTACAGCTCCCTCTAGTACCGTGGAAGTTATTCCCTGATATCTTAACCGATATCCTACCATTTCGTCTCTTCTTGTTGTCAGTGTTCGCTACGCATTTCTTTTCTCGCCGCTTCTGCGGCAAAGCTTCTCATTGTTTGTCTTTTCAGTTCACAAAATTTTCTTCTTACGAGGGAAACTCCTCATCGCAAGTCTTTCACATTTAGTGGTAAGGGGACATAGTGGACGGCCCGTCAGAACCTAAACAGAATTAAAGCACGAATACAGGAAGAAGGTGTATTGAACTGTGGAAAAAAAAGCAAAATAGAAACAGTGAACGGTCTAAGCGTAGGAATTCAGTATACAGGAGGGTGCGACAGTAATAGCTTTGTGGTTAAGTGGTGACGATGTAGGACTGTCAAGCGGAGGAGCTGTATTCAAACCTTCCTCGTCCCAAAACTTTTTCTGTTCTCACTGTTCACACAGTCTTCAAATTTGTGTCTGTGTTGTTGGGTAACTTCCGTTTGCCACAGCCAGGTGTAATAAAAGGACCAATAATGACAGTTCGTACTGTACAACTTTACTTAAATGGCCTGGTTCTTCCTGTCGAAAGATTCAAGTGGCATCCTGGAGACGTTTTCGCTGGTGACTCAGAATTCCGATGCGAGGGCCGTCTTGGCTCCCACAAGGGAGGCAAATATAAGTCACTCCAGCCGAAGGGTTAGTCATAAGCTAATGCCTATGCGATCGTTTTGCAGCTAAGTCGTTAAACCTTGGTCATGTATCTTGCTTGCATCTGCAGTCAGTTTCCTCCATTTGCTGCGATCGTCAGCTAGTTACTCCCACTTGTCACTGTCAATATTAAATACGCACATATCATACTTGACGCAATCCCTAAGGTGTAGTGAAGGTCATCCATGATGTATCTTTGCGCTTCCTATATTACTGAGCAGTGTGCGGAGGGGCAGACGGGAGTGGTCCATATGATGCATATTTCCTAACCACCACAGGCGATGTTGCTTGAACGTGGTAGTGATAGTCTGCTGTTTTGCAGTTTTCAGAACCATACCATTTGTCACATGATCCTTTCATGATATTCCCAAGATGCTCCGTAAGCACCGCAGGGGAAAGGCGTTGAGCTTTTCGTTCTTGTTTCGCATACGACGTCCAAGTCTCAAATCCATATAGGGAGTACTCAGCACACATGACTGAGAATAAAATATGGAAAAGAGTAAGAGCCAATACGCAGCCTTGACGAACCCCTCTTTCCACTACAAACGGATTAGATGTGATTCCGTCGAAGACCACCGCACCTTCTAAATCTTCGTGAAAAGCCAGGATCATCTGTAAGAGCTTTGGAGGACACGCTATCTTCAAAAGCACTGCACACAGTCCTTCTGTGCTGACTGTGTCGAAAGCCTTGCTTGCATCGAAAAAGGCAATGAACAGAGGGGTGTCCTGCTCGCTGCACTTTTCCTGAATTTACTTGAGTATGAAGATCATATCAACTGTAGGTCGTTGCGGACGAAACATACATTGTTCCTCAAGATAGTACCCCCAGCAAGCTTCTGAAGTCTCCCCAACATCACACGGGCAAATATTTTTCCAGGTATAATCAGAAGTGATATACCACCGTGACAGTTGCAATTGCTGCGATCACCTTTACCTTTCTATAGCGGTAGCGTCTTTGATTCATAATCAAAACGTCTTCGGTCCCAGGTTCAAATCCCGCCGTTGCTTAACTTTTAGTTAATAATCGGCATTGGCAGCCAAAGACTTCCAGCATAAGAAGTCACCCTAATTCTCCCAGCGGCCTTGTCAAAGAGGGAGGAGGAACGGACAGAGGTTCAGTGCACTCTCTTTTCCTAGGGGTGGGGAACTGTCCTGAAAAGGTGGAAACATCAGCAATGACCAACGGCTTGAGGATGCAGAAGGCAATGGAAAGCGCTGCATTAAAGACACGTAACGTGTATCCACAGGACATGTTGCCTGTAACTGAAGAAATGTCATGGTGACCTCTTCATTGGCAAAAGATTTCGGAATAGACGTACATTCGGATCTCAGGGAGGGGACTGCCAAGGTGGAGGTTATTATGTGAAAAAGAGTGAATACCCATTGAAAGATAACGTTTTACGAGTCGGGGCGTGGAATGTCAGAAGTTTGAAAGTGATAGAGAAAATCGAAAATTTGAAAAGGGAAATGCAAAGGCTCAGTCAAGATATAGTATGAGTCAGTAAAGTTAAGGGGAAAGAAGACAGAGATTTCTGGTCAGATGCACACAGGGGAATATAAACAGCAGCAAAAATTGGTATAATGGGAGTTTGATTCGTTACGAATAGGAAGGTAGGGCAGGGAGTGTGTTACTGTGGATAGTTCAGTGACAGGGTGGTTCTTATCAGTATCAACAGCAAACCAACACCGGCATCGATAATTTAAGTACACATGGCGCCGTCGCTGAGGAATGATATAAACAAGAAGTGCAGCGAAGTTAAAACGAAACGGCTACAGGAAATATGTGAAGACATCGAAGATTAAAGGATTGTTGGAAGGACATACTCAGCATACAGGAAAGTCAAAAGAACCTATGGTGACAGTAAAAGCAAGGGCGATATCACTAAGAGTGCTACGGAAATAATGTTAAAAGCAGAGGAGAGAGCGAATAAGCCGGCCGCTGTGGCCGTGCGGTTCTAGGCGCTTCAGTCTGGAACCGCGTGACCGCTACGGTCGCAGGTTCGAATCCTGATTCGGGCATGGATGTGTGTGATGTCTTTAGGCTAGTTAGGTTTAAGTAGTTCTAAGTTCTAGGGGACTGATGACCACAGATGTTAAGTCCCATAGTGCTCAGAGCCATTTGAACCATTTTTGAGAGAGTGAGTAGGTGGGAAGAATAAATTGAAAGCCTCTATAAGAGGGAAGATTTGTCTGATGTGATGGATGAAACGGGAGTATTAGAATAAAATTTAAAAGGGCTTTGGGGGACTTTAGATCAAATAAGGCACAAGAGATAGATAAGATTCCATCAGAATTTCTAAAACCATTGGGGGAAGTGGCAACAAAACGACTATTGACATTGCTGTGTAGGATATATGAGTCTGGCGACATACCACTATTCCGAAACGAGTATTCACGCTGGTGTAAAGAATGTATTAGTCTAACGACATACCACTATTCCGAAGACGGCAAGAGCTGACAAGTGCGAGAATTTTCGCACAGCCTGCTTACCATCTCACGCAACCAAGTTGCTTACAAGAATAAGAAGAAAACAAAACTGAGGATGCGCTTGATGACGATCATTTCGGCTTTAGGAAAGATAAAGGTACGAAAGAGGCAAATCTGATGTTGCGATTAACAATGGGACCAAGACATGTTCATAGGATTTGTCAACCTGGAAAAAGCGTACGACAATCTTAAATGGTGAAAGATGTTCCAAATTCTGAAAAAATTTGGGGTAAGGTGTAGGGAGAGGAGGGTCATACACAATTTGTACAACAGCCAAGAGGGAATAAAGAGCGTGGACGACCAAGAATGAAGTGCGCATATTGAAAAGGGTGTAAGACAAGGATGTAGTCATTCACCCTACTTTTCAAACTGTACGTCGACGAAGCAATGATGGAAATAAAAGATACGTTCAATAGTGGAATTAAAATTCGTGCTGAAAGGCTATCAATGATACGATTCGCTGATGACATTGCTGTCCTGAGTGAAAGTGAAGAAGAATTACATGATCTGCTGAAAGGAATGCACAGTTTAACGAGTACAGAGTACGGATTGAGAGTAAATCGAAGAAATCTGAAGGTAATGAGAAGCAGTCGAAATAAGAACAGCGAGAAACTTAATATCAGGATCGGTGGTCACGAAGTAGACGAAGTTATGGAATTCTGCTACCTAGGTAGTAAAATAACGAGTGACAGACGGAACAAGGAGGACATCAAACGCAGACTAGCAATGGCAAAAAGGGCATTCCTGGCCAAAAGAAATGTTGTAGTATAAAATATGGTCCTTAATTTTAAGAAGAAATATCTGTGAATGTACATCTGGAGTACAGCATATTATGGTAGTGAAACAAGGACTGTGGGAAAAACGGAACAGAAGAGAATCGAAGCATTTGACATGTGGTGCTACAGACTAATATTGAAAATTAGGTAGCATGATAAGGTAAGGAATGAGGAGGTTCTGTGCAGAATCGGAGAGGAATATGTGGAAAACACTAATAAGGAGAAAGGACAGAATGATGGGACTTCTGTTAAGAAATGAGGGAATGACTTCCATGGTACTAGTGGGAGCTGCAGGATGCAAAAATTGTAAAGGGAGACAGAGTTTGGAATTCATCCAGCAAGTAACAGAGGACGTAGTTTGCAAGTGCTCCTTTGAGATGAGGTTAGAACAGGAGAGGAATTCGTGACGGGCCAAACCAGTCAGACGCATCATGACCAGAAAAAAATTAACAATATTGTCATCGCGCATGTCTTGCTGCACAGTACCCTCAGCCCAACATTTCAGTAGGAGGTTGAAAGCAGCCGAAAAACTGGTTAAAGTTTACAATATCTGTGGAGATGCTGTCTTTGCCAGGGCTCTTCCCACATTTAAGAAGTGCAATTGCTCTTTGAAGCTCCTCCATAGTAGGCGTGAAATTTGGAAATTTGTGGTAAGGTCTTATGGGACCAAACTGCGGAAGTCATCGATCCCTAATCTTACGCACTACTTAATCTAACTTAAACTAACTTACGCCCATGCCACAGTGAGGACTCGAACCTCCGACGGGGGAAGACTCGTGGACCGTGGCAAGGCGCCCTAGACCGCGCGGCTACTCCGCACGGCTAGTAGGCGTGACTTCCAAGTCATGGTAACGTGTTACCTGGGGAACTTCATCCATTGGGTTTGAACAAATGTTCATGTTATGTGAGTAGAGGCTGAAGTAATGTTCTACTGAACGGTGCAATTAGTAATTTTGATCTGTGATGACTTTTCCATCTATTTCCTTGAGGGGTATGCTTTTCTTTGCAATGGCCTGTTTTACGCTGAGTACAAACCACGACTGTCGCCAGCACTGAAAAACACCAGTACGCCCGTGCAAAGTTGTTCCTAATAGGAACTGATGCAGTTCCGGACAGTGCGTTGAACAGCTGTCATTGCTTCCTTAGCTCCCTGCGTGTATACTTGCATGGCTTTTTTTTTATGCCAGATGACAGTGGACTGACTCTTAAGCTCGAGGAGAAGTTTCAGGACATCTACGTTCTCGATGAACCAGTACTGTGATTTTACTTCCAGATTACCGTAAAGGTAAGAAGCGATTTTATCTTCTGCCAGTCTTCAGGAACAGTAGCCGCTGAGTCTCAGGGATCCATCTCAAATGGTTCAAATGGCTTTAAGCACTATGGGACTTAACATCTGAGGTCATCAGTCCCCTAGATTTAGAACTACTTAAATATAACTAACCTAAGGACATAACACACATCCATGCCCGAGGCAGGATTCGAACCTGCTACCGTAGCAGCAGTGCGGTCTCGGACTGAAGCGCCTGGAACCTCTCGGCTAAAACAGCCGGCAGATCCACCTCTTTTCGCATCTCGTCACTAAATTCTTCTTCTGCAGCAGTGTTTCTTGTCTGCTAAAGAGCAATTTTTGTTTAGCAAGGTGTTCTGGCAGAGTGAAACTTTTAGTCACGAAGCGAACTTTTGTCGCTACTAGGGCATGATCCGTGTCACAGACTGCACTAAGGAACGAACGTGTACGAAGAAAGCAACGCAGATCTTTCCTTTTCGTTAGAATAAGATCTAATTGGGGCCAATGTTCTGAGCTGGGGTGCATCCAGGTGACACACAACTCATACTATGGACGGAATTCAAGCAGCCGTAGATCAGTTTCATTCATCTTGCCCACTCTGGGTTTGCCTAGGTAATCAGACCAAGTTGAAAAATCGCTACCAATACGAGCGTTTAAATCACCAAGGATACATAGACTGTCCCCGGAGTGCACTTCTTGTTCCACATCGCTGAGTTGTTCATAAAACCGATCCTAGACATCTGTAGTTGAAATAAGTGTTGGTGCATGTAGAGACATCAGCGTCAGTGGTCCACTGTTTGTTGTGAAACGCAGAGTCGTAATACGTTCTGAGACCCCAATCGGATCTTCGGTACAACACAGTAAATCATTGCGGACAGAAAAAGCGATTCCGTGCTTTCTGGGGCTATCAAAATCTTTGCCCTTCCAGAAAAACGTTTTCTCCTGTATTGAGCCTTCTTCTGGTAGCCTGGTTCCCTGCATTGCTCTTATAGCCATATTGAGTCTGACTAGCTCTAAGTCGATAGTAGCCGTTTTGTGTAGCTCTTGTGAGCTTCCACAGCTGTCCGGGATGCTTTGCAGCATAGTGCGGATGTTCCACGCACCGATGTGTAATGAAATATCTTTACTTTTTTATTTAATCTTTATGTTTTTTTTTAATTTTTGTAGCAGCGGGTGTCGATATCATGGTGACGCGTTCTAGCAGTGCTAGTGTTCCATATATCTAATGGAACAATCGGCACCAGGACGGGCCAGTACCTATATGACTGGGGGCTGACCAGCTTGAAGCGGACGGTGACTGGCCTGTGGAACTCGCACCCGCTCCTACGCCCATTAGAGCGTGCTTATGACCGGTAACTGCCGCTGTCCGTGTTGTTTTCACACGGATGAAATGTCCTTCCCATGTGGAATCAGGTTGGAAGCAGGAAACTGCCGCTAACTTCCGTTTGGACTGTACTTGCGCGAAACTTGCCTGTTCCGGGTTTCAATTTCGAGTTGTCCCTCTCGTATATGGATGGCATGCCATTGCTGACGTGTCCGTATCTCCGATGATAAGATAGGATAGAATAAGAGGAATGAAAGGGCGTTGTGAGACACACTTTGTCTGGCTCCTCTGCAGAGGCCCGTCTGGCTTGGGAGCCCCTGCCGGTAGCTACTCTACCTCCGGCATGGCCCTCTGCTTCCCTGGTGCGCGCAAACCCTCTCGCTCTCAGGGACGGTGCTACTCTAAGGCGGTGTCTCCAGCGCTACTTTGTCAGCAACTGAAAGAAAGTGGCTTTCGAATGGGAACCGCAAACCTTGGATGGCAAGGCGACAAGTCAAGCGAATCCTCCATCCGAAAACACGTCTGGTGTGTCATACTCTGCATTAGTGGCAGTATGTGTGGTATTTGATGCGAATCTCTTACCGACGCACCTAATTTGTACGCCTGCTAAGTGAGAGAGATACGCCTCCTTACCCTATTTAGGTTTTCATATGAATGTGAATGTGAACCCTCCCCAGGATATAACCAGCAACAAATGTACGCAAAAGTTTCACAATCACACAGTTTCTCTGTGCTCTGTGGAAACATATATTTTATCGTCTTTGAAGTTGCCATCCGTTTCTGGATGTTTAGATTCTTGAATTTTTTTCTTCTAACATAGTTCACACCCGTTTCTGTTGTTTTCATTTCTGTGATACGCCTATATGGCATCTCGCCTGCTCTCACTATTAATGACGTTTACTTGCAACGATAACCTATTCTTACCACATAGCTCATACCCTACAACCAATGTGCAGTGTGACAACAGCCAAAACTACAAAACGAGAACAAACATTTCAAGGACCGCCTGGCAGTTCATAATCGTGTGAAAAAAAAATGAAAAGAAACAGCAAAAGTGAGTTTCGAATGCGGGTCGTCCAGTTCTCATACCAGCACTGAGACAACTTTACCACTACACCACGCCGAGCGGTTGCAGGCGCTTGATTCCGCTACCGCGCGACTCCTGCGGTCGCAGGTTAGAATCCTGCCTCGGGTATGGATGTGTGTGATGCTCTTAGATTAGTTAGGTTTAAGTAGTTCTAACTCTAGGGGACTGATGATCTCAGATGTCAAGTCCTATTGCCATTTGAACCATTTTTGAACCACACCACGGCTGGTTATTTGCGCTAGGTATTACTGTTGTTAAGCTTGAACGATACACGATTTTTATTTTGCTTTATTTTCTCAGTTCAGTACTCCTTCTTCCTGTTTCCATCCTAGATCTGTTTCACTTTTTGACGGGTTAACCACTGGATCATCTTACCACTAAATTTGTGAGGGGTGGGATGTGGAGTTTTCGTGTTTAGTTCCACATCTCAAATGTTTCGATTCGCTTCTGTTCCGGTTTTCCCACAGTCAGTGTTTCACTACCATTAAATGCTATGCTCCAGACGTACATTATCAGAAATTTTTTCCTCGAAATTAATCTCTATGTTTCATTCCAGTAGACTTGTTTGCCTGATAACCCCTTTTGCCAGTGTCACACTGCTTTTGATGTCCTCCTTGCTCCTTCGTTCACTGATCATTGATTAATTTGCTGTGTAGGTCGTACAATCTTTAACTTCATCTACTTCGTCACCATCAACCCAACACTGATGCTAAGTTTCTCACTATTCTCATTTCTCCTACTACTCATTACTTTATTTTACGTCCCTGCCGCTGAAGTTCACGCTCGAGGTGATTTACCTATCCGGCGCACTCGCAGGTTCTGAAAACACCGATACAGAATGGCAAATGCATACCGAAAGTCGACTCTCACGATCTCTGTTTCGAATGAATATGCTGACCGAAAGCCTATGAAACTGGAAGGCTCTTACGAGACAAAGTTAAACTTGATTACAATGAACTTACTGGAATACGCCTCACCATGTTGAGCAGTGTTGTCTACGTGAAACTGATTAATGCTGCAGTGTGTGAGAAAATCATGGACACAAATTTCATCACTCCGATGGACATGTTGGAGGGGTAACTACTGATCACGCAGGACTAGGATTACGAAGTGTATGCATCTTCGAACTTCTCTTCGAAGTTCCCTCTGACTTGGTGATTGATGCCCTACGCCTATACGGAAGAGTGCTTAGCCACTTGGAGCAAAAATGATTCAGTTTTACGTCCTATCCCGTTCGCAATGGAGTACAACAGTTCGTAATAGAGCTGACACTTCATGTGCCCTCATATTTGTTCATCGGCGGATGCAGAGGTATAGTCATATGCAATGGACAGCACAAAACATCCTCTGGATGCAGGACAGAAGGTCACGTCCGTTCCGAACGCGTGTATAGTTTCAACTGGCGAACTTGTGCTTACGCCCACAACGACGCCGCTACACTAAAGTATGTGGACGTGTTTCGAACAGATGCCTTCCCGAAAAATGACGAACTCCACCATCCTGAAAGTTTACGGCAATCGCCTGCGGCAGAGACCGCCACGTGGAAAGAAACAGCATACACATCTTCCACTCTGGCGCCGGCTACGCAGTTGATCGACGGGAAAGACTCGGTAGGAGGGATGGAAATTGATTGTACGGTTTTGCCGACAGCTGCTTTCGTCTCTGAGTGCCGAGAGTCACTTCCGCACTTGGATATGTAGGGGCACAGGCGCAAAAATGATTGCTGAAGCGGCACAAGGAACAATGGCTACCGTGTCGGACACCAGCTTAATGCACTTCAAGACAGACGGAATTGCGTGTAACGACGACATAGTGCATTCGGATGCAAAACCGGGATCCCTCCTCCCGTATAGCAGTACGACGCGCATCAAACGAAACAGGGACTGAATAAAGACCCACGAGAAGGAGATACGCCGGCAGGGGTCCCTCCGTCCACCGCAGCAACAGCTTTGCCTTCCATCAGCCCGGCCAGAGATAAACGACGGGTGATGGATCTTCAGCACAGGACTTGGGCCGATGAATTCGATACTGATCCACAGACGGGTGCTGCTATCGCCGGATATTAATCACGCAGAAGGTGCAGCCGGTCGCACAAACACCATGACACAAATCAGCATAACCGTTCATTTGCACTTTACGCTCTGAGGAACAGCGGCAGGCGTATCGAACAGCAGCTATTAACATTAAGACAATTAGAACACGGGTAAAATCGCAATTATTACGAGACTTGCTGCTTGCTTCAGACGTCGACTTCGCCGTTCTGCAGGAAGTATGTGTCGAGAGCTTCCTTGACATCTATGGCTACGATACATACACTACACCCACTATAGACGGCGGCAATGGAACAGCGACACTCCGATGTGAAGGCATAAAAGCCGAGGATGTGGAGTGCATGCCTTCAGCGCGACGACTGGCGCTCACAGTGGTAGGAGTACGCATTGTTAACATATATGCACCGTCCGGGTCCGACAGAAGGCGCGATCGACCCTGATTTTACGCAGAGGAGATTGCGCCCCTATTCTTAGGCCAGTATTAGTGCATCTTATTTGGAGGCGACTTCAGCTGCGTGCTCGCGCCAAAGGATCAGCACGCAAGCTATAATAAATGCCATGAGCTGCGCCAACTTATACAGGACCTGAATCTAATCCATACATGGGAGTCGATACATGGCGACAGAGGCAGCTGTACACGTCACAAGTCACTCTGCAATTCGTCGCGATCGAATTTACGTAGCATGTCGCTTCGAGTATGAGATCCTCGATACGGAATTGTGGCCCGTCACCTTCTCAGATCACCTAGCATAGATATGCAGTCTCCCTAAGTCGTCAACGAGTGTGGAGGAATCGCTGTGTTTGGAAACTGAATACAGCGCACCTAAGAGGACCTGAGTGCAGACGCTTAATCGAAGACACTTGGGAAATATGTGAACAACGCCTGCCGACATATTTGACGACGTTGCAGTGGTGGATGGAACGCTTTAAGCCTGCATTGCGCCAAGCATTGATTGTATACGGAAGGGCCGAGCAGTTCTAGGCGCTTCAGTCTGGAACCGCGTGACAGCTACGGTCGCAGGTTCGAATCCTGCCTCGGGCATGGATGTGTGTGATGTCCGTAGGATAGTTAGGTTTAAGTAGTTCTAAGTTCTGGGGGACTGATGATGTCAGAGCCATTCTGTATACGGAAGGGAGCAGATGATGTGGAGGCGCCACATGACGGAATTTTATGTCTCGATACTCCGCGAACTTTCGGTGCAGGCGTCTTCACAGGATTTTAGTGCTGCTGTAAAGCGAGTAGAGGCCCAAATGGTTTCCATAACGTGACGCCCTCTCGAGTCGCGTAAGGGCCTTTGAATGAGTCCACGGAGAATTCCCTTCGATGCATCACGTTACCAGAGAAAAACAACGTAGCCGCGGAATCTTATTACAGACTGTCTTATTGCCGGACGGTTGCGTATGATAACGCAAAAAGGCATTGTCAAAGCCTTCGTGGAACAATACAGTCACCTCTTTGAGGAAGCGAAACACGATGAGGCAGTCTTCTATGATATCCCACGAACGCTATCCGAGTGCTTCGAAGCGACGGGCGGGAGTTAACTGGGGAAATCACAGATGACGACGTAATAGAAGTGCTCGATAAGGGAGCGTCGAACAAGTCACCGGGGCCCGACGGGTTTGCGTTACAGTTTTATCTGACATTTAAAGATCTCATACTACCGCTATGGACGGCCATGTACCGCGAAAGGTATGATCATCCGTGTCCACAAACCAGCCGGCAGCACAGATATACATTCTGCCGACCACTGATCTTTCTTAATTGCGACTACAATGTCTACACAAGGATACTTGCAGCACTTTTCAAACATCTGCTGTGCCAAGCGATATCATTCGAAAAAAACCCAGCTAGGATGGGATAGTAATGTACAAACGGCACTCAGCGACTATCACAATGTGATCGCACTGGAAACAACATGTTGTGTCCTGGGTGAAATGGTATCGATTAATTTCGATCGTGCCTTTGACAGGTGAACCATGCCTATCTTGTGGAGGTGACGACGCAAATAAAATTTCCACAGAGTTTGGTCACCGTCGTGATGTGACTACTCCACGGAGCCTCATTAATGGACGCATGGTGGGACCCGTCACCATCTCACGACTGGTCAGAAAAGGGTGCACGCTGTCGAGCCGCTGCTCTGCGGGCTCCGGAACCGGCTCCAGGGAATACTGATTAGGTAAATGACAAGGCACCACAAGTTTATATGCAGAACACACGCGGATGACCTAGTGTTATTATCAGGGGTGGGAGACGAGGTAAGAGTGACTTCACACTGGATAAAATTGTATGGTTTGGCTACGGGAAGTCGTACGAATATGGCGAAGTCAGGAGCGATGAACACACAGAGGACCTTAGACGGGAAGTGTACCATTATTACAGCCATGAGACAAGATGAAATTCTTGGGAATTATCTTCACTATAAACATTCAACGCGCAGCGGCACTCAGCTAGAGACATTTTCTGCAATAATTCGTGCCAGTTGAAACGTCCCCTTAGAAAAATTACAAATGACTGTGCTTAAACTGACACACAATATTTTGTTAGCGTAACGCAATCTGACTTTCAATAATCCCTACAAAAGGATGGCCCTGACTAACATTAAACTATACCTTTCACAAATCACTTACCTCACAAAAATCTTCGCTACTCAAGCTACTGCAGTACAGCGAGCGCCACTACTGCCAGTTAAATAAAAGATTCAAACTACTGAAGGCACTAACTACTGATAGGCATTGTTAGCAAATGAAAGATTTTAATAGAGAACAAACAATGTATTTACCTTAATAGTCATAATATATATAGCAGTTCATGACAAATTACAAAACTCCGCCATCTCTCTCCCCACATCCACCACTGCTGGCGGCTCACCTCCAACTGCGCAACGCTACGCGCTGTTCACTTCCAGCTGCCGCTGCCCAACACTACAATGGCAGACAACAATGCAAACTAGCCACAGACTGCACACAGCACAGCCAGTGATTTTCATACAGAGGTGGCGTTACCAATAAAAAAACCTAGACAGCCTACTTACATAGCCCCCATGCTCCCCACAAAACATTTTACAAATTGTTTTGGGCAGTGGCCAATTATGATTTGATAAAATTTTTCATAATTACAATAACAAAGAAATTAAATGCACACACTTAGTGATACAAAGTTGGTCAAAAGCTAAAATTTCTCACGGTCCATAAAGATAGTCCTGATCATTCATCATAATAGTAATTACAGTTTTTTTCACAAAGTCTCATTAGTAAAAGAAATTGCACACAGAAGTAGTGGATATCCATGCAGTCTTGAAGAAGTAGTGTTGTCCTTCCAACGGAAAGACAGTGCTGACTCTTGAAATGCTGACAGGTAATGGGCCACAACAGAGCAAACCCACAGCAGAGTCATTCGAAGTTTTGAAGAATATCATTTGGTAGGTCATCACAGAGCAGACCCACTGTAGTCCTGGTAGAGATTACGATATTGGTGGGCCACCAGAGGCGCAGACCCACTGCAGTCCTTGTAGAAATAATGGTACTGGTGAGTCAGCAAAGACGCAGACCCACTGTACTGCTTGTAGAGACGGCCAGCAGCCATCTGTTGCAACTGTGCAGGTGCACAATCACCATCAAAGAGTCTTGCGGAGTATATAGCAAGTCTATAAACCACCACTTGTCCATTCACAAAAAATTTGTTGGAATGTCCTTAGAACCAGCAATGCTGTTATCCAGTCCCTTGCTGAATTATTAACACACGTGTAAACACTAACAGTCCCTACTTCTCACATATTGTCCATATACTATGACCAACAGAAACGTGTGCAGTGAAATGATACTTAATTTGAAGAACTGGTGTCAATTACAATATTATAACATGAGAATACAATAACAAAGGTACAAATGAAAGTAAGTAGGCTGTTTAGGTTTTTTCATTGGTAACGCCACCTCTGTATGAAAATCACTGGCTGTGCTGTGTGCAGTCTGTGGCTAGTTTGCATTGTTGTCTGCCATTGTAGTGTTGGGCAGCGGCAGCTGGAAGTGAACAGCGCGTAGCGTTGCGCAGTTGGAGGTGAGCCGCCAGCAGTGGTGGATGTGGGGAGAGAGATGGCGGAGTTTTGTAATTTGTCATGAACTGCTATATATATTATGACTATTAAGGTAAATACATTGTTTGTTCTCTATTAAAATCTTTCATTTGCTAACAATGCCTATCAGTAGTTAGTGCCTTCAGTAGTTTGAATCTTTTATTTAACTGGCAGTAGTGGCGCTCGCTGTACTGCAGTAGCTTGAGTAGCAAAGATTTTTGTGAGGTAAGTGATTTGTGAAAGGTACAGTTTAATGCTAGTCAGGGCCATTCTTTTGTAGGGATTATTGAAAGTCAGATTGCGTTGCGCTAACAAAATATTGTGTGTCAGTTTAAGCACATTCATTTGTAATTTTTCTAAGGGGACGTTTCATACGTACGTTTCGTGGCTGCCAGCGGTATGAGTCATTGCCTGTTGTCTCTTTGTTGGCGCGCGTCGTTATTGGGATTTGGAGACCTAACTTCTACAAATCCACCTCCTCGAGAGGGCCCTGCTCTGTTTGAATCCCGCCAGTTCTGATGCAATTACGGTCTGTCATTACGATCATATCGTCTGCCGTCATGTCGGTAGATGCCATAGTTTCTTTCTTGTCAGTCACGTGGTGGAGAATTTCTCCCTGAATCGTAACTGTGTGCTGGACCGTTGCGTCTAAAGTTGTTCTGTCCCCCTTGATAATAATTATTTTGGTTCCCATATTGTCTGTTTCTCTGATTGTCTCTGTGATAGTCATTACTGCGGAGAGGTGATCTTTCCCTGTAATTGTTACTGCTCTGCCAACGGTTGTCATACGGGTGGTGTCTGTTTCGGTCACGATTTTCGTTGAAAGAATAGCCTTGTCGTATATTCTTTCTGTCATCGCGGAATTGTGACGGATGTGATCTGTAATTGTTGTGCTCCTGTTTCCGCGTTACCCGATTGTCAGTGTCAATATCCAGTTCTTGTAACAGTCCTTGAAAAGCCTCAATGTCTTCTTTGCAATGTCCTGCTAAAATAATATGTCGTAAATGTTCAGGTAATTTGATTAAGCAAATGCGGATGAGTTCTGAGGGGCTGTATGGGTTTGCCAGGCACTGATTCTTGTGCAACATGTCTTCAAAATATTTCACAAGACTGGAAAATTCAGATTGTTCGAAATGTTTCATCATTGTGATGCTATGTTTTACTCGGTCTTGTGTAGCTTGATACCAATATGCTGAGAGGAAGGCATGATAAAAATCTCCTTCATTGTGGCAATCGTGATTGACCGATCGCATTCTTACAGCTGGTTCATTCTCCAAGTAGCCACACATAAATTCTAACCTGTGCTCCAATGACCAGTTGGGAGGAAAACAATGAGAGAATTGATGGAGCCACGCTTGTGGATGAATGTCGTTGCCAGAATTCTTAAATGTTTTGAATTTACGTGTAGTAATGAACAGCTTATAGTCAAAGTCATCATGTCGGCGAGTCGCATATCGGTCATTGTTACGTCGTGTCGGCGGTTCCATCTCAAAATTCGGTGCACCTTGCCAATTTCTTTCATAAATTCCGAAATGTCCTGTGTTATTATTTTGTGGCTTTTCCGTATTTCTAAGTTCCTCTTCCCGTGTTGGAGCGCGAGTGTCCTCTGAAATATGAAATTTTTGTATTACTTGTGCCAACTGATCTTGCACTTCCCGGATTTCTCTTTTGTATTGCGTATTAATTTGATTCTGATTTTGTTTGAATTTCTTAATTTGTTCATACTCTTCTGTGTCAGTGATGGCTACAGGTCTTGTGTCATTCAGGTCATCATCTACCTTTGCAGATAAGTTAGTGAACTGATCCGAAAGTTCGGCTACTTTCTCCAATAGTGTACTTATTTCCTCAGTGTGTTTTTCTGAACCAAGTTTCAGAGTGTCCATTTGTGCTGAAATCGTATCTACTGTGTCCTTTAAGTTTTCTTGAGTTTTTGCAAGTTGCGTAACCGAATCGGTAGATGCAACTGAGTCAATTTTAGCTTGCAAGGTGTTGTGATTTTCATGAACAATAGTTTGCAGTTCTTTTATGGCTGCTTCATGATTCTGTAATGCATTTTCATGACGCGAAAAAATAGGTTGGAAATGCTCACAAATTTGTGTTTTTACGTCATTACAGACTTTTTGACATTTCGATTCGATGTTATGTAACTCAGTAGTTAAACCTTCGCGTGTTTGTTCAAGCGTGGTGCGAAGATTTTGTTCCATTGCGTCTAACTGTTGCTGTGTTTATCTCTGGTGTTGTTCCATTGTGTCTAACTTTTGAAGCTTTTGCTGTGTTTGTCTCTTATTTTGTTCCATTGTGTCAAACTTTTGAAGCTTTTGCTGTGTTTGTCCCATTTGTTGTATTAATTGTAATAACAACGCATTGGTGTCTGAAACATGTTCCTCAGTGCTTTTCGGCAGTGAATTTGCACCGGCAACATTCACATTTTGACAAGCGGAAAATGTGTCTTGACTCATTTGAGAAAACGAAGAAAACCCAAAACCTGAGTCTACAGTATTTGCAATATTGTGTTCTATCATTCCCGATTCCTGAGGCGAGCTGTTGCCGACCGATCGATCGATAATGCTTTCCTGTTCACTACCTGTTTCACTGTCTACACCATTATTTGACGCCCGCTCCATTTCCCTAGGCACAGTTACCAAATTACTACATTGAACATTAGTAAATTCATTACTCGGCGGCGCTGATAAGCTACGCTCGTCGTCACTATTATTTCTCAGTTTACTTTGGAGCCTAGTGTTACGTTTTTCACACGTCATTATTGCCACAATATTTCACACGATAACACAGAAAAGCACAATTTGAAGAGCAAAAATAAGAGAACACATTAACACAGCACTGAAAAAATTTCAAGTTAATTGCACGCGCTGCTGAGAAATACTTGGTGTAAAACTGCATGCATGCTACAACTGTTTTACTGTACCACAATGAAAGACTGCAACTACAAAGGAGATTCTCTCTACAATTACGCGCTAGCAATAAACAAAAGCTACACTAATTACGCAAACTACAAGAAAAAATCCGAAATTCCAGTGAGATATCCTCGGCTAAGGGTCGACATATGAAACGTCCCCTTAGAAAAATTACAAATGACTGTGCTTAAACTGACACACAATATTTTGTTAGCGCACCACAATCTGACTTTCAATAATCCCTACAAAAGAATGGCCCTGACTAACATTAAACTATACCTTTCACAAATCACTTACCTCACAAAAATCTTCGCTACTCAAGCTACTGCAGTACAGCGAGCGCCACTACTGCCAGTTAAATAAAAGATTCAAACTACTGAAGGCACTAACTACTGATAGGCATTGTTAGCAAATGAAAGATTTTAATAGAGAACAAACAATGTATTTACCTTAATAGTCATAATATATATAGCAGTTCATGACAAATTACAAAACTCCGCCATCTCTCTCCCCACATCCACCACTGCTGGCGGCTCACCTCCAACTGCGCAACGCTACGCGCTGTTCACTTCCAGCTGCCGCTGCCCAACACTACAATGGCAGACAACAATGCGAACTAGCCACAGACTGCACACAGCACAGCCAGTGATTTTCATACAGAGGTGGCGTTACCAATAAAAAAACCTAAACAGCCTACTTACACAGTGTTCGAAGTCACAGGTTAAGTCTCCAGACACGATGCAATGGGTCACCTAGGCTAACAGTTATTTAGCTTCTCCCATCCCCCACCTGGCCTAAGTTCTTCCTGTACCGGTGGTGTTGGCGCCCCGAATTCTAGCGGCATCAGAATGTTATGTGAGCACAGGGCTGCTTTTTAAGGTCGGATATGAAACCCTCACCATCGCTGGTTGTCGTGGAGGTGTTGGACTAGTCCACGTCCGCGACCGAGCAGTGGCGATCTGAATAAGCAAGTTGATGAAAATGTGGACACGACACCAGGAAAGTATGACGGACACGATGATAGACGATCTGGTACTATCATTTCGTCTGTCGCCGGTAGCAGTCGCTCACGTCTCACCGTCGCTTACCCACATACAAATCATTTTCGTGAAACATGGTTATGTACTATGGAACTGTCAACTATCAGGATGGCAACGATACATGATGTATATCACATCTTTACTGGAGGACGGCAGAGCAATGCTGAAGAGAGGCGGCAACTAACAATGACATGGTTGGTGGTATTACGTACAATGCGCCGCGTACACCTTGGTATGGGGACACGTGCACCGTGGTATCAGGTAGTAAATGGGAAATATGTGACTTGTTCCACGTTACATACAGTTCACATGACGGATTTTTCACTGTGTCACAGTGCAAGGTTATAGACACAAGGAACGTCTTCTTATATATGCGGGCCTTCGGAAGCAGTGTGGTGTTTGGTCCAAAAAGATGATCGCCTTCCTCCTTCGGGTTGTGCCGCAAGCAATTGAGCCACGGATACTACTTCCCGCTGATATGGCATATTTTGCCAGAAAAAAAAGACCAAAGCAGTGACTTGGATTCTGGGTCTGACTGTTCTTTACCTTCTCCGAGAGGGCAGTAAGAATGTGCTAGACTTTCGGGCTTTACTACAAGAACTTCACTCACTGATTATGCAAAATCCATGGTTTCGAATGTATTATGCAAATTTCTTAGGGAGTGCCCTGCTTGACCCCTCATCCAGTTTGGGCGTACCGGGTAGGAGAATGTAATTACAGCAAATAATTGTTCTGAACAAGAAAGGACAAGGACAGTGGGGAGGACACAACACGGTAAGTGTTGACATACTCGGCACCAAAGCGAGGTACCAAACGATCGCAGGAAACGCGCGCATGAAGAGGGTCGTGTTCCGTCATAGTTTTGTACTGAACGAAGCAGCTTATGTTTATTAGCGCTACACCATTTATGTGAAGAAAACGCGATAGTGCAAAAATCCACTTACTTACGTTCTACAGAAATATTTTATTTTATTACGAACAATGTCCCACAACAATTAAAACAAAACAAAATAAAAAAATGAAAGGCGACTAACAATAAAAAATGTGGTTAAGTGCTTGCCTACCAGGCAGCGAGCCCGGAATCGATATTTAAAAAAAGTAAATAAATAAAAGGTGTAATGAAGTATTTGCCAACCATGCAGGGGGACCGGGTACGATTCGCGGTGAAAGAAGGGATAGCGCCTTTGATTAGTAATCGAAAAGGCACAGGTCCCATGTTCGGACCCCACCACCGTTTAAATTTTGATTAAGCGGCATAACAAGTAACTCTAATTCTGCCAACAGCCTTGTCAAAGAGGACGGACAAGCGGACAGAGGTTCAGGGCACTCTCTTGACATTGCGGTGGGAAACTTCCACTAAAGACGGAAGAATCAGAAATGATCAACGGCACAAGGATGCGGAAGGCAATGAGAAACCACTGCATTAAAGACACATAACGTGTATTCGCTGTACATGTGGCCTGTAACTGAAAAAGTGTCATGCTGCCTCTCTGTTGACAAAAGATTCCGGAATACTACACCACTCGGATGTCCTGGAGGCGACTGCCAAGACGGAGCTGACCATGAGAAAAATTTTCAATAACAAACGATAGGATAACGTTCTAAGCGGCGGCGTCGAATGTCAGAAGCTTGAATGTGGTAGGGAAACCAGAAATTCCGAAAAGACTCAAGCTAGATATAGTATGACTCAGCGAAGTGAAATGGAAATAAGAGAAAGACTTCTGGTCAGATGAGTATAGGGTGACATCAACAGCAGCAGAAAATGATATAACTGGAGTAGGATTCGTTATGAATAGGAAAGTAGGCTGAGAGTGTGTTACTTTGAACAGCTCGGAGTTGTTCTTATCAGAACCGACAACAGACCAACTTCGACAACGATAGTTCTAATATACATGCCGACGTAGCAAACTGAAGATGATATGATACAGAAAATATGTGCGGATATTAAAAGGGTAATAGAGTACGTAAAGGGAGAAGAAAATGTAATAGTCATGGGGAACTGAAATGCTGTTTGAGAGGAAGAAGATGAGGAAAACTTTATAGGAAAATAAGGGCATGGGACAAGGAATTAGTGAGGAAGAACACTGAGTTCTGTAATAAATTTCTGCCAGTTATAGCGAATGCTGAAGAAGCAAAAGAGGAGGAGGTACATCTACATCTACATCTAAATTTATACTCCGCAAGCCACCCAACGGTGTGTGGCGGAGGGCACTTTACGTGCCACTGTCATTACCTCCCTTTTCTGTTCCAGTCGCGTATGGTTCGCGGGAAGAACGACAGTCTGAAAGCCTCCGTGCGCGCTCGAATCTCTCTAATATTACATTCGTGATCTCCTTGGGAGGTATAAGTAGGGGGAAGCAATATATTCGATACCTCATCCAGAAACGCACCCTCTTGAAACGTGGCGAGCAAGCTACACCGCGATGCAGAGCGCCTCTCTTGCAAAGTCTGCCACTTGAGTTTGCTAACTATCTCCGTAACGCTATCACGGTTACCAAATAACCCTGTGACGAAACGCACCGCTCTTCTTTGGATTTTCTCTATCTCCTCCGTCAATCCGATCTGGTACGGATCCCACATTGATGAGCAATACTCAAGTATAGGTCGAACGAGTGTTTTGTAAGCCACCTCTTTTGTTGATGGACTACGTTTTCTAAGGACTTTCCCAATGAATCTCAAGATGGTACCCGCCTTACCAACAACTAATTTTATATGATCATTCCACTTCAAATCATTCCACACGCATACTCCCAGATATTTTACAGAAGTAACTGCTACCAGTGTTTGTTCCGCTATCATATGATCGTACAATAAAGGATCCTTCCTTCTATGTATTCGCAATACATTACATTTGTATACGTGCAAAAAGCCGAGTGACACGGGAGATTTCAATTACAGTAGATTATGGACAAAGTTACAGAACTCTTGGCTTACCTAGAAGGACATATAGATTCAGATCACAATGAAACACTGGTGAAGAGTAGATTGAAGTTTAAGAGATCAGTCAAGAAGAATCAATGCGCAAAGAAGTGTGACGTGTGACAATGAAGTAACAAGGAACAACGAGATACGATTGAAGACCTCTAAGGCTATAGATATAGCAGTAAGGAATAGCTCCGTAGACGGTACGGTTGAAGAGGAATGGACATCTCTAAAAAGAGCAGAATATAGATACAAAGACGTTAACTGCGAGGAAACCATGGGTAACATGAGCAATAGTGCAGTTGATCGACGAAAGATGGAAGTACAAAAACGTTCAGTGAAATTCAGCAATACATAAGTAAAAGTCTCTGAGACATGAAATAAATAGGAAGTGCAGGGAAGCTGAGACAAAATGCAGTGGGCAGGACATGTTGACGAACTAAGGATGGAAGTTGGACAAAACCAGTTTTAGAGTGGAGTCCCAGAGAAAAACGAAAACCTACAGGGAGACCACCGGACCGCTGGAATAAGGAACTCAGGAAAGTGGCAGGCTTCAACTAGTAGAAGACAGCAGCGGACTAAGATGCACGTAAACACCTCTTAAAAATGTATATCATAACTTCAAGAGGCTATATCTTGTAGAGATTGAATTAGCTGAACTATAAATAAGTAAGAGAGGAAGATTAAGACATGTGTTGGACAGTGATGTAATCTCTCACTCCTACTGTTTAATCTGTACATCGAAGAAGCAAAGAGGAAAATAAAGGAAAGTTTCAGGAGTGGAATTAAAATTCAAGGTGAAAGGATATCAATGATACGATTAGAAGATGTCATTGCTATCCTCAATGAAAGTGAAGCAGAATTAAATGATGTGATGTATGGAATGAACAACTTCAAGGGTGCAAAATATTAAATCAGAGAAAACCGAAGAAGAACAAAAGTAACGAGAAGGTGAAAGTGTAATAAATCTTCTCTATTTAAACTAGACTGAATTGCATGTAACTGCTTTAGTCTTTAATAAAACTTGCATCTGACTGCATATTTAACTTAACTGAACTTTATCTGATTGCATGAAAATATTGTTGGAAAATTAATACTCAAAATACACGTCTGACTGCATGAAAGTTTAGTGGTAAAAATAAATGAGTCACCAACCTGCATCCGACTGCGTCTGTGGACTTAGCTCGTGCACTCCTTCCCATTTAGCCGATAATAAAACATATATTCAACTCACCCGTAGTGCAATGACATAAAATTGTCGTTCTAGATAACTTTACTCAGCTTTGGCCCTGTTTGTTACTTAATAAAAATTCTGTCCTGATTTGAATAATTTGCCAATGTGCAATGGCATATAGATTATTTTACTCTGATAAATGAAATTATTAGCTTTACTCATGGGAACTTTACTTTAATGTACCTTTTAATTCAATGCAAGCACAGGATGCAGTGAACGACATAAGGTGTGCGATGAAACTAATTTTATCTAAAAAATATTTAATTTTCAAACTTTTAGGGCACATGAGAAAAACTGAAAAAACTTCTATAGCATGGATTTACGAGAAAGTTTCACAAAACGCTTATTGCATTAACAATGGGATTTCTATCTAGCTTTTAGACATTATTTAACCCAACCTATTCTATTATTTATTCTTTCTAGTTTTCCCAGGTATGTGCCGAGTTTCACTCAAAATATAGCTCATTATGTGCGTAGCGCCAATTCTTACTTTGATGCTGTCACGACCCAGCTGCCTCCTTCAGGCATCTAGCTCCGACTCAAAACACATCTGCTGTCTCTGCACACCTCCTCACCACTCTCAAACTTTTACCGCGTGCACCTAGCTCTGTTAGCTGTCAAAGATCTTACTACTCGAAGATGTACCACTCGTCCAACCTTGCAGCTGGTAACTATCGACATTATTCACTGCCTCTATCCTGATCGAATCTCAGGATGGACCAGAATTTTGTAGGGGGATTTGTACAGTTAGTACAGATTTCCCCACGAAATTCGTAAAAAAAATTACAATGGAAGATACAATATAAAATATACATAGTATTCTCATGAAAATAGTATTACAGAGCAATGAAATTGATCAATAAACCTAGGATGTTAAGTAAAATCTATAATAATAAATATTATAATATTAAAAGCAATATACAATAGGCAGTGGACATTTACTGCAAAATGTGTTATCAACATTTAAGTTAACACGAAATTAATATTTAAAGTAATATACAAGAACTGTATGCAGTGGACATTTGCTGCATAAACAATGTGTTATATATGCTTAAGGTAAGAAGAAATTAATATTTAAAGTAATTTACAATAATTGTGTGCTGTGCATTTACTGTATAAAAATGTGTTACATATGTAGTAGATAACACTAATGTTACCAACTCTCTAGCAAGAATAGTCTTGAGTTGAATAAAATCTATGTACAAAAAATTTCGTTAAAAGGTAGTAAAACGTGCTTGCATACTAGTTTTTGATAAAGAGCAGTAAAGTGACCCTGCACAAATATAGTGGGAATAAATTGTACCTAATGTTCTTACATACAATGCCAATAGAACTGCAAGGAAGTAATGCTGCTCAATTGCAGCAGTAATCAAGGTTCATGAAGAAATTCCTTACAAGATTCAACTGTACAAGTTTAGTTAAAGTCCTACTCAGTAATTGGACTTTATAGTCACGTCAGATGAATTAAAACTTCCATTTACATCATGCAACAGTAAGATCAATTCAAGCCCAAAAATTTGTATTCAAAAGCTTCCTTTCTTTTTACCATGTTGTTGTGTGGTCTTCAGTCCTCAGACTGGTTTGATGCAGCTCTCCATGCTACTCTATCCTGTGCAAGCTTTTTCATCTCCCAGTACCTATTGCAACCTACATCCTTCTGAATCTGCTTAGTGTATTCATCTCTTGGTCTCCCTCCACGATTTTTACCCTCCACGCTGCCCTCCAATACTAAATTGGTGATCCCTTGATGCCTCAGAACATGTCCTACCAACCGATCCCTTCTTCTGGTCAAGTTGTGCCACAAACTTCTCTTCACCCCAATCCTATTCAATACTTCCTCATTAGTTATGTGATCTACCCATCTAATCTTCAGCATTCTTCTGTAGCACCACATTTCGAAAGCTTACCATAAACGTACATTATTAAATAGTCTTCACATAGGTATTTCAATAAGATGTTCACAGTGCAAACACTCCTAAACATCTCACATTAGGATACATCAATTCGATCCTACAAATTAGTATTGAAAAGCTTCCTTTCCTTTTTAACATAAACGTAATTCTCGAAGCCTTGCGTATTAAATCCTTAGTACCATGAAATGGGGCATTACAAACAGTCCCCCCTTTTTTTTGTTCATATAATTGGTCCTCTAAATCGTACATTTTAAATCCTAAGTACAATGAAATGGGGCATTACAAATAGTGATTTTACTTAACAGAGAACTGGTACGCAGATATCTCGCAAAAACAACAGAAAAAATATATTTAGAACATAAAGAAGAGTAGACTGAGAACTCAGAAAGGAACAATGTGTTCTACAGAGCTCAAGGATACGGGGCACCAACGCCACATGGTGTGTCCGTTAAAGAACAACCGACCCTCTACCCCATTTAGTCCTGTTGTGTAGAACAAATGGGTAATGTGTTATCATGTGTTAATGTTAAAATCATGTCAATCATGGAAATCATGTGTGAGAAAAAAAGAAAAATTAGTTATATAAATAACACCCAGAGATAATAAAGAGCCTACTAATTACTGTAGCTGAAAATGTTGGTAGTTATGGTGCACTAAAAGACATGAGTATCATGAAAATAAAAACACAGTAATCTTATATTGATATAGTATGAAAATAACACACTTAGGGAACAGGCATTAGGAATGGACAACACACTGGGCTCAGTCAAGGAGAGGTACTGTCACGTGTCAGCAAGTAGCAGTGTGACAAAACAGAAGTGTTCATAAATAGAAGCATATATGCATAGTATGTGGTCACATAATCAACATCACAAAGTACAAAGGCGAAAGCATTAATTAAAAGATCCATAAGCAGTGTAGCACAAACACGAACAATAAATATGTAAACAAAGTATGAAAATAGCTGTAAAGAAATGCAAGAAGTTAACGTCAGATAATAAATCAAATTAGCATGCCAACACAGAACAAAATTTCAGCAGAAAGCATATTGCAGATAATAAAGCAAAAATATCAGGCCAACACAGAACAAAATTGCAGCAGAAAGCTTAAGGCAAAATTAGCAGGCCAACACATAACAAAATTTCAGTAGAAAGCAATAGGCAATACTAGCAGGCCAACACATAACAAGATTTCAGCAGACAGCATAAGACATAACATTACTCTAATCCTGAAACAGGTAATCTTACAAAAAAATAAAAGTGCAGAAACACAGAAAGTCACACATAACACACATGATAAGCAATGAGATAGAAACAGCTATTTATATTTAGGCGTGAAAAACACATGTTAAGAGACGAAGCAACATATAAGGTAATACAGAGACATCGTAAAAGGCAATAAGTGCTGTAGGTATGAAAAAAAAAGGATTAATCAAAAAAAATGCTGTAGCGTGGCATGACTTAACTCCTCAGTAGGTCGTCAATAACGAGTCCAAAAACAATTCCAATTGGTCTCTAGTAATTCCTAGTTATCACATTATTGCATTAACGGCATCTGAAAAATAGTTGAGCATTAATAAGCAGTTGAAAATTGGAGACACAAAATGTTAAGTTTTCAGAAAGGCGAATGGTCTTATTCTCAAAGACAAGGGTTAAAATAAAAGTTACTGCCGTAAAGAGAAACTGTATAATAGCATAAACCATGTGTGAACAGATTACTCGTATTGTACTCATCATGAAAATACCTGAATATTCGATTGCCCATGGCAACGAGAACATTAATACACCATCTGTACTGGCAACGTAAAAGGAAAACATTCTGAAAGAGGTAAATTCTGGTGAACTTGGTACATCATAAAATCGTTGATACTTGTTCATAAAAGCTGTGAAAAGAAATTAACTGTTAAATAGTATGAAAGTGAAACCTGAAACTCGTCATGTAACCATTTTTGACATTCCTAGTAAATGCAAAACCACATCGCTCACACTTCATATTTCTGTTGTCGTAACTTCAGCACACAGTATTTGCTAATCATCACTTGTAGCGTCCAAGGTACCAAAGTCTAAAAAAAAATGCAATTTCAATCTAACAATACCTCATTCCCCACATAAAGTTACAATATCATCTTAGAAACTCTTATAAACACTCATTTTCTTCAAATACATAAAATTCATCGAGAACATTAGTTTCATCTTCATATCCTCATAGTCAATACTCATATTCAATACACGTAACACAACCTTAAGCACTAAGACCCTACGTAAACTTCAGTAAGATTGTTACTACTAGCTCAACATCAACATACAAAGCAGCCTTCGTTACGACAAAATCTTCATACAAGCAGTGTCATTATGTAATAATTCCACGTAATCATCGCAAAGTAACAGCGGTGAGCGACCAACAAAAAATAATAATTAGAGCAAAATTATCACGTAGTAAGTATCAACATCAAATTGATGAATGATGAGCAAAATACTCCACTGTAACGTCAACTTCGAACGCCAGCATGAAATGAGTCCCACAGAAAACAATAACGTAGTTTATTAGTAATGTACAGAAACAATCTCAGTTTATTACAATAAGTAACCAATCTTTAAATCTCAGGGAAGAAAACAGGTAACATTAAAAAAGGTGTCCCCAGGAAAAGATGTCTCCGAACTGTTGTCTTTATCGTATTGGCAGAACAAAACAGAGGTGGTGTTATTTGAAGTTTGTATATGGTCAGAATGTTCGCGCTCTGTAAAAGAAAAGCGTACGACGCAGGCCGATTGACGTGAGAAAGAAAAAGCTTCTACCATCCTGAGATAGTTGATTGGGGCTCGAGAAAAAAAAAACTAAGTGGCCGACCACCTGTCGCTAATATGGTTCCCAGGCAACGGTTGCAGCGACACGCTACGCACTCGCTAACTGTACTCGGGCCAGGGAGAAATAATGTGAACAAACTAGCTGGACGTATATAGCTGGGATTACAGAAGTAAATGTATGAGATGAGATTTAGAAGGTTCCCAAAGAAAACAGTATTGCCTATTCAATAAAATGTTTGCAGTTTGTGATGTGATGTACACCACGTGATTTCTTTGTACATAGGGTTTGTACTTCAATTGCATTCGGATGTGCTATACGGACGACACGATATGGACCCTTATATAACAGAAAGAATTTCTGACAGATTTCGGGCTTTGTTGGATAGCCTGTGAGAGCGGACCAGAACTTTATCTCCTACTTGAAAAGAAACATTTCTCTTTGTTGACTTCAATTGGCGCATCCGTTGGTCAGCAGCTCGTTTAATATTCTGCAACGCAAGTTGAATATTCTCGCGATGTCTTAGGCAGCGAGACTGTGGGAAACGTATGAGTTCTGTAACCTTGTCAGGTGGATGTTGGTTCTTTAAAACCTGATGTGGAGACAATTGTTTGGAAGAATTTGGTAACGAATTTATTACACCCTGAAACATGTGGAGGTATTTATCCCAGTCATTGTGTTTTGCATGACAAAAGATATTAAATAATTTCACCAACTCCTTCATTAACCTTACTGCTGGGTTGGAAGATGCGTGGAACCTGGAAATGAAAATGGGGGAAATTTGTGATTCTGAAGAGTACGTCGACAAGTGTGCGAACGGAACTGCGGCCCATTGTCGGATATTACGGATGTTACATGACCCACTTCTTTCAGAAAATGTTTAGTAAAAGCACGTGAAACAGTGCAGGCCGTAGCTTTACGTAATGGGGTGAAAGTGACGAGCTTAGATGTTAATTCCACACTGACAACAACATAGGCGTAACCTCTATTTGTAGTAGGAATCGGGCCAAATAAATCAACGGCCGCCAGCTGACGAAGACAAAGGTATGATGGGGAATGTCTGAACAGCAAAGGATACTATACGTGGTTTAGCTTTTTGAAAAAGTCTGCACTTTGCAAGGACTTGGCGAATACATTTTTCCATATTGAAAAAGTAAGATGTTTGTTTAAGCAGCTGATAACATTTGCGCGGTCCATAATGCGCATAGCTAAGGTGAACATACCAAATCAGTTTGTTAATTAAGTCTTCAGGGATACAAACTAGCCATGTTGTCGTATCTGGTTTGATACGGCGGAACCGAATATTGTTGTGTATAAGGTAATACTGTCGTAGAGAGGTATTATTAACATCGCGCCATTGTTGTTTCACGTCTTTCCAGATGGAATCTTCATCTTGTTCTGACGCAATATTGTGTAGGGCATCGGAAAGAAAATTCTCAAATTCGACCTGGCGCATAATCAGTAAACTGAAAACGTTATGGCAGAAGGTGTTGGCTGGATAGTTGTTGTCGGTTTCTAAAGTACGTGACAAACCGTCAGCAACGACGTTTTGAGGTCCTGGTACATACACAATCGAAAAGAATGGGTCTTGTAGCAAGAGAGCCCATCTCGATAAACGACCATGGGATGGGTTAGCTGACACCAGAAATTCTAGTGCTCTATGGTCTGTATATACTGTGGTGTGTTTACCGAAAAGAAAAGGTCTGAACTTGGAAAATGCCCATACAACAGCCAAAGCTTCTAATTCTGTGATGGAATAGTTTCTTTCGGAAGAAGTTAATACTCCACTAGCAAAGGCGATGTTTCTTTGTACTTTAGTTTCACCTTCCATAAACTCTTGTAAGAGATGAACTCCAAGGGCTGTGTTTGAAGAATCTGTTGAAATTCAGAAGTCAGTCGTAAGATCAGGGTGAGATAACAGGGGTGCATCTATAAGCGACTGTCTTAATGTATCAAATTCCTTCTGAGCAGAATTATCCCAAAGCCATATAGAATTTTTTCCAGTTAATTTGCACAAGGTAGGCGCATCTAAAGCTTTGCTGTTAATGAACCTGCGAAAAAAGTTTATCATTCTAAGAGAGCTGCGAAGTTGTTTCTTCGTACGGGGAACCTATATGTCATGAACTGCTTTCAGCTTATCAGGGTCCGGTTGAATTCCGGCTGATGAAAGGAGATGCCCTAAAAATTTGATTTGTGCTTGTTCAAAGTGAGATTTTTCCAAATTTACTGTAACACCAAAGCTATAGAACGAGTGAAGAAGTTGGGATAATATTTCATTATGCTCTTGCCAGGAAGAAACGGCAATAAGAATATCATCCACGTAGGTGGTAACCCTGTCTTTCAAAGGAGCTGGCAACACAGTATTTAATCCATGGATAAAGGCTGCAGATGAGATTGTTAACCCGAAGGGCAGTTTGCGAAATTGGTAGCATGTACCGCAGCAAAGAAAAGCTGTGTATTTACGACAATTGGGGTGTAGTTCGATATGCCAAAAACTGTTTCGGAGGTCCACCGACGAAAAAATAGATACACCATGAAACTGTTGCAAGATTTCATCCAATGTTAACGGCCTATCCGTTTCTGGTATGATGATCGTATTGATTTGCCTTGAATCCAAAACAAGACGAATTGAACCATCCCGTTTAGGCACAACATGTATTGGAGAATTGTTTGGAATGGTAGCAGGTTCCATAATATTCTGAGCTAGCATAGATTGGATTTCCTGTTTGTCTCTGTCACGGTGAACTAACAGTATCGAATAAGGTGGAACAGCAAAAGGGGTGTGGGGTTTTACTCCAAATTCGTATACAATATCATTGATTGTGCCTGGGGCTGTGGCGAAAACAAGGGAAAATTCAGTTAAGATGGCATGTAAACCTTCCTTTTCCTGAACTGAGGCTGAATCGACGACCTTGATTTTATCCTTAATAGTGTCGCTAATCTCTGGAGTCGTATCATTATTGTCCGTATGTGGGTAAGGAGCAAAGAATGACGTCAGTGTTACGTCCGACGGGAGCTGAGACTGAATAAAGTCGATTTTGTTAATATCTTGTTCTGCTTTCGACAACTGTTTGTGAAAATCCATAAAGAAGCAAACTCCATCATCACAGAGACGAATGAAATTATCTTCAGAATCTAAAATAGCTTTATATTTGTCCAAAAAATCGATCCCCAAAATGACGTCGGTAATGAGGTGCGGAACTATTAAAAATGTTGCATAAAGAAGGTGTGTGTTAACTTGAAATTCCAGATAACATTGTTGTCTGATATCTATACGGTTGCCAGGAACAGCACCACTGATCTTGGTATACGTAAGCGGATGTGTTGGAATGGTAGAAATAGCAGCGCATTTTTGAAAGGCGGCTTAACTGATAACAGAAACTAGAGAACCCGAATCAAGTACAGCAGAGAATTTTTGTGTGCCAATCGAAATATTAATGACCGGATGATGAACAGTAGGTCGCAATTCGATTTTTCTCAGCAGAAGATCGTCTCGTGTATCATCACAACGGATAACGTGTGACGTTAAATTTGCTGAAGAATCATGGCACCGTCCGCTCTGCGGAGAGCATTCAGTAGGCGGAGCAGTTAATTGCTATTGTTGGTGTTCCGTCTCACGCTGCGTATCTGCATTATTACGTGAGTTTGGTGGACGAACCCCTACTAACTGTACTGTTCGACCGGATGAATTGTTCGTATCTGGTCTGGGGGTGGAACCGGGAATTTGGTTGATGAAATGGGACACGTCCGTCATTGCCGTAATTCTGTCGGCTGTCACTTGTTTTGTCTCCGGCCCTGACTTGCATAAATATAATTACGATTTGGGAAATACTGTTGACTGAGCTGATGAGTGGGTGCATGGTTAAGGGCTTGTCGTCGTTGGTAGTCGTTATTGTTTCCGTACGGTTGGTGGCGGTTCTGGTGCCACATTTGGTTTTTTGGTACTAAAGCAGAGTTGGAATTATTCCGCAGAGTATCCCAGGCGCTCTGACTTTTACCGTACCGCCGATTTTCTTGTGGGGTATCATTGCGGAATTACATTGAGGGAGAGGTTTGATAATTTTGATTCCTTGATTCATTCTGCTGATACTGGGACTGTGGGAGAAACTGTCTAGCATTTCCATATTGGGGTCTGTTATTCGGAAACTGCCTATCGTTATTACGGAAACGATAGTCTCTATTCTGTAGCGTTTCCGCGATAGAGTGTTGACTAGATCGTGAATTATGAGTTTCGTCTAGTTCAAGAAACTGTAAGACGTCACGAAAGTGTTCAAGTTTTCCCTGCCACTCCCTATCAGCAACGGAACTCGCAATGATCTTGGTAATTTGGAGATACAGAGCTAAATGAGACCAGACGGACTGTATGGTTCTGTGAGATGTTGGTTTTGTTGGATCATGTAATCAAAATATTGCGTCAAGGTGCGGAATTGTGAGTTATGGAAAGGTGGCATATTTAACAACTGATCTTCTACAGCAAGCTGTGAAGCGAGATTCCAGTAAGCATCCAAATATTGTTGTGGGAATGATTGGAAAGACAAGCATTGTCGTACAACATGTCGCATTCTTGTTGCAGGTTCACCCTCCAAGAAACTACAAACAAGTTCTAACTGATGTGCGACTAGCCAATTCGGAGGGAACGCAAAAGTAAATTGCTGAATCCAATCAAGTAGATGTAAATTGTTCGGGTTATTCCAGAACGTTTTCCATTTCTTAATTGAAAGAAAGTGTTTATAATCGACATTGTCCTGGCGGGGAAAGGAAGAAACATAATGCGGTAGGGAAAAACTGCCTGGGAAGGTACTACTTTCTTGAGGGTATTCCTGTGAAAATGGAGCCTGTAAAGATGCGAAGGGGGGCTGTTGTTGTAGATAAGCACCATTATTTCCCTGGTGTTCTGGGACAAAATTACGAGGCGCACTGGCGTCCTGCAATTGTTGCTGAATATCAGAAAGTGTATTCCGGATTGAGTTGAGTTCTCTTTTTTGCTGTCCGTTAATAGTGACTTGTTTGCTCTTAAATTTCGCCGTGGCTTGGTATTCAGTTGTTTCTGAAAAATGAACTGGGGCCGTATGGTCTGATTCATTGTCTGCGTGCGTTTCCAAAGCAGCTATTCTTTCGGTTGTTTTCTAACTGTGATTGGAATTGTTCACCCTGTTCACTGACCTTAGTTTCAAGTTGAGTGACGTCAGATGTCAAGGATTCTGTACATAATTGTAGGACCCGTATTTGCTCTGAATGAGTAGCAGAAGTTTTTTGCAACTTGTCAATAACCTCTGTTTGGAAGTACTGCATTGATTCTGTTCGTAAGGTCAGTAATGTCACGGTTATGTGTTTCAATGATATCCCGTAATTTTCTGTCATTTGCTTCCTTGTATGTTTCAATAGTGTGTGTCAATTCCTGAACACGCTTAGCATTGTCAGCACACAAGGCGTCTAATCGTCCCGTTAATGTTTTCTTATGTTCCGCAGTATCTGCACGGAATTGCGCAAATTGTTTGTCACGCTTTGCGTTCTGTTCTTCACTCTTAGCGTCACGTTCCTGTAGTAGTCGAAAATAACGGTCAAATTTATCTTCATTTGTTACTGGGGGCGTCAGCTAATGATTTGAGTGTGGCAACCGATATTGCTGGCTAGGGTTACTAAGGACTGTTTGAAAACTCTCATATGAAACAATTTCTCTATCTGTAGAAGGATTTTGCAAGAGAAATTGATTGTTGGAGGCAACTACATTGATTTGTGCAGGTTGATTAAGCAAAAACGAATAATGGGAAACTCTTTCTACATGGTTTACTGTGTTCTGAGAATCCGAACGCAGAAGAGGAACCGATTCGGAAATTTGTGAATCTGTTGCGTCATTACTAGCTGCAGTTTTATTCGCAACTTCCTGTTCAGTTCGTGACGTAGGAGGATTAAGGGGCAAAACTGGGTCATTGTCCGGTTGTTGTAGCTTACGCGATTTTGAGGAACTGCTCAGATTTACTTTATCGCCCTGTCTATTTGTTTCAGATATCTTGAAAGAGACAATATGGCTAACAACAATTTTAAAATGGACGTAAGTCACAAGACGATATTTTACAGACAAACAGATGAAAAATTATTTAGGATGGACACACAAAATCTGTAAAAATGCAGAAAGCAAGCTGAAATGAATGTTCACAAGCGTAGCAGCAAACACAATATTACGCAACTACCAATTGTAGCATACAAGCATAGCCGCCAAAGCAATATTACGCTACTAACAAGGCAGCGCACATCTGAAACAATGGTGGCATAAAAGAATGCTCGAAAACAAAGTCCACAGTTACGGAAAAAATATGTCCAGGAACGTCACAACAGAGGATGTTGCCAAGTGAAAGTTTTGTTAATAAAACTTCTCTATTTAAACTAGACTGAACTGCATGTGACTGCTTTAGTCTTTAATAAAACTTGCATCTGACTGCATATTTAACTGATCTGACTGCACGAAAATATTGTTGGAAAATTAATACTCAAAATACACATCTGACTGCATGAAAGCTTAGTGGTAAAAATAAATGAGTCACCAACCTGCATCTTACTGCGTCTGTGGACTTGGCTCGATCACACCTTCCCGTTTAGCCGATAATAAAACATATATTCAACTCACCCGTAGTGCAATGGCATAAAATTGTCGTTCTAGATAACTTTACTCAGTTTTGGCCCTGTTTGTTACTTAATAGAAATTCTGTCCTGATCTGAATAATTTGCCAATGTGCAATGGCATATAGGTTATTTTACTCTGATAAATGAAATTATCAGCTTTACTCATGGGAACTTTACTTTAATGTACCTTTTAATTCAATGCAAGCACAGGATGCAGTGAACGACATAAGGTGTGCGATGAAACTAATTTTATCTAAAAAATATTTATTGTTCAAACTTTTAAGGCACATGTGAAAAACTAAAAAAAAACTTCTATGTCATTGATTTACGAAAAAATTTCACAAAATGCTTATTGCATCAACAATGGGATTTCTATCTAGCTCTTAGACATTATTTAACCAAAGAAAACCTATTTTATTATTCTTTCTAGTTTCCCCAGGTAAGTGCCGAGTTTCGCTCAATATATAGCTTATTATGTGCGTAGCGCCAATTCTCACTTTGATGCTGTCACGACCCGGCTGCCTCCTGCAGGCATCTAGCTTCGACTCGAAATACATCTGCTGTCTCTGCACACCTCCTCATCACTCTCAAACTTTTACCGTGTGCACCTAGCTCTGTTAGCTGTCAAAGATCTTACTACTCGAAGATGTACTACTCGTCCAACCTTGCGGTTGGGAACTATCGACATTTTTCATTGGCTCTATCCTGATCGGATCTCAGCGCATACCTTTCAAAGGAGCAGAAATAGCATCGATTATCTCTGCGGTTTGGTGCCTTAGGAATTCACAGACAAGTAGCAGGTATGAGTACAGCGAGAAACTTAACATCAGGATTGATGGCCACAAAGCAAAGTTAAGGAATTCTACTACGTAGGCAGCAAAGTAACCAATGACCGATGGTGAAAGGAGGATATCAAAAGCAGGCTAGCAGTAACAAAAAGGGCATTCCTGGCCAATAGAATTCTTCTAGTATCAAATATAGGCCTTGATTTGAGGAAGAAATTTCTGAGGATGTACGGTAGGACCACAAAATTGTACGGCAGTGAAACGTGAACTGCGAAAACCGGAAGATAATCAAAGGATTTGAGATGTGATGCAACAGACGAATGTCGAAACTTAGATGGACTGATAAGGGAAGGAATGAGGAGGTTCTTCAGAGAAAGGAATATGTGGAAAACACTAACAAAAACAGGGGACAGAATGATAGCACATCTGTTAAGACCTGAGGGAATTACTTTAATGGTGTTAGAGGGAGCAGTTAAGTGCAAAAACTGTAGAGGAAGACAGACTTTGTAATACATGGAGCAAATAATAGAGGACGTAGATTGCAAGTGTTACTCTGAGATGAATAGATGGGCACATTAACGGAATTGTTAGCGGGCCGTAGTAAACCAGTCAGAAGATTCATGATTCAATTAAAAAAAAGAAACGAATTGTAGCTGTTGTTTCAGTGAGTTTTCAGAGTATGGTGAAAGCTGTAGTAAGCAATATGAAAATCATGTTGCGCCGCCCACCTCCATGGTTTCTAATTAATAGCACATGCGAAGTAAGATGAGGCGAGGCAGGTCTATAAGGTAAACAGCACTATCAATGCACTTGTATGACATGGAACAGAGGGCATCTGAATTTTTAAAGATTTTCGCTGTTTTCTTAAAATCATTAAGGCATACTAGTAACTTCATAACATTCTGTAATTTTGCAAAGTTGTTGGGTTATTGGAACGTTCCATTATTTAGTGAAATTCAGTGTGTGACGAGCGTGACAGAAGAGTATACACGACGAGCGTGACTGAAGAATATCCTAACTAATTATCTGTTAGAGTCTTACAGTTAGACCCTTGTCAGAATGGCTCTAGGCAATATTCGAGCAACATCTACACGATCCTTTCCTAGGCCTTGAGGCCAAAACGTGTCGACCGACCGCCGTGTCATGCTCTGTCTTGAGGTGTCATGTGGATCAGTATGGAGCGATAGGTGGTCAGCTCACCTGTCTCCTGACAGAGTTTCCAGACTGTGCAGGAGCTGTTACTCTGCCATGTAGCTCCTCAGTTGGCAATGTGAGGCTGAGTGAATCCCATACCATTCCTCCTACCAAGGAAAAGTCCTTGGAAGTGTCGGGAACAGCATTCAGGTCCTCTGCATGGCAGCCATTTACGCTCACCACTAGACTACGCATTAGAGCAGTGATGTTACAGGGGGTGGACAAAAATGTGGACACATCATAAATACCAAATACATTAGCAGGCCTAATTAGGTATAGGAAACCAGTTGGTAATAGAAACTGGTTCAGTCATCTATGAAAGGATAAATACAGGTCTTGTATGGTTTTGAAGGAACTCTTAAATCACTGATCATGCCAAATAGTGACATGTTCACCCAACGATGATATAGGTGGCTAGCAATCACTCACCCTTCCCTCCAAAGAAGACCGCAGAGATTCAATAATATCGAAATCTGGTGACAGTGGTGGCCATGGGAGACGCGACACTTGCGCTCACACAGGGACCTAGGCGATGCCAGCCGTGTGAAGAGGCGTCCTCTCGTCTCCGGGCACAACCTCGCATTTCAGAAATGAACATTGTATCATGAGATTGGTCCGATGATCCAAAACGGTCTCAAAATCCTTGATAGTACCGCAGAGTAACCATGAGGCCCGTCGAATATGACGATGCGGCTGTCTCAACAATCACCCAACCCCCGTCATCTTTCTCTTGGGATGTAAACTAGACCAGAATTGGAAACAGCATGGAACAAGACTCATCCGACCAAAAGAATTTCATCTAGTGCTCCGTCGTCCAAGTTTCTTGGCTTCGGCACGCGTTTTCCTGTTAAGGGCGTTGGCGTCATTGATGAACAGGTCCGGAATTCCACCCCGCCCTACGATTCCCTGCTTACGGAACTTCCTTCGTGTTGTTTTGATTGTTACAGAGTTCCCGGCTTTCATTTCTGCAGTGTGTTCGGCAGCTGCGTCTCCCTTCTTTTCTTCACAATCCTCCTCGGTGACCGTCCGTCACCATCACTCAACACTCACTTTCGTCTGCGATGTGACACGGAGCAAAATGTTTTTCCGCTTTCCCGGTATGCGATATAAATCTTCGATACGATGTCTCTTGAAATACGGAACACTGCGGCTACCTTGGTTACGGATATCATAGGAACAGCTACAATTTGCCCACGTTCGACTACGCTTAAAACCGATATAATTCACTCATAAGTGCATACAACACTGTTCTTGCCACGATTGACATTTGCATAGCATTGAGCGCATTGTACGGATGTCGTTCACGGTCATACACTGCAGCCACCAGGCTTGGCCATCATCCGGATTTATGTTAAAGACTGTATTCCTGTCTGTATTTCCATGTTTTTTGACCAATCCCTGTTTATAAGTTTCGATATCAGACTTACGTTAAGTTAAATAGATATTTGTCTTTGTTTTGAATCGGAATAATTTGGAGGATGGGTCGTGGGACATGTCTCCAGTTTTGATCACATAAAAAATTTACCAGGAGAAAGAGAACTGGCATTCTACAGATCGGAGCGTGGAATGTCAGATCCCTTAATCAGGCAGGTAGGTTAGAAAATTTAAAAAGGGAAATGGATGGGTTAAAGTTAGATATAGTGGGAATTAGTGAAGTTCGGTGGCAGGAGGAACAAGACTTTTGGTCAGGTGATTACAGGGTTATAAATACAAAATCAAATAGGGGTAATGCAGGAGTAGGTTTAATAATGAATAAAAAAATAGGAGTGCGGGTTAGCCACTACAAACAGCATAGTGAACGCATTATTGTGGCCAAGATAGACACAAATCCCATGCCTACTACAGTAGTACAAGTTTATATGCCAACTAGCTCTGCAGATGATGGAGAAATTGATGAAATGTATGACGAGATAAAAGAAATAATTCAGGTAGTGAAGGGAGACGAAAATTTAATAGTCATGGGTGACTGGAATTCGTCAGTAGGAAAAGGGAGAGAAGGAAACATAGTAGGTGAATATGGTTTGGGGGGAAGAAATTAAAGAGGAAACCGCCTTGTAGAATTTTGCACAGAGCATAACTTAATCATAGCTAACACTTGGTTCAAGAATCATGAAAGAAGGTTGTATACCTGGAAGAATCCTGGAGATAATAAAAGGTATCAGATAGATTACATAATGGTAAGACAGAGATTTAGGAACCAGGTTTTAAATTGTAAGACATTTCCAGGGGCAGATGTGGATTCTGACCACAATCTATTGGTTATGAACTGCAGATTGAAACTGAAGAAACTGCAAAAAGGCGGGAATTTAAGGAGATGGGACCTGGATAAACTGAAAGAACCAGAGGTTGTACAGAGTTTCAGGGAGAGCATAAGGGAACAATTGACAGGAATGGGGGAAAGAAATACAGTAGAAGAAGAATAGGGTAGCTCTAAGGGATGAAGTAGTGAAGGCAGCAGAGGATCAAGTAGGTAAAAAGACGAGGGCTAATAGAAATCCGTGGGTAACAGAAGAAATATTGAATTTAATTGATGAAAGGAGAAAATATAAAAATGCAGTAAATGAAGCAGGCAAAAAGGAATACAAACGTCTCAAAAATGAGATCGACAGGAAGTGCAAAATGGCTAAGCAGGGATGGCTAGAGGACAAATGTAAGGATGTAGAGGCTTGTCTCACTAGGGGTAAGATAGATACTGCCTACAGGAAAATTAAAGAGAACTTTGGAGAGAAGAGAACCACTTGTATGAATATCAAGAGCTCAGATGGCAACCCAGTTCTAAGCAAAGAAGGGAAGGCAGAAAGGTGGAAGGAGTATTTAGAAGGTTTATACGAGGGCGATGTACTTGAGGACAATATCATGGAAATGGAAGAGGATGTAGATGAAGATGAAATGGGAGATAAGATACTGCGTGAAGAGTTTGACAGAGCACTGAAAGACCTAAGTCGAAACAAGGCCCCGGGAGTAGACAACATTCCATTAGAACTACTGATGGCCTTGGGAGAGCCAGTCATGACAAAACTCTACCATCTGGTGAGCAAGATGTATGAGACAGGCGAAATACCCACAAACTTCAAGAAAATGTGATAATTCCAATCCCAAAGAAAGCAGGTGTTGACAGATGTGAATATTATCGAACTATCAGTTTAATAAGTCACAGCTGCAAAATACTATCGCGAATTCTTTACAGACGAATGGAAAAACTATTAGAAGTGGACCTTGGGGAAGATCAGTTTGGATTCCGTAGAAATGTTGGAACACGTGAGGCAATACTAACCTTACGACTTATCTTATAAGAAAGATTAAGAAAAGGCAAACCTACGTTTCTAGCATTTGTAGACTTAGAGAAATCTTTTGACAACGTTAACTGGAATACTCTCTTTCAAATTCTGAGGGTGGCAGGGGTAAAATACAGGGAGCGAAAGGCTATTTACAATTTGTACAGAAACCAGATGGCAGTTATAAGAGCCGAGGAGCATGAAAGGGAAGCAGTGGTTGGGAAAGGAGTGAGACAGGGTTGTATCCTCTCCCCGATGTTATTCAATCTGTATATTGAGCAAGCAGTAAAGGAAACAAAAGAAAAATTCGGAGTAGGTATTAAAATTCATGGAGAAGAAATAAAAACTTTGAGGTTCGCCGATGACATTGTAATTCTGTCAGAGACAGCAAAGGACTTGGATGAGCAGTTGAACGGAATGGACAGTGTCTTGAAAGGAGGATATAAGATGAACATCAACAAAAGCAAAACGAGGATAATGGAATGTAGTGAAATTAAATCGGGTGATGCTGAGGGGATTAGATTAGGAAATGAGACACTTAAAGTAGTAAAGGAGTTTTGCTATTTAGGGAGTAAAATAACTGATGATGGTCGAAGTAGAGAGGGTATAAAATGTAGACTGCTAATGGCAAAAAAATCGTTTCTGAAGAAGAGAAATTTGTTAACATCGAGTATAGATTTAAGTGTCAGGAAGTCGTTTCTGAAAGTATTTGTATGGAGTGTAGCCATGTATGGAAGTGAAACATGGACGATAACCAGTTTGGACAAGAAGAGAATAGAAGCTTTCGAAATGTGGTGCTACAGAAGAATGCTGAAGATAAGGTGGGTAGATCACGTAACAAATGAGGAGGTATTGAATAGGATTGGGGAGAAGAGAAGTTTGTGGCACAACATGACAAGAAGAAGGGATCGGTTGGTAGGACATGTTTTGAGGCATCAAGGGATCACCATGGAGAGCTGCATCAAACCAGTCTCAGGACGGAAGACCACACAACACAACAACAAAAAATATAATCAGTATGGAGCTTTCTGTTTTTCGCACAGGAACCAGGCGGTAATAATTAGCTGCCTGTTTTTATTCATATGGATCTTTGTGAAACAGCCTGAGTGATAACATCCAGCCTCTTAGATCGGGGTAGGTGTAAGCAATAAATACAAAAGCAGCGCAAGAGTCTGTTTGAAAGCATTTAAGACGCTCTCACTGAGAACACTCATTAGAAGCATTGTTAGCTAAGCCTGAATATCGCCCGTATTCTCACCTTGTTTATAGCAAATAAATATGTAATAGCAACCGTAATTAAATTAAGGTTATGAGTTTGGAAAGCATTGCCTCATCACCGGATGAAATCAAACGCTAAACAAAGCAAATTACATAGCAGTGCCCAGTTATTTGAATTATACTGTGATATGGCGTCTCATTGGTTGGTCATCTTGGTTTTTGGGGTAGTAAGGCCGCACTTGCATCTTGATACGGTTCTTTTTCAACAATTCTACAGCTACCATATATTTCGACCAAATCTGATAAGGATTTGGAAGTCTTCCATTACGTCTGTTTAAAAAGTTTGAGGTTTTCAAAGGCGCTGTTTGCTTTTTTGTTGTACGTCTTACGACTGTAATTAGGTCTGTGTTGAAGCTGTGGTCCCCAACTGCGTACACTTTGCGACCGACCTCCAATTTTTACATTTTCAAATCACTGCCACTGGCATTTGTACTTTAGAGAAGAAGACCAAAAATAACTGAACTTTTGTTATTCGGCTGTTAGGCCGTTATAATGAACGTCGACATGCGTCCTCTATATGTTGCGTAACTACGTGTTGCTGGGCCAATTTCATCGATTACAAAGCGAATACTGTCGTGTGTTTGGGACTACAAGCTTGTGCATGTAGTGCGATTCTTTGCATGTTTGTACACAACAGACACAGTATCTGCACGTGACCCTAGATACGGTGATTCTTACCCTATGTTATCCCCTACGATACAGTAACTTTATCGTAAAGTTTAGAAAATTGATCACCTGATGGTATTTAAGGAAGTTGAAAATGACGTTTCTCCTCTACCGTGAATTGAACGTAGGTCTACCTCGGAAGCTTCCTGAAAGTATGTTAATCAACATACTTGCTATTCAACTTTCCCGATGTCTGTATTCCGAAACCGTACCGAAATTTTTATGATTGCAGCGTTTATAACGCTGTAGTATCGTTAGGTATCATTTTCGTGGAATTATTTCCACGAAAAAATTTCAGAATAGTGCGTACTCTAATACCATTCCAGACTAAATGAATATCATAGATACAGTGAAGATTAGATGCCACCTCTTTTCATTAGAGTGATAGTCGACTCAATGCAGCCGCAGTCGCATTCCGTCGCCTGCTGCACAATTGTCTGACTACCTGATGGCAACCTTCGCTTCTTCGTTCACTGATAATTTCTGTCACGCATAGCGCAGTCATTTCCTGTGAATTTTCATGTGGCTGTACTTTGTTTATTGACTGGCCACCTTGTCAGGGAAATATTTCTCTGCGTCTCTAAATGTTTTTGAATGACATCCTATTAAATAACTGCTCAACTTGATGAACCTTGTTTCAAGATTAAATTTCCCTGCACATCACATTAGAGTTGCCCATCTACACAAATGTTCTCTACTAATCATAGCACCAGTAGTTTACTGCATTGTAGTAATGGAATTGAATTAATTCTTAAATGAAAGTTTCTGTCGTACAATGTCAGATGCTTCGTACCAAAAGTCCTATGAGCAAAGAGTTTGTTGTTATGGTATCATGTATACATGGGTCGTATATGTAGGTTGCACTATAGAATGTGTTGATCCAAGTTTTTAAACAACGTAAAGATTGCTTTGTTTCGGCCGAAGCTTTCGAAAAAAATGTGCAAATTGTTGTGGACTGGCAAGACAGCAAATCCACAATGACGGGTAGCCGAAAGGCACGCGGTAAGCTCAAGCAGGATGGCGTGAGGACTGGAACAGGTCAGGGATATGAGACTAGCAAAAATAGTACGTATCTGTTGGAATACTTAACTTTAATCCATAATTGGTGAACATCGGTCTGACGGTACATGCATCACAAGATAAATAGCAATTGATAATGGCGCCTTGCTAGGTCGTAGCAAATGACGTAGCTGAAGGCTATGCTAACTATCGTCTCGGCAAATGAGAGCGTAATTTGTCAGTGTACCATCGCTACCAAAGTCGGCTGTACAACTGGGGCGAGTGCTAGGAATTCTCTCTAGACATGCCGTGTGACGGCGCTCGGTCTGCGATCACTGACAGTGGCGACACGCGGGTCCGACGTATATTAACGGACCGCGGCCGATTTAAAGACTACCACCTAGTAAGTGTGGTGTCTGGCGGTGACTCCACAGAAATCGTCATTACAACTTTAATGATGTTCTCTTAGATCTGTTAACTCGGGCCTACAGATGTATGGCTGCAGGACACTTAAATCACAACTTACGTTTCTAGTTTAGACTCATTTATGGGTACAAGTGATAGACTGCTGCTGTTTGCGGTCGAGAGAATCTTCGTCGATTACTCTGTAAGCACTGATCTATTAAAGGGCCCCACCTTAAATCACATCCGCTACACTTCCTGTAAAATAACCTTAAAAATACACAAATCACTTTTCAGACATGGATACACAACCATCTGTCTCGCCGAGTGCAATTGCACTACCGAAATGTGATTAAAAGAGAAGTTGTAGATTAGCAAACGAGCAAAACTAATCCTTCATACCTATATGACACAATACATGAAAAGAGGCCTACACATAATAAGGTACGCGAGAAAATTACTTGAATTTCTGACGAACACTTACCTCAATTAAGAAGAACACTCTTACCTTCCAGTAGATTTGCTTGCACGTCCCGCGTGGAAAACGAGTAACAGGACGTAGCCGTAATCGATTTCTCGTGTCGAAAATGTGCTGACCTTTAAAGCGCTGTAATAAACCCACGCCCAGTAGTCTTCCCCTTTTGATGATGCAGGGGAGCCAATATTGGTTGACCTGGTGTCCATCGAAGTGATGATATTGGGAGAGCATGTTACAACTGCGCCATGTAAACTATCGTCCGATGGTCAGACTACAAGCCACATACAGATGCGATGCGCTAATTAACTGACGGAAGATATTGACAGACACTGATACACTATAGTTAGTGTTACATCGTTTGTAGAGCATTGTTGCAAATATTTTATTCAGGATACATAATTGTCTTCTCAAATGCACGGCTTCCAAATATTGTCGTTTTGCTATAATAAACGAACAATCATATTGTGCAGTAAAAAGAACGAGCTGTTAACTTCATCACTGAGCGTGCCGTATCTAATTTTTGTTTGTAGGTACGTTTGGGAGTATTGTCTTTGATTAGTAATTACGTTATCCTGGGTCTTGGGTTCGAACCCAGCCACTGATTTAATTACTAATAAATATAATTGACAATGGTGGCTGTAGGCACCCAGTATAAGGAGTCACCCTCGTTGTGCCCTCGTTTTGTCAAAGAGGGAGCGGAAGTGGATACAGAATTTCAGTGCCATCTCTTGCAAAGAAATAATAATATTCTACGAGCCGGAGCGTGGAACTCCAAATCTGAGGGAAGCTAGAATATCTAAAAGCGAAACATAGGGGCTAAATCTAGATATTGTTGGAGTCAGTGAAGTGAAATAGAAAGAACATAGGGATTCCTTATTAATAAAAGAAACACTTCCCGATATGAGTCCATATGTCATGAATATTTTATTCATAACACATAAGGAATCCGGCTCTGAGGAATACAAGGTAGCATCAGTAGGAGCAGAAAAAGATAGAACGAGAGAAGGATTCGTTCAGAATAGATAGGCAGGACAACGAGTGTGTTAGTGTGAGGAGATCCGTAATACTTTTGTTCTAATGACAAACTACCAGAAACCAACGTCCATAACAGTATTTCGGAAATATGTCCTGACATCACAGGCAGCAGATTAAAAGTGTAAAATATATATTAGAATGTAGAAGGGATAATCCATTATGTATAGAGAGATCAAAACCAATTAATCAGAGATAATTTGAAACTGGTATAAACAGGAGAGAAGACGGAGGTTAGTTTGGTAGTTTGGTAGCTGTGTAGCTTTGCAATAGGAATGGGACAGGAGGAATGATTTCTGCAATAAATTTCGACGAGTACTAACAAATATGTTTTAAAAAATTGCTAGAGGATTATAGATGGCTCAGATATACGGAATGACATCGGCTACATTACATCATTGCCTGACAGAGATACCCCATAGCTTTATTTCTGGCAGTACCTCGTCTCGTACCCTCCAAACTTTACAGAAGCTCCCCTGCGAAGCTCCTGCGAACATCCCCCAGGCTATGGCTAAGCCATGTCTCCGCAATACCCTTTCTTTCAGGAGTGCTAGTTCTGCAAGTTTCGCAGGCGAGCTTCTGTAAAGTTTGGAAGGTAGGAGACGAGGTACTGGTAGAACTAAGCTGTGAGGACGGGCCGTGAGTCGTGCTTGGGTAGCTCGGTGGTAGAGCACTTACCCGCGAAAGGTAAAGGTCCCGAGTTCGACTCTCGGTCCGGCACACATATTAATCTGCCAGGAAGTTCCATATCAGCGCACACTCCGCTGCAGAGTGAAAATCTCATTTTAGAGATACCTAAATCAGATATTTGATTGTAAGGCTCATTCATGAGCAGATACAGTTTCGTAGTGATGAAGAGCAGACAGAAACTAATGGAAATCTTTCTGAAGAACAAATTTGGAAAGAAATGGTTAGCTTCCCTACTGTGGAATGGTGAGATTCGTTTGAAATAAAGCTGTATACATTGCAATAATGAATCGTAATAGACAGTTCTGTTTGTTGTAGAGTCACTGAATGAGAACAGATGAACACAGGAACAAGGAAGGTTACCTTGAGTAATAGAGGAAATACTTCAACTAATCTTATGTTTCCAGGTTTCCAGGAGACCCATGCAGACACCAAGCAAAGAAAGGTCGGGGCTGAAGCTTTGCAATTGAAAGGTCGTTATCGACTATATATTACTGCACTATTTATTAAACGTGGTCTATTGGTACTTCCTACAGCATTCACAGAGGAAGATAATACAGAAATCTTGGGCGTTGAACTAAACAACTGTGCAGTCATCTCACTGTACAAACCATACAGTGCACCATTCACCTTTATTGAACCAACTATTACACGCAATCAGAAAACTTAGTTCATCCTAGAAGGTTTTAATAGTCACAGTAGCATCTGGGGATATGTTGAGGATGCTGAAAACGGTAAAGCAGTAATATAGTGGACTGAATCCAACAAATTAACTTCATTCGTGTTTACAAACTTTAGCCACCGTTCAATAGTGGACGCTGGAAGAGAGGATAGAAACTGTAAGACGTATGCGTTGCTGGCGATGGGCGAGGCATGGCAGAGTCTCTGACCAGAGAGTAGTATGTAGTTAGTTGTTGCTTGTCGCGAGTCAGCAGTAGTAGTCGGCTTTAGTCTTCAGTCTGTGATAGTATGCTGTAGTCGACAGTAGTCGGCGCGTGCCTGCGCGTGTCGGTAGTCTGCTCTGGTCGGGACTTTGGACGATGATTATTATTGTAGAAGGTAAAGAAGCAGCGTTGCGCATATCTAGTAATGTATATTAACTGTCATTAACTTCTTTTAAAAAATGCCGCAATAATAATTTTCATAATATAAAGTAATTTTTTTTTAAAGAAAAGCATTCATTTCAATTTAAAGAGTATTTCCAATGCATGATCATTGCTTCCAAGAATCAAAAAAAAAAAAAAAAAATATACGCCAGCATTGCACGAAGCTGTGCCAAAAATTTCTACATAAGAGCAGAGCAGATATATATTCGCAGTTTTTATTGAGGTAAGAATTTTTCCTTTTTTTATTCAGAATACAGGGCCGAGGCGCAGCGCTGCTGTCATCATAAAATTTACCAGGTTACTGAATTTTTTTTTATTATTTCCGCGTTTAGGAACTGAATTTCGTGGTTACATTAAATGTGAATGCCTTTCTGCACGGAGATTATAAATGGGAGGCAATTTTGTTCAGAGATTACATTAAAATTAATTATGTTCAGAGGTTACAATATTAAAAAAAATTCATTTAATTATTATTTTTGTGGGAGGTTTCGCATGGTTCATGGTTTCATTTTCATTTATTAATATTTTCTTGTGTGGGGGTTACACTTGGCTCATGGTTCATTTAAAATATTTTATTTTTCGTGTGGGGAGGTTACAAAACATGAACTGTTTTTCAGCACTGAAGAAACAGCTTCACAATGTCTGAAGAGAATAGGTCACCCAATTCCAAATAGCCGAGGTACACTTGTCATACGTCAAATTACTGCAGCTATAACACCTCAAACAATTCGATTCAGAAGACTGTAAAATTTCAAGAGAGCTAACAGGAATGTCTCCTCAGAGACATTACACATTTTTGTGTTGAAAATAAATCCATGTTCTGAATCATATGATGATTCTGAATCATCCATTCGGAAGTCGTCTTACAATTCTAATGCCTGTGGGTGCTGTACCAACTGCATCCTTAGTTTTCGTGAAGAAAACACCCGTCTATTCGAAGAGCAAATGGAAGTCTTCGGGGAAAACCTTTCAATTATCACACCTAATACTGCTTTAAAACTTATTGATTCTGTTACATTAGGGAAGAAAAGCTGGTGAATCGAAATGCTACGACTAAACATGGGGACAAATCCAGCGGAATGTTTACCAGCTGGACTCAAAATAGAGTGGACTACGTGGAGGTAACTGAACAGGTTATGAACAGGCTTTGATAAATCTAAGAGCAAGCTAATGAAATAAGGATACTTACAAGGACCAAAGCTGTGGGAATGCGAGTACAGAAAACGAAACGACTGTGTCACTGTTTTTGTTGCCCTGAATCTTCCACTGAGGAGAAGTTCTTCAAGGCACATGAAAATGCTGTAGCACTAGCTCGTTTCTAAGCAAAGACGGTTTTATTTCAGTTCATTCTAGAACAAAAAAATTCGAACGTCAGGAAATACGGTGACGATTTTTATACGATGACAGTGTATGTCAACTGGGGTACAACAGATGTACAGTTAAAGTTTTAGTGTCATCCCTAGAAAGCTATCGTAGGGGCATAGCTATCAGAACGCCATCGGTCTCTACCCATCAATGGGAAATGCTTAGAGCTAGAAGGCACAGTGTGATGCAAATGAGTGGGGGAAGCAGGCAAACATGCACTCGTGCTTCCTACATCCAGTTGAACGTGTTTGAATGTAGTCAATTTCTGACCCCGGAAGGGCGGCATGCTCCTTTCGGAGAACTGCCACACATGTTGGACGTGCTGCGTCAGTTGTGCGGGTTCTGGACGCCCACGCAACACCAATGCACCAGGATTGTCATACTATTAGTGCAGTGGTGGCAGATGGTACAGCTGCCACAGCACAGATTAGAGAGCTTGAGAGCGCAGACGTGTCCAGACGATCTGTTGCGAACCTGTTATTAGCAGCGAGACTGGGCGCACACACACCTCTATACTGTCTTCAAATAACGCAACAGAATTGACATGCACGGCTCGACTGGTTATAACACATGTTCTTTTGCTTTTATTGTAACAGGTAGATAATGTGCTGTTCCAAAAGGATAGTGCACGACCACACACCGCTCAAAATTTTCAAATCTCCGGCTGGAGGGGCTGCACAAACCGGGACATGGCGCCTCACACCGCCCGGCCACTCCGCGCGGCACCACACACTGCACGCGAAACTCAGCATGCTCTGCAAAACGTGCAGAAACCTCCCTGGTCAGCAGGTCAGCACGATATCCAGACTTTTCTTCGATCTTGCACGTATGGGGTATGACGAGACTAGAAGAGACTTAAGAGACTCGTCAACCAACAACAGAGCTACGTAAAGAGGTCGGACAGGGGTGGCATAATGTATTCCAGGACAGTAGTCGCCATCTCTAAGAGCAATATACGCCAGTCACCGCCGGCATCGCCGCCATTGGTGGCCATTCCATGTACTAATATGGGTTTTCCACTATGTGTCGATACCTGCCACCTCAGAAAGGCTTGTGCTAGTGATTTGTAAATGTAATCATTCCATGGGCTCCATATGCACTACTGCAACAACAATTCGTGAGTGAATTGGAAACCTCTAAAAGGGTTTACAATTTTTTCCGCCAGTTTATTTCCGTACCTGAAATTGTAAATTTATAGAATCCTATGAGTACGCTCCTGATTCGTGTAAATAAAATAAACTATTCGACGGGACAGGAAAGTGCGAAATTGTTCTGTGATATTCAGGAATACAGAAATACAAATCGATCAGCAATGAAATAAATAAGAAGCGGAATACAGCCAAGAGCAAATAGTTGTTGGAAAAATGTCACGAAATCGAAAAAGAATTGGTTGGCTTAGGTACTGATTCACCAGTTATAAAACTCAGAGCAATCTTCCGTGAACTGAAAAAGAAAAGGTGTCAATAGTAAAGGGTGCAATGGAAATCCCACTGATAAACGCAGAGGAGATTGCGGATAGGCGGCGAATTTACGCACAGAGAACTTACGAGGAGAGGACCTACCCGATGCCGTGATAGAAGGAGAAATGTGAGTCAGCACTCAACACACAAGTGATTTACTATTAGAATCAGAATGTAACTGAGCATAGGAATACTCGTACTTGCACTGAAGCAAGGCAGAACGGATAGAAAAAACTTCTTTGCAATTTATAAAGCCATTGTGGAAGCGGGAATCAAACGTCTACTCAAGTCGGTGTATAGAATCTGTGAGGCTAGAGACACACCATCAGACTTTCGAAAAAATATCATGTACATAATTCTGTAGGCAGTGAAAATCGTTCGTTAAAAGACTAAACTTTCAAACCAGTCACTTTGGGTATGAAGTCGGCTGGAGAAACAGTCTGTACCAGGGATATCGTTTGTGTAACGTATTAGTCGAGTGAAGGCATATCTGCCAGCCTATACTTTGGCGGCAGTAATTATGAGACAATCACAGGCCTGCACATTCTGTGTTAAGTATTTCTGAACGGTGAGGGCAAAATATTCTGCTTTCTACATTCTGGAGTCTGTTTTCTGTGGCTGCTCCTACTGCTCGTTCAACGCATTTTCTCTTCTGGATGAATGGTGTTGAATCTTGTTGATCAACGTTGGTAGTGTTCAAGCTTGTTGACCAGCGCAGGTATGTGAATTGTGTTTACTCTCTATTATTAGCCTACGAACCACGAAAAGTATGATAAGACCGCTGCATGTATTTTGTAGTTTGGCGTAACATTCTGTCTGTGATTCTCCAGGTCTTTAAATATGTCACCACATATGCATACTTAACAGCAACTGAACAATAAGGTAGAATGTCTAATATGCTCGTAGTACAGAATCGTTTTTTACTCTTTCATCTACATGGAAGCAGTACTGGTTGCATCACGTTGTCAATTCAAATGTTTGCTCTGCAAAAAAAAAAAAAAAAAAAAAAAAAAAAAAAAAAAAAAAAAAAAAAAAAAAAATTGTTCAAATGGTTCGGAGCACTATGGGACTTAACATCTAAGGTCATCAGTCCACTAGATCTTATAACTACTTAAACCTAACTAACCGAAGGACATCACATACATCCATGCCCGAGGCAGGATTCGAACCTGCGACCACAGCAGCAGCGCGGTTACAGGCTGAAGCGCCTAGAACCGCTCGGCCACATCGGCCGGCTTTTGCTCTGCATTCTGAACATCAACGAAGTAAGGAAAAGTCCGTGGGAAGAATCGTCAGTGTACAACGGTCATCTGGTTGAAAAGCCTTCCATGCGAGTTCCAGGTTTCACACTCCGCAGACGCCAGTGGAGAACCATCAACCGCATCCGAACAGGACAAGGGAACTGCGGGTGTCTATAGCACAAATGGAGCTGGGCTACATCTCCAGATTGTGACTGTGGGGCTGCCGTGCAAACAATTAATCACATTGTTGATGAATGCCCGAAACGAGTCTTTGAGGGATCAATAAATGACATCCACCATGCATCACCTGAAGGGCTCAACTGGATCAACTAATTGGACTTAAAAATGTAAGAACTTGTGTAATGTGTAGATAATTTAGCAAAATACGAGGGGCGTTTAGAAAAGAAGCTCCGATCGGTCGCGAAATGGAAACGACTATGAAAATCCGATAAAGCTTTGCACAGATGTGTTGGGTAGGGTCTCTAGTATAACCCCAGTTAGCATCACGTCGCTCTTCTCATTTCTGAGCTCGCAGTGAGTGCGTAAAGATGTCTAGAAAATAGTGTCTGCCGCCAAGTACGAGGGCCTGGTGAGAAATTTCGCCTGAAGCTATGCAGCTAACATTATATAACTGTCGTGCTGTTTCTTCTTCAAGACAATTCTCAGCCGCATTCTGCAGAGGCAATGAAGATGCTCCTGCATCGTTTTCAAATGGAAATGTGAGATTACCCACAATACAGTCCGCAATTGTCTCCCCCTGAGTTTCATCTCTGGTTACATGAACCGCTGTCTTTGAAGACAACATTTTGACACAGACAACGAGGTGTAGGCCAGCGTGGAGAATTGGCGGAAAGCACTGGCGGCTGCCTTCTATGATGAGGCTATTGAAAAGTTGGTACAACGCTATGACAAAAGTCTAAGTCAGAACGGCGACTACATAGAGAAGTAGCTGAAAGGTGTAGCTAATTGTTACAAGTAAAACATTTCTGATGTTCACTGTGGTTTCAATTTGGCAATCGGAGCTTACTTTCTGAACAGGCCTCGTACTTTAAATATTTGATTCTCTACATGTCTACTCTTAAAATTATGTATTTGATCTAAGCTTTGTACCATCATACGATAAGTAAAATAAATAAATTTCAGATGTGAACACAATTTGTTAATGTATTTAGAGTTTTTCTTTGTTCACATTCTTAATATACCGTGGACTTGTATACCACCTGGTCTATCACTTCACGGTTAACTTTTGATTGTTTCTGTTTTTGAATTTAGCATTAATAATCATTTAATTAAATCATCTACTATTTTTCACCATTCCCGAGCCACTCTTGAAAACATGCTAAAATGTGGCTACATTTTCAAATATGACTTTCATTCAAGCTTGAAGTTTACTCTGATTTCCGACTTCATCAAGAACATTAGTTAATGCAAAGCATAGCTGCTATTTGAAGAAGCTTTCCCGAAATTTGCAATCAGCAGAGGCCTTTCCTACTCTTTGCATGACTTATTGCTCAGAGGCCGTGGTTCCAAGACTGCCTGCTGCTTTGCTGCTTATTGGATTATGTTCCACGTGATCTGTATATTTCAGATTAGTTTTTTTTTTTTTTTTTTTTTTTTTTTTTTTTTTTTTTGTGGGGTTTAAGGGCGCTCAACAGCTGAGGTCATTAGCGCCCAGTCACTGTTGTTAGAGCACATGGAATCTAGTAAAACTCAAGGGGATTGGGGGGAACACCAGAAGGAGCTGACAAGGTTGCAGATAAAATAAGTAAAAAGGGTTAGATGTCTTTGGACAAGCCAGTTAAAGTTATAAAACGCAGAATACGAGCAGCTGCTCGAGCGTCATAAGCTAAAACATCTGGTAAAGTAGATGGCAGGGACAGGACAACACGAAATTGACTAAAACGGGGACACGACAATAAAACATGGCGCACTGTTAATGCCTGACCACAAGGGCACTGCGGGGCTGGGTCACCAGAGAGCAGGTAGCGGTGGCTAAACCGGCAATGCCCAATCCGCAACCTGGTCAGAAAGACCTCCTCTCGCCGAGATGGTCGGGAGGAGGTTGTCCAAGCAGTTGGGAGCGGTTTTACTGCCCGGAGCTTGTTTTCTTGGAGGGATGACCAAGCATCCCACCACAACGACACAAGCCTCTTACATACATCCCCACGAACGTCAGATGACGGGACGCAATGGGAGGCTGGCTGAGGCAGGAGGACTGCAGCCTTGGCTGCAGGATCCGCAGCCTCATTCCCAGGCACTCCTACATGTCCGGGAAACCACAGAAAGCTGACAGAACCACCATTATCAGCGAAAGAATGGAGGGACTGCTGTATCCGTTGAATCAAGGGATGGACTGGATAGGGAGCTCCAAGGCTCTGAAGAGCACTGAGTGAGTCAGAGCAAAGGACATACTATGAATGTCGGTGGCGGCGGGCATACTGAACGGCCTGATGGAGAGCAAAAAGCTCGGCCGTAAAGCTCGAACATTGGTCGAGGAGCCGGTATTTAAAGGTGGCGGCCCCAACGACAAAGGCACAGCCGACACCATCGTCAGTTTTGGAGCCATCGGTGTAAATAAAGGTGTGACCGGCAAGTCGAGCACGAAGTTCGACAAACCGTGAGCAATACACTGCAGCCGGAGTACCCTCCGTTGGGAGTGAGCTGAGGTCGAGATAAATATGAACCGGAGCCTGGAGCCAAGGTGGTGTCGGGCTCTCACCCTCTCTTAAGGTGATAGGGAGGGCAAAATCCAATTGCCGAAACAGGCGACGGAAGCGGACTCCGGGAGGCAGCAGGGCACACACATAACAACCCGTACTGACGGTCGAGAGAATCGGCGAAGAAGGACTGGTAAGAGGGGTGGTCGGGCATAGACAACAGCTGGCAAGCATACCGACACAGCAGTACGTCGCGCCGGTAGGTCAATGGTAATTCGGCAGCTTCAGCATAAAGACTCCACGGGACTAGTGTAGAAGGCTCCGGTCGCAAGACGTATCCCCCGATGGTGGATGGAGTTGAGCCGGCGTAAGAGGGATGGCCGAGCGGACGAGTAGACGAAGCTCCCATAATCCAGCTTCGATCGGACAATGGGCCGATACAAGCGAAGCAGGACAGTGCGATCCGCTCCCCAAGATGAACCGCTAAGAACTCTGAGGACATTAAGGGAACGTGTACAACGGGCCGCCAAATAAGATATATGTGGAGACCAACACAGTTTCCTGTCCAATGTGGGCCCTAGAAACAACTTAGTTGTTTCCTCGAATGGGAGAACAACGGGACCGAGATGTAAGGACGGCGGAAGGAACGCTTTATAGCGCTATAAGTTGATACAAACAGTCTTCTCTTCAGAGAACCGGAAGCCATTTGCCACGCTCCATGAGTAGAGGCTGTCTAGACAACGCTGAAGGCAGCGCTCCAGGAGGCATGTTCTCTGGGCACTGCAGTAGATCGCGAAGTCATCGACAAAGAGAGAGCCTGAGACATTAGGTGGAATACAATCCATAATTGGATTGATCGCGATGGCAAAAGGGCTATGCTCATGATGGAGCCCTGAGGCACTCCGTTCTCCTGGAGGAAGACGTCGGACAATACAGAACCCACACGTACCCTAAACTTCCGATCCGTTAAAAAGGAATCAATAAAAAGGGGCAGGCGACCGCGTAGGCCCCACCTGTGCATAGTGCGGAGGATACCTCCTCTCCAACAGGTATCATAAGCCTTCTCCAAGTCGAAGAACACGGCTACCGTTTGGCACCTTCGCAAAAAGTTGTTCATGATGAATGTCGACAAGGTCACAAGGTGGTCAACAGCGGAGTGGCGGCGACGAAAGCCGCATTGGACATTAGTAAGTAGTCGTCGAGATTCAAGAATCCAGACTAACCGAGCATTAACCATGCGCTCCATCACCTTACAGACACAGCTTGTAAGAGAAATGGGGCGGTAACTAGAAGAAAGGTGACTATCCTTCCCGGGTTTGGGTATAGGAACAACGACGGCGTCACGCCAACGCATGGGGATCCAACCTTCGGTCCAGACGCGATTGTAGGTACGAAGAAGGAAGCTTTTGCCCGCCGGAGAAAGGTGTGCCAGCATCTGAACGTAAATGGCATCTGGCCCCGGAGCAGAGGATCGGGACAGTGCAAGCGCACGTTCGAGTTCCCGCATAGTTAAGAGGGCATTATAAGTTTCTAGATTCAGCGAGTGGAAGGAAGGTCGCCGAGCCTCTTCTGCCTCTTTCCTGGGAAGGAAGGCAGGGTGGTAATGGGCGGAGCTTGAAACCTCCGCGAAAAAGCGGCCAAAGGAGTTGGAGACAGCCACAGGATCAACAAGGACCTCATTACCTCAGGTCAGGCCAGGTACCGAGGAGTGGGCCTTAATGCCCGACAGCCGGCGCAGGCCACCCCAAACGACGGAAGAGGGAGTATAACTGTAAAAGGAGCTGGTGAAAGAGGCCCAACAAGCTTTTTTGCTGTCTTTGATGACTCTACGGCATTGCGCTCGGAGTCGTTTGTATTCAATACAATTCGCCAACGTAGGATGGTGGCGAAAGGTGCGTAAAGCACGTCGTCGAGCACGGATAGCGTCCCTACAAGCCTCGGTCCACCAGGGGACGGAAACGCGACGTGAAGAAGAGGTAGTACGAGGAATGGAACGTTCGGCAGCATTGATGATAACAGCCGTGAGGTATTCGACCTGACTGTCACAACTGAGAAAATCGTGGTCCGGAAAGGTCGCCAGGGAGGAGTAAAGTCCCCAGTCAGCTTTCAGTATGTTCCAGCGCAAAAGACGTGGGGATAGGGTGTGGTGCAGGAAACGAACGACACAGGGGAAATGGTCGCTCGAATAGGTGTCAGAAAGGACATACCACTCGAACCGACGGGCAAGAGTGGTAGAACAGATCGAGAGGTCCAAGTGGGAGTAGGTATGAGTAGAGTCCGAGAGGAAAGTCGGGGCGCCGGTATTGAGGCAGACAAGATTGAGATGGTTGAATACATCCGCCAAGAGTGAGCCTCTTTGACAGGATGCAGGAGAGCCCCAAAGGGGATGATGGGCATTGAAGTCGCCAAACAATAAAAACGATGGGGGAAGTTGAACGATCAGGTGCATCATGTCAGCACGACTAACAGCACATGACAGTGGAGTGTAGATGGTACAAACTGAAAATGTAAAAGCAGAAAGAGTAATACGGACAGCTATTGCTCGGAGTGGGGTGGTCAATGGGATGGGATGGTAATAGACATCGTCCCGAACGAGCAACATGACCCCACCATGAGCTGGGACACCGTCCACAGGGGTGAGGTCATACTGCTCCGAGGTATAGTGGGTGAAGGCAATACGGTCAGTCGGACGCAACTTGGTTTGCTGGAGACCAAGGACGAGCGGACAGTGCAGGCGGAGGAGCAGTTGTAATTCCTCCCGATTAGATCGAATACGTCTTATGTTCCAATGTAACAAGGCCATCGCTAGTCAAAAAGTTGGGGGAACGAGACGGGGGAAGAGCTGGTCACCTCGACGGCCGCGGAGGGCCAGGTTGCGAGGGAACAACACTACAACCGGCGGGAGGCGGATCCGGTTCCGTCGAATAGTCGCCAGCTGCGGCCGCTGTCCCTGGTTGTGTAGGAGGGGCAGCATCATTTGCCAACGAGAGGCCAGCTGAGCGCCTGGCAGCAGAGCGTCCCGGCGAAACTGAGGACGGCCGGGAGCAGCGACTCGCGGATGGAGCGTCAGACGAAACGCGCCGGGGTGGAGAAGGGGATAGAGACTTCTTCTTGGAGGCCTTCTTGGCAGGCCGAGGAGGCACAGGGATGGTGGGCTGGACCCGAAGAAGGTCCTCACGCGCGGGGTCCGTTTTGGATCGCCGGACCTCGGAAGCTGGGGTCCGGAACGTTTCCCCGATGGACGCCTGAGAAGAGGATCGCGTCTCAGGTGGCGGGGGGAGAGGAGGAGGAGGAAGGGTGGCCCCTGGGGCAGAGGGGGTGGGGGCCACGGGGGAGGAGGATTTGGAAGGGAGGGATTTGGGAGGCGGAGGCAGAGCCCCCTGATGGGCGGAGGGGGGACAGGATAGGGGTGAGGATACCACGGAAGGAGTGGACACAACTGAGGCAAACGAAGTGGTCAATGGCACGGGATGGAGGCGGTCATACTTTTTCCTGGCCTCAGAATAAGAGAGCCGATCCAAAGTTTTGATTTCTTGTATCTTCTTCTCCTTCTGATTTGCGGGGCAGTCTGAGGATCTAGGCGAGTGGACGCCAGAACAATTAATGCACCGAGGTGGTGGGGTGCATGTATGTTCCTCACGAAGAGGACGTCCACAATCGCCACAATGGGGCTCAGCCTCACACCGTGACAACATGTGCCCAAAGCTCAAACACCTAAAACAGCGCATAGGAGGCAGGACGTAACGTCGCACGTCGCACCGGTAGCACATCACCTTTACCTTCTACGGGAGAACGTCCCCCTCGAAGGCGAGGGTAAAGGCTCCGGTGTCGATGCGACGATCTTTGGGGCCACGCTGGACTTGCCGGACGAAATGCACGCCGCGGCGCTCCAGGTTGACCCTGAGCTCCTCATCAGATTTGTAGCAGGAGGTCACGATGAAAAATAACCCCCTGCGTCCTATTTAGTGCCAGATGTGGGACAATGGATACTGGGATGTCCCCTAGGCGGTCGCACGCCTGGAGCGCCGCCGACTGTGTGGCGGAGGTGGTCTTGATAAGAAAGGACTCTTAACGCATCTTGCTGAGAGCCTCGATTTCCCCGAAGACGTCCTCAATGTGCTGAACAAAGAACATGGGCTTGGAGGTGGCGAACGTCCCCCCATCGGTTCGAGAACAGACCAAAGAGCGGGGGAAGTACTGCGCCCCAAGCCGGCGGGCCTGTCCCTCCTCCCATGGAGTGGCCAAGGGGGAAAGGGCAGGAGATCCAGAACTAGAAACGGTACCTTTTCTTTAGAAAGACTCGGCCGCAGAGCGACCTGATACGTGTTGACGTTTCATCTGCGAAACGTCCGCCCCGATACCACCCACCGACCAGGGGCTCTCCCCACGGGCGCCACCCGGCCGCAGCAAGGGCCACCTGGCAGGATGACCATTGCCGGGAGTCCTGATGCCCCAAGGAGACGGGCATCTACTCCTTGGCCGACATGGGGAGGGTGCAGTTCAGGTATCGACAGTACGATCCCTGTGTTGTCAGGGGGCTACAACCTAGAGGGTACATGACGACCCCACCACAACGGGCTGGCTACCGTGCTGGATTTCTGGTGCCATGTAAAGTCCATCATGATCGCTGGTGCAGATGGAGATGCACTATGGGCGTAACTGGGACAACCCATCAGGCGTTTAGGCCCAATTTGAGGAATAGTGGGTATGGTTACAACGCCGGTGCAATGCTGAGTGCCAAGGTCATAGTGCACTTAGGACCAGTGGTGCACCACGTAAGGTGTCCTTCCCTAAAAGGCTCGTACTTCTGTAGAATTTTAGAAAAATGGAGGTAAACCCCAAGGGGGACCATCACATAGAAGGCCGAAACAGTTGAAACTCCCTTTAGACAGGCAGGAATACCTCGGGCCTATTCTTACCCCGGACCCGCAGGGGGGCTTCAGATTATTGTGTGGACTGGTGGTAGGTTGTCAGACTGAAAGACCCATCCTCATGGCATTTTATCTACCTACATGAAAGATCAATTACATTTTTACTGAATCAGGTAATTAAACTCTGAGAAGGAGTTGTAATCTTAAATTCACTTGACAGTTTCTCTAAAAACACATATTTGTGTACTCCGATCACTTATGAAAAGTACTGGCTTACATCTGTAGACCTCTTACCAGTATTATTTTGTGTAATTTCTTGATTTTTGCGTTTTTGGTGAGTTGTATATGGGTATATTATTCGGAGCAGTCCAGTATCTATAATAATTTCATATATTTTTCTTGTCAGTACTACATGCTTGCTTCTCATAAAATAATAGAACAGCTGTGTTTCACAGGCGATAATTCTTTCTGTTTCTTTAAACGCTAAGTAGTGAGCATGGGGTATTTTCTAACATGAGATGACTAGATAACACTTTGCCTTTGACATATTGAATGCATCATGGAGTTGATTCTATAAAGTTTATCAATGCTTAACTTAAACTGAAAATAGGCTAATGAGAAGCTATCATATTTTATTATTATAATTCCGCTTTTTTTCAGATACTAGTGAATCAAATTTTTCCTTCTGCTATTTTGTTGAATGAATACTTGTGCAACTATTCGTGCTACGTATGTTTTACTATTCTCATATTAATTATGCAATCTGTCGAGTGCGTACTGGAGGAAGTGTTCCATTAACATATAGTTCGTAGGGACTGCATAGCTTAATGTTAAACATAATTCTTGATTTCTTTTGGGGGGCTATTTTCGTACGTTGGATTTATATCTTGAAGCAGTTGACTAGACGATAATTATCGCTTGTATGATGCTGGGAAATTAAAAACAGTAACAGTTGCTGGAGAGATTTTATGAAACCTGCCATGTGGATGATAATACTGAATTGGGATAAGTGTTTACTGGGATACTGTCACAGTTTTCTTCTTCAAATTAATTTGGATTAATAAGTTTTTGTGCTTTGTTCCAAAAGGAACTTGTAGTGGTACTGAACAGTCGGCTGTGACTCAAGATTCTGTCATTTATGTTGAGGTTTCTTTATCAGTCTATGTGAGGTTGGTGGTACATGGATACTCCGTGGATGTGCAACGCACGGAGAGATATTTTACAGTGGTCAGGGCTGTGCACCTGCAATGCCACCTATGACAGATACAGAGGGAAACTGTATGTCAAATTAAAGATAAGATGAACACGGTTTTGCTAGTGTGCTGATACGGCTTGTAATTAGTGTATGCGATAAGGTACAACACCAAGGTGACTCATATTATTAAAATCCTGTAAATTATTAATAACTCTTATAATATTTGCACTACAAAACAGATCAAGCCCTCAGACTGTAGCTCTCAGTAATGCACATCGATTGATGTATCATATGAGGAATAATTAAGCTGTGAGATACTTTCTAACTGAAATTTAATTTAACGTTTATAACTCATATGGTATGTCTTAATTAACTACACTCCTGGAAATGGAAAAACGAACACATTGACACCGGTGTGTCAGACCCACCATATTTGCTCCGGACACTGCGAGAGGGCTGTACTAGCAATGATCACACGCACGGCACAGCGGACACACCAGGAACCGCGGTGTTGGCCGTCGAATGGCGCTAGCTGCGCAGCATTTGTGCACCACCGCCGTCAGTGTCAGCCAGTTTGCCGTGGCATACGGAGCTCCATCGCAGTCTTTAACACTGGTAGCATGCCGCGACAGCGTGGACGTGAACCGTATGTGCAGTTGACGGACTTTGAGCGAGGGCGTATAGTGGGCATGCGGGAGGCCGGGTGGACGTACCGCCGAATTGCTCAACACGTGGGGCGTGACGTCTCCACAGTACATCGATGTTGTCGCCAGTGGTCGGCGGAAGGTGCACGTGCCCGTCGACCTGGGACCGGACCGCAGCGACGCATGGATGCACGCCAAGACCGTAGGATCCTACGCAGTGCCGTAGGGGACCGCACCGCCACTTCCCAGCAAATTAGGGACACTGTTGCTCCTGGGGTATCGGCGAGGACCATTCGCAACCGTCTCCATGAAGCTGGGCTACGGTCCCGCACACCGTTAGGCCGTCTTCCGCTCACGCCCCAACATCGTGCAGCCCGCCTCCAGTGGTGTCGCGATAGGCGTGAATGGAGGGACGAATGGAGACGTGTCGTCTTCAGCGATGAGAGTCGCTTCTGCCTTGGTGCCAATGATGGTCGTATGCGTGTTTGGCGCCGTGCAGGTGAGCGCCACAATCAGGACTGCATACGACCGAGGCACACAGGGCCAACACCCGGCATCATGGTGTGGGGAGCGATCTCCTACACTGGCCGTACACCACTGGTGATCGTCGAGGGGACACTGAATAGTGCACGGTACATCCAAACCGTCATCGAACCCATCGTTCTACCATTCCTAGACCGGCAAGGGAACTTGCTGTTCCAACAGGACAATGCACGTCCGCATGTATCCCGTGCCACCCAACGTGCTCTAGAAGGTGTAAGTCAACTACCCTGGCCAGCAAGATCTCCGGATCTGTCCCCCATTGAGCATGTTTGGGACTGGATGAAGCGTCGTCTCACGCGGTCTGCACGTCCAGCACGAACCGCTGGTCCAACTGAGGCGCCAGGTGGAAATGGCATGGCAAGCCGTTCCACAGGACTACATCCAGCATCTCTACGATCGTCTCCATGGGAGAATAGCAGCCTGCATTGCTGCGAAAGGTGGATATACACTGTACTAGTGCCGACATTGTGCATGCTCTGTTGCCTGTGTCTATGTGCCTGTGGTTCTGTCAGTGTGATCATGTGATGTATGTGACCCCAGGAATGGGTCAATAAAGTTTCCCCTTCCTGGGACAATGAATTCACGGTGTTCTTATTTCAATTTCCAGGAGTGTATTTATTAATCCGGGTAATCTCTTCTGAAACTTGAAAACCACTGAAGCTATCATAATTTGAAAAGAGGAGATCAATCTATCTAAGAAACGGGTGTCATATTCATATTTATTGTAATAATAGACGGCATGCAGATTATGAACTGGCTTTAGCACTGTAACGAGACTTTCCATTTGTTTCAGATTAAATGTTGGGCGAACTACAGCAGGTGCAATCAATCAATCTTGTTTACAGTTTTCCATACAACTGATACTGAATAGATTTCTGATATCATACACGTAGGAAAAATGGCGAATAAGTCTGGTGGCAGCACAAAGCATTTAAGTCATTTAAATGCAGGCTGCTTCCGTTTAGGTTAGGATCGAGGCCTTGGGAAGGCGGTGGCCATCTTGCTGACTGTCACAGACTGGAAGAAGATTGAAGAGATAACGACTATGTTGATCTGATTGATGATTCAGCCGCTGAAATTTTCAGTGATGGAAACATTTTGTGTCGTCGGTAGCGACATTCTGAAACAGTACGCATGAGTTCATTGCGACAAAGAGTTTTGCTGTAGTGGTCAAGACTCTGGTTTTCATTTCACAGCAGTTCAGTAGAACTTAAATCTTTTTCCAAGTCAAGTTCGTCTGAGCTGTAAATTTCTGCACTGAGTCTCAACTTTAACTCAGTTTAAAGGCGTGGGATCTCAAATATTTTCTGCTCCTAATCGACAGTTAGGTTTCTGTATTATGTGTCAGTTCGACTGATATTTATTTGAATATATTTTGAGGACGTGCTGTCCAACAGCTTTTAAATATTAGAAAATTGTCGTATTACTGCACTGAGCTGTTGGTAAAGTACTTTATTTACACACCTCGTTTCAGTCGTCTAACCATCACCAAGACATAAGAGTATTAACAGCATCTTATTAGACGAAATATAAAACCATTATCGTCGGGAGACAAAACCGTGAACTATACACTTTTATCACATCGTAATGTGTAGACTGCCGAGATGTATATTGACGATGCATTTATGGTACGGTATGATAACTGTGTATAATTCATGAATTGCCGATAACGATTTTATATTTCACCCACGGTGATACTGAGAATACTTTTAAGGCTCTGATAATGTCAGAAGACCGATATTAGGTATGTAAATAAAATATGTTGTCATCAGCTCTATGTGGTAAGAGAAAATTCTTCACGTAGTTATTTGAATTAGGGTGGATTTTGAATTTTCACAGCTTTATTAAACATTGAATTCACCTATTTTGAATATAGTAATAATCTGCTGATTCGGTTAACACATCAGCAGCAGATTTGATATTTTTTTTTTTTTAAAAAAAACATGTAACAGTGAGTCGAAGACTCTGTATCATCCCCAGAATACACAGCGAAGAGTCACTTCCTGAGTGTGTCTTGAGCCAGCTCGTATTGTCGCAATTATGTACTCGACTCCAGGACCTAGTTTCCTAGGCAACCAGACCCGAACGCTTGACTAACTAGGTGCAAGGCGAACCTGAGTGGTTAGGGCCGCGAGTTCTTTTGTTTCCGTCGCGAACGCTCGTCCGTCGCCGGTAAGCAGCAACAACGCCATCAGGGCAACGCAGTGCTGTCTATGAGCGCTTCAGCGAGCCACGGTAGTGGCTACGAGCTCCGTTGCCACCACGAGGCGGAACACCACAGGACCAGGGCTGCAGCGTCCCATAGCAACAACCAATCAGTCGTCACCTTCACACCATCCTTGCGCAGTATAGACTACGAACCTAGGGTCTGGGTTCCATCACGGCACCACATTGGCCACGAGACTTCTGCAGCCATCGTCTCCATACTAGCAGTACCGTGGCAAGCACAGACAAAAGATGGGAGTGAAGTGCATTCGCAACAGTGTTAGCTTTGCCGTTGCAGCTTGTTATCCATGATTGACGGGATCAAGCATTATCCTAATGAGTAGGGATCAGATTTAATAAGTAGTGCTATAGCGGAGCTGTGGTTGGGGGGTGGGGGACGTCTGCTAGATCTGTGGGGGAAGGAGGTGAGTTATTCGGAGAAGGAAGTTGGAAGATCCCGATTGTACTCATTACGAACAGCTACATCACTGAATGAAATTCAAAATTCAGATTAATCGACACATGAAATTAAAAGTCAAAATGGAAGTCTCACAAAAGACTTCAATGGTCAGAACATAAAAACCAGGGTTATTTTAGAGGGGATTGGTTAACATGTTTGAGATGTGGAAAATAAATTTGCAGACCGACTTGCTTTGGTGGAGAAAGATTTAGGAGGCAGTAAGGATACTGTACGGACTGTATGTGATAACAGGGCAAAAGAAAAAAAGTCTGCACTGAAGTCAAGGCCCTATAGTAGAGGTCATGTAGTTCAGTTCCAAAGAGAAATTAAAACACAGCTAGACTCAGTGAAATTACAGAAGAGCAGTTTGCACACAGTCCTGTTTAAAGAGGCGGAGATTACAAAGGGGACATTGTTTCGGTTAATATAAATCAAGTATGGACAGTGGCTACGCAGCAGACGGTGAGCTCAAAATTGAAATGATTTTAGAGGCGAAAACAGGTACCACGTGCTGGATTTTTAGCCACTTGGAAAACTGCTTTTTTGAAGGCATGTCCGACAGAGCTAAAATTAATATTTGTTAAGTGTCTGCTAGACGAGGGGGTTGGGGCGGTCCCAGACGTGGGCGAATCGTAATGTGAGAGTGGTTAGCGAATACGCCGTGTTTCAAGCGCTCCTACTCAGTATATACTGGTGTGTTGGGAAGTAGACGCAACTGCAGAACGAGTTCCTGGAAGCAATAAGCTGCAACAATAGTAGTCGGAGTAGAACGCTTTAGTTTTTTTGAGTCCGAACTACACAAATTAGTGCATTTACGTAAACAGTTGGGCACTCTTGCAGAGATTTCCATTCTAAAGAGGCGCCTGCCGACAATTTCCCCTTGGACTTAGTCCACAGTTCCATGAAAGAAATGGACAGCTTTCCTTAGTTTGTGGAGCAAAGGATGGTGCTATGGCTTACCTAAACAATGTAGCAGGTAACATAAGGAACAAGGGGAGACCAAAGAGTGATAGTAATTGGTAGGGAGACCAAAATGCTGGTCTGGAGCGCTTCCAGCGTAATATTACTAACATTCAGCAGAATTCCCATATTCTTGGAAAATCAGCGGACAGGTGAAAGAAAATAGCGGAGAAGGCGACAACGAGCAGCGAAATGGAAATAATCAGAGTCAGCAGACGGGAAAGTAAATTTCCTCTCTAATGTGAATCGCCGAAGTGAGAACACGATATGATGAAAATAGGACCGGAGATGTGTTTATGAGAAGGTATAATGATAGTAGCGATAGTCCGGAAACTTAAAGTGAAGAGATGTGGAGAGCCCGATTGCAGCACGTGAGTAAATTTAGACATAGATAGCGGCATAAATCTACGCCTGTACAAATTAATTTGAATTGTTTATGTAATCTGGTAACTTGTGATGAGGATAAACGTGTCGCGTTGACAGTATAAGAGTTAAACAATGAGAGTGAACAGTTAAGGTCTCCAACAATTGCCAAAGTCAATGTAAAGTTTTGTGCAGATTGGGCTGAAGTAGTTCTGGGCTTAGACGGTTCTGCTGCTAGCGTAAAGGAAGAGGAACCTGTCACGGCAATCCTGGTTGTCAGGAACGCAAAGAGTCTTGGATGTGATGATGAACTGGTGAATATAAATACTGTTTGATACAGACACAGTGGCATACTGGGGTCTACTTTGTGTGAATTTGATTGCAGTTTAAGCAATGTCCAAAGCCGTGGAGAGATTAAATCGGACATCATTCATAATGTTAAACAACAATTCGCTGCCTCATTAAAGAGGAGTGCGAGTTCCAGATAAGAAAGAACAGTGAGCCGACCAAATTAGAGTTGTTGGGTTGTTTTTGAAGAGGCGACCAAACAGCGACGTCATTGGTCTCATCGGACTATGCGAGGAAGGAAGTCAGCTGTGACCTTTCAAAGGAACCATCCCGGAATTAGCCTGGTACGATTTAGGTAAATCACGGAAAACCTAAATCCAGATGACCGGACGCAGGATTGAACGGTCGTCCGCTCGAATGCGAGTCCAGCGTGATAACCACTGCGCGACCTCACTCGTTGCCAAATTAGAGAGCAGGTCTTCATCACGAATGTGGGAAAGTGAAAAGTTTAAAGTGGACTGAAAACTGTGTAGTTTAAGTGAAAGCCTGCCAGAATTTCATGCTGCTTTCGACGAGATAGTGGCGTTGATGATGTTGTTGAACCTTCAAATGACGTGATAGTTAATACGAGGGGCGTTTAATAAGTAATGCAGCACTTTTTTTCTCGAATAGTTTCGGTTGAAATATTAGTGAATTTGTTAAGTTTTGAACATGGCTGATTTTTTTCAGTGACAGTTTATAAATTAAAATTGAAGCAAATGAGCCCTCGAGCACAATTTTTAGTCTTATTAACCAGGTTTCTACACTTCTAAGAGTGCCTTCATCAGAATTCAAATTCCGATGAAGACACTCTTAGAGGTGTTGAAACGGGGTTAATAAGACTAAAAATTGTGATCGAGGGCTCATTTGCTTTGGTTTTAGGGAATTTGTTGTGGGTGATATGGAATATTTCCGACTCAGCCACTATAGTTTCATGACCTTCCGATGGGTAGAGTGCTACACATAGCCTACAAAATAGCGTCTGTAAGGGAGGTAGATTCCGAGAAGACAGTTTTCTTTGAATTTCTTTTAACGGAAAACAAGATAATCACAGATATTCGTAGGCGCTTGAAGAATGTCTACAGACACGTAGCAGTGAGCAAAAGCACGGCGTGTCGTTGGGCGAGGCGTCTGCCATCATCGCAACAAGGTTAAGCAAACTCTCCGGTTTCCAGTGTACCTGCCGGCTGCAGCACAGATTCAAGAAGCGACTTAATGCAAACAAACCTCTCCTTGTCCAGGACAACACAAGGCCTCTTACGAGTCTGCGCACCAGAGAGCAGCTCACAAAACTTCATTTGCCTGGTCTTCCTCATGCACACTACAGGTCGGATCTCGCACCTTCCGACTTCCATCTGTTTGGCCAAATGGAAGATGTACACCGCGGGAAGCAGTACGTGAATGCTGGGAAGGTTATTGGTGAGGGAAGACGTTGGTTGCGTTGTCGACCAATAGTGTAGAACCATGAGGACATACAGACCAACTCGGTATCGAGCCGTAAAGGTGTTGCATTTACAGAAGAGTATGCTCAAAAGTAGGGGTCTGTAGCCAAAAGAATGAGATATAATATGGTGCATTCGAATCCTGAATAAAACCAAGCTGCTCGCTGAAAAGAAATTGTGTTGCATTACTTATTAACGCCCATTCGTACATGCTTTATCCAGAGTTTTAAAGTATTTGACAATGATTTATTGACCGACATAGAGGTGAAGAAAGAATGTGTCGAAAACATCCGGTGTATTATAATTGTGGTTGTCAGTGCTGTAGCGGAAGTCCCTCTGTCCAACTATGGAATCAATGGAAGTTGTTTCTCTGAATCATTCTTCAATCATGTGATTCTTGAGTTTCTCCCGGCGTATTTGATAATCAAATTATCCACGGGTGTGCTGCCGGTCTATAGTGCCCGTTGGACACTATAGACCGGCAGCACACCCGTGGATATTTAGATTCTTCAATCGTGTTAATAATCATAATATTTCAGTGTATTCAGTGACAAGTATTAAAATTAAAATACGTACTAGACGTTCCATGAGACAGATGAAAATTGAAGCCATATTTGAAGTGAGTATTAGTGGAGCCGCATATGTACACGGATTTTTTGTGGTGCAGAATCTGAGTACGAACACTTTGTTAGGCACAGACTTTCACACCGAAGGTACAGACGACGTCAGTTATCAATAAAGTTTCAGTTTATTAAACGCTGTCGACTATCGCGAGCACGTTGAATTTGAAGGTTCAATTGCTGGTGGAAAGTTGGTACCTGGATCGTACAAGGACAGAAGTTAAGGTTTTTTTTTTGTTTTGTTCTTTGAGGGGGAGTTATTTTTGTGTGTACTTTACTACCTGCAATATTTTTACATTGAATTAATCGAGTGAACTGACTATTGGTGTGTGGAGGTGGCACTGGACTTTGTTACTTCATTAATTTGTGTTAGTTTAAGGTTGCAGTGAAGTTCCTTTTATGGTGTTTATTTTGTATGTTAAGACAGCTGACGTGTACGTTCTTTAATTCGATTGCTTGCATTGAGAAAGCCCTAACTGGAGATTTCGTTCTCTGATCTGCTAGTGTTGCAGTCGGTGTTCTTTCAGAGGGGAGACACAGCTCAGACCATCAGAAGCAAAGAAACTACCATTATGTGTCTAGTTCTCGTGTGTTTGTCACTTGTGTGACAGATTTTCTGTCGTATCAGTTTGGTTTGTCAACGGACAGCTTGCACAGTCCTACCTATGGTAGATTTAAAGATTACAGGATTAGAAGAATAATAGATTGGGTTAGGCTAGATGGCTGAAAGGTTGGATTTGTTTAACACTCGAGCGGGCCCGCCTGTGTATAAAATGCGCCAACCAAAACTAAAATGACTGTGTGGTTCCATTTCTGTTCCACAACTGCAGACCTATGCCTATTCCTTCAGTACTGCTTCAGGTAACACAGCGATAAATTGTATTGTCGTACGTCCAAGTGAGCAGCAGTAATATAAAACAAAAAGCGAGCTAGGCGAGGAAAAATTTACGATCAGTTCAAAAAAATCATCCCAGCTACGAACTAGCAACATAATCCCGCATTGAGACAGTAATATAAAATGAAAAGCGAGCTAGGCGAGGAAAAATTTACGATCAGTTCAAAAAAATCATCCCAGTTACGAACTAGCGACATAATCCCGCATTGAGACAGTCGTCTACGAGATCCAATAGGCAGCTTACCGAGCTCCGATGCAACTACACTGCTTAATGCTTCGAATGGTTCATTAATGTCTCTTTTAACACCTGTCATTGGCAACAGAGAGTTATAGTGAAAATTTATTTCATTATTGTTTAATGTTAATAGTAGTTTAGCTAATATTATGTAATTTATTTTCTCCACGTTTAAATAAACTAAGAGCAAACTGTGATTTTAATTTTACATGACATATATTGGTAACATAAGGAAAGCTTTACATTTCATATGCACAAAGTGCGCCGTGCGCTCGCTCGTGCTATGAAAAACGGCGCGCCCGCTCGAGGGTTAATAAGCAGAGAATGGTCTAGTTAGCAAGGAGTAATGGCATCGCAGCAATTCCGAGTTGACTGAGTCCGTTAATACCATAGGACTACAAGTACAAACGTCTTATACAGCATACAGTTTGACACTTTATGTGCTACGTCGAGTAAGTGTACAGTCACAATTGTGCTTAGATCATTGTTTCAGTTGAGAAATGAGATTAAATCGTGGATTACCGTCCAAACCTGCAACAGGATAAATAAAGGTTAACATTCTGCCAAAAAACAATTTTTTGCAAATTAATTTTTGTTGTTTAGTCAGCTCAGTAGGGCTGATTGCTTACATCTGATTCAGTAACTTGATATTCGAATGTCTAATTTTCATACAAAGCGTTAATCTTACCCAGGAATAGATATAGTGGAAAGTAATTAACTTAATATGTGTTTGATGTGTGAACATGCTGTTACCTCTAATGTTAAGTTGTAACACTCACAAACTTCTACATATTTATTTCTGCATGCTTGGTGCTGCTTCTCTTATCTTGGTCATTTCGTGAAAGGAAAGGTAAGCATAGAAATTGTAACATTGTGATTGGTGTAGATCACAAGTGGCGCTCGGTTTGTGTGTATTCTGTGACGCGGGTCTGAGAATTGACGTCTTGGACAAGGGTTGAGGGGGAGAGGGCGAGGGACGCATGGCGGCCTGTAGTGGCTTCCTGTACCATATGGTTGAATGGTGGCATTGGCACACACACCCTCGCATCAGATAGAAACTACCTGACTTGATTACGTCAGTTCCGCCGCTACCACACACAAATGTTATTTTGTATTATTCCCGCTTGTGCACATGCAATGTAAACCGTGATAGACATAGAAAAGTAAAGATGCCAAATTAAAGAGGAGATCAACACGATTGTGCTAGTATGCAGATGTGATTCGTACTCAATGCAGCCCAAGTGAAAAGTTACAGCTCCAAGATGATTTATATAATTAAAATTCAGTAAATGATAAATAACGCCTATAATATCTATGGTACGAAAGAGATCAAATCCTCAAATTTTAGCTCTCAGTAATGTGCATCGATTGAACTACTCACACGTACCACATCAAAAATTATTAAGTTTTGTGATATTTCTCATTGAACTTTAATTAAGACCCAATATATCATGTGATAAGACAAATGCACAACAAGCAAGGCAGTTTCATTGGAAGACTTAATTACACAGCACATTCAATATTTAATTTTTAAGATTTCTTGTTTTCCTTATGCTTTTTAATTATTTGTTTGTTAATTTGCATAGTTTGTCCCATAACTTAAAAACTAATGAAGCTCTAAGAATGATGAGTGCTGTAGTGGAAAAAGGAAGTGGTGTCATATTCATATTTACTGTAGTGACTCATGGCAGAGGGATTATAACTGAGGTGTAGCTCTACAATAATACTTAACAAGACGGCCGGAGTGGCCGAGCGGTTCTAGGCGCTACAGTCTTGAACCGCGTGACCGCAACAGTCGCAGGTTCGAATCCTGCCTCGGGCATGGATGTGTGTGATGTCCTTAGGTTAGTTAGGTAAAAGTAGTTTTAAGTTCTAGGGGACTGATGACCTCAGAAGTTTAGTCCCATAGTGCTCAGAGCCATTTGAGCCAATACTTAACATTTGTTTAAGGTAAAATGTTAGGCAAACAACTGCACGCAAAATTAAGAGGACACTACCAATGTTTAGTATTTACTGGGCACCTAACAGCGCTTTGATACTTCTGATATTATGTATGAAAAATTGTAAATGAGGCTGGTTAAAGTACAAAATCATAAAGATACAGCATGTTTCTCTGGAGGGAGGATTGATGCCTTAAAATGGCGACTACTATTATGCTAATTCTCACAGTTTACAATCACAATGAAGACGCAAAATCTATGCTCATCTGAGAGGTGATTCACACACGTTGTAGGTAACAAAGTCTTTTCATGACCAGTTGTGACACTTTGAAATACTTTGAATGTCTTCATTGTGGCATAAAGGTTTTCTGCAGTGGTCAGAACTCTGATTTATATCTGCCAGTAGTATTTTTGTGTGTTGATTTGGAATATAAATTTGTGCACAGAGTCCGAACTTGATTTCCGTTTGTCACTGTGGGAGTTTGAACAGTTTCTGCTTCCAATCCACACATACGTTTAATTCTTTTTGTGTTGGTCTGACTCATATTTACTTCAGTTAGGGTGGAGCTTAACAGTGATTGTTTCAGCTGTTAATGCTGCCTGTAAGCTGATGGTAACTGCAAAGTGATTGAGCGTAAAAAGTTAGGGAGAAACACCATCATAGTGGTCAGTGAACTCAATATAAAACGTTAAATAAGAAAACCAATTGGAAAACAGAAGAGTAGTTTGGAGCTTGTTCATTTATTTAATTTTCATATGGTGTGCTAGAGCTAATTTTTGGTCACTTAATCGTGTAGTAACTGTCACTATTCTACTGTTACAGAGGACAAGCTTTGTTAGTTAAGCTTTAATAAATATAGTTTTCATATGTTACTTAACAGTGAATACACCTAAGTTCAAACTGGCAATAATTTGTTGATTTCGTTAAAACGCCAATGGGATATGTATTACATTATTTTTTATTTAAAAGAATATCTTGGAATAACTAGATGGATAAGCTACATATTCCCCAGAACAGAGAACAAGATGCCGCTTCTTGAGTCCACTCAGTAAACCTTTCTTGTCGCAACGATTCTTTGTAACACTTTTTTCTAAAATCATTATTGGCAATCCGCAGCATCCCACTAAACCACATTGAATGCGTTTGATAATTTTTTTTCATGTTAATAGGAAATCATTCTTGCTGCGTATCCAAATATGAACTTAAAGGACTTCATAATCTACTAATCTACTTCAGGAACTAGAGTAAGGCTTGCACAGGGAAACAGTGATAATAGAGAAGCAAGTCAATCTGACTACGCCGATCCCAGGCTGCAGCAGAATCGAAACTCTGTTAGTAGGCTCTGTGATTCACACATATACAGATTTGCTAATTGCCCTGGGAGGATTTCCCTGATAGAGGTAACTGATTATTTTAGGAGATGGTGAAGTAACCAGAATCATAGGAGGTTGGGGCGTAGTTGTGTGTAGCTGAAATAGTAGCGACAGTGGTCAATGACATACTAGAAATTAAAGCCACTGAATCATTGAAGTAGAATCAGCTGATCCGCGGAATTTCACTTAAGAAGAGATTCTCCAGCCGAGGGTGTGCCAAATGCTGTCAGCAGCCGATAAGGCAGCAACGGAAGGAAACGTTCTGAACAGTCGCTTATGCTGAATTAGGAAGAAGTAATGGAGATGTTGATTAGTGAAATCCAAACAGTGCTACAGTCAGTATTTAATATATTACTTGCAATAGATATCAATGCAGTTATTTGTAACGTAGGCTGAATACAGAAAGTCAGGTTTCGGTACTGAGTATGTAAGCATTTCATATGTGCAAAGGAAGAGGTTCGTGGCGTTTCTTAACTTTACAGAAGGCAAATATACATGCAACAGTTACTGAGAAAAGTGATGAGGTTCCAAGATAAGTAGATGCTGAAAGCCAGAGTCAAGTGTATAGATTTGATGTGAATTTCGTTGATTTGCTGAGATTGGGCGATTGATGAAATTTTTAAGCGGCTTTTGTCGACACACCGAACAATGAAAGACTTGTGCTGCTGTGATGCCAGTTTGATTAACAATGGATACATGACGATGTTGTCTGATGAATATACACTTATTGAGAAGTATTCAAATTATTGTGTTCATTTCTCACCAGATATGAATTGTTTTCAATATAAAGTTCGTTACAAGCGTGAGTGGTCCTTATATAGTTCAACTGTAGGATTATTAAAGAAACGTCTATACACTGCAAAGAATACAGAGTCGGTACCGTTCTGTTGAGGAGGTAGATGAAGCAATGAAAGGAGATTAATTTTTTGCGCAGCAATGACATTTATTAGTATTTTCACAGCACCCACTTATTGCTAGATGTCTATCTTATCAGATTAAAGTCAAGAATCATTCTAAGTTCTGTGTGAAACTTTTTCCTATACCATTTGTTTATGAAGAAATAAAGGAAGCAGAGACTGAGAAGATGTTACAACAGGGTGTCATTCAACGAACTGTTCTTACAAGAATGCGTTATTGGTTGTTCCATAAAAAAAGGATGGTACCAAGGATCTAACGGATTCTACTAAGTACTATTAATCTACCGGTAACAGATTAGTCCTTAATGTTTTATTAACTTTACAAAAATTTCATTGAGTAAGTGATTTGTTGTCGATTGATTGAAGAGCAAACCATTATATTATGGCTTCTGCTATCACTTCCCTAAGTTACATTTCGAATTTAATGTGCTTCTTTCATTGGAGCTTAGAGCTTTCAACAGTTCTATGTCTGCTGAAAGGAGGAGGAGGGTAACATCATATTTAGCAAAAAACACTTGCGAGAACGATAATGATGTGCTATACATGTTGTTGAGAGCATGCGAGGGCTTTCGAGTGACTGTCAATTTGGAGAAATCAGATTTTGATATAAGAGCTGCGAAATTTCACGGACGTAACGGAACTGCATCACGAACGTAAGCCTGCTTAAGATAAGATTTAATCTGTTTGTAATTTATCTGTTTCTTCTACAAAAAACCATATTTGTTCACTTCTTGGTTTGCTGAATTTGTGTTTACACTTCACAACCTGTAATACATTGTTTACGTTACTTATTTATTCATTTGTCGGTGAAAAGTATGCTGTGGATTCGAATGCTTAGGCAAAAATTGAATTTGAAAGTATGAAACAAGTTCAGGAGGCTGCTTTCTTGTCACATCCTGACTGGAGTAAGGAGTTTTGTCTTAGGGCGGTTCTAAAACTGGTTTAGGGGCGCATCTCTTTCCGAAATTTAGACTAACAGTGCTAATCCCAACGATAACCAAAAATTGCTGCAGGTGATAATAGGTGACCAGTTGCCTTAAGCTTGCTGATTAGAAAACATTCTCATGGTTCACTAAAAGTCATCTGAAAACGGAATTGTCCGAGGTATTTTAACATTGCCAAAAACAAGCCCTGGAAAGACGTACACTGATTGATAAGCTAGCAGATTATCGAGAACTTGTCCTTCTCACTTGGCGCACTCAAGTTTGTGTACTGCATTTCTCGATTTCCAAAAAGTGTACGACAGGGTAGAACGTGACTACCATAAAAGAGTCATTTATGAAATGGGATTTGATAGGATATCCATCAAAATTGTCAGTGTATGTGTTCATAATGTTGACACAAAAATCAAAAGCAATTATTATCTTCTGAAGCAGATAATGCTGCTGAAGGTCCTTTGTGAGTACCCTGGGTCGTTCGTTGTCTGCTTCTTTTTATGCTACCACAATGGAATCTCTTCTCTGAAGGTTACATAGCCGGGCTGACCAGATGTTGTGTGCATGGGATGGGGAGGGGGGAGGGGGTGGGGGAGGTGTGGTGGAATAGCTGTAAATAGAAATGCAAACTTCGGTCTAATTCCAAATGGGGAGCAATATAACATCAGCATGGCTGACGTACTCAACGAATATGGACGATCCAGCGGATTCATAATAAACATTAATTAATCAGTTGTGCTGACCAGTGACCCAGGATCTACGGCTGCATACAGTTCACAGAAAACATTTTGGCATAACATAATGGCAAACGTTACTCTCTTGCTAGAACTCAATTAGTCGAATAAGGTGCTATCTCCCAAAATGCCATTACGGAGACAAAGTCTTCGATTTATAGGCAGAATAAAAGTGGCTTATTATTACATCTTTGTTTATGTTCTAGAAAATATAGATCATGTAGCTACAGTCCTAGCTATACGTGAAGAGTATGCGAGATGATCACTTTCCGTGACAGTGTGCAGTGTGACATGTCTGGAAATTCGATGTGTTCAAATTGTCCTTAGGCATCAAAAGAATCCCATTTATGAACAGCAGACTAGGGTGAAATAATTCGCACCAGCATTGCATGACAAACACGCAATCAAGACACTAAGGGAAGGTGCAAGAAATGTGACAGAAAAGATCTCCCATGTGTTACGACCCTCGCATTTATAGCTACTAGTCTAAGCTGATCCAGAATGCTAAGATTAAATATATATGTGCGCCTGTTGCATAGTAAAAAGCTGCTAAGGACAGGACACACTGAATCAATACTTTGCAAGAGTCCACCAACAACTAACCCACTGGGCTCCTAAGCAACGGCAATCAAATATCCTCATATAAATTGGACACAAGTTTGGAGAAATGTCCAGCCAAATATTTTACCCACAAATGTAAGAGGTGTGAGGCTGGAGGTCATCACTGAAGCCTGGACGCAGCTCGTGGTCTTGTGGCTAGTGTTGATGCATCTTGATCACGGGGCTCCGGATTCGATTCCCGGCTGGGTTGGAATTTTCTTTGGCCGGGGACTGGGTGTTTGTGTTGTCATCTTTTCATCATTATCATCGTTATAATTCGTGATAGTGGCTAGATTTGACTGTGTAAATATATTTGGAATGTGTAAAGACTGGGACATTGTACGGGTGCTGATGATCGCGCAGTTGAGCGCCCCATAGACGAAACATCATCAGCATCATCACTAAATCCTACCGAACTCCTGATAATAATTATGGGAGAAAACGATTAGTATTTGGGAGCAGGTAAGAAAAATAGATCTTTCTTATGACGAGAACTGCTATACTTAAGATAAATGTCGTCCTTACTTGGAAATTTTTCAGTGACGCTAAACACACAGTGTGTGCCTGGCTTGTTAAATATTTTACATTTTTTTCAGCCAAACCGAATGGCATGGATACAAAAGGAATTTCCCCCCTCTCTGGCGTTGGAGCTTTGGAGCCTTAATTCTCGTCTATGATCCATAATTAATCGTCAGTGTACAATTATTTACGTTTGATTCTCGAGACAAGTTAAAAAAGGAAAGGTATCATCAAGGGTATGCCCTAGTCATTAATCAATCAGCTGATGGAATAAAAAGTTTGAGAAAATCATCTTAAGTTAAGGCTGTTTTGCAACCAGTTTTAGAATGCGACGGAGACAAATCTATATTTTTTGTAACTTTCCGTTCTTTCTTTTCTTAATGAAACGTCATTTTGTTGTTACTGCAAGTGTAAGTGTAAGTGATGGAAATGATGTTTTGCACATGCACAATCAATCGTTTGTAAAACACAGCAATTATTACTTCAGTTTAATAAAATACTTAATAAGAAAAAGAGTAAATGGTGTTACGTGTCGTAGGATTATTGTTTTTGCGATAATCCTACGACAGACAACACCGTATGCTCAAGAAATGTGTACGTAACTGAACTGGAGGCTTTGGATGTACATGGATTTGTGAAATTTCGTTATTATTTTGGTTGTGTGACCAAGATCTACACACATCACAGCATACTGTATATTTAGATGAGTGGTAATTTGATTGATGGATGGGAAGCCAGGTGTGCTCTATACTTGCCATAATTTGATTTTACTCGTATTCACATTCTTCGAAAGGAAAATATTGTCGGCGATTCACACGAGATAACCTCTGCGGTTGAATAATTGTGCTCAGGATGATGATAAAGACAGCAATTTTACTGTTCCGAAATTTAAGGCCGTCACTTCTGAAAATTCCATCTAATGTTCGCTCACTAATATTGAAACAGGGCAAATGTCAAACATGGAAAGAAGTGATGAGAAAGGACCACTCCAGTACTGCAGTTCGGCAATACTATTTTATTAAGAATAGTTTTACACCATTGTATCTGTATGATCGCACCCTTGTAGAATTTTTTTAAATGACATCATTTTCACTATCGATTATATCATTTATTGCTTTATACCTATTGCAATTTCGAGCTTAGGTTGTTAACAGCTACAATCAGTATATACAACAAGGTTACATATCCCACCGACCGAAAATAAGTGCGTGTTTCTCCGTACAGCTATGAAAAATATGTCTTACAAATAAACTAAAGTTACTCAGGTACTGGAAACATGATAGTAGTCAACATCAATAAGCAGAATAAAAATGATGTGAGCCTCTTTCGCTCTTTGTCTCACAAACCATATGTATACAGTATAAATTATACCATCAGGCTACGAGAACACATCGTAAAACAAACAGATACATGCAGCAGATGGAATAAAAGCTCAAAACACTGCTTATAGATTCGTACTTACTGCACATGTCAGTAACGGAATACTAGAAGTAAAAACTAGTCAGAACGGAACGTTAAACCGAAATATTTACCTTTACATTGAAATCAGCATATACTTACAGCTGGGTATTGCTACGAATAAATGCCAGCCCAGATATTCGAATCCTTGCGTGCGTGAGGTTCACAGGAAGTAAGTTACTTCCTCTTGTTTTCGAACACCAGGTCCCTTGCTATGTAAACTCCTGGAAATTGAAATAAGAACACCGTGAATTCATTGTCCCAGGAAGGGGAAACTTTATTGACACATTCCTGGGGTCAGATACATCACATGATCACACTGACAGAACCACAGGCACATAGACACAGGCAACAGAGCAATGCAGGCTGCTATTCTCCCATGGAGACGATCGTAGAGATGCTGGATGTAGTCCTGTGAAACGGCTTGCCATGCCATTTCCACCTGGCGCCTCAGTTGGACCAGCGTTCATGCTGGACGTGCAGACAGCGTGAGACGACGCTTCATCCAGTCCCAAACATGCTCAATGGGGGACAGATCCGGAGATCTTGCTGGCCAGGGTAGTTGACTTACACCTTCTAGAGCACGTTGGGTGGCACGGGATACATACGGACGTGCATTGTCCTGTTGGAACAGCAAGTTCCCTTGCCGGTCTAGGAATGGTAGAACGATGGGTTCGATGACGGTTTGGATGTACCGTGCACTATTCAGTGTCCCCTCGACGATCACCAGTGGTGTACGGCCAGTGTAGGAGATCGCTCCCCACACCATGATGCCGGGTGTTGGCCCTGTGTGCCTCGGTCGTATGCAGTCCTGATTGTGGCGCTCACCTGCACGGCGCCAAACACGCATACGACCATCATTGGCACCAAGGCAGAAGCGACTCTCATCGCTGAAGACGACACGTCTCCATTCGTCCCTCCATTCACGCCTGTCGCGACACCACTGGAGGCGGGCTGCACGATGTTGGGGCGTGAGCGGAAGACGGCCTAACGGTGTGCGAGACCGTAGCCCAGCCTCATGGAGACGGTTGCGAATGGTCCTCGCCGATACCCCAGGAGCAACAGTGTCCCTAATTTGCTGGGAAGTGGCGGTGCGGTCCCCTACGGCACTGCGTAGGATCCTACGGTCTTGGCGTGCATCCGTGCGTCGCTGCGGTCCGGTCCCAGGTCGACGGGCACGTGCACCTTCCGCCGACCACTGGCGACAACATCGATGTACTGTGGAGACCTCACGCCCCACGTGTTGAGCAATTCGGCGGTACGTCCACCCGGCCTCCCGCATGCCCACTATACGCCCTCGCTCAAAGTCCGTCAACTGCACATACGGTTCACGTCCACGCTGTCGCGGCATGGTACCAGTGTTAAAGACTGCGATGGAGCTCCGTATGCCACGGCAAACTGGCTGACACTGACGGCGGCGGTGCACAAATGCTGCGCAGCTAGCGCCATTCGACGGCCAACACCGCGGTTCCTGGTGTGTCCGCTGTGCCGTGCGTGTGATCATTGCTTGTACAGCCCTCTTGCAGTGTCCGGAGCAAGTATGGTGGGTCTGACACACCTGTGTCAATGTGTTCTTTTTTCCATTTCCAGGAGTGTATTTTGTCCTTCAGTCAGTCCCGTGATGTTGCATAATACTCTTCAGACACTGCTGCTTCACCCTTTTCGGAGTAACCGTTTCTGCATCGCTTTATGGTTCTAACACCGGTTGGTTTCCGCCATTAACTGATGCTCAGAAGTAATTCAAATAACGGCCCAAAAATCCCTTTCTATTGGACTCCGAGCACAATACACATTTATCAGAAATTTATGTTGTCCAGTGTTCTACAAATTCAGCATTCATCAAGTGCAGGACTTTCTCATAGTTAATACTGTGTCGTCCTAACTTTCTTCAACTGCCACTATAGTCAGGCACATTGTTCATGTAATTATTTTGAAAAAAAGATTATAGCCAACCGTGAAAGTAGTCTTCAATTTATTTCAACTTTTGAAAACAGCTAGTAAATCTTCATCAATTCAGTGTAATATTTATTTGATGAGAAACCGATCAAAAAAATCTGCTTCAGTTCCAAAAATTTTGGCGAGAAAGAATGTTTCGCATATTTATTCAAAGAAAATTTCGTATGAAGTAACTGTGACAGATCGATGGAGTAAACAACTTTGGTACCGAGACATTTTTAGTATACATGCAATGAACAAGATAATAGTTGCCTCGGACATGCTAGTACATTTCTGTCAGCTACGACGCTTCAAACGCTGACCAAATTCTCCACAGCGAATAAACGTACACCTCAGACGGCTTTTGGAAACGTGGACACGAATGAGAGTTCATGTATAGTTGTGAATGAAGATGAATGCGCAACAACTGCTATGCATAGCTACATATCTGAGAGCTGGGTCCATCCAATTATCAGCAAACGATTACCTAAGGGGCAGTTTCATACACTACAAGAAAATTTATGTGAACATCATGAAATACTCTTCGCCTATTATCGTACGTCTAAAAGTTCATTTGACGAGCGCTGTTCAACTGGTTACAAAACTATCACATTAGGATACGCTAATGAGAAAACGTATGGCAGTGAAAGAGACGTTGTCACTTACATTTAGGTAAGATATTCATGTCCATTTTTAATCACACATAGTATGTTTCATACAGTGCATCTTACGTGAAGTCTTAGTTTCCATTAATGTAACCCAGCTCCAACTAACAGTAACTATTAGTTTATTATTCTAAATAATGAGGGAATCCTGGCGAATTTATTAGCTGTGGAGATATCACAGAATAACTGGCCGCAAGTGTTGCCACTACAGGTGACTGCCCATGGCCATGCCTTTGATCCCAGGAACTGGTTGATTGTTCGGCTGTTCTGAATGTAGCACACGTAGGTGTGTCTTATTGTTGCGCCCATGCACCACTACAGCGGTCGTTAAACAGCGGCCCGCGGGCCGAATGCGACCCGAATCGAGTGTTCGTGCTCCGCACGGTTCTCAACCGGACATTTGCTTCTAGCAACTAACAGCACAATGAAACGACGTCAACCGACTTTAAGAGCTTCCCACGATATTTGTCTTTCTCAGTAATAAACAAAAATACTTAAAGAGACCTTAATATTTTAAGATGTTTTCAATTTTAATTTATGAATTCGGCGGTAAGTGAAGTTTGCCGCTTATGTCACCGGCAGAGTAGTATGCAGGGCGGCCTATGCGGGATTAACAAAAATGAGAGGAGGTATATCTTGGTGTGTGTCTTCCAACGATAATAATTCACAAGTACGTACAACCAGCACTGATCAGCTGCTACAGTATAAACATCAATAATTGATTCACTGATGCGCATTGTAAAGGCGGTCATCATCAAACATTGTACAGGTCTGCAGCAAGTAATACGAAATCAAATTTAGGCCGTTGTAATACAACAAGGAAAAAGAAAATTGCATTCAAAACATTTAGTAAACGTTTGTGATCGTGTCTCATATTGCAATTACTGTTACTGATTACGACAACGTACAAATTTATGCAGGTTAAGAAGTAATAGTAGGGTGTAGTAAGGTGTCAAGCCCGGGAAAAGTGGCCACTGCGTATTATTTGTCCTGAACAGCGCTGCTGCTTGGCGAGAAGTGATCACATTATTTCTAATATAAAACTGCATTATTGTCAGTTAGACTGACAATGGAATCTTCTACCGTTACTTTCTAGTACTAAATTATTTTATTACTGTGAAGTCATCTATATTATTCTTGTTCTTTCAAATGTATGGGGGATAACAATTTTTTGCAGTACCAATGTTTAATCTACAAGCGTAGTACGGATTTATAGCATCTTCTGTGAATAGCATATGCTGATATGGCTTCCTATCGTGAAAACAGGCCACACTACTCGTCGGCATAGCACCCAAAGAGTTTTCAGTAACAATATTTGTCACATACAACCAACACATTATACAAGAGATAAAAATAAGATTAATGCCGTTCATGCACAAAGATATCGTTCGCCACTCCATTCGTTTGTGATATTTTCGACTTAATTATGTTATATAATTTGAAAACGTCTCTGTTCTGCTATATTGGGCCTAATACAAGATTCTTATTGTCAACTATCTGCTGCAGCCGCTTGTTATACTATCGTACACTAAAGTGTGAAAATGGATAGAATATGTGAAAAATCAGAAAATATAGTCCTTATGCGATGGCTCTGGTTATATCACCACCATAGGAAGGGAGAAGTGGATACTTTATAAACCTTCAGAAAAATCCATTTACTTCCCACACAATCTTCTTTATTTTTCACTTAAACATATTTGTTGTGATACCTCATAAGTGTACATTCAAAGTGCGTAAGCGGTAAGCTATCAATAATCAGGGTTTGATACCCCCTCTCATCTATGTGGCCCGAGGTGTTGTCCTAAAGTGTCAATATTGGCTCTTAACCAAGGATTTTGACTACCACTGCACTCGTGTGTAGATGTGACTTCTGTGTGTTTGGTGGTGCACACTGACCCGTGGTTTGAAACCCATTGAAACTCTCCAAATCTGACAATGGTGTCCATGACTTCTATTCAGTTGCATCCAAATCTTCTATTCGACCCTACGACTTCTCACAGAAGACAGATTAAGGGAAGTCCAACTTACGATTATGGCATTTGTAGACTTGGAGAAAGCTTTTGACAATGCTGACTGGAATACTCTCTTTCAAATTCGAAAGGTGGGAACGGTAAAACACAGGGAGCGAAAGCGTTGTTGAGAAGGAAGTAAGACAGGGTTGCAGCCTTTCCCAGACGTTACTGAATCTATATACTGAGCAAAATGTAAAGGAAACAAAAGAAAAAATTGTAGTAGGAATTATGGTCCTGGACGAAGAAATAATACCTTTGAGGTCAGCTGATGACATTGTAATTCTTGCAGTGAGAGCAAAGGACTTAATAGAGCAGTTGAACGGAATGGACAGTATCTTGAAAGGAGGATATAAGATGGACGTCAACAAAAGAAAAACGAGGATAACGGAACGTAGTCGGATTAAATCAGGTGATGCTGAGGGAATTAGATTAGTAAATGAGACACGAGTTTTGCTATTTGGGAATCAAAACAATGGATTATGGTCGAACTAGGGAGGATATAAAATGTAATGGGGCATTGGCAAGAAAACCGTTTCTGAAGAGGAGAAATATCTTAGCGTGGAGTACAGATCTAAGTGTCAGGAAGTCCTTCCTGAACGTATTTGTAAGGAGTGCAGCCATCTATGGAATTTAAACATGGGCGATAAACAGTTCAGACAAGAAGAGAACAGATGTTTTTGAAATGTGGTGCTACAGAAAAATGCAGAAGATAAGATGGGTCGATCACGTAACTAATAAAAGGGTACTGAATAGAATGGGTGGGAAGAGAATTTGTGGTACAACCTGACTAAAAGGAGGAACACATTTTGAGGCATCAAGTGATCAACAATTTAGTACTGGAGGGAAGCGTTGGGGGTAAAAATCGTAAAAGGAGACGAAGGGATGACTACAGTAAACAGATGTAGAGAGTTGCAGGTTGCAGTAGTTACTCGGAGACGAAGAGGCTTGCACAAGATAGAGTAGCTTGGAGAGCAGCGTCAAACTAGTCTTTCGACTGAGGAGCACAGATACAACAACAACTTCTATTCTCAACAATAAGCTTCGTTCATTATTGTGATACTTGAACCGGAATTGAGTGACAGCAGAAAAGCCATATTCTCATCAATTGCTCTTGACATAGTTTGACAGTGGACTCTTATTTCCTTCTTTATACACCTGCCATATTTCTTCATAGTAGTTTCTTTTGGTCTTTCATTAATCTGAAGGGATGTTGCTCTGATTATCTGGTGCTGTTATCTGAGATACCTCTACATTCTGGTCACCGCCTTGTAATGAGGATTCTGCTTATATTGTTTGTGGGTGGGGCATGCGACACCACCTCTGATTCCTGCTGCTGAGTAGTTTTCCTCTAAACAGCAACCCTCACGAGCAAACCAGTTGCGATTTTTCCTCATGGTTCTCGTACCTTACGTAGTTTGGCTATGCATGGTTCTCTTTAAAAGCGACAAGTTGTGTGTAGTCATAGGATCGAGCAGCTGATGTCTGGTTTCATGACCAGCAGCTAATTCGCTGTAAAAAATTATCTGCAGTTCTGCAGTCAAATAATCTATGCATTGGCTAGAACTGTGAATTTATGACATACAATTAAATGTAAAACAAGAAAGGAAACTAATTCCATTAATGTTTGTAATTGATCTACACAACAGAGCATTAGACTGAGTGTTTTTTTATTCAAGAAGGTAATGTTCAAGCAACCGGAAACACGTCCTCTGATAATTTAGTGTAGTGAAGGCAGAAATAAGCTTCAAAAATGCTGTAAAGTTAAGTTGAGGTCTTTATGAGAATGGCAGTGAAATCCGAAACGAAACAGTCATTGCAGACTCATTTAAACAAAGACCATTTCGTCATCACACTGCACTAAATATTCGCCAACTCAAAACATTTCAGAGTTCTATATGATGGCTTACAAATTTACGCACGCGAGGTGACGAGCATTAACTCATACTCTATTTTCAGTTCTGTAGCACAATCGGAAAGATGTTAGAGTATTGTAGCGGCCGTCCGTGTCCCCTAGTTTATCACTGACATGACCAAATATCACACAAGACCAGAGGCAGATGTGCCTTAGGCCAGCTCCCAACGCAAAAAGCGCTCCTACTGATCTAAATGAAAAGCGTCTTCTTCATGATATACTGCAAAAGTCCATGGAATCGTTCCCTTGAGTGTACCACCTAAGTCTGTTTACTCTTGAATCCAGAGATTATCCTCGATTGCCTCTTTTTCCATTGGATGAAGTCCATCCCCATCAAACCACATCGTCCTAAAGTGCTACAGACTTCATTTGACTCCACTTGATCACTTCCAGTACTATACTAGTATATCACAACAACAAAAATTTTAAACAAAAAAGTGTTATAAATGTTTGGTCACACTCAGACCATTCACAATATTTACAAGTAAAGATATGTGAAGAGTTTCTCTGAACATTATTTAAACAGTAATGTAGGCCTGCTTGACGGAAGCATCATTTTGCCCTCATTACAACAGTGGTGCCAGTGAATACATGCAATAGACCACTTAATAATTACCATAATTATGTATTAGCAATTGTTATCAAAAGCTAAATAAATATCTGCCAAAAGTAGCAACATATTCATTAAAGAAATACACAAGTATGAAAAAATGTGAGGAATTCATGCTGCATTCATTAGCTGTGTTATTGTGGAGAATAAGGTGTTCTGACAACTATTTGCGTGATGAAACAGATATAAAAGACGTTGTAAGTCAATAAATCAAATAAATAGAAATGAGTGGCTTTCAGGGATTATAGCTATAGTGCAATAGTGCAGTCACCTGAGATATCGTCTGTTGAAATCGCATGAAGCGGGTGAAGGATGTAAATTCAGACATTGAGTGCGAAAACTTTTGGTGAGTTCAAATTTTAACTATTGTAATAGTATTGGTTAAAAGCAGTCTTCGTTGCAGTTTTTAGTTTTTTATTTTTCATCTACGCGTTTCATCTTATGTACCCATCTTCATGTTGATCTACAGAGAAAACAGAACAAATACACATATTTAAGAATCGCGATCGCGTTGTGCAGACTTGGATAGCCTAGAAGCATGTATAAACAGTTCAAATACTGAAAGAGCAAATACCTTAATTTAAACTGCGTACACATGCATTAAGGATACTGGTACAGGGAATTTAGTTTGGGTATCGGTAGACGCCGCTGCAGAACACGCAGACATTGGACGAAATGCGTTGTTATATAAGGCGGAGTCTTGCGTGCATATCAGATGTTAATGGGAAACTTTTGATGATTCCGGTTAGAGCGGATAATTTCGAGGACAAGCATAAATAATGTATCTACGTTATATTATTTCAAGAGATGGAGTCAAAACAAATCCTAGACTTACATCAGTGTACGTGATTTTCCATCGCTGAATACTACTACACAATTGCAATCATGTCTTGGTTTATGTAATTACTACCGTAAATTTGTAAAGGGTTTTGCTGGAATCGCATGACCATTAACCAGGTTGCTTAAGTAAGGAGTTGTTTCCCAATGGTCACCACAGCGTCAAGAGGATTTCGAAAAACTCCAGGTTTATTTGTCGTATCCAAGATGCTGACAAGTAGGTCGTAAAAGGTTTCATTGGACTCATCGAGTAGTAGACATCTTCATAGTACTGGTGTAAGATACGCACTATATCAGGTTGCGCCATTACGTTACGTCTATCATTTATAGAGAGAGAATGAATACAAGTGCGTCGGCGACGGGTCTGATGCCGAAGCAAATGGTATGAGGAAGTCAGTTCTTCCATCACCAACGAAAGCGGCATCGATCGGATTATCAAACCTTCCATTTGTATTCTCTTCAAGGTCAACAATTTGGCTTTTACATGCCTAACATCTGCAGTGTGCAGAGGGGCGTGATCCGAAGTAGCATAAAGTTCGCGCAGGATGGAATAGTGATATTCATAAGTTCTCCGAAACTCTCTCGCTATGGCAGCACAGAAAAATATCATAGTTTGCCTGATCGTAGCTGTGTCCACCAGTCAAGGGTGGAAGAGTATTCCCATTCTACCTTAGAGCACACTCCCACACGACTCGCATGACGTCATCGAGACAGGGGTCAGCTAGGAGAGCGACGTTTAACATCCACTGTGGGCGAAACAATTTAACTGGTTGCCGTTCAAGATTGAGAGTTGTGGCCACAGAACAGTGATCGGTAAAACATGATGGGATGACTTCGACATTTAGAATACTATCACTCAGGCAGTTTGATAGGTAAAACCCGTCTAACCTTCTACTAGAAGTCGCAGTAAACTGGTAAATTTAACTAACGTCGGGTATCTACGTATCCAGACGTCTTTTAGGCGTTAGGAGCGGACAAATTCATGTAGTTCACGAGAGAAATTAAAATTAGGCGATTGATGTGCAGGACGCATTACACAGTTAAAACCACCACTCAAAAGAATACCCGGAGGACTCTTACTGAACAGATAAACAATATGCTCTTTATAAAAACGCGAACGATACACCGAGCGACCACTATCAGAAAGGGCATATAAAAGAACAAAGGTAAGATTAAGGAGTTGACAACCTATGCCCTTGATGGAATCCAACATTTCCATCTCAGCAATAGGAATGCCTTCGCGAAAGAATAAGGCGGTCCCCGTAGAATATTCGGGTGCTACATTAAAGAGCATACAAAAACCAGGTAAGGAGAAATTACTAAATAACACCTCCTGTAAGAAGACTAAGTGCGCACATGAATCATAAATGAACTGATGCGTCGAAGCCAGTCGTAATTCTGATTCCACACAATTAACGTTTAAGGAAAGGAAGGTGTAGGCTTGGGTCATTGACCACAGCTGCACAGGGATGTACGGAACCTCCGAGTAGAATTAGGTAGACAGCCGAGAGTCAAGATCCATTGAGGAATCCACAGAGGAATCAGACATGGGGGGATCCGAACCCCAGTCATTGCAACTTTTTTTCTTAGTGCCACCATACGGTCAGGTTATATACGCTATGTCTGTCTGCTACGTGGGATGGCGCCTCTGCAGACGGATGGGTGGGAGGGGGCCATAGACACAGCTTGCTGCCTCTGAGAACAAGGGTCATCTAATGCCGTTCCAGTCACTAACGTGGAAGCAACTGGTGATACTTGGTCGCTAATTTTATTCTCCTCGGGAGTTGCTGTAGTCGGCAAATGCAAGAAACCGTCTGCGGCTGAAGACGAAGGAGCAGGAGGACATTGCATTGTCTCAGATGTAAAGGTGAACCCAAAGGCGAAAGGGGGGGGGGGGGGGGGAGACTCCACTCCATCTCCATACACAGGCAGAAGAAGCCACTTCGCGAGCTGGAGGGATGCTGGAGATAACTTCATCGCCACTCATTGAACAACACACAGAAAGTATCGTAGCACCGAGAGGAGCAGGGGACACAATCGATGCGGAGGAGGTTGGCGCAGAAGGCACAGCCAAGTCCTCACTATCACCATCCTGAGTGCGACGTCGCTCGTTTGTCGCCGTTATAGGTTCTATCCTGGTGCCAATAGGATTATGAAACTCTCATGGAGGCAAAGGCGGACATTCATTGGCACGATTATCAGAACTGATTGTTCATTATAATCACAAGCAGAAATAGGCCCGATGGCGGAAGTGGAAGGAACAAGATCAGCAACAGTCAATTTGCAACGCTGCTTTAATGGTGGCTTTAGTACAAAAACTCTTCAGATAATTAGACCGAACGTGTTCATTTTGATTAGATGGGATGCAGGTTCTCTCTTGAACAGTATACATGACACCGACGCGGTAACCACACTTGTTAATGTGATGAAATATTGCGTTTGACAGGCATTTCCACGAAACGAATTCCACTATAACACTGTAACCGGTGCTGAGTAGACCATCGTTCACAACGGACGATTTTCACGTGATCACATGGGGTCAATATGTCCTTCAGAATGTTGTCATCAACTTCTGGCTGGAAGTTGAACATTGGAACATTGGTATATTCGATTTCAGCTTCTGTGGGGGACACCATACTAACGGAATTATCGCGCTGCTAGAACGGGACTTGTCAACCATGTCGGGACAATCTTTCAACGTGATGGGGATCCACAAGTTTCACTTATAACACGTACTCGTCTGTATCAAAATAAGCGGTGTGGACCTGATCAGAGTATACATGAATTGTATCGACCAGACAATCGTGGAATTCTTGACATCCGGGCTGCACGTGTCGCGTTGTCTTATCAAAAGTAACGCTCACAGGACCTTTTCGTGGAACACACGCTCGGACCATGGTAGCCATAGCGGAGCGGTCGACACCGCTGCAACTAGAAGAACATAAACAGAGAGTAAAGGCGGAGCGGAGGCGCTACGACTCATTCGGCAGGTAGAACAACACTAACGAGGAAAACTCTGCACAAGGGACTCTGCGGGAAGTGATATAAACAAGAACCTTCCCGCTCGGCGCTCGAAGCGGGACTGTCATTTGGCTATCCGTGCGAGACCCATGGCCAGACCCAAATTTCCCACGGCTGCTGTGGCCGAGCGGTTCTAGGCGCTTCAGTCCGGAACCACGCGGCTGCTGCGGTCGCAGTTTCGAATTCTGTCTTCGGCATTGATGTGTCTGATGTCCTTATGTTAGTTAGGTCCAAATGGTTCAAATGGCTCTGAGCACTATGGGACGACTGCTGAGGTCATCAATCCCCTAGAACTTAGAACTACTTAAACCTAAGGACATCATACACATCCATGCCCGAGGCAGGATTCGAACCTGCGACCGTAGCGGTCGCGCGGTTCCAGATTGTAGCGCCTAGAACCGCATGGCCACTCCGGCCAGCGTTTCTGAGAAAAGATATGCTCGTGCTGTTATGCCTGTAGCGGACCTCAACGACTGCGTTCAGGAAGTAATTATTATTTGTCCAGCAAGGGCGGTACCAAAAAACAAAATTCATGTGAAATGGAATTCCTTTTAGTTAAACTAGGAGCCACAGAGTGTGAGAAAATAGATTTAGCGCTACGAACGGAATGCCAGAGAATAACGTACCACTGGGTTCCTTCTATGTTTACGCCAGAAACAGTAATCATTGCTTGTTACGAAAATGGAAAACCTACAGGAAGTACGCAGTTAGAATTACGAGGTAACGAATTGTTAATAAATGGGACTAGACGCGAGATAGTAGGAGGACAGTTCCCCGTCCAGCTACCATTACCGGTGAACACCAATTAACGTGTCCGGACCAATGTTGTATTGGCCAGAGAAATGCCCACACGTTCTATCCCACCAAAACCTAACTTTTATCAACAGCTCGTTGGATTCAACTTCATTACAGTCGATAGACAACTTGATAAACTCAGAAAACAAAAAAACAAAAATCAGGAAACAAAAGATTGCAGAATGTGAAACGGTATCATGGAAAGCATAGGCAGAAGATAATTATCTACAGTTTGTCAACCATAGTATAATCTTCGTTCTGATATTTATTTATGCAATCTACTTCTGTCTAAAAGTAAGGTATTTAAAGGCACACTTGAATGCTGAGCATTTATTAGCAGAAAACGTGATTGTAGGTAATAAGAAAAGGAAATAATTTAAGCCATAGATACAGTACGCGGCTGGAAACATTTGAAGGTTTTTTATCGTCACATTATTGGCGAAGAGAAAGAATCACCTTGTTTTCTAGGTCTAGCCCAGATCTGTCGTATATCGCACACATCCATTGATAATAGAATTATTTCATAATTTTATTCACAAGTCGCAACGAAACGGCACTAGTAATCAATAATTTAAGTGTTCTCTTAAATTGTGTTTTTATTTCAGAATACACTGTAGTTAACAACCTATGAATGTTTTATCTTGTGTCTATAGTCATTGTAAGATTGTTGGGTGACATGGCATGTGCGAAAGGTTCCGTACTTTTAAGCAAAAACATCGTCCAGTTCCATTCACCTTCGTCTTCGGATGCTGTAATATTACGAAGTTCAAATTTATAAAAACACAGAGAAAAGAAACACGGTCAAAAATACATGAACGGACCTTTAACGAAAATGCCATCCCCAAGGGCCGAGAGTGTGTATGATGTTTCTTCAACTAGATGACTAATTCATTACATGGTCTCGATCCACTTTCAAATAAGCGTAGAAAATTGATTAAATTGGCGACTTCGTGACTGGACGCATTGTTATCTGTACTGTATTGTCTTCCTTTTGTTACATGTTTATTGCGAAAGTCATATGGGGTACGAGACGGGAATACATTGAAGTAAGGCAAATTACTGGGTTCTATGTCAGCACCTGAAATTAAGCTGCAATCGCGGATACAAGGTAAGGCACCGCATCTCTAGATCAGCAATCTTGGCCAAGTGCTTTGTATTGTTGCAACTTGCTTAGTAGACCTATCACAGTTTTCCGTTTCCGTAGGAGTGACTTTAAGCTACATCGCGGTTTCCAAAATTATTTTCATTATTCATACCGTGCAACAATACAGTTTTATTAGTTCACAATATGGCCGACTTGACCTCTGTGCGACGTAATATGGCGTGCGTCCAGTAGTATTGTAAATACCACGATTACTTTCGACATTTAATTTTCTTGTTCAGACATTGTCGCACAGCAGGATTCATTATTACATTTATTCTGATTGCACATAACAGTTTAATTTTTATTGTGTCACACATTAAGTGTGGTATGGTACTGACCAGAAAACAATTAGTATAGATGGAGAACCAGGGAGTGCAAACACAGACGCAATACGACTCTGACATGCCATTAAATAGTGAAAATGACATTACGATTGACTCGAATACTAACGAGCGACATACTATTGACTAGTCTGGTGACGTAAATTTGGAAAATAGGCCGTCCGCCAGTAATATACCTAAATCTAGTTCAGAACCAATTTTGGTGTCTGACGTTATGTCTAACGACATGGCGGGGGCGGAACAATTGCACATCACTAGTATTGCCAGAATGTTCGATGCTGTTATGAAACAAATGACACTACATGACCAACAGACGACGTCCATATGCGCTACTTTGAAAACAGCTAATGAGGAGATGAAAACGCGACGTGGTGAAATTAAATCAGACTTAGGTGCACATAAAACGTCAAACGACACTTTGTGTAGCCGTGTTGAGGAGATAAATAACGGACTGACTGGATAAGTGTCCGACCTCAATGCGAAATTTACAGAGCTTTCATTACACCAAGAAAACACAAATAAAGATGGTTCAAATGGCTCTGAGCACTATGGGACTTAACGTTTATAGTCATCAGTCCCCTAGAACTTAGAACTACTTAAACCTAACTAACCTAAGGACATCACACAACACACAGTAATCATGAGGCAGAGAAAATCCCTGACCCCGCCGGGAATCGAACCCGGGAAAATAAAGATGTGACAGATAGGCAAGCACAAGTGAACAATCTCAGTAAAACATGCGAGTCTGTAGTTACTCAGAATAAATCATATCCGGCAGCGCATGGTGATATAAAAACGCGTATTGCCGATGTCGAAAACAAGGTAGACACAATTGGCAAACAGCTTTCTGATAAAGTAAGACTATGCACTGACAACCATTTCTCACGCATCAATAGAGAATTTCACAGTTGGATAGATCAAAAAGACAATTATTTTGACGAGTGCTTACAAGATAAATTGCCTGCTGTTGTCCACGATACTGTCGCGAAATTTATAAATAACAACAAACACGTAATCAGTCAAGCAGCACAATCTGCCGCTGTGTAATCGAAACCGTTTGACAACTACTTACGAGTGTGCAATGCTGTAGTAGCAACCTAACCACACAGATTCGCAATGAATACAAGTACATTTATGACGCATACACACCGTACACTACGTGCTCACAACAACAACAGTACGCATCTCGACATGACACACTACACTGCAGTCGTGATAGGTATCAACAACATTTTCCTTGTCATTTACCAGGTGACCCTTACAGTAATCATTCTGAAACTAAACGGTACTACAATGACAAGGGAAAGGAGAGCCTCATAAAACACATATAATTTCAGCCATTAATACCTAAAAAAAGAACCGTACATTCTGTCATTTTTCTTAAAGGCTTCAGAAATGCATTCCTCGTATGTGGAGTGACCATAAGAGGATATATTGCATGGGGGCTTATTTAAAATGCATTAATTTTAGTAGCTGTGTGTCCGGTTACGAAGTCTCGTAACCAGTTGGCCCTGACTAGTATTAGTACGCAATCTGACTGCATAAAATAATAAAGAATGAAATAAAATTTCCGTTAACACAATTGATTAATTATGTCCCCAGCAACTATAAAAGCTACGAAACAACAAGGCACAAGTGTAACTGTTCTGTGTGTGGTAATGTGATTCAACGTACATGTATCTGGCACGGTTCTTCCTCAATACGGCAAGATATTTTAAACACCATTTATATTGAACTAATTGAAACACCAGAAATACTATAATTGCACATAGAAACCAGAATTACAAGTCTGACACACGACCGCGAGCCAGAGGCTTTGTTGACTGAACCTGTGACCGAGAGGCATTGTCATTAACGAAACGTGAAATAAATTTTTTTAACCTTCATATATATATATATATATATATATATATATATATATATATATATATATATATATATATATATATAGTCGAAAAATACACTGTGACCATTGCAGCATCTTCCATCTATACATTACACCAACCGAAGAGCATCTACTGTCTCGCCCAACAGAACAACTGCACACGACTTCCTCTGAACTAGTACTGCTCTCGACATCCTCTCCAGAAGTGCTGCCCACAGCAACCTCTGAATTACTACTGCCCCAGTGGAGGCGGCGGAATAATTATCTTTGGCGCAATCTCTGGCGCTGTGACCTTTCATATGTCCCTCCTCCACGGGCTAGAATATGATGGTACTTTTGCCAGCATTGGTGGTGAAAATACCACCAAATCCGTCCTAAAAATACAGACAAAAATAAAAGGTGATATTAATAAGTAAATATCACATAACTAAATAAATTTTGGCTTTGCACTGACCCTTCAATAACCTAATATATAAAATACAGTAAGGAATACAAATGCTTGCGTACATGTGATTTTACATAATAGTGTACACAAGTATCATTTGTCAGCGTGGTTAAACAATTCAATCAATGGCACCAGCAATGACGAATCGGTGCAGGTTAGAGTCTCATAACATTTCATAAACAGTAAATACACAAAAAATCTGTTTATACAGATATTCACATCAAATCTTTTCAATTGTTCAATAACCAAGTACCACTCCTCAGAGTAGTAATCAGTTCCAACAGTAGCACCCAGCAATGGTCAACAGGTGCAACTAGCAGTCCCATAACATTTCATCAGCAGTATTTAAACAGCTCCAACAGTGGCACCCAGCAATAGCGAGCACAAACAATGACATTATCTCAATAGCAGCAGTTCCATCAGTGGCACCCAGCAATGTTAAACAAGTGCAGGTAACAGTCCATAATATTCACTATCAATAATTAAACAGTTCATCAGAGTTCATCAGCAGAAATTAAACATATCCAAGTGGCACCCATCAATGATTATAGGTGCAAGCACGAACAACAGTTTTTAATGCACACTCAATTGCTTTTACAAAATTATTATCAATACTCTTACACTAAACATACAAGTTATAATAAACACGCAAATGATATCAGATAATTGTCATATTAAATATTACAAATACACCAATATCAGTAAATCTAAAATATTTATGGGTGTCAGTGCAAGCCACAATAAACAAGTAAAATAATATTTAGGAGCTAGGTCGGTACCAATTATTTGGGATTGGGAAAGGAAAACACACAAAACACACTCATCTTTGTAATTGAGTAGTGAACTGTGTAAGGCAATTCTGTCAAAATTTGATGTTCAACCTGTGTATCAAGTAGTAGTTGCAACAGTGTACAACAATCAATAATAGTTAGTCAACGTCATAGTCATCATGTCAAGACCAATGTTTGCCAAGCCAAATCAAAATGTACAGTTGCCGAACAACTGTCAGTGTGCCAAGATATGCAAATACTTCCTCTCTCCAAAAAAAGTGTATACTGCTTATTAATTTAACAAAGTGTGTGTTTGTAGACAATCTTACTTCCACTTGAGTTTTCTAGTCTGCCATCTTCACCCTCCTTGTTCCATGTAAACGAACAAAAAGAATATGCTCCTCACTTACTTTACCTCTTATCCACGACAACTTCAATAATCATCACCATCACATAATCTTAATACTTTAATAATACCTCTTACATCGATACATATAAACCTTATCAATATCATTTACCTTACCTCTTGTCCACCAAACCTCCAATAAATAATCATCAACATCACACAATCTCAATACCTCAATAATACCTCTTCAATACATCGATACATATAAACCTTATCACCAATATCATTTCACTTCCATAACAACTCTGTCCTCTAGTCAGTCTCATCGAACAAGTACAGATAAAATCCTAGTGCTAACTTCAATTCATCATCCCATACAATCTGAAGACACAATGTCCACACACAACCTCTGTGTAATCCACCTGACCAAACTCTTCTACTCATTATGAATTATAAATTACATTTTGGTTACCTTGTCCACCATGAAATAAAAGAAATGCATACATGAACTCTGACAGCCTTTAGTTTGAATAACTTTAAGTACAAGTATGGAGTATGAATGATCACTTAAGACTCTGAATAAATCGTAAAATATCACAGTGCGTACACCATATCAAGAAGCATGGCAAAAGAGAAGCAAACATGTGGAGTATTTTTTTTTTTTTGTGTCAAGTGTCACTTGCTATTTCAATTGCTCACGAAGAATGGGGTGTAATAACTGCAAACTACAAATGTTCAATTACCAAGTCTACACATGCAATATAGACTACAATTACTAAACTACAACAATACTACTGTCTGATATTTTTACTGTCAAAAGAATTCCAAGGGATGATCCGAAGCAGCGGTCGCCACGTGCATGGGGGCTTAATTATTATGCAATAATTGTAGTATCTATGTGTCCGGTTACGAAGTCTCGTAACCAGTTGGCCCTGACTAGTATTAGTACGCGATCTGACTGCATAAAATAACAATAAAGAATGAAATGAAATTTCCGTTAACACAATTAATTAATTATGTCCCCTGCAACTATAAAAGCTACGAAACAACATGGCACAAGTGTAACTGTTCTGTGTGTGGTAGTGTGGTTCAACTGAGAGGTGGCATGAGCCCCCTCTCATATTTCTATCTTACGATTCTCCTCTCTAATGGCATACGGTGGAAAGTTGCTATTCCTTCACACGCGGACTTCCCACTCAGCGTCTCTCGTCACCCGGGTCGTCCGGTGACAGGCGGGCTCTGCTGACTTTGAAAGGGTGTGAGGGAGTCGAGTGAATGCTTTCCAGACGCCGACATTGTCAAAAGACACGCCCGGAGGGGCCTGAAGTAGCGGCTGGGCTAGAGGTTCCGTTACTTCGCAGAAACTTAGCGAAAACACTTCTGGCGGGCTACCAGCGAGGCGTTGGAATGACTTGTGTACCCAGGCAGTTGTGGCGGGAAAATTCCCGCGCTTTCTGCAAAATAGTAACTGTGATTGGCTTGCTCAGGGCATAGCTCCGTGACGTAGCAAAATCAGCGCAGAAATTGGCGCCAAGAATCTCCATTGGTGGAATGGTAGTGCTCCGGCAATGGAGTGGAATTTTCCGCCGGTTTTTGAGTTGCTGATTGCAACGTTTAACCACGGCCACTGTCGTGGTGGCGGGAATGTTGTGTGTTCGGCCTGTACGGGTGCTCTAGGTAGTCGGCTCTCGCCTTTCGGTTGAGGACGTCGAAGCAACCAGCCATCGCCTCCGGGACGCCAGATCGTGTTCTGGCAGTTAAGAAGACAGTTTGGTAATGTATGTCCGCAGCATCGGCAGATAGGGATTTTCCTAGGTAATAATCAGAGCTCGGCAGAGCGCGCCTGTTCGTCTTTTTCGAACGTTGTTCTGTCTTGAGTGGCAGCAAATAATGTTTGGTTAGCTGTGTGTCTCTCTTAAGACTTGAGTGGCAAGGAATTAGCTCCACATACCACTTCGTCATAAACCTCACAATCTAGTTTAGGGACAACTTCACCTTCTCAGCGTTTGTTTGAGTATCCAATTTGAGCCGATTTGATGTATTATAAACGTTTCATGTGTTTTTGTTCATTATTTTGTGTTTAGTCTTAATAAATCATATTTTTATTTTGGACAGAACTTTCATTCTGTTAATCGGTAGAGCAACCCATCATTTCTCGCTACGTTAATGAAACATTCCTTAATTTCACTTATTTATCAAATCAAATTATTGCAGGTGCCAAACTCTTTTCTACTCCACTTGCAGGGTTGATTACAGTCAGTTTGCGTATATTTTTTAATCCTTGTGCAACAGCAAAAGTCGGAATTAGAATTGGGGGGCTTAGAGCATCATTTACATATGTAGATTCTAGAATTTAGTGTTAAATACACTGCTAGCCCCGGCACCTTGCATAAAATAGCGACCCTTAGCCTCGGATCTTTCCTGTGAATCACTGATTAACAAACAGTATTCTTAGTAGGAACATTCAAATTTTTTTTCTCTACTATTTTTATGATTAGTACCCAAGTTCTTTTTCTTGTAGTTCCGTGATTAGTTTTTATTAGCGGCGCATGCTTACAGTTTTTGTTTTCAGTTTGTTTGTTCATTGTTTTTTTTAGTGTCGTTGATGTGGTGTCCGTACCTCATCACACTTGTCGGGTTTGTGTGCAGTTTCTGTACCACAACAAATCGTCCTTGTAGTTACAGTGCTGGAACGGCGTTGTTGAAATTTTATGTCTATGTGGAAAAATATTGGGGGTAGATGATTTTTATTGTGAATTTTAGATAAATTTGTTTTTTCATGAATGATCACGAGAAGTAAGGCACGACTATCATTGAGCGAAACTAAAACAAAAGAGAATAGCATAATGGATAAAAGGCAGGTTACTGACGAGGATAGGTTCGGAGATGAGATGGGCACATTTTTAGCAGCACAGGACGACAGGGTCATTGATGAGGAAGGTGATTTGGATGCGATCTTAGAGCAACGTCGCGACCATGATAGTGAGGTAGAGGATGAAACAGCGACAGGCACACAGGTCGAGACGGCAGCAGAAGTTTATTATCAAACGAACGAGTGCAGACAGAGGCCAGCTCGGTCACGTCAGAGCTCTGGCACCCAGGTGTCCAGAGTTACATCACCCATGTGTGACGAGGATCATAATTATGACATTAACCCAATTCTGAGCTTCCTACGATCAATGAAAGAAGAAGCTGACGAACAGCGTAAGAAGGAGAAGGAAGAAGATGAGAAACAACGCAAGAAGGAGAAGGTAGAAGCTAAGAAACAGCGTAAGAAGGAGAAGAAAGAAGCTGAGAATCAGCGTAAGAAGGAGAAGGAAAAAACTTAAGAACAGCGTAAGAAGGACACTCAGGCAATAATTTCGCATATAGGAGAAATTCGAGCGGAATTACAAATAATAAAGAAAGAATGTGGAGAAGCAAAACAATTGTCAATGGTAGCACAAAAAGTAGCAGGCCTAGCCAAAACGGCGGCAACAGGGGCAATGAAAATCGCAAAAATAACTTCTCAACTGGCAGGTCGCTTGCGATGTGCGACACAAGCCCACTGAAAATCCCTAGCGTTCTTAAAAACCCAAGGTAATATTGCGGTTACGAACATCATGAAACGAATGAAAGAAGTAGAGAGTCGGATAGCAAAACTAGAGCGAAACGGGCACACGAGAACTGCGCGTTCGGATACCAATGATGGAGTACACAGAATTGTGTCTCCGAGGAACAACCCGCCGTGCTCTATCCCAGTGACAGAGTGCGGAACTAACAATGCACACGAAGAAACACCTAGTAATAGCTCCAATAATTGTAGCCCACTTAAGAGAGTGAATTCTGAGTGCCACTGCCACTGTGATACAGAGGTAGCACATCACAGTTATTAGCAAGATACATCAGGACACTCAGCAGACGTGCAAGTATCGGAAACGAGTGACAACACCAGTGCGAGGATTGGACAGGATTTTGATCACAATCACTTCCTGTCGATACTAAAATTCAGAGATAATGGAGGGTCGATGCATCCCAAGAGCTGGGTGATGCAGTTTACAAATTCATTACCGTCATCATGGCCAACCCTGGTAAAATTAGAATTCATGTGTGGACACATCGAAGGCCAAGCCGCGGAAAAGATGCGGGGTGTGGCAGCGACGTGTCAGACGTATCAGGAATTTGTTGATGCGTTCCTGCGGATCTACTGGTCAAAGGAAACGCAAGACAGGATTAAAGAGGAAATAATATTTTGTCCTGGACTGGAAGTGTCCGGGCAAAGGAGCGCAACCAAATTTTTTTATGGTTTACTCAAGAAGAATCAATTTTTAGATAGTCCATATAGCAAGGGAGAAATCATCAAATTTTGTTTTTCCAAATTGCCTCTTAGGTATCAACAGACACTTGTCGGCAAGTGTGGATCTGACATAGAAGCAGTCAAGAGTCTATTGCGCGAACTCGAAGTAGTCTTCGATAACATGACGCAAAGGACAGGAAGAAGGCGCAAAATAACAAATACCACGGGCCAGCAAGGGCAGACTACAACAGATCGCATAATCGCGCTCGTCAGTTAGGAAACCAGGGTTACGGAAATCAAGGCTAAGCAATTCAGGATTATGGAAACCAGAGACACGGAAACCAGAACGTCAGGGAACAGGGTCAATCTAGAGAAGGAATCTGGGACAGGAGGAATAACGAACGGCAAAGCGACCATAACTGGAGAGAGCGAAATCAAGGACCACAGGAGAACCAGGAGATTGAAATTAGACCTGCAAATCCTAATGCACGTCAGAGGAGGGGGAGTCTGACAAGGGATTGGCGCTAGTCCATAGGACTCCACCACATCTCTCACACAAAGAAGTTCGTGGAATAATAAGAGTGTAAGTGGTGTACATAGTAGAATGGGCAAATACATGAACCTTGCTATAGTAGTAGTGTAAGTGGTGTACATAGTAGAATAGGCATATATGTGAACCTTTCTTCGGGGAACAATAATCGTTGCATTAATAGATTAAGATTGTTAAAGTATTGACACGCTGCGTTTTCTCGCATAAGAATTTACTGCTGTTAACTTTTTTTGTCTATGTTCGGGATCTCCTCTGTCGTTGCGATAAGAGGCACTACCTTTCCATGAGCAATGTTTTTGTCCTTTCCTATCTGGTGTCCATGTTAAGGGATAAAGATGAGTGACGAGATGTCGCACAAACGGGCGCATACAAGAACGTGCTCTTAGAAGCGTTCTGAGAAGTCGTGATACGCTCCATAGCGGCCACAACCAGTTCGTTAGACGTTCATACCAATGCTTGCAGGCACGCGTCAGTTCACTGCATGATTGTGGTATATTGCGTGATTTCGAGGATGAATATGGGCGCCAGCATCGTTGTCTTGCAAGTCGGGGTGAACCTGTGAGCGTTTGACTCCAATGGTGCCCTAGACGAGAAATGCGGGCATAAGGCCTACCATGCCAATGTGCTGGTTGGGGATTTAGCGTGCTGCTCGTGACTGTCACAGATGAATAACCAGGGACTTATACTTGGATATTCGTGACATACTGTATAGTTGGCGTGTGTTGGGCGACTGAATCCTCAACAGGAACCAGTCCTGGCTTGGTCATATTACATTGCCTCGGGAAAGGTGTGCTTTGATCGCGAAAACCGCATCACATAGAGAAGGAAGTTGCAACTATAAATTTATTGTCGTGTATAGCCATGGCTAACCCAGTCTCTGGAGTTTCAGTGAGGCGTAATGAAAACTCGGAGGTCATGTCGTACGGCGCGCACATCACTGTCGTCAATAGCGGCGAGCAGCGAGACGTCTCATTGTAACAGGAATTATGTGAGAGTATTGTATAAGGTAAACAAAAAAAAAGGGTACGATATACTAGGATAAGTTAAACTGCAGGATTGAACAATAACTAGATTAATATTGTGGGGGTTTTCTACCACAAGTGTTTGGGGAGCGCCTGTTGGGATGTTATTTTTCAGGTCATCAAATCACAGACCCACGATGGAGGGACGACCGGCGAGCGAACGTAGAATAGTTGCTTGTTCTTTATAAGCTCAGTAAAACATCGACCTGCATAATAACATAATTTATTCAAAAGACATAGAATGTAGAACGTTGGTAAATGGTAGTTAATTCTTCAGCATGTCTACTGTCGATCTATATAATTAATAGTAATATTAGTGCAGGCCCGCACATTTAGCTGTTCATCCAGTGTAGCGTCACACACCATGTACAGTAGTCAGACCGGTCTCTACACAAAGATCAAGATAAATTATTTCTGTGTCTAAATTTGATACACCAAGATTTTGTTAAAATGATAGCCATCGATTAATAACTATAAAAGTAAAATAAGAGTGTCTGAAATGACAGACCATCAATGTGTCATTATGTAAATTTATTATAACATAGAAGGTAATGGGAAAAAGTTAGGTATAAGATTTTTGTCAGAACTGTGCAGATGACAAGTATCGTGGCAATGCAGATGCCAGCCAGCGCAAAAACAAGAGGTCTTCGGCTACCTGCAAGAAGGCGAGCGTCCGGTCCTGCAAGCTGACAGTCACCGGGCCGTATACCTGCGGGATTAGGCGGGATCCTCGCCGGGCCACAAGCGAAAGTGAGGCTGGCCGTTGACACTGACACGCGACCCACACACGACAGCCTGCTAGCTCTCCGGACGTGGCAGCCGTTTGGAGAGATTCCCTGCGGCAGACCACGTTGTCGTGAGTACAAGAAGATCACATATCGTGTCAGAACCTGCATCTCATGTGCCTCAGGACAGAAAGGGACGCTATATACTCACCTGTTTGGGTTTTTACAACTCACTAGCATTGGCCGATCTGCATACACAAAGCAGTATCGTGCCACACTAACAAATGAATGGTCTCATTTCTAACTTCTCCTCTCTATTGGAGAGCAGTTTTAGCAATCGTCGCTCCTAGTTCGATCCTGTATGGATGACCTCACACACTTGTGGAGTCACTCCACGTGCCATCATCCCTCGTCGAACTGCAATATGGGGAAATGTAAAGTACTGTCCAGCGAGAGAAGAGACCTAGACTAGTGATGTATTCCAACAAGCAGACCTCAGAGACAATTAATCGACATGAGGAGAGCCTATCACTGTGTCTTCCTACCGTACTGCCGTGATCATATGCGTGGGTCTCTGTGCAATCTCAACAGAGTACTGCAGATGCTCCAGTACACCCTATTGCCGTTGCAACAACATAGCAACAACATCCGATGTTTAGCCCTATGTGATGTCAGTACTGTGGAATTTGTGAAGTGCTTCGAATATTTCTAACAACGTGATTTAGTGCCTCATTCTCAGCACAGCCGTGAACTTTGTGCAATGTGCATGCACAACTTGATGCCCCATGAACCTTGTTTTTTTCTTAAATTTCTTTCTCTTGTGTTGTTTTTGTAATGTGTGTTATACCTTGTATGTGTTTGTGTTTTACACTGCAATTCTTATTACAAATTACTGTATTGTTCTCCACACCATGTTTTTTTTTTGTATTTTGTATTTATTGTTGTGTATATGCAAACAGTGTGCCTGAAGTCCCCATAAACTGAAGCAGATACCACCACTGTCATTGTGAATGGACCATCAGTTCAGGGAACATTTTGTAAAGGTTATTCTTGCTGCAGGGAGACAGAATGAAACGGAGGTTGTAATTAGATTCTGAAAGCTCACAAAGAGATTGTTAACTCAAATAGTATCATGTGTGAGTGAGTTTAGGTTAGTTTAATGATACAAATTGTTGTAACATCTTCGGCATTTAATTGCGGAGCACTCCAACTCTGATTGTAAAGAATAAACTGCTCCATATTTGGCTCACATGCCCAGGCCATATTGAGTGCGTGAAAGTCTGTGTGAATCGGTGTTTGGAAGGGGCTCCCTGGGTATGGATGTGTGATGTGAGTGTTACAGTTCCATATTAAGCTGCAATTTTCAGTTTCAGAGATTTTCTTTATAGGGTGCGATATGTGGAGTCAGTTTGCAAGATTGTTCTTGGGCGATTGACTCACTACCTTGCTCTTAAGTGAGCCAACCGCTCACCAATTACAATCTAAAATGGCGTAGGGGCAATGAGAGGTAGCATGAGCCCCCTCTCATATTTCTATCTTACGATTCTCCGCTCTAATTGCATGCGGTGGAAAGTTGCTTTTCCTTCACACGCGGACTTCCCACGCAGCGTCTCTCGTCACCCGGGTGGTCCAGTGACAGGCGGGCTCTGCTGACTTTGAAAGGGTGTGAGAGAGTCGAGTGAATGCTTTCCAGACGCCGATATTGTCAAAAGACACGCCCGGAGGGGCCTGAAGTAGCGGCTGGGCTAGAGGTTCCGTTACTTCGCAGAAACTTAGCGAAACACTTTCTGGTGGGCTACCAGCGAGGCATGGGAATGACTTGTGTACCCAGGCAGTTGTGGCGGGAAAATTCCCGCGCTTTCTGCAAAATAGTAACTGTGATTGGCTTGCTCAGGGCATAGCTCCGTGACATAGCAAAATCAGCGCAGAAATTGGCGCCAAGAATCTCCATTGGTGGAATGGTAGTGATCCGGCAATGGAGTGGAATTTTCTGCCAGATTTCGAGTTGCTGATTGGAACGTTTAACCACGGCCACTGTCGTGGGGGCGGAAATGTGTTCGGCCAGTACGGGTGCTCTAGGTAGTCGGCTCTCGCCTTTCGGTCGAGGACGTCGAAGCAATCAGCCATCGCCTCCGGTACGCCAGATCGTGTTCTGGCAGTTAAGAAGACGGTTTGGTAATGTATGTCCGCAGCACCGGCAGATAGGGATTTTCCTAGGTAATAATCAGAGCTCAGCAGAGCGCGCCTGTTCGTCTTTTTCTAACTTTGTCTGTCTTGAGTAGCAGCAATAAATGTTGGGTTAGCTCTGTGTCTCTCTTAAGATTTGAGTGGCAAGGAGTTGGCTTCACATACCGCTTCGTCATAAACCTCACAATATAGTTTAGGGGTAACTTCACCTTCACAGCGTTTGTTTGACTATCCAATTTGAGCTGATTTGATGTATTATAAATGTTTCTTGTGTTTTTGTTTATTATTTTGTGTTTAGTCTTAATAAATCATATTGTTATTTTAGACAGAACTTTCATTCTGTTAATTGGTAGAGCAACCCATCATTTCTCACTACGTTAATGAAACCTTCCTTAATTTAACTTATTTATCAAATTAAATTATTGCAGGTGCCAAACTCTTTTCTACTCCACTTGCAGGGTTTATTACAGCCAGTTCGCTTATATTTTTTAATCCTTGTGCAAGAGCAATAGTCGGAGTTAGAATAGGGGGGGCTTAGAGCATCATTTACATATGTAGATTATAGAATTTAGTGTTAAATACACTGCTAGCCCCGGCATCTCACACTACGTACAATTATCTGGCTCGATTCTTCCTCAATACGACCAGATATTTTAAACAACATTTACAATGAACTAATTGAAACACCAGAAATACAATAATTGCACATAGAAACCAGAATTACAAGTCTAACACATGAACATGAACCAGATGCTTTGTTGACTGAACATGTGACCAAGAGTCATTGTCATTAAGCAAACGTGAAATAAATCTTTTTTTTAACCTTCATATATATTGACGAAAAATACACTGATCATTACAACATCTTCCATCTATACATTACACCAACCGAACAGCATGTACTGTCTCGCCCAACAGAACAACAACTGCATACGACTTCCTCTGAACTAGTACTGCTCTCGACATCCTCTCCACAAGTACTGCCCACCACAACCTCTGAACTACTACTACACCAGTGGAGGCGGCGGAATAGTAACCTTTGGCGCTAATCTCTGGCGCTGTGACTCAGTGTAGCAACCTTTCAATGTTGTAGATTGCATGAAAGGCGACGCAGCTGTAGGAGCATATAATGAAGTCCACAAATGCGTCACGTACGAACCATTTGATACAGCCTTTTTATCTAAATTTTGGTCACAATTTCTATACAGGAACGACTTCGTAGGCAGATTGCGGATCCTGAACAGTTCTATCCTAAGCACGGCAATTTGTGCCGGAATTTTGAAAAAAAATTAAGTACGGGACATTTCTTTGACGAGCCGGTTGCAACGCGCGATGTCCTCCGCACACTGAAGGCAAGACTGCCGTTTAATGTCAAAGAAAAACTCCTGCACATCCCAGACAACGACGCAGAGTATTTTCTCACAGTGCTCGATTCTGTTGATATGCTTCACGGGGACCAGCGTTTCTTACGGCAAAACAATTGCTACAATGTTTACACAAGCGCCATGAAAAGTACGCAGGGTAGCCAGCCCCATTCAGGTGCGCCGTCTGCTGTCGGATGCGCAAGCGAACAGGGTCAACCACTTCAAATGGCAGACGTGTGTACACAACAGAACCTATACGCTCAACAAGGCACAAACAGCAACAATAACACTTCTTACTGCGCTGGCGGTAATCCAAATAAGAGACAGCGCAACAAAAACAACAACAGCTATTACTACTATTATACTACTACTACTAATACTACAACGGCAATAATAATTATCAGAACGGTAAAAAAAATTTTAAGGAGCAAGAAAAAATATCAGTCCCCACCAAAACCGGCCGGTGTGGCCAAGCAGTTAAAGGCGGTTCAATCTCGAACCGCGCGACCGCTACGGTAGCAGGTTCGAATCCTGCCTCGGGCATGTATGTGTGTGATGTTCTTAGGTTAGTTCGGTTTAGGTAGTTCTAAGTTGTAGGGGACTGATGACCCTAGATGTTAAGTCCCATAGTGCTCAGAGCCATTTGAACAATTTGAACCAGTCCTCACCAAACAAGCAACGGACCTGGAGTAACAACTACGCTGCCCAGTGGGAGCAAAACAATAATACAGGCCAGTGGACATTGCCGCCTCCGCAAATGCAAACACGGAACTGTAATACATCTAAGAACCCGCAGGTGAGTCGAAACATGAAATCGAAACGATCGCCACAGTTCGGAGACTGTAATAAACAATACCCAAATATAAATACTATCGAGGTAACTAGTGATAATCCACCTCCGTCTGTGCCTGCACCCACTACAAATGTGACGACGTCAGACTAAAAACAGTCACTACTGGGCCCCAGGTCATGGCTGTTGAAGAATTGGGATGGGGGGAGGGGGGTGACTTCAATTTAAATTTATTTTTTGACACATCCAGCCGGCCGCTGTTGACGAGCGGTTCTAGGCGCTTCAGTCCGGAACCGCGCGACTGCTACGGTCGCAGGTTCGAATCCTGCCTCAGGATTGGATGTGTGTGAGTGTCCTTAGGTTAGTTCTGTTTAAGTAGTTCTAAGTTCTATGGGACTTGCAAGGTGTCAGGCAAATCCAACACTTTCCATGAAAACCCTGACATGATAAGCAAATCCAGTAGAATGTCACATAGCACCGAATAAATCGTGACATTAAATTAACCAAAGTAAAACGAGTAACGAGTGAGCAAATGAAATACCACAGACTAACACCAGAATGCCTAAATGCATGTCATACCTTCCCACCGTGAGACAGACGCAGTTCCAAGGGGAGAAACGAGAACAGAAGTCGAGAGCAGAACCGTGTTAAGCTGGAAGGCCCTACGATAAGGGACGGACTCCCACGTCACCAGCTAACCTCTAGGACCACCCCCAAGTCCATGTTAAAAGCTAGAGCCTTCCAGAAGAACAGTATAGTTCTTACGATAACACAACAAGGGCCACCCCAGCCCGCAAGTTTTGGCGTGAGACTTTTTCGCGTTTCTGTTACGTCAGCACCACCCATCAGCCCACGTTAAAAGATAGAGCCCTCCAGAATAACAGCTTACGATAACACTAAAACGACCACACCAGCTGCAAGTTTTAGCGTGAGACTTTTTCGCCTCTCTGTTACGTTGCAAACTTTAAAAACATTGCCCCACCATGAAAAGTATAACGTTTCTCATTGGATACACAGAATTTTTGTAGGCGGAGCTTAGGCTTAACATTGAGACCCTGATTGGTCAGATGAAAACACAGCCAGATAGTTTTTTTTAAATCAACTTCGGCAAATTGTAGTGAGGAGAAGTTAGGAGAGAGTTGCTTCCAAGATGGCGAGGTGAGCGGAGCTGTGCTGCCCGCCGCCACCTGACGAACACTGACAAGGTAATGAACGCACGCAATGCCACATAACATCGCATAAAGATTCACTCAGAACGCAGAAGACTCATCTGTTACACCACTTTTTTGGGTAATACTAGTGTCGATCGTCAATTAAAGCTCATGGTGTTCAGTTTTGCCACTTGAAGTAAATATCTGAAACGCGATGATCTTTCTGCTATATAGTTATTGAGAAGCCACATCAGCCACTGTTATTTACGACGAGTTAGATGAGTAATTAAAGATAATTGAGGGTCACTGTAGACGATTTTGATAGTTTTCTCTCTTGTGAAACTTAATTTAAACCTAGATTATAGATGTGATATGGCATAGTGTGGTGTCACCGCCAGACACCACACTTGCTAGGTGGTAGCTTTTAAATCGGCCGCGGTCCGCTAGTATACGTCGGCCCCGTGTGTCGCCACTATCAGTGATTACAGACCGAGCGCCGCCACACGGCAGGTCTAGAGAGACTTACTAGCACTCGCCCCAGTTGTACAGCCGACTTTGCTAGGAAAGGTTCACGGAGAATTACGCTCTCATTTGCCGAGAAGATGGTTAGCATAGCCTTCAGCTAAGTCAATTGCTACGACCTAGCAAGGCGCCATTTATCCTTTGCTATGTATCTAATGAAGCATGTACAGTAACAAGACCAATGTTCACCAATTGTGGATTAAAGTTAAGTATTCCAGCAGCTACGTACTTTTCGTTATAGTATTCATTACGTATCTTGTTTCAGACCTCACGCCAGCCTGCGTGAGTTTAAGCCCGCGCCTTTCGGTTACCCGTCACTGTGGATTGGCTGTCTTGCCAGTCCACAACACATAGGTCATCCTTCGATCCATTGTAGAACTTGGAAACTCACTCAGGGAATATCCGTTCACATTTTTGTTGAACACAGTTGGATTTTATCATCCTGTATTAAAACATTTACTTTTATCAATAGTGCAATTTATAAACAAGGTTTTCTGAGTAGAATAAAATTTCCAATGGTAAACTTATCTGCTTTTTCGACGATATTTTACCAGATAACTTAAAATAGGAAAGCCTTGAACCCCTTCCACTAAATTTACTTAGTATTAAGATTCTTTAACAGGGAGTGCTGTGGAGCTGACGCTGAAAACATTAAGTATTTGCTTGTATCATCGCTAGTCTCACTGAACTCTTCTGAATTCTGCATGTCATGTGTGGTCTGGCATCTCCTTACCGGCAACAGGTCCCAGGTTCAAACTAGTCAATTACCTAAAAAACACACTCAGAGCGTCGTTGTACGAAAGTGGTAGGGAGACACGATATAGAACAAACAGACCATGCAGAATGTTAGAAAATGGCGACCCTGCCAGGATGGTAAAATACCATGATTGAAGGTCGACCACATGACTAACTAGGTCAGAAAAATATCCTGTGGAAAAATTTTCGAAATAAAAATAATTTTTTTAAAGGCATAAATTGTTGAAAACAGTAGCTGCAGCGATAGATAGTAATAAAGTATTCAATAAAAAGTGTGACATTCTAGCAAGACAATAGCATAATTAAGTTATGAATTTTAAAAATAGTTAGAATTAAGTTTTCTCCCCAATGCAAGCGCTAAGATGGCGGACACATCGTTGAAAAGTTGATTCTGAACCAACAAGAAAGTGAATGGATTGTCAAGTAGTGTGTGCAAAAAGTTTATGAAGCGCGTGAGATCGTATGAGCGCATGTTGACGCGAAGTAGGGCGCGTGAATTGCTTTTAAAACAGAAAATAATGGATTCGGAAAGATTAGCAGTGGCAGATCGAGACCTTGACTGAATTGAGGTAGAGACCCAGCATAAAAGTGGACAGAGAATAGTGGACAGTACAACAGACGATGCAGTATCGCGAGAAATAGGACATATAACGCACCATAGTGAGGATAATGTACGTCAAGGCACAGAAAACATAAATCAGCATACGACAGAGGAGCATGAAAGTAGAGAGACAGTCGATGAGGATTCTAACTTGCGTCTTGAATACGTAGAACCCATAGTACAAGTAATCAGAGCTCCCTCACCACAGAGTACAAGGAATTCGAGCAGAAACTTGTCACCCCACAGTTCAATGCAATCGGTTGCGAACCAACACTTGGGCGAAAACATGGAGTGTAGGACGTCGGAAGAAAACGCAATAGGACCCACCAATCTGGCAGAAATATTACAACAAATTACGAAAGCCATGGCAAGGCAAAATAAAGACATAGCGAACCAAATTAAAATTCAGAATGCACAAACCACGAGACAAATGCGTGCGATTAAAGAATTAAACAAAAAAATTCAGTTGCACCTAAGTCATATTGAAGACGAGGCAAAAGAATCTCAAGAAGTGGTAGGAAGCTTAATAACAGGTCACAATCAATTGAGATCAGACATTGACAAGGAACAAGCGGACGTACAAACATTGTGTAATGACATTCAGGACGAGATCAAAACATTACGTAACAACACCCAGGGAGAAAGGTACAAGCGGACGTACAAACATTGTGTAATGACATTCAGGACGAAATCAAAACATTACGTAACAACACCCAGGGAGACGTCAAGAAACTAGAGAAACAGATAAACGTAATTACTAGGCAAGCAGCAGGTACAGCGCGTGAAATTGTTGAAAACAGTGTGTTACACAAACGTATCACAAAAGCAGCGCTGAAAAGATATGATAATCGCATAGTCAAAATAGAAGCGCAAACGAAGCGACAATTTCAGAAATTGCGAACAGAGTTGTTGCAAACCATTGAAGAGCGTAGTAAACAGGATCGAACAAGCACTGAGTCTGCAACCGCATCCAGATCTGTAACAGCACCGGAAAAACAAACAATTAACGAAGATATCATGCATTTGCGATTCCAATCACAGGCGGAACGTAACATACGTGAAATCAGACAGCCTGCACAGCAACAAACACGTTTCGAAATTCTCGATGAACAAACGCCATCACAACCACTTGCGGAACCACAATGTATGTTTCAAGACAGTTTGGATCGTGCAATGAAGCAGCAAGGTTAGCCAGACAAGATACCGAACCGATACCTGACAATGGGAAGCCAGGTCGCGAAGAGTACAGTGCAATGCATTCAGCTACACGTTCACAACCGATGGAAGAAAATTATTGCGTACCATTCCAACTACACTACGCAGGAGTAGGCGAAAGTTACAGTGGACAATATCTAATGGATCTACCACAACCGGAAAGAACGACGGGAGTAATGTTCAGAAACAAAAGTGGCGAAGAATCGCGAATTTCATATGGAAGTATGACGAAGTACGACATCGATCATTTCCTCACAGTCAGAAAATTTCAACACTTTCGAGAAGGAAACTCATTACATCCACGAACTTTTAATGACCAACTCCGAGTAGGATTACCAGAACACTGGACGCTAGCACACAAATTAGACTTTATATGTGCACACATGTTAGGAACAGTCGCAGAAACTATGCAGAAGGTTGCAGCGACATGCCGATCATACGAGGATTTCAGAGAGAAGTTTCTCTCACGATATTGGTCCAGCGAAGCACAGAACAGAGTGAAGTACGAATTATTACAGAACCCATATTTTGAAAATTCAGTAGAGAAGAGTCCCGTGAAATTTTTCGAATTAATGGCAAAGAATAATCAATGCTTAGATCTACCATACAGTGACGGAGAGTTGATTAAATTATACGCGATGAAGCTACCAGTGAAATACCAGCAATCATTATTAGGTCGCGGAGGCAATGACGTCGAAGCATTTAAAGGTATTCTAAGTGAACTAGAGTTCATATTTTCGGAAGATGACGCAAGAAAAAGACGAAGCGCTCGTGAAAACGAAAGCAAAAAGCAGTGGAATCCACAAGGCACAGTACGAAGAAACAATAATTACGAACCATGTGATAACTTCGCACCAAGAAACGACAATAGATTTAAACAAAGAACCGGTTATGGATTTAGAAAAGAATATGGCAATAACTATAATTCTCCCAGAAACGGCAACAACTATTACAGAGGGAATAACGACAACCAGAACGGGTACTGGAGAACCAATAGACCGCCAAATTATCAACAACGAAACCACTATCAACAAGGTGAACAAGAAAAGAGAATATAGATAGAAGAGATGGAGGTAAGACCACCAAACCCCGATAAACGTTCGAATTGACAGCTAGCGGCCATGCCAAAGAGAATGACGCACCGACCCAGGACAATTGCAGCACCTTCAACAGAGAAGTAAAAATCTTATCACGAGAAGAGAAGAAGGAAGAAACAAACCCGCAGGGACCAGATGAAAACGAAGACAAGAAAATAACAATATCGTGTTGGGACGAAATTAATTGGGAGAATACTGACGAGGAAGATGAATTGCCAGAGGAATGCACAACGACTGTAGGAGGAAAGGAAGTAATGAGTATTGCAGAGCTGTATGAGATGGAAACCAGGGAAAGCGAATTCAATGAGGATAATGCGCAGTCGACAGAAGTTGAAAATAAGTTACGAGTGGGCACACAACCCAACGTATATAATGAAGGAAGTTATAAAGCGATAATTAGAGCATTTAAATGCGATTACGTGGAAGTAGCGACGAAGAAGGAGAGGATAGACGAGGATGGGGAAAAAGTAAAGGATGTTGAAGAAAGCGTAAATGAAGGAAAAAATAGATAAGATGAAATAAAAGAGAGAGAAGTAGCAGTCGAATCTTATCCTACAGGAAGTTCGAATTCACAAGGGAAATTCCTAAAAAGACTCATGTATGATTCAGTGGAGGATTCGTTGACGCAAGGAGAAGAACAGAAACCAACCCTTTCAAATTCAACCAATTGTGAAGGCCATGGTAAAGCATATCCCAGACAATATTGTAATTGATAGCGGAAGTGAAGTGACTGCGATCTCAGAAAATTTATTCATGCATTGTAATGCCAATGAGGAATTGCCAGTTCTGAAAACACGTAAGATTAAAGTAAGAGGTCCTATTAGAAACAATGCTGCGGAAGTTACGAGACAAACAAGGTTAACTCTTTCGTGTCAAGGTCAAAAGATCGAAGCCAACTTCATGATTATACCTAAACTAACTGTAGATTTGATTATAGGTGCAGATTTTTTAAATGAGAGATGAGCGATAATAGATATGGGGAAAGGTAGCGTAACATTCCGGAATGTCACACTTCTCTTTGAGCAAAAGCTAAAATTAGAAGAAATACCAGTTATAAACAAACAATTAAGAATGACGCGAGATAAAGAGGATGGAGAACTAGAATGGCATGCACAAAAAGGGGAATAGCCTCAACTCATATTAGATGTCCATAAAGAAATCGACGAAAGATTGCAAGAAGTTCAAGGTACTTCGGAACACAGTAAAAGAGAATTAGAGGGTATTTTACGAGATAAAGCAGAGGTATTTTTACCTAAGACTGGCAGTATTAAACAGTTTCAGTACAAGTTTGAACTAAAACAACACAAACCATTTAGAGTTCCACCCTATACAATCCCATTAAGCTACAGGAATAAAGTATTCCAGGAGGTATCTACAATGTTAAAAGACGATATTATTGAACCAGCTACCTCCACATATAACAGCCCGCTCCATTCTGTACAAAAACGAGATGGGCGCATAAGGTTAGTGCTTGATTCCAGACAGATCAACATAATCATAATCACTGAGGCAGATCGCCCAGAAAAATTAAAGTATTTGATACGTAACTTCCACGGTGCTAAGATATTTTCATCAATTGATTTAAGGCGTAGTTTCTGGCAAATAGAATAGGCCCCAGAATGTAGAAAATTTACAGCATTTATCGTATTCGGTAGATGTTACCAGTTTAAACATATCATCAGCAGCGTTTATTAGGGGATTTAATACTGTAGTCAGTACTGAAATTTTACAAAAAATCACTTGTTATGTTGATGATGTGAGTATAGCAGAACCCTCTTGGGAACATCACAACGACACATTAAATCAGTTTTTACAGATCATGAAAGAGCATGGGGTCACAGTAAATATAACAAAATCCAAATTTGGAAGGCGAGAGGTCAAATTTCTAGGACACAATTTCCGAGAAAGGGGTAATGCCCGACCCAGAAAAACTACCGGCAATCAAAGAATTCAGTACTCCATATAATAAGAAAACTCTCGGAGAATTTCTAGGTCTCACCGGATTCTATAAAATATTTATTTGGATCGACTCTCTCGCAACACCACACCTATGAGCATTGACTGGAAAATACACGCCATGGGTATGGGATCAATAAGCCAATGAAGAATTTGTAAAAGTGAAAAACGCACTAACAACAGCACTGATTTTAGCACATCCTGATCTAACACAAAATTTTTGTATGGCTACTGATAGCGCGTAAACAGGTTTAGGAGTTGTTTTATTCCAAGAATACGAACAGGCAGGGCTAAGATCATATAGAACAATTGCATTTGCCAGTCGGGTACTCACAAAAAGCGAGAAAAACTGTTCAGTCACGGAGCTGGAAGCATTGGCCATTGTATGGGGCTTCCAACGTTTTCGATACTTCCTATTCGGAAGAAAAACAAAAGTATACACTGACCACAAAGCATTCGAATTTCTGTTATCCGCCGAACTAACTCACGGGAGGTTAGTCAGTTGTATGTTAATACTACAAGAATTTGACTCAACTATTACACACATACCAGGACCAGCGAATGTATTAGCAGATGCTTTATCACGATGTCCACAGGGTGCATCCAATAACATAGGTTTGGACACAGCAGAAGACCAGTTTACAGTGTGCTATATGAAACAAGTACCTTTCGAAAACTGCATTACGACAGCATTGAAAAGCATAGGCAAAGAACAGGACAAGGATCCAGAAATACTAGGAATCAAACACAAGTGGAGAAGTAAGGATTTTCCAGACATCTCGTAAAAAACAATGTTTTATTTTTTACACGAAATGTTGCAACGAATGAATGGTTAATTTATATCCCAGATGAACTAATTAATAAGTACATATGGTATACACATTTAAGTAATGGCCACTTTGGACCAAAGAAATGCTTTTTAAAAACAAAGCAAACAAGCCATTTTCCTAATATGGAAAGACGAATTAGAACAGTATTAGTCAAATGCAAAAAATGTATGAGGGCTAAACACGTCATTTTCCAAACCAAGCCACCTATGTTTCCAATAATCCCTAAAAGATTAAAACAAATAGCTGCAACAGATTTGATGGGGCCCATACCACACACAAAAAAGAATATATTTTCATATTTGTCGTTTTGGAACTTACTTCTAACTATGATCCCTTGAAACCATTAAAACGAGCAACAGGTCTTACTATAAGTAAAGCATTTAGACAAGATTTTCTCAGACAAGTAGGTCAAGTGGAACGTATAATTTCGGATAATGGCCCACAATACAAATCAGTGCAATGGCAGAACATGTTAAAACAACACAAAATAAAACCCATCTACATATCTAAGTACAGACCTAGCGTAAATCCAGCAGACTATCTATGAAAGACGTAGGCACTTTATGCCGATTATATGCAGGCAAAAGACACAACACTTGGGATGTATACCTCAAAGATTTTTAAGAAGTAACAAATGAAATGCCACATAGCACTACACTACTACCTCCAGTTACTGTACTTAAAAATATTGAACCCCCAAATATAACCAGCGAAAATGTTAGATTTCCTATTGTACCATGTAGACAGGACAAACAAGTCATAGCAACAGCACTCTCCAACATCAGAAAGGCAGCCATTAAAAGAAAAGAAAGAGGAGATAGAACAACAATTAAAAGAACGTTCTCAGTAAGCCAGAAAGTATTTGTAAAAACACACCATCTCTCTCACAAACAGAAACACAAAATACATAAGTTTTACGCTGCATACAAAGGACCTGTCATAATTGGCCGAATTGCTCATGATAATGCTGTGGAACTAATAAACCCAAAAACAGGCAAAACCTTAGGACTTCACCATGTGAGCCATATCAAAAAGTTTGAAGATTAATTTTATTACTGGTAAATAATCAGCACAATATTTCAAGATTATGTTGCAGATAAGAAATCTAGGAGAAAGAAGAATGAAGAGAGACGAAGGTGGGAAAAAGAAAGTAGTTTCAATAAATACAAAAACAAAAATAACACAAATAGTACCATAGATTAAGGTGAAGGGATAAAGCGTAGATGGTCTAACAGCATGAAATACTAATATGCTATACACCACGACACTACACAAAAATAAAAAACGAATTTGAGTAGTCTTGTAGACGTCAAGACTCAAAATATCTTAGAATTGTAACATGGAAAGGGCGCCGAAATTTGTAAAGCTTTTAAGAAGGCATAAAACAATGAGGGTACTACACATATGTTAGGTGATTATAAGTTAAACTTTTTGTAAGAACCATTGTAAAAACTCCAACAAAGACCAGATGCTTTGACCCACAAGTTGCAATGAGAGGAGTATCAAGAAAGAAAAGGATGTAATTAGCAAGACACGATTCCTACAAGGCAGAAGTGTTGAGAGAAAGGAAAGGACAGCGAGACCAACAGAAGGCCCTTGTATCGGAAGTGGGCTGTAAATCTGCCTGCTAAGCAGAACCCTGCTGGGACAGAACACGGAACCACACAGTGGCGGAACCCTGCAGAGACACGACAGGACACCAAACGCCAGAAGGGACCGGTGCAGAGACTGACAAGCAAACACCAGACTTTCTTCACTCGTAAACCTTGGGATCCCCCGATTCAGCGGAGCGAGCAAAAAACGGCCCGACGATAAGATGGCTTGGGCAAAAAATATGTGTAAAAGTCACACTACCGCTATTAAACAGCACGCTGATGCACAAAACTGAAGAAGACGTCCACAAAGTAGAAATGACATGCCCAAACCATTTATCAAACTGTTACTAAGAGGAGAACTTCAAAGCGACTAGTTATCAATAAATATTTCCGTAACCTGCCCAGAGAAGAACCAAGATGCAAGTAAGAAGTAGATAAAAAGCAAATAGAAAAGAAGTTGAAGATTCGCAACATTGAAACCAAGAAAGAAGATGGGTGAAGAATAGGTGACATACCTTCCCAAAGCCCTATCATATTGTAAACAAGTAGTCTTCGACCAATTTCAGTGACACATAATGATGACTTTCACGTACACAAAGCCAGTAAGACAAGAGATTCTGCACTCACATCTCCATTCCATTATGGGACCTCCACAACAACAACACACACTTGCAAAGCCAACAAGGAATGACGAACGAAGCTGTACATCAAATACTAGCCAACATCCATCTCGCTCAAGTCCATCACCTTCATGCAAGAAACATTCGCCAATCTCATGCTTAAACATTCATAGGATTGTGTGAATGTGTGAAATCAAATTAACTGATGTAGGAATTATGCTAAAGAAAAGTATGAAAAACTAAATAATTTAAGCACACCAGACAACTAATAAACTACAAAATAACAGTCACCGACTATGGACTTAAGTAAAAAATAGGCTATGGATAAAAATAAGTCATTAGTTCTGAAATGGACAGTATATAAAGAACAAAAGTAAGGCATAATAAACACTAAAACTATATGCCACATATTTTCTCCTCATAAAAATAAAAGAATAACTATATTTTAATTATTTTCTCCTTATAAAAACAAAGAATAAAAAATTATCTTGTTGGATGTTTTTTTAACATTTGTACCATTTGTTAGGATAATATCTCAATACTTGTGTATGTATATTTCTTTGTCAAAGCAATTCTTGGAAATGATTCTTATTTGTTAATGTAATGTAATGTTGAAAAGAGTGTCTAGAAACAAAAACATTTTACATGTACATGATATTTAGAAAATGTGTTAGGAATAGATTTTACTTAATTACTATATTTACAAAAACAATATTTCTAAGAAAATCGATGTGAAAGACTCCTCACTTTCGATAATAAACTTCTTAAAAAACAAACTTCACAATTAAATAAAGAAAGAAAATAATTAAAAAATAATAATTATAATAGCATAAAAATGTTCTTCCCTTGGTAATATAAACATATTTTTGATAATAATGAGGAAAAATATAAAAATATAAATTACTAATACAAACTAGCATAGAACAAAATAACATTGCTGAACAGTAGGCAATAAAATTTAGATAACGGAATAATTTTCGGTTGGCTTAGACAACGATTCTATCATTGCCTAACTTCAGTACAAAAATTACGTTCGAAGGGTGGTGATATGAAGGGTGTCAGGCAAATCCAACACCTTCCATGAAAACCCTGACATGATAAGCAAATCCTGTAGTATGTCACATAGCATCGAATAAATCGTGACATTAAATTAACCAAAGTAATACGAGTAATGAGTGAGCAAATAGAATACCACAGAGTAACACAAGAATGCCTGAATGCATGTCATACCTCTCCACTGTGGGACAGACGCAGTTTCGAGGGGAGAAACGAGAACAGAATCTGAGAGCAGAACCGTGTTAAGCTGGAAGGCCCTACGATAAGGGACGGACTCTCACGTCGCCAGCTAACCGCTAGGACAACCCTCAAGCCCATGTTAAAAGCTAGAGCCCTCCAGAAGAACAGTATAGGTCTTACGAAAACTCAAAAAGGGCCATCCCAGCCCACAAGTTTTAGCGTGAGACTTCTTCACGTCTCTGTTACGTTGCAAACCTTAAAAACATTGCCCCACCACAAGAAGTATAATGTTTCTCATTGGACAGACAGAATTTTTGTAGGTGGAGCTTAACATTGAGACCCTGATTGGTGAGATGAAAACACAGCCAGATAGTTTTTTTAAACCAACTTCGGTAAATTGTAGTAAGGAGAAGTTAGGAGAGAATTGATTCCGAGATGGCGAGGTGAGTGGAGCTGTGCTGCCTGCCACCCCCTGACGAACACTGACTAGGGAATGAATGCACGTGATGCCGCATTACAGCGCATAAAGCTTCACCCAGAGCTGCAGAAGACTCATCTGTTAGACCCCCTTTTTACGTAATACTAGTGTCGATCGTCAATTAAAGCTCATGGTGTTCACATTTGTCACTTGAAGTAAAAATCTAAAACGCGATGATTTTTCTGTTATATAGTTATTGAGAAGCCACATCAGCCACTGTAATTTACGACAAGTTAGATGAGTAATTAAAGATAATTGAGGGTCACTGTAGACCATTTTGATAGTTTTCTCTCTTGTGAAACTTAATTTAAACCTAGATTATAGATGTGATGTGGCATAGGTCATCCTTCGATCCATTGTAGAACTTGGAGACCCACTCAGGGAATATTCGTTCATATTTTTGTTGAACGCAGTTGGTTTTTATCATCCTGTATTAAAACATTTCCTTTTATCGATAGTGCAATTTATAAACAAGGTTTTGTGAGTAGAATAAAATTTCCAATGGTAAACTTTACTGCTTTTTCGACGTTATTTTACCATCCAACTAAAAATAGGAAAGCCTTGATCCCCTTCCACTAAATTTTGTTAGTATTATGATTCTTTTACAGGGAGTGCAGTGGAGCTGACGCTGAAATTATTAAGTATTTGGTTATATCATCGCTAGACTCACTAAACTCTTCTGAACTCTACATGCCATGTGGGGTCTGGCGTCGCCTTACCAGCAACAGGTCCCAGGTTCAAACTAGTAAATTCCCTAAAACACACGCTCAGAGCGTCGTTGCACGAAAGTGAAAGGGAGACACCACGCAGAATGTTAGAGAGTGATGACTTCAGAAATTAAGTCCCATACTGCTCAGAGCCATTTGAACCATTTTTGACACAAACACTTTGCAACGGCACAATGACAGTTGTATACAGCAACCATTATTATCCATAAAGTATAATCTTGACTATAACTTGTCAGATTAACTGTTACAAGAGAACACACAATGCCGTTCAACATCCAATAAAATTGTTCTGGCCTCAACTACTGGTGTTATGGGTGGTATTCCTACTACTATTATTCTGGATACAGGAGCGGCTGTTAGTGTCTTGTCCTATGATTTTTACAAGAAAATGTGTTTGAACCCGTACCAGAGTATCTTGTCCAGAGCTGTCAAATTTTAACTACCATAAACAATAATCACCTTTATAAAGTTACCGTACGTTTTCGGTTCATGGATCTGTGAGCGACGACACGTCTTAATAAGACGTTATATCTGAAACAAAAAGACATTTCAAGAACAAAACTGTGCGAATTAGACTATCAGGATAAGAGCGTTGTAACGTGTTTTAAATGTTAATCAACATTTACGCAATCCAAGATGATAAATGTGGTCTCTGCGACGTCTTGTGCACATGAACACACGGACTGAGTATAAACTATATGTCGTGTGTTGAACTCGCTTCGCAACGACCGCACCAGTGCTGAACTTTACGCGACTACGCAATGCCAACATAAAACTGCTGTGACAGCACGCGCCACATTCAACCGTTGGAAATTTGTTTTGTGTAAATATTATGTTATGGTATGTATGTTATGTATGATATGTATGTGTATTTTTAGACATATGTATGCAATGTGCTTTAGAGTGAGTTGCTCGTCTGCAGGTGTGTCCTTTCGCTTCGCAACTCAGAGGCATCCTGAGTTTCATTAGCGGAAAACGTAATTGAAAGTAATCGAAAAAGGAAGTAACTTAAGCCATAGATACAGTACACGGCTACATAAATACTGCATGCAGCCACTGGAAACATTTGAAGATTTTTTATGTATTATCGGCGAAAGAGGAAGATTCGAATTTTGTTTTCTATGTCTTGTCCAGATCGCACGTATATGGCACACAGCCATTGATAATACAATTATTTAATTATTTTATTCACAAGTCACTACCAAACTGCACTAGTAATCACAAAATGTAAGTGTATTTTTAAATTGTGTTATTATTTCAGGCTATGCTGTTATGAATGACCAATGCATGTCTTATTTTGTATCTTTCGTCATTGTAAGGTTGTTGTGTGACTTAGCATGGCAAAACGCTGCGTACTTTTAAGGAAAAAGTCGTCCAGCTCTATCCACCGTCGTCTTTGGATGTTGTCATATTACGAAGTCCGAATTTAGTGAAAACACAGAGAAAAGAAACAATGTTAAAATACATAAACGGACCTTTAACGAAAAGTACAAAAAATTAATTGAAGATGGTACAATCCCTCAGCCGGTAGTAGCCATCCACATTGTACCATGCTGGGCTAAGAATCTGTATCGATGCAAGAGGAAAGACATCTCGCTAGGACGCAGGCGCAAGGACTGGAGCAGCGTCTGACACCGAATGTCTGTCCGTGACCAGGTCAGGAGGCAACTACGGCCAACAGTGCTGTGTACCATCCTTTGTAAAGTTGTCACAATAAACGATTAACTGAATAATCATGTTTTCTTAGCGCCACGAGTGCTTCCAGACGATTCCTAGCATCGTGCAGAGACGTCATCCGCTCGGCCCCTCTGTACTACGAAACGCACTGCTCAACTACAGCTTACAGGCAACTGAAGAAAAACAAGATCAATTTATTAATTTCCATTTTGTACAAACAACAGCAAATGTTTGCCAAACCGAGGACACAGTTCGACAATTTGGTTAATGCTAGTTTTTTAGTGAGCTTACAGCTAAATCATTACAGCCTTTTTCTGAATGTTTTGTTGGCATATCAATTTAAAAATCTTCTGAACTAAATATTGGCAAAGAAAGCTTAACAATTCCTTAGTGCATTATTCACCAACAAAAGTTGTGTGCTAAATCATTAAAATGAAACATGTCATGGACGTGGTTACCACGGGCATCAATTTCATTAAGTCCCACGCAGTAAATAAATCCCCGCCGGTTTAGGCAGTATTTTGATGACCTGTGCTCCAAACATGAAGATTTAGCTTACCATTGCGAAGTGAAATGGCTGAGTAGGGGCAAAACGCTAAAACGTTTCTATGACCTTCGACAAGAAAGAACAGATTTTATGGCTGTCAAAGGGAAACCATGGGCTGAAATAGATGATCCCAACGAATTGATGATTTAGCATTTCTTCTCGATATCACAGCTCATTTAAATGACTTAGATACAAAGCGCCAGAAACAAGAGCAGTTAATTCACGAGTTAGACAGCCATCTGAAAGCTTTTTGACAAAGATGCGCTTGTGGGAAATACAGGTGAAAGCTGGAAACTGCTGCCACTTTCCTACAGTGTCAGTTCAAGAAAATGTAGATAATGTTACTCATGCAGATAACTGAAATCATTATTAGTGCAATTTAGCACAAGGTTTCCTGAATTCAGTAATGAAGGCAACATGTTTGCTATATTTGCTAACCCAATAACATTTGATGTTGGAAAGGTCACTGAAAACCTTCAAATAGAACATATCGAACTTAAGGAAGATTTTACATTATAACCTAAATTTGGTGAAGTAACCCTCGGTCGAATTTTATAGAACTTATTTGACCGAAGAGAAATATCCACAACTGAGGTCTCTAGCAACAGGGAAAATTTGTCTTTTTGGAAGCGCATAGAAGTGTGAATAACTTTTTTCTCTTATGAAAACAAATAAAACAGGGAAAACCTGGACAATACTTTGAGACTATCACTGACGTAAATCCAGATAACGTTCTTAACTAAAAAATTCTGACTCAGAGCTCCCATTAATTTACTGTTGAGTTATTCTTAACATCAATAAACCACTGTAAATATATTTGCTAAGTTTAAATTTTCGGCTTTCCTAACGGCAGATGGCAAAATCTGTGCGTTCAGCGTACTGGATTTGGACAAAGTCGCCATGTTTAACATGGGATTCTGTGTAATCACATGATCTTGAAAAACTTTATTTTGGGGTATGGGTTGTTGTGATGAACTGTAAGGAAACGAGAAAATGTTCAAAGATGTGCGAATTCCTAAGGGACCAAACTGCTTAGCTCATCGATCCCTATACTTACACACTACTTAAAGTACGGTAAGTTAAACTAACTTACGCTAAGAACCACACACACATCCACGCCCGAGGGAGGACTCTAACCTCCGGCAGGAGGTGCCGCGCAGCCCGTGACGTGATGCTTCAAACGGTGCCGCCACGACGCTCGGCAAGGAACGCTGGCTTACAGTTTTTTTTTTCTTTTGGTCATTAGTCTACTGACTGGTTTGATGCGGCCCGCCATGAGTTCCTTTCCTGCGCTAACCTCTTCATCTCAGAGTAGCACTTGCAACCGACGTCCTCAATTATTTGCTTGACGTATTCCAATCTCTGTCTTCCTCTACAGTACGAAGCGATAACGAATACAAACATCTCAAGATGGCGTGTTGTGTGTTGTCACAGTCACGGACGACCAAATTTCTCCTTGTTCGCTGTGCAAACTGCTGTCAAGCTAAATTAGTTTCCTTTTGGATGTATGGTCGAGTTTTTGTATTTCAATAATATTCATATTCTCTTGAAAAACTTAAACGTGAATCCAAATACATTATCTGCAAATCTGCATGCCACAGATGTCTTCGACCTTAGGCATTAAATGCGCTGCTATCGCGTCACGTGAATACTGTATTCTATCGGGACTGTACAGTCTGTAAAACCTTTGCTGTCATCTGTGTGAGCAGTTTCGGCCTTTTAGTGCAGTGTCAACAACATACGATTTGTGCGTACCATTAGCAATGATACAAATTTCACACGCAATCAGAGGTTCTCACACGTTAAATACTAATGTCAAAATAGATCAATGTAATGACCGTCTGAGGGCGAGCGTTATACTTTTGGTGGTACTTGAAATATCAAGGACTAGTACTGATGCAATCCATAATGTTCTCTTTAATACCAACACGTGTTGCGTGTGTGAGGACAATTATCAGTTTGGCAAATCGCCACTCTGTTCACATATTTACAGTTCTTTTTCGTATAAACGTTAGCAACTAATTCTTATATCTGTTGGACGTACTAGAACAACTGTTGTTGAAATTGTTGGTGATTTATAATTAATTAGCTGCAACCAGTTACTTTTGTAGAAATTTATTTCTCCATGATCACATTTCAAGATGCCCGCATAATTTCATTTATTTGTGTGCAATGAGCAAAGTTACTTTACTAATGGTGTTGCAAAACTTTACAATGGAAGTTTTAAGCCAGCTATTGCAAAAAGTCATATGTTAGGATACATTGTATAAGACGAGCAGATATATGGAAATTTGAAGACTGAGTGCAATACACTTACATTCAACAATTCTGTTTTCGACTACCAAGACTTTCGCGACGGAGTCCTTGCATAAAAAGTTCTCGGTTTACTTGCCGCGTCAAATTTGGATAAAATCCCAAGCTTTCGATGACTACCTCCGTCATCTTCGTCAGGGGTAAAACTGACTGTCGGGGACCGGTCAGGCTTCCGCTTTTATAAGCAGTGAACGGCTTCTCATTGGCTGGATGACGTCACGGTGAAACCGATGCGTACCGAGGTGGCGGCCTCTATATCCATAGATTTTGTTTGCGCGCTTTATCCAGCGTTGCTCGCAGCGCCATCCATCGCAACAGGCGGAGAAGTGCGAGGAATGTAAGAAGTCTCCCCCTGTGCTCTTTCTATACCAATTGCGCGCTTCCATGCATTGCTGAGTGCATAACCGGAATCTCTGTTGAAATTATTTTCACAGAGTCTAATTTCAACTGCTTCCCTGATGACAGAGTCCCAATAGTTTGAAGCGTGAGCAAGTAGTCTTGTTTCATCGAACAAAATCTTATGTTTATTTAACAAACTGTGCTCAGCCACCGCTGATTTTTCTAGGTAAATGTATTTCAGGTGACGCTGATGTTCCACACTGCGATCGGCGACAGTTCTTATAGACTGGCCCACATAACTTTTGCCACACTCGTAAGGAATGCTGTAAATTCCCGGTACTCTCAGGCCAAGATTATCTTTCACGGGTCGCAGCATTTCCTTAATATTCCTGGGTGGCCGGAAGACTGGTCTGATTCCTTGCCGGCTCAGGACTCTGCCGATCTTGCTGGTCGTTGCACCGCAGAATGGTAGCCGCGCGATGTGTTGGTCCTCTTGATCTGTTCGAACAGCGTCCTTTCTTGGCTTCTTCGCCAGAGTAGATCTGATATCACGAACAGAATAACCATTTTTTATGAATACCGTCGTCAGGTGGTTAATCTCGAAGCCGAGATGATCCTTGTCCGAAATAGTCCTTGCTCTGTGTACCAAGGTGTTCAGCATAGCTCTCATCTGAGCTGGGTGGTGAAAACTACGCAATTTTAGATATAAATCTGTATGCGTCGGTTTTCTGTGCACAGAATGTCCGAGACGTCCATCTGATTTTCGCTCCACCAGTACATCTAAGAAGGGTAACTTTCCATCCTTCTCCACCTCCACTGTAATTCTTATGTTCTGATGTATACCATTCAAATGTTCAACAAACTGCTGCAGTGCCTCATTGCCATGTGGCCAGATTAAAAATGTATCGTCAACATACCTGAAGAAGCAGGATGGACGTAAGGGAGCACTGTTCAACGCTCGTTCTTCGAAATCCTCCATGAAGAAGTTAGCTATGGCTGGTGACAGTGGCGAACCCATGGCTGTTCCGTCAATCATTTCATAATATTTTCCACCATACAAAATATAGGTGGTCGTCAAAGTGTGTCGAAATAACTTCAGTATTTCAGGAGAGAAATGAGCAGCCAATATTTTTAACGTATCTTCCACTGGAACCTTTGTAAACAAAGAGACCACATCTAGGCTGATCATGATGTCATTCGGACCTATGCTCATCTGCTTTATAATGTCAACACACATTTTTGAGTTAGTAATATGATGGCTACAGTGGCCGACTATAGGTTCTAATAATTTGGTTAAGTATTTTGTCAACCGATATGTAGGAGACCCAATAGCACTAACAATAGGTCTCAACGGAACCCCATCCTTGTGGAATTTATGTAGACCATATAACCTGGGTGGCCTTGGTGCTCTTGGTCGTAGATTCTTGACTAGTTCTTCTGCGAGGCCAGAGTTCTTCAGTAGCTCCCCTGTCGTCCTACTAAGTGCTGCTGTGGGATCCCGTTTAAGAATACGGTACGTAGCATCTTCCAATAATATGGCCACTTTCTTATGATAATCGGTAGCATTGAGGATAACTGTGGCATTCCCTTTGTCGGCTGGTAGTACAACTAACTCTTCATCCTTCCCCAACGATTTCAATGCCAGTTTCTCCACTCTGCTCACATTGGGCTTAGGAGGCTTGGCTGTTGCTAAAATCCGACTAGTTGCAAGCCTTACCTCATCTGCTGCCTCTTCAGGAAGGTGCCGAACCGCTTGTTCTACTCCACTGATAATCTCGGCCACTGGTAGCTTTTGTGGAGCTGGAGAAAAGTTCAGGCCCTTACTGAGAACCGAGATGGTGGCGTCGTCAATTTCCTTGTCGGAGAAGTTGATAACAGTGCGATGTTCGTCGCTGGACCCAGATGTTCCTTTTCCCCGGTTTAGGCGCACAAATTTATCAGCCTGATTTGCAGTAGTCTTGCTGATAAATTTGTTCGCCTAAACCGGGGAAAAGGAACATCTGGGTCCAGCGACGCACATCGCACTGTTATCAACTTCTCCGACAAGGAAATTGACGACGCCACCATCTCGGTTCTCAGTAAGGGCCTGAACTTTTCTCCAGCTCCACAAAAGCTACCAGTGGCCGAGATTATCAGTGGAGTAGAACAAGCGGTTCGGCACCTTCCTGAAGAGGCAGCAGATGAGGTAAGGCTTGCAACTAGTCGGATTTTAGCAACAGCCAAGCCTCCTAAGCCCAATGTGAGCAGAGTGGAGAAACTGGCATTGAAATCGTTGGCGAAGGATGAAGAGTTAGTTGTACTACCAGCCGACAAAGGGAATGCCACAGTTATCCTCAATGCTACCGATTATCATAAGAAAGTGGCCATATTATTGGAAGATGCTACGTACCGCATTCTTAAACGGGATCCCACAGCAGCACTTAGTAGGAAGACAGGGGAGCTACTGAAGAACTCTGGCCTCGCAGAAGAACTAGTCAAGAATCTACGACCAAGAGCACCAAGGCCACCCAGGTTATATGGTCTACATAAATTCCACAAGGATGGGGTTCCGTTGAGACCTATTGTTAGTGCTATTGGGTCTCCTACATATCGGTTGACAAAATACTTAACCAAATTATTAGCACCTATAGTCGGCCACTGTAGCCATCATATTACTAACTCAAAAATGTGTGTTGACATTATAAAGCAGATGAGCATAGGGCCGAATGACATCATGATCAGCCTAGATGTGGTCTCTTTGTTTACAAAGGTTCCAGTGGAAGATACGTTAAAAATGTTGGCTGCTCATTTCTCTCCTGAAATACTGAAGTTATTTCGACACACTTTGACGACCACCTATTTTTTGTATGGTGGAAACTGTTATGAAATGATTGACGGAACAGCCATGGGTTCGCCACTGTCACCAGCCATAGCTAACTTCTTCATGGAGGATTTCGAAGAACGAGCGTTGAACAGTGCTCCCTTACGTCCATCCTGCTTCTTCAGGTATGTTGACGATACATTTTTAATCTGGCCACATGGCAATGAGGCACTGCAGCAGTTTGTTGAACATTTGAACGGTATACATCAGAACATAAGAATTACAGTGGAGGTGGAGAAGGATGGAAAGTTACCCTTCTTAGATGTACTGGTGGAGCGAAAATCAGATGGACGTCTCGGACATTCTGTGCACAGAAAACCGACGCATACAGATTTATATCTAAAAGTGCGTAGTTTTCACCACCCAGCTCTGAAGAGAGCTATGCTGAACACCTTGGTACACAGAGCAAGGGCTATTTCGGACAAGGATCATCTCGGCTTCGAGATCAACCATCTGACGACGGTATTCATAAAAAATGGTTATTCTGTTCGTGATATCAGATCTACTCTGGCGAAGAAGCCAAGAAAGGACGCTGTTCGAACAGATCAAGAGGACCAACACATCGCGCGGCTACCATTCTGCGGTGCAACGACCAGCAAGATCGGCAGAGTCCTGAGCCGGCAAGGAATCAGACCAGTCTTCCGGCCACCCAGGAAGATTAAGGAAATGCTGCGACCCGTGAAAGATAATCTTGGCCTGAGAGTACCGGGAATTTACAGCATTCCTTACGAGTGTGGCAAAAGTTATGTGGGCCAGTCTATAAGAACTGTCGCCGATCGCAGTGTGGAACATCAGCGTCACCTGAAATACAGGTACCTAGAAAAATCAGCGGTGGCTGAGCACAGTTTGTTAAATAAACATAAGATTTTGTTCGATGAAACAAGACTACTTGCTCACGCTTCAAACTATTGGGACTCTGTCATCAGGGAAGCAGTTGAAATTAGACTCTGTGAAAATAATTTCAACAGAGATTCCGGTTATGCACTCAGCAATGCATGGAAGCACGCAATTGGTATAGAAAGAGCACAGGGGGAGACTTCTTACATTCCTCGCACTTCTCCGCCTGTTGCGATGGATGGCGCTGCAAGCAACGCTGGATAAAGCGCGCAAACAAAATCTATGGATATAGAGGCCGCCACCTCGGTACGCATCGGTTTCACCGTGACGTCATCCAGCCAATGAGAAGCCGTCCACTGCTTATAAAAGCGGAAGCCTCACCGGTCCCCGACAGTCAGTTTTACCCCTGACGAAGATGACGGAGGTAGTCATCGAAAGCTTGGGATTTTATCCAAATTTGACGCGGCAAGTAAACAGAGAACTTTTTATGCAATTCTGTTTTCGAGTAATAATTTGTTGACATAGCTTGTTGGGAAAGGAGTTTCATTCATATCGGCCCGTTACCCCGTGGACATTAATGTCGCAGACGCATTGACTCTATGTATTAGGAGCACTGCTGTCAGTCATGTGACAATGCGGCCCGCATGCTGAAATATGTATGTGAATCCTGCCCGCGGGTCACCAAAGGCTGCACATGCCTGCTTTACGTCACCACAAGGGGTCAGTTCATTGGCAATATGATAAAGCGCAGCCAAGAAATAAATGAATAATGTTGATATTTTCTACTTTTTGTTATACTTCAACCCCAAACCGTTCTAGTTACCAATAAGTTCCACACATACTTCCACCCATTGTTTTTTCTTTATGTTTCTGTCATGATATTCTGCACTGGACGTTTAATGCAAAGGACGACGTTTCTGAACTTCAATAACAAGCCTCCATGTATCAATATTCACTGGTAACACAACGTATTAACACAGCGTGACTTCTAAGCGGACGGGCCATTTAAAAAAGCATCTTTTATTGCCTTCACTGGCAGTCGGCTAGGTTCGAGTAGGTGTGAAAATAGAACATGTCTCATCTTTCTTGTCGTCCCGGTTATTTTGTAGTTCGCATGCTTGCCTCTATTAGAATTCATTTTATCTATTGCCATCAACAAAATAGTCGGTAACGGATAATTGGTCATGTGCGTCCTACCTAATCCCTGCAAGAACCCGCTGTCTGCAACACTTCCTCTTGTTGTTGTGGTCTTCAGTCCTGAGACTGGTTTGATGCAGCTCTCCATCATACCCTATCCTGTGCAAGTTTCTTCGTCTCCCAGTACCTTATGCAACACACATCCTTCTGAATCTGCTTAGTGTATTCATCTCTTCGTCAACCTCTATGATTTTTACCCTCCACGCTGCCTTCCAATGCCAAATTTGTGATCCCTTGATGCCTCAGAACATGTCCTACCAACCGGTCCCTTCTACTCGTCAAGTTGTGCCACAAACTCCTCCCCAATTCTATTCAATACCTTCTCATTATTTATGTGATTTACCCAACTAATCTTGTTCTAATCCTCTTGTTCGAAGTAATTGTACGTTGTTGTTGTTGTAGTATAGTCTTTTGTTTCACTTTCGGTGCCGCACCTCTCCTTATGTTTTTGTCGGCGCCATTTACTAGTTTCGTTCGGTAACGATGACGTAGCACTGGTTTGACTTCTTCAATGCTGACTTTTGTTACTGTTCACTTCTTTTCCCCGCAGTGTCAGTTTCTTCATTTTTTGTATTTTTAGAGACGGCTCTTTTGTAGAATTATCTGTTTGTTTTCCAAGTTACTATGAAAGTATTTATTTGTCTCCAACTATTAAACGTTTGTTCAGAAACGGCATTCCGTTAGCGCCATTCTTCAAAATTTTATCTACAAAACTTAATCCTAACAAAACATAAAATTCCTCTCGATGAGTTACTATCTGAAATTGAAACTCGTATTTCATTATTAATAATGGGATCCTAAACCATGCCATAAGTGGTCATCGTGTTCTATACAGTTTCCAACTGCAGCAATTACCATCTTTTCTAGCTTTTCTAAATTTTTACGGCAAAGTGTGTTATTTCACTTACTATGCTTTAGCATCCTTTCTGAAAGAATACAATGACAGTAACTGAGATACTAATTAACGAAATAACTAGCATTATCGACAACAATCTCCAATGGCTTCGTTTTAAAATAGTTTTGTATTACCTGTTTTATAGTCTTCCTATTGTTTGCTGCTAAATTACGTAGTCCATCTAATGATGTACACCATAACGAATGTCTCATCAAACTGCCAACTCGCCTAGCAGTAATTTTACACTACTTTATTTCGAAGCCTATAATATCTTACACCTCGTTCTCATTCCAAATTAATGTTTGACATTCTGAGATACATCACGCATCAGCATCACTAATTTTCGTAGATACTACAAATCATTCTGCAGTACGAGTACTGTGCTAGGAACCCAGTCGAACAGAAATTTCCGCTATGATAAGGGTAGAAGATTTGTAGGTAGCAGCCGTCGTCGAAGCGTTCTTTCTGTGTCACTGCCAATCGAGTAGCCAATATCGTCCGTCGGTACAGGTTATTCATAAGTGTATCGCAGTCTGAATGCTCCAATATCACGACCCTAATTCTATCTTTCTAAACGGCTCTATGCTCAATAAACAGAGGACAAAAATTTCAGGATATATTGAAGCTGTACAGTACAAATGGAATTTTCTATTCCCGAGCGTTCATAAATTGTGCTGCTCGATTCAATACCGCTGCCATACGTATTCCACTCGTGCAAGGTACACAAAATCCATCTGAAGCAGAGTGGTACTTTCCTATTTGTCGATACCAGTGGGAAATGAGACATTTTGAGAGCAGTTTTTCTTGTTGAATTCTAAACAGCTGATTTGTCCTCAATATGGATCCCAAAATGTTTTATTAATGGTGGTCTACCGGACAGATCGGTCATTTTTATTCAGCTTTGTGACATATCTTGCTCTTAAATTGTATGTTCTCTCCGTAAAGATTCTCTGTTGGCCACTGAAGGATGGAGAAATTCAATATTTCGATAGTTAAGTCTATTACAACGTCCTATTGCAATGTACCATATAAAAACTTCGATTTTCCACATGCATCTATTAATTAAACCAAATAAGATATGGTGGGGTACATTTGTCCTGATATACCACAATTTGAAATTATCGATGTGGTGTAATTTTAAGTGTCTGTTGTAGGATCCTATAACTAGACTTGTTAACTGTAGTATTATTGAGAACTAAAATTTTGATTTGAAAACATACCGGAAAGATAAAGAATAATAATAATGGATGGGTATCTATTTGCTGTAAGGAACCGATAACATCTAAGGAGGGTGATTCATATTCGGAAATCAAAATAATTTGGGTCAAGATACGCACGAAAAGGATGGAACATGGTTGTCAGATACTTTTATGGAGTACTTGCATTAGGAGCAATAGCAGTAGAAAGTTTCAGGGCAGTTATAGAAGGCAGTCATGTATAAGTTCCCTGATCACGTTTTAGAGATATGACATTATACAAAGTTTCAAGTATATCGTAGAAGGCTAGCGTCATTAGAAAACGAACTGGTTTGTATTATATTGTCCTAAATGCCTTATCCGAAAATGGCTGAGCTGTTTCAAGGTACTGCAACGTAGCAGATAATTCCGGGTTATTATTACTTGTGTTGTCTTGTCTTGTCTTGTACCGAGGACGGAGTATGGGGCCTCTAGGCACGCGAATAGCAGACTGTCTACATATCCACAAGAGCGCCCTCACCCAGGGGCCAGGGGATCCGCCGCCCCCCCCCCCCCCCCCCTTGCTATCAGGGAAACGAGGAGAAATATAACGTGCTCAGGTGATTTTCTTTCTAGGAAATGATTTAAAAATCCACATTACGCCGCTTTTTAGGAGGGCTATACGTGGAATTTTATGACACCTACTTTTATGTCGCCTTTCGTCTTCCAAAACACTAAAAATACGTTGTCCCCCCCGACCAACAAACAATCGTATGGGCGCTCTTGGCGGTGCACTGGGCCAATCTAGGGTACATTCCCAATCTCTACGAGTGTAAAGAGATACTATAAACTGCAATAGAATATATTTGTTTATACAGTCGCAGTGCAGTTTGCCTACCCCACTGGCTAGCTGGTTCGGCACACAGTACCATGCTAAGGGAAGCCCCTGGCACACTGTCGTTACTCTTGCTTCCCGGGAAGCTGTGTCAAATAATGATGGTACTATGCACCAAAACCGGTAGCCAGTACATAAAATACACCCACTTTCGGAAGAAAAAGATCACCCTGAATGACTAGTGATAGGACGCTCGTAGTCACGGGACATGCACATTAATTTGTTCTGGACAAATGATTAGCATTTCAGTCACCTCTATTCAGCATGTGTACTGTTGCCTCGTAGGCAGAAAGGCCTCAATGGGCCCTGATGACCATCCGTGCTGTATTTCATTTTCGTGGTTCCAAAGTTCATCTGTTGTGGTTGGCACTGGGTTACAGCGCTGCACCTGACGTCTCACCGCATCCCACTCGTTTTCGATTGGTGACAAGTCTGGAGATCTGGTGGGCTAGGGAAAAATGACTGACATCATGTGACACCAAGAAGGCACGAGTTCGTGCAGCATGTGCTCGAGCGTTGTCTTGCTGAAAAACTGTGATGGAGTGTTGTGCAGAAGGGTTATGACTACGGGCAGCAAAAAATGGATCAAATGACTTTAAGCACTAAGGGTCATCAGTTCCCTAGACTCAGAACCACTTAAACGTAACTAACCTAAGGACATAACGCACATCCATGCCCGAGGCAGGATTCGAATCTGCGACCGTAGCAGCCGCGTGGTTCCGGACTGAAGCACTTAGAACCGCTCGGCCACAACGCCCGGCCTACGGGTCGCAGGATATCATTTAAGTAGGTCACAGTGCCCTGAAGACGCACCAATTGCGATTTGTGGCTGTATCCAATAGCGCCACACCCCATAAGGCCTTGAGTTGGCGCTACACATCTTGTGCAAATTCCGTCACTGTGATACTGCTCCACCCTGCCTGCTGCGAACCAAAATGCGGCCACCATTTCCAAAGAAACGGAACCCTGATTCGTCCGAAAACAGTCTGATACCATTCCTGTCCCCACTGATGTCACTCCATACACCATTTCCGCCATCCATGTTTCCAGATATTCGTCAAAAGTAGGCGGAGAAGTGGGCGAAGCCCGCTTAGCCCGTGTAGTAATTAACTGAGGCCAACTGTCACCCATGGCAGTGTACGAAGTGTTACAGTGCTCCACTGTTGCGCCAGAGCCGAGGAGGACGCAGTTCTGTCCGGCAACGCAGTTCGGATGAGGTGTCGATCATGGCTGGCGGAGGTATGTGTGGTGCAGCCTGACCCCTTGTGTGAACCTTTCTGCACACACCCGTTGCACGGCCGAAATACTTCGTCACACATGTACAGCAGTTTCCAGGAAGAACGCATGTCATTCTCTCATGCCAAAAGTGCGCCGTCATTAAAACTCACTGAGTTGATGGTGCAGTTCATGCATAGGTCTGTGAGGCATCCAGTGCGGCTGCTCAAGTCACACTGATCCATTAACTTCTATTTATAGCGAGAACGAGAGTCGCAGGCACAATTTACTGGTAAGTGGTGTTGCACCGCGATATCGACATTGACCCTGAACACGCAGACCGACATGGGTCAAATGCTAAACGTTTCTGCAGAGCACACTAATGTACATGTCCTGCAACTATTTACGTCCTATCTTCAGTCGTTCAAGGTGTTTTGTTTTTTCTGCATCTGAGTTTGTACAAACAGAAACTGTAGACACAACCATCTCATTTTTCAACACTGTATTCGTCACTATTCGCCGGAAATATCTCGCGAATATGTAATACTATTAATTCTTATCCAGGTTACGTCGCTCTTCATACCAGGGCCTTTTCTACGTTTAGAGAAGACTAAGCCCGTGCTGTCAAAATTTTTGAGGCGACGAAGGACGAAAAAAATTAATTTCAAATGAAGCATCGGACTAACTGGGCAGATGTGATTAAGGGGAACAGGAAAATTTGATACAACGATCTGTTTTCTAAAGCGTACGAAACAGATACATAACAAGTCTTCAATTACTTCCTCCAAAGTAAACACATTGCCTATCCTATCTCAGAACTAAAGCAGCCGCTGCTGAGTACATAACGGAAACAGACGCGACCGTGATTGATCTTTGTCGAGCGCAGGAGGGGGATCGCGCGCTGGCTTGCGATCATGTTGCGACTTGATACCGTACCTACCTCATTGCCTTTTTTTGTTCTTATCCTTGGAGATCATTTGTCATGCGTCACTTGAATTTAAGACTGTTCCCAGAAAATGACGACATATACAAAGTATAATCGGATATATGTGTTGTGCTATTAACTTTCGGTGGTATTGAAAGGGGGAGGGATGTCAGGGTGACCGATGATAGTAAAAAAGAGGAAGCGTAATTTTTCAGTTCTCGCTTCGGATGGATAACCATCTAGCAACGGCCCTGCTTCATATACAGTCTTGTGTTGCTAAAAAAATGTACTGTTGACATTTCATATGATTATTAATGAAACTTAAAAACCATAATAAATTTTATTGTAATACGAACCAGAGTTACATATTATAATACATCCACTTATAACTTTTTCTGTAGCTATGGATACAACAATAGTTTACATTAACAGCTTGCATCGAATTTCTTTTCATTTTGGCTAGATTAACTTCTTGACGCAAGAGATATAATGTTTAATAAAATTTTATTGTGTGAATGTTTTGGAAGAAGTGAGGGAATATATAAAGGGTATACACGAAGTGTGGATGTTAACTGTATTGGAAATTATACAAAGCGCGTGTGGAAATTTATGGCTCACGTATGTTCTGTGTGAATGCTTCCGTGCAAAAGAAATCAGAATAGATGTTAGGAGCAAGATAATTTAACATTTTATATCTGGAGGTAAGTTTTGATTTTGTTTTGTGTTTGTGTTTACATCTGGAGGTATGAATTTAGAAATTTTTTCGTCTATACGCTCTATAATATGATTGTTTTGGTTGCGGGATTACCCTTAATAACTGACAGCGGGAGCCTTTATTGTTGGCTGTTCAGTTTTACAGCCGCTGACAACTAAGCATTTCCCGCACTTAGAGTGGACCTTTGTGCTTTTTGTTACTGAGTGGAGACGTTCCTCCGCAGCTATCTTACAGGCTAGTTACATATGAAGCCGTTCTACACATAGTTCGAATAAGAGGTAGAAATTTGTCAATTGTATCTGATATTTTTTCTCAAAAGAAGAGCGAATGAAACTTAGAACCATTTCTTAAAATTTTTAAATTCATGTTGGATAGTTAGGAAGCGATTTGGGTCTGAAATTTCTGGTCGGTTATCAACTTCTCGGGGCTTGTTACGTAAAATGTACATAATAATATGGCGACTACTCCATTTCAAGAAGACCACTAAATGACTGGATGTAATAACCAATAGGTATGGGTCAGTTACCGTTTAGATAGTGGAATATTTTCGGGTTGAATGTCTACTTCTGGCTGGTATTCGAGTGGAAACTTATAGCAGAACATGAAAGTGCACTGGTATCGATAATGGTTTCTAGCGCCACTAAAGAAGTTAATAGCCACTTACAATATTGCAGTGTCTGTGTTGTTCCGAATTAAGATGTGCAATTCCCTCTGACATGGATGCATGTACGGGAATATGCGCAAAGGATCTGAGAGTGCAGGTTGTTGACACACGGTTCACGACGTATGGAAGTATCGACCTGGTTATGTATCGTGCTCTGGCCAAATGGTAAGCCGAATATGGGCGATAAGCGGGAAATCCGTGTTAGAGTCACTATCCGGCACAAATTCTTATTGTCAGTTCATTATAGAGCTCATGGTAGTCCATATTTGCAACTGCGAATGCTTTTCATGATAGCCATTTATTTTGTATAATAGGCAATAAACCATTTTTAATTCATTATAGCATTCTATTTTGTATAAGATGCAGTAAACCAGGTTTAACTGAATTTTAAAACTTTTTTATTGATAGAATCTTAAAATCTCGATATTTTCTTACGATTGTCGCTGTCAGGCAGCTGGAGTTAATGTTGTCTTAGTTTGGTAGGCGTAAGACGGTGTTTCTTCAACGCTGCTTTTCATCGACTGAATTAGTATCAATTTTTACAGAGCTAAGATGGACTTCGAGATAGATGGACTGAATTTATAGCACTGAAATCAAAACATAGCCCTCATCTGACAGTGTCTGAAGTGGGTGTAGAAAAGTAGGAGAAATGAACCTGTCCCGCCGCAGTGCCTTATTGTGAGGGGAACGTACTATGCCTCCGGTAACAGGATGATAATACAATGTTTTGAAAATAATTTCGCGATCTAAAATCTCTCAAAGGACGGGGTGATATTTCTGTGCAATTCTGTATAGATTCTGTGAACTTATCCCTCTCCTAGCTACAATTTATTTTATGCTTGTGTGGCAACAAATAGTTTCAGGTGATTGAAAACAGACTCACAGGCCAAGGCCGTTTTCATACAAGCATTCTCGAAGAATCCGATATTGTTCACGTCAATCTGTTATAGGATTATGGAATACGTTTTACATTCGCGTATCATGAAGCATTTGGAGATCCGAAGTCACATCTCATGGATATATATATATATATATATATATATATATATATATATATATATATATATATATATATATCTTGCACCACACACACACTACGTAATACTGTTGCACATGCGGAAATCACATAGCAACGTAACTCTAGCTAATTTATGTTGACAATAAGATGTAGTCGATGGATGAATGCTGCTGGCACACACAATTGATCATAAAAATAAACATATACACTTAGTGCTAATAAGAGAATGGAAACACAGGATGCTGTACAATTATTCGAATAAACCGTTGGTGAACAACAGTTGAATGTAAGAAATACTGTAAAATATCTAAGAGTTAGCAGACGCAAGGGTTTAACATGAAATAAACACACAGAAAGTTATCTTATGAAAGTCACACGCTAAACGAAGATTCAGTGGAAAAACCTTACATACGAGTATTTTTTTAATTCGTGACAGAGTTGCATTAATACATACCTGAGCCATGAATTTCAAAAATTAAGTTACTGCTGTGGGAAGTGGCCTGCGATAAATGTTCGATATTAAAGAATTCGCTTTTCTTTCGACGTATGAGTCCACAAAGACCTAAAATTGACGCAAAAACATTCGTACGGTACATAGCGTATTCTTTTCGTTAACGAAAGGATACACATCCCTCTGGAATATCTTAGCGAGTGTGTTTTTTGCCTTTAGAAGTAACTTGCATTAAAAATTAGGTAAAGCTAATATGTAGATTTGCATAAAAAGGTTTTCCTTTAGTACAAAGAGTGCACTCACCTATGCTGAGCGATCAAAATGTCATTTATCATGGATTCGATCCTAGCCACAGCTTTAATAATTAATAAAAATCTTCAGAAATGGAGGCTGGAGACAGCTGGAATAAGAAAATTAGGAAATTCGTGGAAATATCTTATGGGACCAAACTGCCAAGGTCATCGGTCCCTAAGCTTACACACTATGTAATCTAACTTAAACAACTAAGGCGACACACTCACACCGATGCCCGGGGGAGAACTAACCTCCGACGGGGGAAACCGCGCGGACCGTGACAAGATGCGTAACACCACGCGGCTACCCGTAGCGGCTGGAATAAGAAGTCACCGTCATACTGCCAACGGACTCGTAAGATGGTGGCAAAGTGGACAGTGTTTGAGGGCAACCTTTTGACCTTCAATTGGGAAACTGCCCCTAAAAGGCAGATATATGTAGACTAAATTACAACACTCTGGTGCAGAAGGCAATGGAAATCACGGCAGAAAAGATACATACTGTGTACCCACACGAATACCGCCAGCGATCGGAACAATGTTATGATGATTTCTTCATTCGCAAAAAAACTCGGGATGAATCTCCCATTTCGATCTCTTTCAGGATGCTGCCAACGGATAAGTGACCATGTAAAACAGTTTAAATGGCTCTCAGCACCATTCAATTTAACATCTGAGGTCATCAGTCCCCTAGACATAGAACTACTTAAATGTAACTAATCTAAGGACATCACACACACCCATGCCCGAGGCATGATTCTAACCTGCGACCGCAGCAGCCGCGTGGTTCCGGACTCAAGCGCCTATAACCTCTCGGCGACCATGTAAAAAAAAAAGCAGATTCAACAACTAATGAAAGAATAAAATTTGCGCAGGCGAAACATGAAGTGCCATATCATTGAACGTGGTAGGGAAGCTAGAAAATATGAGAAGGGAAATACAAAGGTTTAAAACAGATATTATGAGACTACGTGGATTTAAATGAATATAATGTAAGGATTTGCCATCAGACCAAAAGACAATTACATCCACTAGTAGGAATAGCATTCGTTATGGATGGGAAGGTAGTGCAGCGGGTAACTAACTGAACTTTTTAACGGTAGGGTTGTTCTCGTCAGAATAACCAGCAAACCAACAACGACAGTTCAGGCACCCATTCCGGTGTCACAAGCATAAGATGAAGAGGTAGAGGTAGTGAAAGTATATGTGGACGTTGAACAGGTAATTTAGTAAGCGAAATGGAGTACGCTTGTGAGCGAGAAGCTGTAGTGGTGAAGTACCAGACCACAAAAAACAAACTTACCCAGGGAAGACAAATTTATTTTTAAAGATCTCCAATTAGTTCGTATTAATTTATTAAAAACGTGAAATTTGAGAGTTTCATATTCACGAAGGAAAATCACAAATAAACCTTTAGTGTTAGAAATTAAAGCAATTTTCATTCGAGGTTTGAAACAGTTACATTATGTAGAGTTTCAGACCAAAAAAAAATTATTTAGATCAGGCACTACTAGAGCACACAGAAAAAGAATCCAGTTAACATGTCAGGAAATCTTCACTAAACATTAGCTAATACATCTATTAACAGGTGTAAACAATCAATGAACAGCTATAAAACATTGTTAAATATGAACTTTGCGCAAATTAGAAGAAAATGTAAGGCTATAAGTCGAATGCAGGTAACTCAGGCGAGACCTATAACAGAATGCATAAATAAAATTTGAACCGTAGCGTCCACGTGGCTTCAACAAAAACAATAGGTAGTAAAATCGTATTAATTGTGAGTACAAAATAAATTATACAAAACAATAAATTACTTAAAACCTGCGCAAATAGTGTTCATAAATTACCATAAGATATCAAACCATATAAATAATTTCAGCATTATAAGTTGGAATGGGTAAACTCTTTAAATGAAATCGGGGTTTCAGTCACGAGAACACTTACTGTAAAGAACTCTACAAAAGAGCGTGTAGCACAGTGGCCCCTACTCGAACTTGTCCGTTAATTCTGTGGACATCCAAGTTCCCAAGCAGTGTACCTCGGAAAATGAGCGACGTATTTCGCGGGCACGCATGTTGGTAGAACAGAGATTCGCACACCCTCTAAAGGTTATGTTTAGCTCATAGCACCCATATCTCGCATGACTGACAGCACTTGTTCTTCGATGACCATAGTGTATCTGTCGGAGGGAAACTACTGAGAGGAGTTAAGACTCGTCGCTGTTACGTCGCCGCATAAGGGAGCGCTCATTTCCCTGGTAGGACGCGAAGAATGCGGTTGCGTATCTACACGCGCATAGAGATTATATCGCGTTTTCCATGTCATATCGATGACGGCATTCAAGGCTGAATTCCCTAATGGATTTGTACTCATGCAGCAAAGTACCGAGGACGCAGGGTACACGTGTTACTTTGTGATGACTAGCACAAAAGTGGAATTCGTGCCGGGATGTAGAAAACCGGTCTGAAAACTGAATACTCAAAAAACGAAAACGCAGTGACATTTTACCGCATCTCAGTTCTATCTGAAGTTATCACGATTAGTAGAAGGAGTAAAGTCGTTGCACAGAAACGATGATGAAAACTCACAGGTAGAAACAAGCAAGTGGTAATCTACTTAGTTAATGACTTTGCGTCCAGAGTTGCTCTGGCCATTTTTATAGGGGTTCCGGGCTCTGGTGAGTCTTGCCAATTCGCAAGACTCAGCTTAACCAGGAACACCTCCGAAGATGTTCAGAGCACCTCTGGAGGGAACATCAGATAGGAAACATAAGTCACCTACAGCCTTCATTGTGTGAAGCGAAGTCAGTTCCAGTGGTAATGTTAAAGAAGACGTCTTTCTACTAACAATATCGCGATAAATATGTCATTGAATCAGTATACCAAATACATTCTATCTGACCTTTTACTTTCCCAAAGTTTCTAGACGCATATTTATTACAATTAGTTAAACTGAGTTACAGGTCGCAATTTTGTTCAAACTTGAAAGTAACGATGGAAATATACTACAATTACGAGCAAAGGTGCACTTCCAGAAGTTCAATAGAGAGTGAGGCACCTGTCACCACTATAAACAAATAAGCACAACAATAAAACAAAGAATGGAAAGAATAAACCAGAGCTGGACTTCTTGCTCATCAATTCAAGGTAAAACCTCGAGCTTTCGACAGCTACCATCATCGTCTTTGTCAGTAGCTGCTGATTATAGAGGGCGTTGCTGTGGTGCAATTTCGCAGGTCATTGACACCTTCATTCTCAGCGAAATAATAGGCTGAGATGGGAGACGACACAGGTAAAAATGACAGAAGTGTGTAAAAGTAGTGCAGAGACATGTAATTCAGTTGTGGGAAACAAACGTAAGCCAAGCAACGGAAGTAATTATTCTGTATGTAGATCTAAATGTAAAAAATATTTTGCCTACAGTAAAAAGGAAAATGTTTTTGGAATTTTAGAATATTTGTGATTGTAAAGACATAATGCTTATGTCGGTAACTTTCACAACTGCAGAAAGACTGGAAGAAAGAAAGTTATTTGAAGATATTAACAAGCAGAAAATGTGATTTCCAGTTTAAGAATAAATCCTACAGATCAATAGAAAAGTGGGACCGATTTTGAAGCATCTCTTCATTTCAAAACAAGTTAATATCTTCCGTTATAAAAATGGAAGCTTCTTTGTCCGCTATCAGTAATTGTGACAACAGAGGGAGACATCCGCCTGCAGACACACTCGCTACTAAGAAATCGAATGAGCCAGGTGCTACGTGGATCCCTTTTCGTACCACACTTACCCACCATATCTTGGATACCATAAAAGAGGAAACGGGATAGAATCATGGTTGGTAGTCACAGTTTATAATGAAGACAATCTATTGTCATTACGCCATTTAAGGAAACCCACCGTCCTCAGTACTCAAATAAACAATCCCTTGGGATAAAGCTACAAAAAAACTTAATGTGCCAGGCATTTATAGAAACCTTAAGCATAGCAATTGTCAATTACTTCACATATCCACTTCATCGAACTTCTAAAAACCAGTTATTAGATTAAGATGGCCACACTTCACTAAAATACCCTTATAAACTTACTATTTCAATCCGTTAAAGACTCACTTGCTAAAAGGTCACTTACAAACTTAACGTCGCCGTGCACTAATACCCCTCTCTTTATTTTCCCTTACTAAGGAAACAGAATTACTGACAAACTTCAGAATTTCAAACTCCCATAAGGATTTCCCTCAACATACATTTAATGAAAACAGTTACCAATAAAGGGTAACTTAATGACACTTCAACACTAGTGCCAAGCTGAGGTACAATTACATAATATGATAGACACACTTACAGACAGTTACTAATCTTTAAAAATGAATCTTTTCGTGTTCATAAGTGTTAATAAACGACTACTAGAAAGAGCTGGGCAAGGAACTCCGCAGATGCTATGAAATTTGAAGTTTAGCCAGTTGCCAGTCGCTAACATTTTGGGAAACAGCTTTGTATAAGAACAGATTACATGCAATATACATTTATATATCAACGAGCCTAACCCGCCTTGGCGGAAGGAAGACAAACACTGCCAGGCCTAGACCACGGATGACATTTCGATCCCAGCCAAGACGCTGGCACAATCAAAGGCCTTCGCGCGAATCACAAAGACATTCCAATGACTCTGGAACATAGAAACACTCGGTAGAACCTTTGACTCGATATATGGATAAGCGTGTAAAGGAACACGTTACACTAGTGACAAATTCGCAACTTTGACCTTAAGCATCTTACACATGGACAACGGTATATTAATACAGTGCAGGCTTTGAAAAGTCCAACATGAAATGATATGATTACAAGAAACACAGAGCACTAGTAAGACTTCCTAAGACAACTTTCCAATAACGGCCACCATTAAACTAGGCCAGCAGAACTCTTCCACGCCATCTTAAAGTTCAACTATGAAAGTCTCGACATAATAATAAAATTTAAATGCATCTGAGTGCGTCGGTCAACAAAACAATTATGACCACTTACTTCGTATCACGTACACAATACAAAGGAGCAGGTTCCACAGCCTCACCGCTTCACTTCAAATTTGGTTCCCCGCAAGGTCACAGAACTTGTATCTCCAAGCTGCCCATGTCGCCATAACGCCCGACCAATTTCACACCACAACATACAATGGTCATCGGCAGCCGTTCACACTCGTCTCCCAGCGTATGTTAGAGATCGCAAGGGTAACCTATCGAAGGCTAACAACCCAATACCTTCACCCGTCAACCCGGAAAATAAGACACGCGATACGCAAAGACAGCTTAGCTCAACCACAATCGATCTCAACGATACATGAACAAAATAAAACTGGCGCCAGCTCGCCACGGCTTACCAAACAACACATTTTCTATCACTACGCAAAACAGACTGTACAGGAATACTGAATCAAAATGACTCCTCCTATTTCATGATTTACCATCAGTAATGTACGCGGAATAGAGCCACCAGTAATTTTAACGGTGTCCCTGAAGCATTGCCACCAGTTGAAGATTGATATCAAGAAATAAAACGAGAAACAGCTGTCATATTTGCGATAAGTTTCATATAATGATTTCTCATGCATTACAACTCCACAAGCTAGCGCCTTAGGGTAAGTTATCTGTTGGTGAAGAATTGTGATTAAAATGTGTAAATGAATTTTGTATGGACATTAAACAGTACATATTCTGACACACATTGTGGTCACTATAAGGACTCTCACAATTTTCAACGCTGTCGCTAGTTATTAAAGGTCTTTGGAAAATTATAGATATTTAGTAGCATTTCAGGCTCATGCGGATTCTAATACTGATCACTCTTCAGTTGAAAATTCAAAGGAAAGGTAAATGTTTCCTATTTTCTGCCCTCATAACTGGGTCCTGCTTAAGTCCTTATTATGAAGTAGGAAACATTTTATGAGTTTTCAGGACTACACAAGTGCTTTTTTATGAATGAATAAATGTGACAACCATGAGACAAGATTCATAATGGAATGGTGCGAAATAGATGAGATTTACAAATGAGACTTGGGCATTTTTTATACAAGGAAACGTTGGAAACATTACACAAGTTTAAACGATGGATGTGCTGTTAAGATGATTTCATTGAAATGCCTTGAAGGACTCTTATTGGTACACGAGCCGAGAAAACGAAACATCGAGTCAAAATTTAGTCATTGGCCGTTTGAACTTCCCTTTATTATCAGAATAAAGAGAGCGAACTGGAATTCATCCACAAAAGAGGTAGTTCACGAAACGCTCCTTAATCTGACGCCTTAACACTGTTCAAGGGTCTGGTAACGTCACCTAATAGGAGCAGCAGGGAAAGGTGTAGACAATCACACACCATAATTGAGGTTAGAAGTTAAATAAACTCATTTAGTGAGGTCTTCATTAATCTGTCCATCACAACATCCTTTTTCTCTGTCTCCAAATAACTAGCAGGCTTCATAGCACATTGCATTTAATGTACGGGAATAGCATTGCCAAAATTGTTCAGTGTTCTGACATGTTTAATATTGCTGTAATAATGATCCAGCTAGACGTTATTTTGGTCTTAGCGTCTCTAGCAAAGGACGATGAGGCTTCCATGAATGTGATTTATAATTTTTAGTTTAACTTCTTCTGTCAGTTTAGGTTGGAATAATCCTCTGTTAGTGATAAAAGTAGCATTATACTGGTTAACTAGAGGTTGATGAAAGCAGTCTCTTGGTTGCTAGTTGTCCGTCTTCGAACTGTGCATTAAGGAGATTTATCACACGTATTTTTTTGCGACAATACTCATATCTGGGTCTTGTATGCTGCTGACATTTTCTGTATAGACTGTGCTTTAAAGTTGCACATGTATTTAGTTATGTATCTACGTCATTTGAATCACTTCTTACAGGATATACAAAATATTTTATTTCTAGTTTAGTTACATAGTCATTCATGTTGGCTTGAGCTATGAACATCCCAATCGTATACCAACGTTGATGTATCATTTTTACTGTCTTCCCAGTATGTTATTTATTGTATACTACCTCTGTGTACCGTGTGTTACGTTTTTTTCTTATGTCGGGGATATAAAATTGATTTGTGTTGTAATCTGTCCTTTGTTAGTACAACGTTAGCTAATATACACTCTGAATTGTGCAAACGAACTGTAATATACAGTTTTCTGTGGTGACATGCCTGTATGGGCGCACATTATGATAACCAATAAATTAAAACAAAATAATTACTGCAGATTCATTTTCGCAGCTGATATGGTGCCCTCTATGAACTTGCAAATGCCAGAAACTCCCCCCTTCTCGCTTTTGCAAATGTATTGACTTCCAGTTTCAAATTTTAAATCGTCAGATGTCCCTCCAATTGCACTTTTATTGCTATTTTAGTACATATCTATTCCGGACTCGTAGCTGATCGTTGGGGGATTGTACCTGCTTTCATTGTGTTTTCAACTACTTCATCTCCGCAGTCTTGTAACTTTCTCTTTTGAGCACCACTTAAGTAAGGCCTGTTTCTAGACACCGTGGTTTTAACTTCATGTTAACGTTTAAGAGCAGCCCATGTAAGGTGAACCAGCAATACGTTTACATTAACGCAAACACAGCTCAGATAAAGAGAATTACAAGGGTAATTAATGTATACGGCTGTAATGCCGGAGTCACTTTCCGTCAGCAGTTTACTTGCACTGAAACACTGTGTCCGTCACGAATATACAAAAAGAAAAGGAAGATAGGGCATTTCAGAGCTGTCTGGCGCAGCGGCCACTTCTTGTGTAGAAAAATAGAGCTGCTGGAATCTGTGAATTGCGCGTAGTGCTGGTCGCGATAAGCCGTAGTACTATTGTAAACGTTACACAAGGAAGGTTACGAAATTTTCGATGGCACATTTATGTTCGCCTTCCACTAATGAGTATGTAAGACGAATGCCACATCACATTTTAAATACATCGTTAGAGACAGTCTGCGCAACACCAGAATACCCTCCGCCAACCCCTCCCCCCTCCCTCCCACGCACTGCAGCATTTTTGCGGCCGTTATTTATTTCACTGAGTACAGAAGACAGAATTAATACCAGAAGGGTAATTCTCGACAAAATACTTGATCTTTTAGCTAGCGGAACGCGTCCCTCAGAAGGTCGTCCAACTCCAGTGGTAGACACCACAACAAATGTCGTGTGCCGCGTAAAAGTCTACTGTTAATATTCCGGGAGGATACATCCCAGGTAATTTTAAGCTAAAGCACGGTGGCCATAAAGTTAATGAAGTTTAACCTTTGATTCAGGCTTTCCCAGAAGTCTCTTTCAGAACACCGTTCACTAATTTCATATGGAATTGAAGATCACTGACCACTGCAACGTCGTTGTGTCAGAATGTCTGTGTGGAAAAAATGAATATTGTAGATAGGTTAATATCGATATATCAACGAGTTTCTTAATAGATAATCAGTTTCGTAATTTAGGTGAAACAAGAAATGAAAAAATTATGACAAAAAGTGTCAGTGACCTAATGAATACGCACTCAAGACCCAAAACTCCCTCTTTAAATATATAGCGTGACACGGATCTCATGAGTCCAATGGTACCTGACCCCAGACATCTACGCACAGGTCACTCTGTTGCCACAAATTACGGACCATTTTTTATGGGTGCGGGCCGACACTATGGGACTTAACACCTGAGGTAATCAGTCCCATAGAACTTAGAACTACTTAAACCTAACTAAGTTAAGGACATCACAAGCATCCATGCCCGAGGCAGGATTCGAAGCTGCTACAGTAGCAGTTGCGCGGTTTCGGACTGAAGCGCCTAGAACCGCTCGGCCACCGTGGCCGGCACACCAGCTATAGTCCAATATGAATTCCATGGGTAACAGGTCAGGCGCATGTTGCGGCACAAACATCGTCACTTGATAATCAGTGCTCCTCAGCCCACTGTGACTCTGACTTTTTGGCGCGGACGGAACCAGCTGGAAATTGCTGTTGGTGAAGACAGCCAGTATTGAAGGATATAAGAGGCTCACATTGACGTTGAGGTAGTCCACAGCTTCCGTGGTGCCTTCGATTACTACTACATGTCCCTTGAAAGTCCGAGTTGATGTCCCATTGTAGGAAATTACTCCGCTCACCATTCTCCGTACGAGGCGCTGTTCACGTTTCGAGCAGACGTTGGCCTGAATGAAGGCATACCCGGACATGACCATCGACTTGTTGTAACAGGGTACGCAATTCATGTGACCGGGAGATGCGTTTTCAATGGTCTACGGTCCAGTCTCGATGATCCCGTACCCAGTGCGGTCTTAATTGATAATGTCGATTGATCAACATGGTAAAACGTTGCGGTCTGCTGCAAATCTCCGGCTTCAGCACGTTGTACTTTCGACGGCGCTGCACTGCTGTCAGATCTGCTATAATTTCCATCTATTACGGCTTACGGGGCGGGTGTCTCCGACGACGATTTGTCATGTGCTGTGGATATCCGACGCTTTGACACCTTCTGGAAACCGTCGCTACAATGATTCTCCTTTTGTCTCTGCCTCAGTTAAAAAAATACGTTTACTATATAGCGTTGCATGCCAGAGACACCACCTTACTGCATTTAACTTTTTGGCGGGAAGGAGTCCTAAGTTTCTTTTATTCATCACTGTATTTGTATGGGAAAGTTTCGTGGTGCCCAACTTCCTCTGATGACAAGTATTAATTGTAGCTATGGATCACTGCAGTAAACGTATTCGGTGTCCTTCTACACGAGGTAAAAGGCTTGCCGTTTGCCAGTCAGTAGATAACTTTCCGGCGTAGTCTTCTATGTCCCACATTCGTATTTTCGCTTTCGCTTTTGGGTAAAGTAATTTTTTGTACTAGGCCGCTTAGACCGACTTGCTGTGGTCAAGTACACAGAATTATTCAATCCAAAATGGCACTGGACGTGCAAGCCTACGAACCTAAGATTCCGTTTTCTTCTATGAAATGATACCTTCAAACGCATCGTTGGTTCTTCTCGTGGTCTAGACTTCCTTATTTCTGTTCGAGAGGAGAACCGCGGGCTTTGTGGCAAAGTTTATTTTCAACTGCCACAACGCTACATTGTACAAGATCTTTCTTAGCTAAGTACTTGTTTCCTCATTGGAACTTCGAAGTACTCGCATCCCAAATACAGTCATTGACATAGTTTCTAGGACTTGATCTAAATTATTTCGTAATCTGCAGATATACTACTGGCCGGAATATATGTAGAAATTACCTGAGTTTTCATCTATGACACTGTAAATTTGGAAAATTACGTACTTATTTGCAAATTTCATTTAACGTTAGTAAAGGGAGTCTTTTTTTTTTTTTGTCATCAGTCTACTGACTGGTTTGATGCGGCCCGCCACGAATTCCTTTCCTGTGCTACAACTTTTTATCTCAGAGTAGCACTTGCAACCTACGACCTCATTTATTTGCTTGACGTATTCCAATCTCTGTCTTCCTCTATAGTTTTTGCCCTCTACAGCTCCCTCTAGTACCATGGAAGTCATTCCCTCATGTCTTAGCAGATGTCCTATCATCCTGTCCCTTCTCCTTATCAGTGTTTTCCACATATTCCTTTCCTCTCCGATTCTGCGTAGAACCTCCTCATACCTTACCTTATCAGTCCACCTACTTTTCAACATTCGTCTATAGCACCACATCTGAAATGCTTCGATTCTCTTCTGTTCCGGTTTGTAAGCAGGCTGTTTAGGTTTTCTTATTGGTAACGCCACGTAGCGCTCTGTGTGTAAATCACTGGCTGTGCTGTGTGCAGTCTGTGGCTAGTTTACATTGTTGTCTGCCATTGTAGTGTTGGGCAGCGGCATCTGGATGTGTACAGCGCGTAGCGTTGCGCAGTTGGAGGTGAGCCGCCAGCAGTGGTGGATGTGGGGAGAGAGATGGCGGAGTTTTGAAATTTGTCATGAACTGCTATATATATATATATATATATATATATATATATATATATATATATATATATGATGATATTAAGGTAAATACATTGTTTGTTCTCTATTAATATCTTTCATTTGCTAACTATCCCTATCAGTAGTTAGTGCCTTCCGTAGTTTGAATCTTTTATTTAGCTGGCAATAGTGGCGCTCGCTGTATTGCAGTAGTTCCAGTAACGAAGGTTTTTGTGAGGTAGATGATTTGTGAAAGGTATAGGTTAATGTTAGTCAGGGCCATTCTTTCGTAGGGATTTTTTGAAAGTCAGATTGCGTTGCGCTAAAAAATATTGTGTGTCAGTTTAAGCACAGTCGTGTATAAACTCTTCAAAAAGGGGACGTTTCATATGTCGACCCTTAGCCGAGGATACCTCACTGGAATCTTCTGATTTTTTCTTGTAGTTTGTGTAATTAGTGTAGTTTTTGTTTATTGCCAGCGCGTAATTATAGAGAGAATTTCCTTTGTAGTTGTAGTTTTTCATTGTTGTACAGTAAAACAGTTGTGGCATGCATGTAGATTTGCAGCAAGTATTTCGCAGCTGCGCTTGCAATTAACTAGAAATTATTTTCAGTGCTATGTTAATGTGTTCTCTTATTTTTGCTCTTCAAATTGTGCTTTTCTGTGTTATCGTGTGAAATATTGTGACAATAATGGCGTGTGAAAAACGTAACACTAGGCTCCAAAGTAAACTGAGAAATAATAGTGACGACGAGCGTAGCTTATCAGCACCACTGTGTAATGAAGTAACAGACATTCAAAGTAGTGATTTGGTAATAGTGCATAGGGAAATGGAGCGGGCGGCAAACAATGGCGTAGACAGTGAAACAAATAGTGAACAGGGAAGCATTATCGATCGATCGGTCGGCAACAGCTCGCCTCAGGAATCGGGAATGTCAGGACACAATCTTGCAAATACTGCAGATTCAGGTTTTGGGTCCTCACCGTTTTCTCAAATAAGTCAAGACACATTTTCTGCTTGTCAAAATGTGAATGTTGCCGGTGCAAATGCACTGCCGAAAAGCGTAGAGGAACAGATTCCAGACACTAATGCGTTGTTATTACAGTTAATGCAACAAATGGGACAAAAGCTACAAAAGTTAGACACAACACTTGAACAAAATCAGAAACAAATGGTACAAAATCTTTAAAAGTTAGACACGATGGAACAAAATCAGAGACAAAAGCAGCAACAGCTTCAAAGGTTAGACTCATTGGAACAAACTCTTGAACAAACACGTGAAGACTTAACTACTGAGTTACATAACATCGAATCGAAATGTCAAAAAGTCTGTAATGACGTAAAAACACAAATTTGTGAGCATTTTCAACCTATTATTTCGCGGCGTGAAAATGCACTACAGAATCACGAAGCAGCCATAAAAGAACTGCAAATAATTGTTCATGAAAATCATGAGACCTTGCAAGCTAAAATTGACCCAATTGCATCTACCGATACGGTTACGCAACTTGCAAAAACTCAGGAAAACTTAAAGGACACAGTAGATACGTTTTCAACACAAATGGACACTCTGAAACTTGGTTCAGAAAAACATACAGAGGAAATAATTTCACTATCGGATGAAGTAGCCGAACTTTCATATCAGTTCACTAACTTATCTACAAAGGTAGATGATGATCTGAATGACACAACACCTGTAGCTTTCACTGACACTGAAGAGTATGAAGAAATTAGAAAATTCAAACAAAATCAAAATCAAATCAATACACAGTTCAAAAGAGAAATCCGGGAAGTGCAAGATCAGTTGGCACAAGTAGTACAAGAATTACGTATTTCAGAGGACACTCGCGCCCCAATACGGGGAGAGGGACATAGAAATTCGGAACAGCCACAAATTAATAACACAGCGCATTTCGGAAATTATGAAAGAAATTGGCAATGTGCACCGAATTTTGAGATTGAACCGCTGACACGACGTAACAATGACCGACATGCGACTCGCCGAAACGATGATTTTGACTATAAGCTGTTCATTACTACACATAAATTCAAAACCTTTAAGAATTCTGGCAACGACATTCATCCACAAGCGTGGCTCCATCAAATCTCTCATTGTTTCCCTCCCAACTGGTCATTAGAGCACAGATTAGAATTTATGTGTAGCTACTTGGAGAATGAACCAGCTGTAAGAATGCGATCGGTCATTCACGATTGTCACAGTGAAGGAGAATTTTATCATGCCTTCCTCTCACCATATTGGTCTCAAGCTACACAAGACAGGGTAAAACATAGCATCATAATGATGAATCATTTCGAACAATCTGAATTTTCCAGTCTTGTGAAATATTTTGAATACATGTTGCACAAGAATCAGTACCTGTCAAGCCCATACAGCCCCTCAGAACTCATCCGCATTTGCTTAATCAAATTGCCTGAACATTTAAGAAATATTATTTTGGCAGGTCGTTGTAAAGATGACATTGAAGCTTTTCAGGGACTGTTACAAGAATTAGAAATTGACACAGGCAGTCGCCGGATGCGAAAACAGGAAAACAATTACTACAGGTCACTTACGTCACAATTCCGCGATGACAGAAACAATAACTGGACACGACAAGGCTAGTCTTACAACGCAAATCGTGACCAAAACAGACACCACCCATATGACAACCACTGGCAGAGTAATAATAGTTACAAAGAAAGATCACATTTCCGTAGTAATGAATATGACAGAGACAATCATAGAAACAGACAATATGGCAACCAGAACTATTATTATCACGGGAGACAGAATAACTTCAGACGCAACAGTTCAGCGCGCAGTTACGATTCAGGGAGAAATTCTCCACCACATGACCGACAAGAAAGAAATTACGAAACCTACCGACATGACGACAGACGAGATACTCATAACGACTGACCTGAATTTCATCAGAACAGGCGGGATTCAAACAGAGCAGGGAACTTTCGACAACGTGAATTTGTAGAAGCTAGGTCTCCTAATCCCAATAACGACGTGCGCCAACAAAGAGACAGACAATGACTCGCACAGCAGGCAGCCGCGTGCGCCAGCTGGCTCAGAGAAAAATTACATAGACTCTAACCTTGAGAAAAATTCCAGTATTCTTTACCGACGTATACCACATGATAATTGCATTGAAGTTGAAACTCTGTGCACAAGGAAGAGTAAAGGTTTACACCACATTTCACATGTAAAACCGTGCCTTCCGTAGTTTGAATCTTTTATTTAGCTGGCAGTAGTGGCGCTCGCTGTATTGCAGTAGTTCCAGTAACGAAGGTTTTTGTGAGGTAAGTGATTTGTGAAAGGTATAGGTTAGTGTTAGTCAGGGCCATTCTTTCGTAGGGATTTTTTGAAAGTCAGATTGCGTTGCGCTAAAAAATATGGTGTGTCAGTTTAAGCAGTCTTATGTATAATTGTTCAAATGGGACGTTTCAGGTTTTCCCACAGTCCATGTTTCACTACCATACAATGCTGTACTCCATACGTACATCCTCAGAAATTTATTCCTCAAAATAAGGCCGGTATTAGGTATTAGTAGACTTCTCTTGGCCATAAATGCCTTTTTTGCCATAGCGAGTCTGCTTTTGATGTCCTCCTTGCTCCGTCCGTCAGTGGTTATTTTACTGCCTAGGTAACAGAGTTCCTGAACTTCATTGACTTCGTGACCATCAATCCTGATGTTAAGTTTCTCGCTGTTCTCATTTCTACTACTTCCCATTACCTTCGTCTTTCTCCGATTTACTCTCAAACCATACCGTGTACTCATTAGACTGATCATTCCGTTCAGCAGATCATTTAATTCTTCTTCACTTTCACTCAGGATGGCTATGTCATCAGCGAATCGTATCATTGATATCCTTTCACCTTGTATTTTAATTCCACTCCTGAACCTTTCTTTTATTTCCATCATTGCTTCCTCGATGTACAGATTGAAGAGTAGGGGCGAAATGCTACAGCATTGTCTTACACCCTTCTTAATACGAGCACTTCGTTCTTGATCGTCCACTCTTATTATTCCCTCTTAGTTGTTGTACATATTGTATATGACCCATCTCTCCCTATAGCTTACCCCTACATTTTTCAGAATCTCGAACAGCTTGCACCATTTTATATTGTCGAACGTTTTTTCCTGGTCGACAAATCCTATGAAAGTGTCTTGATTTTTCTTTAGCCTTGCTTCCATTATTAGCCGTAACGTCAGAATTGCCTCTCTCGTCCCTTTGCTTTTCGTAAAGCCAAACTGATCGTCACCTGGTGCATTCTCGATTTTCTTTTCCATTCTTCTGTATATTATTCTTGTAAGCAGCTTCGATGCATGAGCTGTTAATCTGATTGAGTGATAATTCTCGCACTTGTCAGTTCTTGCCGTCTTCGGAATTGTGTGGATGATGCTTTTCCGAAAGTCAGATGGTATATCGCCAGACTCATATATTCTACACACCAACGTGAATAGTCGTTTTGTTACCACTTCCCCCAATGATTTTAGAAATTCTGATGGAATGTTATCTATCCCTTCTGCCTTATTTGACCGTAAGTCCTCCAAAGCTCTTTTAAATTCCGAGTCTAATACTGGATTCCCTATCTCTTCTAAATCGACTCCTGTTTCTTCCTCTATCACATCAGACAAATCTTCACCCTCATAGAGGCTTTCAATGTATTCTTTCCACCTATCTGCTCTCTCCTCTGCATCTAACAGTGGAATTCCCGCTGCACTCTTAATGTTACCACCGTTGCTTTTAATGTCACCAAAGGTTGTTATGACTTTCCTGTATGCTGAGTCTGTCCTTCCGAGAATCATATCTTTTTCGATGTCTTCACATTTTTCCTGCAGCCATTTCGTCTTAGCTTCCCTGCACTTCCTATTTATTTCATTCCTCAGCGACTTGTATTTCTGTATTCATGATTTTCCCGGAACATGTTTGTACTTCCTCCTTTCATCAATCAACTGAAGTATTTCTTCTGTTACCCATGGTTTCTTCGCAGCTACCTTCTTTGTACCTATGTTTTCCTTCCCAACTTCTGTGATGGCCCCTTTTAGAGTTGTCCATTCCTCTTCAACTGTACTGCCTACTGCGCTATTCCTTATTGCTGTATCTACAGCGTTAGAGAACTTCAAACGTATCTCGTCATTCCTTAGTACTTCCGTATCCCACTTCTTTGCGTATTGATTCTTCCTGACTAATGTCTTGAACTTCAGCCTACTCTTCATCACTACTACATTATGATCTGAGTCTATATCTGCTCCTGGGTACGCCTTACAATCCAGTATCTGATTTCGGAATCTCTGCCTGACCATGATGTAATCTAATAGAAATCTTCCCGTATATCCCGGCCTTTTCCAAGTATACCTCCACCTCTTGTGATTCTTGAGCAGGGTATCCGCTATTACTAGCTGAAACTTGTTACAGAACTCAATTAGTCTTTCTCCTCTTTCATTCCTTGTCCCAAGCCCATATTCTCCTGTAACCTTTTCTTCTACTCCTTCCCCTACAAATGCATTCCAGTCGCCCATGACTATCAGATTTTTGTCCCCCTTTACATACTGCATTACCCTTTCAATACCCTCATACACTTTCTCTATCTGCTCATCTTCAGCTTGCGACGTCGGCATGTATACCTGAGCTATCGTTGTCGGTGTTGGTCTGCTGTCGAATCTGATTAGAACAACCCGGTCACTGAACTGCTCAGAGTAACACACACTGTTCCCTACCTTCCTATTCACAACGAATCCTACACCTGTTATACCATTTTCTGCTGCTGTTGATATTACCCGATACTCATCTGACCAGAAATCCTTGTCATCCTTCCACTTCACTTCACTGACCCCTACTATATCCAGATTGAGCCTTTGCATTTCCCTTTTCAGATTTTCTAGTTTCCCTACCACGTTCAAGCTTCTGACATTCCACGCCACGACTCGTAGAACGTTATCCTTTCGTTGATTATTCAATCTTTTTCTCATGGTAACCTCCCTCTTGGCAGTCCCCTCGCGGAGATCCGAATGGGGGACTATTCCGGAATCTTTTGCCGATGGAGAGATCATCATGACACTTCTTCAATTACAGGCCACATGTCCTGTGGTACACGTTAAGTGTCTATAATGCAGTGGTTTCCATTGCCTTCTGCATCCTCATGTCGTTGATCATTGATGATTCTTCCGCCTTTAGGGGCAATTTCCCAAACCTGGGGCAAGAGAGTGCCCTGAAGCCCTATCCGCTCCTCCGCCCTCTTTGACAAGGCCGTTGGCAGAATGAGGCTGACTTCTTATGCCGGAAGTCTTCAGCCGCCAATGCTGATTATTTATCAAAATTTAGACAGGGGCGGGGATCGAACCCGAGACCGAAGACGCTTTGATTATGAATCAAAGACGCTACCTCTAGACCACGGGTAAGGGAGTCTTATCCAGTTCTTAATATTATTCCTATTATATATTATTAATAATGAAGTTTTTGGGGCCTTCTGAAGACTCAATTACGTTTAGATAGTGGAACTGTTGGTCCTTTACTACTATGCGACATTTCACCTGGGTACCTGCCACATATTTTCAGGTGAGTCCGACGATGTCTGGTAGCTGCCCACATGAAATATCTCATAGTGGTAAACGACGATCGGCTGCACTCACGGAACACCATTAACATTATATAATGTTGTTCTTCGTCTTCTGTAGCCCTGATAGAATCCGCCGGAAGATGTGCCACATTAGATCAGTAGTATGCGGACACCCCCACGTAATTCAGAATTAGCCACTAGATAAACGGAGGCGGGGAGTATTGTGTTTTCAGCAGGCCACCAGTAACACGAAAGATGCTCTGTCAGGAGAACTCAGCTGCTTCAAACGTGTGTCCACCGCGGTAGCTGCGGGTTCATCGCCACCTGAAACACCCTACTTAATCCACAAGCCCCCTTATTGTGTGTTGCGGAAGATACTTAGCGTACCACTGACAACTGTTACTGTCGAGTGTCGTTAAACCTCTGCGAGGGCTCGAAACTCTCTTACTTTACTTCCATCGCCTATTTTCGTGTTACAAGTAAGGAGGGAAGCAATATATCGGTTGCCTCTTCGACGAAAGTACGCACTTTCAATTTTAACATTATACCCCAGAGTTGTATATGCATGACACATGTTTCCTCAATCATCTTGTGACGATACCAGATACCGCAGGCTCATCTAGCGTGACACAATACAATGGCTGTTGTAAATTAATCTTGCAACATCAAATCTAAGGTCTAACATTCTTCTGTAAGGATTTGTGGTATTAATTTCAGCCCTGTGTTTTTAAAATTTCATTAGGCACGGCTGAAGACGGTAACATCACTCCCCATATACTAGCCAGCCGTCGTCCCGTTCCCCATAGAAGACGAATATACGGAAGTTTAACATACTTCACAGTGCTGTAAGCTTTCAACAACTAACCAATAATTATTACTGCGTAGTGAAACCAGCATTTGCCGTTGGTTACCAGAGAGAGTGGATATATTTTCTTATGGAATGAGACAAGTCTGCTGTTGCCAGTTACTGATTATTTGTAAGGACAACGCGTTCGAATGGTTCAAACCTCCATCATCAGGTGGAGGTTTAAGCGGAGTTGGATCGCCCTATCCCGACAATGTTAAATTTAGTGACTTGGCTTCCCTGTATTTCAGGAACAACTGAAGCCATTGACATGAAACTTTTACAGGGCATTAAACTATATGTTCTGAGTCTACTGAACTATAATAATTGAATTTCAGACATTACTTTCGGAAATAAAATTTTTTGTAACTAGACAGTTAAAATTTTATGTACTATTTTGTAAGTTATCCTAAATAATTTTTGTTACACATAACATTATATTCTTATTTTAGTTCAGTAGAGTACTCTATTTGAAGTGGTTTCTAAGATTTAAGACTCACTTAATATATGCTAATGTGCAGGACGGGCGTGTGGGCAGGTGGTGGACGTTGCGGAATGAGTAGTATTATTTTTAGAGAAAGGCTATTTGTTGGCTAAAGCATGTTGAAAGGGGCTACACAGGCCTAGGGAGGTGAGGGTCAGCCAGAGCTTAGAGTTTGGCGAAACATTGTTCGCGAAGCTGCCGAGAGTGGTTGTCTGCCAAAACTAAGTCCACAGTGCCGCAGCACCGAGAGAAGCGGGAGATGTTCAATGCCACAGGGCGCGCATCCGACTCGCAGGTGAGCAAGAATACCAGAGCGCGAGCCCGGCGACGGGCGGCCGGGTATGTTCGACGCACCACGGGGCTTCCTCCATCCTGATTGGTCAGGACCGAGCAAACCGTGCGGGCGGCACGGAACTTTCCAGAGCGTTGCCTGCTAAGTAACACCTGGGGCGGCGTTACCTCGTAAGCACATGAGAGAGGTGCGGGAACAAGGTGCCCTTCATCGGTGCTGACTTCCTATTGCTAAACCGTGGGACGAAAGAATTTACAAGCAGCTAACACTGGCCGTGGCTTGGCTGCAATGGAAAAATGAAGTTACCGTTTGGAGGCTCATATAATAAAGTAAAATCTCCTACTGTCTGGCTCATCCTTTCCAATTATTTTTTTATCTTTAGTCAGTCAGATGCACCCTGCACCACACTGTATATGTTCCTCTTGATCATTTCCCAAGTTTTTTCTTCTTGTATTCTTTCTAGAGTCGTTAGTGGCCAACTGGGCTGCATACCCTGCTTTATCAAAGCGAACCTTCTCCATCCGTTCAACTTCTCTGATGCAGTTTGCTCCAGGATTAGCTCCCATATGTTAGAGGGCTTTCACCCTACCAAAGTTGCTACCATTGAGAGCAATAACTGCATCACTGACCCCCCCACTTTAGTGTCTTCATTACAACAAAAACATTTTTTAGTAAGCGAGTCCAATAAGATTACTGAACGACTCATTGGGATTTTGAGTCTGACCATGCAGACACACCTTCAGTAATTCAGGATTTGCCAGGTCTCTGTAAATAGGTTTTATCATATCCGTGACTGCTCCTATGATGGAATGTTTATGGCTGTATGAACTGGTTGAGTACGGGGCATTGTGGTAACTGCACCGTGAACCAGGTCCAGGAGGGCAAAAGTGATGCACTGCTTACTCATCAGTTGACGGTCTGTGGAGGAAGGTTAAGCCTGTTTCATTTTCAACAAATTCTCAATATTATTTCTAATGGTCATCCCATAACACTGCCTTAGTTCATCAATCATTTTGCCTGTCAGCCTGTCTCTTATGGTTTTACTATCAGATAGTTTATTGTCTCTCAAACTTTGTTTCAACTTTCTCAGCCTGGTGACCATCCTCTTCTGGACATGACCCACACTATTAACGTTTATAATACTGAAATTCACTGCCTTCTGCATAAAAAATTGCCGATTTTATTAAATCTTGAAGCAATGCACGTAAAAATTTTAATTTTTTTCAACTGCTGTATATAATATTTACGAAAATAAAATAAAATACTTCAAATATGAGTTTATAAGTGATATATATAATTTCATTCGGAAATTTGCATATTTTATAATGAGATAAAAATCCGAAATGTGAAAAAGAAATTCCCGTTCTAACTTCCCTTAAACCTTTGAAACGCGTTGTGGATATAAATAAACAGTGACTGGTAACAGAATACTTGTTCCATACGCTATCAATAAGAGCCTTACCGAATGTTTACCTTCGATCATTACGTTGGCAGAAAAATGTTGAAATTTTTTGATGCAGATTGTTTCAGATTTTTTGCAATAGTTCGGAAGTACACATGGTATACATGAGAGAGAAATAAGAAGCAAAAAGTACATTCATGATGATTGCAAAACTGGAAGTTCCTCGGTATTAAGAAAAGAGAAATCTCCCAGTTTTACGTGATTTTTCTTTTGTTGAGACAGCGGAAACTTAGTCAGTATCTAATCTCCAAATGAAGGCTACGTGGACTATTTGACCTCTTCCGTGAGTAAAAGATCCGAATAGTGTTTCACCCGTTGTGAGTAATGGATTAAAGGAATTGACATTTTTTGATTCATGAGACGAAGCCTGAAGATAAGATCGAATTGGTGTTGTAATGGATGTTCAATGAGTGGGATTGTAGATAATGCGATACCTACTTTGTTTTCAACGTAAAAGGGAAGACACGATTAAATATTTAGTTCTACCATTGCGATCTCGCTACGCATAACAAAGATCTTCAGGTAAATCGATCGCAAAGTTATTACAGTTAACTTCATGTATGTGTATCTCAGAGAAATTTACGGAAAAAAATGATTTTGTTAGTGCACGTATGTGGAGCCGGAGGTTTTAATAGCAAGTAAACAGCCTCGCGATCTCAGTCGCTGACTTCAGCAAACGTGATGTAAAGATTGCTTTAGCATTCATAGGCACTTCAAGATGTGGACAAAGTTTATAAGAAGTAATTCTTTGTAACAAAAACGAATATTTGACTGTGGATGGTACATAACTATAAGAGACGTGGACTATTTGACCTCTTCCGTGAGTAAAAGATCCGAATAGTGTTTCACCCGTTGTGAGTAATGGATTAAAGGAATTGACATTTTTTGATTCATGAGACGAAGCCTGAAGATAAGATCGAATTGGTGTTGTAATGGATGTTCAATGAGTGGGATTGTAGATAATGCGATACCTACTTTGTTTTCAACGTAAAAGGGAAGACACGATTAAATATTTAGTTCTACCATTGCGATCTCGCTACGCATAACAAAGATCTTCAGGTAAATCGATCGCAAAGTTATTACAGTTAACTTCATGTATGTGTATCTCAGAGAAATTTACGGAAAAAAATGATTTTGTTAGTGCACGTATGTGGAGCCGGAGGTTTTAATAGCAAGTAAACAGCCTCGCGATCTCAGTCGCTGACTTCAGCAAACGTGATGTAAAGATTGCTTTAGCATTCATAGGCACTTCAAGATGTGGACAAAGTTTATAAGAAGTAATTCTTTGTAACAAAAACGAATATTTGACTGTGGATGGTACATAACTATAAGAGAGAGAGACTAACGACACTATCATTAATAATGGCCTTTCCAGAACAACGTCATGCGACTATTGGAAGGCCGAGGTATAGGATATAATTGGGCTTCATTGTTTCGTTGTATAATACCATAGTAGCTTAAATGTCACAGCATATGGAAAAATTTATTAATCGCGCAGTACGTTATGGTACTGAAAAGTGCTTTATCGATAACAGTATTCCAATGTCTTGAAATAGTTACGAAATATCGCGAGTGTTTAAATTTTATACTAATGTTTGGTAAATATTTGTGCACAATCAAGTGACTGTAATATTATTATGTTAAATGGTTACATTTGAAGTTTAATTTGAGCTCAGTTAAATTTCTTCGTAATTTCCTTTATCAATCACATACCTCTTGAACTGGTCCCGTTAACTAGTATATGTTACCCTTATGTGGCCCAGTACTTTCGCGAGCAAGTACTCACGGAATATCTCGAGTGGTGGCGGTCCACCAACCTAACGAGAAAGGAGAGATGCACCAGCCTGAATAATGTAAGGTGGGCAGTGTTGTTGCACCAAGCGATGCCTGGTAGAACCAAACTTGCCAGATTACATGCTTGGTAAAAGTTGTTCGGAAAGGTTCCTACACTGATAGATAATGGTATTTAGAACTGAACCTTTGGCTCTGGACAATGAAATATGGTTTCGCAGGATACAGCGGATCAGCTTGTGGTTGTGAGGGGGGGGGGGGGGGGCGTAATCAATTACCGTAGTTGCTCAAAAGACAGAAACTTTTATTTTCCTATGAAACACTAAATTACACATTGCCTTAAAAGGATTAAAATAAAACAATATGGCTGAAAGCCTAGTTAAGAAAACTTGAGATACTTCCTGGGCTAAAGGCCCAAAAGCACACCAAAAACAAGAATGGCTGAAGGCGTGAACACAAGTTATAAAAAAATTGCTGTAAAGAATACACGTGGCTTAAGGCCCTAGTAAAAAACTATTTCACGTAAATACTCGGCTGAAGGCCACACACTGGACATTGAACAACTCAGGGCTTAAGGCCTGGATAACAAGAATTTCACATAGAACAAACTTTCAAAAATTTTAAACAAATCGATCTTCAAATTTTAATTTAAGTCAGCTGAAGGCCTTATTTTAAGATTAAAAGAAAGTAAATTAATAGACGCTGAGAGCCTCAAACAGTACTTCAGACTAAAATGAAAAACACAATCTAAAATCAACTGAAAAATGGTGCTCAGAAGTGTTCCAAGGGTTGGCCTGAGGAGGTAGCTGTAACATAAGGTGAGGTGTGACAGGCAGCTAAGAGTAAGGTTAAATAATCGAATGGCAACGTGACCCAGAGTCAGCTGAAGGACCAACCAACAACCAAATCAATTCCCATCTGACCGACCAATTGCACAACAACAGAAAGTATCAGTTGAGGACGAAGATAACAGCAGCACTACATCTTCAAAATTGGCGTCCAAAAAGAGACAAGGCGCAATAACCACTCTAAGAAAAAAATATGAACAAACAACTAAAAGGCTGTCGAACTACAGGCTGTACCGGACAGCATCAACAAGGCGAGGAAATACACACTGCCGGAAAACTACGCTAACGACCAGGGCAGGTAACTGGGGTGTTAACGGCCACAGGCCAGAAAACACCGCTGGTGTACTTAACTGACAAGCAACATCCAATTTAATAGTTTAAGACCTTACAGAATGACGGCTGCAAAATTTCGCCGACTCCAACACACCATACGTTGCTGTTAGCCGGAATGTCCGGGAGCAACAACCGGCAAAGAACAGAGAAATTTCACAGCAGCTGAGGTTTCATAACAGGTCAACTGATCACTCAAATTCAGTATGCAGGTTCGGTGGGCAGCGAATGTTGTAGCTCTCACAGCTAGTGCCTCACAATCCGATCGCACCTGCACGACGCCAGTGGTTCCTGCACACCACAGAGATTTCCTCACTGCTCTGTCCCAACCGACCGACTAAATCCAGCACGCAGACTGCAATAAAATAACTGCTCAGTCAAACCACACAACCCACACATGGTTCCGCAAAAAACACTTCCACAAACAACTCTAACAATACTAAAACCAGTTACTGGATAACAACCAAGATGAATCACAGGTCGACAAACACAGAAAACCCAGAAGCGATCGGCGATCAAACACACGTCGTCCGATGAGACGAGTGACGGAACGACGAACCAAGGTCGTCCCCACTCAAAGCCATGTGTGTCGGCAACAGTCGGGCGAGCCGTGGCTGTCCGGACCTCACTGCTGCTCTGTCCCGACTGAACTCCCGACACACGACGACCCGGAAATACTAGCAGTCGCTCCAAAGATAATATGACAGTGCTCTTATCGATAAGCGCTGCTGCTGCCACTCATGGGCAGGCAAGCCAGTAGCTTAGTGAAGCCAGTAAATGGAATAAGAAACGAAACGACAGGACCGCAAAGACAAGATTACAAGGAATAATCGGCATGAACACGAGCCGCGCACGGCTGTGACAGTCTTGCATGTTTCCAACGTAAATTAAGGGAGTCTTACAGATCCTGTAATGATCGTTATTGCCGTAGAAAAGACCATCAACTAAAAAAATTTGGTTCAAAACTGAAGACTGCACATTGTGAAGCAACTCAAAACGACTTCAGCAGAATCCATGCCACCAAAGCCTTCCCTAACAACTGTAGAAAGTATAGTGACCCGTTTCTTAAAAGAAAGACTATTGTGCAGCGCCATCAACAGAACACTTTAGAGAGACCTTTGGTGTATTTGTACCTCTACATTTATCATAAACATGTCATTAGTGCTACTTATATTGCTGCTTGTTCTGTAGTTTGACGTCTGTGTCCCTGCCGGTGGTTAACGGCTCCAATTTCTAATTATTCCTACTTCTAAAATCATATGTAATTCTCTTCTTATCACATCTGGCAAGAGGTCTCGTAGCAGATCAGGAGCTGTTGTTGAGTGGAAGGATACTGGGCCACAAATTCATTAAGATATTTATTAAAAACACAAACCAAACTATTAAAACACAGAAAATCATACCAGACAGTCTGCGAAGGTAACCCCGGAATTAATTACATTAATTTCCAACAGTACAGCTGTTGGTATGGATTACACAACTTTCAGAAATAAGTGAATGAAAATAAAATACTGTGGACAACCTAATCATGTCACGAATTTATAACATTAACCTTCATATTCCACATTAAAAGTTTCAGAAATATATTGCAAATAGCTAACACGTCATTAATATCAGCTATCAACTATCACATGACTGTTAGCAAATAACTAGGAGGAAGATCACTGGTTGCAAGCAACCTGACAACATTAAATTCGAAGTATGGTACAACTGAGAGTTGCAGAGCCAACCAATCTCTGTTTCGTCACTAGTGACTGGTGATCGCCGCTACAGAGATAAACACTCTTAGTAGAGGCAATCATCGTACCAGGGCCTCTTCACATGAATCCGCAATATAAACAAAAGAGACATCAAGCTGTCCTGTAACATACGAACCACTAATTTACGATTTTACAACACAAATTGACACTGTAAATACACTGGAAAAATACGAACGTTGCGCGTGAACCATCGGATTCCAAAATAGACAACAAATTTTAATTATAGGTTCTTTTAAACTTAGTCAAACAGCTTGAGCTCCATTAGTTTAGTCGCACATTCACAGGAACGTAACTTGAATTAGCTAGTTTACACACCAACACCCTTCGAACAGGCCTTGGCGATCAAACGGCCGCCGTGTCATCCTAAGCCCTTAGGCGTTCTAAGTATTCGTGAATGAAAGTTTTTTCATGTCACAATGGACAAACAAGGCGGCGAGTTAGAACAAGCACTGCATGACACATCATAATCACACATACATCAATCGGACGCTCACTATAATTTCTTGCAGATTGAAGCGTAAGCTGAAAACCACTGCACCAAGGGTTGCCATCAAGTAGGTGTTATAATGAGTCTGCTAAGAATCAGGAATGAACGGCTGCTGTTCACCAGGTGCTCCTATACACGGTTCTTGAAGTTGGAAGGCAGAAACCCAACTCCACAGTGGACGTAGGCCGATTGCAAATTCATATGCTGAGAAGAAGTCCGGTTCCGAGCATCAAGCACAGATAGCATTTTTAACGAGCAGTTTTCCCGGACTCGGCCAAATTCAATCTCGACGAACCTGCTTACAGTGACCAAAAATGTAACGTTGGTCAGGTAGCAGCGGACCAAAGATGCTGTCGGCCCCGACATCAGAGTACTCAAGCCGGTTCACCGTCAGACACACCACTCAATCGCCCATGACTTTGAGATCTTCTCCGGGCCACGACAACGCTAAAATGCTGGCCCATGGACCCGTCCTCTTCATCGACCAACCACTCAAGCAGCTGTTGCAGTCAGCGAGGCTAATAACGAGCAGCAACTGTCGATATGAAATCGTTCCCGCACTACAAAAGCAGGTTTAACATTAAATAGAAATACGTTGGTCATGGTAACCAGTATAATTTTTACTAACATCTCATCATTACACGTTTGAGGACATCCACATAATCAGATGTGTGATACGGACGTACAGTGTAGGACAAGAAATGAAATTTCAAGATACACGCAATGAAGATAACAAATGTAGCTGTCAAAACCATATACAGTTCTATGTCACTGCATACCGTATTCCGACAGACCACCAGTGCCCAAATTAGCACGAACAGTACAACCTAACATAAAGAAAATAGTTTTGTGTGACAGCATGCTATTGAAGATCGGCTAGTCTGTTACATGATCAGAACTGTTGAACCTCGAAATTTGTAGTACACTACTTATCTGAGATGACGTACTCGAGGATTATCAGCGAGCTAGGTCCCTCAGGAGTGGGAATAGGGGTCAAAATGGCTGGTTAAGGCAAGACATCTGGGCTGCCCTGCCCAAATGGTGTATTATAAAGCTGGTATTTGAAGGTGTTCTAGGTAGTACATGTGTGAATGACCTTGGCCCAACAAACAGAGAAGAAGAAGAAGATGGGTATTGCGATGGGGAAGGATGAGATGCACAGAGAAAGGGAAGGAGGAGATGGAAAGATGTAGGTGGGAGTAGGAGATAGATAGAGCCAGTGGGGAAGCAGAAACTGAAGATGAGGGGAGAAGAGATGAGCAAACTGAAGTAAGAACGACATGAACAGGGATAAAGAGAAGAGAGGGGGAAAGAGGTCTTGGACAGGCGGGGGATGGTGGAGGAGGTTAGGAGGGCGGGAGAAAGAAATGGCAAGAGAGAGGGGAAACGAGAACCTCATCAGGGAGGAGAGGGAACGAGGGGGAGTGTTCAAATGGTAAAAATGGCCCAGAGCACTATGGGACTAACATCTGAGGTCATCAGTCCCCTAGGACATAGAACTACTTAAACCTAACTAACCTAAGGACATCACACACATGCATGCCCGAGGCAGGATTCGAACCTGCGACTGTAGCAGTTGCGTGGTCCCTGACTGAAGGGCCTAGAACAGCTCGGTCACAACGGCCGGCTGGGGAGGGTTAGGAGAAAACTCAAAGGTGCAGAGGGGTAGTGGACAGGTGGAAAATGAAGAATTGAAGTAGGAGATGGAAAGGAGGAATGACGAGATGGTGAGAGGGGTGGATGGAAAGAGGGAGGAGAGGAAGGTGTGGAAAGCAGGAGGAAGATGTAGAGCAGCAGCGGACAGGTTGGAAAGGAAGAGTAGTGAAGAGGGGAGAGGAGGGAATGGATAGCGACATTTTGAGGAAGAGATGGAGAGTTAGGGGGGGGGGGGGCGAGGATGAGATAGAGGTGGGGAAAGAAGGAATTAAAGAGAGAAGGAATAAAAGAAGATGGACAGAGAGAGATATGAAAGCAGTGCACATACAGTATGTGGGTGAAGACACAGGTAGCATATATGGATCAAAATAATAAAAATGCTTTTATATAAGCGGAATGAATACTAACAGGAAGAGACAAGATCATTCTAATACGATAAAGAAAACTAAAAAATTTTGATGGTTACTGACGTATTATATGTATATTATGACGGTCACCGGTAATTCCATTAAAAAATTACATTCCATTTTTAAAAAAACGTGGACAAGTATCGAGCAAAGGAATTTATTACGAAACCGTAAGAGTTTACGGCTAATAACACGTTACACTTAAAGCATCATGGTCGTCAGTCATTCCACTATAGTCAAATGACATCAGTCCTCAGTCATTTTTATATCGATAACTAACAGAATGCCATAAATGACAACAAAGAAAAAAAACGCTCTTGTTTAAAGTATTAAAATCACCTACATGTCAGCCAAATTTTAACAGCTCATAAGAAGCAACAGTTTATGGCAGTCAAATAATAATAACCAAAACATGGAGCCACAAGATCTTAAATATCACAACAATAAAATATATGAAATAAATGCGAAGGAATGTGGAGAAAATCGTTCAAATGGCTCTGAGCACTATGGGACTCAACTGCTGAGGTCATAAGTCCCCTAGAACTTAGAACTACTTAAACCTAACTAACCTAAGGACATCACACACATCCATGCCTGAGGCAGGATTCGAACCTGCGACCGTAGCGGTCGCGCTGTTCCGGACTGTAGCGCCTAGAACCGCTTGGCCAGAATGTGGAAAGGAAGGGAACACTATTATATATCACAATTAAAAGAAACCAACATAAAATTATGGCGTACAATTTGGCTAATAAGTCCCCTACTGGACACGAAATTCCACCTAAAAGCAAACATCGGTAAATACTTATGAAGTGTGGCCGGCCGGTGTGGCTGTACGGTTAAAGGCGCTGCAGTCTGGAACCGCGTGACCGCTACGGTCGCAGGTTCAAATCCTGCCTCGGGCATGGATATGTGTGATGTCCTTAGGTTAGTTAGGTTTAAGTAGTTCTAAGTTCTAGGGGACTGATGACCACAGAATTTAAGTCCCATAGTGCTCAGAGCCATTTCAACCATTTTGAACTAATGAAGTGTGTAATTTTTCAATAGTGTTCAAAGAAATTACATAACTGTCTTTTAGTCGTCGACCTTCATTCCATAAATATCACCGATTCGTAGACTGAATGTGGCTCCACTGTCTTGTCATTCTACTCAGTGGTCCTATTCTGTGCCATCAAGAAGTTTACATTTTAACTCTACCAGGATTTTGCATTGTTTCACTCATTGGATGTCAAGAAAATGGAAAAATTGAATCATGCGGAACATTAGGTAGAATTTATGCTATATCAGTAATTGGATAAATAGGATTTATTGTATAAACACACCAAATATTCACAGTGGGAAGGTCGAAAAAGAATGTGTTTAACCACTTTAGTAAATCCAATGTACTAATAATTAAGTCACAGTATTTTGCAATATTTAATTATAACTTGTGACTTGCCAAACGCTAATTTGCGTTGCTATAGAGCTCACTAGGACATGCATAGTAGCAGAATGTAATTCTAGATGAGATCACAATAAGGCAGTTAAATACTACAAACGAGAAACATAAATTCCTTTGAGAAATCTACTCGGGAATTCAATGGTAGCAGTACTGAATACGGGGCGACATAAATGGAACGTCTTATAGGATTATCTCTGCTAAGACGTAGCGCCGAGGTGCTGAAGACAAAGTTTGCGCTGCTGCAAGCCTCTATGCGCCGGCGCCGGTGAGGTATGCCTACAGTTCCAAACAACAAGTGGGAGGCGCAGCGCGCTACAAGCACTTTCACCGGTCCCAGTGTTTCGTGAAATTCCCTTAATACCGCCCTCTCAGATGGAAAGGGAACGGATCCTTGGCCATTAATCTTCCGGCTTTACCTGCATAACTCTTGAATCACGAGCAGTTAAATCGTTGAAGCTCTAACTTGTAATTATTGTTTTTGAGTTGACAGAAATTTTCCAAGAGCCGAACAACTAACTCGAGATCACACCGCCAAGCCTTTAACGAGAGTCCGACGATATTACATTCCTGTTTCACAGCATCTCAAGAAGAAAAGGGCTTTCTGAGCACTCAAAGGCTGTAGTCGTTTTCCAAGAACCGAACTACAATAAAACAGCCAGTAGCTGTGACATTTTTGTAGCGTCACTTCAGTACATTATGAAAATTGCAATAGTAGTGTATGACAAAGTATGTATTATCAAGTTGCGGCTCATGTGTGTATGTTTACCATGAATACTATTTGTTTTTCTTTAATGTTTATAACCACGCCAGAGTATAAGAGTGAAGATGATGAAAGGAAGAAACAGTCGTTGTTAAAAACGGCGAGTTGTGAGGCAGGATGTACTTCCTGTATATAATACTGTCGTTGACAAGTCTTCACCCTTAATGCCGAAGAGTTTAAGATTTAAAAGTCTACCACTGACTCCTTCAATAGGATTAGGAATATGCCCGACATGGAAAGCGCAGGATAATTATGAACCGTGATGATCCAAAATTCCATTACCACCAGCTTAATAGCTAGTTTGACCGTCTTTGGGACGAATTACATAACTGATTCTACACTCCTGGAAATGAAAAAAGAACACATTGACACCGGTGTGTCAGACCCACCATACTTGCTCCGGACACTGCGAGAGGGCTGTACAAGCAATGATCACACGCACGGCACAGCGGACACACCAGGAACCGCGGTGTTGGCCGTCGAATGGCGCTAGCTGCGCACCATTTGTGCACCGCCGCCGTCAGTGTCAGCCAGTTTGCCGTGGCATACGGAGCTCCATCGCAGTCTTTAACACTGGTAGCATGCCGCGACAGCGTGGACGTGAACCGTATGTGCAGTTGTCGGACTTTGAGCGAGGGCGTATAGTGGGCATGCGGGAGGCCGGGTGGACGTACCGCCGAATTGCTCAACACGTGGGGCGTGAGGTCTCCACAATACATCGATGTTGTCGCCAGTGGTCGGCGGAAGGTGCACGTGCCTGTCGACCTGGGACCGGACCGCAGCGACGCACGGATGCACGCCAAGACCGTAGGATTCTACGCAGTGCCGTAGGGGACCGCACCGCCACTTCCCAGCAAATTAGGGACACTGTTGCTCCTGGAGTATCGGCGAGGACCATTCGCAACCATCTCCATGAAGCTGGGCTACGGTCCCGCACACCGTTAGGCCGTCTTCCGCTCACGCCCCAACATCGTGCAGCCCGCCTCCAGTTGTGTCGCGACAGGCGTGAATGGAGGGACGAATGGAGACGTGTCGTCTTCAGCGATGAGAGTCGCTTCTGCCTTGGTGCCAATGATGGTCGTATGCGTGTTTGGCTCCGTGCAGGTGAGCGCCACAATCAGGACTGCATACGACCGAGGCACACAGGGCCAACACCCGGCATCATGGTGTGGGGAGCGATCTCCTACACTGGCCGTACACCACTGGTGATCGTCGAGGGGACACTGAATAGTGCACGGTACATCCAAACCGTGATCGAACCCATCGTTCTACCATTCCTAGACCGGCAAGGGAACTTGCTGTTCCAACAGGACAATGCATGTCCGCATGTATCCCGTGCCACCCAACGTGCTCTAGAAGGTGTAAGTCAGCTACCCTGGCCAGCAAGATCTCCGGATCTGTCCCCCATTGAGCATGTTTGGGACTGGATGAAGCGTCGTCTCACGCGGTCTGCACGTCCAGCACGAACGCTGGTCCAACTGAGGCGCCAGGTGGAAATGGCATGGCAAGCCGTTCCACAGGACTACATCCAGCATCTCTACGATCGTCTCCATGGGAGAATAGCAGCCTGCATTGCTGCGAAAGGTGGATATACACTGTACTAGTGCCGACATTGTGCATGCTCTGTTGCCTGTGTCTATGTGCCTGTGGTTCTGTCAGTGTGATCATGTGATGTATCTGACCCCAGGAATGTGTCAATAAAGTTTCCCCTTCCTGGGACAATGAATTCACGGTGTTCTTATTTCAATTTCCTGGAGTGTATGTATCAGGGATCCGACAGTTCGTTGATAAGATTATGGGGATAAGTGCCGTTGTATGCCTACGCACAGGTCATGCAATTTGGGTAAATAACGAGCCGCTGATTTGCATACGCTGTGATGGGGCTCGATAGCGACCCGGATGGATTCCTTAGGTTTAATATAAGGCGAATGTTTTGGACGAGACATCAACAGGAGTGCCCTATAATCCTCGTCAAAGCTTTGTAGAACGGATCTGGCTCTGAGACAGGGACAATTATGCTGCTGAAAGAAGACATCGCCGTCGGGGAAGACATCAAACATGAAGGGATTCAGGTGATTCGCAGCTGTCAGCGTGTATACGATTACTGCCACAGCTCCCAGGCAAGCGCATTTATCCCTTAGTATAATACTGCTCCACCAATCTGTGTCTGTGGCGCGCTGCTCGTTTCGAGCCATCTTTCACCTCCACGACGGAGTATGTGGAGATCATCGGCATATTGTAGCAACAATGTGATTCATCCGAATATCGGAAACGTTTCCACTGATCGACGGTCGAATCTCCATGGTCCATGCTCAGTACAGTCGTAATTGACAATGTTGTTGGGTCCACGTGAGAACACTTAGGGGTGGTCTGCTGCGGAGCTCCATGTTCAACTATGCACAATGAACGGTGTGTTCCGAAACACTTGTGCGTGCAGTACCACAGTGCTATTTCGGCTGAGTTGCCACAGATCCCCATCTGAACCAGTTTCACAGACCAGACAAGGCTCCGAACCCCACGTTCTGTGAAGAGTCGTGGACACCCAGCTATTTAGCGCCTTGTGGTGGTTTCACTGTTCTTCTATCTCTTCCCGTAGGTGCTCACGATAGTAGCACGTGAACATTTGACTACCTTCGCTGTTTTCTAAATACTCGGTCACAGGCTCTGCTTAGTAATAATCTCCCCTTCGTCAAAGTGGTTTATCTCAACGGATTTCCTCATTTGTAGCCCAGATCTTGCCTAGGGCGATCTGCCGTCCGTGACTGCTCCACTTACATACACTACTGGCCATTAAAATTGTTACACCAAGACGAAATGCAGATGATAAACGGGTATTCATTGGACAAATATATTATACTAGAACAGTCATGTGATTACATTTTCACATAATTTGCGTGTATAGATCTTCAGAAATCAATACCCACAACAACCAGCTCTGGCAGTAATAACGGCCTTGATAAGGCTGGGCATTGAGTCAAACAGAGCTTGGATGGCGTGTACAGGTACAGCTGTCCATGCTGCTTCAACACGATACCACAGTTCATCAAGAGTAGTGACTGGCGTATTGTGACGAGCCAGTTGCTCGGCCACCATTGACCAGACGTTTTCAATTGGAGAGAGATCTGGAGAATGTGCTGGCCAGGGCAGCAGCCGAACGTTTTCTGTATCCAGAAGGCCCGTACAGGACCTGAAACATGTGGTCGTGCATTATCCTGCTAAAATGTAGGGTTTCGCCGGGATCGAATGAAGGGTAGAGCCAAGGGTCGTAACACATCGGAAATGTAACGTCCACTGTGCCGTCAGTGCGAACAAGAGGTGACCGAAGCGCGTAACCAATACCACCCCATGATATCACGCCGGTTCATACGCCAGTATGGAGATGACGAATACACGCTTCCAATGTGAGTTCACCGCGATGTCACCAAACACGGATGCGACCATCAAGATACTGTAAACAGAACCTGGATTCATCCGAAAAAATGACGTTTTGCCATTCGTGCAGCCAGGTTCGTAGTTGAGTACACCATTGCAGGTGCTCCTGCCTGTGATGCAGCGTCAAGGGTAACCGCAGCCATGGTCTCCGAGCTGATAATCCATGCTGCTGCAAACGACGTCGAACTGTTGGTGCAGATGGTTGTTGTCTTGCAAACGTCCCCATCTGTTGACTCAGGGATTGGGACGTGGCTGCACGATCCGTTACAGCCATGCGGATAAGATGCCTGTCATCTCGACTGTTAGTGATACGAGGCCGTTGGGATCCAGCACGGCGTTCCGTATTACCCCCCTGAACCCACCGATTTCATATTCTGCCTACAGTCATAGGATTCTGAGGAAAATAGGTATAAAATTCAAGGAAAGTCAAGTGATACACAGTATGTACAAGAACCAAGAGCGAACAATAAGATTAGAAGCCCAAGAAAGAGCGCTCGGATTAGAAAAGAATGCAGCCTTGCTCTCTTGTGCACTGACGGAATTAAGACACATTCGAGACTTTGATTAAAATTCACGGTTGTGAGGGGTCCACTTCTACGAGGAGCCCGATTTTGTAATAGTTATCACATGTAGAAGAGACTGTATCTGTTATAACGTCGGAAATGCATATCCTCCTATTTCCATCTATTGTACTATAATTTTTTTCCTTATTTTGTTACCTGAAGATATGAAATTTCGGTGTCTTTATATATTGTAATTGGTTTACTATTTGTGTATATATATATATATATATATATATATATATATATATATATATATACGCATTTATGTCGATGTATAATTGGTTTCTTTTGTAAATATTATTTGTATTTTTAGGCTGGGTCTGGCCTAGGGAAAACTATGCTATCGAACGATTAATTCGATAGGTCGTATGGAGAACCAAAGTGTTTACGATCTTTGGTAGTGTTAACTCTGCCGCATGGAGCGCGAGCAGAGCGAGAGTGTGGCTGGAGTAGGGCGGTGGAGCAGGTATGGTGTAACGCTCCCGCGAGTTGCCGCTCTTTCGGGGTTTGGCAGCATGTAATTGCGCTCGACTTGCTATGACAGTTTCTGACACAGTGTCGCGGACGGGAAGCATTAGCTGGCGCTCATCAAGAGCCCGTTTCGCCTGGTTACCGTGTCGAGGAGAAGGCGCGCCAACATCCAGCTTCTGCAACAGCGACGGCCAACAATGAGTGACTGTCGCCACCTCCTCGATCGATGACTTCAAACCATCAATCAACCAACAAGGAAGACTGGAAGCATATAAAGTTTTAGAACTGCATGGCAGACCTCAGCTTTTCAAAGTGTTAAATTTTTCTCACTAAATTACAGCAACGTAGCATGAACCTTTGATGCTCATTGTCCCAATTGCATTACCAAGCAGGGTCCCTTCCTTTTCCAGTATGAACCCGAGTGTCGTTGAAATTCTAACGCCAGCATTAAAGTAATATCGTTCCATTTCACTGCTTTAATTTCTAAGTTCAGTTAAAGTATTCATAGCTGGCTACAATATTTAGGTCACACAAGCATAAATTAAGAGTGCGAGTTTTGTTACCATATTTTAGCTTACCCGTGACAGCAGCCCAGCTTGGTATGTACTAAATTTTACTATTGTTAATTGTTCAGAATCATTTAGTTCAAGCTCAAAGTTAAATCTCTTATTTCTAAATTGTGTAGATCCATGTAGCTTTTGAAATGATTGTCGAGGTAGCAAACACTAACCTTATTTTATTGAATTTCGTAGTGCTTCAGAAACAAAGTTCACTATTAATTTCAGTCACTAAATTAACATTCAATTTTCCAGTTTTATTAATTCTTTTGCTAAATTAAGTCAGTGTGTAGTGAAATTTATTACTTATGAAAAACATTCAGTATTCACACAACATGTGTCAACCTTCAGTTGCCACGCTTTTAGTGCTAAATATTTGTGCATTAATCTTTCATTTTCAGTTATTATAGTAGTTGTCCATGGGACTGGCGTCCATAATTTTCCCCAAATCTCAAATATCTAATTAACGCCAATTAATTGTTAAGGTAACAACCGCACATTTACTTTCTATATTAACCTTACCCCTTTTCAAAATTAATTTCCACCAATTTCATTTGCATTTTTCCTTTCATTTAGATGTAACCCTTTCTTCCCTCTTTACCGACAGATTAAGTTCGGTGACGATTGCTTTTTCCAAATTTCCATTAGGTACACGCGGTTTAATTTTTCACTTTCATTAAGGTCGATAAGTGAGGGGGAGGTTACACTGTGACTCCAATGAGCCAATGATATTCCCTGTGGGGCAGAATCGATTGCAAGCAGGGATGAGCGAAGTGCAGCTGTCGGTTGCTGTCTCACTCTGTTAAAGGGAGGATGGGCACTTTAAGCTAGTGGCTAGCTGTGCGAATTAAGCTGTTAGCCTATGGACGCAGTATAATACAGTTATGTAAGGTAATGAAATTCTGTATGTTTAGTTTTAAGTATTCAGCAACGAAATGTGGATTTTGCTAATTCTAACAGTACCGTCCCTTGAATATAGGAACAAAGTAACTTCCATCAGATTTAATGTATAGGTTGATTTGGTATGCCCGATTTGTAATTTTTTGTGTATTTTGAAACCTGATACAAGGAAGCTAAATTTGGGAACGGTGTCAGACCTTTTGTCACGTAACAATCCAAGTATTGTTAACTACATCAGTAAGTGCAAAGTGTAGAACTGCCGAGAAGTGAAGGAGAACCTTTATTCTGAATACAGGTTTCAAACTGAACGAGTTTGCCTTAGCATACCCCTTATCAGTACCTCACCCACATCCACATCGTGTTTATTAAAATCCAACGAATATTTTTAAAGGAAATTATTTTTCCATCAGAATCTGTAGAAAATTCGACGCGCCAGAATCAGAAAAGTATTATTGTTTGTAACAACTTTAATGCGGGCAGCATTGCACAGCGCTGAGCCAATACCCAAAATTATCACTGAACGTTTGCAGGATTATTTATTTATCAACTTATCTATTGACATTATTTGTATCAAGCTATTTTACGGCCGCCATTGCACTTCGCTGAGCCAAGACTGAATATTTTCTATGCCTACTGTGGAGTGAACAGAATAGCGTCTTACATTTGTTGCGACTCAAGATAAAAAAAAAAGTTCATTGTTTATTTGCATATCATGTTATTGATCACGGTCTTGGAACTCGGTGCTCACGAGACTATATTTCAGAGGGATTGATTTGGTTTTTCAGATTAAGTTGTTTAACTTCTCTTTGGATTACAGTAAAACTGATTAAGCACACCATTTACTCAACAACACATTGCACTGTAACTTACCGTATGACTAACATGACGCACTGTATATCCATTAACAGAAGCAAATAATAAATTTATTAAAGAACATTACACGGTGCGAAAATATCAATGAGAATATTCACTGATGAAGATTAGTATTAGCAAATTCACGCCATGATATTGGCCTATATGATACTTATCAAGTTGTTGGACACTTTCATTATGTATTAGCTATACGAGCATTATTGGCAGTTATAGGAGGTGTTATTGAATGATATCCCTGTTGCTGTCGTCTGTGAAATTGAATATGAATTACAGTACGTGCTGAATGGAATGAACAGTCTAGAGAATGAAGAAAATGGGTAGATAGTAAACTGGAGAAAAGACGAAAATTCTGGGATGTAGCCGAAATGAGAATATCAAGAACCGTAACATGAAAACTGGTTTTCACGAAGCAGACCAAGCTAAGGACTTACGCTACATTACCGCGCGGGGTAACCGCGCGGTCTTGGGCGTCGTGCCGCGGTTCGCGCAGCTCCCCCCGGTCAGAGTTTCGAGTCCTCCTTCGGGCATGGGTGTGTGTGTCGTTCTTAGCGTAAGTTAGTTTATGTTAGAGTAAGTAATACGTAAGCGTAGGGGCTGATGATCTCAGCAGTTTGGTCCCATAGAACTTACCACAAATATCCTATTTTTTCTGCTACAGTGGAAGCAAAACAACCCATCACGGACGAAGCAAGGAGGGCATAACGAATAGTCTAGCACAGTCGATGAGACTATCACAGAATACACGTTTGAAGCACGGCATTACATGGCAGTGAATTAAGGAAAACGAAAAAGCAGAACACTAGACAATCGTAGGGCTTAAGATTTGGTGCTACAGAAGGGTGTTGAAAATCATGTGGAATAATATGATAAGGAATGAGGAGGTTCACCGCTGAATCGGCCAAGAAAGGAATGTAAGGAAAACTCTGATAGTAAAACAAAGAACACGTGTTCAGCATCAGGAAATAACATATGACTGGTATTCATCGTACAATATCTGTCAAAGACTGAATGAACTCTGTCGAACCTCTCTTGCGAGTCCTCTATGCCTCTTTAACTGACACGTAAATGCACTTACGTACTACACCCACAATAACTATTCCGTTGTTACTCACATTAACAAAGTAGGACATGCTTTAGTCATCGTAAGTAATAATATAATAAAGCTTCACATACCAATCAAAGGCCACAAGCTGAACGTTTATGAGGGACTGGAATATATTATTACCAACAGAAGACATGGGCGGAGCGTACTCAGTGACAAAGCTGAGACAGTGGCAATAATCTCTTTCAGAATCTTCTTAAGAATTCGAGAAGATGCCCATTAACTTTTACTACACCTGCTTTGAAGTGACATAAAACAACTCCCAAATCACCAAAGAGAAGCGTTAGTAGAATAAAAATGCTCAAATATTATTTTGTAGCAAAGATATTCTTAAACAGATACGTTGCGTATCTTTGATTCGCAGTGTAAATTAACAATGAATGCTCTTTGACTTAGAAGATACTATATTACTACCAGTGTACAAACTCGACACTACGTATGCAGTTTTTTTATGTTTCTCTCGCATATAAATGTGAAAATTTATGTTTATGACGAAACTCGGAGTTCTTTCTGCTAAAACATATTGTAAGTAGGTTCATTATTGTTTAAAATTTTCTAATCATTGTGTTACACTACATTAACAAGTGCTAAGTATACCGTTTCTGTAGATCATTGAAACTCAAACCAGACAAGCGGTTACATCCAGCAAACAAAACGTGATATTACAACTGAAGATGTGGGTTTAAAGCATTGAAACGTGTCGTGGGAGAAAATAAAATGTGAGTGACAAAGACAGTTGTTTTGCTTACCCTTTGTTTCCTGAACACCGTCATAGTAAACTGGAGAAAAGATGAAAATTCTGGGATGTAGCCGAAATGAGGATATCAAGAGGCGTAACATGAAAATTGGTTTTCACGAAGCAGACCAAGTTAAGGACCTACGCTACATTGCCGCGCGGGGTAGCTGGGAAAGTCCCTGAGCTTCAAGCTCTAATAGAAAGCACAGAAGCTGAAATCGTTATAGGTACAGAAAGCTGGCTAAAGCCTAAAATAAGTTCTGCAGAAATTTTTACGAAGTCTCAGACGGTGTTCAGGAAAGATAGAGTAGGCAGAATTGGTGGTGGAGTGTTTGTGTCTGTCAGTAGTGGTTTATCTTGTAGTAGACACTCTGTGCGAATTGGTATGGGTAGAGGTTATACTTAACAGCCGAACTAAGTTAATAATACGCTCCTTCTACCGACCCCCAGACTCCGATGATATAGTTGTGGAACAATTCAGAGAAAATTTGAGTCTCTTAACAAATAAATACCCCACTCATACGGTTATAGTTGGTGGAGACTTCAACCTTCCCTCGATATGTTGGCAAAAAAACTTGTTCAAAACCGGTGGTAGGCTGAAAACATCTTCCGATATTGTCCTTAATGGTTTCTCCGAAAATTATTTAGAGCAGTTAGTCCACGAACCCACGCGAATTGTAAATGGTTGCGAAAACACACTTGACCTCTTAGCCACAAACAATGCAGAGCTAATAGAGAGCATCATGACTGATACAGGGATTAGTGATCACAAGGTCGTTCTAGCTAGGCTCAATACCGTTTCTTCCAAATCCACCTGAAACAAACGCAAAATAATTTTATTTAAAAAAGCGGATAAAGTGTCACTAGAAGCCTTCCTAAGAGACAATCTCCATTCCTTCCGAACTGACTATGCAAATGTAGACGAGATGTGGCTCAAATTCAAAGATATAGTAGCAACAGCAATTGAGACATTCATATCTCATAAATTGGTGAGAAATGGAACTGATCCCCCGTGGTTCACAAAACAGGTCCGAACTCTGTTGCAGAGGCAACGGAAAAAGCATGCGAAGTTCAGAAGAACGTGAAATCCCGAAGATTGGCTAAAATTTACAGACGCGCGAAATTTGGCACGGACTTCAATGCGAGATGCCTTTAATAGGTTCCACAACGAAACATTGTCTCGAAATGTGGTAGAAATTCCGAAGAAGTTTTGGTCGTATGTGAAGTACACAAGCGGCAAGACGCAGTCAATACCTTCGCAGCGCAGTGCCGATGGTACTGTTACCGACGACTGTGCCGCTAAAGCTGAGTTATTGAACGCAGTTTTCCGAAATTCCTTCACCAGGGAAGATGAATGGAATATTGCAGAATTTGAAACACGAACAGCTGCTATCATGACTTTCATAGCAGTAGATACCTTAGCGCTGGCGAAGCAACTCAAATCGCTTCATACGGGCAAGTCTTCAGGTCCAGATTGTATACCGATTAGGTTCCTTTCAGATTACGCTCATACAATAGCTCCCTACTTAGCACTCATATACAACCGCTCGCTCACTGATAGATCAGTACCTACAGATTGGAAAATTGCGCAGGTCGCACCAGTGTTTAAGAATGGTAGTAGGAGTAATCCATCTAACTACAGACCTATATCGTTGACGTCGGTTTGCAGTAGGGTTTTGGAGCATATACTGGATTCAAACATTATGAATCACCTCGAAGGGAACGATCTATTGATACGTAATCAGCATGGTTTCAGAAAACATCGTTCTTGTGCAACGCAGCTAGTTCTTTATTCGCACGAAGTAATGTCCGCTATCGACAGGGGATCTCAAGTTGATTCCGTATTTCTAGATTTCCGGAAAGCTTTTGACACCGTTCCTCACAAGCGACTTCTAATAAAGCTGCGGGCTTATGGGGTATCGTCTCAGTTTTGCGACTGGATTCGTGATTTCCTGTCAGGAAGGTCGCAGTTCGTAGTAATAGACGGCAAATCATCGAGTAAAACTGAAATGATATCAGGTGTTCCCCAGGGAAGCGTCCTGGGACCTCTGCATATAAATGACCTGGGTGACAATCTGGGCAGTTCTCTTGGGTTGTTCGCAGATGATGCTGTAACTTACCGTCTAGTAAGGTCATCCGAAGACCAGTATCAGTTGCAAAGCGATTTAGAAAAGATTGGTGTATGGTGTGGTAATTGGGAGTTGACGCTAAATAACGAAAAGTGTGAGGTGATCCACATGAGTTCCAAAAGAAATCCGTTGGAATTCGATTACTCGATAAATAGTACAATTCTCAAGGCTGTCAATTCAACTAAGTACCTGGGTGTTAAAATTACGAACAATTTTAGTTGGAAAGACCACATGTGAGGAAGGCGGGCCATAGTTTGCGTTTCATTGGCAGGACACTTAGAAGATGCAACAAGTCCACTAAAGAGACAGCTTACACTACACTCGTTCGTCCTCTGTTAGAATATTGCTGCGCGGTGTGGGATCCTTACCAGGTGGGATTGACGGAGGACATCGAAAGGGTGCAAAAGAGGGCAGCTCGTTTTGTATTATCACGTAATAGGGAAGAGAGTGTGGCAGATATGATACGCGAGTTGGGATGGAAGTCATTAAAGCAAAGACGTTTTTCGTCGCGGCGAGATCTATTTACGAAATTTCACTCACCAACATTCTCTTCCGAATGCGAAAATATTTTGTTGAGCCCAGCCTACATAGGTAGGAATGATCAAAAAAATAAATTAAGAGAAATCAGAGCTCGAACAGAAAGGTTTAGGTGTTCGTTTTTCCCGCGCGCTTTTCGGGAGTGGAATGCTAGAGAGATAGTATGATTGTGGTTCGACGAACCCTCTGCCAAGCACTGAAATGTGAATTGCAGAGTAGTCATGTAGATGTAGATGTTGTTGTGCTGTTAGGGTTATCGCCATCGCCATAGTCGATGCCATCGTTCCGTGTTTATTTCTTTATTCATGCAAAGTATAAGTAGGATACGCTACTTCTACTAATAAAATTTATATATTTTACTTACAGTTACTTGTACTATCACATCGCACGAAACTAGGGATTCTTCTACTTTCATGTTGCAGAACATGAAGCGGTGAAAGACTGCTCGCTTTGCAGAACGAACAGCAACATACTTCGTTGAGCATGAGACATGTCAACACCAGATTTGGAGTGACAGCCCTCGTTTATCTGAAGTACTGCAAAATATATCTGATATCTGCTGTCACCATTCTCGACCAGCTGGTACGATGAAACTGACTTTCTCGCAGTGGAATTGGGTCTGTTGTTTATTGCGGAAAATTTGGAAATTTGTGGTAGGGACTATGGGACCAAACTGCTGGTCATCAGTCCCTTGACTTCGGCACTACTAAATCTAACTGTAACTAACTTACGCTAAGGACAACATACACACCCGTGCCCGAGGGAGGACTCGAACCTCCGACTGGAGGACCCGGTCAAACCGTGACAAGATGCAGTAGACCGCACGGCTACACCGCGCGGCTGTTTATTGTGGAGGAATGAAAAACATAGGTAAAGTTGATTTCAAAAATGGTGTTACGAAATCATGCTTTTTTTCTTCATATGCGTCTAGTAAGAAACTGTGTAAATAAAAATAAAAATTCTTATTCGTAGTGGTTCAGTTTCTCAAAGAACGCTGTTGTGACGCCATATTTAATTCCATAGAGTATTAGTGGTAAAAAGGTATCAGTTTTGGTGGGAATACAAACGCTTATTCAGAAGTGAATGTGAAAATGGTACACTCGCTTAAGAGATTTACTGATTTTGAACACTTTGTTCCTTTTAAAATGTATGGTCACTATGACAGAACTATTTCTGTTACAGAATGACAAATAGGCCTGATTGCTACATCAACTAAATAGTATTCGTATTTTATATAGTTCATCCATAAAATGTAACTGAGTACCATTTTAATTCAATTAAGGTGGATGCAGCAGTCAAAATTTCAGTGACTAACGGTGATATCTCAAATATTAGTTCTAAATGTAACAAACTACTGTTTACAATAGACGACATGCTAAAACGTGTTGACGATTATGACTAAACCGGTAAGTTTCCAAATCTGCAGCATTTAAGCAGCTGATTCTAGCACTTACACTTGATGTCAGTGGCACCGAGACTATGAATACCGCACTTAAACATAGTCGCCGAAGCGTGGAACTGCCATCAACAATCTGGCTGCAATCAGATCCCATAATATTGCGAGTTGTAGCCCCAGTTATGACGGACAAAGTACAGAAGAAGGGCTGACGACACTCCGACACTCCATTCATCCGAAATGCTATGCCACGCTAAATGTACATCTACCTGTGATTCCACTGCTTATGCGGACACTAAAATTGCAGAGTCGTATGGAAAATAATACTAGGCCTCCTGCACCATCAGTCAGTTTGTTGATCTCCATAAATCTGCTCGCGGCAGGACGTAAGTTATTACAACAGCCAAACAACTGTAATGGCTCTAAAGGTACGTGCTATCGTCAAACTGAACATATTCGAACTCTCGTCTTCGAGAATAAGCATTGGAACATCAATACTCGGTGTATTGCCTCCTACCTTCACGTTTCGGTGCGTGGTTCTTGATGTTTTCTCTTGGTAGGTGTGCTGTGAAAACTATTCACTTGTAGAATACTTGTGCCACCAACTATGAGCAACTCTAGGCTATCGGCATTAGCTCATTGCTGAATAACAAACGTTAACCCATAAAGCAAAAGCAAAGGAAGTAATTTAAAACAGTACCTAGAAGAGAGTTACCGCCTCCACGCAACCAGGAGGATTCCGAAACATTGGTCACCGCAAACCCAACTCGCGCCTGTCACACATGACATTCTGAATGCCATGGATCGAGATAGTCAGGTGGATGCAGTTTACATACTGGTAGCTTTCGCATAATATGTCATTGCCCAGTAACGTAATTCGATAGGGAAAAATTGCAGGTGTTAGTTCTGTCGGTAGGGCGTTCCATTCCACCACCAGCGCGAGTGACAAGTGGTGGATGGTCGTTGGTGAATGTGTACGTGCTGTAATGCGTCTTAACAACGCATCCCACACATGCTCGATGGGACTTAAATCGGGGAAACGTATAGGCCAATCTGAGAACCAAATATCCTCTCGGTTCAAGAGCACCTCCACCTGCACAACACGATGCGGTCGTGCCCTGTTATCCATAGAAAATGGCCAAATGCGAGTAGGATTCGCGGTTATATATACACAGACACACACACACACACACACACACACACACATATATATATATATAGGGGGTGGTCCAAAAGTCCGGAAACACCCTCATAAAATTCAAATGGAGTAGCAAATAAGTGTCTACACACGAACAGAGGGAAGGGGGAAACTTTATAGGCTATGCCACCAACATGGCGGCCATTTGAAAGCCGCCATCTTGAATTCAACTCCAAAATTTTAAATGGGAATGTGGTCATGTGACATATCAAACAGATAGAGAATTTCACCAGAAAAACAATGCCGTTGATATTTTAAACATAGCTTCATTCATTCTCGGGCTCTAGCCATTTACATGTGGCAGCGGTGAGACGCTCGGCAGTATGTGTGTTATGTGCCAAAGAGACATTACGCCGATGTTACACAGTCCCGAGAGACCACCAACAGTCATAGGAATGGCTCGATATGTCGTCCATTCTGCTGGATTGTTTATGCTATCCTCCAAATCCAGTCCTGATGAACTTTGACCAACACATCCGGCTGAATTTCACCACACGCATCAACAATGCGCTGCTTTAGATGATGCAAATCCCGTATTTTCACAGAATAAGCCACTGCTTTGACATGACCCCAAAGATAAAAATCCAAAGGAGTCAAATCTGGTGAATGTGGAGGCCACTCCACAGCACCCCTACGACCAATCCACTTATAAGGGAACTGCACATCCAGGTATGCTCGCACATTGTGCCCATAATGTCGTGGGGCTCCATCATGCTGGAAGAATTCTGGAAATGTCCCGTCCTCCGTTTACAATAAGGGAAACACTTCTTCATCAATAACCTCAGATAACCATTGGCTGTTAACGTACCATCAATAAAAAAAAAGTCCAACGACTTTGGTACCCCACACGCCACACCAGATCATCACTTTTTGTGAGTCGACCGTTTTGAAAGCATAAATCCAGTGCGGATTTGTATCGGACCAGTATCTGTGATTCTGCTTGTTCACTTCACCATTGATAAAGAAATTGGCTTCATCACTGAACAGCAACTGATAGAGGAAACGGGGGTTTATCTGCACCTGCTGTGTCAACCATTCTGCGAGCTGTACCCGACGATCTGGGTCATCCTCGTTTAGGTGTCGGAGCAGCTGAATTTTGTACCGGTGCCATTTGTGCTGCGATAAAATTCGCAGTATGGAGGTACGGCTAACCCAACATCCTCGTGACAGGCGACGAGTACTCCATTGCGGACTCTTGCTCACTGTTGTTGCTTCATTGGTGCCGGATTTTGGTCTTCCAGCCTTAGGTTTATCTGCGACAGAACCTGTTGCTCGGGATTTGGCCAAAAGCTTGGCAACTGCGCTTTGAGTGATGGGCTGTCTGGTTGGGTGACGACTGTTGAAATCCTCAGCAATGACCCGTGTGCTTCTTTCTCCTAATATCAAGATGATTTTAATGCGTTCTGGACATTTTGGACATGTGTTAAGGACATTTTGTAACCTGTATATAAGGAAACAATGATTAAAACGTTAGCATGTGTAAATGATACCTAACAGTTAAACACACGTAACATATCAGGCATGGGATAGTTACTTTGCACCGTTTCAGACTCCATTTTATGACTTCTCAGTACGTAATACTCACGCTGCCGTGCGTCCCACTGCTGCCACAAGTAATTGGCTATAGCCCGAGAATGAATAAAGCTATGTTTAAAATAACAACAACATTGTTTTTCTGGTGAAATTCCCTATCTGTTTGATATGTGACATGACCGCATTCCCATTTAAAATTTTTGAGTTGTATCCAAGACGGCGGCTTTCAAGATGGCCGCCATGTTGGTGGCATAGCCTATGAAGTTTCCCTCTTCCCGTTCCTTGTGTGTAGGGAATCCGTTTCCTTGTTTGCTACTCCATTTGGATTTTATCAGGGTGTCTCCGGACTTTAGAACCACCCTGCATATATATATATATATATATATATATATATATATATATATATATATGCAGCGTGTTACAAAAAGGTACGCCCAAACTTTCAGGAAACATTCCTCACACACAAATAATGAAAAGTTATTATGTGGACATGTGTCCGGAAACGCTTAATATCCATGTTAGAGCTCATCTTAGTATTATCAGTATGTACTGTACTTCCTCGATTCGCCGCCAGTTTGCCCAATTGAAGGAAGGTAATGTTGACTTCGGTGCTTGTGTTGACATGCGACTTACTGCTCTACAGTACTAGCATCAAGCACATCAGTACGTAGCATCAACAGGTTAGTGTTCATCACGAACGTGCTTTTGCAGTCAGTGCAATGTTTACAAATGCGGAGTTGGTAGATGCCCATTTGATGTATGGATTAACACGGGGCAATAGCCGTGGCGCGGTACGTTTGTATCGTGACAGATTTCCAGAACGTAGGTGTCCCGACAGGAATACGTTCGAAGCAATTGATCGGCGTCTTAGGCAGCACGGAACATTCCAGCCTATGACTCGCGACTGGGGAAGACCTAGAACGACGAGGACACCTGCAATGGACGAGGCAATTCTTCGTGCAGTTGACGATAACCCTAACGTCAGCGTCAGAGAAGTTGCTGCTGTTCAAGGTAACGTTGGCCACGTCACTGTATCGAGAGTGCTACTGGGGAACCAGTTGTTTCCGTACCATGTACAGCGTGTGCAGGCACTATCAGCAGCTGATTGGCCTCCACGGGTACACTTCTGCGAATGGTTCGTCCAACAATGTGCCAATCCTTATTTCAGTGCAAATGTTCCAACGTGATCAAATTGTAAATTTTCACAATCAACGTGTGTGGTCTGACGAGAATCCGCACGCAATTGTACAATCACGTCATCAACACAGATTTTCTGTGAACGTTTGGGCAGGCATTGTTGGAGATGTCTTGATTGGGCCCCATATTCTTCCACCTACGCTCACTGGAGCACGTTATCATGATTTCATATGGGATACTCTACCTGTGCTGCTAGAACATGTGCCATTACAAGTACGACACAACATGTGGTTCATTCACGATGGAGCTCCTGCAGATTTCAGTCGAAGTGTTCGTACGCTTCTCAACAACAGATTCGGTGACCGATGGATTGGTAGAGGTGGACCAATTCCATGGCCTCCACGCTCTCCTGACCTCAACCCTCTTGACTTTCATTTATGGGGGCATTTCAAAGCTCTTGTCTACGCAACCCAGGTGCTCGTATTGTGGACGGCGGTGATACAATACGCCATTGTCCAGGGCTGCATCAGCGCATCAGGGATTCCATGCGACGGAGAGTGGATGCATGTAACCTCGTTAACGGAGGACATTTTGAACATTTCCTGTAACAAAGTGTTTAAAGTCACGCTGGTACGTTCTGTTGCTGTCTGTTTCCATTCCATGATTAATGTGATTTGATGATAAGTAATAAAATGAGCTCTAAGTAGGCGTTTCCGAACACATGTCCACATATCATATTTTCTTTGTTTGAGTGTGAGGAATGTTTCCTGAAAGTTTGGCCGTACTTTTTTGTAACATCTTGTATATATACATAGTGATTATAATTAAACTTTCAAATCACTATAAAAATGACGTTAACCTGCAGCGAAAAATTATCTGAGAAGGGGGAAAACGAATGGCAAAAGAAAAATATTATGAAAATGTAGCAATAGATGGCGCTTTAAGAGAAATAATTTAAGAGTGGTGGACTACAATTGAGAAATGAATCATGCCACAATGCCTAATGTGTACGTTTGAGGTTAAACAAACTCTGCTACTCAGTGTGCATGGGTGAAGGGTGTGATACTGCTAGGTACGTAGGCCCTCAGGCCAAAAATCGAATAAAAAGATTCACTTACATCGATTTTTAATTGTCATGAGGCCAAAAACCGAATAAAAAGCATAAATTACATCGCTTTTTAAGTGTCCTGAGGCCAAAAGCCGCATAAATGGCATGAATCAAAATCAAATCGGATTATTAATTTCCGTGTGACTGGCGCAAAACATCTTCAATGCACTGTCCACTGTTTTCTGCAAAAAGCTGAAATCGAGAAACAGCATGTTAGGCAACTGATCAAAGTGGGTCACGTTCAGAATGTGTTGCGCAATGTGTACTTCCAATGCAGCTAAGTTTGCAACTGGAACACTGAACAGAACATCTTTCAGATAGCCCCACAGCCAGAAGTCACACTGATTAAGATAAGGTGATCGGGACGGTTAGGCTGCAGGGAAATATCGGCTGATAGTTCTAGCATTTCCGAAATGGCGCTTCAGCAGCAACTTTACTGGATTTGCATTGTTCTGAAGTGTGCCATCTTGCATAAAAATTATCCCATCCACTCATCTCCGCTGGTGGAGAGCTGGAATTACATGGTTGCGCGAAAGACACTCATAACGCTTACCAGTGACGGTACAGGTAAGAGGACCAGTAGCACCTGTCTCTTCGAAAAAATATGGCACTATTATAAATGATGCGGTAAACCCGCACCACACAGTGACCTTATCTGGACGAAGCGGTACTGGTTGATTTGCCTGTGGATTTTCCGTTGCTCATATTTGACATTTCTGTGTACTGATATATCTTGTCAGACGTAAGTGGGCTTCGTCTGTCCACAAAATCTTCCACGGCCAATTATTGTCCACTTGCATACTGGCAAGAAATTGTAAAGCAAAGGTCTCTCTTGCTGGCAGGTCAACGTCAACAGCAAGCAACTCGTGCACATGGGTAATTTTGAATGGATAGCAAGGAAGAATATTTCTGAGGATTTTACGCGCCGTGCTTACGGGAATGTCCAATGTTCGGGAAATTTTCCGTGCACTACACGTTTGCAACCCACCATTCGTCTCCTCCTGTACTGCTGTGGGCACTGCTTCCACGGACGTCGAATTAGTTCGTTTCCTCCTTCAACCAGGTTGCACAACAAAAGAACCCGTCTTTTCGAATTTCCGAATCATTTTCTCTAGACCCGCGGCAGTCATGGGACCAACGCCTTTTTTCAAACTCTTCAGCGACCGGAACGTCTGCAGAGCGGCGTTTGCACAGTCATCATTCTTGTAATACAGCCTTACAAGCAAAGCGCGATCCTGCATTGAGACAGTCGCAGACGTGAAAGGAGAAAATCCGTGTACCCGGCGTGTTTATACCAACTACAATGGGTCATGCGCATGACAGTTGTTTCCATTTACGTATTCGGACACACACAACGCCTTCTACTGATAAATTTTCATCCAATTTTTTCCTGCCATACGTTTTCCCCCTTCTCCTATAATATTCCGTTGCAATTGGACGTCATTCTGGCCAGTGGTGTTATTTCTACAGCGCTTTGAAAGTTTAACTTTAAATATAACTACCCTGCATATATAGTTCATCCATCCAGGGAATGGAGAATCTCCAACTTTTTGCTTGGTTTGGATATCGTCACTAGCAACTTATTGCTTACAGCAATTTCCAGACGGTATCCAAATCTCTGCAGTATTTCCTCAGAGTTACGTGGACATAAATGAAAAAGCGAGCAGCGGATTCCAGTTTGGCCCTGCGGAGAGAGAAGATTTAACGAACATTTCTTATGGACTTGATAAAACACTATTAGAACTTACATTTTATGTTGCACTAATGTTCATCTACGAGTGTTATGCTTTTCTCTGAAGATTAACGCATGTATATTTAAATGGCAATAATATATTTTTATGTGACGTGATTACAGTTTAACTACTTTCAGATTTTTTACTTTCCTTGTACTGTCAAACACTACTTCCAGCACATTTTTATGATTCTAGGTGAGTGGGAAGTACCCTATAGTTTTTGATGAGTGAGTTTGCGAGTTTGAAAACAAAACAGAAATGGCCGAATCTTTTATCCCGCTGACTTAGAAGCCCAAGGTTTTACAGGGCCAAGGGACCGTGGAGCTTGATAGGCGACTTAAATCTATCTGAACCTCATACGCCAACCGGTTCCAGAGAAAGGCTGTTCTTGTCAAATGGTTCAAATGACTCTGAGCACTATGGGACTTAACTTCTGAAGTCATCAGCCCCCTAGACGTAGAGCTACTTAAACCTAACTAACCTAAGGACATCACACACATCCATGCCAGAGGCAGGATTCGAACCTGCGACCGTAGCAGCAGCGCGGTTCCGGACTGAAGCGCCTAGAACCGCTCTGCCACAGCGGCCTCCGGGTCTTAAAGACGGATGGACAGGAGATGAGAAAAATTATTTTCAAATGATAATTAAATCAAGACCCTAAGCTGTCGACAGGTGTTGGTTCACATCAACGGGGATAGTTGAAAATGTGTGCCCCGACCGGGACTCGAACCTGGGATATCCAACTTACGTGGCAGACGCTCTATCCAGCTGAGCCACCGAGGACACAGAAGATAGTGCGACTGCAGGGATTTATTCCTTGCACGCTACCCGTGAGACCCACATTCCCAACTTAATGTCCACATGCTACATTTGTAGTGCCCCTGCCCACTACACCCATTTCTCGCGGCAGACAATCTTACTGAGTCCCGTAAGAGAGCGGGCAATGAGTGTGAATGCAGCACAGAAGAAGAATGTCAATGGCCGGTTAGCCTTAACTATATGAAGATGGTATCTGTTCTTTGGGACATGTCCGAAAGAACAGACACCACCTTCATATAAAAACTATTTTGTTCGTGCGATATGGTTACTAGGTAATAATTATGGATTTTTTTTCATATACTCGTAGTGTGAAAACTTGCTGTATCCCAATTTCATGATTGCAGGTCGTCTTGAAATACCGTACAAATTTTGATGAACGAGATTTCGAGTATCAAACAATATGACATGAATTGCCGTAGCTTTAGATTGAAATGAATTAGAAGCTTAACACCTTTACACAATTGAAGGACCATATATTTGTAGTTGGTACTGCTAACGACTCCTGAGGACAAGGATTCTTAACAGTCGGACGTACAGGCCGACGGACATCAAAGCGATCCCATAAGACTGAGAAATGGAAGACTAACAGCAGAGATTAAGATTTAACGTCCAGTGTATTGGGCGATAAAGAGTGGCACATCTAATAACAGAAGGTAGCTCTTCGAGTTGGACATCATTTTAGTTCTGTATTTCAAACAGGGCTCGTAGAAGGGAGCGTAAGTCCATTAATCCGAAACAAGGATTGACTGTCCAGATGGGTCGACATTCTGAGAGAAGACAGGGCGTGGAGGATTATACAGTGCGAGCAGTGAATTTAGAAGGCTGCAGACATTTCTCTTTCGCATCGAATTATAAGCGGATGAAATTGGTCCCCAAGCAGTTTCCAATGAGAATTAAAAAGCTTTCTAATACAGCTAGAAGCTTATAAATTAAATCAAATAAGGGCGTTCACACACACAAACGCGCGGGCGCGCGTGATGCTGAAACGTGGTTGAAAATAAGACACGCTGAATTCAAATAACTCTGACGAAGTGAGCCAAAGCATATCTCATATTCTAGATTAACTTTCTGCCTCTACGTCTGTCTTTTGGAATTGAGCGCCACTTATCTCTTCCTTTCACTTTTCTCTGGGTATGCTCCAGCGCTCTCCCCTTCACAGTACTTTCAAGGCAGTTGGAGAGGGAGGCGAGGTAAGTCTTATCTTGGTTGCGCGTCTCTCTGTAGCTCCGTAGGTAACGAATTGCCCTCTCCGCTCTTGGTCAAAAAGACAGAGTTGTACGCATAACGTTTCTTTTCCCTCATGGAAAAAGACCACGTGCAACCTCAGGTTGTGTGTTTTATCTTTCGAAGTTGACTGCAAGTCTGTAAAATTGGTAAAAATCTGTGTATGTATCTACATATCAAATGTGTGTGTGTGTGTGTGTGTGTGTGTGTGTGTGTGTGTGTGTGTGTGTGTACGTGTGTGAGTGAGTGGTGTGCGTGTGCTATTTTCCATTACTAAAACCTTGTACGACTGGAAAAAGAATATTCCTCATTGACGATTCGAATTTATCAGAAATGGTGCAGAGAATTTTGTTTCAGGACAAGAAGACAATTTACTTGCCGCATTAGCATCACGTTAAGAGGATGATGCTAGTGAGAAATTAGAAGATGATAATTTACTTGCTGATTCCGATGACGACATAGATGACGTTGATTATCAGTCGTAATATGAAGATGAATATGACGCTGACACTGACAGTGATTATGAAGACAGCAAGAAGAAGAAGCAATCGCAAGAGCGGCTGAACGAAATCCCTGAAATTTATGAGTACTTAGTTGCAGATGGTTTTGAATGACACTCGGAACCTCGTAGTAACACTGTAAGAACAGAAAGAGGTAATGTTCTGACTGCGATTCCGTGGGTGAAGGGTCATGCCTATGATCTTGGGGGCAAACCAACAGCCTAACAACTTTGGGACTTTTTAATTGATAAAGTGATCACTGAAGAAATAGTTTTAGGGACCAACAAGGAACTGGTATCAGCTCATGAAATGATAAATAATAGCACTATGATGAACGAATTCGCTAGACGAAACACGAAAAATTTACTGAGGAAGTACCGAAACATCAGTTTTTTAGCTTGCTTCGACTTACAAAGCATCTAAGTAACATACGAATCCCTTTTTTCTCTACTGAAATTTCAGGAAGATCAATTTTCCGTGCTGTTATATCGGCGAAACGGTTTCAAGTTTTAAGTGCGGCCACCAGGTTTGATAACGCAAAAACAAGGGTGAGGAAAGGATCAAATGACCCAGCTGCTTCTATTTCGTTCCTTTTTCGAAAGGTTCGTAAGATATTTTCAATCCCGAATGAGCCTCAACAGTTGTGCTTGCTTTGACGAAATGTTGGTACCGTTTCGAGGAGATGTAAATTCGATCAGAATATACCAAGGACGCCTGCGAAGCATAGCCTCTAAGTTGTCACTGATGTGAGAAATTCATATTATGGTAACGCTTATGTGTACGCAGGCCAAGGCTCAGATCATATTGGACTGAATGCAGCAGAAAAACAACTCTCAATCCCAACACCATCAGTCCTACGACTAGACAACATAATAAAAAACACAAGGAGGAACATAACTGCTGATAATTAGTTCCGTTCTCTTGAGTTGTTTAGGGAGCTCTAACCCTAATAGCAAACAAAACAGGGAAATAACAGATATGCAAGCTTCTGAGAGGAGAATTCCGAATGATGCAAAATTTTACTTTGTACAAGATTGTTGTCATTTTGAACCTGGAAAAAATAAAAACGTGCCGCTGATCTCGACCACCTTTCATGACAAAGCTCTGGGTGGTTTAGCTGGAAAATCGGAACTGATTACGTACTACAACAAAACAAAAGATTGGGTAGACGCACTCGACAGAAAGTGTTCTGTTATTTCTTCGAAGACAAAAGCATTGAGATGGCCTATGGCGCTATTTTATCATATGTGCCATATCTTCGGAGAAAAACATCCATTTATTTTTTCTCTGCGGTTGACACAGATACAAATACAGAAGGAGATGTGGTGAAAGAAAGAAAATGAGGAGGAAACGAGTGCCGAACAAAATTTGCCATCATAAAAGAAGATGAGAAACACATGAAAGTCTTGCGATTGGAAACTGAAGAGTGACATACGACATAACTGCCATACATGTACAGCTATTACTAGCTGCGACAGTTCAAATATGTCTAGATCATGTTCTCCATGTTCAAGAATACGATGAAGGAGAGTGTCGAGATTTCAACTGAAGGCTGAAATGATCTCATTTTGATTGTGGTAGGGATTTATGATTTCGTTTTCTATTGACAAGATTCGTGTTTGCTTCGAAAAAGGTTTCCTGTGAGTTAAAAAAGTTCAAATAATAATGTGAAAGCTGTATTCTTTCATGCCAATTGTTTTTATAGTGAGTTACCTTTTTCTTGCCTGTTTCAAAGTTTAAAAATGTGAAAGCGGTTTTTTAATCATAAATTCAAATTCTGCTGCACGCACGTAATTATTGTTTCAACCTCACGTCATTGGTTTTTTACGTTTAATCCATTAACAGCGTATATTTAAGTTTCAGAATTTTGTAAAATTTTCAATTAAAAAAAAATTGTACAGATTTGTGACAAAATTATTTACAAATTGTTATTACCGTCAGGAAAAAATTTACTTACTCCAGATGGTAGGGATTTTGAAGGGAGGGGAGGGCGAATCTTGTATTGAATATGTTTTAAGACAATTAGATGGTAGAGACTACACGCTATGTTCCGTAAGGGGGAGGGGGGCGGGGGCGAGTGTACGGAAACTGGAAATTAGTGGTAAGTTCCTATGGGACCAAACTGCTGAGGTCATCGGTCCCTAGGCTTACACACTCTTAATCTAACTTAAACTAACTTACGCTAAGGACAACACACACACACACACACACACACACACACACACACACACACACACACACCTCTGACCTCGAACCTCTGACGGGGCTAGCAGCGCGAACCGTGACAAGGCGCCCCAGACCACGTGGCTATCCCCTGCGGTGGCAGGGGGTATGGGCTGAAGGTTAAGATCACAGGTGTTTTCTACAGTTACTGGTTAGAGTAGTTTCTCCGGTGATGTACTTAACTGTGGCTTTTATCCATCAAACGACACTAAAAAACATTGAAGAATCTTACAGCCAACAAAGTTAGTGTTAGGTATTATTAAATGGCAGATAATTATATACTCTAGCTGTTTGTTCCGAAAATGGAGGTATTACCATTGTCTAGCTTTCTTGGGGAAACACATCTAAGATCTTAGGTTTCCCTGTTTACTTCAGACACATTCGCTTGACAACTTATGCTCTACATGTGCGAGATGTATAAGTCCAGAAAATACCTACGGTCTCAGCTGCAGGAGACTAGGAAGGAGTAGAAGAAGTGAGGTTTGACAACGACCTACATCTTGAGAGCAATAGGGGATAGAATTTAATGTCGTAGTGGCCCCTTATATTTAGAGAGCCTGCAGAACCGATCCGGAAGAAGGGTTGCTAACCCCCTTTCAGTAGCGCGGAGTGAACATCACCAAAGGACAGAAACAATTACTGACTTTCCAAATAAACATGGAACTACTTCACCAGACAACATGTGACAGTGTTCCACCAATCGGAACTCATATGACTGAGGTAGCACTCCTCTGACCTGGCTTTATAAGCACGCCTAGACCGTCAGACCGGCGCTGCAGAGCGACGTATTGTGCTGCTCAGCCCGCCCCCCTCCTCCCACCCCCCGCCACCCCTGTGAGGGTGGAATCGAAATCCAATAAAGAAAAAAAATGTCAGACAGGCAGTGTTTACCATCTGCTAGGAACGGCTCCGGCCAGTACTTAGCCAACCCTAGCATGGTATTCACTCGCCGTAGCATTGTAATAGCACGTTGTACTGGGTGATAAAAAAGTCAGTATAAATTTGAAAACTAAATAAATCATGGAATAATGTAGATAGAGAGGTACAAATTGACACACATGCTGGGAATGACATGGCGTTTTATTATAACCAAAAAAATACAAAAGTTGAAAAAATGTCCGACAGATGGCGCTTCATCTGATCAGAATAGCAACAATTAGCATAACAAAGCAAGACAAAGCAAAGATGATGTTATTTACAGGAAATGGTCAATATGTCCACATCATTCCTCAACAATAACTGTTGTCGAGAAATAATGTTGTGAACAGCACTGTAAAGCATGTCCGGAGTTATGGTGAGGCATTGGCGTCGGATGTTGTCTTTCAGCATTCCTAGAGACGTCGGTCGATCACGATACACTTGCGGCTTCAGGTAACCCCAAAGCCAATAATCGCACAGACTGATGTCTGGGGACCTGGGAGGCCAAGCATGACGAAAGTGGCGGCTGAGCACACGACCATCACCAAACGACCCGCGCAAGAGATCTTTCACGCGTCTTACCATACTTTCATTTTTTTCCTTTCTAATAAAACCCCACGTCATTCCAAGCATTTGTGTCAATTTTTACCTCTCTGTCTACATTATTCCGTGATTTATTCAGTTTTCAAATCTATACTGACTTTTTGATCACCCGGTATTTTGTATTGTGTAGAGTAAATTTTGGTCAATATTTCTACTCCATTGTCTCGTTTCCTTATTTGGTTTGTGACCACCAGAGGTGTGGTTTCTCTTGTTGTTCTTGCGATTGGGAAACTCAAAGTATGCCAAGAAGGAGTTTTTCTTCTGACAGTTCTTTTTCCTGCAGACCGCAGGACACAACATTTAGGTTGCATGAGATTGTAAGCATTAATTTACTGTCTAGTAGGTAATACTCAGCTACATTCTGGACCCACATTTTTATTCCTTCTTGAGATATGCTGATAACACGAGGGAAAGAACAAAAGATGAATTTTAGGTGCAGCGTGATTGACTATTTAAAAACTCAGAGCCATGAGGCTATTTGAGTTGTAAGGAATAGTGTAAACGGAGGAATACTTTTCACGATAATGGCTCCAGGGATAAATCTTTCAGATCTATAGGTATTTGATATTCTGGCTTTTGAAAACTGAAAGACATTCGTCTGGGTGTATAGTGCGAGCTAGCTTTGCGGAACACGCGACTTCTGTTCGTGGAGTGGAATGGAAGGGGGGGGGGGGGGGTCGATGGCAAATGCTCCGTTCTGCTCCACCTTGCTGCGCCCTCAGCACACGTATGTACTAGTATTTAAAAGAAACTACTTCTTCCAGAAGTACTCCTTAGAGTCAGCAATGATTCACTTGTCTGCTCGAGGATGAAGCTACTGCTATGTATTATGGAAAACTGTTAAGTAAACAAAACAACGGGTTGAAATTGGTGATAGATGCTACTCGACGGAGTTTTGCATAATATTCGCTTGACCTTGTCAAGCCTCATTCATTAAATATTTTCTTAAATTAGAGAAGAGGAATGGAGACACTTCATGCTGGCCCCTCCACAACGTAATCTCCACTGAATTCGACAGTCTTTATTCATTTATCTACAGTATATATTCCTACATGAGAAACAAAGAAACATTGTCTCTCTTTGGTATTGAATGAGGCACTGAACTTGGAAGATATCCAAACTAACAACCTGGATGACATTCTTTTAGTGCCTCAAATAGGTAATCATCTTTCGACTCTAGATCCAGACTGTGCGCGATTGGAGCAAGACTAACGTCAAGCAACAGTGTGTTTCAGAAAGATTCATCCACTTTGACAGGTCCTCATCTTGTACGTAACTAAGGATCGAAACTGGAGGTCGATGTCAACTTATGCATCGAAACAAAAAGTTCAGCATGGTGCCAGTTGAAAGTTGTTGGTTTACGTGACTGGCTCTAGGGGTTTGTCTGCTGCAGATAACTCGTTGAATCCCTCGTTTATTACCCAGTGTGTATCGAGTCGAGGGGGCAATAAATGGAATTATTCATTCTCCGTTTCAACAGGTACAGCTCAGCTACAAAAGAAAAAGGACAGGCGGCACAGACTGAATTTCAAATAGAGTAAGGCCTGACGCCTCCTGTGACTCACAGCATTCGACGTTACCATTAGCAGCTCCAGAAGACTAGTTTTATCCGTAACGGGATATCTAGAAATCCTCCCTCGTGTGCTCTTTCAACGTGTAGTACACATTCACCAGAGCCTTGCACGTACTTCGCAGAAGTCTACTCGCCGTGCTGGCCGGGAGTCAGCTTTTACTCCTGTGTCTCCCTGGCGAGTCTTGCGATGTCAGCCGAATTTCATGCCTTAGAGGAGTCAGTTACTACGAGGCTTGGTCATGGTGCTGAACAAGTGCAGAATTTTCTGAACTCTTTCAGTGCTTGGTTACGGAAGATAACAATTTCCTTTCCAATTAGCGGGCGGTGAGATAGTTCTTAAGTGTAAGCAGTCGGCACATACCATAACCGAGCAAGAGAGACGCTCTCCAATGGTTCATCTATGGTAGACGGATTGTCTACCAAAAGTTTACAGTCGTTCTTGTTTACGGATATGTAGATTATAGAAATCACCAAACTCTATGTGTTGAAGATTTTACTTTTCCCATAATTGAGAAAACATGCCGAAAATTTATTTTTTCGTGGTGACAGGACACCGCCGAATTGCTTAACAATGAGCTGCCTCAGTGATGGATGGCCTGGTTGCAGGTAAGTAATTTTTGTTGGGATTAGTTGTTCGTCAAAGTCTCTGTGTATATACCTCCCTTTCCAACAACTTTGGATGAAGTTGGACGTTCCATAGCAACAGCAGAGAGAGGAGTAACCCCGTACATGCTAGAAAAATGTGGGACGGGTCCTATCTCGTCTGAGTATTCGTCGTGTGTTTAGTTGTGCGCTCATTGATGTTATTTGAAACGTAAATGAAAACTTTCATCCTGAACGTAATTGTAAAATGCAGCTCAAGTTCGTAAGTGTATTTATCTAATAGGTTACTCTAATAAAGTAGGACCACGAAAGGAGGCTCCCGATTTCCCATGACGATTATCCGGAAGTCTTGGTCAGAACTGAGTGAAGTTGAGAATTTTATAAATGTACTCACCCTCTGTAGTATCGATGCATATATGTTTTTGTAACACTGAGACCAGAGACGTAGGTCAGATCAAGGCAGAGAGTAGCACCATGTAGTGTGTGTTGGACAGTCTGGCAATGTACTTGGTCTGAAAATGATGGGAGCAGGCCGGACGAATAATGGAGGCAGTGTTATTTTAAAAGGATTTTATAATAAGACATTCTGAGGAATGATATTGATTAAATGATATTATATTAAAGGTGGAATGACAAAAAGCAACTTTTGAGGTAATCTAGTTTCCTTTATATTTGTAACTGTGTAATTTTATTATGGTTAGAACATTGCTTATCGTTGAAGTTTGTTGTAGAAATTTTATAATGCTGCATATTGTTTGTCATAGTTGAAACAAATGTCTAAGAATGCAACTGCACACAGGAAAGTTATTAAGAAAATTTTTGCTCATTTTTCTGTGTGTCAGAGTTAGGATTTGTTCCACATTTTTATTTACTCTCGTGACTCTGCACACTCGCAGTACTCATCGCGAGTGTGTATCGAGAAGCATTTACTGAAGTTGATCAGATAGTATCTTGCATTTCACATTGCAAGTGCGGCAATGAAATTTTACAATCACGTTGTTATTCTTAGTAGCAACAAGCTGCAGTGCAGACAAGTGGTCCATGCGCACAGGTAGGCCAATAAATTTCAATACCATCAACGTTCCTGTCCATTATAAGGCACACTGACTGTCAGAGTATACTTCTGAAAAATAATGCCGCATTAGTTCAGAGACTTAATACCAGTGAATGACTTAAGTAAAGTGCTATCTTCTGAATTTTCAAGCAGTTTCATCAGAAAGCCAGATGTGCTAATTTTCATGTTTACCCGCTTCATAATTACAACAGCAGCTCCGAAACAGTGATTGTTTGCTACTCCAATGATAAACATTAGCAATATTCGGGGCCTACATTCTAATATTGGACATTTTGTTATTCAGTCAGATAGTATCTGTTAATTTCATTGGAAACTGAATTCTTTATCGGAGACAAATTGTTTAATGTAGCGGCTAATCTGGATTTTTCATCGTAACTGTGAGCTCCGCATATTTCCGTTCAAAATTAAATTTTCCATTAGTTCTGTTACATATTTCATATCAAACTAATTATTACATACTTCTCAGATATCGTCTGGGCAATTACGAACACGAGTTCAAATATTTCTAGAAACTTCCAGCAGTAGTTTCAAAATAAAAACTTTGTAGTCCTTTGCCCAACAGAGGACACAAAGTTTCTGTTTTCATTGAAATAAAAGATAATTTTGTAAAATGGAACGAATCTTTGTAAAATACCTTGAACTAAACGCTCTGCGGTGGTTTTCGCTTTGGAGCCTGCTATGTTACACAAAACCATAGAACTTCTGAAGGGCGAAACCATGAAGCCGTTCGATGTGGCTCGTCTTTAGGACACTGGACTCTATTTAAGGAGGAGAAAGCATCCAACCCGAGACAGAAATATATAGTTATCTCTATATTACCATAGATCACTTAAAGCAAATTCCGGGATGGAACCCTCATAAATGTCACCTTCGGTTATTTACCCCCCCCCCCCCCCCAGTCATGCAGCTCGTAACTGTACAATGTCTTTAAAAATAACGCCGTCGAAGAAT